>NC_140524.1:93432305-95832305 GCF_964339955.1 Pipistrellus hanaki
CTTGGGATGATGTCACACGTGAGGGCCACCTAGGCTTTTATTAGTATAGATAGTATGGGAATTTCAACTGTTGGGTTGGGATAAACCTCTGACATTCTTGAAAAATCCTCATTTATAATTTATGATGACTAAGTTTGGCTCTCTTAATAGAAAATGTAAGTTCATATGATTTTTTTTTAAATCTTTGTTGAAAGTATGACATAGGTCCTCCCCCCCCCCCAATAAAACTCTTCCGGCCTGCTCCTGTCCTCCCCTCCAAACTCTCACCACCCTATTGTCTGTGTCCACACGTTATGCATATATGCATACAAGTTCATTGGTTGATTTCTTCCTGCACACCCTCCCGTCTACATGATTTATATCTCTAGTATTCCCCCCCAAATTTGAGCACATTTCCCCTTACAATTGACAACAGTTATTTATGTTTTGGTTATAGTATATCTATAAATGGATACATATTTGACTTTCCTGTATTTAAAATCTTGGAAAAAAGGAGTTGGGGAAGAAAGAAAAATAATGATCCCTGTAAGTGCTCAGAAATTCTTTATAGGTGTAGATGAACACAAGTTATATGACATAACTGTTACCACAAAGAGGGGGGGGGAAACATTATATTTCCCTTCTCAAAACACTGAACTTACCTGGCTTTGAAATCTACCAATTTCCCTCCTGAAGTAGCGGTCTCCAATAGCTCAAAATAAAAATTAGATCCATTGCAAACAGAAGATCCTCTAGTTAAAGATATTTTCAACTTCTGAAGGGTGTGTGCACACACACCTATGTATGTGTATGTACGCACATGTAAGTATGTGTGTGTGATCTTGTCATTGCTAGAGAGGCCATGGGAGAAAAGACAGTCTCCCCAGAGCCAAGTTAGAAGTTAACAGGAACAATATGACAAACACAAGGTCATCCAGAGTTCTCAAAAGTGATGTCAAAAAACTATGAGGTGTTAAGTATATTTTGTAAGCCATAAAAATCTAGGACACAATGAGCAAGTGATAAAGTTTGCTCTGAACACAACAAATAAATACATTGATATAATGTGGTTTGCATTGTTTGCATTAACTATTCCTTTGTTCCCAGTCTCAATCAGATGCTATTTGTCCTTCAGCAGCAGAAATTACTACTGTGAAACATGAACATAATGAATTAAGCCTTGGTTGAGAACGGTGAGATTGGAATTCCACAACTTTCCTTTCAATCTTCCATTTTTTAAAATCTGGAACATGAATTCAGTATAGCTAAAAAGTGAATAAAATTATGTTTTTCTTGTCAAATACTGATCTCTGTAAAGTGCATCACCATCCCCAATAGAAACTTACCCTTCAACTTGAGGTCCACATTATGTCTCAGCCAAGGATAAACCCCGTAGCTTGGCATATCTTCAGGAATTGGATTGCTGTTTATCCAGCCATCACAAGCAAACCGGAAGAAATTATCACAAGGGTCCACAGATGGATTTACTTTACTCAAGATGGCAGCAGCTATTTAAAAAGAAAATCATAGGGTTAATGACAATCACTGAATGCTGTGTATTGGCCTCTTCCAAATTAAACAATGATTTCCTAGCAACCAGTTCCCAAGCCTTAGCTTTTACATTTCCCCTTATGTGACTCCCTGAATCAACTGCACCATACCAAATTACTGTATTCAGAGTGTGTGGGTGAAAAGTTTCGTATTACTGTTATTGGGTTTTGCAGGAACACCCCTAAAAATCTGTGGGACACGGGACAGGCATACAGATGGAGTAGGTGCTAAATTGCTTGCAAAGATTCTTGGGACATTTCCTTCCGGGCCGCTCATCCTTCTGCTAGGTGACTTTGCCACTCTTCCCATCAAGCAATAGGATTGATTTCTCCTGCTTTGAACCTGGGCTGGCCTTATGGCTTGCTTTGACCAATAGAATGTGGCATAATAACTTTCCACAAATTTATAAGCTAGGTCTTAAGAATCCCTGCATGTTGCATGTGAACTCTCTTTGAATGGAACCCTGAGACTGTCCTTTGAAGAAGCCTCCTGGAGGTGAGACCACGTGGAGAAGAACCAAGCCAGCACCAACTGCCAGATATGCGACTGAGGCCTTCGTGCACCTTCTAGGTCACGTGACCCTTCAGGTGAATGCAACTTTATGAATGAGCCTAAGCCAGTGGTTCCCAACCTTCCTAATGCCGCGACCCTTTAATACAGTTCCTCATGTTGTGGTGACCCCCAACCATAAAATTATTTTTGTTACTACTTCATAACTGTAATTTTGATACTGTTAATGAATCGTAATGTAAACATCTGTGTTTTCTGATGGTCTCAGGCGACCCTGCTAGCAGTTCTCAACCTGGTTGCGACCCACAGGTTGAGAACCGCTGCTGTAGAGCCTAAGACCATCGGAAAGCACAGATATTTACATTACGATTCACTAACAGTAGCAAAATTACAGTTATGAAGTAGTAATGAAAACAATTTTATGGTCGGGGGTCACCACAACATGAGGAACTGTATTAAAGGGTTGCGGCATTAGGAAGGTTGGGAACCACTGGCCTAGGCAGTAACAGTTGAGCAACCCTCACCAAACCCACAGAACCATGAAAAATATTAAGTCACTCTTATTCCAGGCCTCTCGAGTTGGTTTGTTCCACAACGAAGGCTAATTAAAACAGAGGCCCACGTGTTACATCTAAATATTTAAAATACTAGAGGCCAAATGCAAGAAATTGATGCAAGGGGCTCTAACCCCACCACCACCGTGGTGGCCGCCTCTGTGGCTTCGTCCGGAAGGGTGTCCAGTCTGATTAGCATATTATGTTTTATTATTATAGATATATGTATAATACACCTTCATAAAGAACTGGAAGGCCAAGTATGAATTTGAACCCTTTGGCATTCAGGGCAGCTCTCAGAGTAATGAACCCCTCTTAAGAGACCAACATGGTCCTTGAAAGGGGGCTTGGGGCTCTCTAGCAGTGAGCTCTGGGTGTGGAAGGACGCTAACTTGGCCCTTTAAGACTCCTTGGGTACAGAGCAAGGCCAAGTGGGCATTCTACATGAGGGACCCAAGGCAGGGGCCTCTCTTACCCAAGTCTAGGAGCAGAACTGAGTATTCGTGTAATAAGTTAACAGAAACACAAAATAGACTGATGCCTAATTTTTTTCCCCTCTTTCATAAGCCCACACACAATTACATATGACATACAGCCGATAGGTTGGAAGTTTGTGCAAATGTAAATGTTTCCATGAGCTTTAAAAACAATCTTTCATTACAAAACGAGAAGGTTCCAATATTCCCAACATTGAACTCCGACTCTCTTCCAATTGGCATACAGTTGCTGACTACCACTCTAGAACAGAGAGATCCACCAACAAATTTTTTCTAAGGCAGCTAATATTTTAATGACATTGGAAAGATGACATCCTGAGTAGTTTTCATACTCTCATTAATGCCAGAATACATTTCTGTTCAAAGTAATTAAAACCCAATGAGTTTTCAACTAAATGTGAATTAATTGCCCCCAAAAGTATAATCTACATACATATAGATACATGTTAGTTTGGCTACATGTGTGGTTCCTCTAGGTTTGAAAGTAAGGCTAGGTACTTCTCTTGCCTAGACTTTCTATGAAATTTTCAAACAGCTTTTTGTCTTCAAATAAAGCAAATAATATACAAACATCCTCATTTCCACAGGACTTCAAAATTCCTACCATTTTCAACCTCCCCCCAAAAAAATAACAAAGCAAAAAAAAAATGTCATTAATCCTATGGTTTAGAAGTTTGATAAATTTTAAATTGGCTTAACATTTTCATCTTTCAGAATTCAGTTGTATCCAATTACATTTTTACTTACTGCTACTATATTATTATTATTTAACATTCAAATATGCTAGGACACACAAAATCTTCATTTCAGTTTCTACTTAGTTATACTGGCTGTGCAGCCAGAGAATGAACCTTCTATGGGACACCTCAGGGTCACTGAACATACAAGTTTCAGTCCCACACAATATTTACACTCACACAAAGGAACCCCACACACACATTTTTTATTGTTTTTTTCCAAAAAGCCTTATTGTTTCCATTTGGTCCAATGCATGGAGGGGGCTGCAGGTGGTTAAAGGAATGGCTAGTAGTTTCGGGGAGAGGCTCAGACAAAAGCGAGGCCCCAGGGGGACACAGGGACCCCCTCCGAGGCCTGTGGGCTCCACAGGCTCCCAGTGGTGCCTGAGGGTGAGCCTTTGGGAGAAGCCTGGGGGCCGCAGCCTGCGCAGCGGGTCAGGTGGGCCCATCTCCTGGAGGAGTCCCACCTGCTCACCCAGGAAGCGGTTCCCGGAAGTCACAGAGCTGAGGGTCTGCGCGTGCGCCGGTGGAACCAGGCTTGCGGCTCCCAGAGGGCCTGGCTCGGGTTCCTCTCCAAGGCCAAGGCCAAGGCCAAGGAGGCCTCCATGGGGCCTGAGTGGTGCCCACTCACTGTGGGGGCTCCAGCACGTCCTGGAGAGCCTGCGGCCACCGCGCTGGCTTTACAACTTCAAGAGATGCTCAGCGCCCTCGCACTTCTTTTCCACCGGCTCCTGGAAGAAGTGGCCAGAGGCTGGAAGAAGGGGCGTTCCTGGGTCTGTTCCGTCCTACACTGTAGAAGCTAGAAGCGGAGACAGATCCGGGGCCACCGAGGGCACTCACACATTTTCATTCACACAAGCACACTGCTTTCTGGATGCCTCCCAACCCATCTCCTCAGTATTCGTGCAGGTACCTAGGAAAACTGCAAGGTCAGCTCCAACCTCAGCCCTGATCGAAAGTGAAGGAATACATCACTCACTGAACTTGGAACCGAGCCCGGTGAATGGGGAAACTCTCGCTTCAGCCTCCCAATTCATCATTCACATTTCCCAGCTGGGCACCGAGCTGCATTTTGAGAAGGGGAACTGGGTCTTCAAATTTCAAGGGACCATAGTTGTCAAGACACCAAAACTCCTTTCCGCCAGACTCAGCTTCATGGAGAAAACCCAGAATCTTTTTTTTAATAATAATTATTATTATAAATTTACAGACACATAAGTATTTATATGATGATGAAGGAAATCTGTGCTGTGTGCTCTCTCAAGTCATCTATAATAATAAAAGCATAATATGCTAATTAGACCGGACAGCCAAACGAACGACTTTCCAGACGACCTTCAGGACAAAGCCACGGTTGCCAGGGCCAAGCCCCTTGCACGAATTTAGTGCACGGGTCTCTCGTTGTATATAAGGTGAAATGTTAAGTGGTTTATGTAGTAGAGATTGAGTGACCACCCCATATACCAGGCTGAGTTTGTAAGTTTAATCAGGGCTCAAGAAAGAGGGGGAGAGTGGTGGTAGCAATAATAATAACAACAATAATAATAATAATAATAATAACAATAAATATTAGGCATTTCCTCTGAGCCAGGAACTATGCTAGCCCTTTCCAGGCAGTATGGCATCATCACAAACTCCAGAGCCAGACCACCTGGGTTTAAATGCCAGAAATACAATGCAGTAGCTATGTAACCTCAGGCAGGTTACTTAACCTTAGTTTCCTCATCTGTAAAATGGGACCATAACAACACCCCATAGGATTTTCAAGAGAATTAAATGAGTAAACATATGTCAAGTGTTTAGAACAGTGCCAGGGACACTGCCAAATAATACAGTTGCCAGGTAAAATACAAGATGCCTAGTGAAATTTGAATTTCAAATAAATGACTAAGTCTATAGTATACCAATTGTTCTACGGGTCATACTTCTGCAAAAAAAAAAAAAAAGTAGTGTTTGTACGTGTGCAATTCAAATTTAACTGAGCATCCGAAATGTGCCTGTAGCTAAATCTGGCAGCCACACATACAAATTTTTAGTACTATAATTCCACGAACACTTATCTGAAACTTGAGGCCAGATGTTTCAGAGCTCATAGATTTTCACATTTTAGAAAAGTAACACAGTGCATATACCACAGATTATATAACGCCTCCAGCAACATCTGGAATGGCACTCCTGAAACAAGCACATTAAGAATTCTATTGGGGATGTATACATATTCTCATACGGGGGAAACAAAGTCTAAAACAGCCTCCCATAAGTTAGGATCCAGTTTTGCCACCACCGGAGTTGAGTTCAGATCCAGTCTCGCCAACTGAGAATCACCATGCTCTCTGGGTTTGGGGTTAAGGATGTGGAATTGTGGACCTGGAATACTACTTACCACCATCATTTTCTCCTATTCTCGCTGGCATGGTAAGTGAAAACTGTTCCTCCCACTTTACAGATGGTGAAAACTGAGACTTAGGGTGTCTGTGGACTTAGCTCAAGATCATGTGGCTTTTAAGAGACCACTTTATGCTTAAAACCCAGGCCAGGCTGTTTGCCCTTATACACTATCATTAACATACCCGTTTCTTCATTCCACTTCCCTTGCATTCTTCCTCCACTTCTGATTTTGAAAGACCAGTTGAGTAGGAGGAAATAGAAAAGGAGAAGAGGCCGAAACCGGTTTGGCTCAGTGGTAGAGCATCGGTCTGCGGACTGAAAGGTCCCAGGTTCGATTCCAGTCAAGGGCATGTACCTTGGTTGCGGGCACATCCCCGGTAGGGGGTGTGCAAAAGGCAGCTGGTAGATGTTACTCTCTCATCGACGTTTCCAGCTCTCTCTCTCTCTCCCTTCCTCTCTGTAAAAAATCAATAAATTAAAAAAAAAAAAAAAAAAAGGTGAAGAGATTTAGGGGAGACAGCTAAGAAAAGGTTCGGGAGGCGAGCACTTTCTAGCGCACTGCACCCACATACACACACGGCGCCCACATACTCAGAAAGCCACAAAGCGCACGCAAACACAGCACCCGTCGGCTCATGCAGACGCACGCATAACAGGCACGCGCACAGCACCCGTTGGCGCACATAGACGTACGCACACGCACACGACACCCGTCGGCATACGCAGACACATGCACGCACATGGCACCTATCGGCACACGTAGACGCACACAAGCACACGGCACCCGTAGGCGTAAGTAGACGCACACACGCACATGCACGCACACAGCACCCATTGGCTTACACAGACGCACGCACGTAGACCGCACGCGGTACCTGTCAGCGTACGCACACGCGCACACACATGCACGCAGCACCCGTTGACGCACATACCCGTTGACGCACATAGACGCACGCACACGCATTCATGACGGCGTACGCAGATGCACGCACACCGCCACTGTCTCGGCGCACGCAGAAACACGCACGCACACGCACGCAGCATCCATTGGCGCACGTAGATGCACGCACGCACACGGCACCCGTCACACGGCACCCGTCGGCGTAAGCGGACGCACGCAAGTACACGTACGCGGCACCCGTCAGCATACGCAGACACACGCACGCATGCACATAGCACCTGTCAGCGCATGTAGACGCATGCACGCACACAGCACCTGTCAGCGAGCGTACACACACACACACACACACACACACACAGCACCCATTGGCGCACGTAGAGGCACGCACACATATGGCACCTGCTGGCACTTGTAGATGCACACACACAGCATCCGTCGGTGTACGCACACGCACGCACATGGACGCACGCAGCACCCGTTTACGCACATAGACGCACGTACACGCATGCACGTCAACTTACGCAGACGCACACACAGCATCTGTTGGCACACGTAGATGCACGCACGCACATGGCACCTGCCGGCGCATGTAGACGCACACACACAGCACCTGTCGGCGTACACAGACGCACGCACGTAAATGCACGCGGCACCCATTGACACACATAGACGCACGCACACACATTCATGACAACGTACACAGACGCACGCACACCGCCACTGTCGGCGCACACAGAAACACACACGCACACACACGCACACAGCATCCGTTGGCGCACGTAGATGCACGCACGCATACGGCACCCGTCTGCATGCAGCTTATGCAGACGTACGTACAAGTATGCGGCACCCATCAGCATACGCAAACACACACACACACCGCCTCCGTTGGCGCACGCAGACACACGCACGCACACAGCGCCCATCAGGGTATGCACGCACATGCACGCGCACGCACGCACGCAGCACCCGTTGACCAGAAGATTCAGCAAGACTGCTTATAAGATAAAGAGCAATCTATATCAAGTTGAGGCCATAGGAAGGTCAATGGTCTCCGTCTTTGGGCCTTACAGAGAGGCCATTCAACTTTCCAAGCCCCTTTCTGATTTCCTTATACAGGAATACCTTGGGGGTTTTCTTTATTGCTCTTTCTTTTTTATTAAATTTATTGGGGTGACACCAGTTAAGATTATATATCGTTCTCAAGTGTTTTATTGCGTTTTTGCTTTATTGCTCTTCACAGGTATTGCTTTTCTTTTTCTTTTTTTTCTTTTTTTTTTTTTTTTCTTTTTTACAAACTTAAGGCAAGACCCTCCACCCAGGCAAAAAGATTACAACTCATTTTATTGCAATACTCCATTTTATTGTGGAGGTCTGGGACTAAAATCGCC
Organism: Pipistrellus hanaki; assembly: GCF_964339955.1. Lineage (NCBI taxonomy): Eukaryota > Metazoa > Chordata > Mammalia > Chiroptera > Vespertilionidae > Pipistrellus > Pipistrellus hanaki. The sequence continues at coordinate 93,440,814 of NC_140524.1, forward strand.
ATATCTGACTGCCTGCAATGACTTAGAATACCGCACAGCTGTTTTTTGTTTTTTGTTTTGTTTTGTTTTTTCAAGGAAAACAGAAAACAGGAAACCTGCTCTCCACGACTTCACACCAAGATTTGAAAGGAAACTTAAAATTTCATCAAAATTGCATTTTATACTTTGCAAACCTCAAGCAAACAGGATACTAAAAATACCACCTGTTTTCTCTTCCAGTCCCCAAGGTACCATAATTATAACTTGACACAGGACGGGAAACTGACTTACCAGCTTCAATGCATTCTGGCTTCAGGCAGTACTCCTGTTTAGCTTGGAGATGTAAGAAACCTTGACTCACTGAAAAAACAAGACGAAAATAAAGAAATGACTGCTTGAAGCAGATCACCATCAGGTAACCCACCACCAGGCACATATACAAGGCATTTGATAGCAATTCATCCTTCTCAGAATTGACGCGAAACTAAAAAATCCAGTTGGCTCAGTATCACAGAACCAGACTCGGGTCATTAGCGAAGTAACCTTGGTGAGACTTCTGGTTGCTCTGAAATTCAGTTCTCTCAAACATAAGATGATTGGGCACAATTAGACCAGTGCTTCTCAGAATGGGGTCCCCTGAGCAGTGGCAATAGCACCACCGGGAAATTTGTTAGAAATGCAAATTACCAAGCCCTGCGGTCCTTCAGAATCAGAAACTCTGAGGTGGGGCCCAGCCATCTGCATTTCACCAAGGCCTCCAGGGGATTCTGATGCAGGCTCTTGTTTAAGAAGTACTGGGCTCACCCTAACTGGTATGGTTCAGTAGTAGAGCATCGGCCTGCGGACTGAAGGGTCCCAGGTTCAATTCCAGTCAAGGGCATGTACCTTGGTTGCAGGCACATCTCCAGTGGGGGGTGTGCAGGAGGCAGCTGATTGGTGTTTCTCTCTCATCGATGTTTCTATCTCTCTTCCTTCCTCTTTGTAATAAAAAAATCAATAAAACAAAAAAGAACTGGGCGAAGGAAGGAAGGAAGGAAGGAAGGAAGGAAGGAAGGAAGGAAAGGGAAGGAAGGAAGGGAGGGAGGGAGGGAGGGAGGGAGGGAGGGAGGGAGGGAGGGAGGGAGGAAAGAAAGGAAGGGAAGGAAGGAAGGAAGGAAGGAAGGAAGGAAGGAAGGAAGGAAGGAAGGAAGGAAGGGAGGAAGGAAAAGAAAGAAAGGAAGGAAGGAAGAAAAAGAAAGGAAGGAAAGAAGGAAGGAAGGAAGGAAAGAAGGAAGGAAGGAAGGAAGGAAGGAAGGAAGGAAGGACGGAAGGAAGGAAGGAAGGACAAACTACTGGGCTAGAAGATCTCTCAAGTCTCTTCCATCTCCTATTATCTATTATTTAAGTCTCATAATTTTACTCTGTTGTTTACAACTACATTCTGGTTTTAGTGATGGGAAAATTGAAACATGTCATTGAGAACAAATCCTGAGCGGAAGGAGGAAGCTAGCATGTGTGGCATTTAGAGTTCTGGATCTTAGCTAAACCATCCATATAGATGAGGCCCAAGGGGGGGAAGGTACTATATATTATATATAACTCAGCCATCTAGCAAGAGAGCCATTATTTGCCTGCTTTGTACCGCACACACCCTCCTCCCCGAGACCCAGCCTCGCTACTAGACACGCAGCTCCATGGACCAAGCTTCCAACTACAGTGGTGCCTCGCATAACGAACGCCTCGCACAGCGAACTTTGGACAGGTTTTTCATGAAACCATCGGCCAAAAAGCAGAAAATGGATGAAGATGTGCAAGATTCGGTAGACTCTACTTAGTCTGTCTTAAAATTAAAAAAATGTGTGTTTTTTTTAAAAAAAAAATTATGTTTTTAGATGTATATAAATAAAAATATGTCATCTTAGCATATTTTTTTATGTCATCTTAGCATATTTTATGCTACAGAACGAATTATTTTTTTTAACATGTATTGTTATGGGAAAACGCGTTTCGCATAACGAACTTTTCGCATAACAAACTTGCTCCTGGAATGAATTAAGTTCGTTGTGTGAGGCACCACTGTACTTCCACCAAAACAAAGCGGAACAAAAAACCACCACAAGATGGAAGCGGCTTTCCACCAATTGCTCACTTTCCCCCATCTGGTGCAACATTGTCTGAACGGATCTCTGCGGGAGTACAGAAGCGTACCCATTTGTAAACTCCAGCTAGCACCTGGGCACTAGCAGATGTGAGCTCAGATTTCAAAAATAGTTTTGGTAGCCGAAGAACTTGTGGGGAATTCACTATCACTGGGCTCTGGGGGCGGAAATAAGGAGTCATTTGGAGATGTGGCTGTGGGGAGGTGCAAGTTAGGGGTGGGGGTGGGGGTGGGGGCGGGGCTCTTCATGGCATCCTCAACTGAGAAGCAGAATCAGAGAGTGTGGCCGTGTCTATATTTCTGCTAGAAATGTATGTCACGTGCCAGCATGTCAATCTGGTTGGTTTATTTACTTGCCTTTTTGTCTGTGTGTTTTCTGTTTTATTTATTAACCCGCATTCCGAGAGGAGCCAACTTTTTCTTTGTTCATATCTCTGCTGCCATCCTCCAAACAGCCTTTTACCTATTACCCTGCAGATTCAACAAACTGCCTATGAAATAACTCAGGCCTGCTTTTAAGAAATGAAGTATTGCTGAAACCAGTTTGGCTCAGTGGACAGAGCGTCAGCCTGCAGACTGAAGGGTCCCAGGTTCGATTCCAGTCAAAAGCATGTACCTTGGTTGCGGGCACATCCCCATTGCGGGGTGTGCAGGAGGCGGCTGATCAATGTTTCTAGCTCTCTCTCCCTTCCTCTCTGTAAAAAATCAATAAAATATATTTTTTAAAAAGGAAATGAAGTGTTGTAGCATAAAGATGCATTTTGATTTATTTAAAAAGCAAAGAAAAAAAGTAGTTAGGTAAAAATATATCGGTGCGGTCTAAAAATTGGTACCAAATATTTCAATGTGCCTGAGTGCTAGAACCATGGAGGACATTTGCTCTTTCGTCCACTTCCATATGTTTTCCAAATGTTCTTTAATGAGCATGTGTGGTTTTTTTATAATGGAAAAATAAATTTATTGCAAATAATATTTTATGGTTCTGGACAATACCTTCTTGATACTAGCCTTGTTTGTTTTTTTAATATCTCAGCATTTCTTTCTTTTTCTTTTTGTAATATATTTTATTGATTTTTTACAGAGAGGAAGAGAAAGGGATACAGAAAAACATCGATGAGAGAGAAACATCAATCAGCTGCCTCCTGCACACTCCCCACCGGGGATGTGCCCGCAACCAAGGTATATTCCCTTGACCGGAATCAGAGCTGGGACCCCTCAGTCAGCAGGCCGACACTCTATCCACTGAGCAAAACTGGTTTCGGTGATACTAGCCTTGTTTTATTTTAAATATATATATTTTTTATTTCAGAGAGGAAGGGAGAGGGAGAGAGAAACATCAATGAGAGAGAATCATCAATCAGCTGCCTCCTGCACACCCCCCACTGGGGACGTGCCCGCAACCAAGGCACATGCCCTTGACCAGAATCAAACCTGGGACCTTTCAGTCCGCAGGCCGACGCTCTATCCACTGAGCCAAACCAGTTTCGGCTAGAAAGTTCTTTTTTTTTTTTTCTATTGGTTGCAGAGCTCCTTATGGGAAGGGGGTCTGTATATAATGGCTTGGTGAATTTAACTGTGCTCTAAAAACTTTAGTGCTGATTCCAAAGAATCATGTTTTCTCAAAGAACAAAAATTTGCTGCCATCAAAAGTATTCCAGCCCTGCCGAAACCGGTTTGGCTCAGTGGTAGAGTGTCGGTCTATGGACTGAAAGGTCCCAGGTTCGATTCCGGTCAAGGGCATGTACATTGGTTGTGAGCACATCCCCAGTAGGAGGTGTGCAGGAGGCAGCTGGTCAATGTTTCTCTCTCATCAACGTCTCTGGCTCTCTATCTCTCTCCCTTCCTCTCTGTAAAAATCAATAAAATATATATATATATTTTAAAAAAGTATTCCAGCCCTAACCAGTTTGGCTCAGTGGCTGGAGCATCAGCCTGCAGACTCAAGGGTCCCAGGTTCAATCCGGTCAAGGGCATGTACCTTGGTTGGGAGCACATCCCCAGTGGGGGGTTGTGCAGGAGGCAGCTGATTGATGTTTCTATCTCATCGATGTTTCTAACTCTCTATCCCTCTTCCTTCCTCTCTGTAAAAATCAATAAAATACAGTTTTTGAAGAGTACTCCAACTAATATGCTTTAGCCTCAGAATGTAATCATAACAATGGAATTTCAAAAAAGTTTCAAGAGGCAGTAATATTCAAAAAAGTACATATTTTTACATAAACAATCATCATTTGGATTTTTAAGTTGGGAGTGTTTTCAAAACACAAATAGTCTAACTTTGTGGTCACTTCCTACACAGCATGCAGTCCCTTGGCCTGCCCATATCATTTTTCCTCCAGTTTTGGATTTCAGGATAAGACACTTGCCCAAGACCCAAAAGCCAAAAGATCGCATAATAGTTTTTGAGAGCCACAAATTTGGTCGCAGGAGTAGATTTCACTGTCCCAGAAAGCAATAAAAGCCACCTCATTCCCTACATTTTCAGCCACAGCAAAGATGGAAAGATGGCTTGCTCATTTTAGCAAAGTTTTCAACCACACAACCCTCACTCTTTTCAAGTTTAATTACTGGCTTCCCCGTGCCAAAATAAACATGGCCTCCTGCAGCCCGTATGTGCCAAGGAATGTTTCCAGGCATGCTACATTTCAAACTGCACCTAGAGTCTGCTAAGCATAGAGCTTGGTCCTATACAACGTTCAAGCTAATGGTATGGGCTGTCTGAGCAAAATACAAAGGCTGATAGGCAAGGGTTCAGAATGCCTATAGTCTTTAATGCATTTCATTCTTTGTTATAGGAATATGTTTTTATCATCTTATAGTCTCCCTGGAAAGCTTCTTCTCACCAAGAGTTAACATAATTCAATCCTAACACCTTTCAAATCTTGGAAGGAAACCTCTGTTTTCCTTGATGTTCTTTTTTAAAATCTCATAGAAAGGTGGAGTTAAAATGTTATCCCACCAGGGTCCCTGGTTAAGAAAGGAAGAATATCATTTAGAGGTGCATTCATAAAAACTAATTTGTATTTTGTGAGTTAAATGTTATGATTCACCCAGGCAAACATTGACAGAAATCAAACGGAAAGGAATTCCAGCGTGGTTTTGATCACAGTGTAATGCTCTCCTCGCCAAACAAATGAAAGTATCTGCCTATGAATTCATAAACACTCATTTGCTGCCAGCCAATCCTCCAACCACTCGGAAGCCACTCTCTACCCACTTCACATCCTGGGCTACGCACCGAGTGCTTGCGTGTATTTATTTATGTAGCCTCCTAAAGAGAAGGCTCTCACGATTTGCATATTTAATAGAAACCAAGGACGCATCATCTACCAATACAAGCACACAGCCCTCCACCTGCATTCTGAGGAGTCTGACAGCATCCAGTCCAGAGACGTTGCCCCGCATTCGCCCAGCTCCCTGGCCTCCAGCGCCCCCGCTTACCTAGAAAGAGGACGGTGCCCAGCACCAGGGTGCTACCGACGAACACCGCCAGGGCGATCCGAGTGCCTCTGTTGGCCGATTTCCCAGCCTCCATGCTGCTCCCCGTCTCTGCTTCCATCGGGAGGGATGTGGAGCCCAGGCCAGGAGAGAGTCGCCGTGTGTGGTTTGTTGGCCGGTCTCAAGAGTCTCTTAGATGTTGGCATCCAAAAGTTCTCTTGCTCTTGTACGAATGGACAGCTGTGAAAGGTCCTATCAGGAAACAGCCCCTCACCAGCCCTTCTCGAATAGTTCTTCACACAAATGAAGTCCAAGAAACCCAAAACATGGGTTGTCCCGGCTCTCCCCACCCTGACCAGACAAAATAAACAGTGGTTGCTTTATCTCGGTGTGCTCCCACCAGCAAAGTCCCCCTCCACCGATTGTTTGGCAGGCTCTTCTCTCAGGCGTTCCGGGTGTACATGTTTTACTATGTTGCTGAACAGATGTTTTAGCTATTTAAACGTATAGTCACTTGGGGAGGAAAAACCAATTGTCTTTATCAAAACTGGATTTGCGTCAAGCTCTCCCCCTGACCATGACAAGTTAGGTAACAAGGATTCTCCAGACCCACTGCAAGATTGCAACAATTCACGTCATCCTTTGCGCAATAGTCACCCTGCTCGCCTGAAATTGTCTTCATCAAAGATGTGCTTGCAGGGAGCAAGTCGGTTTTTAAAGCCTTCTAAGAGTTCCTGGGATATCCTGGAGCATTTTATTTTGGGAACTCTGTGCATGACCACATGTGCCAAAAATCAGAGTCAGAGTCCAGTGCAATGCAAAGTAGCAATTAAGACAACCTACAGAGGCTGATGGTTTGGACCGGAACATTTTTTTTAAGGAGGAAAGAAAAGCACACCGTCTGGGTAGTGCTAAGAATTGTACAAATGACAGGTAAGTTTTCAAATTAAGTATATGATGGTAAAAAAAAAAAAAAAAAAAAAAAAAACATTTTTTTTTCCTGCATCGTTTGATGAAAAGTGTCCCCCATGTATTTTTACTCTAGTCCCACAGAGGCAGGCATTAGTTACTATGTTTTTGTGTGTGTGTGTTTTTAAATATATTTTTATTGATTTCAGAGAAGAAGGGAGAGGGAGAAAGAGAGAAACATCAATAATGAGAGAGAATCATCGATCAGCTGCCTCCTGCACGCCCCCAACTGGAATCGAACCCGGGACCCTTCAGTCCACAGGCCGATGTTCCATCCACTGAGCCAAACCAGCTAGGGCGATTACTATGTTTTTATCTTTACATGAAGCACCCATTTTTAGCAGATTCCCCAGAATGAATTCAGAGGCAATTGGTTTCACTGGAAAGACTGATTAATGAGTGGATATTTGGTTTCTTTGAATATGCTAACGTTATGAAAATCTGCTTTCTTCATGGAAAAGGGCAACCAATATTCCAATGCTATTGAAATGATATGCATTTTATGATCTGATTATGGGGGTGGGCAAAAGTAGGTCTACAGTCGTGTGTATACAAAACAGAATTTATTCCTGTATTACTTACTAGTGCACTATTTATTATTATTAATAACCTACTTTTGCCCACCCCTGTATATAGACATCATTTTTTTCATTTTTAAATATATATTTATTGTTGCTAGTAGTATAGTTATCTCCCATTTCCCCCTCCCACCCTCCTCCCAACCTATACCCACTGCCTCCCAGGACTTTACTACCCTATTGTCGTGTCCATGGGCTATGCATATCCTATATAATAAAAGGCTAATATGCAAATTGACTGAATGGCAGAACGACCAGCCACTGTGACATGCACTGACCACCAGAGGGCAGACATTCAATGCAGGAGCTTTCCCCTGGTGGTCAGTGCACTCCCACGGGGGGAGTGCTGCTCAGCCAGAAGCCAGGCTCATGGCTGGCAAGTGCACCAGCGGTGGTGGCAGCCTCTCCCACCTACACAGCAGTGCTAAGAATGTCCGACTGCCAGCTTGGAGTGGGCCTAAGCCATCAGTTGGACATCCCCCGAGGGCTCCTGGACTGTGAGAGGGTGCAGGCTGGGCTGAGGGTATCCCCCCTCCCCCCAGTGCATGAATTTTGTGCACCGGGCCTCTAGTAAGTCTAAATTCTTTGGTTTATCTCTTCTCATCCCCCCCTAGATATCATTAATTCACAACACAATTATTACTTACCTGTTCTTGTTTTATTGGAGGTCATAGGTCATAGGGAATGGAGCATTCAGCTACACTTAGGAACCAGTGGAGCACTCTTCTTTCTCATACAAAACTTGTGCCTGTGGGCCTGGAAGTCACACCAGAGCACAGCAGACACCAATGAGCCCAGTATAACATGGCTCATGGTCTTATCTGGCTGATCTTGGTCAGGCTTTAGACCATCTTATGGAATTCTCCTATGGCTTTAGACTTATTTATGACACATCTTACCTTACTTTTGGCTCAGTTCATGTTGCTTCAAAGTCAGAAGAGCATAATCCTTCTCCAAATTATGACATTATAGTAAGCTATAGTTAATATTTGCTCATTGGCTATTGATGTTATTGTGTTTTTATTTTATAACACTAGCAAACCTTTGGCTCCTAGGTTGGAATTCTCCCAATAGTTTGTAGACTTGACTCCATAGTATTTCTTAGACTTTGAGCTCCATAAGGTCAAGAATTATGTCCATCAAGTTCACTGCTGCAGCTCCAGCCTCTACAGTTCCTTACCCATAACAGCAAAGGGAGAAATAAGAGCAATGAAAACCATCCAAGTTAGTCCTAGCTACTTACTCTTAAAAAGCAGCTTCAGGAACCTCAGATGCTAGTAACTGGGGGTAGGGGACTCAACCTCCTAACTCCTTCTAAATGTTCAAATGATAATGATACTTCACATAGGCATAGCACTTTCCTATCCCATTTTAAACTCAGGGCAAACCCATATACTTGATAACAAAGCTATATTTATGTCTAGTTAGCAAGTGAGAACACTGATACCCAAGGACCGGCCTCCGATGGCATAGGAGAACCAGAAAATGGAAACATAGTGAGGAGGATCACTGCCATACCCATTCTCCAAATCTCCTCACGCATTTTGGGTCCAATCTGACATGCAATGGTGTCCATGTGATGCCAGCTGGAGTAGCCTTTACTCTTCTTAGACTGGTAATTTCCTCACAGGTGAGGGCAACTGGGGCTTACTCTGAAGTACACCTATCCATTACCTAGCAGCATGAATTCATTCCCAAACATTCAACTGCTGAATGAAAAACCATAAAACAAAAAATACTTTAAATAATTGTAATAGAAAAATTATGATGCATTCCAAAACTAAGATATGCAAATGCAGACAGAAAAATGTATTAACTGAACAATGGAAACACCTCTATAAAAGCAATTAACAGCCCAGCTGGCATGGCTCAGTGGTTGAGCATTGACCTATGAACCAGGAGGTCACAATTTGATTCCCAGTCAGGGCATATGCCAGGGTTGCTGGCTCAATCCCCAATGAGGGTAGGGGGTACGAGAGGTAGCCAATCAATGATTCTCGCTCATAATTGATATTTCTATCTCTCTCATCCCCTTCCTCTCTGAAACTAATAAAAATATATTTAAAAGTAATTAACAGCTTCCAGGATTTTGAAAATTGTTTGTATAATCCTATCTAATAAAGATGGGATATACTAATTGACCATCACATTCTCACAAGATGGTAGCACCCACCGTCAATAAAGAGGGAATGTGCTAATTGGCTACCACGCCCTCACAAGATGGCAACACCCACAGCCACAAGGTGGCAGCGTCCAGTCCCCTCAGTTCCCCAATATCCTCAGCCCTATCTCATCCAGCCTGAGTCCCCCAGTCCCCGCAGCCCTACCTCATCCAGCCTCATCCCCCCAGTCATCTCAGCCCCACTGGGGAAGGCAGTTGGGGGTGATTGGGCCAGCAGGAAAGGGCAGTTAGAGGCAATCAGGCCAGCAGGGGAGGGCAGTTGGGGATGATCATACCAGCAGGGGAACAGTTAGGCATCAATCAGGCCAGCAGGGGAGTAGTTAGGTGGCTATCAGGCAGGCAGGCAGAGTGGTTAGGAGCAATCAGGCAGGCAGGCAAGTGGTTAGGAGCCAAAAGTCCTGGATTGTGAAAGGGATGTCTGAATGCTGGTTTAGGCCCGATCCCAGCAGTTGGACATCCCCCAAGGGGTCCAAGTTTGGTGCAGGCTGGGCTGAGGGACGCCCCCCCGCCATGCATGAATTTTATGCACCGGGCCTCTAGTGTAATATAATGAAGTTTTGTGGGGGTTCTTTACTTACCAAAGGAATAAAGAAGACTTCAGAATGAGTGGGAATTGGTAAAGGGTGCAGGTGAATTATCTATATATACACTAGAGGCCTGGTGCACAAAATTTGTGCACTCGGGAGCGGTCCCTCAGCCCAGCCTGTGCCCTCTCACAGTCCAGAGCTCTCAGGGGATATCCAACTAACATCTTAGGCCCACTGCCCATGGGGAGTGAGCCTAAGCCAGCAGTCAGACATCCTTAGCAAAGGTGGGAGCCCGACTTTTGGCTGAGTGGCGCTTCCCCTGTGGGAGTGCACTGACTACCAGGGGGCAACTCCTGCATCAAGGATATGCCCTCTGGTGGTCAGTGAGCATCATGGTGACTGGTCATTCCTCCATTCAGTCAATTTCTATATTAGCCTTTTATTATATAGGATAAAAGCCAAGCGACCAGAATGACGGGAACGACCAGTCGCTATGACATACACTGCAGCTGGACAACTGGCTTGATTAGGGGAGGGGCCAGCCAGCCAACCTCCTATATCCCCCCACCAACCCCCGGCCAGCCCAGCCCCAATCAGCCTCAATTGAGGTAGGCTGGCCAGACCCCACCTGTGTATGAATTCAGGCACCAGGCCTCTAATTCATTATAAAGTACATTCTTCATTCTGTGCCATTTTGCACATTAATTTTCAACCTTTTGGGAGATGATTATCTTGCACTCAAAGTGCATTTAAAAATAGTTGTAATGCCAAAACCGGTTTGGCTCAGTGGTAGAGCATCGGTCTGTGGACTGAAAGGTCCTGGGTTCGATTCTGGTCAAGGGCATGTACCTTGGCTGCGGGCACATACCTGGTGGGGGGTGTGCAAGAGGCAGCTGGTCGATGTTTCTCTCTCATCGACGTTTCTGGCTCTCTATCGCTCTCCCTTCCTCTCTGTAAAAAATCAATAAAAATATATATTTTTTAAAATAGTTGTAGTGCAGAAAAAATTCCCTTAGGGCAAAATACAAAGTCTAAAACACAAAATTAATGAATGAGTACTCACAAAGACAAAAGCAAGGGTCTGCATATTTAGGTACTTAAACCAAACCTGGCTCACTGCCTGTTTTTGTAAATAAAGATATATTGAAACAAAGTCACACCCATTTGTTGACATACTTCTTATTGCTGTGATGCTCCAAGGTCAGAGTTGAGTCATTTTCCAACACATACATGATGGCCTGTGAAGCTTAGCATAGTTACTCTCTGGCCCTTGACAGAAAAGTTTACTGGCCTATGGATTAAAAAGTAGAAGATGCTGCCTCTCACCCCACCTACATGGCACATATAATCAGAACAAAATATTCATTCACACTTGACAAGATTTTCGAAATCGTTCCATTCAATGTTTTCTAAATTAAAGCTATTGTGTCAGGGAAAATGGTCAATATGTCTGCCTGAAACTACAATATTAAAACTGCTATAGGCAGTTAAATAGACATGAGCAGAGCAAGGACAATGGGCCAGGTACAAAAGGTCACAAGGTTGGAGAGCCCCAGGTGCCTAGCAATGGACAATCAATTGTAGGGACTTTTCCTTCCCTAGCACATTGCTGGTCATGCAGTTTGGACCCCCAGACCTTTCCTCCCTAGAGATAACACCTAGGCCTCAAGTTGTATTTCAGCTCCAGGTCTCGATAAGCAACAAAACCAACCATGGCTGACATCAGGACCAGCTGCGTTCAGTAATGACCCCCAGCGCTTGTGCCAATCACTCAGTGGGGACCACAATCCTGAAAGGACACACCTGGAAAACTGCTGAAAATTGTATAAAGATCTTCCCCTAGGACTTTCCCTAAAATCTCCACCCTTAACACCCTTAGGACAAGGACCCAGCTCCTGGGAGCTCGCTGGTGCCTTTCTCTTTCCTTCCCACACCCCCTCCCTGCCCCAGGCACATTACCTCAGGCTTCCTCACTCCAAAGCTCCCAGGGTCCTTTCTTTACCTCTACAACTCATTTATGAAGCCCATTTCTTCTAGGAATTACTTTTCCTACCTCTGTAATTTATCCAATAAATATCCTCTTACAGTTTGGGTCTTGGTTCTGAATTCTTTTCTAGCCAGAACCAAAGTACCGAGGTTGCTCAACCCAGGTTTGGTCTGACCCCACCGGCCTACCGCCTGCTGTGTTATGTCGCCTACAATGAAACTACAGCATTGTAGTGTATTTTGGGGGTGAAGAAAATCATTATCCTGGGATAAAAAGGGGAGAGGGTTGTCAAAAAATTGTATAATTGCTCAAGAGCTGTGACAATGAGTTAACAAGTTACTGTGCGTGTAAGTCTGTTAATAATCTGGCCTATACCCACCCAACTATTTTAATTAAGAACCCCAGGACTTATCTTGAGCCTTAACTGGAATCAATTAATGAATCAACACAAGTTTCTTAATATTTCTCAGTTTCCTGGCCCTGTGCAAGGCCCCGTGAGGGAAGACGAAGAAGTCATACCACAGAGTTTCTGGACTGGTAAACTGGGCTCAGCCTTCAGAATATGCAAAACCCTTAGCAACTTAGTTACAGAAGAGTAAAATCCAGTATGTATCCAGAGAAACAGAAATCCCTGAGCAGTTGATTTGTTGCGAAGATTTCCAGGAGGACCTGCAAGAATGGGCAGCTTGGCCTAGCAGGGTTTGCTCAGTGGATAGAGCCTCCACCTGCCCACTGAAGGATGTCGGGTTCAATTCTGGTCAGGGGCACATGCCTGGGTAGTGGGCTCGATCCCCAGTAGGGAGCATGCAAAAGGCAGCCAATCAATGATTCTCTCTCATCATTGATGTTTCTGTCTCTCCCTCTCCATTCTTCTCTAAAATCAATTAATCCTATATAATAAAAGTCTAATATGCAAATTATTCCCTCAACCAGGAGTTAGACGGGGAGTTCGACCAGGGGGCAGGAGTGGCAGGTGGCCAGGGGAAGGAGGTCCTGGCTGGCAGCTGACAGCCACTAGGGACCCTATCCGTGCATAAATTTCATGCACTGGGCCTCTGGTAAAAATAATAAAAAGAATGGGCAGCTTGCATATAGGCCAAGCCCCACCCTGAGCTGGGAGTTTCTTGGCCATTTGTTTCTCTTCCTGTAAGATCCGCAAGTGAGATGATTTATTCAGAGATAACTGAATCCTGCAACCTCAGTGCAACTTCAGTGGCGGAGATGACAACTGAGGCTGAGCCTTATGCCAGACAAGAATGCATCTGGTCATTGTTTGGATGTGCGGGGTCTTCTGTTTCAGGCAGTAAAATCCCATGTGGGCCACAATTTCACTGAGAAGGAAGGAAATGATTCAAATCCTGAAAAATGCATTCATCCACCTCCTGGAAGGAGGGAGGGAGGGAGGACAGAGGAGAGAAGGAGAGGAGAGCTAAATGCTGAAAACTCAGAGCTGGGGGCTACGGCCTGGCTCTATTATTTGTTGGCAGGTCCCTCAGACTAGGGAGGCTTGACGTCCCAGGCCTTCCACTAATGAGACTCATTACTCACATTATATCTGATCTTTTTAAACATCTTTCTTAGCTGAGTGTTCTGTCTCCCTTTCCAGGTGAGGAAATAAAGTTGGGAGTTATTAAGTGATTTAGCGCAGGTCACACAGCAGGCATTTGTCTTAAGGCCGGAGGGATTTCCAATCCCAGCCTCCTTTCCGTCTGCCATATTACTTGGCAAATGTGCTTATCTACCTCAGGCAATTAGTGAAGGTAGGTGTAGCGTGTCAAACTTAACACTTGAGCCGAGGAAAAGCGATAAACTATGCTTCCCCTAATTTTCTTGTTGAAAAGACTAATTCTCAGGCTTCGTTTCCTTAACAGGAACAGCAGCCATCATTGAATGCAGGGGGAAAGGTTTTCAGGTGGGGAACGAAAATAGCAATACGCAAACTATCTCCTGATTTGAACATGAGGAGGAACATATACATTTGAAAGGCTATTGTTCCATGTGTTGTACTTTGTTTATTTCTGAGCCTAAAGAGGGACTTCATTCCTTGATATTCTCATCTCCTTGGCCACCTAGCTCCTGTTTCTTCAGCGTGTACTCACTCTATGTGTACTATCAGTCCTTATAGCAAGTAGTCCTATGATACAGGAATCTTTGGCCATGTTTTACAGATAAGGACACTGAAGCTGGCAGAGGATAAAAAATATCCCCAAGCCCTAGCTGGTTTGGCTCAGTGGATAGAGCATCGACCTGAGGACTGAATGGTCCAGGGTTCAATTCCGGTCAAGGGCAGGTGCCCAGGTTGTGGGCTTGATCCCCATTGTGGGACGTGCAGGAGACAGCCAATCAATGATTCTCTCTCATCATTGATGCTTCTATGTCTCTCTCCCTCACTCTTCCTCTCTGAAATGAATAAGAATATATTTTTTTAAATATATTTTATTGATTTTTCAGAGAGGAAGAGAGAGGGATAGAGAGTTAGAAACATTGATGAGAGAGAATTATGATCAGTTGCCTCTTGCACACCCCCACTGGGGATGTGCCCGCAACCAAGGTACATGCCCTTGACCAGAATCGAACCTGGGACCTTTCAGTCTGCAGGCTGACGCCCTATCCACTGAGCCAAACTGGTTTCGGCAAGAATCTATTTTTTTTAAAGAAAGAAATATCCCCAGGGTTACATGATGGGCAAATTATAGAGCCCAGTTGGAACTCAAATCTATCCGACTCTTGTTTTGAAATGTACTCAGGATTTGTTTTAATCAGATATGGTAAGAGGACAAACACACAGACAACCTTTGAAAGAATAGTTTCTTTGTTTTATTGATTTTTTACATAGAATAAGGGAGAGGAATATAGAATTAGAAACATCGATCATCCCTACTGGGGATGTGCCCGCAACCAAGGTATATATGCCCTTGACCTGAATCGAACCTGGGACCCTTCAGTCCACAGGCCGACGCTCTATCCACTGAGCCAAGCAGGTCAGGGCTGAAAGAAGAGTTTCTTACTCTGTTTTCAGAGGAAGGAGTATGCCCTGCAGGGCCGCACGTGGAAGCTCCAATCAATCAGATGGCAGGAGTGAGCGGAAACCATGGACAAAAGCCTACACTGAGCTTTCCAAGGGGAGTAAGAATCTTGGAGCCACATGAGGATTGGATTGGAATCATGGTTTAGAGATCTTTATACCCCTGGGTTGGGGGGGGGGGGTGGAGGTGATAGAGAAGGCACACTGTAAGATAGATGTGACTGGAATTTAGTGAGATGACAGAAGTAGGCCGGAAAAGGCTAGGTTGAGAGTATTATTTGGCTTAAGAGAAAGGGATAGAGATAGAGAACTGATAAAGCTCCCTTTCTCTGAAGTGACTACTAGACATAACCAAGGACAAGAGGGAAATTTCTTTCAAGACAGTGGCTGAGGAGTCTTGCTTGCACCTCCTTGGCCATAACAACTCACTAGTGCCGTGGTCAGCAAACCACGGCTCGAGAGCCACATGCGGCTCTTTGGCCCCTTGAGTGTGGCTCTTCCACAGAATACCATGGCCTGGGCAAGTCTATTTTGAAGAAGTGGCATTAGAAGAAGTTTAAGTTTAAAAATTTTGGCTCTCAAAAGAAACTTCAATAGTTGTTCTGTTGATATTTGGCTCTGTTGACTAATGAGTTTGCCAACCACTGAGCTAGTGGATTCCTTAATGTCAAGTGGTCTCTGGATACACTGAGCCTGGTTTTTACCAAATGAAGATACATCCCTTATTCTCTAGAACTTTCTGCCAAGATGATACTCAGTGGAACATAAAAAGGATGCATGAACATTAAGTAGGGCATCTTCTATAAATGGAGAAAGGAAACTAAGATTTTTTTTCTTGCTTTTCCTTCTTCTTAGCCATCCCCAAATAAGAGAGAAAAAGAACTGGCTGAAAGGGAGGGTCCCCCCCAGACACTGTCACCCATCTCTATCCAGAGGCCACCTTAGCAACAGAGCAGATTGCTCAGGGAGCACCAGAGTCTCAGCTCTGAATAGCAAGCAAGCAGCCAGGTGGCCAACTTCCTTCAGACACTGAAATCTCTTAAGAAATAGGCAATGTTTCTTGTTTACGGTAAGATTTTCAAATCTCAACTGATTGCTTTCAGTTTCCTAAAGCATTTGAAAGATTTTTACTCTAAAAAAGACTTGTTTGTCCTAACCGGTTTGGCTCAGTGAGTAGAGCAACGGGCTGTGGACTGAAGGGTCCCAGGTTCGATTCCGGTCAAGGGCATGTACCTTGGTTGTGGGCACATCCCCGGTAGGGAGAGTGCAGGAGGCAGCTGGTCGATGTTTCTCTCTCATTGATGTTTCTAACTCTCTATCCCTCTCCCTTTCTCTCTGTAAAAACTCAATGAAATATATATTTTTTAAATATATTTTATTGATTTTTTTACAGAGAGGAAGGGAGAGAGATAGAGAGCCAGAAACGTTGATGAGAGAAAAACATTGACCAGCTGCCTCTTGCACACCCCCTACCGGGGATGTGCCCGCAACCAAAGTACATGCCCTTGACCGGAATCGAACCTGGGACCTTTCAGTCCTCAGACCGATGCTCTACTCACTGAGCCAAACTGGTTTCGGCCAATGAAATATATTTTTAAAAATAAAATTTTGTTTGACACACTATAATATTTGCCATGATTCCTCCTATCATAGCTTAATGAGTACTCCCTGTCGGTGTTTTTAAAAATATAATATAGTTCCTTAAACCCACTCCTACATGGCGGGGCCTGAAACCAGAGTACAAATGGAGGTCCATTCACATAGCATTGATTTGTTTTTAATATACTGTATTTATATTGATTTCAGAGAGGAAGGAAGAGGGAGAGAGAGATAGAAACCTCAATGACGAAAGAGAGTCATTGATCGCTGCTTTCTGCACGCCCCCCACTGGGGATCGAGCCTGCAATGCAGGCATGTGCCTTAACCGAGAATCGAACTATGACCTCCTGGTTCATAGGTCAAGGCTCAACCACTGAGCCACACCGGCCGGGCTCCGCATAGCATTTCAAGCTGCAAATCAGGCTACAAATGTTAAATCAAATACATTCTCTCCTGCTAACTCGGAATTATATCTCCTATCCACCTGGAAGGCCAGGTTCCAATTCCAAATTCTCAGACTCTGAAGTTCCATGCAAAAACACGGTAGCAAAGGACTCTCGGCCCCCTCCCCTTTCTCTGCTCACACCCCCACCAGCAGCAGCAGCACCGTCACCGTCTCTCAGCCCCTGGAGCCTGAGCAAAGTCTTCCATCAGGATGATGGGATAGCTAACTGAGAAAGATAGGCCCGTGGGCCCTCGAAGTGGGCTCTGAGCAATTTGGACACAAAACGTCAAGTGTTGGAATACACAGACTATTCTAGAAGGGGAGGTAGGCACAACCCTGTGGCACTGTAGACCCATCACCCCGTGGTGAGGAGCAGCGCCAGAAGAAAGCCAGGGAGAAACCCTCTGAAACCAGGACCCAGGGCTCTGGGCAAAACGGGAGTCCTCATTACACAGATTACAATTTAAATCCTTTGGCATCAAACCTACCCAAATAGATTTAAACTGCAAGGATTGTTTTTTGTTGTTGTTATTGTTGCTTTAATATATTTTATTGATTTTTTACAGAGAGGAAGGGAGAGGGATAGAGAGATACATCGACGAGAGAGAATCATCGACCAGCTGCCTCCTGCACACCCCCTATGGGGGATGTGCCCGCAACCAAGGTACGTGCCCTTGACCGGAATCAAACCCGGGACCTTTCAGTCACAGGCTGAAGCTCTATCCACTGAGCCAAACCGGTTCGGCAAGAACTGTTTTTAAACAGAGAAATACAGATCTCAGCGGTGGGGGATGAGCTGCCTACTGCAATCGAGGACTTAGACAGCCAAAGCAAAAGGAAAAGATCTCAGTGAGGTGTTCTTAAAGCAATTTATACAAGTTCATTTGTTTAAGGAGACAATATTTTTCAACATGCTGAATTCCAGGAATATTTTACTGTGTTAGTGTTGCATAAAATTCATCAGGTGATATATGAATTTCAAAAATGTAATACATTCTATAAACAGAAAAGTAGGTATTAAATACTGTATAACACAATAGGCTGACTCACCGATATTCTACTCGGAGTTTACTGCTCCTCTCAAAGGCTAAGCATTATTTAACTGTAATAATCCCCAATCACATCCACTCAGATGATCAATTCTGTTTAATCACTGACATTCCTGCAATTGTGGAAGAGGCTGGATTATTTTTGTTTGAAGCTAGTACACCAAGTCCCATGGTATGGTATAATTAAGAACAACTGTTTACTTTTTCTTAAATTCAACACCCCTCACCCCCACCTCAAAAGCTAGACATTAAAGTACTAAATATAATGATCCTGGGAAACCAAATTGCTATGTTCCTGGCAGCCCTTCCCTGCTGTTTCCCTTAAACATTTCTATCTGAAACAATGAATAAAAAAAGCAAAAGAAGAAACCTGAAAAATATACAGCTTCACTGTATCTTCCACCTAACCATCAGAGTGTCTGTCCAAGTGCTTTAACAACCCTCCCTCCCTCCTTTTCCTGTCCCTTTTTGGCCATTTTAGATTGTTACTTGCATTGTTTTAAGTGTCCATGGGGCACACCATGCAGGATCGTGAGGAGCCAGCCCACTATTTTATATGCATGAGTAAGTTTCCCCAAGTAGATTGGGGGATCTTCTTGAGGGCCTACAGTCATCTTGGTTCACTTGGTCCCCTTGCTCGGATCTGACACATAGGAAATATGCAAATCATATGTTTAATAAGGGGTTAATATCCAAAATATTTAAAGAACTATTAAAACTCAACAAAAAACTTTAAAAAAAATTTTTTTTTTTAAATGGGCAGCCGAAACCAGTTTGGCTCAGTGGATAGAGCGTCAGCCTGCGGACTCAAGGGTCCCAGATTCGATTCCAGTCAAGGGCATGTACCTTGGTTGAGGGCACGTCCCAAGTGGGGCGGGGGGGGGAGGGGGTGCAGGAGGCAGCTGATCGATGATTCTCTCTCATCGATGTTTCTAGCTCTCTATCCCTCTCTCTTCCTCTCTGTAAAAAATCAATAAAATATATTTTAAAAAATTAAAAATAAAAATAAATGGGCAGAGGATCTGAATAAAGACTTTTCCAAGAAATATATACAGATGGCCAACAGGCACATGAAAAGATAGTGAAATTAACTAATTATTAGGGAAATGCAAAGCAAAACCACAGTGAGATATCATTTCACACTTGTTAGAATGGCTATTATTAAAAAGATAAGAAATCACAAGTATTGGAGAGAATTTGGAGAAAAGAGAACCCTTTAATACTGCTAGTGAAATGGTAAATTTGTGCAGCCACTATGGAAAACAGTGTGGAAGTTCTTTTAAAAATTAATAATAGAACTACCGTATGACCCAGCAATCCCTCTTCTTGCTATTTATCCAAAGAATATGAAAACACTAATTCAAAAAGATAGAGGTACCCCTATGTTCATTGCAGAATTGCAATAGTCAAGATAGAGGAACACCTTGAGCAACCCTCAACAGATGAATGGATAAGGAAGACTTGGTACATATATACAATGAAATACTACTCTGTCATAAAAAGTGAAATATTGCCATTTGTGGCAACATGGATGGACAGAAAAGGACAAAAACTCAATAACTTCACTCATATATGGAATGCAAAACAAAAAAGAAAATAATGATCAAACAAAACAAGAACAAACTCATAGATACATACAATAGCTTGGTGGTTACCAGAGGGAAAGGGGTATGGGGACAGGAAGGCAAAATGGGTAAAGGATGTCAAACGAATGGAGATAGATGCAAACTAGATTTTTGGTGGTGAGCATGCTATAGTGTTTATGGATATCAAATTTCAATGTTACACCGAAACCGGTTTGACTCAGTGGATAGAGAGTCAGCCTGCCGACTGAAAGGTCCCAGGTTCGATTCCTGTCAAGGGCATGTACCTTGGTTTCGAGCACATCCCCAGTAGGAGATGTGCAGGAGGTAGCTGATCGATGTTTCTCTCTCATCGATGTTTCTAACTCTCTCTCCCTCTCCCTTCCTCCCTGTAAAAAATCAGTAAAATATATATATTTTTTTAATTCAATGTTGGATAACTGAAAATTATATAATGCTATTAACCATGTTACTTTAATTAAAAATTTTTAAAAAGTGAGTAATGTACATGGGTCCTGGCTTAACACATTTAATAGCATTTAAATAATTCCCAAGAAACAACTTTTTTTTTCGGGGGGGGGGGGGGGAGACTACACATGCTAAAGTCCACAAACTTAACATTCTTTATAACTAACAAATTTGATTCACAGCAACTTCAGCAATTTGTTATAATGCAGGTATTTAGCCTTTGATAACTGTTCCCATATAACTCCGCTGTTAATTCAAATGTTTAAATTTAATGTTTAAAAATAAATTATATAGCCGGAACTGGTTTGGCTCAGTAGATAAAGCATCAGCTTGCGGAATGAAGGGTTTGATTCCAGTCAAGGGCTTGTACCTTGGTTGCGGGCACATCCCCAGTGAAGGGTGTGCAGGAGGCAGCTGATCGATGTTTCTCTCTTATCGACGTTTCTAGCTCTCCCTCTCCCTTCCTCTCTGTAAAAAAAATCTATAAAATATATTAAAAAATAAAAATAAATTATATAGTGGGCCATCATAAAAAATGTCATCGAGATTGTGATCAATATCTTTTTCCTTTTGTGATATTACAAGATAAAATATAATCCATTGGTACTCTGCAGCCATTTTTATATCTGTTTTTTTAAATATATTTTATTGATTTTTTAACAGCGAGGAAGAGAGAGCGATAGAGAGTTAGAAACATCGATGAGGGAGAATCATCGATCAGCTGCCTCTTGTACACCCCCTTCTGGGGATGTGCCGACAACCAAAGTACATGGCCTTGACCGGAATTGAACCCAGAACCTTTCAGTCCACAGGCTGATGCTTTATCCGCTGAGCCAAACCAGTTTCACTGTATATCTCTTTTAAAGTACATTTTTGGCACAGCCCCACCAACTCTCACCTTCTCCAAGTTCAAAAAAGCTGTTGGACCCAGAAACAGGCCCATGAATAAATGTATAACTTAACATGGGACAACAAATGCATTTCAAACCATTGGGGAATGAATGGACAATATAATCAAGGCTACTGGGACAAGTGCTGATCACAATGGGGGAAAATTCCCTCACAACTCATAGCATCACCAAAACAACACAAAACAAATACACCCTTCCGTACCTCCTACCGAAAAGAGGTTGGGGGTGGGGGAGCGGGGAATGGCAGATAAATGAAAGATCTATTTATGAAAAGCAAAACATTAAAATACTGACAAATATTAACTTAAGAGAAAATTGGGCTAAGAGAAGGTCTCTAAAATGAGACGATCAATATAAATCATATAGGAAACCGACAGACAAATTTGACTATATTAAAATAAAAACCTCATGTGCATCCAAAGACACCATTAATAAATGAAAAGACAAATACAGCCAAAGCTAGTCTCCCGATGGTTATAAAATATAATTAAAACAAAATGTTTCTGAGAAAGATTTCAGAAAGGCAGACTGGGAGTAGATTCTTGTAACTAATAAGCAACACAGCGTTATTATACTGGTGATGTAAACATCATAGATCAATTAAGAAATAAAAGCTCAATAGCCAATGGACAGAAGTCAGGTATTTTTCAAAATAGGAACACTGGCTGGCCAAATAACTTATAATAATATGCCTTATCATTTTTTATAAGTAATACTCATAATCAAGTGAATGGAAATTTAAACCACGAGAAATTACCATTTCACACCTCCAGAGAGACAAAAATTTTAAAGCCTAACATGCCAGGACCTGTTTGGCTCAGTGGATAGAGCGTTGGCCTGCGGACTGAAAGGTCCCGGGTTCGATTCCAGTTAAGGGCATGTACCTTGGTTGAGGGCACATCCCCAGTAGGGGGTGTGCAAGAGGCAACTGATCGATGATTCTCTCTCATCGATGTTTCTAACTCTCTATCCCTCTCTCTTCCTCTCTGTGAAAAATCAATAAAATATGTATTTAAAAAAATTTTTTTAAAGCCTAACAATGCTAATTTGTGATAAAAGTATTGGCAATGGAGCAACTTCCGTTCTCATGCTCTGATCGCAAGTGTATAAACTGGTGCACCACTTAGAGAAGCAATTTGGCAACACCTAATAAAGTTGAAACCCAGAGAAACAAACGTGTGGGAGGGTCCTGGAAGAACTGGGGATTGTTGATTTTAATGAGTCTACCAGGAAGTGCCATTTCCAAAGAAATTGCAAATGTAAGGCCAGGAGCAAAGCGGTGGGGGGTAGCGGATAAGAAAAAGAATCCAGTTCTAGGTCACCTCTGATAATTGCCAAGTACTCATCTCACTTGCAGAAGTAATGGGTCTTACTTCTTATAGCTTTGGCTTATTAGCCCTTCATGTTTTAAAAGAGTGATCTTTTGAATGAGCTCTTTGATGCATAACAAAACCCACAGTGATGGTAACATTTTCCAGCTTCTCCGCTGCTTTTCTCTAGCAGCATTATTGGAGCCTTCTGAGTCTGCCATGAAGATGTTGACATTCGTCTTCTAAACTTTGAAGGCCTGCCCAGTCAAAAGCATGGCCTGCCTAGTCAAGTGCATTCATCCGTGAAAGAGAAGCTGGCCATCATTTTTTGTTCATTTCTTTCTCAGTGCTGAGTTAAAACATAATCACTGTGCTTACTGTGATGCTGAATGACCTAAGTCTTGAATAAATCCCATTTATTGCTGGCCCAAGCCTCCCGACTTTTTTAAAAAATCTTTTTTTATATATATTTTATTGATTTTTTTACAGAGAGGAAGGGAGATAGTTAGAAACATCGATGAGAGAGAAACATGGATCAGCTGCCTCTTGCACGCCCCCTACTGGGGATGTGCCCGCAACCAAGGTACATGCCCTTGACAGGAATCGAACCTGGGACCCTTCAGTCCGCAAGCTGACGCTCTATCCACTGAGCCAAACCGGTTTCGGCCTCCTGACTCTTTTGAGCTGAGTCCACACACCTTATGCCACATATTAGCTGCATGTGTTCAAGCCCCTGTCTTATCTATCCATCTCTTCCTGTGTCACCATCATACTTCCTGTTGGATTACAAGAGGGCAAATCTCCCTTCACTATGGTTATTGTAAATGTTTTTCTTGGCTATTTTTAGAAATTTAATGTTACAAATGAACTTCAAAGTCACTTAGTCTAATTCTAAAAAAGTCCCTTGGGATTCTGTTTAGAGTTATCATTAGGAAGAGAGACATTGTTCTGATTTTTTTCATCCAAGAAATGTAATGCCTCTCCACAGATTCAAACTCCAGTTGCTGTCTTTTAATAGCTCTTCCATAGCCAAACTGCCAGATGTTATCTTTTTAATGATTTATGTTACAGTATGACTTTGATCATTTCTATTTTCATTCTCCGTTATTGAGTGCACGAATTCATGCAGGGGGAAGGGGTCCAGCTGGTCTGCCCCAATGGGGGCTGATTGGGGGGCTGGGCCGGTGGGGGGGAGGGGCAACAGGTGATTGACTGGCCAGTCCAACCCCCAATCCGGCCTATTGTGTAGCCACAGTGGGCGTCATAGCGACCAGTCTTTTGGCATTCTGGTCGCTGGCTTTTTATATGTAGAAATAACTCTGTGCCTGCTAAATTCCGAGGATGCAAAGCTCAATAGGAAATGGTCCCTACTTTCCAAGAGCTTATGTAACATAAACATCTAACTTGAATCAATTTTAATATACAAATGGAAGATCACCCATTCAATGAGTCCTTCTTGGACACATCAAGAACATCTAACCTGGGGTTGGGGATAAGAGAAGAGATAACCAAAGAACTTATATACTTACTAGAGGCCCAGCGTGCAAAATCACACGAGACCCAGAGTCCAACCACGCCGTGGGACCCAGAGTCCTACTGCCACCTCAGGAACCATCAATGCACCTCCTGGTGACTGGTCATTTGGTCGTTCCAAAGTTCTGGCCACTGGCCTTTTATAATATAGATATGCATAGCCCATGGACATAGGCAATAGGGTAGTGAAGACCTGGGGAGTGGGTAAGGACTGGGCGGTGGGGGGAAAGGAGGAGGGAATGGGAGATATCTATAATACTATCAACAATAAAAAAATATATTAAAGAGCTGAAGCCAGTTTGGCTCAGTGGTAGAGCGTCGGTCTGCAGACTGGAAGGTCCCAGGTTCAATTCCGGTCAAGGGCATGTGCATTGGTTGCGGGCACATCCCCGGTTGGGGGTGTGCAGGAGGCAGCTGATCGATGATTCTCTCTCATCGACGTTTCTAGCTCTTTATCTCTCTCCCTTCCTCTCTGTAAAAAATCAATAAAATATATTTTAAAATATATATATATTAAAGAAAAGACTATATAACCTCTTTACTGCCCCCATCTAATCATTTAATATAGCCAGTTACCTTGAAGACCTGTGGAGAACCTGAAAAAAAAATGAGCATTTGGGGGACTTAAAGTAGTAGGTCTTTAAAATTTACATAAAACCAATTCTGTATCATTGCTCTTGCTGAATGTAAAGACTGAAGAAGGCATAGCACTTAGTGTTAAGATCTCACTATCTGAGTTCTTTTAATGAACTCAAAATACTAGACAGCTGGGCTGCACTGATATAAATTCTGATTTTGCATAACTCAATTTTGAAACCTGATGCTTGCTGAGAAATTTTTAAAAAAAAGAAAAAGCTAAAGTTAGAGAACTTACTCTGCACCAGACACCAATCTAGGCATGGCATCTTTTATTGGATCTTCACAACAATCCAGAGGGGGTTGTTATAGATTGCATGTCTGTGACCCTCTGCGTTCATATTATGAAATTCTAATCCCAAATGTGATGGTATTAAGAGGTAGGGCCCTTGGGAGGTGACAAAGTCAAGAGGGTGTATTGCAGCCCTCATGAGCAGGATGAGTGCTCTTATAAAAGACACCACAGAGAGGCCCAGTGCACGAAATTGTGTGAGACCCAGAGTCCAACCGCACCACGGGAGCCAGAGGCCCACCTGCCACTGCAGGACCCATTAATGGACAATGATGCCCTTGAGAGAACATGGACACAGAGAGAAGACACCATTTTTGAAGCAGGAAAATGGCTCTCACCAGATATGGCATCTTTTTTTTTTTAATATATTTTATTATTTTTTCACAGGGAGGAAGAGAGAGGGATAGAGAGCTAGAAACATCGCTGAGAGAGAATCATCGATCAGATGTGCCCGCAACCAAGATACATGCCCTTGACCAGAATCAAACCTGGGACCCTTCACTCCACAGGCCTACACTCTATCCACTGACCTAAACTGTTTACAGCAGATACGGCATCTTGATCTTGGACTTTCAGCCTCCAGATCTGTGAGAAATAAATGGCTGTTGTTTATAAGGCACCCATCTATGGTGTTATGAAAGGTCTAAGACAGAAATAACATTATTACCCCTGTTTTACCGAAGCAGAGGGCCAAGGTCCCAGAACCAGGAAGTGATAGAACCAGGATTTGAAGGCAGTGGTCCAAGCCCAGAGCTTAGGTTCAAAACCACCTTTACGCTGAAACTAGTTTGGCTCAGTGGATAGAGCATCAGCCTGCGGACAGAAAGGTCCCGGTTCGATTCCAGTCAAGGGCATGTACCTTGGTTGTGGGCACATCCCCAGTAGGGGGTGTGCAAGGGGCAGCTGATCGATGATTCTCTCTCATCGATGTTTCTGATCTCTGTCCCTCTCTCTTCCTCTCTATAAAAAAATCAATATATATATTTAAAAAACACCTTTACATCCTGCATCCAATGAATAGGCAGTATTTGCAGACGTTGCCATGGCTTGCCCTGAATGTGATGAGTAAATTGTAAAATCACTAAGTACGTGTGGAGCACTATGGACTTTTAGGCCTGGAAATGTAGGGTGGTTTCTCAAGCCAGTCTGGATCCTACTACTAAAAGCAAAGAAAGAAGGAACAGTGCTGCCTTATGACTCTTGACTTCTCATTCAGACTCGTGATTCAGGGTCTCTAATTAGCAAGAGAATATGTTCACCAAATGGCAACTTTCCTGTTTCCAGAACAGTGTTCCTTCCAGGAAGCCGTGAACGTTGGCATCTCATGCCAATGCAGGATGCCCATGCAATTCCCAGTATCATTTTACTTATAAAGTCCCTATTCATGCTTTTGGTTACTTCCTTCAAAGATTTCACCCTTTCACCCTAGCTGATGTGGCACAATGGATAGAGCATGGGCCTGCGGACTGAAGGGTCCTGGGTTCGATTCTAATCAAGGGCACATACCCAGGTTGCGGGTTCGATCGGCCAGTAGGGGGTATGCAGGAAGCAGCCAATCAGTGATTCTCTCCCATCACTGATGTTTCTATCTCTCTCCCTCTCACTTCCTCTCTGCAATCAATAAAAAGATGTCACCCTGTCTTTGCTAATAAGAGGCCATCTGTCGACTGCTTCACTTAAAGTGATATAGGGCTCTAAGGTTCTGTCTTCCCACGTTTGTCACAGTCAAGGTAGACCATTTGTGATGCTGTCTCTCAGTAAGATAATTTCCTCTTTCCTTAAACACCATGAATTCTGAACAGGGGGCATTAAGCACTCCTTGAATTTTACATTAAGTTCTGAAGTTAAATGTGTTAGATTGAGTTGCTGCTCCCAATTCGTCACTCCCCTGTCATTCATATACTGGCTATAGCCTCACTGACAGAGCAGACTCCCTTGCCTCTCAGCCTTAGGCTTGGCCAAGCAATGTGCTTGGGCCAATGGCATAGTGACTGACATGGCCCAGGCAGAGGCTAGAAGTGTAGATGCATCATTGTGCTTGCACTCTCCTCTGTCACCATAACATGTCTCAGGCAGCCACTGGTCCAAGGAGGTTGAAAGACATGTGAAGCAGACTTAGACCCAACACACAGTCTGGACAAAGCCCAGCAGAGCCCAGTCTGGATCTGCTGAATCCTAGCCAACTCATAGATGGGTGAGAGAGAAATTAACACTTACTGATCTACGCTGCAGAAATTTCAGGCTTGGTTGTTATATATTACTAGATGCCCGATGCACAAATATTTGTGCAAGAATGGGCCTTCCTTCCCCTGGCTGCCGGCACCGCCTTTGTTACAGCTGGAGCCGCCTTTCCTCCTTCCCATGCTGCCCAGAGGCCTGGAGCAGCTGGCGTGGTGCAGAACACCTTGGTCCTACCCTGCCACTTAGCGTCTGTGTATGCAAATTAAACCGCCATCTTTGTTGGGTTAATTTGCATGTTCATTCCTGATTGGCTGGTGGGCATAGTGATGGTGCAATCAATTTGCATCTTTCTCCTTTATTAGTGTAGATGATGGTAATGGTTAATAGATAAACCCTTCTCTATCTGCCATCTATTTGGAAGACAGGTAGTATTCGTTTCCTGGGGCTGCTATAACAAAGTACCACGAACTGGATCGCTTTACACAGAAATGTATTGTCTCCCAGTTCTGGAGGCCAGGGGTCTGAAATCAAGGTGTCAGCAGGGTTGGTTCCTTCTGAAGGCTGTGAGGGAGGATCTGTTCCAGACCCTTCTCCTCAGGCATTCCTTGGCTTGTAGGATGGCGTACCCCCTGTGTATTCACATTATATGTGTTTCTTGGTCCAAATTTTAAAAATATTTTTTAAATATATATTTTATTGATTTTTTACAGAGAGGAAGAGAGAGGGATAGAGAGCTAGAAACATCGATGAGAGAGAAACACGGATCAGCTGCCTCTTGCACACCCCCCACCAGGGATGTGCCCTCAACCAAGGTACATGCCCTTGACTGGAATCGAACCTGGGACCTTTCAGTCTGCAGGCTGATGCTCTATCCACTGAGCCAAACCAGTTTCGGGCAAATTTCTTTTTATAAGGACACCAGTCATATTAGACAACAGCCCACTCTAATGATCTCTCTCTAACTCGATCATCTGCGAAGACCCCATTTCCAAAGAAGGTCACATTCACAGGTACTGGGCGGGGAGGAGTTAGGACTTCAACCTTCTGGGTTGACACACACAATTCAACCATAACACCATCCCAGATGTCTTTCTGGCAAGGGAGAGGCAAGACTGGACGGACCTGTGGCCTTTTGGTTAATGGAAAATCTAAGCGTTTATCTTTCTGCATAGCTGCAGCAGGAATAAATATTAGGTCTTGCTGTCTTCTAAATGCTTGCTGTTTTACAAAGCACTTGTAGTAAATCACCTCTACCCCTACTCTCCTGTGCTTACTTTATAGCCTTTGCCTTAGTAAATCTACATTTGCTCCTTCATGCTTCTATTTCCAGCGGCCCTGATGGTACCCTGTTGCTCTGGGCTAGTATTTCACGCTGCCTTTTTTTTTTCCTGCTGAAGAGCCTGCCCACGTGTTCTTTCCCTCATACACTGCCCTTAATGCGGCTCATTGTCTCCTCTGACCCTCCACAGAGGCTGCAGCCAAAGTGGCTGAGAAATGCTACAACGAGCTTTGCTAACACAATGTCAGACCGAATCACGTAACCTCTAATCTCTCCCTTTATGATTCTCTGTATTTTCCATACATCCGAAAAGGACCCAAGCACAAATGGAACATTTGTTCCGGTCTTAGTCTCCACGGAAATAAACAAACTTACCTAAACCCATGAAATCAAGGCACAATCCAAGCTTCAGGGAGCTGCATGTTGAGTTGAATCAAAAGCATAATCCCTCACTCTGGTGTTCAGAACCTTCTAACTGGCAAGGCGACGGGGTCTCCACAGCCTTTCCGAATGGCAGGGAGGACACGGACATGTCTGCACTGCTCATTACTTCAAAGTCTCCACTAATTGGTTCCATCCACCACCAGTTCTGTCATTTTTTTAAATGCTGGGGGGATAGGGGCCTTTGGGGGGATATTGGGAGGTGACAAACTGAGCCGCAGATGAATGGTTTCTCCAATTGCTTTTTAAACAAAATCTATGAGGACATGTCAAAGTCTCGGACATCAAACACAAACCCATCTTAGCATTACTAGGGCAGTATCTCTTGCTTTGGAGGCCGCTTATAACAATACGCTGATATGTCAAACATTTCATGCTAGCTGTGGTTCATGCATCAGCTTTCTCCATTTGTCTCCAATGCAATCCATATGATTTCCCAGGTGTCTCTAGCTCGGTACTATTCAAGGCGTGGTCCAAAGACTGTCAGAAATGCAGACTCCTGGGTCCTGCCCTAGACCTACTGAAGCAGACTATTTTAAGAAGGTCCTCAGGTAATCAATTCCTAAGCACACTCAAGTTTGAGAAGCCCTGTCCTAGTTTCTTTTATTCCTGTTTCTAAATAGCAGGACAACTACTGTTCCAGCTGAACCCATTGAAGTCCTCAGCCCGTTTTCTCATCAAACTAATTGAACAGCTTTTTAATGGGATCCTATGTTCAAATTTAAACTATCACAATTCTGCCCTGGCTGGTGGGGCTCAATGGTTAGAGTGTCGGCCCAAGCACTGAAGAGTCACAGGTTTGATTCCCAATCAAGAGCACGTACCTAGGTTGCAGGTACCTGCGGGGGGCAACCCCGCAGTCAATGTGCCTCTCACATCAATGTCTGTCTGTCTCTCTCCCTCCCTCCACCCCTTCCACTCTCTCTAAAATAGAACCAATGGATCCCAGCTGATGTGGCTCAGTGGTTGAGTGTCAACCTATAAACCAGGAAGTCACAGTTCAATTCCCGGTCAGGGCACATGCCCAGGTTGTGGGCTCCATCCCAGTGTGGGGTGTTCAGGAGCCAATTGATGTTTCTCTCTAAAAAAAAAAAAAAAAAAAAAAATCAGCCCTAATCAGTTTGGCTCAGTGGATAGAGCACTGCCTGCAGACCCAAGGGTCCCAGGTTCGATTCCGGTCAAGGGCATATACCTTGTTTGCAGGCACATCCCCGGTAGGAGGTATGCAGGAGGCAGCTGATGGATGTTTCTCTCTCTTTGATGTTTCTAACTCTCTATCCTTCTCCCTTCCTCTCTGTAAAAAATCAATAAAATGCATATAAAAATCAATAAAAACATTAAAAAGATATATATGTAAAAAACAAAGAAAAAACTACCATTCCTATTTCAATTTGTCAATTTCTACCATAATACCCTTCACAGCCTTTTTCCTCCAATATAGGGTCCAGTGTGGGGTCAGGTACTGCATTTAGTTGCCATGACTCTTCAGCATCCATTCATCTAGAAACCTTTTCACAGCCTTTTGTCTTTTTAACATTAATACACTTACAGAATCCAGGCCCCACCCTAACCGGTTTGTCTCAGAGAATAGAGAGTGTCCGCCTGCAGACTCAAGGGTCTCAGGTTCGGTTCTGGTCAAGGGCATGTACCTTGGTTGCGGGCACATTCCCAGTAGGGGGTGTGCAAGAGGCAGCTGATCGATGCTTCTCTCTCATCGATGTTTCTGACTCTCTATCCCTCTCCCTTCCTCTCTGTAAAAAAATCTATAATTTTTTTTTAAATCCAGGGCCCTTTTTAATAAAGCATTTTTCATTTGGGGTCTAATGTTTACTCAAGATTACATTCGGGCCCTAAGTGGTTTGGCTCAGTGGATAGAGCGTCAGTCTGTGGACTCAAGGGTCCCAGGTTCGATTCTGATCAAGGGCATGTACCTTGGTTGCAGGCTCATCCCCATTAGGGGGTGTGTAGGAGGCAGCTGACTGATGCTTATCTCTCATCGATGTTTCTGACTCTCTATCCCTCTCCCTTCCTCACTGTAAAAAATCAATAAAATATACTTTTTTAAAAAGATTACATTCGGGCAATGCTGTCTTACCCAGTATTGCATAGCTGCTGATGGACCCTCCGGAGTACTGGAGGCGCAACACCCACCTGCTCTTTGATTCTGCTCACCTGGTCAGAGTGTCGCACATTTCCTGCACTGTAAATCGATTTTCCCTCTTGCAATGGGTCCGGGGCTGAATAATGGCCCCCTAAGGATGTCCACACCATACTGTAACCCCAGAACCTTGTTACCTTATATCGCAAAAGGGATGCAGCAGCTGTGGCTGAATTGGGGCGATTCTCGCGGACCATGCAGGTGGACCCCATAGAATCCCAAGGGCCTTACAACGGGGACGCGCAGGGGTCAGAAAGAGGCAACGTGACAGCGGAGGGAGAGAGATTTGAGGATGCTATCTATGTTGCTGGCTTGGAGAAGGAAGAAAGAGGGCAAAAGCCAATTAGGCAGACAGCCCCCAAAAGCTAGAAAAGGCAGGAAACATTCTCCCCTAGAGCTTCCAGCAGGAACCAGCCCGGAGACACCCTGATTTGAGCCCTGTAAGACTTATTTTAGACTTCTGACCTCCTGAAAGGTCAGAGAATAAATCTGTGATTTTAAGGAACTGTGTGCGGTCAATCTGTTTGAGTAGCAATAAGAAACTGATACACAGCCCTAATTGGTTTGGCTCAGTGGATAGAGCATCGGCCTGCAGAGTGAAGGGTCCCAAGTTCAATTCAGATCAAAGGCATGTGTCTTGGTTGCGGGCATATCCCCAGTGTGGGGGGAAGTGCAGGAGGCAGCTGATCAATGTTTCTCTCCCATCGATGTTTCTATCTCTCTATCCCTCTCCCGTCCTCTCTGTAAAAAAATCAATAAAATATATTTAAAAAAAAAGAAGAAGAAGAAAAATAGCCTATGATGATAAAGAGAGACGTGTCTGCCCTCACCGGTTTGGCTCAGTGGATAGAGCATCTGCCTGCAGACTGAAGGGTCCCAGGTTCGATTCCGGTCAAGGGCATGTACCTTGGTTGCAGGCACATCCCCAGTAGGGGGTGTGCAAGAGGCAGCTGATTGATGATTCTCTCTCATCAATGTTTCTAACTCTATCCCTTACCCTTCCTCTCTGTAGAAAATCAATAAAATATATATTAAAATAAAGAAGGGAGACATGCCTGTGTCTTCATGCACCAAGGAGCAAGAATGTCCCCTTGCCCTAGCAAGACTGCGGTCCCACTATGAGTGACAGCACTGTGTAGGTGAAGGGCGTCTCTTCACCAGGGTTCGAGTCTCTGGGGTTCCTTCTTGCTTCGCCTATGGGCCGAGGAGCAGCAGAAACTTCTATGTTCAACATTCAGACCAGAAAACCGAAGTGTAGGATCTGCAGCCATTTTGGTGCCAGCCACTTCTGTATCTTCTCTTTTTCTTTCCTGTTTGTTTTCGCTCCAACGTCAACTACGTCACTCTTGAATGGCTCCACCGCTGGTGATGGCCCACCCATTGGGCAGGATGCTTTCACATGGGCTCCAATTTGGTCCTCACCAGCTTACAGAGGACTGTGGCTGCAGTTCATATACCGGTCCCTTCAGGCCAGGCAGCAAGGCCACTGATCCTGTCTGCTGGAGGGATGTGATAGCAAGACTCTGATTGATCTTGGATGCTTGTGATTAGTTTGAGCCCGGCCCTAGGTTCCAGCTGGGTAAATCCAGGATGGATTTATGCACTGAAATATTTAACCATAGTAGTGAATTGTAAATGACTGCAAGAAAGTTGGAAGTGATGAGGGTGCATGGAAAACAAATATACAAATAAATGGGGGACAGATACAATGGATATGATGCTTACTGTAGAATGCTGATTACCAACTAGCTAAGGGGCCGGGGGAGTGCTGCAGTTGGAAAAATGAGCGTTTTGTTGGCACAGTGAAGACTGAATCGGGCATAAACCACCCACTGGTGACAAAACCTTGGAGATTTTAAAAAATATATCTTTTATTGATTTTTTACAGAGAGGAAGGGAGAGAGATTGAGAGCCAGAAACGTCGATGAGAGAGAAACATCAATCAGCTGCCCCCTGCGCACCCCGCACTGGGGATGTGCCCACAACCAAGGTACATGCCCTTGACCGGAATCAAACCTGGGACCCTTCAGTCTGCAGGCCGACGTTCCATCCATTTAGCCAAACTGATTTCAGCAAAATCTTGGAGATTTTGACAAGGAGCATATTTATGTGGCTTTGTTTCCCACAGATTGCTTATGAGTTGTGTATCAGTTTATTTTTAAGTATATTTTATTGATTTTTTACAGAGAGGACGGGAGAAGGATAGAAAGATAGAAACATCGATGAGAGAGAAACATCGATCAGCTGCCTCCTGCACTTCCCCCCACACTGGGATGTGCCCGCAACCAAGACACACGCCCTTGATCTGAATTGAACTTGGGACCCTTCACTCCGCAGGCCGATGCTCTATCCACAGACCACAGACCGACGCTCTACCACTGAGCCAAACCAGTTTCGGCCTATTTCTTTTCTTGAACATGGCCAACCCCATGCAATTTTTTCACACCAGCCTGTTTGCCCCATGTCCCACTTGGAACACAAAATTCTAAGAATTGGCCTTTACAGTGCACTTGAACTCAAAACATGAGCGAAATAATCCTGGGCTTCCGTCTCTAGGATGCACCTCTCCGGATGTTGGAGGGCTTCTGTCAATATGGACTGGGCTGGTTCAGCTTGCTTCACCTGGGGAAGCCCCCACCTCATTGATTCTGTTCCATTCCTGTGTGGGTCGCAGAGGGGCCTGTTCCCGAATGCTTCACCATAAAGGAATCGCTCACAGGAATGACCACCACATCACCGGGTGCTGCCAGGGGACACCATCTGCATCCTGAGCTGGCCAGCGGATCTCCGGCACCCCGGAGATGAGCCTGCTTGTCCAGTCACATTTGTCATCTGATTTCCCAGGGAAATCACATCCAGGAGGACTCCAATAGCTTTCCAAAAGCAGGGGACTATTTTTTGCCCGTGATCTATTTCTCATTTTTGAAATAATGAATGAAGCAAAAATCGGTGGAATGACTACACCAGGTAATTGAGATTTTTAAATGATCCTGGCTGAGGAGAACTGATCTGCCAGGACCGATTTGAGGTTCTGACATCAGGGTGAAAAGTACCCAGCGACCCTTGCCCACCACCTAAATACAATGAAAGCAAAAACCTGTAGGTCAGGGGTTCTTCACCTGGGATCTATGGACAGAATTCTGTATGTCCCTACACTTGGATGGGGAAACATTTTTACCCTCATTGTCACTAACCACTCACTGAAATTTGGCTTTGCCTTTATACATGAATGTAGGTGGCAAACCATGTCAGTATTGGCAGTACCTAGGACTTTGTGAATAGAAATCAGATGTCATCACGTTTCAGTTGCTACAGATAAATTACAAATATCTGTGCTCATTACTACCTCAAAGCTATGGTAGTCAGGCTGGCCCCATCAGGGCACATGCCCAGGTTGTGGGCTCAATCCCCAGTGCGGGACATGCAAGAGGAGCTAATCAATGCTTCTCTCTCATCATTGATGTTCCTCTCTTTTTCTCCTTTTCCCTTCCTCTCTGGCATCAAAAAAATATTTTTTAAATATGGTATTCAACCCATCACTACATCCAGCCGTATAACAAGTTATTAAAGCACAAATATTAAATCATAAAGTTTTGAAAAACAATATAACTTGTTTCCTTCCAATTATTTCTCCTTTATGTATTAAAAACAGGTTTCTGAGGAGGGGCTCACTCGTTTCACCAGGTCGCCAGAATCTGAGATGCAAAAAAGGATATGAGATCCTGATGTCATGCCCTAACAGGCTTGGCTCAGTGGATAGCGTGTTGGCCTACAGACTGAAGGGTCCCAGGTTCGATTCCTGTCAGGGTCATGTACCCTGGTTGTGGGCACATCCCCAGTATGTACAGGAGGCAGCTGATCGATGTTTCTAACTCTCTATCCCTCTCTATAAAAAAAATCAATAAAACATATTTTTTTAAAAAGATATGAAAGAAAACCAAGAATTTCTTAGGTATTAAAAACAAGGAGAAACCCTGATGTCAGCTTTCAGAGAGCAAATTCCGAATGATAGAAACTAGACTCAAATGGTTACTAGTCATGGGACCCCAGGCATAATTTACATTTTGACTGCTGGCCTACTCTGTGATATTAAGATCGAATTCACAAAGCCAGTTTTAGGCTGAGCGAGGTAACGTAAAGGAAAGTGGTTTATTAACCCAAAGCACAGCAAGGTCAAGATTATCTGATAAAAAAGACACTCAGCGACCAGGTATTAATAGTATAATATTTTCTCAAGGCCACCCAGCAGCTTCTATCAAATAATGTGGCTCCGCTGGGCCAGTGTGGTTCAGTAGTTGAGTGTGTCAACCCAGGAACCAAGGATTCCGTTCCAGGTCAGGGCACGTGCCTGGCTTGTGGGCTCCTTACCAAGTAGGAGGGGTACAGGAGACAGCCAATCCATGTTTCTCTCTCATCAATGTTTCTCTATCCCTCTCCCTTAAAAAAAAAAAAAAATCAATAAAAACATATTTAAAATATCTCTTAAAATAAATGGCAGCATTTAAAAAAAATGATGCAACCCAAGGGCAAAGTGCTATTCTAAGACTGGGTAAGGCACTTGAGCCACAATCAATCAATCAGTGAACTGCTTCCTTTAGAGAGAAAGCCTTGTCACACACAAAAAAGTTCAGAAGTAAAAAAAACAAGTGCTTAGAAAACAACTGAAGGACTTCACTTTTAGTGGCACTGTTCTAGAACCTCAAATACAGGCCAATCCTATATCATAAATGGCTAATATGCAAATTGTCCCGACTGGGAGTTCAACCAGTGGGTGGGGCCAGACGGCCTACAGCCCATGGCCCCACCCCAATTGGCCCTGATCAAGGTGGCTGGTGGACCCCACCAGTGCACGAATTCGGGCACCTGGCCTCTAGTGGTATATAACATCACTTAATCACTTCCTTCAACCTGTCTCACGACTCAAGGGAACAGAATGAAATGTATCAATTTACTGAGACCAATGCAAATTCTTATGGCAGCAACAGCTAACGCAAGGAGACTATTCAACTGCACAGGAAACAGTAGCACATTTTCATTCTGATATCAGCCCTGCTCCAGCTCAGTCACACACCAAACCACATTTTTAAAATATTCAACCACACTTTCAAGAGAAAATAGCATTTTCTTTTTTTTTAATAAACTGAATTTTTATATCTGCTGAATTAGAATTTAAACTACAGCCATATTTATCTTTAAAAAATACTGAATATGCTGTGGTATATACAAATTTATTTTAATATATTTTTATTGATTTCAGAGAGAAGGGAAAGGGAGAGAAACATCAATGATGAGAATCATTCAACTGCTGCCTCCTGCATGCCCTACACTGGGGATGGAGTCCGCAACCTTGGCATGTGCCCCGACCAGGAAATTGAACCTATGACCTCCTGTTCATAGATCAAAGCTCAACCACTGAGCTACTCCAGCAGGGCCTTTAGATTATAAAGGAGACTACAACACTATAGCCATTAAAGTGAAATAACAGTGCTTAGATCTTATCACACTTCCTTAAAAATACAGCAAAAGTGGATATTGTTTTTCTTTTTTTTCTTTTTAATTGCTCTCTTGGTTTCTTTTTTAAGTATATTTTATTGATTTTTTACAGAGAGGAAGAGAGAGGGATAGAGAGCTAGAAACATCGATGAGAGAGAATAATTGATCAGCTGCCTCCTGCACACCCCCCACTGGGGACGTGCCCTCAACCAAGATACATGCCCTTGACTGGAATCGAACCTGGGACCTTTCAGACCGCAGGCCGACGCTCTATCCACTGAGCCAAACCGGTTTCAGCAGATATTGTT
The DNA here is from genome assembly GCF_964339955.1 of Pipistrellus hanaki. NCBI lineage: Eukaryota > Metazoa > Chordata > Mammalia > Chiroptera > Vespertilionidae > Pipistrellus > Pipistrellus hanaki. Next base: position 93,477,322 of record NC_140524.1, read on the forward strand.
TTTAATGATCAAAATTTGGAATGTGCATACTTTTCTTTCAAAACAATCAGGTTAAATTGTCCTTTCTTCAATATGGAGAAATGGATAGGGTCAGAATTTGCGATTCTCACCCTACTACATTCCTTATTCTCCCCTGAATGCATCTTCCATGGGCTGGCACACCCTGATCCACCTCATTTCTAACTCTAAGCTCTTGGCAGGACCTGTATGTCACCAGATTTATCAGTGGATTGTGCCTTGGCCTCAAACATAAAGCCATGCCCACGTATTAGTAAACACTATTTCCAGACACCAGATATACTTGAATTCTTTTCTAAAGTGGGAATCATCCCATTCTATTAACCGAAAACAGAATTTGAACAGTAATAGCATTATTTTTTAATTTTAGTTTACAGAGCCTTTGTAAAACATTATAGAAGGAAGCATTTGAGGGGTGGGTAGGATTCTTAATGTCTACCCATGCCATTTTTAACTTCTACATACAAGAAAAATACTTGCTGAAAGCCAACCTAGTTCCAACATGATTTTTTTTTTAAGGCAAGAAAAGCCCTCTTGAGATTATATATATATATATATATATATATATATATATATATATATATATATAAAATTGATTTTTTACAGAGAGGAAGGGAGATAGAGAGCTAGAAACGTCGATGAGAGAGAAACATCGACCAGCTGCCTCTTGTACACCCCCCATCAGGGATGTGATGGCTCCATGATTTTAACTCCTCTTATTATACTAGAAGCCTGATGCACGTGTAAGAATGGACCTTCCTTTCCCTATTGCTTGGCACCTGTGCATGCAAATTAACTTTTGTTGGGTTAATTTGCATGCTCACTCCTGATTGGCTGGTGGGCATCACAAAGGTATGGTCAATTTGCATTTTCCTTTTTTATTAGTGTAGATTATTGTTTCTTCTTCCATGACAATCGAATAGGAAAGGGAAAAAGTAGGAAAACACTCATTTTTAAAGACTATCGACTATATGCAGGATACCATAAACCTATCTTGGGAGGAAGATAGGCTTGTTACTAATTCTATCTCAAAAGGAACATTAAATTACTTCATTTTTAATGTTTTGCTTATTGTAAATTCGCCATAAATGAACTCTGTTGATAAAGCATAAAGATTTTATTTCAACAACATAACTCAGTGATATCTAATCAGGCAAGTCAATATACCCTCACCTGTCACGAGGGTTGTTTCCCACACACAACCAAGCTAGTAGTTACAAGCACTTCCTTAGGTGAGTTCAAGTTGCTCTGGTTGCAGGCCTCTCTACAAACTATCATCTATCATCTATTTGTGCACCCAAAAATCTTCTCAAAGCTTCACAGCAGCGATCCAAACTGATCTTTGTTTCCACATCTAACACAGGAGTAAGATGGGGGACCAAAAAAAAAAAAAAGTTTCTGACTTTCAACTTCACAGTAAGGCCAAATCTTTTCCTACCCTCAGGTCAATTTTATAATGAAGAGCTGGTGAATGTAATAGGCTGTGTGTATCATTTACCACAATGGTAAATGGAAGTCATTACTACTGTTCAAAAAAGGCCCTAAGGCCATCCTATTGTAAAGAGATAAATGACACCAGCAGTGATAAAAGAGAACTAAAAAAAGACCCAGGAGACACCTCTGTTCTGCGCAGTAGGAAGTAAGAAAAAGGAGACCTAACCGAAATAACAGAACAGACACATGAAAGTTCTCATTTGTAATTTTAATCAAAGCGTTGCTAATTCGTGGTTGTTGTTTGTAACTCTCATAAAAGCACCAAATTTTAATCATATAAGTCAATTCGTGTTTTTTTTGGGAAAGCAACACCATCAGGAAGTCCCCTCCAGAATAAAACAATGATGTTCATTCTTCCAAACAACCAAATGCAAAGTCTACCAAAACAAAAACGAAAACAGCCCACACAGGAAAAAAAGTAAAAAAACAAAAAAATCACATTCTAGGGTTCAGTGCATGTAGCAGCCTTTGCTATGCTAGCTAACCATCCTTCAGCTGACTTTCAAAAAACAACACACCCTAGGTCATCAAAATATACATTTGCCATTTGCCTTTTTAAATTAAAAAATAATTTAAAAAGAACTTGAAGAAATTCACAAATTGCCTGACTCGCTCATGTTGATGGCATGGACAGCGTGTGATGGTCAGGAAGGCTATTTGTAGCACATGTGATGAGGGGATCTTGATCTTCAAGGTTTAGCTTTCTTCCAAACAGTGTAAAATACCCACCTGGACAAGGAGTTAAGGAATGAGAACAGGAAATTCGAAGAACAGTATCACTTAAAATAAGGTGACCAGAGGTCCCCGATTTTTAACCATTTGTCCCGCGGCGTTTTAAAACAGTCCCGATTTTCGCGGGACAAATGGTTAAAAATCGAGACTGTCCCGCCAAAAGCAGGACGTCTGGTCACCTTAACTTAAAATGCTGTGGAAAGGTATGCGTGGAGGCCTTACAAACTCAAAAAAGAGACCTACAGTAACCACAAAGGATGGTCTGAAATGAAAACTTTTAAAGAAAAAGCAGCTTACAGTGGCAGTCCTGTCCTGGGCCAGTATCTTCCCGGACAAAGATCAACTTCAATCTTTACTGAGACGATTCTCTTTTCGAATCTAAGATAACTTACCTGTGGGATGGCAGGGCCACTCGTCACTTCCCCTTTCCCGGACCCCTCGGGGCACAACCATTGTTATTATCTTGCTACGGGTGGACTGCTAACTATCCTTTATCCACCTGAGTACAGAAGCATGTGTCTATCATTTCACTTTATCCAATCCCAGAGGTTTGGCCGCTTTGCTTTATTCCGCCTCCCTAATCTATCACCAATGTACTTCACCTAACCCCACTTATGTCTCCTCCTTTGATTGTAATGTCTAAAACAGTGTTTCCCAAACTTCTCTCATGATGAGAATCACCTGGTGGAGTTGTTAAACCACAGATTCCTGAATCCCAACTAAGAAGTGCTAAACTAGAATTTTTGGGAACATATAGGTAAAATTGTATACCTAACTTAGTGCTCTGTATATAAAATCTGTCTTAGAGCACTAGTTAAGTATACAATTTTACCTATATGTTCCCAAAAATTCTAGTTTAGCACTTCTTAGTTGGGATTCAGGAATCTGTTTTAACAACTCCACCAGGTGATTCTCATCATGAGAGAAGTTTGGGAAACACTGGAAACAAGGTAAAAAAACAAACAAACAAAAAAAACATCAAAATGCCATTATAGGGCACTATCTCAATCTCAATACATTGAGATTCTGCCTTCCTGCAATTGTTGTATGTCTCAAATGGTCTCACAAAATTCTTTACAGGTTTTAAAGTTTTTTTCCTTGACAATTTGCTGGCCTACAAACATTGCTAAGAGCAGCAATTTTCAACCCTTTTCGTCTCATGGCACATTTTACTAATTATTACAATTCTGCGGCACACCAAAAAATGTTCTACTTTTTGCTGATCTGACAAAAGAAGTATCATTTTGATTCATTCATACCAGACAGTGCTGTTGTGTTGGCTGTTGTTTTTTTACTTGGCCATCTAAGGGGAGAGAGGTCGGTGCCCCTGACTAGTCAGGGACGCAAGTTTTAAAAGTCCTTTGGGCACCCTGGCTGAAAACCCCTGGCTTAGAGAATTGCGGCCATGTCAGACAATGAAGGCCTCTTCAATAACCACTGGGCAGCCTGGACACCCCCCAGCCTGTGACACTGAGTGCGGGAGGGGGTGTGCGGAGGAAAGGTGATAGTGAAGCATCCATCTTATATAAAAACTGCCATTTGAAATGTTAACCCTGCTATCTCGCTTCTGTAAATGCTTGCTTGCTTAAATAATAAGGAAAATAAGACCACTCCCACTTCAGAGAGGCCATTGAACCTTCCCCGGACAACGTTATCAGTGCTGGCGCCAGGCCAGGCCTCTGGTTGAGGTCTCAAGGCCCCAGCACATAGGGGCTCTTTAAGAACTTGCAAAGGGGGCCGGAAACACCCCATATTTGGGAAACAAAGAAGGTAAAAACATACAAATAGGGAAAGTTCCTCCAGGTTGGGGCTCAGAATTTGAGAGACATTTTCCTCTGGACCCGCGCGTAATAAATATAACTCCATCTCTCTAAGTATTGCTTGATTCTTCTCGGGTTTTCTGTAACAATAGTGCTGCTTTCAAGATCTCGAAGAAGTTTTAGGAAATTCTTACAAGGGTGGGAGGAAGAGACACAAACAAGAGGGAGGTGAGGAATGGGGTGGGGAGAGTGTGGGAGGTGGGAAGAAGCGGGGGGGAGGTGGAAGGAGGGAGAAGAGCCGGAGCCCTAGCTGAAGCCTTTTTCCAAATGTCATCAACTGATTTCTAAAGTCTTTGTTAGGGGCAGAAATAGGACATTGGAAACTAATTATAATAAGAAATCTTAATCATGCTCTGTTAACCGTGATGGTTCTGTTCTGATTAGAGAAAGCACCCTCTAACCTAGCTGAGAGTTGTATGCCCTAGGACACATGTGTCAAACACAAGGCCCGCGGGCCAAATCCAGCCCGCCAGGCCTTGCAATGTGGCCCGCACTGCGCTGTCATCACTGCACTCCGCTGTCAGTTTATGACATTGTCAGTTTATGACTGTTCAGTAAACCATTCGGCCCGCGATTTAGGCTGGATTTTAGATTTTGGCCCCTTCTCTGATTGAGTTCGACACCCCTACCCTAGGACATGGGAGCTAACACAGGAATGCAATCCATCCTCCTGTCCCGAGAACTATCATTACGGAAAGATTTACAACCTCGTGGTGAGGCAATCTAGTCCTGGAGGCACCTGCTCTTTATAACATCCAGCCCCTATTTCCCATAATCTGGTCCAGGGGTGCCCATCGGCACCCTACCTCTCTAATGTGTCCCCCCGCCCCGCCCATATGACTTGTAACCTGTAATGATTATCCTGTGCCTACTTCCCATCCCTGTAATTCCTACTTTCCCACGTAATCTTTGTCCTTCTATCAAACATATGAGCTGGCTTGTGGTGGGGGGCAGAGCAGATTTTAGTGGATGACCTGCTGCTCTGCTCTCCCATCCTGTCAGTATTATTGGAATAAATGCTCATATAGGACTCAGCCCTGTCTCTGCTCCATTGGCTCATACAGTGACAGGCAGCCCGGCCCCCTTGGCTGTCTGGGAGGACCCTGGGGGAGGAGAATGTTATGACCTCCTTTCTGTACGAACCTGCCCCGCCTTACAGGCCGGCAGCAATCACAGGAAACTCCGCCACCTCAAGAAAGCAAGCCTGCCGAAACCGGTTTGGCTCAGTGGATAGAGCGTCGGCCTGTGAACTGAAGGGTCCCGCGTTCGATTCCGGCCAAGCGCATGTATCTTGGTTACAGGCACACCCCCAGGGGGGAGTGTGCAGGAGGCAGCTGATGGATGTTTCTCTCTCATCGATGTTTCTAGCTCTCTATCCCTCTCCCTTCCCCTACGTAAAAAAATAAATAAATAAATAAATAATTTTTTTTTTTAAAAAAAGCAAGCTTTTGTCTGCACTCTCCAGTGTGCCTTTAGGAGGAGGAAACCCGTTATAAATTTCCAGTGACAATGCTCTCATTCCGGTCCCCGCCCGCCCCCGAGTTCTTTTATTTCTGGGGATTAAATGTACTAAGTGGCCCTAATGGAAAACACCAGCGTTCACTTTGAGATTCCCTGGCATGATTTCCAGCTCTCGGTTTCTATTGCAGCTCAGAATATCAAGGGAAGTACAGAAACTGGCATTAAAGTAGGATCATCGCGATATGGAAGTAGAATGCACGTCTTCAGTCTTTGTGCCTGCCACAGCTGGGGTTCAAATCAATCCCCTGGAGGGCTGCTTAAGGCCAGTCACCAGCTCCAGCTTTTCTCGTTGGGAAGCAATGGGGGGGGGGGGCCCCGCTCTTAAGTATTTGCCCGTCTATTTCCCAGATGACGCTGTAGGACTGGGGACCACCTGTCAGAACCAGTGGGAGCTGCAGCAGGCCACACTCCAGGATCTGAGGGCGGGACCCGGGAATCAGTATTGTCCTAAAGATCCCAGGGGCTTCCAATGCGCAGCCTCACTTGAAAACTGGGGCCTTATATGCTCAGAGAATTCTATTGATTCAAAATGTTAAGCTGGCACAGGATTGACTCGGTGTTCTGATCTGGCCACACAATAAGGTCAAAGGATACAATTCCAGGTATGAAGGGACACAGACGATCTCCTTGGAGAATTCCACAGGACAATACAGGTGTCCGAGCTGCTCTTCGTAGAGTGACAGGGCTTCTGTCAGATTGACACAGTTCCCCTAAATCAAAGAGAGAAAAGCAAACAACGGGATACTGGAGTCCATGAAAGGTCCCACTCGTTTGAAGGTCGCTAATAAATAGGAACAATTCGAGCTTCCGGTAAAAGTTCCTCTTGGAAAATGAGACATGGTTTTGGTACTTTCCCAAATTGCACTGAGCTCTATTTATAGATCCATTAGTTCATTATTCTTCTACCTCATTTACCAAGCCATTTCAAGTGATTAGAGTATGAAGCAATACAAAAACAAGTGAGACCATTTCTCATTTAGTGACACAGCCTTTATATCAACACCATGCAACAGCAGAGATTCATACATAAAACCCATTCAATGTAAGTTTTCCCAGGAGTCACACTGTGTTTAGAATAATGTATCAAAAATATAATATTCTCGCCCTGACTGGTTTGGCTCAGTGGCTAGAGCGTCAGCCTGCAGCATGAAAGGTCCAGGGTTCAATTCCGGTCAAGGGCATGTACCTTGGTTGTGGGCACGTCCCCAGTGTGGGGGGGTGGTGTGTGCAGGAGGCAGCTGATCGATGTTTCTCTCTCATCGATGTTTCTAACTCTCTCTCCCTTCCTCTCTGTAAAAAAAATCAATAAAATATATATTTATAAAATATATAATATTCTGGCGGGTGGCAGTGGATGTGAACCCTTTCCCAGGGGGGCAAGGGCCAGCTCCCTCCTCCTCTTTTTTCCAAATAAAAATATATATAATATTCTCAGTTTCCAGAAGGGCTTAAACTATGACCATCATAACAGTCTAAGATATTGGCACAGGCCAAAACCAGTTTGGCTCAGTGGATAGAGCGTCAGCCTGCGGACTGAAAGGTCCCAGGTTCGATTCCAGTCAAGGGCATGTACCTTGGTTGCAGGCACATCCCCAGTGGAGGGTGTGCAGGAGGCAGCTGATCAATGATTCTCTCTCATCGATGTTCCTAGCTCTCTTATCTCTCTCCCTTCCTCTCTGTAAAAAATCAAGAACGTATATTTAAAAAAAAAAAGTTATTGGCAGAGAACTATCTTTATCCCCCTCATGCTTTCCCTGAAATTTCCCTGATTTAAAGCATAAGAGAGCAAAAGTCTATTCACGATACATACGCTAAAGGAATTGCCCAGTTCCACTCCTTATCAGCTTATCTTGACTTCATTGTTCTAAATTTTCTGCCTCTCTTGCCACCACTAACCTACTTAGCAAGCATATCAGGGTGGTCAATGAATATAGTAGACATCTGCTAGGGGGCTATGAATATAGTAGACATCTGCTAGGTAAAGTATTTTATTCCGGACAATCAAGAATGAACTGTGACCCATCCCTTCAATTTCCTTCTAGCCCAGTGGTCGGCAAACTCATTAGCCAACAGAGCCAAATATCAACGAGACAACGATTAAATTTCTTTTTAGAGCCACATTTTTTAAACTTAAACTTCTTCTAACGCCACTTCTTCAAAACAGACTCGCCCAGGCCATGGTATTTTGTGGAAGAGTCACACTCAAGGGGCCAAAGAGCCACATGTGGCTCGTGAGCCGCGGTTTGCCGACCACTGCCCTAGTCCTATAAACTCTGTCACTTTAAGACAGTCTCTTATTCTATAAAATGGCTTTGTTTTTAGTTCAAATAATAGAAAGATAAACTTAACTGCCTGACCTTGCAAGCTAGCCTTGCAAGCCATCCAAGGTAATAGACTAAAATAGACTAATAATGAGACTAATACTGGTAACAATTCCCATATTCTTATGCCAAGTACAAACTCGTTATGTATTCAAGATTACAGCTGTCTGTAACAATAACTCACACGGAGCCATTTGTAATATCTGCAAAGAGGCTCGAAAAGTATAAATACGGGAGACTTCCTGTGTGTGGTGCTCAGAGATTTGGAGGAGACACCTCCCCCTGGGCCTAGCGCAATAAATGACTAATTAATTGGCTCATTAAGGTGTCTTGCATCTCGTTTGCTGATTCTCAATACAATAGGGCTAGGGTCTATCATTTTAGCACAATACCTCCCCAAGTGCTTTCATAACGGACTTAGAAGACAAGATAGGTATTTCAGGCCACCTATTTTCTTTCTTTGGCCACCTATTTTCTTCTTTGAAAATATACTTTTATTGACTTTAGAGAGGGAGGGAGAGGAAGAGAGAGAGAAGCATCAATGATGAGAGAGAATCCAAGAGAGAGATAGAAACATCAATGATGAGAGAGAAACATCAATGATGAGAATCATCAATCAGCTGCCTACTAGGGATCAAGAACACACAATCCAGGCATGTGCCCTTGACCGGAAATCGAACCATGACTTCCTGGTTCATAGGTCAATGCTCCATCACCGAGCAACACTGGCCGGGCACCACCTACTTTCTTTTAACCACTGAAGTTCCTAACATTCAGAGTGCTTATGAATGTATGTGCTGATTCTATTTCTTCAAAAGACCTTCACTATCAACCTGCTAAAAAAAATAGGCAGGTACAATATCAGATGAAAACTATTCACAAATTAAGACAGCCTGTGAGGTAAGCCTTTTTGAGGATGCTCTTTCAAAACCAATCAACCCAGCCAGCCATGGGCAAGCCGGTAGACAGAACTATTCTGAGAGCTTGCCTGGGTGGTTTTAACTTAGCACTTTGGCTCAGCATGACGTCATCCTTCAGTGCCAGCCAGTTTAGTAACCCATCATCTAGGCCCTGCAGTGGGATTTGGCCAGAGTGCCCTTGGCCAGCATATAATTTGGTTTCAACATCAAGTTCAGCATGAGAGCATATAAACACCACATTGTAATTTAAGACTCGCAAATAGAAAACACTGCCTGGTTGTTTTTAGAACACATCACCCCTGGGGAAGCTGGAGAATAGAAACGCCACCGACGTACACAGTTCAATGGTTTCCCTTGCCATCCCAAAATTGACACCGTCCTCTCTTCACAGAGGGTACGCAGGAGAACCTCCTTACGGAGAATGTGGTAAGGAAATGGGATACTTTCAATTTGTTCTTCCCCAACACTGTCAGAAAGCAGCTTAAAAAAGAAAATAAACTCACCACAAATAGAGACCTACCCAAGAAAGTAACATGATGCGCTGCACTTTCCTGTTTATTTAAATAGAACTACTTTTTTAAAAATTTTCTTAAGAAAGACACAATGGCCAAAACCGGTTTAGCTCAGTGGATAGAGCATCAGCCTGTGGACTGAAAGGTCCCAGGTTGCAATTCCGGTCAAGGGCATGTACCTTGGTTGCGAGCACATCCCCAGCGGGGGGTGTGCAAGAGGCAGCTGGCCGATGATTCTCTCTCATCGATGTTTCTCTCTATTCCTCTCTTCCTCTCTGTAAAAAAATCAATAAAATATATTTTTTTAAACGCTTTGCACTCCGCTGTCCCCTCTCAGGGGACATCGGAATTCTAGCATATCACTCGGATGTCCCCGCTCAGGGGACATTGCAGTTTATTAGTGATTACGGGGAATTGAGTTATTTCAATGCACGTTTCTGCCGCAAAGTAGCGTCGAGTAGCTGGTAGCCAATGTCCAGAATGGTTCGGAGTGCAAAGGGTAAAAAAAGACACAAGGGGGAAAAACCTAATAGCAAAGAATGAAACACTTAAGGATGAGAGAAAGGGAATAACGGGGCAATGGGGGAGAGGGGAGGGTACACTCCAAGGGAGTAAATCCCAATTCAGTAGCATCAGTTCTAGAAAGTTCTCCTTGACCCATGTTAGATGACAGTTAGCATGTATTACTTCTGTAATGTGAAAAGCAGGTGCTAAAGTATACATCCTTGCCCTAGCCGGTTTTGCTCAGTGGATAGAGCGTCGGCTGCGGACTCAAGGGTCCCAGGTTCAATTTCAGTCAAGGGCACATGTACCTTGGTTGCGGGCACATCCCCAGTAGGGGTTGTGCAGAAGGCAGCTGATCGATGTTTCTCTCTCATCGAAGTTTCTAACTCTCTCTCCCTCTCCCTTCCTCTCTGTAAAAAAATCAATAAAATATATTTTTAAAAATATTGCACTGTGGCAACTACATCAGTACCACTGCTTCTGCAAGGGCCTACAACCTCCTTAATACACGTGTGCCATCACACATTCAACCACTGATCACTCCTGGTGTCTCCACTTGTAATGAATGTAGGGACAGGGAACATGTCCTAATACATCTTTTGAAATTCTTGGAAAGTGGCACAGCCCTGGGTGGATAAGGCAATTTTTCATAAAAGTCAGTTGGCAAAGGCAAGTTATCAAGGCCTGGATCATTAATATTTAACGAACAGGCTGTGGAAATCTGCTAAGGGAGTGTTTTTATTAATCCTCCATATGGAGATATCAGTTCCCCAAGAAGGCAGTCTACTGGACAGATATTCTCTTTATACACACACACACACACACACACACACACATATATATATATTATTGATATATATATATATATATTATTGATTTTGTACAGAGAGGAAGGGAGAGAGATAGAGAGTTAGAAACATTGATGAGAGAGAGTCATCGATCAGCTGCCTCTTGCACACCCCCTACTGGGGATATGCCCGCAACCAAGGTACATGCCCTTGACCGGAATCGAACCCGGGTCCCTTCAGTCCCCAAGCTGACGCTCTATCCATTGAGCCAAACCGGTTTCAGCTGGACAGATATTCTCAATGAGGTGGCTGTCCTCCTAACGCCACTTGTGAAAATTCCCCAACTCACTGAAGGTGGGTGCTTTTATAAGAAGCTGACTTTGAGCAGGTTTCATTGGAGATTGCCTAGGAAGGGGGAAATCACCATCTCTGTCTCCATCTAGTGGCAGCAGCTCATACTACAGCCAGAGCCGGAGGTGGATAAATCCAGTAACATACAGAATACAACAAAGCTGATTAATTCCCTCATAGATGCCAGGTTGGCTATTTACAAGCTTACCTGCTTCAAAGATCATAATCGAATTACGTAGTTCTATCCTTGCCAGACATAAATTTCATGAACATGCATTCAAATGTCCAAGTAGAAAATGCTTGTTAAGAGTTTGGGGGACAGTTTAGCCTACCTGTGTAAAATACTTCCCGTCCTGCTTCAGCACTTTCATGGAGAGATCAAGAATCAGTCTGAGAAACTCCCAGGTGGAATCTGGATGTTGAAAAATGGAGGTTTATTAAATGTGGGTTTGCATGCATCAGACACAACATACATCCATACTCAACAATACCAAAGAAAGAGCCACGAGCTCAAGACCCAGGAGCAGAGAGCTTACTAACCAAAGGAAAATGTATTCTCACTTAGGAACATATCAACTGGGTGTCTTGTACACGAGTGCACATATGCAAGCGGGTCAAAAGCAAATGTGCTTTACTTAGCACTGTTCTCACAGCACCTATAAAGATTCGACACAAAAGACAGTGGTTGGGATCTGCAAGACTTTAAGTAAGGGGGCTAAGCTAAGGTGCCCAGACGTCCCGCTTTGGGCAGGACAGTCCCGATTTTTGGAAAGCCAAAAGCAGGACGTCTGGGCACCTTAGGCTAAGCAGCAACATCCTGAGAGAGAAACTGCAAGGGTCATCAGGTAGGAATCTGGCCTGCAAAGTCAGCAGGAAGACAAGGTTCTAGAAAAATCATTAACACTCAAACCCCAGCCCAGCAGTGACTTCAAGCCTGGGGTTTGAGAGGGGTTGTTTAGGCAGGTCACCAGTTTGTTCCATTATAGGTTAAAAATCACCTAGGGCAAATGGTCAAACAAGCTAATGTATTAGTGGTGTAATTATGAGTCATTTTATTTCATGTCTGTTTTAAATGACTGAGTTAATTTGCTCATTTAGGAGCAGGACAAGATTTGACCAAAGCCAAATACGGCCATCTTTCCACCATGGGCCTCAGTTGAACTACCTTTAAAAAAAAACAAAGACACTTAACTAGATAATCTCCAAGATCCTATCATTCTCACATGGTGCCAAGAAAAACATTTCCATGAACATTTCCATGACTGTGGTTCAAAACAAAAGAAAACAAAATCTACCTTCTTCCGGAGAGGTGGAGATTGGAACAGCTGTCAAATCATTAATCACATAATCAAACTCTCTCCCTTCTTTGGCGTACCTCTTCAGTACCGGAATACAGTCCTCTACTAGAACCTTCCAGAAAGAACAGAAATAATGTGGGTGAGCCAACACATGTGGAAGTAGTTAAACGCTTGTAGAGGAAGGGGAAAATGCAAGCTGGGGCTTACAGCCCACAGCACCTGCCACACGAATAAAAATGACTTCCAGCCCTAGCCGGCTTGGCTCAGTGGATAGAGCGTCAGCCTGCCAACTCAAGGGTCCCAAGTTCAATTCCGGCCAAGGGCACATGCCTGGGTTGTGGGCTTGATCCCCAGTGGAGGTCATGCAGGAGGCAGCCGATCAATGATTCCCTCTCATCACTGATGTTTCTATCTCTCTCTCCATCTCCCTTCCTCTCTGAAATCAATAAAGAAATATATTTTTAAAATAAAATAAACAAAAAAATAAAAATGACTTCCACTCATGCCTGTAAGAACTAAAATTCAGTGCTTACTACATGCTTCATGTGCAATCTCATTTTATCTAAAGCACTCTACAAGTGCTATCATTATCTCTGTTTTACAAACGGAGAAAACAACTTATGAGGATGCAAAGTTTACCCAAAAGCACCCATTAACAGAACCAGATACATCTAGAGCTATCTGAAAGCCAAGTTCATGCTTTTAACCCTGATCTAAATCGCCTCTCCTACTCTCTGTATTTCCTTCTATTTTTCATTTTTCTTCTACACGAGTACTGAATAACTTCATTGTCTATTGATGTATTTTTGCACTTTACTCCAAACACTTAACCCAAGGTTTTTCAATTTCCTCTAACACTTATGAGAACAGTCGGGGCAATAAAGTCATGTAATTCATACCAGCCCCCAAAACAGAGTTAGTAATGAGGGAAGTCCAGCAGCTAAGAGCTGGAATTCTCATCTAGACAGTTTACAGTAAATTCAGGAACGAAGTTTGGGGGTTGCCTTATCTTTGAAGTGCTGGGAACCCATCTGGCTGCAGGCAACATCCTGAACTTGAACTAGGTAAGAGTTACTCCCCTTGTCTTTCCTTTTTCTAGTTACAAAATACATATTTGTGTAAAAAGAATTCACATATAACAAATCAGAAATCAAGGTTCGCCTGGCTGACATGGCTCGGGGGTTGAGCATCAACCTATGAACCAGGAGGTCACAGTTCGATTCCTGGTCAAGGGCACATGCCTGGGTTATGGTCTCCATCCCCAGTAGGGGGCGTGCAGGAGGCAGCCGAAAAATTATTCTAATTATTGATGTTTCTATCTCTCTCTCCCTCCCCCTTCCTCTCTGAAATCAATAAAAATATATTTTTGTAAATAAGAAATCAACCTTGCCACAATCCCCTAAAATAATCTATTCCAGATTTTTCATATGAATGCTTACACATATCCTCAAAGTCTCATCTATGGCTCGCACTGACCACTGGGGGTAGACACTCAATGCAGGAGCTGCCCCCAGCCCACAGGGTGCAAGCAGGGTCCCTACCACCCACAGATCAGCCCTGATCACTGGCCAGGCCTAGGGACCCTACCCGGTGCCAGAAATTTGTGCACCGGGCCTCTAGTGTTTTATAATGTGCTTCACTTACAGGGGTCCTCAAACTTTTTAAAGTGGGGGCCAGATCACGGTCCCTCAGAGAGCTGGAGGGCCGGACTATATGAACTACTAATCCCTACTGTAACACCTTGGCTGTGCTCACTGCCCAAAAAACCTGGCGGGCAGGATCAGACTCCCCTGGGGGCTGCATGTGGCCCGCGGGCCGTAGTTTGAAGACCCACATCATTCAAGTGTAACCATACAAAAAGAAGGCACTAACACCCCAGTTGCCTTCAATCTATTTATCAATCCCATTTAAGTGCTTAAAAAAATCTCAAGATTTTTCCCCTGCGCTCATAAAGATTCTTAAAAACTCTCATCTGCAAATAAAAACAAGTGCTTATTCTTTTGTAAAACTAGGATCACACACATTGCTCTAAACTTGGAAAGATTTACCTAATAGCATTCCAGATAATAATGTTTGTAAAAACTGTATCATTCTCTTAAAATGTTCTACATTTAGCATCTGCAAGCCTTGGCCCCTACAAATACAGCCATAATAAACCTCCCCAATAAAGTATAGATGGGTTTTTTTTTGGTCAGGGCTGAATGCTAAAACACGGGATTGCTAAGACAAAGGCATGTGCATTTCAGTTTTTAAGGCAACTGACCCTCCAACTGTCTCCTTTCATCCTGTCTAGCATTGGCTGTTGCCTCCTTCTATTTGTATCAAATCCCTTGCTAATATTTTCACATGAACTTCTTGCACACCCCCTACCGGGGATGTGCCTGCAACCAAGGTACATGCCCTTGACCGAAATTGAACCTGGGACCTTTCAGTCGGCAAGCCGACGTTCTATCCACTGAGCCACATCGGTTAGGGCTCACATGAACTTCTTGCACCACCAACAGGGGTCTAAAAGTTTGCAGGTTGCCCTGGCCAGTTTTGCTCAGAGGATAGAGCATCAGCCTTCAGACTGAAAGGTCCCGGGTTCGATTTCGGTCAAGGGCATGTACCTTGGTTGCAGGCACATCCCCAGTAGGGGGTGTGCAAAAGGCAGTTGATCAATAATTCTCTCTCAATGTTTCTAGCTCTAGCTCTCTATCCTGCTCTCTTCCTCTCTGTAAAAAATCAATAAAATATATTTTTTTTAAAAAGAAATGAAATAAATAAATAAATAAATAAATAAATAAAATAAAAGTTTGCAGGTTGCCCTAACCGGTTTTGCTCAGTGGATAGAGCATCAGCCTGCGGACTAAGGGGTCCCAGGTTTGATTCCAGCCAAGGGCATGTACACTGGTTGCGGGCACATCCCCAGTGGGGGGGGGGGGTGCAGGAGGCAGCTGATCGATGTTTCTCTCTCATCAATGTTTCTAACTCTCTATTCTTCTCCCTTCCTCTCTGTAAAAAATCAATATTATATATATTTTAAGTTTGCAGGTTATTTGACTTCTGCCTTCTGAGAAGTACCAGTTCATACGGTTAAACCGTTTTTTTAAGTAGCTAATTTAAAAGTTTTACGGTCTCTTTATATATTAAAGGGATTAAGTCCCTGTCCTGTTTGTTAGAAGTATTGTTTTCAGTCTGCCTTTTGACTTTATTATGTTGTCATTACAATATCTGAGGTTCTTGTCCTTTTTAAAAATGTTTCTTTCCCAACTCCTCACTTGCCTATATGTATTAGTTTTGTTTTTGTTTTTTAATATATTTTTATTGCTTTCAGAGAGGAGAAAGGGAGGAGAGATAGAAACAACAATGATGAGAATTATTGATCGGTTGCCTCCTGCATGCCCCCTCCTGGGGAAGGAGCCCGCAACCCGGGCATGTGCCTTTGCCTGGAATCAAACTAGGGACCCTTCAGTCTGCAGGCCGACTCTCCCCACTGAGCCAAACCAACTAGGGCTATACATTAGTTTTTATAGAGAGAGCTTAAATCATCTGACATTGATTTTTCTATGGTTTCGAAGGTTAATTAGCTTTGTTCTCATGCACAGATACAGTCCATGATGCCAGCATCACTTATTAAATCAACTCAATCTCCTTTACCCAAGCCAAATGATTAATAGAATGAAGGAACGGAGTGAAGAAATACAATGGGGTCACTGTGGTCAAGCTGCTAAATTATAGAAATAAAGTAGGCTGAGGCACAAATGATTGTATTCTTGCCTTAACTATCCTGGCAACTAAAACTTCTGAACTTTCCAGTCCTGCGTCAGGGCCTGCATACACATCTGCTGGTTGTGCATCAATACCTGCACACACACCAAACCCTCACATGACCATATGAATGACCTCAAGAAGGAATTGTTCCATTGTCCATATCACGGGGTATGTCAAGCTTACCATCCTGGACCAATTCATGGGCCAAGAATGCAGGAATGAGTCTCCTGAAGAATGTACTTTTTTACTATGAAAACTCAGCTTTGCCCTGACCAGTTTGGCTCAGTGAATAGAGCGTCAGCCTGCAGACTGAAAGGTCCCAGGTTCGATTCCAGTCAAGGGCATGTACCTTGGGTGCAGGCACATCCCCAGTGGGGGGTGTGCAGGAGGCAGCTGGTCGATATTTCTCTCTCATTGATGTTTCTGATTCTCTGTCTCTCTCCCTTCCTCTCTGTAAAAAGTCAATAAAATATATATTTTTTTAAAAACAACTGCCAATCTCCGGAGCAGTTTCTCAATCAGTTGAGATTTTGCTTCCTAGCAACTTTTGTCAGTTTGGCTCAAATCAACTCATAAAAATCCTCTACTTGTTTGAATCTTTCTTGAGCTGATATCATCCTATATAATAAAAGGCTGATATGCAAATAGACTAATTGACAGAACAATCGGTTACTATGACATGTGCTGACCACCAGGGGGCATGTGCGGAACATGGCAGGCGTTGGGCATGGCAGGATGGTGGAGAAGGTAATCAGGGGGTGCCCGGGGCATTGTCATTGGGGTGAGCCTCTGGCGGTTACTGAAAATTCTTTGCTCCCACAAGCTGCTGGCTTCAACCCTGCTCGCACCCGCTGCTGGCACCAGAGCCGCTATTTGCACCCGCTGCTGGTTCCGATTGCTCAGTGCCCTCAGTGGGTGCAAACAGCAACTGCCGGCCCCAATCGCCCCTGAGGGCTTCTCCACCTCCCCCTGCTCCTGAGGGGCGATCGGGGCAGCAGCCGCAGCTCGCACCCACTGACAGACCTGGCCCTGCTTGCACCCACTGCTGGCACTGGCCCCGATCACTCCATGCTGTCAGCTGGTGCAAGTGGGACCAGCACTGTCAGCATATGGGAGCGGCGGTAGAGGAAGCGGGGCTACCAGCAGAGTGGGGACCAGGAGCCATGACAGGAGGAGCAGGACGAGGACGGGGAGGATGGGCTGAGACCCTCCCCTGTGTCCACCGCAGCCTCGCGGCTCACAGTTCCTTTCAAGATGCACGAATTCATGCACTGAGCCCCTAGTATAATACAATATTATCTTTAGGTTTCTGATGGTTTCTATTATGTTTAGATAGTTGCCCTTCTTTTGCAATTTTATTTTACCTAAAGAAATTTCATTACCCTTCGTGACAGCATGGACAGACCTGGAGAGCATTATGCTAAGTGAAATAAGCCAGTCAGAGAAAAATGGGTATTATATGATTTCACTCAAATGTGGAATTCAATTAATAAACTGAACTACCATGCAAAATAGAGACAATAGAGAGCAGGCAGACAGCTCTGGTGGGGGAAGAGGGGATGGAGAGGGTTAAAGTGGTTGAGCAAAAAATAATAAAAGAGAGAGGCCCTGGCTGGTGTTGCTCAGTGGTTAAAGCGCCAGCATGCTCGTGGAAGGGTTTGATCCTGGGTCAAGGGCACATACCCGGGTTGCCAGTTGGATCCCTGCCCCGATCAGTGTGAGTGCGGGAGGCAATCAATCAATGTGTCTCTCTCACATCATATAGATGTTTCCCTCTGCCTCTCTCTCTCTCCCTCCCTAACCACTCACTCTTTAAAAGAACAAAAAAATCAATGAAAAAAATATCCTTGGGTGAAGATTAACACACAAAAAAGAGAGAGAACAATGTGGTGATTATGGAGGTGGAGGTGGAGGTGGAAGAGGCCTAGAGGGGATAGATGTGATGGGAAAAAAGAAATTTTAAAAATATTTTATAAATACTTCTAAGCCATCTGAATGTCATAATACAAATATCTCCATCTTTGAAAAAAAGAATGACTATATATTCCCAAATGCTTTATCATCTATTAATGTCAATTATTTTCTCCGTTATGAATAATTTAATGGAGAAAATAATTGACATTAATAGATGTCTTCTTAAATGATGCTGTTTTCTTAAGATTTTTACATTTATGAACTAAACTTTCTTGCATATAATATATATCATTCTTTAAATAAAGTGTCAGATTTAATTTACTACTATTTTACTTGGAAATCGTGCACATACAAAAAAGGCTTTTAGTATTCTTTTTGTACTATTTTAATGATTTCAGTAGAACACTTATTATTTTCTAAAAATGGTTAACAGAGTAATTTTGTTTTTCAAATGATAAACAGTTGCAAAGTCCTGGTGGTTTGGTAAGGGTGGTAGAATTTTAATGCCTAAGGGGGTTGTCTGCCGCTGCCAGGGAGACCAACTCCACCCCTTTAGAGCTGGGGAAACTGGGGGCCTCAGAAGAATTTCACAGGCTCCCCCTGCTGGTTGTTCTGTTCCAGAAAGAAGGCAAGGGGAAACGGATGTGTTCAGGCAAACAACTTACTCAAGAGCCCAGTCATTTCCAATAAAATACAACTTTTCCCTTCTCTAAAATGTCCAGCTGTCTGTGTCACCTTCTGCCTCCAG
The DNA here is from genome assembly GCF_964339955.1 of Pipistrellus hanaki. Classification (NCBI taxonomy): domain Eukaryota; kingdom Metazoa; phylum Chordata; class Mammalia; order Chiroptera; family Vespertilionidae; genus Pipistrellus; species Pipistrellus hanaki. The sequence continues at coordinate 93,496,016 of NC_140524.1, forward strand.
TGCTCGGCCCTCAGATGGACTTTCAATTGGAAAAGTTTATTCCCCAGGCCACTAGTAAATCTTGCCACTTATATATACACTGAGTGGCCAGATTATTATGATCTCTGAATGCATAATAATCTGGCAACTCAGTGTGTGTGTGTGTGTGTGTGTGTGTGTGTGTGTGTATTTACTTATTAGAGGCCCAGTGCATGAATTCGTGCATGGGTGGGATCCAGCCAGCCTGGCCAGGGGGAGGGGGTGACATGGGCAGTTGGCCGGCCTGCCTGTTGGTCGAACTCATTGAGGGGACAATTTGCATATTAGCCTTTTATTATATAGGATATACACTGAGTGGCCAGATTATTATGCGTTCAGAGATCATAATAATCTGGCCACTCAGTGTAATTCCTCTCAGCTTAAAAAATTAACATATGTGTACCGTGAAATCAAAGTTGGATACACACTCTTTAGGGACAATGGGATGGGATAATGTACAAATCAACAAACTGAAGCTCTCATCTAAAATGTCTATACATCTGGAGATACACAAGACTTTTGTTGAAATAAAATAAGTATTTGCTTGATTATCTTGTTCTAAAAAGTACTGCAGGTATGAACATCAAACATGCATCCTAAAATATAATATAAAATATATCCTACAAACTGTAATGATTGAACTTGAAAGTACAGTAGAATTTAGGACAGGAACCACAGAGAGATTATCCAGGGTAGAGAGGCAAAAGGTGGTGGTTGCCAGGTCATAAAATGGCACATGACATCATTTATATAAAAATGCTGAAACCAGTTTGGCTCAGTGGATAGAGCATCAGCCTGGGGACTGAAGGGTCCCAGGTTCAATTTCGGTCAAGGGCATGTATCTTGGTTGCTGGCATATCCCCAGTGGGGGGTGTGCAGGAAGCAGCTGATCAATGTTTCTCTCTCATCAATATTTCTCTTTCTCTCTCTCTCTCTCCCTTCCTCTCTGTAAAAAATCAATAAAATATATATATATTTTTTAATCAATGAACCCAAGCAGGTTTGGTTCAGGGGATAGAGCGTCAGTCTGATGACCAAAAGGTCCTAGGTTCGATTCTAGTCAAGGGCACATAACTTGGTTGCAGGCTCCTCCCCAGCCCAGGGCTCATACAGGAGGCAACCAATCAATGTGCTTCTCTCACATCGATATTTCTGTCTTTTCCCCCTCTCTCCCACTCTCTCTAAAAATCAATGGAAAAATATCCTCAGGTGAGGATTTAAAAAAGAAAAGAATGAATGTTATTAAATTCAGAAATTATAGAGTTCTTTCTTATTAAAAGTACACTTCTGCCCTAAATATAAATCTATATATAACTCAGAGAATGAAGGGGAGCAGAACATGCCACCTCAAAATATGCTGCATTGGCATACTGACTAGAGAGGCTTTCTCTGAACTCCCCTTATCTGCCTAAAGACAGATCCTCCAAAAGAAACTCAACTGTCATCCATTCCCCTCCCCAGAGGATTCAACCAGGAACATCACCTCTTATCACAGGAGAGAAGATTGACACTATGTGGACTCAGACAAACTTTGTTACAAACTACCTTGCCTTCTATTTTTCTAAGGGCCCATCCATCTTTCCAAAAAGTCATTTACTCTCCCTTAAAACACCTACATCCCCTTTCTCTATTTAAGACCAGAAGCCCCGTGCACAAAATTCGTGCACAGGTAGAGTCCCTAGTGGCTGCCAGCTGAGGCCTCCTTTCCTGGCTGCTGGTTGTGGGCCAGGGCTTAATTTGGTCCACGCTTCCCCCTGGTGGTTAGCACACGTCATAGCGAGCGATCGAACTCCCAGTCGGTCAAACTCCAGAGTGAACACTTTGCATATTAGGCTTTTATATATATAGAAGATGATATTTAAGCCTAAATTCTAAAGCTACCTCTGTGTTACTCACTTTTCTCTTGGGATCTTCCACATATTCATGAGGTATACATGCCAATAATGTCTGTTTTTCTCTTATTAATCTGTCTGTGATTACAGGAGTCTCAACCAAGAACTAGAAGGGTAGACAAAAAATTCTCCTCCCATACAAGATGATCTATTTATCTTCTTAATCAGTTATACTTAAGGTTGTTTTAGGAAGGCACAATTCAGATTAATTATATTATCAGTTCACTTAAAAACTTTATCTGGAAAACACAAGTACCTGATAGCAGTCTCCTTTAAGATTGTCTAAGACATCACCACATGTTTTTCGCATGTATTTCTTACATCCATCAATCACCATTTGGTCAATGTTCGGAACAGGTTAAGGAGAAATTTAGCCAGAATTTAAACATATCAAAGAATTCTGAAATAGTAATACTTCTTTAAAAAGTTAGGACAAACAAGTTTATAGCATTCATTTAGGTATCACAAGTTAAAAAAGATGAGTGAGACAATGATTATATTTTTGCACCCAGGATACTCAAAAAGAAATGAATTTTTTTTTCTCCTCATAAAGAAGTTATTTTGGCAACTGCTGAGCAGGCATGGTACCACAGTTGCTTGCTCTTTCATTTGCAACTAGATTATCTCTGCTTCTTTGTTGCTGGCCACATAAATTGAAATGTTTGTTCAAGGCACTCTTTGCCGAAACCCGTTGGGCTCAGTGGATAGAGCGTCAGCCTGCGGACTGAAAGGTCCCAGGTTCGATTCCGGTCAAGGGCATGTACCTTGGTTGCGGGCACATCCCCAATGGGGGGTGTGCAGGAGGCAGCTGATCGATGATTCTCTCCCATCGATGTTTCTAACTCTCTATCTTTCTCCCTTCCTCTCTGTAAAAAATCAATAAAATTAAAAAACAAACAAAAAAATAAAACAAGGCACTCTTGATCACACATTTCCTTCATAACATGAACTGGAATCACAAGACAAAAAGGGAGGTAGAAAACAAAAGCAGCCCATTGACCCTGATTCCATTTTAAAAGGATATCTCTACCATAGTGACCATCTTTGGTTTCAGTTTGACTATTTCACATAAAATGCCCCCATCTCCACCTCCCAGGATCAGCACGTCTTTGCCAGTGTAATCTTCTTTGCCACTGCCCATGATGGCCCGGGTATACGCCAAATCACTCTCCGCCAGATCTAGGAGGAAAGCAGACTCAAATTGGTGACTCTACCCACACCTCTGGGAAGGGCTGGATTCTTGCCCAAGATGTTTTATTTTCCATTTTAAACTCATTCGACAAGGCACCAAGGTAGTTTTTTTGGATTATGGAGTTTTCACCAGTCCCAAGACAATAGATTACACATAGATGACATACATGTCTGCATTAGTCATTCGGAAGAAAACTCGGTCTTAAGGATGTACTGATGTGAATTATTAAAAGCAATTATGGCTTTCCAGATGAAATAACACAATATCTAAGAGTTGCTGCAAAATATGAGAAAGCCCTAACCGGTTTGGCTCAGTGGATAGAGTGTCAGCCTGCAGACTGAAAGGTCCTAGGTTCGATTCCGGTCAAGGGCATGTACCTTGGTTGCAGGCACATCCCCAGTAGGTGGTGTGCAGGAGGCAGCTGATCGATGTTTCTCTCTCATTGATGTTTCTAACTCTCTATGCCTCTCCATAAAACAATCAATAAAATATATTTATAAAAATAGGAGAAAGAGCCCAGCCAGGATAACTCAGTGGTAGAGCACTGACCGATGAACCAGGAGGTTATAGTTCAATTCCCAGTCAGGGCATATGCCCAGGTTGGAGGCTAGATCCCCAGTGCGAGGCATGCAGGAGGCAGCTGATCAGTGATTCTTTCTCATCATCAATATTTCTCCCTTCCTCTCTGAAATCAATTTAAAAAAATGAGAAAGAGTGGACTGGTGTTTAGGGGAAATGAGACAGGCCAGGAGTCAATAACCGTTGACATGCAGTGGTAAGTATATTATGTGGGTTTGTCATACTATTTGGTCTTACTTAGATGTGAGGTTTTCCATAACAAAAATGTTTTTGTAAATAAGCAATTATGACTTTTTGAAATACAATCCAAATACTCATTACTAAGAAATTAAGAAAAAGGAATGTCGAGACAAAGTTTTCCTGGTTCTGCTGTAAAACAGGAAGGCCCAGACAATCCACAAGTTCATACAACAGAAATGTTCATTTCAAAACCACCAGTGCCAAGGACAAGCTTGGGCAAATCCACAAAAGTGATATTTGTCAGGAAAACAGCATAATCCAACAGTTACTTAAAAAAATTTTTTTTAATATATTTTTATTGGTTTCATAGAGGAAGGGAAAGATTGATAGAAACATCAATGATGAGAGAGGATCACTGATCCTTGCATGTGTCCTACGGGGGATCAAGCCCACAACCCAGGCATGTGAGCCTGATCAAAATCGAGCCTGGGGCCTTTCAGTCCGCGGGCCGACGCTCTATCCACTGAGCCAACCCAGCTGGGGCCAACACAGTCGCTTTGTTTCATAATTGGGGGAGGGCTGGAATACTTACTAACATCCCCACTCAGGATGAGAATATTTCCAAACTGCTTCGAGTGCAGAATTTTAATGTTCTGATAAGGTGAGTCTTCGTCATACACCACTTCATCTATGTCGTACTCAACCAGGCGGCCATCAGCAGTGGGCCAGTACCTGTCAATGGTCCCTCCTCGAACTATGGGTGGTAATCTGGAAAAAAAGGAAACAGGAATGAGCCTTGTAAGAAGGCTGCTTCTATTTGACCCAGTGATCCTACTCCTAGGAATATATCCCAAGAAACTAGAAACACCGATCAGAAAGGATATATGCACCCCTATGTTCGTAGCAACACAATTCACCATAGCTAAGATTTGGAAACAGCCTTAAGTGCCCAGCAGCAGCTGAGTGGATTAAAAAACTGCGGTACATCTACACAATGGACTACTACGCTGTAGTAAAAAAGGAGTTCTTACCATTTGCAACAACATGGATGGAACTGGAGAGCATTATGCTAAGTGAAATAAGCCAGGCAGAGAAAGATAAATACCACATGATCTCACTCGTTTGTGGAATATAATGAACAACATAAACTGATGAATAAGAACAGATCCAGAGACAGAGAAACATCAATCAGAACGTCAAACCTCAGGGGAGGTAGGGAACAGTTGGAGTAAGGGGGAGCGATCAACCAAAGGACTTGTATGCATGCATATAAGCCTAACCAATGGACACAGACAACGGGGGCATGAATGGGAGGTGGGAGGTAATGGGGGAATAAGGACACATATGTAATACCTTAATCAATAAAGAAATTTTTTTAAAAAGGCAGCTTATGGTGAGCCTGCCTTAAAATTGGATCTGGAAGAGTGTGCGAAAGCAAGCCACATGACCCCAGGCCGACTCCTGAATAGCACCCACAGATCTAATGCCTGGCCTTTTAGGTTTAACCTGCATGGCCACCCCCAAATCTCCACAACTGCTGCACATAGGCCTTTATTCTTTAAAAACTCTCCTGGCATGGTTTAAATCTTCCTAATAACAAGTGGAAGAAGAAAATGGCCGCTGCAGACATCACACTTGACCGCTAATACGTCAGCAGGGATCTCTTAAGACTGCCTGCTTCACTCAAGCCATTGTCACATGCCTGCCAAGTACACACGGACGTAATACCATCATGTAGTTCAGAATCCACTCTCGAGTGCTTCCAATCGTGCAATGTCCTTTGTAGTTGTTCTGCTTTTGAACAAAGGATCATACACTGTATTTTGCTGGCTGTTTTTTCCTTTTTTAGCTTCATTTAATCTAGACCACATGTGTCAAACACAAGGCCCGCGGGCCAAATCCAGCCCGCCAGGCCTTGCAATGTGGCCCGCACCTCGCTGTCATCACTGCACTCCGCTGTCAGTTTATGACATTGTCAGTTTATGACTGTTCAGTAAACCATTCGGCCCGCGATTTAGGCTGGATTTTAGATTTTGGCCCCTTCTCTGATTGAGTTCGACACCCCTAATCTAGACTAAGTCCCCCCTCCCTGACCTTGTATGGTTCATGACATTGACATCTTGGAAAAGTCCAGACCAGGTACTCTGCAGAAAACCCCTCAGGTGGGTTTGCCTGATGATCTTCATTAGAGTCAGATTGACATATAGCCTAGAGCCGTGGTTGGCAAACTGCGGCTCACGAGCCACATGTGGCTCTTTAGCCCCTTGACTGTGGCTCTTCTACAAAATACCACGGCCTGGGCGAGTCTATGTTGAAGAAGTGGTGTTAGAAGAAGTTTAAGTTGAAAAATGTGGTTCTCCAAAGAAATTTCAATCGTTGTCCTGTTGATATTTGGCTCTGTTAACTAATGAGTTTGCCGACTACTGTCCTAGAGGCATCCCGTTAGGGACAGGAGATGTGTGCTTGTCCTATTACTGCTAAGAGTGACCAAGCAATTGAAGTAGCTGACACCAGATCTGTCCATGTGCAAGGGTACCTTTCTTTCCCTTTAAAATTATTAGAGTGGCTGCAAACGGATGATTTTCTGGTTCCGTTATTGCAGAAGTGTTCAGTATTTCAGACAGGGTGAATGAACTAGAACCTACCAGCAGGGGACACTAAGTGACAGGGAAACACAGACCTGGAAAAGGAGCTTGGCAAAGCTGGCTGGAATACAAACACCGTGACAACTCACTGCACACATGGCACAGCCCGTCTCCAAGTCACGTGATCCCGGACAGCGGTGTTTGATAGCAAGACAGCTGCGGACAGCTCACACACCAGGAGATGTGGCCTCTGATTGGCTCCGATGGCTTTCTTTTCCCTCCTTAGTGCTCTGTATATAACATCTGTCTTAGAGCACTAGTTAAGTATACAATTTTACCTATATGTTCCCAAAAATTCTAGTTTAGCACTTCTTAGTTGGGATTCAGGAATCTGTGTTTTAACAACTCCACCAGGTGATTCTCATCATGAGAGAAGTTTGGGAAACACTGTTCCAGATCAACAAATTCAGCTGTTGGAATGTTAGGCCGACCAGACGTTTTTCTTGCAAAATGTGGAGCCCCAATCGGGACACCTCCCCCCAGCCCAGGAACAGGCAGATAGGATTTGGGTAAGGTGACCAGTCGTCCCGCTTTTGGCGGGACAGTCCCGATTTTTTCCTTAACTACAACACAGGGGTTTGTAAAGACTAGCAAAGAAACGAGGATCTGCAGCAGGATGGGGAAGGCATCACGGCGAGGAAGCCCTCATCCTACCAGGACGTGCGTTTATCTCCTTGTGATGGGTAAGGGGAGAACTCCGGAAGCCTGCAAAGCTCTTGTTCCAACCATCGCTGCTGAAAATCAAAACTGGGTGGTAGGAAAGTCAGGCAGACCCTGGCCAGTGTGGCTCTGAGCATCATCCAGGGCACCAAAAGGTCCCTGGTTTGGTACCTGGTCAGGGCACATGCCCAGGTTGTGGGTTTGATCCCCGTCAGGATGTATGCCCGATGAAACTAATCGATATTCATTCCCGCCCCTCTTCTCTCCCTCTCTCCCTCTCTCTCTCTCTCTCTTCCCTTCCTCTCTCAAATCAATAAAAAATAATATTTTTTTAAAGAAGACAGCCCTAGCTGGTTTGGCTCAGTGGATGGAGCATCAGCCTGCAAACTCAAGGGTTTCAGGATCGATTCTGGTCAGGGGCATGTACCTTGGTTGTGGGCACATAACCGGGTGTGTGTGTGTGTGTGTGTGTGTGTGTGTGTGTGCAGGAGGCAGCTGACTGATGTTTCTCTCTCATCGATGTTTCTAGCTCTATCCCTCTCCTTTCCTCTCTGTGGAAGATCAATAAAATATATTTTTTTTTAAAAAGAAAGAAAAGACAGTCAGGCAGAATATGCGTGGGGCCTCAGGTACAGTGTGTAAATTGTAAGAATTATTTGCAACAAAACTGATGTGAGCTTGTTTTCCTGTTCCTTTTCTCCTTTTCCTTTCAAAAGTAGAATACAAAAATACATTTTCTAAAAAAACAAAACAAAACAAAACAAACCACAACAACCCATGGCTTCATAGATAAAAAATTACATTTATTTCATTGCCCATAGGTGAGTAATAAATGCAGATATCACCGACTTATCTGTTAATGATTGACTCTAACAATGTCACTCCCGGGAGAGAAAAGTGGCCCCATCTTGTCTCTGTGGAGTCGATCACAAGGGCCTCCCACAAAGCATTTCCAACCACCTCTCGCCTCTTCCGCCCTGACTTTATGAAGAGACGGAAAAACAGCGGCCAGCGAACACAAGGTCCTCCTTTCGAGCTGAACATCTGAAGCCTGACTTTGCTACCCCTTTAGAAACTCCGAGACCAGAAAGACACAAACGGGCCAGACTTCTCATAAATGCTCAGGCCCATAAAGGCCTTCCGTCTGCTTCCTTCTTCCCAGAATGAAGGCCGATAAAAATCAGACTAATAAACCTCAGGGGCATTGTGAGGCCGGCCAATCCATCATCTCCAAGTTTACACATCTTACAGCCCGGCAGGAACCCTTTCCATCCAAAGGAAAATTCTTAGAAATGGGGGGAAAATAACAGATCCAGAAAGAAGCGTGGGTGTGGATGTGTTTTTTAAGGCCGGTGAAGGGGCTGAGAACACATCAACTGAACTTGGCTTTCTGACAGAAATTAAAAAAAAACAAAACAGGCAGCCGAAGCCGGTTTGGCTCAGTGGCTAGAGCATCAGCCAGCCTGCGGACTGAAAGGTCCCGGGTTCAATTCCGGTCAAGAGCATATACCTTGGTTACAGGCACATTCCTGGTAGGGGTGTGCAGGGGGCAGCTGATCAATGTTTCTCTCTCATCGATGTTTCTGACTCTCCCTCTCTCTTCCTCTCTGTAAAAAAATCAATAAAATATATATTTTAAAAAAGGGGGCAAATTCTGCACGATGCCATGTTCTTTTCACTTGCCGTTGCCTGCTCTCGGCCCCGCCAGACACTAAAGCCTTTCTATAATAGTTCTGGTCCATGGCCCTGTGGGCTCCTCACACTTAGCATGCTGAGCCACGAAGTGCCTGAACATCCTAGCTCTTGCCAATAGGATTCCCTCTTCTGGAATCACTACAGAGATCTTTACTGCAGGTGCTTCCATCAGTGACATGACCTTGGTCAAGTCCCTGTGTCTCTGCATCTATGTGTTGGCCTTTCCGAGCAAGGGACAAGCCTCCTCACTCTGGGGGGCCTGCTAAGGAACCACCCGGGCAGGCAAGAGCAAACTCCTGAGAATGAAATGCTGAGGATCCACGAATTCCCAGGACCTACCACACGCTCTCCCTTCTAATAAATGCCAACACTATAGCTTCTAGCAAAGCTCTCCACATCTGACACCACTGGCTGTCCAGCCTGGCCGTCACCAGCCATTAGATACTGACAATGAGGGGAGTGAGACTGAAGAACTGAACTGTTTCTTTTTTTTAAATATTTTTATTGAGCCGAAACCGGTTTGGCTCAGTGGAAGGAGCGTCGGTTTGCGGACTGAAAGGTCCCAGGTTCGATTCCCGTCAAGGACATGTACCTTGGTTGCGGGCACATCCCCAGTGGGGAGGGTGCAGGAGGCAGCTGGTCGATGTTTCTCTCTCATCGATGTTTCTCACTCTCTCTCTCTCTCCCTTTTCTGTAAAAAAACAAAAAAATATATTTTAAAAATATATATTTTTTTTATTGATTTCAGAAAAGGGAGAGGGAGAGAGAGATAGAAACATCAACGATGAGAGAGAATCATTGATCTGCTGCCTCCTGCACACCCCCTACTGAGGATCGAGCCTGCAACCTAGACATGTGCCTTTGACCGGAATAGAATCAGGGACCTTCAGTCCACAGGCCAGAGCTCTATCCATTGAACCAAACCGGTTAGGACCCTTTCTTTTTTAAAAAGTAATATTTTTACCAATTTCAGAGAGGTGGAGAGAGAGACAGAGAGAGAGACAGAGAGAGAGAGAGAGAGAGAGAGAGAGAGAGAGAGAGAGAGAGAGAGAGAGAAACATCAATGATGAGAGAGAATCATGAGAATCATTGATCGGCTGCTTCTTGCACACCCCTACTGAGGATCAAGCCCACAACCTAGGCATGTGCCCTTGACCAGAATCCACCCAGGGACCTTTCAGCCCGCAGGCCAGCGCTCTAACCACTGAGCAAAACCAGCCAGGGCATGAACTATTTCTTTTTATTACCTTCATTTTAAAGAGCCATATGTGGTATAGTGGCTACACTCCTGGCCAGGGAAAGCTGAACAGTCTTTATTACCATTTGCAGAGAACCTACCTGTGGCTGCTCAAGGTGGGTGGCCTCTTGATTCCTAGCACCTTGCAAAGACTTCTTACTTGCAAATTTTCTCTCACCCCGCCCTGTCATAAATCTCCTAACTGCTTCATTCTACTCTGCAGCCCAGAACAGACAGGCGCCCTGTTCTCTTCACTGGACAAACAGGGGGAAGTTTTCTCACTCCCCTTTGACTGAGGCAGCAGCCTCACCGGGTTCTCTGCTCTGCAGAGTTCCAAGCTTCTGGAACTCTCTCCACATCACCGTGGTGCCTTTGTCTCCTTTTAACCAGCACTTTTTTCTCTCTCGGTCCGCGTATGTGTTCTCTCAGGTCTTGTTTTGGTGTGAGGGGCCACTAGCTTAAGGTGACCAGATGTCCCGATTTTTAACAATTTGTCTCATGTCACACGGCACAAATTGTTAAAAACCGGGACTGTCCCGCCAAAAGCGGGACATCTGGTCCCCTTACACTAGCTCAGTCTACCGTGTTGCCAGAAGCACAAGCCAACTTTGATCTGTGCCACATGTTTAGCAGCCACAACCCGGGGACACCACCTCCTCTCCGATGACTGTACCGCTTAATCAAACACAATAGGACATTGGGGAGTAGACTTACCGCTTCACCCGCCCGGTAGTGTCCTGACTCAGTTCTTTCATTCTTTCTTCTACTTTGTTCAAAAGCTGTGATGAAAAGAAATCAAATCAATGGGCTTCTAGAATAGGCTGAATGGAACCGCGGCTAAATGACAGAGCAGGAGCATGAGGCTGTGTTGACAGGTGTGTGGACAGGGGGGTACCCAAATACACCTGGTCCTCCCCTTCCTACGCAGCAGCCTCCACGGGTTCTGCATCCCACACCAACCAGTCCCCGAGCTGCTGGCCTAACCTCGGTCTAAGTTACCAAGGAAACAGTGGGAAACGGGGAGGCTCAAGGGTAATAGAGGTAGAACATCTCAGCTAAAGCTTTACATTGGACAGTAACATCAGTCCTCAAGCTGTCCAGGGGAAAGTGGCAGCCAGGATCCTACAAACGACTGAGGAGCAACTATTTCGCTTCTAAAACCACTCATTGTGGAGGGAGGAGCGTCTACTGTTCGCTGGGAAGTCAGAATGTAAGTGAAATGATTGTAACATTATTAAACAGAGCTGGGGAAAAACCGGTTTGGCTCAGTTGATAGAGCGTCGGTCTGCGGACTGAAAGGTCCCAGGTTCAATTCCGGTCAAGGGCATGTACGTTGGTTGCGGGCACATCCCCAGTGGGGGGTGTGCAGGAGGCAGCTGGTCAGTGTTTCTCTCTCATCCGACGTTTCTAGCTCTCTATCTTTTTCCCTTCCTCTCTGTAAAAAATCAATAAAAATATATATATTTTAAAAATTAAACGGAGCTGGCTTTGGGACCCTCAAATACTTGAGTCAATAAATAACGGTGAAAAACCGACACTGTCAACTTCTTTGCCTTCTGCATCGCCGTCGTAACTCTGAAGGTCCAGCAGCACCAATCCATGGGGGTAGATTCTCAGATTGGCAAAGCTACGAAGGAAAGCAGAATTTTAAGCTGAGGAATTGTATCAAAAGGGAAAAAAAAAAATGTCAACCAGTTCAAAGAAAAGACCAATTCTCCTCCGCCCCCTCCCTCCCAAGTCACATACCTAACCCTGCTGCCTCCGTGTTAGAGCCACTTAGGGTCAGGGAAGCTGCCAATCATTCCGGAAAGATTTAGAGTCGTCGAACACTAAGGTTTTCAAAACAGGTTCTTGGGCCCAGAAACTCATTCAGTAGCAAGTTCTGTGAATGTGATTTTTAAGACGCTTTCCCAGCACGTGATCAGCCAGGTGTAGTGACCACGGGGGGAGAGGGTGGGGGGGGCCAACCAGGTTCTCCCCATTAACCTTCAGAATTCAAACAGAGCCATACACAGAGTGGCCAGGTTATGATGATCTCTGAACGCATAATATCTGGCCACTCAGTGTATATCCTATATAATAAAAGGCGAATATGTAAATTGTCCCCTGGACCAGGAGTTTGACCAGTAGATAGGCCAGCCAACAGCCCATGTCTCCTCCTCTGGCCAGGCTGGTCGGATCCCAACCATGCACGAATCCATGCACTGGGCCTCTACACACACACACACACACACACACACACACACACGCACACACTGAGTGGCCAGATTATTATGTGTTCAGAGATCATCATAATCTGGCCACTCACTGTACATAACACAGGGACACAGAAGAGTGTGGTGACAGCCTGTGGGAAAGGGGAAGAGGGGATGGGGGTTAGATGGGGAGGTCATGGGACAGAAAAGACTTTGCTTGGGGCTGTAGGCCCACAGTGCCTTGTGCAGATGATGCTTTGTTGTGTTGTACACTTGAAACCTGCAAATTAATGTCACCCCAATAAATCCAATTAAAAAAAAAAGAAAAGGAAAACCAGAGCCGGTTATTTCCAAATGCAGGCAGGAGTGATTCAATTTGCTCAGTTCAGGGTCAGCACGTTCCCTGCAGCCTGCAAACCAGATCTGGCCGGCAGCAAGTTCTATATAGCCCGCACTCTAAACATGTTTTTACGCTTTTAAGAAGCGCTTTTCTTTTAATAAAAGGAAAATCTGCAAGAGAGACTTTATGTGACTCTTTGCAGAAATAGCTTGCTGGCCTCCAATTTAGTGGAACTCAGCAGCATTTCTGACGAAATAAAACCGTGAGAGTATCACATCCAGTAAGAGTTAATTATTTGAGGAAGCATTTTTTCAATTATCCTGTGTATTTGTACCGTATATACGCAGATGTGTATGTGATGATGTGAAGTTACTTCCTACTATGAGTCATGGTTCAAGACATATCTGAAATATACTGAATGAGAAGATGAATTCTGTTCAGAGACTATAGGCAATGTGCTTGGATGTAAAAATATATGCAACTAGTTAACTTTCACCTTCAGCCCTTAGAGAGCCTCAAAATCAAGTTCATGGGGCAGGGGCGGCTCCGCGTGGCAGACCGCAGAGAAGCCTTAACCTGTTCACCGAGCGGGACCTATAAATACGTCAAACGTAAACAATATCGGGAACGGGTAGGACGTATGAATACGTCCTGGAAATATATGTTGCACCCTGAGAGGGATGGTATATATTTTTTGTAATCTTTATAATTGTTTGTAAAAATTTATAATTTTTTTTTTAATATTATTGAGTTTTTACAGAGATGAAGAGAGAGGGATAGAGTTAGAAACATCGACCAGCTGCCTCCTGCACACCCCCCATCAGGGATGTGCCCGCAACCAATGCACATGCCCTTGACCGGAACCAAACCTGGGACCCCTCAGTCCGCAGACCGACACTCTATTCACTGAGCCAAACCGGTTTCGGCTAAAATTTATAATTTTTTAATTCGATGTTTCCACTTTTTTTGTTGGTATTCTTTTCTATTTGTCATTTTGTATTTTCCTTTGTGCTTTATATATATTAATAAATGAGAAAATATATATATTTCATTTATTTTAATTAAGTATAAATTAAAAATAATACTAATATGAAATTATGTCCTCCGGGCGTGACGTACTGACACATCCTAGTGAAAGAGTATGAGCCCTTTATAGGTAGCGTCATTAAAAAGGGAACTCCTCGGTTAACAGGTTAAGAGTCGTGTCCTTTTCCTTGCCAGCCTGACGGGACGAGGGGAACTAGTCTAAGTGATTGTGAGATGAGTGATAGGTCCCAGGTGGCGTTTGGTGCGTGTGTGTTTTGTTGTTGTTGTTGTTGTTGTTTTTAACTTTTATTTATTTATTTTTTTATTAAATTATTATCTGTGTACAGCCAAAACCGGTTTGGCTCAATGGATAGAGCATCGGCTTGGGGACTGAAAGGTCCCGGGTTTGATTCCGGTCAAGGGCATGTACCTTGGTTGCGGGCACATCCCCGGTGGGGGGTGTGCAAGAGGCAGCTGGTTGATGAGTCTCTCTCATCGATGTTTCTAACTCTCTCTCTCCCTTCTTCTCTGTACAAAATCAATAAAATATATTTAAAAAAAATAAATTATTATCTGTGTACATATTTTAACATTGCCCCCTCCCTCCCATACATACCCTCCCTCCCCATAGTTTTATGTCCATTGGTTGCACTTATATGCATGTACACAAGTCCTTCCATTGATCTATTATCTCCCCCAGATCTCCCTCCCCTCCCCGGTGTAATTTGACAGTCTGCTTGTTGCTTTACTGTCTCTATATCTGTCTTTTGCTTCATTGGTTTATAATGTTCTTTATTATCCATAAATGAGTGAGGCCATGTGGTGTTTCTCTTTCATTGATTGGCTTATTTCACTCAGCACAATGTTCTCCAATTCCATCCAGGTTGCTGCAAATGATGAGAATTCCCTCTTTTTTACGGCAGCATAGTATTCCATTGTGTAGATGTACCATGGTTTTTGGATCCAATCCTCTGCTGACGGGCATCTAGGCTGTTTCCAAATCCTAGCTATTGTAGATTGTGCTGCTATGAACATAGGGGTGCATATATCTTTCTGATGGGTGTTTCTGGTTTCTTAAGGAGGCTCGGCTCGGCTTCCGGCACGTGACCGCCCGGGCCCCGCCCCCGCGCCGCCATCTTACATCCAGGCGAGGCGGAGTCCCTCCCGCCTCCTGGGCAAGCCTCCACGTGTCGCTAGCAGTCAGTCCCAAAAGCGGGGGCCCTGATTCCAGGCATCAAAGTGCTGAGCCCGCGGGCCATACCCCTTCCCCCCCTTAACAGCACAAAATGAGGCCCCTAACAACTGCTCCCGGTCCTTGCCCGCAAGGAAAATGGCGGCACTCACCGCCGTCTAAGTGGACACATTGTACTGGGGGCGTTTCCAGTTGCCGGTATGGTGTTCGCCATTAGGCGAGGGCACAGCCGCGTGGGCCCCACCCCGCGGCGGGGCCGGCGCTGCATCTCGCGGGAAAGCGCGCGCGCGCGCGCGCGCGCGCGCGCGCATGCGCCGCGCGGCCGGCTTCAGTGCGCAGGCGCCCGGACTGGGGGTGCCTTTTTTTTCTTAAAGGCGAAGTTTGGGAGAAGG
The DNA here is from genome assembly GCF_964339955.1 of Pipistrellus hanaki. NCBI lineage: Eukaryota > Metazoa > Chordata > Mammalia > Chiroptera > Vespertilionidae > Pipistrellus > Pipistrellus hanaki. The sequence continues at coordinate 93,511,259 of NC_140524.1, forward strand.
TCGGCTGCCCTGAGAGCTACGTCTGCTGCTGGCCCAGAGAAGTTACTTTTTGCCTCCCATTTAGGAAGTTTTGTCTTAAGTTAAATTGTTTTAAAGAAAAAACAAGCAGGGGTTGTCTAAAATTCAGAACGTCCAGTTAAGTACGAATTTGAGATAGTTTTTTTAGTATTTGTGTTCCCCCCTGTACTATTTATTTAACTGGGTGTCCTGTATTTTTATCTGCGAAATCTGGCAATCCTGTCATCAGGCTCCGGAAAACCGGGCTGCACTTAACAAAAGGAAGGGATGGAGGAAGGGGGGTGGAGGGAGATGGGGGGAGAAGGAGGTTCCCACTTGGCAGAGACTTGGATCCTTTCCTGGAAGTCTAAGGGCTTAAGTTCAGACTCCACAATCTGGCAACAACACATAAAGAAGCATCCATGTGTAACTCATTTTTGGAAAAGATCTTCCCCTTAAACCAGCACAATATAATCCTATATAATAAAAGGCTAATGTGTGCCGAAACCGGTTTGGCTCAATGGATAGAGCGTCGGCTTGGGGACTGAAGGGTCCCGGGTTCGATCCGGTCAAGGGCATGTACCTTGGTTTCGGGCACATCCCCAGTAGGGGGTGTGCAAGAGGCAGCTGATCGATGACTCTCTCTCATCGATGTTTCTAACTCTCTATCTCTCTCCCTTCCTCTCTGTACAAAATCAATAAAATATATTTTAAAAAAAGGCTAATGTATAAATCAACCGAATGGCAGAACAACCAGTTGCTATGGTGCGCATTGACCATCAGGGGACAGACGCTAAATGCAGGAGTTGCCCCCTGGTGGTCATTGCACCGGAAAGTGGGCTCATGACTGGGGAGCACGGTGGCAGGAGCCTCTCCTGCCTCCAAGGTAGTGCTAAGGATGTCAACTGCTGGCTTAGGCCCACTCCCCACAGCCTGCCTAAGCCTTCAGACATCCCCGAGCGTTCCGGACTGCGAGAGGGCACCCCCCATCCCCTCATCCCCCCATGCACAATGTTCATGCACCAGGCCTCTGGTGTTTAATAATAGAGCCTCTTGGCCAAGAGACTTGTTGCTAATTAAAGATTACCTAACACTGTCTTTTCCTTTCTATTTTATTTGGTATTGGAGACGGAACAGTTTCTGAAGCAAGTTAAAAAGCACCCTGCCTAACATGTTTCAAAATAAATATATAGTATGCAAATTAAGAAGAAGAAAAAAAAAACACCCAGTGACACATCTCACGTTATGCTTATTCCTATGAAGGTAGTTTGCTTGGGATGTTGAATCTTTTAACTGTTTCCAATTAACAATACTGATGTATTTATTTTTATGTGTATATAAAAAATAAAAAAATAAAAATCAAGTTCATGCCAAAACTGGTTTGGCTCAGTGGATAGAGTGTTGGCCTGTGGACTGAAAGGTCCTGGGTTCAATTCCGGTCAAAGGCATGTACCTTGGTTGCGGGCATATCCCCAGTGGGGGGTGTGCAGGAGGCAGCTGGTTGTTGTTTCTCTCTCATTGATGTTTCTAACTCTATCCCTCTCTCTTTCTCTCTGTAAAAAATCAATAAAATGTATATATTTTTTTAAAATCAAGTTCAGGCCCAGGACCCCCACACATTCAGCTACATCTGAATGAGCTGATCACACACACACACACACACACACACACACACACACACCCGCCCAGCAGCACAAAAGAATGGGGTCCTTTAACCACCTGGATGGTTGTAGCTGATAAGGTGACCAGACGTCCCGCTTTTTGCGGGACAGTCCCGATTTTTAAACAATTTGTCTTGCGTCCCGCGGTGTTTTAAAAAAAAAGTCCAAAAGATTTAAAAGAATTTTTCCAAAAATCGGGACTTTTTTAAAACGCCGCGGGATGCGGGACAAATTGTTAAAAATCGGGACTGTCCCGCCAAAAGTGGGACATCTGGTCACCTTATTGTCGCAGAGTCCTCTGCCAGAGAACCAGGGGACACAGAGAATGCTGGAAGGTAGGGTGCTAAGCACCAACCTGGAGAAATGAACCAGAAAGAGAAAGAAGATACCAGCGGGGAATATGGAGGACATGTAAGAAGGTGGCTGAGGACCAGGACCTTGCCATGGCCAAGGGGCCATTACCAGAAGCCAGGCCAGAAGAGGGTGTGGAGCGTGCTTCCCTAGAGCAGGTGCCAGGATGGTGGTGGGGGCGGGGAGTGAGGTTTTAGAACTGGTAGCATCATGGGTCAAGCACCCCGGGGATGGGTCCCAGCTGCCCAAGTGAAAAAGGAAGACCAATGGAGAAAAGACGTTTTTAAACTAAGCATGCTCCTTTTAATTTCTTCTGCTTAGAAAAGCAATTTCCAAACAGCTCCTGTCACCCAAAAACTCTCCAGAGGAATTGTAAGCCCTCTGGACAGCTGGGATTGGTGTCTGGGGGAGAAGCTTCAAGAACTGCAATAGAGCTGAAACCAGTTTGGCTCCGTGGATAGAGAGTCTGCCTGCGGACTAAAGGGTCCCAGGTTCGATTCAGGTCAAGGGTATGTACCTTGGTTGTGGACACATCCCCAGTAGGGGGTGTGCAGGAGGCAGCTGATGGATGTTTCTCTCTCACTGATCTTCTCAGGGGTTTCCCATCACTTTGCTTTCTCCCGCCTCCTTACTCCATCACCAATGGATTTCATGTAACCCACCTACATCCCTCCTTTGATTGCAATGTATAAATACAGATGTAACCCGCCATTTCTCCAAAGCATTATCTCAATTCTTTGAGGTTCTGCTTCCCGGCCTATGTCAACAGTTTGGCTCAAACTCACAAAAATCCTTAATAGGTTTCAATGGTTTTTTTAGTATTACATATGTCCCTCTTCTCCCCAACACTGACCCTTTCTAGCCAGCCCCGCCCTCTCCCCAGGTCTTCACCACCCTATTGTCTGTGTCCATGCGCTATGCACATATGCATACAAGTTCTTTGGCTGATCACTTCCCACCTACCCACCTCCCACCCTCCCTCCCCCTGAGCATGAGATTTTGTGGAAGTGCTCCCAGGTGAGTGCTCCCAGGCGAAGCTGCTGTGCTAGTAAGGCCCAGAAGCACTGAATTCTAACCTCCTCTTAGAAACTGTCAACGAAGGGGGGGAAAATCCCTGGCCACCACCACCCTCTACCGCCCTCTGCACCCCTCCCCCATTCCTGGAGTGCTCAGATGTAAAGGGGAGCACTCCGGGCCATCTCACCTGCCGTTTTTGTTTATGTAGGTCGCCAAGTAGCCGTGGTCCTGCCAGGTGTGCACCGACTCGGTCATCCCCTGCTCCTGGAAAATGGACTGGAGGCCTTTTAGGATGGTCTCGCTGTCGGCTGGAGGAGGGAGAAGGCAAGGTGGTCAGAGGAATCACATGCAAAAGAAAAGCCAGTAGAAACCCAGTTTGACGACTGAACTTGAGAAAAACCTGAACAACGAGTAGCAGGAGTCCCATTTGCCATGAGCTATCAAGATTCTGGAGCCCTGGCCTGTTTGGCTCAGTGGATAGAACATCAGTTTGAGAACTGAAGGGTCCCGGATTCGATTCTGGTCAGGGGCACATGCCCAAGTTTCAGGCTCCATCCCCAGTAGGGGGCGTGCAGGAGGCAGCCGATCAATGATTCTCTCATCATTGATGTCTCTCTCTCTCTCTCTCTCCTCCATTCCTATCTGAAATCAATAAAAATATTCTAAAAAAACAAAAAACAAGATTCTCGACCCTGCAAGAAGAGGATACAGATTACCAGGTAACATAAAAGAACACAGTTTATTTAAAGATCCAGAGATGAAATCATCTTGGATTATCCATATCCAGGTGGGTCCTAAATGCAATGATGTCTTTATGAAGCAGGAGAGAAGAACAGAGAGCAAGCACAGGTGATGTGAAGGCAGAGGTACAGGTCGGAGTGACACACCACAGACCAAGGACACCTGGAGCCACCAGAAGCTGTGAGCAGCAGAGACAGGTTTGGCTCAGTGGATAGAGCATCGGTCTGCGGACTGAAAGGTCCCAGGTTCGATTCCGGTCAAGGGCATGTACATTGGTTGCGGGCACATCCCCGGTGGGGGGTGTGCAGGAGGCAGCTGGTCGATGTTTCTCTCTCATCGACGTTTCTAGCTCTCTTATCCCTCTCTCTTCCTCTCTGTGGAAAATCAATAAAATATATATTTTTTTAAAAAAAAAAAAGAAGAGGAAGAAGAAGCTGTGAGCAACCAGGCCTTCAGAGAGAGCCAGGCCTGCCTATACTATTTTCCAATTCCAGCCTCTGGACCTGGGAGTCTGGAATAAGCTTCCGTTTTAAACCACCCATCTTTAATACTTTTTTTAAAATATATTTTATTGATTTTTTACAGAGAGGAAGAGAGAGGGATAGAGAGCTAGAAACGTCAATGAGAGAGAAACATCAACCAGCTGCCTCCTGCACACCCCCCACCGGGGATGTGCCCGCAACCAAGGTACATGCCCTTGACCGGAATCGAACCTGAGACCTTTCAGTCCGCAGACCGACGCTCTACCCCTGAGCCAAACCGGTTTTGGCCCATCTTTAATACTTGATTACAGCAGCCCCTAGGAGACTAACAGACCCATCCAAATGCCTAGTTTCAGCTTCGCTTACACAGGATAAAATGAAACAGCAAAATGGCAGTGAACGGGTGAATTTCTAATCCTCTGAATCCCCACACACAGAGCAATGAGGGTACCACCCCCCCAAACTCAAGGACACCATTTAGAACAAAACTAGATGACAGGGCGTCCCTGCAAACCCCAAAACAGGAGGAGGTGGAGACAAGCGGGATAGCGCCCAGGGACCTGTGTGTACCGGCAGGTGTAGAGAGGAAGTTGAGAAAAAGCAGGGAGAGCAGGGCCGGAGAATGTCAGGGTAGCCCTCTGGACCACCCAAGTGAACTGAGGCCACTTCCGGGAAACAGCCCCACTTCCAGGAGAGAGTTCTGGAGCAGAAGCCACACCACACCCCCATGGGAACAAGGCATCGACCAGCAGGAGCAGTGACCTTGTGTCTCATCCAGTCTCACTCATTCCCAGGAAAAGCGTGTCTATGGGACACTCATTTGGCAGAAAATGATCTAGCTGGCTTCTCTATCATGATATTGGGTTCAGGAAATTAAAAGGATAGGGCATTGGCCTGCGGACTGAAGGGTCCCAGGTTCGATCCCGGTCAAGGGCATGTACCTTGGTTGCGGACACATCCCCAGTGATGTTTCTGACTCTCTATCCCTCTCTCTTTCTCTCTGTAAAAAATCAATAATATATATATATATTTTTTAAAAACCTAGAACTTGGAAGAATAGTAGAACACTTAAAAAATAAATAAAATGCGCTCTATGTAGATTATATTTAAGTTAAAACAAAAGCCTGTTCCACCCTTACCACCATGACTGGCTTAACCCAGTGGTCGGAAAACTGTGGCTCTCTCTGTTGACTAATGAGTTTGCCGACTGCTGACCTAGACTCTCGATTCCAATAATTGTAGGCTGCTGTTGTTCCTTGTGATTAAGCCCCTATCCAAGGGGCACGGGAAGAGTTTGGTGGGGGCACGCGTTGCACCGGAGTTTGGTGGGGATATGCACTGCACCGTGCTTAGCTGCGCCTAATTCTACGTTCTCATGAGTACGAGGGGTACTCGGCGTTACGAAAATTATAGAAGGGGTGCACATATGTCAAAGTTTGGGAAACACTGGCCTAAGGCATAGAGGACATCTTCTGAACTCCCCTAGGATATGCTAGGCATAACCAAAACCATGAATGTTGACCGGCAGCGAGTCCAGAGCACTGAAATCAAGTGATACACAGAAACAGTCTTCATACTTCACAAGAGCTTACATTTAAAATGACATAAGATTGTTTTAATTTTTGCCCGGCTGGCATGGCTCAGTGGTTGAGCATCAACCTATGAACCAGGAGGTCATGGTTCAATTCCTGGTCAGGGCACATGCCTGCGTGATGGGCTCGATCCCCAGTGTGGGATGTGCAAGAGGCAGCCTATCCAGGATTCTCTCTCATCAATGTTTCTTTTTTTTTTTTAATATATTTTTATTGATTTTTTACAGAGAGGAAGGGAGAGGGATAGGGAGTTAGAAACATCGATGAGAGAGAATCATCAATCAGCTGCCTCTTGCACACCTCCCACTGGGGATATGCCCGCAACCAAGGTGCATCCCCTTGACCGGAATCGAACCCAGGACCTTTCAGTCTGCAGGCCGACGCTCTATCCACTGAGCCAAACCGGTTTCGGCTCTCATCAATGTTTCTATCTCTCTCCCTTCCTCTCTGAAATCAATAAAAAAAAAATTTTAATATATTTTATTGAGTTTTTACAGAGAGGAAGGGAGAGGGATAGAGAGCTAGAAACATGGATGAGAGAGAAACATCAATCAGCCACCCCCTGTATACCCCCCACTGGGGATATACCCACAATCAAGGTACATGCCCTTGACCGGAATCGAACCCGAGACCCTTCAGTCTGCAGGCCAATGTTCCATCCACTGCGCCAAACCAGTCATGGCAATAAAAAAAATATTTTTTAAGAAAATAGAAAAAAAGGATTTAATGAAAAGATTGTTTTAATTTTTAAATTTTAGCCTAGTGTCTGTGTATCAGGAGTCTTCTCACACATTCAGAGGCCTGAGGCATTTCCAGGGATTAAAGTGAAGGTCAGACAGATGGTTTCCTTAGGACTGCTTGGTCTTATAGTCCCAGGCGTTCTTTATATAACAGCAGCAAGACGATTCATCGCCTTGTACAAAACCCAAGCCAATGGGAATGTTCGGAACATGATTTTTAAAAAAATATATTTTATTGATTTTTTACAGAGAGGAAGGGAGAGAGATAGAGAGCTAGAAACGTCAATGAGAGAGAAACATCGACCAGCTGCCTCCTGCACACCCCCCACCGGGGATGTGCCCGCAACCAAGGTACATGCCCCCAACCGGAATCGAACCCGGGACCTTTCAGTCCGCAGGCTGACGCTCTATCCACTGAGCCAAACCGGCTTCGGCCGGAACATGATTCATAAGAATCAAAATGTGCAAATACCCCAATTGGCCAAAATGTGATACATGGATAAGCAAAACATGGTATGTTCATACCTCCAACTATTATTACTCAGCAACAGAAGAAACACAGCACTGACACTCGCTGCACCATGGCTGGCCCTTGAAGACACGACACTGAGTGAAAGGAGCCAGTCACACACGACCATCTTATATAATAAAAGGCTAATATGCAAATGACCGAATGGTGGAAATACCAGTCACTATGATGCGCACTGACCACCAGGGGGCAGATACTCAACGCAGGAGCTGCCCCCTAGTGGTCAGTGTGCTCCCACAGGGGGAGCCCTGCTCAGCCAGAAGCCGGGCTCATGGCTGGTAAGCACAGCAGCAGTGGTGGGAACCTCTCCCGCTTCCGTGGCAATGCTAAGGATTTCTGACTGATGGCTTAGGCCCACTAAGCCGTCAGTCGGACATCCCCCAAGGATCCCGGACTGCAAAAGGGCACAGGCCAGGCTGAGGGACCCACCTCCACAAGTGCATGAATTTCATGCACCAGGCCTCTAATATACTATAGAACCTCATTTACCTGACATAGCCAAAAAAGGCAAACCCCTAAATACAACGGGCAAATTAGGGGGTGCCAGGGCTGGGAGGAATGGGGATGATGCCTAAGGGGCACAGGTTTCTGCTTAGGTGATGAAAATATTTTAAAATTGTGGCGATGGTAGCTTGACTCTGAATATACAATGGATACCCAAATCCAGAAATGCGTAGAGGTCCAGTGCTAACACCAGGCCGCCTGCCCTCTCCCGGAAGGAATCATTCGAGCAACATAAGGCATGCTCGGACTCCATGGGCTGAGGGCCATCTTTTCAGACACAAGGAAGGAGTACAGTCAGGCCAGAGCTGTGCAAGAGAAAAGGGGATGATCACCAAAGCAGGAGGCAGAGACGAGGTCAAGGCCATGAAGTAAGGTGACCAGACGTCCCGATTTTTAACAATTTGTCCCATGGCGTTTTAAAACAGTCCCAATTTTTAAAAAGAATTGGGACTTTTTTAAAACTCCGTGGAACGCGGGACAAATTGTTAAAAATTGGGACTGTCCCGCCAAAAGCGGGACGTCTGGTCACCTTACCATAAAGGGCCCTCTCTAGGAACTACACCCATCCCGACCGGAAGAAGTTAAAAGTGTGACACAAAAGCAGGGCCCGGGCATATAAAAGAGGCATGCCAGCCGAAACCGGTTTGGCTCAGTGGAAAGAGCATCGGCTTGCGGACTGAAAGGTCCCAGGTTCGATTCCAGTCAAGGGCATGTACCTTGGTTGTGGGCACATCCCCAGTAGGGGGTGTGCAAGAGGCAGCTGATCGATGATTCTCTCTCAACGATGTTTCTAACTCTCTATCCCTCTCTCCTCCTCTTTGTAAAAAATCAATAAAATATATATTTAAAAAAAAAAAAAAAAAAGAGGCATGCCAGTCGGCAAGAGGGGACATGTAGGGTTTGGGTTAGAGAACAAGAAGACTTAAGGTGCCTAAACCAGGAAATGGGACCAGCCCTTACCTTTCGTTGAAAACTGCCATCCGCAGTCCACCATGAGGTGTAAAGGGGTTCCAGCTGCCACCTGCCACCACCCCCCTTGTCCCTCTTGTCACAGAGCAGCGGGAAGAAAATGGCCTGAGGTCAGAGAGCAATGGCTGCCTTCAGCTCGACCCAGGAGAACAGATTCCTCTCCCCAAGTAGTAACTGTGGGAATGCCGCTTTTCTTATCCAGGAAGGAGCGCTAACCAGCAGCAGGAATGTCCAGCTCTCTTCCCACGAACTTGAGGTGGGCAGACTCCTTGACAGGTCAGACCTATGACCATTTATGTTTCCATAAACAACTCCAGGGTTTCGGCCAAGTTTCTACGCCGGGCTATGAATCAAAAATAAAATAGCCTGGCCTAACTGATTTGGCTCAGTGGATAGAGCGTCAGCCAGCGGACTGAAGGGTCCTGGGTTTGATTCCAATCAAGGACACATGCCCAGGTTACGGGCTCTGTCCCCAGTGGGGGGCGTGCAGGAGGCAGCTGATCCATGATTCTCATCCTTGATATTTCTATTCTATTTCTCTCTCCCCCTCTCCCTTCCTCTCTGAAATCAATAAAAAAAATATTTTTTTAAAAATAGCATTTCCAGCCGAAACCGGTTTGGCTCAGTGGTGGAGCGTCGGTCTGCGGACTGAAGGGTCCCAGGTTCGGTTCCGGTCAAGGGCATGTGCATTGGTTGCGGGCACATCCCCGGTGGGGGGTGTGCAGGAGGCAGCTGGTTGATGTTTCTCTCTCATCGACGCTTCTAGCTCTCTATCCCTCTCTCCTCCTCTCTGTAAAAAATCAATAAAATATATTTAAAAAAAAAAATAGCATTTCCAGCTCTAGCAGGTTTGCTCAGTGGTTAGAGCATAGGCCTGCGAACCAAAGGGTCCCATTTTCGATTTCGGTCTAGAGCATGTACCTTATTCTCAGGCTCCTCCCAGGCCCGGGACCTGGTCGGGGCATATGCAGGAGGCAACCAATCGATGTGTTTCTCTCACATTGATGTTTCTCTTCATCTTTTCCTCTCTCTCCCACTCTTTCTAAAAAACAGATCAATGGAAAAATATCCTTGGGTGAGTGAGGATTAACAACAAAAAACATTTCCAGAGAGAAAGGAGTTTGCACTTTGTGGTGTCAGAAATCACCTTTCTATAAGTTTATCCTACCCTGACTAGTTTGGCTCAGTGGATAGAGTGTCAGCCTGCGGACTGAAAGGTCCTGGGTTCGATTCCGGTCAGGGGCATGCACCTTGGTTGCGGGCACGTCCCCAGTGGGGAGTGTGCAGGAGGCAGCTGATCGATGCTTCTCTCTCATCGATGTTTCTAACTCTCCCTCCCTCTCCCTTTCTCTCTGTAAAAAATAAACAAAAATATATATTTTTAAAAAATTCCTTCTGACTCTGACCAGGGCAGACTCAGCGAAGACATTTAGGTCTGCCCCCTTCTGAATGGACCTCCAAGATCACTCAGCGCCCAGCAGACCCTGACAATGGAGAGTGACCACAGAACAGCGCGGCAATGAAAGACAAAGGAGACAAGTCAGAGCTCAGATGCAGAGGGGCGTGTGAGCTGATGGATTCCAGATGAGAAAAAGGCCACGCGGGGCCTGGGAATCTGTACGGATCCTTTGTACAGACGGCTCTGAAGCAAGCCCCGGGACCTGGCGCAAAGGCAGACTTGCTCTGGAAGGGGCCACAGAGGAGAGACTTCAGGCTTTACCAGCCAAAGCAGGTCTCTGCCACAGATGTGTGTGTGTATGCGTTTTACCACCCTTTAAAAATGCCAAATTTATTCTCAGCTGGAGGCCATACTAAAATAGGCCCGAGAGAGGATCTGGCCCAGTGCCTTAGTCGGTTGGCTCCTGGGATAAAATGTTTTCAGTTCTAAATTTCTAACCAACTGGCATAGGGACGCTTAGCTGTAATTCTACAACCTGAATTCCCAGAAGCGATGTTCTTAAAATCTGAGGAATAGATCCTATACGCAAGTTAGCAATTTATTAAATGTGGGGGGACTGGGGGAAGCCAGCTAATGACCTACATAATTAGGAAGCCTGCTTTAAAAAATAAATAAATAAATATATATATATATATATATATATATATATATATATATATATATTATTGATTTCAGAGAGGTAACATTGATTTCAGAGATAGTAACATCAACAATGAGAATTATTGATCAGCTGCCTCCTACATCCCCTACTTGGGATCGAACCCCAAACCCGAGCATGTGCTCTGCTAGGAATTGAACCTTGACCTCCTGGTTCATAGGTCAACACTCAACCACTGAGCCATGCTGGCCGGGCCCCTGCTGTTTTTTTAAGAATACATGGAAGTAGCCAAAACCAGTTTGGCTCAATGGATAGAGCGTCGGCTTGGGGACTGAAGGGGCCCGGGTTCGATTCCGGTCAAGGGCATGTACCTTGGTTGTGGGCACATCCCCAGTGAGGGGTGTGCAAGAGGCAGCTGATTGATGACTCTCTCTCATCGATGTTTCTAGCTCTCTATCTCTCTCCCTTCCTCTCTGTACAAAATCAATAAAATATATTTAAAAAAAAAAAAGAATACATGGAAGTGACATTAGCAGCTAACAGAAATCCCACACAGTATTTAAAGTCTCAAATCACTAATCTGTGCTCCTACTTCAAGAACCTAGAAAAAGTAAACCCAAAAGAGAGGATGAAATAATAAGGATAACAGCGGAAATCGATGAAATTGAAAAAAAAAAAAAAAAAAAGATGAAGCAAAAAGGTTATTTCTTTGAGGGGGAAAAAAAGCAATAAAATTGACAAACTCGAGCAAGACTGACAAAGAAAAAAAGAGAGAGAGAGAAGGCACAATTGCCAATATTAGGAATAAACAAGAGAGACCATTACAAGCACCGAAAGGATAATAAGGGAATACTACAAACAGCTCTCCACAAATAAATCTGACAAGATGAGAAGGAAATGGGCCGATTCCTCAACTCACCAATATGAGAGAGAGAATCTGAACAGCCCTCTAACTAATAAGGAAATTGAATGTATCATTTTTTAAAATATTTTTATTGATTTTTTACAGAGAGGAAGGGAGAGAGAGAAAGCTAGAAACGTTGATGAGAGAGAAACATTGACCAGCTGCCTCCTGCACACCCCCTACCGGGGATGTGCCCACAACCAACGTACATGCCCCTGACCGGAATCGAACCTGGGACCTTTCAGTCCGCAGACCGACGCTCTACCACTGAGCCAAACCAGTTTCGGCTTGAATGTATCATGTTTAAAACTGAAAAAAAGAAAAATCTTGAGGCCAGATGGTTTCACTGGAGAATTCTACTAAACATTTAAAGAAGAATTAACACCAATTCTACATAATCTCTTCCAGAAAATAAAAAGGGAGTGAACGCCTCCCAGTTCATTTTAATGAAGCCATTATCCTAACACAAAACCACAAATGACCCCAAAAGAAACTTCCAGACCAGACCAACATCTTTCATCATTATAAACACAAAAGTCCTTAACAAATCCTGGGCAAATCCTTGAAATCCTTAACGAGTAAAATTTCCGCAATATAAAAAAATAATTAGCCCTGGCCAGCCTGGCTCAGTGGGAGTGTCGACTCAGGGTACCCAAGCACTGAAGGGTTTCAAGTTCAATTGCCAGTCAAGGGAAACTTCTTAGATCGCAGGTTTAATCCCCTGCCCCAACCAACTAGGGCACCTGCAGGAGGCAGCCAATAGATGTGTCTCTCTCACATCAATGTTTCTCTCTTTCTCTCCCTCTCTCTCCTCACTCTCCCTCCCTTCCACTTTCTCTAAAAATCATTGTAAAAAATGTCCTCAGTGGTGAATAATAATAATAATAATAATAATAATAATAAGCAGCTATTACCCAGCAGGATTTATTCCAGGTTCAATATTTTTACACCTCCATGTAATGCTCCATATTAATAGGCTACAGAACAAAAATCACTTGATATTATATGATGCAAGAAAAGTATTCGACATTCAAAATAAAAAATCACAGAAAAGCAGAAACAGCCCGAGTTGTTTTGACTTGGTGGGTAAGAGTGTCAGCCTGCGGACTGAAGGGTCCCTGGTTCAATTCCGGCCAAGGGTACATGCCTGGGTTGTGGGTTCGATCCCCAGTAGGGGACATGCAGGAGGCAGCAGATCAATGATTCTCCCTTGTCACTGATGTTTCTGTCTCTCTCTTCTCTCCCTTCCTCTCTGAAATCAATAAAGATATATTTTTTAAACCGGCACCGGTTTGGCTCAGTGGATAGAGCGTCAGCCTGTGGACTGAAGGGTCCCGGGTTCGATTCTGGTCAAGGGCATGTACCTTGGTTGCGGGCACATCCCCAGTGGGGGGTGTGCAGGAGGCAGCTGGTCGATGATTCTCTCATCGACGTTTCTAACTCTGTCTCTCTCTCTTCCTCTCTGTGAAAAATCAATAAAATATATTTTTTTAAAAAGATATATTTTTTAAAAGAAAGAAATGGAAGGGAACTTCCATCTTAAATAATAAAAGGGTAATAATAATAATAATAATAAAAGGGTAATATGCAAATTAACCATCACTCCATCACAAAGCTGGCAGTGTCCATGGCATCCAGTCCTCTCAGCCCCACCCAAGTACCCCAGTCCAGGGGGGGCGGCCACTGAGAGTGGGCAGTGTGAGCAGCCAGGCGAAATGCTTGCTTCGTCACCGTGGTGACAAGGCAAACATTCCACCGGGGACACAGAGCGCCTCTGGGCAGCGGGGGTGGAGTGGCCAGGTGCTACAGAGAGCTACCGGTGCACGAATGTGTGTGCAGGGCTACTAGTATATAACTTGATAAAGATCATCAACAACTAGCATTATTCTCAATGGTAACAAACTGAATACTGAATGGTTATGAGGTAAGGATGTCCCCTCTCCCTGGTGTTATTGGGCCCTGTAACTAAAGCAGCCAGCCCAGTAAGCCAGAGAGGTTCAGAACATGCCCAAGGTCACACAGCCAGTGGTGGTACAATCAGGGTTCCAACTCAAGCAAGTCATGCTCCAAAATCGAGTACTTTTCATCAAGACACTGTGTTGCCTTCCTTACTTATACATGCAACAAGAACATGGCTTATCGCCAAAACCGGTTTGACTCAATGGATAGAGCGTCGGCCTGCGGACTGAAAGGTCCCGGGTTCGATTCCGGTCAAGGGCATGTACCTTGGTTGCGGGCACATCCCCAGTAGGGGGTGTGCAAGAGGCAGCTGATCGATGACTCTCTCGCATTGATGTTTCTAACTCTCTATCTCTCTCCCTTCCTCTCTGTATAAAATCAATAATATATTAAAAAAAAAAAAAGAAAAAAAAGAACATGGCTTATGCCCTAACCGGTTTGGCTCAGTGGACAGTGTTGGCCTGCGGACTGAAGGGTCCCAGGTTCGATTCCCATCAAGGGCATGTACTTTGGCTGCAAGAACATCCCCAGTAGGGGGTGTGCAGGAGGCAGCTGATCGATATTTCTCTCTCATTGATGTTTCTAACTCTCTATCCCTCTCCCTTCCTCTCTGTAAAAAATCAATAAAATATATTAAAAAAAAAAAGAACATGGCTTATTGGTTCCATACACTAAACATCAACAGTGGTTATCTACGGGTGATAGGATTCCAGATCTAGGTTTCCCCTTTCCCTACACCCTATATATTGTCTAAAACGAGTATATAGCTTTTAAAGCAAAAAAAAAAAAAAAAAGTATCTAAAAAGACAAATGCATCCATTACTTGAACAGCTTCTGCAATTTCTTCAAGTAATCTGCCAGATTTTTATTCAAAGAAAGAAACACACACACACACACACACACACACACACAGGAAATCCACTAACAATTTAACATTCACAAAATGCTTTGGGGGGAAAAAAAAGTCCTATGGTAATTTTGCACTCCATAAGCCCTTTTCTCTCTCCAACTTAGACTAAACCCACTTAGGAACATCAAACACTGGGACAAACACACTTACAAGCCTTCCTCCAAACTCCCAAACTAACGGGGCCACATAAACCAGCTGCATTACGTAGTTCAAAAATTCCAGTGTTAAACTCTTTCTGATCTGCAATCCTTCGGAAGAGACAATTTGGTGAAATATAACAATACTCTAGAAACTGGCCGAAACCGGTTTGGCTCAGTGGATAGAGCGTCAGCCTGCGGACTGAAAGGTCCCAGGTTCGATTCCGGTCAAGGGCATGTACCTTGGTTGTGGGCACATCCCCAGTGGGGGGTGTGCAGGAGGCAGCTGGTTGATGAAAAAAACAAAACAAAAAAAAAACCTCAATAAAAAATATTTTTAAAACCCACCTTTTAAAATATATATATATATATATATTCTAGAAACTGTTCAGGGTTTTCATTGCAGAAATCCCCATCCTAGAAAAACAAAATCATGCAACACAAATCCAATGAATATTTTAAAAATCAAAGTGTCCTTTTCAAATGCTGCTGTACTAACTCCAAGAGGTCCTTTCTATAAATAAGTCGATCAATATTCCCATCACATGCCCACCCATCATTTGCCGCCTCTCCCTTTGCCAGCAGAACTTTCCCTGGATTTCCGTACGTTCCATTCAGACCTCTTTCTAACGGAGCATCTTTCTCCACTGGCACGGTTTCAGGCACTCAGGCCTAAGTATGGCGATTAGCGTTCCGTATGCTCTGCACCATCTGACACTCTTGCACACATTTTATGGGACATCCCACCCAACAGCACAGTGTGTGGGATTTGGGTATCATGAGAGAGAAATGAAGGTGCAAGTGAGACTACCGACGGGTCAAGTCAACTCAGGAATCCAGAGCACGCTCCCTGCGGGCTCCTGCTGGCTCCTTCTGACGCTGTGGCTTCGCACATACATGCATTTGATCCAAACTCTGCACCAGCTCAGCGGCTCCTTCCAGAACACAGAGGCCAGTATCCCGCTAACGAAATCCAGGCCCGCCACAACGTAGGGCCCCACGGCTGTTTGCTCTGGTCTGGGAAAGCGCCTGCCTGTAAGGGTTTCAAAGAGCGTCTGTGCGATGGTTTACATACTTGGTCTGCAGGCTCCAGTGAGGTTTCCCAACTTCTCCCAAGAGCCGAGCCTGTAATTAAACGGCCGTGAAATGGTGGCTGGGGCCGCAGGGCACACGGGCAGGCTTAGGTTACAACGGCGGTGAAATGGTGGATAGAAATGGCCGCAAGCTCCAAGGCTGCAAAACTGAACTCCAGAAGAGCGTCGTTGAGCACGTTTTTAAACAGACACCCAGCCACAAGCCAGGAACTTTCGTGCTGATCCTAGTGAGGGTTAGGATAGCCGTGGTGGTCTCAATTCAGATCATAAAGCCTTACCTAGGTATCAAGTCATACACCAGAAGCTTTTTCTTTTTCTTTTCTTTTCTTTTTTTTTTTACGAAAATAATAATTACCTTTATTATAAAATTTGAGATTATTCTTTTTTTTTTTAATATATCTTATTTATTTTTTACAGAGAGGGATAGAGAGTTAGAAATAATGAGAGAAACAGACCAGCTGCCTCCTGCACACCCCCCACTGGGGCTGTGCCCGCAACCAAGGTACATGCCCTTGACCGGAATCAAACCCGGGACCTTTCAGTCCGCAGGCCAAAGCTCCATCCACTGAGCCAAACCAGTCTCGGCTCAGATTATTCTTACATCCCAGAAATTCATTTTATGATGACAATGTTGGCCTGGAGCCTCAATTTTGGAAGAAAATTGCTCAATAATTTGACTAAAATGAATATTTGGTCTACCTCTGTTATCATAATTTGTGTTGACTATTGGAGGACTGTAGTGTTAGCTGGCACCTTTCCAACTCCTTTTTATTTTTTATTTTTTCATTTTTTTTGTTAAGGTATTGTCTAGAAGCTCTGACTTTTCAAAGCTGTAAGAGACTACAGCACTTCAGTCTGTCTCCCAAGAAGGTAGCAAAGGCCTGTGAATGCTCATTCAAACGCCAAGTTCATTATACAATTAAGGGGATTCAAAGATTGCAAATTGATAACTCCTCCACTGCAAAATAAAACCGCACCCTAGCCCCCAAAAAAACCCATCAGACAAATTGTCTATGGCTTAGACCAGTGTGGTCGGCAAACTGCAGCTCGGGAGCCACATGCGGCTCTTTGGCCCCTCGGGAGCCACATGTGGCTCTTCCACAAAATACCACGGCCTGGGCGAGTCTATTTTGAAGAAGTGGCGTTAGGAGAAATTGAAGTTTAAAAAATGTGGCTCTCAAAAGAAATTTCAATCGTTGCACTGTTGATATTTGGCTCTGTGGACTGAGTTTGCCGACCACCGGGTTAGATACCGAGTTGGAAAGCTGCTCTCCTTCAGAAACGACAGGCAGGGCTTCAGATTACTTGAAAACGTGCCTATCTCTGGGGAGCGGGGGTGGGGATCATCCCTAATGCCCGGATTACGGAGTTAAGACTTGATAACAGCCGTCATTCCCTCGTGTAACACCCTGGAGAACTCCCAAGTAAGAGCTAACACAAACCATGTTGTCATATTTGACCTCTGCAGACTTCAAGAAATGGGTATAAGGTTGGAACTGCACTCTAAAATGGATTGTGGGTCCATAAAAAAAGAGGAGAGGGGAGAAAGAAAGATAAGGAAGGGAGGGAGGAAGAGAGAGACAGAGACATCAACTTGTTCCACTTAGTTATGCTTCATTGTTTGATTCTTATATGTGCCCACAACCTTGGCATTTTGGGACGATGCACTAACCAACAGAGCTACCCGGCCAGGGCCTATACAAATTTTTAATGGTGCCCTGACTGGTGTGGCTCAGTGGATTGAGCATCGGTCTGCGGACTGAAAGGTCCCAGGTTCGATTCCGGTCAAGGGCATGTGCCTTGGTTGCGGGCACATCCCCGGTAAGGGGTGTGCAGGAGGCAGCTGGTCGATGTTTCTCTCTCATCGATGTTTCTAACTCTATCCCTCTCTCTTCCTCTCTTTAAAAAATCAATAAAAATATATTTATTAAAAAGAATCTATTGTAGAGTTGGTGGAAAGCAGTTAAGGAAAAAAATCCCCCAAAAAGCCAAACAGCGTGCTAAATGAAGGCGGACTCCAATGAGGACCTGCCCCCAACAGTGACACTGTCAAATGAGAAAACCTAAAGGCCAAACCACGCCGCCCCCACAGCTTTCCATTCGGAGCTGGGCTACTGGGAAGCTCAGGATCGCAAGACTGAAGTGTGTGCAGGGATGAGGAGAACCAGGTACAAATGGGCCTGGTGAATGTTGATAAGGAAAATAAATAAACAACTAAACGCGGATAAGGAGTTTGACTTCATCTAGAGGACAATGAGGCCGCTCCAGGGGGTTCTAAAACCAGGAAAGGGGAAATGATCCCTGGAGTTCCTGATAACCGGGCGTGGGAGACCAGTAGGAGGCGCCAGAAAAAGCGAGCAAGGAATCGGAGAGGGTAGTGGTTACTTCAGGACTTGCTGATGGGGGTTGAGGTGGGTGGGTGCCCCGAAGACTTCTGAGACAAGGGGGGGGTTTGTTTGTTTTATTGATCTTATACAGAGAGAGATCAATCGTTCCCTCCCAAAGGTGTCCAGACTAGGGATCGAACCCACAACCTGGGTATGTGCCCTGATAGAGAATCAACCCTCAACCTTTCCGTTCAGGGTGCATAGGAGGATACTCCACCCAACCCCCCTCCCCCAGTCAGGGCAAGGGTTTTTTTTGTTTGTTTTTTTAAATATATTTTATTGATTTTACACAGAGAGGAACTGAGAGGGACAGAGAGTTAGAAACGTCAATGAAAGAGAAACACCGATCAGCTGTCTCTTGCACACCCCCCCACTGGGGATGTGCCCACAACCAAGGTACATGCCCTTGACCAGAATCGAACCCGGGACCTTTCAGTCCGCAGGCCGACGATCTATCCACTGAGCCAAACCGGTCCCGGCTAATCCTTATTCTTGAAAGTTTTACATAGGTCCCTTTTTTTCCCCATTGACCCGCCCCAGGCCTTCACCTATTGTCTGTGTCCATGAGTTATACAAAAAGGGTTTTGTTTTTATTTCTTTTTTAAAAATATATCTTATTGATTTTTTACAGAGAGGAAGGGAGAGGGATAGTCAGAAACATCAATGAGAGAGAAACATCGATCAGCTGCCTCCTGTACACCCCCTACTGGGGATGTGCCCGCAACCAAGGTACATGCCCTTGATCAGAATCGAACCCGGGACCCTTCAGTCCAGAAGCCCTATCCACTGAGCTAAACTGGTTAGGGCAAGGGTTTTGTTTTTAAATGAGGCTCTTTTTATAGCAGTCCACCTACTTCATCAACATCAGTATTACTGAGAAAAAAACTGGTTAAAACCGGCAAATTCCAGGAACTCTGTCCCCTCCCCGAGTGTGATTCGGTCCATCTAGAGTGGGACCCTACTGGGCCTTTTCTCACTCCCAGGCCCTCCCCAGGCTGCATTGTTAAAGTGGGGAGGAGGGGTGCGTTGTTTATCATGGCATGGTAAAGCGTTCATGATACTGCTGAGAGGATAATGGGAAAGCTTTTTCTACTCCTGAATTAACAAAAAATAACTTGATGGCCAAGGCCGGTTTGGCTCAGTGGATGGAGCATCGGCCTGCAGACTGAAGGGTCCCAGGTTCGATTCCAGTCAAGGGCATGTGCCTTGGTTGCGGGCTCGTCCCCGGTGGGGGCTGTGCAGGAGGCAGCTGGTCGATGATTCTCTCTCATCGATGATTCTCTCTCATCGATGTTTCTGGCTCTCTGTCCCTCTCTCTTCCTCTCTGTAAAAAATCAATAAAATATATTAAAAATTTTTTAAAAATAACTTGATGAACTTAAAACTGGATTGTTGAAGTTGTAACTTACAGCTATTTTAAACACCACAAGATCTGCTTCCACCAGAAAGCAGCTAAATAAGTACAAGGGTGCCCTAGCCAGTTTGGCTCAGTGGATAGAGCGTCGGCCTGCGGACTGAAAGGTCCCAGGTTTGATTCCAGTCAAGGGCATGTACCTTGGTTGCGGGCACATCCCCAGTGGGGTGTGCAGGAGGCAGCTAATCGATGTTTCTCTCTCATCAATGTTTTTAGCTCTCTGCCCCTCTCCCTTCCTCCCTGTAAAAAATCAATTATATATATATATATATATATATATATATATATATATATTTTTTTTTTTTTTTTTTAAAGCTGTTGTGAGGATTACATAAAGTAATTTGCAATGCCTAGCCAAGGAGGCATTTCATAAAGATTAGCTTTTACATTTTCAAAGAGTTGTTTTGAAGAACAACCAGGGACCTCCACTTATAGCTCTGGCCTTGAGTGCAAACCTCATCCTAAAAAAAAAAAAAAAAAAAATATATATATATATATATATATATATATATATATATATATACACACACACACACACACACACACACACACACAGAAATGGCAGTCCTGTTCTCTCTCCAGCTCCTAGAGGATCTGTACTTGACTCCACAGGCTCCCTAGAGGCCAAGGGACACAATTTAGGGGGAGGGGGTGGTTGAACTTGGATGGGAAAAAATACACGTCTTTACTTTTTATGAGTCAAGATTTTTTCTTCAATTATACTGCTAAAAACACACATTACCAACCATATCTGGCCATTGTCACCAATAAAACCACAGCTTTTATATAAATTTTCTCCGCTCGCTTTCGAAATAATGGCCTGCTGCTAGGTCATTTTATTTAATGAGTTACTAAAGCAGCACATGTTACTATGCCACACGTTTTATTACATTTTTAAATGTGCAAGTTGCATTTTTAAAAATTGGGTTATCTTTTTTTTTAAGTTGCCTAAACCGATTTGGCTCAGCGGTAGAGCATCGGTCTGCGGACTGAAAGGTCCCAGGTTCGATTCCGGTTAAGGGCATGTACCTTGGTTGCGGGCACATCCCCAGTAGGGGGTGTGCAAGAGGCAGCTGGTCAATGTTTCTCTCTCATCGACATTTCTAACACTCTATCTCTCTCTCTTCCTCTCTGTAAAAAATCAATAAAATATATTTTTTAAAGTTTTATTTTTTTATATTTTATTGATTTTTTTTTTTTTTTTTTTTTTTTTTTTTTTACAGAGAGGAAGGGAGAGAGATAGAGAGCTAGAAACATCGAGAGAAACATCGACCAGCTGCCTCCTGCACAGCCCCCACCAGGGATGTGCCTGCAACCAATGTACATGCCCTTGACCAGAATCGAACCCGGGACCTTCCAGTCTGCAGGCCGACGCTCTATCCACTTAGCCAAACCGGTTCCGGCAAAATTGGGTTATCTTATACATTTAAAATCTTGTTCTGAGATGAGCTCCACAGGCTTCCCTTATGAGGGCCAAAGGCACAAGAAGTTAAGAACGCCTAGCCCCGTGGTGGACAAACTGCAGCTCGCGAGCCACATGCGGCTCTCTGGCCCCTTGAGTGTGGCTCTTCCACAGAATACCACAGTCTGGGCGAGTCTATTTTGAAGAAGTGGCGTTAGGAGAAGTTTAAAAAAATGTGGCTCTCCAAAGACATTTCTTTTTTTTTAATATATTTTATTGATTTTTTACAGAGAGGAAGGGAGAGCGATAGAGAGCTAGAAACGTCGATGAGAGAGAAACATCGACCAGCTGCCTCTTGCACGCTCCTCACCAGGGATGTGCCCACAACCAAGGTACATGCCCTTGACCGGAATCGAACCCGGGACATTTCAGTCCGCAGACCGATGCTCTACCACTGAGCCAAACCGGTTTCGGCTCAAAAGAAATTTCAATCTTTGTACTGTGGATATTTGGCTCTGGTGACTAATGAGTTTGCCGACCACAGCCCTAGCCTAAACCTTCTGTTCTTAATCTATAATAATAAAAGGATAATATGCTAATTAGACCTGACGTCATTCCGGACGTCCTTCCTGGCAAGCCGGAGCAGAGGGTGCCAGAGGGAAGCCAGTGCCCGCAACCGGGGGAAGGAAGGCCTACTCTTGCATGATTTTCGTGCACTGGGCCTCTAGTTTATTATAAACAAGATTTTTATTATGAAACGAATTCATGAATGAGGGACGCAGTCATTTCGCCCTGCTATATAAAGAATCCATCAGTGGTCCAACAGACACACTTCACAGCATCAGCCAGGTTTTCCCACTCCGGACTCATCTTCAATTCTTTTTCTTTTTCTTTTCATATATTTTATTGACTTTTTTACAAAGAGGAAGGGAGAGGGATAGAAAGTTAGAAACATCAATGAGAGAGGAACATCGATCAGCTGCCTCCTGCACACCCCCCACTGGGGATGTGCCCGCAACCAAGCTACATGCCCTTGACCGGAATCGATCCCAAGACCCTTGAGTCCACAGGCCGACGCTCTATCCATTGAGCCAAACAGCTTTCGGCTCATCCTCAATTCTAATTAATGCCAATACGGGCCTTGTTTTCCCCTAGTGCACTTGAGCTAGCTTTCTGCTTTTACCAGAACACCCATGGGGCCCACTTAGCCAGCACTTATCAAACATCTATGATGTTCAGAACTGTCTCCAGAACACAGACCCTGGAGATCTGCCTTCGGAGATGCTCCCGGCCCAGGGGGCAGATGAACATCAAAGAACTGATGGACCTTCCAGGGCCAGCTGGCCAGCCAGAGGCCGCGCTCTGAGAGGGCATCTGTGTGCCCGCATGCTGGCTGCCTAGCGTGTCCGACTAGAAACACACAAGGCCTCCTCCGCCGGTACAGAGCTCCTTAAGCTATACACACGGAACATGTTTATTCTTGCTATCCTCTCAGGTTGAGAAATCATCAAATGTTTTCTGGGCTCAAGAGTCCTCAGAGGCCAGTACTTCACTTGCAAGATGACCAAGGATGGGACTTTTATTTTAAGCAAACATTTAAGGTTCCGGGTCATCTCATCCGCCAGCACGCTCCGAAGGCATCCCCAGGCCCAATGTGGAGTTGCCCTGAGCGGCCAGTGGCTGTTACTTGGTTACCTCCTGGCTGGCATTGGTAACCAAGTTATAGGGAGCCACAGGAACAGAACGAAATGCTTCAAGCTTCATTCCATGAAAATCACATCACAGAACTGCGGGATTAGGAAAAAAGACTGACAAATGGGAAAAAGAACATAAATCACGGCTCCACAGGCTTTGACTCACCCTTGAGTCACAGCAACTCCTCGTGCCAAGAGCAGTATACTTGGGCTCATTATTCTCAATTAAAATAAATGTTTTTGGAGACCTCACAGGTGGTGGATGGCTCATAAAGTGCCCTTTAATGAAAACCAAAAGAACTTACAAGGGCCTAGTCTAGCCAGGCCCCTTGATTTTACAAGGCTGGATACCCACTGACAAGTGAGGGTGACATGCCTCCCCCCGTATCAAATGATGGGGGGCCTAACCGGTGTGGCTCAGTGGATAGAGCGTCAGCCTGAGGACTGAAGGGTCCCAGGTTCGATTCCGGTCAAGGGCATGTACCTTGGTTGCGGGCACATCCCCAGTAGGGGGCGTACAGGAGGCAGCTGATCTATGTTTCTCTCTCATCGATGTTTCTAGCTCTCTATCCCTCTCCCTTCCTCTCTGTGAAATATCAATAAAATGTTTTAAAAAAATAAAAATAAATCAATAAAATATATCTTTCAAAAATGATGGGGGGGAATACAGTAAGAATCAGACTTCTGTTACTGCCAAAACACTCATGTAGGGACTCAAGATCTAACATAGATGCATGCGTACACACATCCCCTTCCTTAGAATTATTCCTTTCTAGAATGTTCTTTGCCGTGTCATCAAAACTTTCTCAACTTAAAGATTAACAGGCTGGGAGTGAAGAATCAATGGCCGGGAATACGCCTCAATCTTTTCCCCTTTACCTTCTCTGGGCACAACTAAATTATTTAGATGTCACTTTCCCACCTTGCCAACTCTGAACTGCCAGTTCCTCCTGCTCCCTTCCAAACTGCACATCCGTAGCTCTCTCCCTCTCTGGCCGGTGCCAGGCAGTGTTCAAGTTCTCTCACTTTTTCCTCAGTTATATGAAGGTTTCCCCCACTTTTTCAAGAGAACACAGGAGCAGCCACCATTCCGGCAGGCGAAATCCGAATTAAGCCAAAAGCTGTGCCGGCTGCAGGCAGGGACACACACCAAGTCAAGAATCTTTGTGCCTCATCCAGAGAGGACCTTCCTTACAGCCTAGAAACTCATGCTAAGTCCGGGTGAGTGCTCACAGGTGCTTGCTACCATCAGGGTCACTGCCTACACTGGTGGTCGGCAAACTGCGGCTCGCACGAGCCACATGCGGTTCTTTGGCCCCTTGAGTGTGGCTCCTCCACAAAATACCACGTGTGGGCGTGCACGCACAGTGCGATTAAAACTTCGTGGCCCATGCACAGAAGTCGGTTTTGGGCTCTCCAAAGAAATTTCAATCGTTGGACTGTTGCTATTTGGCTCTGTTGACTAAAGAGTTTGCCGACCACTGGCCTACACTCACCTCTTAGCACATAGGTATTCCTTCCTCCATCCTCACTCAACCTCCTCACCTCTAAATTGAGTATTATATACAGCCCGGCCAGTATGGCTCAATGGTTACGGCTTGACCTATGAACCAGATCACAATTGGATTCCGGGTCAGGGCACATGCCTGGGTTGCGGCCTCGAACCCCAGTAGCTGGGGCTCGAGGCAGCCAATCAATGATTCTTCTAATCGATGTTTCTCTCTCTCCCTCTCCCTTCCTCTCTGCAATCAATAAAAACATATTTTAAGCCCTAACCGGTTTGGCTCAGTAGACAGAGCGTTGGCCTGAGAACTCAGGTGTCCCAGGTTCGATTCCGGTCAAGGGCATGTGCCTTGGTTGCGGACACATCCCCAGTGGGGGGTGTGCAGGAGGCAGCTGATCGATGTTTCTCTCTATCCCTCTCCCTTCCTCTCTAAAAAATCAATAAAACATATTTTCAAAAATATATATATCATATATAATATATGATATATATAATATTTATATATATTATATATTATATTTATATATATTATATATATTATATATATAAATTGAGTATGCTACAATCTTCACTAAGCACTATCAGCTTTAACAACACCTTAGCTATCTCACACCCCACCAGCCACATTCCCGATCACCATTTTACCTCCGGATTCCTCCCAGCAGGCTCCACTCCCTCCATCCTCACCTAAGAAACGTGGGAACTAAAAAAAAAAGCTTTGTTTTCCCAGGGCACTTCCAGACCACCCAAACACAATGAGACGACTTAGCAACCTCGCGGTGTTTTATGGCAACTCCCTTGATATTAAATAAAAGCCCTATGAAGTCTGCACTGTTCTCCCTTCCCATACCCCCATATATTTAAGGGGGGGGGGGGGAGATGAGACGCAGGAGGAAAACCAAGGCCAAAGTCAAACGCAGGGCCAATCGTGAAGGGCAGGGCGCAGACCTAGATCTCCCTCCAGTCCTAAGGTATTAAGTCCCGTGCCTTCCAGATCCTTTCATTTGGGGAAGAAAATGCAAAGTGCTCCGAAGTTCAAAAATCGGGAAGAGAAAGTGAGAGAGCCAATGGTCTCAATGGTGACAAAAAAGGCTGATGCGTCCAATCCCAGGAAAACCCTGGGAAAGCGGGATGTGGACGCGATGCTCCGAGGGCCACGCGGGAGAGGCAGACCGCAGTCCGCAGCTCTCCCAGGTTTAACGCCATGGGAAAGCCAGGCCCGCGGCCCTCCCCTCCCCTCCCCCACGATGGAAGCACCTAGAGAAAAGCCTGCAGCACACCGCTCCCATCCCCGTTCCCGCACACGGTCCCCGGTTCCCCAGCCCTCGCTCCTGGTCGCCTCTCAGGCTCCTAAGCCTCCCGATTCGGGGAGATCGGGCTCGGATTCGGGGAGATCGGGCTCCCGCGCCTAGCCCTCCCGCCACCCCGCCCCACACAACACCCCACATCGTAATCATCGTTTCCTTTTCCCGTCGCCGGTCCCTTTCCGGGGGATCCATCTCCCACGCCGCCGCCTAAGAATCCCGCCAGCGCCCAGCGGTCCTTCCCGGGCCCCGCTCCCCGAGGGGAGTCCCCATCCCCGCGGGGAATCCACCGCCGCGGAAAACAGGAAAAGGTCACGCGGGCGGCCCGCGCCCTCCACGCCTCGCCCCGCCGCCGCCCCTGCACCCCGCCCCGTGGCTGTCCCGCCTCGGGGGCGTGGGGGGGGCTGCTGAGCGACCCGGGCCCTGGAGGGAGGCTTGGCTGGGAGGAGGCGCCCGGCGCGGCCCCCACTCCAGGCCCGGGGACGGAACGGGGCGCGATCGGGGAGAGATCGGGGCGCGATCGGAGCGCGGCCACCCCACCCCCCGCCCCGGCCGCCAGGGCACATGGCCCCGCGGGGCGCATTGTTCGGCCGCGGCTCCCGGGGCGGCGGGGGCGGCGGGCAGGTGGCGGCCGCGTGTCCTCACCTTTGGCGCCGAGCTTGAAGTCGAGCGTGCTGTGCCGAGCTGCTGCCATAGTGCGGCGGGGCCCTGGGCCATGCCTGGGGGGCGGCCGCGGGAGACGGGGGTCCGCGATGGCTGAGCCGGCGGCTGTGGGCTGCGGCGCCGGGAGGCCGGGGATCGGGGGGGGGCGGGGCCGGCGGGAGCCGCCCGGGGCGCGGGGCGGGGCCGGCCCGCCTCCGGGAGGAGGAAGCGCGGACGCCGCGAGCCCCGAACTCGGAGCGGGGGGGGGGGGGGGGGCGGCCTCGCTGGGGCGATGGGGAAACGTGGGCGCCGCGCTCCCCGCCTGCGTCGCCAATGGCCGCGCCCCGCGCCCGGGATCGGCGGCCGCTCCCGCCATCCGTTAGGTCACCTTAGGTTTAAACGGCGCGGCGCGGCTACGGGGGGAGGGGGGCACCCCCCCGCTGCTCCCACACCGGCCCCCGAAGCCGAGGCCCCTCCGATTTCCCGGCCAAGGGAAGAAAATAAAATGCTGTCCCCAAGTACCGCACTGCCGCCTTCTTAACTCTTCCCAGGCTCCCCTTAAGCGCCTTGGGGATGGGATGGCCATTCTCATGAGCCAGGGTCCCTGTGCGTTTCAGGACCGGATAGAAGGACACCTGGGCATTGAAGTTACCCACATTTTTAGGCAAAACGAGAACGGGGGGGCGGGGAAGTGAGGGGAGAGCGTTGTGAACGTGGATCTGGGGAATTACAGATTCTGGAGCTGCGCCTCCATCCCTGACGCTCCATCCGCGGCAGTGAGCCCACCCGCTCTGCGCTTGTCTTTGGCTTTGGCGTGGCTGGTGTTCAACAAGATGTGGTAAAGGAAACAGCAGCAATGGCTGTGCGTTACAGCTCCATCCTGCCATCCCTCTTTTGTGCCTGTCTTGCCTCTCGACACGTGAATTGCTGTGCTGGCTGGCCAAATTTGAGATCAGGGAAATCTCATGCCTCCACAAAGCCAGAAGAACCTAGCATTAAACTCGTCTCTCCTGCAGGCAGCCACTAGTCCTGTTTTGCTGAAATCTTTCACCTTTCTTTCCTTCCTTTCTTCCTTCCTTTTTTTTTTCCAAATATATTTTCATTTATTTTTTTTACAGAGGAAGGGAGAGGTTTAGAGAGCCAGAAACATCCATGAGAGAGAAACATCGACCAGCTGCCTCCTGCACACACTCCCCACAGGGGATGTGCCCGCAACCAAGGCACATGCCCTTGACCGGAATCGAACCTGGGACCCTTCAGTCCACAGGCCGACGCTCTATCCACTGAGCCGAACCCGCTGGGGCTATCCTTCACCTTTCTACAAGAACTGAGCAATGTCTTCACAAGTTTTCATCAACACACCGTTCTGTTAAGAACGGAATTCCCTTTTTAGCATTAATTTCTTTCCATCCACAGCCACCTGTGTGCTCTGTATGCTTTCCTTCCTTCTGTGGTTCCCAGGTTCTCAGTTGCCTGTAGCTACTCTCGCTCAGCTTCCGGTCCTTACACTGCAGCCTGCAGCTCCTGCTTGCTTCATGGGGTACTCTTGGTTCTTGCTTTCCTCCGGAGTCAGGTTACTGGGAACACAACTCGTCCTTGGCCACACTGAATGGCATTGTGGCTCCACCGAGTCTCAAGTGTGCCTCTCTCTCCCCACTCAGCAGCAGGGTGGGCCTCTGGGGCGCATAACCTGGGCGGTGGCACACTGTCAAGGGCTCGGAGGAGCCTGTGCTTGGTGGAATGCTCTCGTTTTGGAACAAGGAGCCCTGTGTCTCTGTTTTGCGTCGGGCCTCTGAGTTATGTAGCCAGTCCTGCTCGGCAGCTTGTGTCCTGCCGTGCTCGGGCCTCACCTTGCAGAAGCAAAACAGACAGAGGTGAAATGCCTTGAGCTGATTAGCCCCAAACTAATCGGACAGGACAGCCGGAACAAAAGTGGAATTTAACAAAAATGCATCAGAATGTGCAGAACATCGGAGATCAATGGGCCTCTACACTGAGTGGCCAGATTATGATGATCTCTGAACACATAATAATCTGGCCACTCAGTGTGTGTGTGTGTGTGTATATATATATATATATATATACACACACACACACACATATATATATATATATATATATATATATATATATACACACACATTATTTATATATATATATTTGGCCTGGTGCATGAATTTGTGCATGGGTGGGGTCCAGCCAGCCTGGCCAGGGGGAGGGGACATGGGCTGTTGGACGGCCTGCCTGCTGGTTGAACTCCTGGTCCAGGGGACAATTTGCATATTCACCTTTTATTATATAGGATATACACTGAGTGGCCTGATTATTATGCGTTCAGAGATCATAATAATCTGGCCACTCAGTGTGTGTGTGTGAGTGTGTGTGTGTGTGTGTGTGTGTGTGTATATATATATATATATATATATATATATATATATATAATTTTTTTTTTTTTTTAGAGGCCCAGTGCATGAATTTGTGCATGGTTGGGATCCAGCCAGCCTGGCCAGGGGGAGGGGACATGGGCTGTTGGACGGCCTGCCTGCTGGTCGAACTCCTGGTTGAGGGGACAATTTGCATATTAGCCTTTTATTATATAGGATATCCACTGACTGGCCAGATTATTATGCGTTCAGAGATCATAATAACATGGCCACTCAGTGTATATGGAAGGACGTTGGGGTAGCTTTAGGAGTTACTGTAAGTGTCCTCAATGCATGTGTCACCTACCCATGACACAATCCTGGCAAGGTTGTTAAAGGCAGGACACGGACAGGAACCAAAGGATTGCTCTTTAAATCCCTCCTGAACTATGAGTACCTACTTGGATCCTGGAACCTGTTCTCACTGCCTGGGTTTTATAACCTAGGCCCCGGGCTTCACGGTTAGCTACAGGATGAATAATCCCTTTGATTGTGGGAATTGCTTGTTAGTTTCTGGAAATTGCCAGAATCCTGCAACAAAAAAACAAGAGAGACCCAACTACAGCCTGCATTCTAGAAGCAACCTCCTAATCAACAGGATCTTGGCAATGGCGACAATGTGGATGTCGTGGACCAGTGTCCTCTGAACCCACCGCATCTGCTCGTGGCCAAAACGGAGGCCCCAGACAATCAGTGTGGCCCCTGCTGGCACACGCTGTCTTGTAGAACATAAGCAGTTCCCCAGAATGGCCACATCGAATAAGGCCATCCTCTGAGCAGCCAGGGACAAGACAAAAACAAGCCCACTCCATGCCCTAGCTGGTTTGGCTCAGTGGATAGAGCGCTGGCCTTCGGACAGAAGGGTCCCAGGTTCAATTCCAGTCAGGACCACATGCCGGGTTACAGGCTCGATCCCCAGTAGGGGGCATGCAGGAGGCAGCAGATCAATGATTTTTTCTCATCATTGATGTTTCTGTCTCTCTCCCTCTCCCTTTCTCTCTGAATTCAATAAAAAAAATACTTTAAAAAAGACCACTCCAGAATCATGTCTGAACATGGAGACATGTGAACCTGAACCTCGTCTAACCACAAACATCACCAAACATTCTGCCAATCCTGGCTAAGTGACGGCTCCTCCTTCCCCTCCCCCTCCCTCTCCCCCTCTCCCTCCTCCTGTAATATGTATTTTATTGATTTTTACAGAGAGGAAGGGAGAGGGATAGAGAGTCAGAAACATCAATGAGAGAGAAACATCGATCAGCTGCCTCCTGCACCGCCCCCACTAGTGATGTGCCTGCAACCAAGGTACGTGCTCTTGACCGGAATCGAACCCGGGACCTTTCAGTCCACAGGCCGACGCTCTATCCACTGAGCCAAACCGGTTTAGGCGATGGCTTCTTCTTTACCCATCACAGCCTCTGCCTAGTCTTCCTGCTTCCAGATGGCATCGATTAAGGCACCCAATCATGGAATCACCCTGCCCCCAGCCCTGAGCAATGCCCGGCGTCCTTAGATGCTCCCCCCAAACACCTAATCCGGGCCCAATCCTACACGTGGGCCTTCCTGACACCCTCTGGCTGTGATGCCCCACCGTGCCCCACCGTGTGCGTTCTCCCTCCCTGAAAGGTGTTCCACTCCAGGTGTGTTCCTGGGGGTATGTGAGCAGAGGGCATTGCCAATAGTGACTAAAATGAAGTCAACGCTGAAGGTGAAAAACCATAGGTTTGGTGCCAAAACTCACATTCGCCGGGACCCACCTGCTTAGTCAGCCCAGCTTGAACATCTGCAACAGAGCTGTTGTGTTTTCATTGATTTCAAAGAGGAACGGAGAGGGAGAGAGAGCTAGAAGCATCCATGATGAGAGAGAAGCATTGATCAGCTGCCTCCCGCACGCCCCACACTAGCATGGAGCCTGAAATCCAGGCATGTGCCCTGACCGGGAATCGAACTGTGACCTCCTGGTTCACAGGTCGAGAGTCACCCACTGAGCCACACCAGCTGGGCTGCAAGGCAGCACCAGTGATGACCAACCAGGAAGAAGGACGTCAAAACGGGAAAGAGCCCTCCGTTCAAAAGGAGAAGGTGGTCGAAGCTGGTTCGGCTCAGTGGTAGAGCGTCGGCTTGGGGACTGAAGGGTCCCGGGTTCGATTCCGGTCAAGGGCATGTACCTTGGTTGCGGGCATATCCCCAGTAGGGGGTGTGCAAGAGGCAGCTGATCGATGACTCTCTCTCATCGATGTTTCTAACTCTCTATCCCTCTTCCTTCCTTTCTGTAAAAAAAAAAAAAAAAAAAAGTCAATAAAAATATATATTTAAAAAATCTCAACTAGCTGAAACCGGTTTGGCTCAGTGGATAGAGCGTCGGCCTGCGGACTGAAAGGTCCCAGGTTCGATTCCGGTCAAGGGCATGTACCTTGGTTGTGGGCATATCCCCAGTAGGGGGTGTGCAAGAGGCAGCTGATCGATGACTCTCTCTCATCGATGTTTCTAACTCTCTATCTCTCTCCCTTCCTCTCTGTACAAAATCAAAAAAATATATTAAAAAAAAAAAAGAAAAAAAGAAGAAGAAGAAGAAGAAGGTGGAGGTGTCAGAAACGGGGAGGCAGAGTGCTCACTGGACACTGTCAGAGGCCAGACGCCAGTCATCGTGCACTGTCCCCAAGCTGCCTAGTGAAGAGGGGCCTTCAGCAGCTGCACCTGCCATCAAAGCCGGAACTTTCGCTTTTACTGTTTTTCTTTTTCTCTTTCACCAGTCCACTTGGGACCCTTGGCGACATTGCGCCTCCCTGCCCACTGTGCGCAGCTGTGGTGAAGTCACTTCCTCTCTGTAAAAGCCTGGCCTGGTTATTGGGGTGCAAGTGGCTGACAGACATCTGGAGGACTCCCCGCCACTTTGCAGATGAATGTGGGCTTCCCCAGCTAGTTAAACACGATCTCTCTCTCTCTCTCTCTCTCTCTCTCTCTCTCTCTCTCTCTCTCTCTCTCTCTCTCTCTCTCTCTCTCCTTCTCCCTCTCTGAAATCAATAAAAATACATTTTAGCCCTAACTGGTTTGGCTCAGTGGATAGAGCGCCGGCCTGTGGACTGAAAGGTCCCAGGTTCAATTCTGGTCAAGGGCATGTACTTGGGTTGCAGGAACATCCCCAGTGTGGGGTGGGCAGGAGGCGGCTGATCGATGATTCTCTCTCATCGATGTTTCTAACTCTCTATCCCTCTCCCGTCCTCTCTGTAAAAAAATCAATAAAAAATATTTGTAAAAAACAGCTCTGACCAGTGTGTACAGTGGTTAGAGCATGGGCCCATGAAACAAAGGGTCTCTCATTTGATTCCTGGTCAAGGGCACCTGGGTTGCAGGTTCATTCCCTGGCCCCAGGCGGAGCATGTGCAGGAAGCAACCAATCAATGTGTCTCTCACATGAATGTTTCTTTGAGTCCCTCCCCTTCTTCCACTCTCTAACAATCAATGGGGAAAAAATATCCTCCAGCAAGGATTAACAAAATAACAAAAACAAGCAAAACAACAGGAAATGCCAATGACAAGCTACAGGTGCCACTGTCAAATCAGGAAGAGGTGTGGCCCTAGCCGATTTGGCTCAGTGGATAGAGCATCAGCCTGCAGACTGAAGGGTCCCGGGTTTGATTCCGGTCAAGGGCACATGCCCAGGTTGCCGGCTCAATCCACAAAAGGGGGCTTGCAGGAGGCAGCCCATCAATGATTCTCTCTCATCATTGATGTCTCTCTCTCCCCCTCCTCTCTGAAATCAATAAAAATATTAAAAAATAAAAATAAAAAAGAAAAAGAACATGGGCCAGTCTGACTCCAAGTCAGGAGAATTTCTAATCTATCCTGTTGCTGCTCAGTACTGGGAATGAGAGCAGGGGGTGGGGGCGAAAGCACTGAATGGTTCATTTAAAACACCCTCATCCTGCATGCAGACAATTGTTGTTTTAAGGAAAGAGGAGAAGAAAAAGAGAGATTACATTCTGGCATGCAAAGGCAAAACAATATTTTTTTTCCTGTTCCTGGATCCCATTGCAGCTTCTTCAAAGCAAGTGAATTTATGCATGTTGACACAGCTCTTATTTTAAACTCTTCTCTGGCTCAGTTTTCAGCTTCTTCCTCTTGGCATTGCCAGCCCCATGACTCCCCTCTTCCAGTCTCAGAATCTGCCGGAAATCGTTATGCAGCAGTTACTGTGTTTTTTTGTTTTGTTTTTATTTAAATTTCTTTCTTGATTATGGTATCACATATTTGTTCTCATCCCCCCATTCCTATCCCATACCCCTCCTCACGTATGCCCCCACCCCCCTGTTGTCTGTGACCACTGGTTAGGCCCATATGCATGCACACAAGTCCTTTGGTTGATCTCTCCCCCTTACCCCCACCCTCCCCTACCTCCCCTGAGGTTTGACAGTCTGATCACTGCTTCTCTGTCTCCGGGTCTGTTCTTGTTCATCAGTTTATGTTGTTCATTATTTCCCCTAGATGAGTGAGCTCACGTGATACAAGAAATACACTTATAAGAACCGAGAATGAGACCAGCCATAATGGTTATGCTGAGAGGCAAATGATTCAGTCTGTAGTGAGCTTCTTTCTGGGCCAACAGTTCTTTTGAGTCCCAATTTCAATGTCAAACAGTTCCTTATGTGTACATGTCAGCCATGGTATTTCAGTTCTGGATGGTGGACAAATGGTGGTGATGCAGGTCCGACCCTCTCTGGTTTGGTCCTGGGCAACCTGCAGTGATGTATAACTGCTGTCTGCTGGTATGGCGAGGCGTCGTCAGCGTCTTCCATCTCTGGACTGCTTCTCTTCTGTCTTCATGGCTGGAGCAGTCCTGTCAATTCCTCTCTGTTGAGCAGTTGCCGTTAAGATCCACACCACAAGTGATAATTCGGTCCTTCCCACCATAGTTTCTTCTGGTTTTAGAGTAGACTACCTGACATGTCAGCATGTTAATCATAAGGATCTTAGACTTTAAGGAAATGTGAATATTGATATTTTAAACGTATGTTCATTAGGGAGCACCCTTCTAGTTGCTAGATGGATGCTTCCCGATTTATGATTCATTTAATAAAACCAATTAGATTTTCAAAAAATAATAAAAATATGTTCATTGAATCAGGAAGTTTGTCCTTTAATAATCTTAAACCAGCCGAAACTGGTTTGGCTCACTGGATAGAGCATCAGCCTGTGGACTGAAAGGTCCCGGGTTCGATTCCGGTCAAGGGCATGTACCTTGGTTGCGGGCACATCCCCAGTAGGGGGTGTGCAAGAGGCAGCTGATCGATGATTCTTTCTCATTGATGTTTCTAACTCTCTATCCCTCTCTCTTCCTCTCTGTAAAAAAAAAAAAAAAAAAAAAAAAAAAAAAAAAAATATATTAAAAAATAATAATCTTAAATCACCATTTTTTTCTAAATTATTTACAAGTATGTAGTTTTCTCATTTTTGTCTGAAATAGATAGTAGATATATTTTAATCTGACTATACCTATTGACATAAAAGCTCCATAAGTGAAAATGAATGTATGTTATTTTTTTAAATATATTTTTAATAATTTCAGAGAATAAGGGAGAGGGAGAGAGAGATAGAAACATCAATAATGAGAAAGAATCATTGATCGGCTGCCTCCTGCACCCCCCACACTGGGGATCGAGCCCGCAACCTCCTGGTTCATAGGTCAATGCTCAACCACTGAGTCACAGCAGCCAGGCAAACGTATGTTATTTTAAACGTGCTTCCTTATAAAACACCGGGTTATTGAACTTCAGCTGTTTGCAATTAATGAAAAATAATTTTGAAACTTCCCATTAATATGCTTTTGCAAAAAAGAAACATGTACTGCAATGCAAGACGCCTGCCAAACGGGAAAAAATAAAGCTGAAGAATGTTCCGTTGTTGTACAATTAGTAAGAGAGAGGGATAGAGAGTTAGAAACATCGATGAGAGAGAAACATCGATCAGCTGCCTCTTGCACACCCCCCACTGGGGAGATGCCTGCAACCAGGGTACATGCCCTCGACCCGAATCGAACCTGGGACCTTTCAGTCCGTAGGCTGATGCTCTATCCACTGAGCCACACCGGTTTTGGCTCAATTCAGACTTCTGCCTCCTCAGCAAATCTTTCTTAAATGCATTTGGTCATTTCCCGGAAGCCCTCTTCTATTACCTCCACTTGGGCCTTTATTCGTTCTGTCCTCCACAGTAATAAGTGGCTCCCTGCAGTTCATGCCCCACGGGCTTCGACAGTCATCTTTCCAGAATGCAGTTCTAATGACATAACAACTCCCCTGCTACAGCTCTCCAGTGCCAATTGCCTACAGAAGGAAGTTCAAATGCTCTGTCTGGCTTCAACACTTTTCGCAATCTGACCTGAGCCTTCTTTTTCTCACGCAGCTCCAATGAATCCTCCAAAGACACAGGCTCTAACCCTGCTAAGTTTCTGCAAGGCTCAGACTCACCATGGTTTTTCCCTACCCAGTGATGTTAAGAAAATTACCCAAAATTTGGGATTAAGATTTTTTTTATCAAATAATAAAAGGATTACTCCATGCTCTTTCCTCGCTGTACTGGAATATTCTCAAATAAGTACTCCTATGTAACATAATGCAGAGCACTGCTGTCCAATAGAGCCATATAAACAATTTTAAATTTTCTAGTAGCCACATTAAAAAATGAAATAAAAGCCCTGACCGGTTTAACTCAGTGGATAGAGCACATGTGTCAAACACAAGGCCCGTGGGCCAAATCCAGCCCGCCAGGCCTTGCAATGTGGCCCGCACCGCGCTGTCATCACTGCACCCCGCTGTCAGTTTATGACATTGTCAGTTTATGACTGTTCAGTAAACGATTCGGCCCGCGATTTAGGCTGGATTTTAGATTTTGGCCCCTTCTCTGATTGAGTTCAACACCCCTAGGATAGAGCGTCAGCCTGTGGACTGAAAGGTTCCAGGTTCAATTCCAGTCAAGGGCATGTACCTTGGTTTCGGGCACATCCCCAGTACGAGGTGAGCAGGAGGCAGCCAATCAATGATTCTCTCTCATCATTGATGTTTCTCTCTCTCTCTCTCTCTCTCTCTCTCTCTCTCTCTCTCTCTCTCTCTTTCTCTCTCTCTCTCTTTCTCCTTCCTCTATGAAATAAAAAAATATAAAAAAGAACTAGATTTAAAAAAATAAACAAATAAAAAATAAAAGAATTGATTTGACTTTGCAGCAAAACAGGTCAGTTTCAAAACCACATCTGTACAAGTTAAATTCACTAATTTAGTCAACTCAGTATTCTTAATGTTAAATTCAAAGAAGCATTTGTCTTATTTGAAAAGCATTTCTAGATTCATCACTATAAACAAAGCATTCTTCAAAAGTTTACTTACAATATTTACAGCCAATATACCTAATGCCATCTATTATAATTAGTTTTCTGCATATTGTTTCATGTTAGAAAAATGTATAAAATCAATATTATAAATAAAATCAATATATTTTATTTATTTTTTACAGAGAGGAAGGGAGAGGGATAGTTAGAAACATCAGTCAGCTGCCTCCCGCACACCCCCTACTGGGGATGTGCCCACAACCAAGGTGCATACCCCTGACCAGAATCAAACCTGGGACCCTTCAGTCTGCAGGCTGACACTCTATCCACTGAGTCAAACAGGCTAGGGCTCAATATTATTGATTAAAATCATGCAATGTTTCAATTTCAACTCTTATGCCTGTCTAGCTAAATCATAAATATGCTTTTCCTTTCTGTAGAGCTCACATCTATCTTTTTCAGATGCAGTGTTCTATCCTTAAGAAAAGGTAAATCACATTACCAACTTTTTTTTTTTTTTTTTTTTTTACATTACCAGCTTTTTAAATTAATGGGCATTTGGCAAGCACTCCTTTTGTTATTGTTCACAGCACAGTCCAACTTTGTAAAGCTTTTTGTTTGGCAATAAACGAAAGATCATTACATTCACTGACTACTGCTTTCAACAGTTCCATAAATTGGTGATGAGTCATAAAATGTGTATATATACGCTGACCAGTTTTAGCCATCGTTTCCATGATACCTTTCAGAAAAGTGAGCACAAATGTTTTTGTTTTGTTTTTTAATATATTTTATTGATTTTTTTACAGAGAGGAAGGGAGAGAGATAGAGAGCTAGAAACGTCGACGAGAGAGAAACATCGACCAGCTGCCTCTTGCACATCCCCTACTGGGGGTGTGCCCGCAACCAATGTACATGCCCCTGACCGGAATCGAACCCGGGACCCTTCAGTGCGCAGACTGATGCTCTACCACTGAGCCAAACAGGTTTCAGCAGGAGCACAAATGTTTTCAGTGTGTGTCACAAGCGGCACAAAGTCGCCAGAAAAACATCAGTCTCTTGTTTTAACATTTCAACAGATTCAAAATCTTGACCTCAGAGCTGGAGCACCATCTGTCAGGATATATTGTTTTATATCCAACGAAGGTTCTTCTTTGACAGATGTAAAATCTCTCACAGCATAGACTCCCATGTGGGGAGGGGGAAGGGTCCGCTCCTGTGAATAATATTTTGTTGTGCCTAAATTGTGAACAAACTGAGAACACCCCTTTCTTTCCAATCTGGGCCTGGCATAAAGGCTCCCTCAAAGGAGGGTGGTGATACAGAAGTGGGCCATTCTGCCATCAATGAGGTAGTGACCAGCTAACACACCATGATCATTCACAAGCGCATCCATAGAATGGGTTTCAAGAAGCGGGCGCTCAAAAAGATCCCAACATTTGCCATAGAGAAGTTAGGAACTCTCGACATGGGCATTGATACCAAGCTCAACAAAGCTGTCTGGGCCAAAGGAATAAGGGATGCCCCACGCCATATCCAGGTGCAGTTGTTCAGAAAATGTACTGAAGAGGAAGAGTCACCAAACGAGCTCTATGTGTTCGTCACCTACGTACCTGTCACCACTTTCAAAAATCTACTAACAGTTTGTGTGGATGAGAACTAACTGCTGATGGTCAAATAAAGTCAGTAAAACTGCAAAAAGCACTGACAATGCCTTATAAAGAGGATGAGAACAACAAACCCAGCGCATATTTCTCTCTATCTGTGCCTGCCACCCACCCTGAGTTTTAGAATTCATTGTGTATCCTTCTCTTTCCCTCTAGCCTGTGAGCCCTGGAAGCTAAAGCTGTTTTATTAACATCTGTGGTTCACTGCCTAGGATGAGACTGGCATAGGACAGGAAGAGTGGGCATGCTACTATAAATATGTGAGGAATGAATGAAAGAATGGGAATCCCGCCGAAACTGGTTTGGCTCAGTGGTAGAGCGTCGGCCTGTGGACTGAAAGGTCCCAGGTTCGATTCCGGTCAAGGGCATGAACATTGGCTGCGGGCACATCCCCGGTAGGGGGTGTGCAAGAGGCAGCTGGTCGATGTTTCTCTCTCTTCGACGTTTCTAGCTCTTTATCTCTCTCCCTTCCTCTTCTCTGTAAAATATCAATAAAAAAATATATTAAAAAAAAGAAAGAATGGGAATCCCATGGGATCTTTTCTTTTTTTCCATGCATGTACAGACTTAGGCCCCTGCTATGTGGCATTTATCCTAGAACATCTATAAGCTTGGGATATAAGGGGACTATGATCTTATTGGATATCATGAAAGCAGAATTTAAAAGACATGAAACCAAGAAGACAACCTAAACCAAACCAGCTATAGCCATACTGTAGTTATTTATATGATCCCCACGTATATCATAGAATCCTCAGAGTTCATCCAGCCTAGTGTTTATTAAACTACTAGGGACCCAGTGCACGAATTCATGCACCTTGAAAGGAACTGTGGGCGGTGAGGCTGCTGTAGGCACTGGGGCAGATCTCAGTTTAGACCTGACTAGTTTTATACAGTGGGACATTCATCCTAACTATGAAACAATCACATTACTGTGAAATTGAGAAGCAGTGTCCTTAGTAGATTTCTGTCTCAGTGGGCACCGGATCCTAACTTCATCCGAAAAGCTTAAAAGAAAAAAACTGCTCTTTGCTTTTTTCTTTTTCCAAATCCCATGATTTGAAGATCAGAATCACGAGTTGGCAAACCTACAGAGTTTGCAGCATTCTGTTTCAAGCAAAGATGCTGTTAAACTACAAATAGAAGCAAGTGTTTTCATCACAGCTGGGTTTCCAGCTTGCCTACCATCTGTGGAGCCCACCTGCTGGGTAATCAGCCAATAAGTGCTCACTTTCTCTCTGTATTCTTGTGGCATTAAGGCAGGTACTTCAATGGAGAAAATGTAACTCTGAAAAAAATCAATAAAATATATTTTTTTTGAACCTCGGGAGCAGGGTTCTTCTATTGTTGTTGCTATGGTGGGCTTAAGTTCATGTAGCAAGAGTCACTAAAGAAAGAAGATGAGCCCTAACCGGTTTGGCTCAGTGGATAGAGCATCGGCCTTTGGACTGAGGGGTCCCAGGTTCGATTCCAGTCGGGAGCATGTACCTTGGTTGTGGGCACATCCCCAGTGGGGGGTGTGCAGGAAGCAGCTGGTTGATGTTTCTCTCTCATCGATGTTTCTAACTCTCTATCCCTTTCCCTTCCTCTCTGTAAAAAAATCAATAAAATATATATTTTAAAAAAACAAACAAACCTGGATTCCATTATACACTATTTACTGATTTGCTTAATCCTAGAATGCATAGGAAGTAGTTTCAGGCTTGCAAACTCAAGCCTATGCAAAACAAGCGTTCTTACTGTAGTTCAATATTCAGTATTAGAGTGCTTTAGCCTAAGGGCGTGCAGCCCAAATTCTGGGTATCAAATTACTTGGATTCATGCCGCCTCCCCAATGTGATTATGTTATTTGAAAAAACTCTTCAGTTAATGTGTTGGTTTGTATTCAGTTGTAAGATCCTCTCAATTGTTATTTTAAACCACTGAATTCAACAGTGGCTTATCATGCAACAGTGGATAAGCCAGACCCCATGATATCACATCACAAGGCACTTGATGTCAGTTGTCCCATTATCAGTGATGAAAAGTTGGATCATTTGCTTAAGGTTTTATCTATCAGGTCGCTCCATTATAATGAATAAGTAATCTGTGGGGTGTCTCATCTTCAGTCGGCCTGGGGACTGAAAGGTCCCAGGTTCGATTCCGGTCAAGGGCATGTACCTTGGTTGTGGGCATGTCTCCGGTAGGGGGTGTGCAAGAGGCAGCTGATCGATGATTCTCTCTCATCGACGTTTTTAACTCTCTATCCCTCTCTCTTCCTCTCTGTAAAAAAATCAATAAAATATATTTAAAAAAAAAAAAAAGAATATACTCAAGCTGGGCTGGCATGGCTCAGTGTTTGAACTTTGACTATGAACCAGGAGGTCACAGGTTTGACTCCCGACCAGGGCACATGCTCCATCCCCAGTGGGGGACATGCAGGAGGCAGCAGATCAATGATTCTCTCTCATCATTGATGTTTCTGTCTTTCCCTCTCCCTTCCTCTCTGAAGTCAATTAAAAAAAACCCCCAAGAATATAGTGAAGTACCCTATATTCACAAAAAAGCAACCTCCCTTTTCTAATTCTTTGTTTTTAAGCCCAAGTTCCTTGAGGAAAGTGTGCTGAGTTGAGAGATGACAATTATTTGAAATCATTTTACATATTTCAGATAAAAGATTCCTCACCATTAAAATAAAGAGATTAGACTAAGCCAGGGATTCTCAACCCAGCTTTAGGAAATCAGTGAACTTGAAAACCATTTCCTCTCCATTTTCACTGATCTCTAACAGAAACGTTTCCTGCCATTGCAAATGTAAGTATCAAACTA
The DNA here is from genome assembly GCF_964339955.1 of Pipistrellus hanaki. Lineage (NCBI taxonomy): Eukaryota > Metazoa > Chordata > Mammalia > Chiroptera > Vespertilionidae > Pipistrellus > Pipistrellus hanaki. Next base: position 93,551,466 of record NC_140524.1, read on the forward strand.
CGGTTATGTTAGCAGGACCTGTGCCGCCTTGTCACCAATAGAAATCACAAATACTTTCCTATCACATGACAACTGTTGATACCTTGAAATATAATTCATATTCATTGTCACTTAAAAAGCATGGTAGTTATTAGACTGCTGCTAGATCTTGTTATTTAATAGATCAAATAGAGAAGTATGTGTATCACACGTTTATATTTGATACCTTGGTAACCATGTTTTCATGTAATTGATTTCCTTTGTACTCTTATTTATGATGTTTTATGCATTCAAAAACAATATTTTGAAAAGCCAAACGGAAAGGGCCCGCGGGCGCTTTAAAAAAAAAGTGTTGAGCTCTTGGACTGAACACTATCACGTCGTCAGTGCTCACACTGGTGAGTACACAGGATTTCTTTCCATCCCTCTGGCAAAACGGCTCCCAGCTCAGATAATGATCTCTGTGACAAGGTTACGCTGACATTTTGATCGTTTCTTATCTGCCCTCAAGTACCACCACCTGGCCCACAGCTGAAACAGCCTTTCAACCTTTAACCTCTACCTTTCCAACAAGCCCTTCTTTAGAAATCACTCTTTCATAGTTTCACAGCAAAATGTCAGAAAAAGCACCAGGAACGGAACCAGGAACCCCATTTTACCCCAGCTCTGCCATCTGATCCCGGCAAAGTCATTTAACTTCTCTGAACCTCCTCTGCAAACACAGCTGCAGGATCTTTAAAATCTCAAGGTCCAAAAAGTAAAAAATAAAAAATAGATAAAAATAAAAATAAAATAAAATCTCAAAATCCCCTTCTCGGTTAAAAAATGCTACCTTTCTGGAATGTTCTGCTCTTCTGCTAGCTGTGTCCTTTGGGATTCAGTTATTAGTATTTTAATTCACTCATTCAGTTGTCAGAGACTGAGGTGGGAACTAAACAACTAAGCTAGAAGGTTCTGGGAACATTTCCGAAGGGTTCATGTTGGAATAGTTGTGAAGGCTGAGCAGAACTTCACTAAGTAAGGAGAGGACAAGGCCCAGAATGCTCTGGGCCCACAGCACACGGAGGGGCTTAATATGGGTTCAGAGGGGACGGGATCAGCACTGAGTTTGAGCTCTTTGGCTTACAGGAAATGGAAGGAAGTTTATAAACAAAGTGACCTGGTTAAGTTTGTGTCTTGAGAGCAATGTGAACCATAAGGAAAACAAATGAGAGAGCTCAGTGAAAAAGGAACATAATGCAGCATTTGAGATGAGAGATTGTGGAGACGTGAGCCAAGTCTGGCAATGGGAATAGAGAAATGAATGGAAAGAACGGTAGGAGACGGCCTTTATGAGTAATGGGGCGTGGCGGTGAAGGAAGAATCATTGGAGACCCTAGTTTAGGACAACTGAGTGAAGGGTTATATTGAAGGGTGTGCAGTTATTAATAAGAACAGACAATACAAGAAAAAGAAAAGGGCCCTGGCCTGTTTGGCTCAGTGGATAGAGCGTCAGCCTGAGGACTGAAGGGTCCCAGATTCTATTCTGGTCAAGGGCATGTATCTTGGTTGCGGGCACATACCCGGTGGGGAGTGTGTGAGAGGCAGCTGATCGATGTCTCTCTCTCTCATCAATGTTTCTAGCTCTCTGTCTCTCTCCATTCCTCTCTCTAAAAAAATCAATAAAATATATTTAAAAAATAAAAATAAAAATAAAAAACTCTCTGGAGAAGAAAGCTGAGTTTTGAAATGTTGAGTTTGAGGGGCTTGCTTGACCTCCAGAGAGAAATTCTGGCCAGCCTTTAGAAATATGTGCCTGGAATTCTGGAGAAGGGTATGCCTGGAGATACAGAATTATAAACATCACACAAGGTACCTGAAGCCATTTCATTAGCTTTCCCATTACCACCAATGTCACCACTATCTACCCGGTCCTTGTGCACTGCTTCCTCTTACCTAGCCCCTCAAATCCTGACCCCTGACCTTGCTATTAAGGCTTGCAACAACTGCTTCCTCCTCACTCCCACCTTGCCAACTCACCTTTGTGTCACTCCATAACACCTCTGTGCATTAGTTAGGCTACAGGCAAAATTGTTGCAAAGGAACCCCAAAGTACAATAGTTTATATATGATTGGAGTTTCTCTCTTTCTTATATAACTAGAGGCCTGGTGCACGAATTCGTGCACCAGTGGGGTCCTTTGGCCTGGGATTGGGCCGAAACTGGCTCTCTGACATCCCCCAAAGGATCCTAGATTGTGAGAGGGCACAGGCCAGCCCAAGGGACCCCACTGGTGCATGATTGGGGCCAGGGAGGGACTAAGGGATGGCTCCAGGGTGTGTCTGGCCTGTCAGTCCTGATCGGCTGGACCCCCACAGCAAGCTCACCTATCGGTCGGGGCATCTGCCCACTGGTGGTCAGTGCATGTCATAGTGACTGATCAACCAGTTGACTGTCTGCCCCCTGGTGGTCAGTGCACATCATAGTGAGCAGTTGAGCGGCCTTAGCATATCACTAGCATATTACCCTTTGATTGGTTGAATGGATGACCAGACGACCAGACACTTAGCATATTAGGCTTTTATTATATAGGATAGTCCAGGGGCTGTAGGGCAGCTCTGCTATCCTCAGCATCCCTGTTAGGGCCCAAGAAATTTTCCCAATTATTGCCATTTCCAAGCTGGTGGGGGAAAAATCAAGGCAAACAGCTTCATCTTTAAGGAGATAAGTATACATCAATTCTATTAACATCCCTTTGGTCCTAACTTGATCATAAGACCACACCCACCTTCAAGGGAGATTTACTCAGTATCTGGAGTCTGAGTCTGTTTTGTTGTTTATTTTTCCTAGTGGTTCTTGCTTATGGTTTTCTGTCTCTCATTAAGACTTAGTTAACATTGACTGTGTACTGGACATTATATATGAAAAATATTTGTAGAAATAATTCAATGCCTAGGTTGATGTAATCTTTCTCTCGAGATGTTCTTTGGATTTTTTTTTCCAGGATTACTTTAGTCCAAGTTCAAGATTTGAAACTTTCTAAAGAAGCCATTTCTAGTCCACCCTTACTCCTGATAGGTATGTGTATATGAAACTTGGAATGGTTTACCGGGTCTCCGCCCTTGTCATGCCTTGATTTGACTTTTGTCTCCCTAATCTCATGAGGTTGCTAAAAAGACAGCTCACCCTGTCAATGATCTCTTCCAGATTAGCTCATGACTCCAAGGCAAAATGGTCCAGAGTGCCAGGCTCATCCCCTCTGGATTTCCATTCTGGATCTCATCCCAGTCATTTATCAGTTTTTTCTGTTCGCTTTTGATACTTTATTTTTTATTTTTTATTTTTTTAAAAATATATTTTATTGATTTTTGTACAGAGAGGAAGGGAGATAGAGAGCTAGAAACATCGATGAGAGAGAGTCATCGATCAGTTGCCTCTTGCACACCCCCTACTGGGGATATGCCCGCAACCAAGGTACATGCCCTTGACCGGAATCGAACCCGGGTCCCTTCAGTCCCCAAGCGGACGCTCTATCCATTGAGCTAAACCGGTCCCGGTGCTTTTGATACTTTAAAAAAGATGTTTAATACATTATGTTCAGCAGAAAGGTTGATCTGAACTAGCCTTTACTAAATTGGAAGTGGTAATTCTTTATAGTTCCTAGAACAATGTTTCTCAAGATTAGGTTCATGGACCGTGTACACCAACATCACATTATGCTTGTTAAACATTGAGATTCCAGCTGAAACCCGTTTGGTTCAGTGGATAGAGCGTCAGCCTGCGGACTGAAAGGTCCCAGGTTCGATTCTGGTCAAGGGCATGTATCTTGGTTGCGGGCACATCCCTAGTAGGGGGTGTGCAAGAGGCAGCTGGTTGATGTTTCTCTCTCATCGATGTTTCTAGCTCTCTATCCCTCTCCCTTCTTCTCTGTAAAAAAAAAAAAAAATTAATAAAATATATTTAAAACGAAAACAAGAACATTGAGATTCCAGGGCTTCCGTCTCAGACTTCATTCAGAAACCACGACACTAAATCCCAGAAATATGTACATTTGATAGGTTCTCAGCCTATAATTATGAAGACTTAAATTTGAGAATTTTTGCCCCAAAGTCTTTAAGGGAATTTGATTTGAATCTTGTCCAAAGGGCAGATGGAAACAGAACCTATGCCTCAGTCAGAATTTGGCCAATGTTTACATCTCCTGTCTCCTCTCCATTTGAAAACAAAAATCCTCCTTAAGAGAAAATTATCCTAACAAACCAAACCCCTATCTAAAGCCAAGGTCTAGCCCTGTCACAGGAGCAGCATTTGTTTTGATCAGTCATGGATGGCAGGTACTTCATGTGCCTGTTAGTCACTAATGAAAGATTTGATTAAAAAAATTGGGCTGAAACTGGTTTGGCTCAGTGGATAGAGGGTCGGCCTGCGGACTGAAGGGTCCCGGGTTTGATTCCGGTCAGGGGCATGTACCTTGGTTTCGGGCACATCCCCAGTGGGGAGTGTGCAGGAGGCAGCTGATCGATGTTTCTAACTCTCTATTCCTTTCCCTTCCTCTCTGTAAAAAAAATCAATCAAATATATTAAAAAAAAAAAAAAAAGAAATTAGGTTACTCAAAGGAATCTTGATCCAAAATCCACTGGTAAATCCAATTATGAATTACTTTCAAAAAATATGTGAAGCTGGCCCTAACCTGTTTGGCTCAGTGGATAGATAGAGAATCGGCCTGCAGATTGAGGGGGCCCAGGTTCGATTCCGGTCAAGGGCATGTACCTTGGTTGTAGGCACATCCCCAGTAGGAGGTGTGCAGGAGGCAGCTGATCGATGTTTCTCTCTCATCAATGTTTCTAACTCTCTATTCCTCTCCCTTCCTCTCTGTAAAAAACCAATAAAATGTAAAAAAAAAAAAAAAGGTGAAGCTGTATCTTTTATAAAATGTTGGTTTCCTCCCAATATATATTATTTGGCAAAATAAAGATGCTAGCACTCTGTTAGTCTTCAACATGATTTTGACACTTTACTGGTCTGAGAAATCTGTAGACTTCAGAATTATCGACTGCACAGCTACTCAAGCCACTCCAGATGCCAGTATTCAAAAAATTCCGCCTGCCTGCTGAAGTCTCTGAAAATAGCTGGCTAATCTGCATTCCACACTGTCAGGGACATGATTAATTATCTATTTGGATTAGCCAACTGAAGCTATGTTCCCATGTTTCTGTGACACGGTTGCTTAAATTTCTTAGCTTTGGTCGAGAAAGCTACCAAGCTTTCTCGAATGTTTGTCTTTGCTTTCTTGCAGGGGGAAAAACACAGCCAGGCCGTGTGTGAGCAACACTTTTAGATTTTTCCTTCTGCACTCATCATGCAGGGTCTTAGATTTCTTCAACTTCTAAGGACAAGCTTCCTGTGAGTTCTGGTGTTTTCCAAGGCTGAATACCCTTAATGTGGAAACATGCTCATGTTACACAGCATAGACTTCAATAGAGAGGCTCAGAGAAGTGGACCGTTTAAATCAGATGCTCTTGCTCTCGACTCAGAAAATGAAATTCCATGGAGACACAGCTTGTCAGAGCAGGCTTTGTTCTTTTATAATATTCGTTTTCTTTGATTTCTCTCTAACCAAGAGGGTACTTCAAAGACCATGTGAATAGGGAGGATGGTATTACAAATGAGCTGTGATGATGAGATTTATAAAAAATCTGTCTTGGAAAGTACTGTCAGTTGGAAAGTGATTTCCATGCGGACAGTGCCAAATTCCTTAAACTTAAGCCAACCGAGTATGCCTTATCGATGAAATGATGTTTGTCACTGCAGTAACCAAATAGGCTAGGGTACATTTCATGGGTGATGGTAAACTACGTAACCTCTGACGACTGAAAAATAATTATCGCATGCCTCTGTGGTTTCATTTAACCAGATTAATTTGCTTTAGTAATGGAATCATTTAGGCCTAATTAAACCTATCTAGATTATGATTCTAAGGAACAGGTAACTTGTGAGTAATAAATATCTCTAAAATCTGTAGTTTTGGAACAACATCACAATTTTACATTTTTAAAGAGCCATTCTAGTCAAGGCCGGTTTGGCTCAGTGGATAGAGCGTCGGCCTGCAGACTGGAGGGTCCCGGGTTCGATTCCGGTCAAGGGCATGTACCTTGGTTACTGGCACATCCCCAGTAGGGGGTGTGCAGGAGGCAGCTGGTCGATGTTTTTCTCTCATCGATGTTTCTAACTCTCTATCCCTCTCTCTTCCTCTGTGTAAAAAAATCAATAAAATAGCCGAAAGCGGTTTGGCTCAGTGGTAGAACGTCGGTCTGTGGATTGAAAGGTCCAGGGTTCGATTCTGGTCAAGGGCATGTATAATACATTGGTTACTGGCACATCCCCAGTAGGGGGTGTGCAAGAGGCAGCTGGTCGATGTTTCTCTCTCATCAACGTTTCTAGTTCTCTATATCTCTCCCTTCCTCCTCTCTGTAAAAAATCAATAAAATATATTTAAAAAATAATAATAAAAAAATAAAGATATAACTTTAAAAATAAATAAATAAATAAATAAATAAATAAATATTTTTTTAAAAAAGAACCATTCTAAGGTAGAAACCTGGCCTTGCTTTAAATACTCCCTCTCTTATCTCCCTGGCCTTTTTCCATCACCGGCCTGGCTGTATGACTGTCAAGGTGGGTGGGATATATGCAATGTTTGACTATGGTAAGAAAAATTACCTAACGCTTGAAAACAAGGCAAAAGGGTGATTGCTTGTCCTTTCAATGTTGGACTAAACTTTATTAAAGGCCTTTATCTCACAGGCCCACCCAAGGATTCTTCGGCTCGCTAGGGGAATGCCCTGCTGCCTGATGAAGGCTCCGACATGTTAGCTTGTCCTGTGCGAGGGAAGGGCTAACCCCAGAGGTTCTGTTTTTTTGTTGTTGTTTTTTTGTTTTGTTTTTTTTAATATTTTATTGATTTTTTTTACAGAGAGGAAGAGAGAGGGATAGAGTTAGAAACATCAATGAGAGCCGAAACCGGTTTGGCTCAGTGGTGGAGCGTTGGTCTGCGGACTGAGGGGTCCCTGGTTCGATTCTGGACAAGGGCATGTACCTTGGTTGCGGGCACATCCCCAGTGCGGGGTGTGCAAGAGGCAGCTGGTCGATGTTTCTCTCTCATCAACGTTTCTAGCTCTCTATCTATCTCTCTCCCTTCCTCTCTGTAAAAAATCAATAAAATATATTAAAAAAAAAAAAAAGAAAAAAGAAAAGAAACATCGATGAGAGAGAAACATCAATCAGTTGCCTCCTGCACGCCTCCCACTGGGGATGTACCCGCAACCAAGGTACACGCCCTTGACCAGAATCAAACCTAGGACCCCTGAGTCGGCAGGCCGATGTTCTATCCACTGAGCCAAACTGGTTAGAGCATATGCTCCTCTTTTTGCCAAACACATTCAACAAATGCATCATTGCCTTTTGGTTTCACAAACAGCAGTACTGTATTTCCTTGTGATTTCTGGTCTCTACCTGACACATGTGTATGCTTCCTAAAAAACTTATGTCTAACAAGATCATGATGGCTACAGACTCTAGTAGCAAGTACCAGAAGTACAACCACTTGGATTATAGATTTTTTTTTGTTTGTTTTAAATATATTTCATTGATTTTTTACAAAGAGGAAGAGAGAGGGATAGAGAGTTAGAAACATCGATGAGAGAGAACATTGATCAACTGCCTCCTGCACACATACCTCCTATTGGGGATGTGCCCGCAACCAAGGTACACGCCTTAGACCAGAATCAAACCCGGACCCTTGAGTCCACAGGCTGATGCTCTATCCACTGAGCCAAACCGGTTAGGGCAGTGGCTCATCTCTTTATATGCGGATGTTTTTTCATAGTAAAAAAAGTAGACAATTAGGTATTAAAGATAAAAAAAAGTCAAGGTGAGAGGCAACAATTGTTTATTTGAGGTCCCAAAAAAATAACTATTCTGGAAGCACTGATTCAGACAGAAACACAAATAGTTTCCAATTAGAAAGTGAAGGTGAGGGATATTTATGAGAAAGGAAGGGGAATAATTATATGAATAGAAGGAAGGAATTTCTGTGGGTGCTCAGGAAGAATTTCTGTAAGTGCAGATAAGCTAATGGGGAGGAAAAATTATTTCACATACTCTTACCTTTTAAGTTCTTCTGGCTAACTAGTAATCCATATCTCTACATATGAAAGGCTAATATGATAAGTATCCCTCCGACCATCCGACCAGTAGCTATAATGTGCACTGACCACCAGGGAGCAGATGCTCAACGCAGGAGCTGCTGTGACACATACTAGCCATTTACAAAGAAACGGCACCTCAGACCTGGTGCTGACAAAGCAACACTCAGCTACCCCAAGTGGGTCACAGGCCCCATCACCACTCTGGAGCAACAATCCACCAAATCGCAGCCAACGCTGCTGAGATACCATGGTGCAAAATGAGGCACATAGCCCAGCCCAGCCCGGAAACAGTTGCTGTGGGTGCCAGGTAATGATGTCATGTAGCAATGCCCAGCTTCCTCTCCCTAGAGACTAGCCTCCTGAGAGTTTCTTCAGCCCAGGAACATGACTTGCTTTATAGCCAGGTGCAAACATTTTACACTTTAACCAAATGTTTGTGAAGCATTTTCCTGTGTCTCATCTCATTTGATCCTCACAGAAATCCTGGAGTAGGTAAATAAGAGACTTGGTAGAATCCTAGTTTCTTTTCATTAGCTGGAAAATGGAGATTTAGAAAGTTTAGAAATTTGACCCGAATGAAAAGAAGAAATGGAAGACCTTGAAAATGACTTCAGGTTTTCTCACTGCCCAGAATATAGTCAAACACTGCTGCAGTTAAATATTTTACCCTTTGTTCTCCCTGCGTGATCTACAACAATAATCTGCTTTGTGTTGATATTTACTGCTGTGTGGCTGACAATTACCTGAAAGAGAAGTTTGGGTGCTTCACTGGGCTGGAAAAAGTTTAGCTGCATCAGAAAGCAGGTCTAATTAAGCAAGTTTATTCTAGATCTATAAAAGGCTAAGTTGACTAGTGCATGTATGATACATATAACGCTTTCACTGGCGCCAATTACACACCTGTGTTTTGATTTGCCATTGTCGATCGTGAATTTCGTTGACACTTCTATTATAGAAAAAGGGCGAATAGCAATATTAAAATATTTCTTCTAATTAATTTATTTTCAATGTGCATGCATCTGTGCACTGGGCCACTAGTTAATCTTCACCTGACAATATTTTTTCACTGAGTTTTAGAGTGGAAGGGAAGGAGGGAGAGGGAGAGGGAGAGAGAGGGATCCATGTGAGAGAGACACACTGATTGGTTGCCTCCTGTACTCACCCCAACTGTAGTAGGGATTGAACCTTTAACCCAGGTACAACCCTTGACCCTTCGGTGCTCAGGCCTATGCTCCAACCACTGGACCACACTGGCCAGGGCATATTCTTTTTTGTTTTAACAGAAATATTTTCCCATGTTATCATGTGTTCTGTAAAAGCATTTTAAAATGCTATTTATTTGTTTGTTTTTGTAAAAGCAATTTTTAATATTTTGGGCATAATACTGAGTAAAGTTAGTTTAATCTATCCATTCCACTATTTTGGTTGTTAGACAGTTAGGTAGTTTGCTGTTATTCAATAGGGTAAAATACTTTAGGAATATGTCTTTGTAGAAAGCCTAGTATATATTTAGAATGTTTACTTTAGGATAAATTCCCAGAAAATAAATTATGGCCTCAAAGGCCATAGAATTTTTGAGGTTAGTTGATAAAATATTGTAAAATTGCTTTCCAAACTAGTTATATCAATCTACAATGCAATGCGTCATGTCTTATCATGACAAATGATAGGCTATATTAGAACAGCCTCATGGACTGCAGAATAATCTTTTCTAGAGATCTTTAAAAAGAACATAAATTTCTTTCTCTATGTTCTAGGGCAGATTTTCAAAGACATAAAACAGGTTTGCCAACTCTCAATAAAAAGAGAAAAGACATTTAAATTACATACCCTAGCTCAGTGGTCAGCAAACTCATTAGTCAACAGAGCCAAATATCAACAGTACAACGATTGAAATTTCTTTTGAGAGCCACATTTTTTAAACTTAAACTTCTTCTAACGGCACTTCTTCAAAATAGACTCACCCAGGCTGTGGTATTTTGTGGAAGAACCACACTCAAGGGGCCAAAGAGCCACATGTGGCTCACAAGCTGCAGCTGGTTTGGCTCAGTGGATAGGGCTTTGGCTTGCTGACTGAAGGGTCCTGGGTTCGATTCAGGTCAAGGGCACATGCCTGGGTTGTGGGCTTGATCCCCAGTAATGGTTATGCAGGAGGCAGCTGATCAATGATTCTCTCTTATCATTGATGTTTCTCTCTCTCTCCCTCTCCCTTCCTCGCTGAAATTAATAAAATATATATTTTTAAAAAATTACAAGTAACAGAAAGGTTAACCTGAACATGGTGGTCTTTACCTTCTATCTTAGATTTGGATGGTGACTTTCTTTCCAAGTCAAATGTTCTGACATTATCTCTACACACAAAGTAAGTGTCTATTCTATAGACAGGGAAATACTGAGGCACCAAACGTTTTTTTAAGTGACTTTCTTATAAGCCATATAATTTATAAGAAACTCACACATATGATACACACCTTGGGGAGAACTCTTTGCAATGTGAGTGAAGTTCAGATTCACCATTGGGGCAGGGACAAATTTTCCTCTACCTTTCTAGGTTCTTCCGGCTGGTCTAAAAATCAAATAGACATAAAAGAGATTAGCAAGAGAAAATTACCAAATTTAATTACATATGTATATATAGTGAACCACACATACATGAGAGGTTCATAGGTAGTAAGAAAAAATGAGGTTTATATGACATTCTCAACCAAAGAGGAGAAAGGTTGATATCGGGATGATATTAGATGTTCAATAATTAGAAGTTTTGCCTTCTGCCTGCCAGCCTGATCACCCCCTAACCACTCCCATGCCAGCCTGATTGATGCCTAACTGCTCCCCTGCCAGCCTGTTTGCCCCTAACTTCCCTCCTCTGCCGGCCTGGCCACCCCTAAGTGCCCTCCCCTGCAGAGTTGATCACCCCCAACTGCCCTCCCTTGCAGGCCTGGTGCCTCCCAACTGCCCTCTATCGCTAGGTCATAAAATAATTTCTGGTGATAATGTTTATTACGGGTAAAGGTCCACTTTAAATTCTTTAAGGCAGGGGCAAGTTAGTCTTGAGCTCACAGGGTCTTGATTCCCTTCAACTCAAATTAATTCACATGTCACAGTGCTATATCTTGGAGAAGCATGTTCTAAACTCCACCTTCAGACAGACCAAATTAATAAAAATTTTGAAAAATATATATTCCTGTTAATTTCAGAGAGGAAGGGAGAGAGAGAGATAAAAACATCAATGATGAGAATCACTGATTGGCTGTCTCTTGCATGCCCCCTACTGGGGGATCGAGCCTGAAACCTGGGCATGTGCCCTGACCAAGAATTGAACCATGAACTCCTGGTTCATAGGTCAACACTTAATCACTGAGCCATGGCTGGGCTAAACAACAATTTTAAAAAATATATATTTTATTGATTTTTTTTACAGAGAGGAAGGGAGAGAGATAGCTAGAAACGTCGATGAGAGAGAAACATCGACCAGCTGCCTCTTGCACACCCCCTACTGGGGATGTGCCCGCAACCAAAGTACATGCCCTTGACCGGAATCGAACCCGGGACCTTTCAGTCCGCAGACCAACGCTCTACAGCTGAGCCAAACTGGTTTTGGCTAAACAACAATTTTTAAAAAAGGGAGTTCCAGGAAGCTACTCCATCTAAGTTCTGTCTTTGCATGAAAGAAAATAGTGTAACATTTAAAGAAGGAATTTCTGCCCTAGCTGGTTTGCTCAATGGATAGAGCGTCAGCCTGCAGACTGAGGGGTCCCAGGTTCAATTCCGGCCAAGGGCACATGTCTAGGTTTCAGGCTCGATCCCCAGTAGGGGGCGTACAGGAGGCAGCCGATCAATGATTCTCATCATTGATGTCTCTCTCTCTCTCTCTCTCCCTCTCCTTTCCTCTAAAAATCAATAAAATATATATAAAAAATAAAGAAGGAATTTCTAATAGAAAACAAATGATACATACAAGCCAGACTTCAACCTAATATGTTGCAGTTTATAGGGATCAATGCTTCTCCTGAGAAATGGTTGAAATAACTTTAAAATGATAATGATCTGCCCTGACCAGTTTGGCTCAGTGGATAGAGCGTCGGCCTGCAGACTGAAAGGTCCCAGGTTCGATTCCGGTCAAGGGCACGTACCTTGGTTGCGGGCAAGTCCCCAGTAGGAGGTGTGCAGGAGGCAGCTGATGGATGTTTCTCTCTCATTGATGTTTCTAGCTCTTTATCCCTCTTCCTTCCTCTCTGTGAGAAAAAAAAATCAATAAAATAAAAAAGTAAAAAACATGATAATGATCTAGTCTTTTCTTTTTATGCATTCTAACGAATGAAGGACCAGTTTGTATTATATTTTAAACATCAAGGTGCTCAGTGTGGATCAGTTTCTCAACCCTGGCACTATTGGCATTTTTCACCGGATCACACTTTGTTTTGGGGGGCTATGCATTTAGGGATGATTAGTAGCATTGTCAGCCTTTAATTACTAGATGCCAGCGGCACCCCTGCTGTAACACTCACCAGTGTCTCTAGACATTGCCCAGTGCTCCCTGGGGGATACAGTCATCCCAGTTGAGAACCACTGGTATATTACATATGGTATATTTACGGTCATTCTATTTTTTAAAAAATATTTTATTGATTTTTTTACAGAGAGGAAGGGAGAGGGATAGAGAATTAGAAACATCAATGAGAGAGAAACATCAATCAGCTGCCTCCTGCACACTCCCTACTGGGGGTGTGTCCACCACCAAGGTACATGCCCTTGTCCGGAATCGAACCTGGGACCCCTGAGTCCATACACCCACCCTCTATCCACTGAGCCAAACTGGCCAGGGCTCAGTAATTCTATTTAATAAGCTCCGGTTATACCAAAATGAATGACAGATGGAAAAGATGGAACACCTGGACACCAACATTCTTTAACATACACTTTTCATATTAATTTCATTTTTCAATAATATTGTAACATTTTGAGAAAAGTGTATTATCTCTGAAAATCAGTGGGAAAGTAAAATGGACATAAATTGCTAAGCACAGCATATCAAATCTGTAAACCAGATGTGTGACTTCCATATATACTGCAGTCAATATAAATTTTAATGATGAAAGTTTTCTAGCAAAACGGGTTTGTTCATTATGTAGTTACAAATAATAACTACAATATTCACTGAGCAGATAACTATATTTTATCACCAAATGGCCTTTTCTGTTTTAAGTAAAATGCAAGGTCACCAATCTGAGTTTTCTAAGGTATTACGGAAACAATTTCAAAGCTGCTTTGCTTATGAATTCTACTTTCAATCTGGAAGATTCACACAGCATCTCAAATAGGACAACTTAAAACCCTCATTATGATCAGAATGAATGCCACATTTGAATTAAAATCCTTAAGAAAAACCTTCACTAGTAAAGATTGGCAGTTTTATCTTTGCCCTTAAATTTAAGCCAATTGCTCTGACCAGTTTAGCTCAGTGGGTAGAGCGTCGGCCTGCAGACTGAAGGGTCCTTGGGTTCGATTCCGGTCAAGGGCATGTGGCCTGGTTGCGGGCACATCCCCAGTAGGGTGTGTGCAGGATGCAGCTGAATAGATGTTTCTCTCTCATCGATGTTTCTGGCTATCCCTCTCTCTTCCTCTCTGTAAAAAAATCAATAAAATACACTTTAAAAAAATTTAAGCCAGTTATTTTTGGATTCTATTCTAATAATCATGTCAATAAATTTGGCTGAATCTTCCTCTACCCCCAACATGTATCTGCACTGTTATAGCATGTCCTTCTTACACAAAAATCAACTCTTTCCGACCTTTGGGATTTTATCCTGGAGCCTCCATTTATCCCAATGTTATTATTAGGATTTTCTCATATGCTTCTGCTCAGTAACATGCCCTCCCAACACCTGAGGGAAAATCAGTAAATATTTGGCATAAAACAGTTTTCTCCTGGACTGTATTTAAAAATCTCCTTAGGTCAGTTAAGATACTTTTAGTTGTGAATAGCATTCAACTAAAATCAGGGAGTTTTATGGTCTTACTTTCTTTTTTAAAAAAATAAATTTTGATTTTTTTGCAGAGAAGAAGGGAGGGATAGAGAGTTAGAAACATCAATCAGCTGCCTCCTGCACACTCCCTACTGGGGATGTGCCCGCAACCAAGGTACGTGTCCTTGATCGGAATCAAACCTAGGTCCCTTCACTGCAGGCCGACGCTCTATCCACTGACCACACCGGTCAGGGCAGGAGTTGTTTTTTTTTTTTTTTTTTTTAATAAATCTTTATTGTTCATATTATTACAAAGGTTCCTCATTTCTTCCCCCCTCCACCAGGTTCCCACCCCACCCTCTGCCCCCTCCCCATCCCCCATTGTCCTCATCCATAGGTGCACAGTTTATGTTCAGTCTCTTCCTCCCTCCCTTTTCCCCGATAGTAAATCCCTTTTCAGATAGTAAATCTGTTACTTAGCATTTTCTCATATCAATAATACCTCCACATGCCCAATGATACACTTCACACAAAAGACATTTCCAAATAGGTCAACCAGCCTCATCCAGGCCCCACCCAAGGCACTCACAGATCAACACCCCAGCGCTATACTAACTCAACACATCCAGATCTAAGCCTTCATCACTTGATTCAGCAGACCCTCAAGTTCCCGCAAAAGTTTCCCAGCCATGTCTGAGAGGCAGCCGTGGGCAGGGACAGGCGAGGAGCGAGCTGTTTCGGGCCTGGCTGCTCCGGGCCTGGCCTCTGTTGCTCTGGTTTGTTCCACAACCAGCTGTTCCGGGTCTGGTCACTGCCGCTCCCGACCTAGTTGCTCTGGACTTGGCTGTTGCTGCTACAGGCCTGGCCGCACCCGACCCTGCTGCTCTGGGCCCGGTTGCTCCGGTCCCGGCCGCTCCGGTCCTGGCCGCTCCCAGCCTGTCAGCCACTGCTCCGGGCCTGGCTGCACCAGACCCGGCTGCTCCGGGCCTGGCCACTCCCAGCCCGGCAGCTGCTGCTCCGGGCCTGGCCGCTCCCAGCCTGGCAGCTGCTGCTCCGGGCCTAGCCGCTCCCAGCCTGGCAGCTGCTTCTCCAGGCCTGGCCACTCCCAGCCTGGCAGCCACTGCTCCTGGCCTGGCCGCACCAGACCCGGCTGCTCCGGGCCTGGCCGCTCCCAGCCTGGCAGCCGCTGCTCCGGGCCTGGCCGCACCAGACCCGGCTTCTCCGGGCCTGGCCGCTCCCAGCCTGGCAGCTGTTGCTCTGGGCCTGGCCGCTCCCAGCCTGGTAGCCGCTGCTCCTGACCTGGCCGCACCAGACCCGGCTTCTCCGGGCCTGGCCGCTCCCAGCCTGGCAGCTGTTGCTCTGGGCCTGGCCGCTCCCAGCCTGGTAGCCGCTGCTCCTGACCTGGCCGCTCCCAGCCTGGCAGCTGTTGCTCTGGGCCTGGCCGCTCCCAGCCTGGTAGCCGCTGCTCCAGGAGTTTTATGCCTAACAAGAAGTTGAGAGGTAGGTGGTGATCCCTGGCTCACCAGTGGCATTGGTGAGCCAGACTCTTTTCATCCCTGTATGTTGCCAGCCTCAACACACTCACCTTTGTCTGCCGATTCATGGCTGCGATCAGGCCCTCGCAGCTCCCGGAGCCTATGGAAACGACAGGAAGGAAGAGGTGGGAAAGAAAGTTCTTGAATAGCTTGCTTTCATCAGGATGGAAAATCTTTCTAGGAGTGTTGCTGAAAGGCTCATTGACCAGACCTGGGCCCAGGGCCAGCCTACATGCCAGGAGAGTGGGAGAGAGAGTATCTGGTTTTTTTTTAGCATCTGCTATGGGGAACAGACCTTGCTAGAAGGGAAAGGAGAAAGAGAAATGGCTTTTGGGTAGGTAAACCAAAAGTGCATGCCAACTGCTCCTCAGTCTAAAAACCTGTGGGATTACCAATGTGCTAAGAGCATGCTAATAGTTGCCTCTTCTCTGTATTTCCTGTTTTGATTTGAAAACTTTAAATGAGGTTTAAACTCAGCCAGTTTGGCTCAGTTGGTTAAGCATCATACTGTGCACCGAAAGGTTGCTGGTTTGATCCTATCAGGCCACACATGGAAGGCAATTGATTGATGTTTCTCTCTTACATTGATCTCTCTCCCTTCCTCTCTCTAAGCATGCCTTTGGGTGAGGATTAAAAATAAAATAAAATGAGCTTTAAGAAACCCAATTCAGTATGACAAAAATTTTATACTACATAAAACAAATAGGTTGAGGTTATTAAGTAAGTTGTTAAAATAAAAGCCAGCTTAATTTCTACTTAGTAGGGGTAATCTTTTATTTTTTATTTTTAAAATATATTTTATTGATGTTTTTTACAGAGGAAGGGAGAGGGAGAGTTAGAAACATCGATGAGAAACATCAATCAACTGATGTTTTTCTCTGAACCACCTGAGAATAAGTTTCAAACATGTCTTTACTTTGTCAGAGAGAAAAAAAAAATAACTTTCCTCTACCCTCTTAAGTTAACTCAACAAAAGACAGGTTATCAAAGAGAAAAAACAGATTGAATTCTATACATGGGACAGAAGTTCACCAAGAAATGTGACTCTAGGAGACCTTAGTATTTGGGGCTTATCTACCATGCTAACAGGGGATGGGGAGAGATATGGTGTTAAGAACAAATGACTTCTTAGAAGGTGGGGAAGAAAGGGCACTTATGGAAAAGCAAATAACTTTGGGAAGATAAATGGGCCCTTAGAATAGGTAGGTGAGGAAATATACTCTTAAGGTTTTCTTCATTTTCTGAAGCTTTCTTTCTGTTTCTGCTTCCTTGTACCCCTTTTATCTAAATGCTGGTGTTCCTGAGAGCTCTATCCTAAGACACCTTCTCTTTCCTTTTAATTCTTTTTTAAAAATATATATTTTATTGATTTTTTACAGAGAGGAAGGGAGAAGGATAGAGAGTTAGAAACATCCATGAGAGAGAATCATCGACCAGCTGCCTCTTGCACACCCCCTACTGGGGATGTGCCCGCAACCAAGGTACATGCCCTTGACCGGAATCAAACCCGGGACCCTTGAGTCTGCAGGCCGACGCTCTATCCACTGAGGATACAGCAGTAAGTAAGACAATTAGAAGGGAGCCAAACCAGTTTCGGCTCCTTTTAATTCTTCTACATTCTCCCAAGACTACCTATCTATTCCATGAGTTCAATTATGTATTTGGGGTACATGAGCTCATACACCATATAGCCAACTAATTTCTCTCAGGTTTCAGACCTATACGTCCAATGGCCCACTTGTCCTCCCAGGCATTCCAACTCAAGAGTTTCAAATGGAAATGCTCCTTTACTGATGTCCTCCGTTGATGACACTGCCATCATTTAATTGTCCACGCCTGAAACCGGAAGTCTTCTTGACTCCTTCCTGAACAAAAACTACATGTAACCATCAAGTACAGAGGATTCTAATTTTGAGGTTTTCCTCTACTCCCTGTCGATCTCTACTCACTATCCTATTCTGTATCACCACCATTTCTTGCCAAGATAACGGAAATAGTCAGTCTCCTAACCCATTTCATTGCCTCCAAACTTTCTCCCGGCTAATCCATTTTTACCCTTTGCCAAAGTGATCTACCCAAAATTCAAGTCTCATTGTGGCTCTCTCTCGCTTGAAACGTTCAATGACTTCCTATTTGTGATTAGGCTTAAGTACACACTCTCTTTAATCAGCTTAACAATAACCCACAACCTTCGGACCAACTAAGTACACACTCTCTTTAATGTATTTCTTTTCTTTTTTTTTTTAAACATATATTTTATTGAATTTTTACAGAGAGGAAGGAAGATGGATAAAGAGTTAGAAACATCAATGAGAAACATCGATCAGCTGCCTCCTGCACAACCCCCACTGGGGATGTGCCCACAACCAAGGTACATGCCCTTGACCGGATTCGAATCCGGGACCCTTCAGTCCACAGGTCAATGCTCTATCCACTGAGCCAAACCGGTTAGGGCTTTAATGTATTTCTAACACTTGGCCTCTGCTAACATTAGCTTAACTTTTTTGCCGCCCATGCCTGCAACACTAAGTAGTACTCAGTGTGTATTTATTATTAAAAAAATAAATGGTATGTTTTCTTTTTCTGATAAAATACAAGAGAAAAATTGTCTTACTTACTGCTGTATCCTCAGAAGCCAAAACAGTGCCCGGAACAGAGTAGGTATGCAACAAATAATTCTTAAATGAATGAAAAAAATACAAATCAGTTCCAATGACTGTATGGGGATGAGCAATACAATGGAACCTCTTAAATCCAATAAGCATCGCTTAGAGTAGCATATTTACAACAGTCATACGCTAGAATTTGGCAAGTGTAAAAACTAACTACAGTGATTGCAGGAAAAAAAAGATTTTACTAGTAAATGGGGGGAAAAACATGCTCAACCAACTTCTTTGAAACTGATTCCTATGAATAGAAAAAGTTGTTAACATTTTATAAGAAATAAGATACAAGTTTATAGTACCCTCTTATTTTTATGATTTTAAAAATCATGAGTAAAAAAGTAATGCATATATTTAAACAAATAATAAAGTACTCAGGGAATGCAGTGTTCCATATTTAATCACTATATAACTAAGAGATGAAGATATTTACTCTAGTCAGGACATCTATTCCAAAAACACTTTTTTTTTAACCTTTAAAGACTAATATTAGACAATACATAGAGAACTAAAGCTTGAAAATCTAGAGAAGCAAAAAAATATTTTAATTAAGATAAAACAGTACCTTTAGATAATGATATATATCAAGGATAATCTTCAGAATGCTCATCTATATTGTTTAGGAATGAGAAATACTATTTCAATAAAAATAAAAATACCTTAAAGAAAAAAAATGTAAGCACTTTTTCAATTAAAATGCATGAGATATAGTCTCAACTCATTGGATTACTGAATTGAAAGAGTAAAGTAATAGTTGCCTTTATAATAAATGTGATTTCTCAAATGAGAGAAATTTCACTTATTATATCTATTCTCCCCAAAGGATGTAAATTTACGCCTTCTCCTGGCTCATATGCAATATGCCTGGCCCTAGTCAGTTTGGCTCAGTGGATAGAGCCTTGGCCTATGAACCAAAGGGTCCCAAGTTCAATTCTGGTCAAGGGCATGTACCTTGGTTGTAGGACCTTCCCTGGCCTAGGCCCTGATCAGGGCTCGTGCAGGAGGCAACCAATTAATGTGTTTCTCTGCTTTTCCCTCTCTTCTACTCTCCCTAAAAATCAATGGAAAATTATCCTTGGGTGAGGATTTTAAAAAAAAAAAAAAAAAAAAAAAAAGCCTCTTTAGTTATTTGGAGATAACAAAACACAAGGTTATATCCCTGTTGTGTATCAACTTCAAAATATACTGCATGTAGGTAAAAAAATTTGAATGTTTAAAAAATATGAAATCGCCGAAACTGGTTTGCCTCAATGGATAGAGCGTCGGCTTGGGGACTGAAGGGTCCTGGGTTCGATTCCGGTCAAGGGCATGTACCTTGGTTGCGGGCATATCCCCAGTAGGGGGTGTGCAAGAGGCGGCTGATCGATGACTCTCTCTCATCGATGTTTCTAACTCTCTATCTCTCTCCCTTCCTCTCTGTACAAAATCAATAAAATATATATTTAAAAAAAATAAAAAAATAAAAAATATGAAATCATAAAATTTTCATAAAGTTGTTTGTAAATATTTATAAAATCTTGAGACTTTAAAAACGTATCATCAAAGGCAAACATAAGGCAAAGATGGACAGACCATGATATATAAAAACATAAAAATAAGCATTATATTTAAATAAAGTTTTAATATATTCACATGTAACAAACAGTAGAGTTCAGAATGATAAAAAGCACTAAGATAATAATCACTCCCATGACAAATGGGCAAAGGTAGGGGATTAACAAAAAGAATACAATGGCCAACACATTTAAAAATGTTCAACCTTTTTTCTAATCAAAGATATGCAAATTAAAATGAGATGCCATTTTAACTACCAGAAAAAAACAGTGCAATGAAGCCATATGTATATAAAACTTTGTGCCCATTTCAAGATAGCAATTTTCCTTTTAGGATTATCTCAAGTATCTAGAATATTTTTTAAAAATCATAATATACAAAAAATTAAGTTATATATTTCTTATAGCTTTGTTCATAATATTGTGAGATCAGAATAGAGGTTGATTAAAATATGCCATATTTAACACTGCAATATTATATATCCATTAAATAACACAAGTATATTAATAACATTAAAAATGCTTATAATAGCCGAAACCGGTTTGGCTCAATGGATAGAGCGTCGGCTTGGGGACTAAAGGGACCCGGGTTAGATTCTGGTCAAGGGCATGTACCTTGGTTGCAGGCATATCCCCAGTGGGAGGTGTGCAGGAGGCAGCTGATCGATGACTCTCTCTCATAGATGTTTCTAGCTCTCTATCTCTCTCCCTTCCTCTCTGTACCAAATCAATAAAATATATTTAAAAAATGCTTATAATATACTGTGAAGTTTAAAAAGCAGCTTACCATCCTGGCAGGTGTTTCTCAATGGTTAGAGCATCAGTCTGTGCACAGAAGGGTTGGAGGTTTAATTCCAGGTCAAGGGCACATACCTGGGTTGCAGGTTTGATCCATCCCCTGGTGTGTGTGGGAGGCAACCAATCCATTTATCAGTGTGTGTGGGACCAATCCATTTGTCTCTCTCACATTGATGTTGCTTCCCCCCCCCCACTCCTAGTTTACCTAAAATTTGTTTAAACATGTTTTCTATAATAAAAGTATATTTCTTTTCTAGTAAGAATTATTTTTCTATACAGGCCAAAAATTACATTATCTATCTCTTTCTGTTCCAATTATATACTTCCCAAGTAAACTTGTGACTACCAACCTTTCTCCTAGGTATCCATAACAGAAAAGGAGTGCCCTGAACTGCAGGTTTCTGGTGATAAAAACCTAGAAATAAAATTAGAAGCCATTTAAGATGGAAGCAAAGTGGTTGAAATGAAAGAAAAGATAAAACAAACAAACAAGAAAGATAAGAATAAAGTATGAAAATCAGGGACCTATAAAAGAAGCCATGGTATGATCAAAATACATTTGCAAACTATAAAAATTATGGGTACTGGATGATGAAAAGATGATTATTACTGCAGGAAAGAATGGATAAAATATACTGATAAAAAAGCTACAAAAGGACATAATAAAAAAAGTTTAGCTAAAAATGCAAATTAAAATAAGCATGTTAAAGAGCTTATTTTGAAATGTGATATTCTAGACCAGTGGTCAGCAAACCGTGGCTCTCGAGCCACATGCGGCTCTTTGGCCCCTTGAGTGTGGCTCTTCCACAAAATACCACGGCCTGGGCACATCTATTTTGAAGAAGTGGTGTTAGGAGAAGTTTAAGTTTAAAACATTTGGCTCTCAAAAGAAATGTCAATCGTTCTACTGTTGACATTTGGCTCTGTTGACTAATGAGTTTGCCGACCACTGACCGAGACTGTACAGAGCAGAGAGCTTTGTATTGTCTGATTTCGTCCTGAAAGTCCATACTATCCTGAACTCTCTCCTATACTGGTTTGTCATAGCACCTCCTCTTAAGTTACTGTTTGGGTCAGACCAGATTTAAATGCCTATATTACTATCAATGACAATACCTATGAACACAAGTTATTTTGAACAAAATCTTTACCCAACATCTTCAATATTACGATTTTAAGTCCCTTTTGATTGGAGGAAAATGTTTAAAAGGACCAAGGCCTGGGAGATCCTCTGGACAACCAGAGCCAGCCTGAAGGCCCGGAAGCCAAGAAGGTATACCAAGAGGAGGCACCATCTAACCGAAGTGCAGACTGACATGTCAGGGCAAATTTATGTCATTATTCTGCATTCTGAAAATGTGTCATTTAAGTACATAATAACTAGAGAAAGTGAGTTTATGTAAACTTTTAAAAAATATATATTTTATTGATTTTTTACAGAGAGGAAGGGAGAGGGATAGAGAGCTAGAAACATCAATGAGAAATGAACATTAATCAGCTGCCTCTTGCACACCCCCCACTGGGGATGTGCCTGCAACCAAGGCCGACGCTCTATCCACTGAGCCAAATCGGTTTCAGCTAGTTTATGTAAACTTTTGTTTATCAATCTTATACAGGAAAATACTTGTGTTTATTTTAAAGATCAGTTATTCTACACAGAAAAAGGTACCTGGATTTCCTGCCTCTCACCATATAGAGGATGGGGCAAAATCAGGTTTATAGTTGTATGTGCAACAGAATTTATTCTTTATTAATATTTATTAATTATTGTATTATTCTCCAAATGAACAACTGTAAACCTACTTTTGCCCCACCCTGTATTCTAGAAATTAGAGATCTCATTGTGGAAGTACAACTCTAAAGCAAATAGAAGAAAGTATAGAGTATTATTATGATTTTGGGACAGGGTAGGGCTTTTATAGTAACACTAGAGGCCCGGTGCACAAAATTCGTGCACTGGGAGTGGTCAGGGGAAGGGCCCTCAGCCCAGCCTGTGTCCTCTCGCAGACCAGGAGTCCTCAGGGGATGTCTAACTGATGTCTTAGGCCCCTTCCCCATGGGGAGCAGGTCTAAGCCCACAGTTGGACATCCTTAGCGCTGCCTTGGAGGTGGGAGAGGATCCTGCCACCGCTGCTGCACTCACCAGCTGTGAGCCAGACTCAAGGCTTCTGGCTGAGTGGTGCTCCCCTTGTAGGAGCACACTGACCACCAGGGGGCAGGCACCTGGGCCCAGGCTTCCCTCTGGCCCCAGCTTCACCCAGAAGGATGTCTGGTCTAATTAGCATATTATGTAATCATTATTATAAACAATGAAATTAGAAACTAATGGATTTGACTATATCAAACTAAACATATCCTTGTTCAAGAAAGGAAAATTTATAGATGGATGATGGATTGGAAAAAATCACTTGCAACAGCCCTGGCCAGTTTTGCTCAATAGATAGAGCTTCAGCCTGTGGACTGAAGGGTCCCAGGTTCGATTCCAGCCAAGGGTACATGCCACGGTTGCAAGCTCCATCCCCGGTGAGGGGTGTGCAGAAGGCAGCTGATCAATGATTCTCTCTCATCGCTGATGTTTCTATCTCTCTCTCCCTCTCCTTTCCTCTCTGAAATCAATAAAAAAATATATTTTAAAAATTACTTGCAACATCTTAAGTGGGTGAGATAGGTATTTAGAACATGGGTTGTTCTGTAACCAGTTAATTAGTAAATATTTTAGGTTTGTGGCTCTCTGTTTTAACTGCTCAAATCTCGTGTTATAGCACAAAAGCAGCCATAGACAATACATAGATGAATGAAAGTGACTGGGTTCCAATAAAACCTTATTTACAAAACAGGTGGTGGGCAGGATTTGGCCTGTGGGCTGTTGTTTGTTACCTCCTAATATAGTGTATACAACAAATTCCCATGGATCAATAAGAGAAATTTGAAACACTCAATGGAAAACCAGGCAAAGGATATCAATAAGCAATTGGAAGAATAAAAAAATCCAATGGCTAAACAAGTTTATGGATGTGCAACTTTATTAATAGTCTGAGAAATGCAAATTAAACAATTCCAGTTTGCATTCAACAGATCTGTCAGAACATGGACGTCAGATAGCTTAGGCGGAGGGAAGGGTGTGGGGAAACATGAAACGCTTATGCCTTGCCAAGGAGTGTGTTATGGAGAGCCATCCTGGAGAGCAATCTGGAAGTGCTAAGTGAAATGAAGTCTTTCCATACTGCAACTTTAAAGCAACACACATACTTTTTTAAAAAAGTACATTTTTATTGATTTCAGAGAGGAAGGGAGGGGGAGAGAGAGAAAAACATTAATGATGAGAGAGGATCACAGATCAGCTGCCTCTTGCATGCCCTCCACTGGGGATTGAGCCCATAACCCAGGCATATGCCCTTGACCGGAATCGACCCCATGACCGGAATCGACCCCATGACCCTTCATTCCACAGGCCGATGTTCTATCCACTAAGCCAAGCCAGCTAAAGCACAACACACATACTTTAAAAAAATTCTGTAATTATAGACTATCTACATAAACTTTATTTTTCTTATTTCAATAATAAACAAAAACACTATCATAGACTGCCATTAGTCTACAGACCATATGTTATAGACTACTTTCTACCAATGTATTTTAAAAATGTAGAAAATCTTAATATAATTAGCATCTAATTCTTTTATCATTTAGTTTTCTATCTTTAAGAGAACTGGCTTTACAAAGCCTGATTAATGGCATGCAAAACTCACATGAATTAAAAAAAAAAAAAAAAAAGAGAGAGAGAGAGGAGAGAGAGAGAGAGAGAGAGAGAGAGAGAGAGAGAGAGAGAGAGAGACAGACCTACCTGGCCTGTGTGGTTCAGTGGTTGTGTCGACCTACAAACCAGGTCATGGTTCAATTCCCGGTCAGGGCACATGCCTGAAGTGTAGGCTTGATCCCCAGAGGGGGTCGTGCAGGAAGCAGCCAATCAACTATTCTCTCTTATCGTTGATGCTTCTATCTCCCCCCCCCCCTCCTCTCTGAAATCAATAAAAATATTTAAAAAAATAATAAAATAAAGTGTGACTTGAATTTTGTAGATGGAGAGCCAATTACAGGGTAATATTCTTAGCTCCTTCTGGGTTTTCCCTCTAAAGTGTCAGGAACACCTCAGTAGAATTTGAGAAACAGTTAACAAGCAGGGACAATTATTGAATACCTATCAATCTTTAGCTAAATAAAACTAAGGTATAAGGATGTTTTCCTCTCTCTTTAATGGAAAATTAAATTACACAAACAATATAACCTGCTTGCTAATTAGAAATTGCAACTTCCTTTAGCCATTTTTTTCTACCTCACCCCGAGTATAATCTATTCTAGCCTTAGGTTCTGAAATACAGGCTTTCCTTTCATTGAATTAATTTGCCATGGTCTGATAAAATACCATGAACTATTCAAATTAGTATGACCTAAACAGTAAGAGTAGCTTGCAAATACACTGATTAAAAGGCTTATTGTCTCAAAGTACATCACATACTTCACCTTAAAAATAAATTTGTTGGCCGAAACCGGTTTGGCTCAATGGATAGAGAGTCGGCTTGGGGACTGAAAGGACCCGGGTTCGATTCCGGTCAAGGGCATGTACCTTGGTTGCGGGCATATCCCCAGTAGGGGGTGTGCAAGAGGCAGCTGATCGATGACTCTCTCTCATCCATGTTTTTAGCTCTCTATCTCTCTCCCTTCCTCTCTGTACAAAAATCAATAAAAAAAAAATATAAAAATAAATAAATAAAATAAATTTGTTGCCCGGCTGGCATGGCTCAGTAGTTGAGTGTTGACCTATGAACCAGGAGGTCACAGTTCGACTCCTGGTCAGGGCACATGCCTGGGTTGTGGTTGCGGGTTTGATCCCCAGTAGGGGGCATGCAGAAGGCAGCCTATCAATGACTCTCTCTTATCATTGATGTCCCTATCTCTTTCTCCCTTTCCGTTCCTGTCTGAAATAAATAAAAATAAAAAACAACTCCGGTTTAAAAAAACAAAAGAAATAAATTTGTTATTAAAAAAATGCTAGTGCTTAAAATTACTTCGAAGTTGAAATAGCTCTGACATCACAGAAACATTTTTCTTTCCAGTCTTATTACATGTTCATATAAAGGTTCAATTAGCCCTAACCGGTTTGGCTCAGTGGATAGAGCATTGGCCTGTGGACTGAAGGGTCCCGGGTTTGAATCCGATCAAGGGCATGTACCTTGGTTGTGGGCACATCCCCAACAGGGGGGTATACAGGAGGCAGCTGTTCCAAATGTTTCTAACTCATTATCTCTCTCCTTTTCTCTCTGTAAAAAAAAAAAGTCAGCCGGGACCGGTTTGGCTCAGTGGATAGAGCGTCGGCTTGGGGACTGAAGGGTCCCGGGTTCGATTCCAGTCAAGGGCATGTACCTTGGATGCGGGCACATCCCCAGTGGGGGGTGTGCAGTAGGCAGCTGATCAATGACTCTCTCTCATCGATGTTTCTAACTCTCTATCTCTCTCTCCCCCTTCATCTCTGTACAAAATCAATAAAAATATATTTAAAAAAGGAAAAAAAAATCAATTACTAGCCCCCTCCCCCCCCAAACAACTAAGATCAGCCCTGGCCAGTGTGGTACAATGGCTCAGAGGCAAGGAGGAGTAGGAAAATGAGGCCAACCAATCAGGAATTGGGTTAAATTTTCAGTCTATTTTATCTGGCCCAAAAGAGAATGTGTGCATGCATGTGTGCATATGAAGTACGGAGAGGGGTAGACTCTTCGGACAAGCAGAGGACAAAAGGTCAAGAAGAACCAAATGTCATAGTTGAAGCACTTTCCTTTCACGAATTCCTAAAAATATAGACTAATTTAAAGACTTCTGTCAGACACTAATGAAAGGAAACACGATAGCAGTCCTCTTTCTTCATCCATAAACAGGCCATTTCCAGAACAGTAGTGAGAGCGCAGGAATATTATTTGAAAGACTTCTTTCCGTGCCTGCAAGGACTTTCACATACAGATCGCCGGAGTAAAAACTGAAGGCTGCTTTTAGAATCAAGCCCTGACTGGTGTTTCCAGTGGTTAGTGTCACCCCACGCACCTAAGGGTCTTGGGTTCAATTCCTGGTCAAGGGCACATATCTGGGTTTAGGTTCAATCCCAGCCCAGTAGGTGGACGTGCAAGGAGGCAACCAATCAATGTGGCTCTCTCATCGATGTTTTCCCCTCCTTCCCTTCCATTCTTTCTAAAAAAACAATGGGAAAAAATATCCTCAGGTGAGGATTAATAAATCAAATAAATTAATAAAAAAAAAAGAGAATTTGAAAACAAATAAGATCAGCCCTGACCAGTGTGGTGCATTTGGCTGCAGAGTCATCCCATATACCAAATGGTGGTAGTTTTGATTCCCAGTCAGGGCACGTACCTAGGTTATAAGTTGAATCTCTGGTTGGGGTACATGTAGGAGGCAACCGATCAATGTTGCTCTCTCTCCCCCATCCTCTTTCTAAATATAAAAAACAACAACACAACGGCTAAGTTCATACTGTATGTAAAAGAAACAATTTTGATAGAAAAGAATACAAGTATTTTTTAAAAGAGAACACACAGATGATAAAATATAGACTGCTAATACACATTTATTCTTTTATTGCTAAACATCCAATGCCAGCAACTATGGTATCTTCAAGTTCAGTCCTATGAGTGAATTACAACACAGTCAAAAGATTTAGAGAAAAAAAATCTCTGTGCACCATTAGTATATAGACATTCAATAAATACCATAGGACAGACTGATGTCTGAGTGCTACATATCCATGAAGTACAAGTTTACAATTTACTACTAGAACAGACAATGACCTATAAGAGTGATTATCAAATGGTCAAGTTTAACTGCATGTCTTTTCAAACTGAGATGCTGAAAGAAATATATACATTCTTTACAGATCATGGGTGATTTTTTAAGATCCTCAAAAATGTAAACAATGCAGAGGAGGAACACTGAAAATAAAATTTCATTGAACAAAATAACAACACAACAAAAAGTACACTTTTCTTCAAAGCCTCAAAACAAATCAATTTTCCTAATTGCTCTACAGAAATCAAAATGGATTATTTTCAGAGATGATAATCTTCCAGGGACACACAGACCTTCCGAGTTATTTTTTATGTTAACATATATTTACAGTAAATATTCAATAGTTTTTATAGCTTACTTAAATAGATACATGCTTCCCTAATCCATAAATAACACTAATTGTCATCCACTCAACCATATTTATTGAGTGTTTATGATGTCACATGCACTGTGTTAGGGATGCAAAGAGGAGTATGACACGGTCCTTGCTCTAGAAGTGCCACAATCAAGGTGAAGAGACAACACGTAACATTTCTTCCCTTTCTTACAGGATGAGGCCATTTCTATACAAACGGGACTGATCTGCTCAGCACCCTAATAGAGTGGCTCCCCAATCCTGACCCTATGGAGCAACAGACCAAGGTGTTTAAAAGCTACAAGAAAGTAATGTGGGTGGGATTTTTTTTTTTCCACCCAGAAAACAAAATTAATGGGAAGGATTTTTTTCTATTAAATTTTCTCCTCAGCTTAAAAAAAAACTGACCTGCACGTATACAATGTTTTCATTAGTAAATCGCTCAGCTCACGTGTTCAAATTAATTATGCAAGTATTTCATGGTATTCCCTAAGTGCTACCTGAACAGGTCTGAACATTACTCTGCTAATACATTTTGATCCTGAAATGATTGCGTACAAACGGAACAAATACGTTTTCCCTAGGATAGGCTAATAATTTGTATGGTTTTAGTAGTGCTAAGAACTGATAACCTGGAGTCATTGCTTAAAATACTAAAATCATACTCAATATGTAATTCGTTTAAGAAGGCAGGCAATTGTGTGATACAGTCTAAAGAGTTTGTTAAAAATAATTAAAAACTCGTTAATCTGAAAAAGGTGAACCCCCTGGGAAGAAGTTAGGACTGCTAGTGTTCCTGAGTGTATGAGAAAAGGACATATTTGTCATCATGTACAAGTGCTCATACACTTCTGAACTGGGCGGGGCTTTTTCGGCACAAGAGTAGGTTCCCGGCTCTGGCAAATCCACGTTGGTACTCATGTGAAGCTGTCCTCACTGTGCAACCAAGTGTTCTGTGGACCCAGTGAGGTAGCTCGGGGGAAAGATGGAAGGCCAGGATTAGATGTTTTATTGCCCAACACAGAGAATCGTGGGAGCTGCTGGTGAGGACAGAGCATAGCTCGGAGCTTAAGGCAGTTGCTTCTCGAAGACAGGAACGGGGGAGCTGGGACTCGAATAGCCCCGGCAGCATAAAAAAAAAAAGGTCTACCCTGGAAACAGTTCCAAGCTTCGAAGCTCTGCAGAGAATGGTAATCAGGACCGCAGAGGTCCCGGGTCGTGGCTTGTGATGTCGAAAGGTTCAGCTTAGTTCTGAGGTTCAACCCTAACTGCTCCAGCTCACGTGCTGCAAGTGGGAGAGCCTTCCTGCAGCCGATTCTAAATGTCAAGGCCAAGTGCTTCTGTGAGGGAATGGGGGCACGTTAGCAAAGAGGTAACTTGTGGGGCAAAACCTGTGTCAAGGTATTAGGCCCTACTTCTTAAATTGTTCAATTATTTGGCATCGTTTGACAAAGATTTTCCCTTTTGGGTCAGCAGATTCTCTTATAAAATGTTATGAACTGCAATCAGACCCCAGTTATCAGAGTATAAAATAATACGCCATTAAATTTTAAAATACTTTTCTAACAAGACAAAGGACAAGAAGTACAGGTTGAGAAAATGCTCATCCCTTCCACTTGGCCAAAGTGTGGTTTCCTTCAGCTATGGATTGATGATTTAAGAAGTTTTCCTCAACTAATTTTACCCAATTTTGTTATCCTTTGAAACTATGAAGATTCTATAGTCTAACTCATTTTGTTGTCTAAGGATCTTCATATGAGACAATGTGAAGTCACACAAAAAGGTTTAACAAGAATCTGCACTTGTTGAGGAATTGTTCCACAAGCACGTGCAGATTGAGTTCAGTCTTTGAAACTAGAATGTAGTCAAGGACTAGACCTGGCTTTTCTTCTGTTAGCCCCATCCTAGCGTTTGGATTCTCTGGATATAGGAGGAGCTTAAAAGTTGATGGCTAAAATGTCATTTTAAGGGAACACTTGATATTTCACACCAGGTACTGGTTTTCAGTATTGCATATTGTAACTCACAGATTGTGTCGGGTGAGTGCCGACATTACCGCGCTGTCACCATCCAGAGTCCCAGAGTCACATTGGCAGCCAAAAGGACACTGCCGCCAAGCAAGATGAAAAATCCTATCAGATCTTTCACATCGTTGTCTCCGATCACTGAGGTAAGAGTGGCATCCAGGAAAGAGTTTAGAATCCACTGGCCATCCAGAGCAAAGCAGGGCACTGCATTGACAATAGCCAGAGCTCCTGAGAGCGAGATCAGGTACCTGGTGAAAATCAGTTAAGGAGCCGATGGTGAGGTGTGAGTGGAAATCGCATAAAGAACATACTTTACCAAGACTGGATTCGAGATTGCAGGTGACTTCCCTCCTTTCTCTGACTCTGTGCCTACCAGTACAGGCCATTCCTTCTTGGATCTCTATTACTGAAAACAAATGACATTATTCTAAGTTCAAAAACCTTGACTAGAAAACTAAAGGCCATTTGTAAACTAAGATATTCTATAATAAACCCCAGGAAAGACTGAGTCTTTTTAATTCTTTAATGATAAAAGGAATTTGGAAGGAATAAGAAATAAAATTATTTTTTGATCCTTGTAAGTATTACATTCCATTAGGAAACAAAAGTTTTGGCCCCTTGAACTCTATTTTGCCATAATCTATAAGGTTATAGCATAAATAATGTAAATATAACTCTATTTTACTATCATCTGCACATTTATAGTGCAGATCCCTGAGACAAAGCTACAATCTATAAGATACAATCTTGATTGTACACATTCTTTAGTAACTGCTCATTTGTTTTCCATTTCATTTCCCCCCAAATCACTGAGAAAAGGAGTTTAAAAAATTTGAAAGGGGCAAAAGGAAACCCTCCACACTGTTCAGTTTATTCAAATCCTACACGATAATTTTTTTTTTAAAGTTCACCTTGTATATGCAAACATAATATGCTAAAGAATACAAGAGATTTTGTCCTCTGAATCCTATTTTCGTAGTGGAAATGAGTCTGCTGTCCCTTATGCATTCCTTCATTTGCTCAGAACTATCAGGCCCGGAAGAGGCAGAATTCATCACCTCACTAGTCACTGTAGTTTTCATCCTTTGTAACTCAACTCTCAATTTGTATTCTTTTTTAAAAATATATTTGTGTTTTTTCACAGAAAGGAAGGGAGAGAGACAGAGAGCTAGAAACATCGATGAGAGAGAAACATTGATCAGCTGCCTCTTGCACACCCTCCACTGGGGATGCACCCGCAACCAAGGTACATGCCCTTGACCGGAATCAAACCTGGGACTCCCCATCCTGCAGGCTGACGCTCCATCCACTGAGCCAAACCGGCCAGGGCTCAATTTGTATTCTGTGTTCCTTTCCTTTCCTGTCCTTAAACTTTCTCTTTCCCTTTCAATCCCTCTCCTCCCTTGGATTTCTTCCCTCCTTAGTTGATGCTTTTCATCTTGAAGTCTCTACTTTAGTTGTTAACTGATATCTGTGAGGTTTACGAGTGTTCTATGTAAGGTAAGAACGATCCAGTTCCACATAACACATTTTAAAACATTTTCACAACAGAAAGGATACTTGACAAATGTCTCCACAACTACAGGCAGATCAATGCTTAGAAAGTTAAAACGTGGGATAAAACTGGTGATGCTCACTAAAAGAAAAAAGAAAAAATGCATATTACTCATATAGATAAACATTATAAATTTTACCATATAATAAAAATTGGGCTAGCCTATTAAATTGGTTGAGAAAACCTTTTCCAAACATATGGGACAGGCTTTGTATCACATATAAGAACAATCAATTATTCTAAGAACATCTAATAATTTCTGGAATATAGAAATCATGCTCCAATACATACTTATATTTTGAGGTGAGAATAAGATAAAGTTAACTATATACCAAATATGAATACCAAACACAAGAGACTGATTTAATAAATACAGAATTTACATAGAGTCCTTATCCTTTCAAAGAGGTATAACCTCAAAGTTACATTCACTACAACTATTATGACACTTAACCTTTTGGGTCTCGGTTTTTTCCTTCATTGCTGAAAGGATTAAGACTAGAGAATTAAAAAAAAAATATTTTATTGATTTTTTACAGACAGGAAGGGAGAGAGATAAAGAGTTAAAAACATCGATCAGTTGCCTCCTGCACGACCCCCACTGGGGATGTGCCCGTAACCAAGGTACATGCCCCTGACCGGAATCTATCCTGGGACCTTTCAGTCCACTGAGCCAAACTGGTTAGGGCAAGACTAGAGAATTTTTAAGGTTTCTTCCACAATGTGGATTCCACAATCCTGTTTTTGTTCAAAATATTTAAAAACTTCCTTGTAATTAAGTAGAACTTACAATATACACTTCTGCATTACCCTAAAAGGGGACCTTTTTTCATTTGTGGAGGATGTATTTAATATTTGTAATCTAGAATCACTTAGTATAAAATTAAAAAAAAAAATAACTCAGGTTGTACCTCAGGATATGACTGAAGCAATGAGAGCCTTTTCAGCTTAACAATAACCCACAACCTTCGGACCAACTGAGAGCCTTTTCAAAAGTAACATAAAACCCACATGCCCATCAACTGATTAATGAACAAAGAAAATGTGCTATGCCCATACAATGGAAGATTATTTGGCCATAACAATGATGTACTGGAACAGGCTACAACTTAGTGAACTTTCAAAACATTATGCTAAGTGAAAGAAGCTGGTCACAAAATATTCCATGTATGTGAAATTCAAAGAACAGGCAAATTTATAGACACCGAAATTAGTCATTGCCAGAGGCTGGGGGATATTGGGGGGAAATGAGGAGTGCTTGCTTAATGGGAATGGGGTTCCTTTTTGAGGTGAAAATATTCTGGAACTAGATTTTTGGTGATAGTTGCACAATTCTGAATATATTAAAAATTATAAATTGTTTACTTTAAAAGCGTGAATTTGCCTGGCCAGTGTGGCTCAGTGGTTGAGCCTCTACCTATGAAGCAGGAGGTCATGGTGCAATTCCTGTTCAGGGCACATGTCCAGGCTGTGAGCTCAACCCCCGCAGTGCAGGAGGCAGCCGATCAATGATTCTCTCTCATTACTGTTGTTTCTATCTCTCTTCCCTTCCTCTCTAAAGTCAGTAAAAAAAAAAAAAAATTTTAAAAGCATGAATTGTATGGAATGTAAATTATATTTCAGTAAGTTATATCAAAAAGGAATACTAAAAAGCTTAGACAAGAGGAGTTAGACTATAGGATCTTCAGCCACATGAAGAAGCTCTATACTGTTCAAATAATTATGCTGCCCAGTTTTGAAATTACGTTCACATAAAACTGACGTGTCATGTACAAATCAAATTATTGTTACATCCCTGGCATTTAGGGTATGCTGCGCTTGCCACTACTTTTGGGAGCTTGGATAAAATTTAATAAGCTTTCACAGGATATCTAAGAGACCAGCTCTATGACTTGGGCATAAGTGGAAGAGAAGGAAAAGTGTATTACACTCCAAAGGCAGACATGGGATTCAGCTCCATCTTGCTTTTATAAATTCAGACTCTTTTCCTACTGCGTACATTTTATTTAATACTTAAGCTAGCAACACCTGAGACTAATATAAAGTTGTATGCCAACTGTAACTGATAATTCTTTAAAATTAAAAACAAGTTAACAAGACTTTGAAAAGTGAGCAAATTTACAACAAAAACAAATGCAATATGGCGTCTGAATGGTTTTCTGAGGGCCTACCATCATAACACTCACCTGTGTAGTGCAGGTGCAGAGGATGTCCTACGAACAACATATCGATTTGAGGCGGGTGTTTCACTTTTATTAAGCGGGTGTGAGTTTCCAGAGAAGGGGTTATGCAGAAACTTGAACTTGAGCCTTTTTTACAGTCTTTATTGGTTCTACACACTTGGGTGGCTTCAACTGCTTTCCGGGCAGGCAGACATGTATGCTATGGAAAAAATATTAATTAGTCAATACTAAAAATGATTTATTAAAAGAAAATCACCAAGTTACAAGTCCGTCAATATCTTTAAATGTCATCTAGCATATTCGGAAAGAATTTCACGTAAAAAATGCCATTTATGTGCACCTGCTATAAATCAGATTCAAGTATTTTACTTTGTCCAAATAAGAGATTACCACTATACAATTTTAAAGATTCTCAGATGGAATGCGACACATGAAGTGCAGAGATTTTAATAAAATGATACAAAGTAAAAGGAAGAGAAGTTTTCATAGATCCCATTTTAGCTCTATCTGCTTATTATATAATATTGATAATTATATCTGATAAGCAAGACAGCTTCAGAGACAACTTACCAGGCGCTTATTAAAATTATTTCTGTAGGAAAAGCACACATCGGTGAGGCTTTGGTTGTTACAGCATTCGATGGAACCATCTAGCCGTTTGTATGCTGAAGAGAAATAGTTTATTAGAATCTATTACATAGAATCACATTTCTAATAAAAATTTTGTTTTCAAGACAACAACAGTAAGATGCATATGAATTCAGACTCTGGATAATTCAGAGCCCAGCTTGATGGCTACTCAGTGCAGAGTTTCATTTTATATTACAAAAGGATAGATATTCAGTTTGGAATCAAGAAGCAGCACTTACCCTAGGTTAGCTCTCTTCATATAAACTGACCCACTTGTGAAGCTGGAGCTCCAGTCTCAGTGGGCTTTATAACTCCAGCTGGTCAAGCACAAACGTTTAATGAGCCACTGTTAGCTGCCCTAATGCCACTGGTCCAGTATCACTAGAGCTCCTGCATGGTGATGTTAGCAAACAAAATGGCGAAAGGATGCCCAAGACACTCTCACCCCTAAGGAAACCACTGTTATATCACACTAGAGGCCCCTTGCAGGAAGATTCCTGCAATAGGGCTTCCTGCTGTGGTCTCTGCTGCCCCACCTGCTTTCCTCCCTTCTCCCCACCCCACCTGCTTCTCTTCTTTCTCCTCCCCCCCACCCCCCCCCCCGCCTGCTTCCCTCCTTTCTCCCGCCTCCCTTCTCCCCGTCCTGCTTGCTTGCTTCTCCGCAGCATCGCTCCCTTCTGCAGCACTTGGCTTCTTTCTACGCTGTCTTCAGTCTTCGCTCTGGCCTGGTTGGGTTAATTTGCATACTCACACTGATTGGCTGGTAGGCGTGGCTTGTAGGTGTAGCAAAGGTACGGTCAATTAGCATTTTCCTCTTTTATTAGTGTAGATACCTATCTCACCTCCAGCCTTACCTTGGGGCTTTCCTTCAGGAACCAGGGCAGCCCAATTTGACCCCACAGATGTGTACACATTTGCCTGCACACCAATAATCCAGTTATCATTTTTGAATGATAACAGAAACTGTTTATTCCCACTATTCATTTATTGTTTTAAAGTTCTTCTTTTTTAAAAAATATATTCTATTGATTTTTCACAAAGAGGAAGGGAGAGGGACAGAGAGCCAGAAATATCAATGAGAGAGAAACATCGACCAGCTGCCTCCTGCACGCCCCCCACCGGGGATGTGCCCGCAACTAATGCACATGCCCTTGACCGGAATCGAACCTGGGACCCTTCAGTCCGCAGACCGACGCTCTACCATTGAGCCAAACTGGCTTCGGCTGTTTTAAACTTCTTTAGTACACTGCTTCTCTGGTATCTGGGGCAGAATAAGGAAAGTAAACTGACGCAGGTGGTATAAAAAATGATTTTCATGTATTTATTTTGGAAGGTTCTCGGCATTCAACACATCAAACTTGTGAAGCATAAATTGATGTATGGGAAGGACCAATGAAATTTAGAATCTTATATTCATACAGCCATATAACCAAACGGACTGAGGAAGACATTCAAGAACAAAGTTACTATAGAACTGCAAAAAAAAAGTGTGCTTTCCAGTACAAAAAAAAATTTTAAAAAAGGTTTTCATTACAAGAGTGTCTTCAGGAACACTGGCATGAAAATGTTAGTTGATATGCAATGTGATTTTATAAGGACACTGTATTTCAGCCAAAGGTTTTTGTTTGTTTTTAAATAGTTTTTTATTTTATTTATTTTTTAAAATATTTTATTGATTTTTTTACAGAGAGGAAGGGAGAGGGACAGAGAGTTAGAAACATCGATCCCTCCTGGGGACATGCCCGCATCCAAGGTACATGCCCTTGACCGGAATCGAACCTGGGACCATTCAGTCCACAGGCCGACGCTCTATCCACTGAGCCAAATCAGTTTTGGCTAAATAGTTTTTCAAACTAGATTATTTAAGAATGATATCTTGTACTGGCTACACTGGATCTTCCCTAGTCACTGCTGCTCTCTCTCCTTGGCCAACACAAAGTACAGAACAAAACAGGAAGCAATCTAACCAGTGCAACTACTTCTCCTCCGCAATGGCTGGCGACATGGGCAGTTTTGTTTTCTTAGCCATAATTGAATGGTATTTAAATCTAGAATTACAAATCATATTTAAAATATGAAAGCAGACTGTGAATATGTAATGGCACTGACAAACCCGTGCCTACAATCACGCATCAGCACAATGATAAAGTATAAGGCAAAAAATTATTAGAATTAAAAAAAAAATCAATACAAGCTGTAAAACCCTCAGTGTTCATTTTGTTCAGTTGCCAAGTCCCACCAGTATTTACCTCCTAATCATTTTTCTATCACCATCTGTTCGCACTTGAGTGTGGACTCCAATTCCTTCTCACCTTACCCATCTGAACAAAGTCCTAATGAGTTTTATTTCCTTAGCATCCAGCTCGCACGTGCAAACCTGTCCTACATACCGAATGTTTCTTTTTTCTTTTCTTTTTTTAAAAAAAAATATTTTATTGATTTTGTACAGAGAGGAAGAGAGAGGGATAGAGAGTTAGAAACATCGATGAGAGAGAATCATCGATCAGCTGCCTCTTGCACACCCCCCACTGGGGATGTGTCCGCAACCAAGGTACATGCCCTTGACTGGAATCAAACCTGGGACCTTTCAGTTCGCAGGCCGACGCTCTATCCACTGAGACAAACTGGTTTCGGCCAAATGTTTCAAATTAACCTGCCAAGGTAGAACTACAAGAATATGGCTCTTCTAACGGAATATTTCCAAACACTCTGCACTGCTCCCAAATACAGTCCAAGTTTCATAGCCTAAAACTTAAACTTTCATTTTTTATCATCTTGCCCCAGGCTGCTCCTCCTCCTCCTCCTCCTCCTCCTCATTCCCTGACGCCTCTGGGCTTGCAGAGCTGACTCTGGAGGCTGGGAGGTGGGTTTGTGGCCACCGCAGGACTGAGGCCTACTCCACCACCTCTCAGTGCTACTGTCCCTGGGCCCAGCTCCCACCAGGTCCCCTGGACAGGTGAGTGCTCCGGCTCCACAGAAGATGCCGGACCAGGGAGCAGCCTCTCAGAGGGCAGGTCCACAGCTGCTTGGCTGACCTGGATGAGTGGTGCTCCCACAGCGGGCTGCTCCCCACAGGCCACGCCCCCCACCAGTGCACAAATCCCAGGCATCGGGCCTCTAGTATCAAATAAATTAAGTGGATAATGGAAAAAGTAGCAAGTGATGGGGACTGTAATGAATTAGAAAAAATATATACTATTCTAAGGGGTTAGCAGCCAGGCCACTCAACTTGGGGCCCAGATTTGATAGTTCCTCCATTTTATTCCAAGAGGAATCAGAAATCTGGACTTCATGTGAACCCTCTTGAATTTTAAATATTAGCAGCTGCATGAATTTTTTAAAAATACATTGCAAGCCAAACCAAATACATCTGCCAAGACTGCATTTGGCCTCTAAATAGTCTACCACTAATTTTCAACCTCTGGGTAATGACTGCTTCTTATGGTGATTTTTCCAACCAAAACATGAATCCATGACTGTGGCTATTCTGACAAGATTAAGTATCCCTTGACATGCAGGATTTTCCACTAAAAAGTTAAATATTTTGTTACCAGGTAAGAAAGTAAACTTGATATTTGCATTTATCAATTTTTTAAAAGTTGTGGGTCTAAAATATCTTATTTTAGAATCTTTTCTACTGGATCATATTAAAGAACAAGTTGCTGAACCAATTTCTGGAACTCAATTCTTAACCTATAAAGTAGAGACGCCATGGAAAACTTTCACATTAAAGGTACTTCTATGAATCATGAGAAGCCAATCCAATTCTGCTTTGGAAAGAGTATTCAAGACTGCAACGGGAGGTCCCAGAGGCATTTATGGGTTCAATTTAATTTGAGTTAAAGATTAGAATTATTCTATGTATCTCCCCAGTCTAGGAGACAATTAGGAAAAGTTAAAACCAGATTAGTTTCAGAATTTCACTATCGGGAGAACCTGCATATTCGGAATGTACCCTAAGACGGGGCTTAAGATAGTCATAGACATCTCCTATTCTTCAAAGAATAGTCTAGACCAGAGGCAATTCTGGAATAAGGTTGGAGAGAAACTTCTTCAATCTATAGTTTATAGTTCTTACTACTACTACTTTCTAGATCACTAAAATGAACTGAACAATTTTCTTAACCTAGCTCATTAAACACATACATGTAGTTAGAGCTCCAACACAGGGAGAGGCAAGCCTATTTATCTTTAGTTCTACAGCATCACTTACTAATAAGTAGTTTAAAAATTATTTAAAACATGCCGGGACCGGTTTGGCTCAGTGGATAGAGCGTAGGCCTGCGGACTGAAAGGTCCCGGGTTCGATTCCGGTCAAGGGCATGTACCTTGGTTGCGGGCACATCCCCAGTAGGGGGTGTGCAAGAGGCAGCTGATCGATGATTCTCTCTCATCGATGTTTCTGACTCTCTATCCCTCTCTCTTCCTCTCTGTGAAAAATCAATAAAATATATTTAAAAAAATTATTTAAAACACACACACTCTCTTCAATTTAGGATAGCAAAGAAGTCTTATAAAACATTACAGAAAATTTGGGCCTAAAAATGATCTGGGTATTGAAAATATGTGGAAAAGATCCCTGCAGTTTTCCTTTTATTACCTTAAAGATATGTAAGATAATGATATTCCTATTGCTAAGCAGTTATGGGCATACACCCTCACTTCTTCTGAGCAGGAATATAGGTTACTCAAGGGAATGTCTGAGTCCGGGCTCACAGCTTCATTTTAGGAAGCAGTTGCCTTCAGTGTTCAATATCATTCTCCTTCAAATGCAGTTCAAACGCTGGCCTTGCTGAGTGTAGTCTTTCTTACTCAAGATAATGCTTTTAGAAAAATAAAAAAGAATTTTTGCTTTATGCATATGATATAGTGTCCTCTCAAACTAAAGAGAGGAAAATAGTCCCTCCCCCAAAACAAACAAACAACAACAACAACAAAAACACCACAAAACGAAACAAAACAAAAAACCACAAAGAGCCAGACTAGTTCTTGCCTGTAACTTTAGTTCTATTTAAATCACTAAGTGGCATACGAACACCCAACAATATTAAAAGAAAAGGCTTAAATGTGAAAGGAGGGGAAGTTTTTGTTTTCTGTTCCGACTGCAAATAAACCAGAGATCTATTACAGGTGCAAAGAACTCCAAGCCCTCAACCACTGTCCTTTTTTGGACCTTCAGGCAAGGCCCTTCAGTCTCCAAGGCGTGTCTGGAATAAACTCCTTAGGCTTACCTCATGCATCAAGGGCAGAGGTAAAATTAACCAGCCTTGGCTCTGCTGGTGACATTCATAGTTCAGCAGGTTAATGTTTAAAAATAAAAAGGAAAGGATTAATAGGAAAAAAAAGGTCTCAACAATTTAATAAAATACACAGTCATTTCAGGCAGATTAACCACATTTTTTTAATCTGTAAAAAATGTTAGTATTTTAAGGAGAACATCTAGTCTACTTAATATCTTAATGAATACCTTTTGTTAATTTTAATAATATACCAGGGAAAGTCAGGATACGAAGTAAGGAGACAGAAATGATTGGTTGGGACAACTTATGAGCACTCAGAGTCACACCTTTCCAAGGTGGCTTTATCAGACTGATTTTTTATTAGTGTGGAAGAGTAATACCTGCCTTAGGTTTTTATTTTTTAAAAATATATATTTTATTGATTTTTTTTACAGAGAGGAAGAGAGAAGGATAGAGAGTTAGAAACATTAATGAGAGAGAAACATCGATTAGCTGCCTCCTGCACACCCCCTACTGGGGATGTCTCCGCCACCACAGTACATGCCCTTGACCGGAATCGAACCTGGGACCTTTCAGTCTGCAGGCCGACGCTCTATCTACTGAGCCAAACCGGTTTCGGCTGCCTTAGATTTTTAAAGAAATACTTTAAGAATATAGCACATGACTTAGAATAGTGAAATATTCTAAAAGTTAATAAGGAAAGAGTTTCAAGAGTATTTCAAGGAAAATTTTCATTTCCATTCTGACAGGGAAAGGACAAAACCTCAAACATCTGGAATGCAGATATCTTAAATAAAATAAAAAAAATTATACTGGAGAGAACTTTATTTGTCCACTGTGTCATTTTGGCTCTTGTAATTCAGTGCAGAGTATACCAAATTTGGAAAAATTGGAGGAAAACTTTAAAGTAGTTCAGAAGTAAGAAATAATGTGTTATTTCTCTTAGAGAAGAACACATTGTGGATTACATACTACTTTCTGTCAACTGAACATTTGGGAAGATGGTAAGTGGCTCTTAAGAATAGGAAAAATTGCCAAATATTTCAACCTTAAAGAATCAGGCTATGCCGAAACTGGTTTGGCTCAATGGACAGAGCGTCAGCCTGTGGACTGAAAGGTCCCAGGTTTGATTCCGGTCAAGGGCATGTGCCTTGATTGCAGGCACATCCCCAGTAGATGGTGTGCAGGAGGCAGCTGGTTGATGTTTCTCTCATCGATGTTTCTAACTCTCTATCCCTCTCCCTTCCTCTCTGTAAAAAATCAATAAAATATATTAAAAAAAAAAAAAAAGAATCGGGGTAGCCTACTGAACAATCAACATAACCACGAGGGATGCGACAGGAAGTAATGAGTGGTACCTAGGAGTGTTTTTGCCCCCTTTCCACCCCCCACTATGGATCCTGAATATAACCAAGCCTGTAAAGGAAATATGGGAGACATCTGGATATATTAATGACATCATGAGAATAAGATATAGCCAGACAAATTCAGAATATGGGAAATTCAACAAAACAATTGACTCCGTTTTCTTCAACAACAACAACAACAACAAAAAGGCCAGGAAGAATTGTTATGTTAAAAGAGACTTAAAAGACATACCATCCAATTGAAAAAAACCAACTATAAAAAAATGGTTATGAAAAAAAACCCGAAGGGAAAACCAACTAGATATTAGGAATTATTGTTAATTTTGTTAGGTGTGATAATAGTACTGTGGTCATGTTTAAAAAGCCACCATCTGTTAAAGACATGGTAAAGCTTATGGATGAAATGATAGGATGCCTAGGATATACTTTAAATATTCCCCGCAAAGGAGAGGTGATTGAATAAAGAAAATTGGCGAAATGTCAATAATTGCTGAAGCGGAAAGGATACATGAGTTAATTTACACTACTTTCTTGGTTTTTATGCATGCATGAAAAAAATTTACAATAAGAAGTTATTTAAAATGGGTTATACATGCAAAATTATATTAAAACTTTAAAATAATTTCTTAGCCGAAACCGGTTTGGCTCAGCGGTAGAGCGTCGATCTGCGGACTGAAAGGTCCCGGGTTCGATTCCGATCAAGGGCATGTACGTTAGTTGCGGGCACATCCCCTGTGCAGGAGGCAGCTGGTCGATGTTTCTCTCTCATCGATGTTTCTGGCTCTCTATCTCTCTCCCTTCCTCTCTGTAAAAAATCAATAAAATATATTAAAAAAATAAATAAAAAATAAAATCATTTCTTACTGTTTTGCCATTGCTGCACACAGCACTTTAGTAAAGTTATTCTTGATTATTAATCATATTTTCTAACTCCTGTAAATGCGGACAAAGATCAGGGCATTCCTTGATTTAAAGATATAGTCTATGAGAATAATTTGTGTTTTCCAACACTTTTAATAATTTGGGACCTGATAATCCTATGCAATAAAAAGAGAATATGATAATTGACCATCATGCCCTCACAAAGACGGCGGTACCCACAGCCAATAAGAAGGGAGCCTCAGATGGCGGCTGCCCAGCCACCTAGGGCTGCCCGCAGCTTGCAATGCCGGCAGTGGCAGCAGCAGAGGTCTGATGGGGGTGTTGCCTTCCCCCGATTGCCAGGTAGCCTCCTGCCCCTGAGGGCTCCCAGACTGTGAGAGGGGGCAGACTGGGCCGAGGGACCCCCTTCCAGTGCATGAATTTTCGTACACTGGGCCTCTAGTTTTATATAAAGAGTTGGGAGCCCTAGCTATTTTGGCTCAGTGGATAGAGCATCAGCCTGTGGACCAAAGGGTCCCAGGTTTGATTCCGGTCAAGGACATACGCCTGGATTGCAGGTTCAGTCCAATGTGCAGGAAACAACCAATCAATGATTCCCTTTTATCATTGATGTCTCTCTCTCTCTCTCTCTCTCTCTCTCTCTCCCTTCCTCTGTGAAATAAAAAATAAATAAATAAATATAAAAAAAGAATTGGGAGACTGATTTTTCAGAGCTGAAAGAACTCAAAATAAATTTGGCAGCTTCTGAGAATAAACTTGTTTCACCCTGCCACCTGCTACACGGAACAGCAGATCTGACTTCAGGGGATATTTTCGGAAGCCAAGATGACTTCCTTTGGATGCCTGCCACATAAAATAACTCTGCCCCGAAGAGCTCTTTGGACAGGCCACCATCCATGTAGTACAGAAATATTTAATTACTGGAATTTAGTTAATTGGTCATGGTTGAGCTGGAATGCTGAATTAACCCACATTTTTTCCTTTTAAGAGTTTATTTAGAAAGTATCATGCTATAAACAAATTGATGGCAAAGAACATACACTTAGCTATCTCAAGGGAGCCTCGGCTTATTGTTGCTTATTTCTAAAGGTGATAGTAAAAATGGCATGAATTACAAGGATGCTAGCATTGAAGGTATGTAGCATGGCCTATTTTTTGCTCTGCCTCAGCCCTGCCTACTTCCGACTTTGGTTTTTAGGCCAAGTTAATCCCACTATTTTTGGCAGAGTAGTTTTATCTTATTTATTTATAATGTATTTTATTGATTTTTTACAGAGAGGAAGGGAGGGGGGATAGAGAGCTAGAAACATTGACGAGAGAAACATCGATCAGCTGCCTCCTGCACACCTCTCACTGGGGATGTGCCTGCAACCAAGGTACATGCCCTTGACCGGAATCGAACCTGGGACCCTTCAGTCTGCAGGCTGATGCTCTATCCACTGAGCCACACCGGTCAGGGCAGATTCGTTTTATTTATCACGTATGTTAATACTGTATTTACTCAAAAATAATAATTTAATAAAAAAATATTATAAAAAAAATAAAATAAAAACTAGTACTTTAAAAAAATACTGTATTTACTGCAAAACAGTCACAGAAGAGCAGGCAGCAGGCAGGGACTAGCAAGGCAGGGTTAGGCTAGCATCTAGCACACAGTAGTTGTTTAGTGAGGACTTGTCACTACTTCTCAAATGCCAACTTTTGGCACAGTAAACTGACAGTCACTTTTTATGTAGATGCCTATTTTGGGTGCCACACTTCACTTTGAACAATTAAGGATTTTATTCCACTTTTGTTGTTTTGTGACTTGCCTGAGTTAAATTTTT
Organism: Pipistrellus hanaki; assembly: GCF_964339955.1. Taxonomy (NCBI): domain Eukaryota; kingdom Metazoa; phylum Chordata; class Mammalia; order Chiroptera; family Vespertilionidae; genus Pipistrellus; species Pipistrellus hanaki. The sequence continues at coordinate 93,595,060 of NC_140524.1, forward strand.
TTTTTTCTCCTCTCCCTAGTTAGCTTTAGAGGTTAGGTGTGGGCCCCTCCCCCAGAGCAGAATAGTATTCTTATTAGAAGTTCCTAAGACAATCCAGCATGCAAGCTGATGGGACACAGCTAAGAGGCAGCCATGACCTAAGGGAAAAATATCCTATAGCTGTTGCTCCTAGCAGCCTGCGGTCACCCCTTAGCTGCTCTCTCCACTAAGCCCATTAACAGGCAGGGTCCTCATGTGCTTCCCAGCAATGCTTTTACCGGATTCCCTGCGCCAGCAGCAGTGGACTTGCATGTTCTTCTGCAGGTGCGACCAGATCTTTTTATTGGCCCTCGCCTTGGTCCTGGGTCTTACAGTTTCTGAGACAGCCCATGGCGGCGCGGGATGGAGGGGAGGGGAGACAAGAAGGTGGGGGAGGGGAGACAGGTGGGGGAGGGGAGACAGGAAGAAGGGGAAGGGGAGACAGGAAGATGGGGGAAGGGAGACAGGAAGGTGAAGGAGAGGGACAGGAAGATGGGGGAGGAGAGATGGTTTGGGGAGGAGGGATGGAGGAGGGGGGATGGGGAAAGAAGATGAGAGGGGAGGGCAGGGCTGGGGAGGGAAGAAAGGCGGGGTGGGGGCTGGGGAGACCCGACAGGGGCTCTGCACTTTGGGAAAGATAAAATATTACAAGGGGGGGAGGGGGATGTACAGACGACTGGGGGCGGCCTGCGAGCAGCCCCGGAAGGGTAGTATCGGTGGGCCGGAGGGGAACGATCCGAGTGGCTCTCCAGAGCAGATGCCAAAGGGGCTGGGGCTGTCCGGGCAGAGGCAGGGCATAGCAGCTGCTCTGGTGCCGCTCTTCACGCAGGGGCCGCCTCCGCCAAGGCCGGGGGTGCACAGTGAGCCTCTAAGGACTGCCCAGGACAGAACCGAAACTGCTTTCAGTTAGGGCCTGCAGGGCGGCGGCGAGGCTCCCGGGGCGCCGACAGCAGGGCCTGGAGAAGCCTCTCCAGTCCTCTTGCCCCAGAATCCCTCGATGAGTTAACAAAACAGTCACCACAAGCCTTGTGGACCTTCCTGTGCCCACGTTTTCCACGGGAGACCTCACATCTTAATCATGGACTTAAACAGGTTAAAAATCTTTACATGGACCTGGCTTCATATTAACCTAACCAGAGAAACCTTCCACTCATGAGAAATAAATAGAGGTCTCCCTTGAACAGTATTTGACAAATATTGACACCCATAAGATGATGGCATCAGCGCTATAAGGTGACCAGATGTCCCGATTTTTAACAATTTGTCCTGTGTCCCGCAGCGCTTTAAAAAAGTCCCGATTTTTGGAAAGATGAAAATCGGGACTTTTTAAAAATTCATTTCATTTATTTTTTTACAGAGAGGAAGAGAGAGAGATAGCTAGAAATATCGATGAGAAACATTGACCAGCTGCCTATTGCACACCCCCTACCGGGGATGTGCCCGCAACCAACGTACATGCCCCTGACCGGAATCGAACCCGGGACCTTTCAGTCCGCAGACCGACGCTCTATCCACTGAGCCAAACCGGTCTCGGCAAAATCGGGACTTTTTTAAAACGCCCCGGGATGCAGGACTGTCCCGCAAAAAGCGGGACGTCTGGTCACCTTAGCGTTATCTTACCAGGCACGGGTGAAGTACCATTGCTTTCAGCATGGCAAACCTCTCCTGGTGAGAGCAGTGTTAACAGAAACAACATCCACGAGTGGCTGTGAAAATATCTTCCAGAGGTATGGGGTTTCAGTGTTTTTAAAATCTTCCCCGAGCCACAGACTAACCACAGTATTAATAAGTCAATGTGACCTTCAGATCAGAGGAATATCAATACTGCCACACGGCTACCTTTCCAGACTTGTGAGCAGTTCAAAACTGCTTTTGAGGATGCTTTCACCAGTATCACTGAGGAGGCAAAAAGAGTCCAGCAATTTCATTTTCAACTCTACTTTAGTCTCAAAGAAAACCATTTCAATTTCATCAAGAGAAAGTGAAAGGAGGTGATAGATTGCCACAGAAAATAGTTTGCAAAAGGATTATGAGTTTCATTTTTAAAGAAACTTAATGAAGAATCTGTAGTGTGTTGGCTTACAAAAAAAAAAAAAAAAGATCACAAATTTAATATATTCACCTTTCTGAATAGCCACCACTTGAACCACAGTAATATCTGCATGATTTAGCTCCTGCCAAGGCCAGGCAGGATAGGAGACCCACGCCTACATTTTTTTTAAACTCTGTTTAAAAATATATTTTATTGCCGAAACCGGTTTGGCTCAATGGAAAGAGCGTCAGCCTGCGGACTGAGAGGTCCCGGGTTCGATTCCGGTCAAGGGCACGTACCTTGGTTGCAGGCACATCCCCGGTGGGGGGTGTGCAGGAGGCAGCTGATCGATGTCTCTCTCACATAGATATTTCTATCTTTCTCCCTTCCTCTCTGTAAAAAAATCAATAAAATATTTTAAAAAATATAGTTTTAATTGGTTTTTAAAAAATAAATCAATAAAATATTAAATATATATATATTATTGAATTTTTTTTTTTTTTTACAGAGGGGAAGGTAGAGGGATAGAGTGTTAGAAACATCGATGAGAGAGAAACATCGATCAGCTGCCTCCCGCACACCACCTTACTGGGGATGTGCCTGCAACCAAGGTACATGCCCTTGACTGGAATCGAACCCGGGACCCTTCAGTCCTCAGTAGTCGACGCTCTAACCACTGAGCAACACCAGTTAGGGCACTGCTCAACCTCTTTACTGCTGATTTCACATCCGGCTCCTGGGCCCTGGTGCCCCAGTGCCTGCCGCTGCCATGGCCAAACAGCAGCAGCAGCAGCAGGGTAGCCGGGTCCAGTGGCCTGGGCAGCGCTGGGAGGAGGTGCCCAAGGCTCGTGGGCATTTGGTGGGGCTGGCGCATTCTCACATGGCAGCGGGTCCTTTCAGTGGCACCCACTTACCACGGCGCAGAGCACACAAGTTTTTTTTTTTTTTTTTAAACACAAAGAATTAGATTCTAGAGTCCTGAAATGATGTTATGAAATTAGAGTTTCAATACCAATATTTATAATAAAAGAAACATCTGTAGTAGTATGCAATTCAGCAAGAATGTTTACTACTTCGGGCCTATTATTACTTTTCTGATTTGTTTTAAACAAATCAGAACAAAACAAATCTATAGACATGATCTAAGATTTGTGAGTGGCAAGTCCTGCTGCTTGAAGCATTACGTTATGCGGAGAAATATACGCACCTCTGACCGGGAAGCTTAGCTGCTGCAGTGTGGCCGCGCTTATGCAGTAACCAATCTGGGGCTCATAGGCGATGGTGTCTAGACATTCATTCCAATCCTGTACGTTAGTCACGGGACAATCCTGGAGATGGGTGACAAGGTCTCCCACAAAAAGACCTCTGGGGCCAACTGCAGGTGAGTCCTTGGGAAAAAGGCAAAAACAAACCAGATAATGTGTGAAAACAAGCTATGACTAATCTGAGCAAATAATCGTTAAGGACACTGAATTAAATAAGTAGACTGTTTGAATAATACACAAAACAATCCAGCTTTGACCCCAAGATGTGAAATACTACAAAATTAAAACAAAACACAACGATGATAGTTACTTTTCCTACTCCTACAAGATTTTGGATTTTTTTGCAACTGAAAAAACAAAAACCCATTTGCCAACCGTTAAGGTTAAACTAGTAGTTTTTGGTAAACTGCTCATTTTTTTTTTTGGTGTGAAAGTAGTCATCAAAATGCCTTCATTTTTCTGTCTTCCGTGGATGAAATTGTAAAAATCCTTATTTGAACACAGTCCCAAACATGCAGATGATACTGTCAGCACAATGAATATGTGAGCCAGTTGCCCAGGACGGCAATTTCCCTCTTCCCTAGGTCTGAATAGAAGACTTCATGCTACCTCAGTAGTTATTAAATAAGGCCATAAAATACAGAATTGAAGACCTAAACTCCCGTGAAATGTTCTGGCGAGCTAGCTAGCCTAGGTTTCAAATGTCAAGAGACCTTTTACCCAAAAGCAGAATGATAAAAATAAACAGTAAAAGTAAAGGACGTATTTTATCAACAAATGACAGGTAGAGAATCTTTATACTATCTTTGTAACTCAGAACAGAAACAATTGTCAGTGTTTCTAAAAAGATAACGTATTCCACAAAACCATCTGTTCAATTTGAAAGGATTGGCAATGATTTCTCCAGGAGAGACGGAGCATTCTGTCTCTGAAGAGAACCTTGTTTTAGAGAGAGAACGGAGGGAGGGGGAAGTGACAGAGAGAAACACGGGTGTTAGAGAGACATCGACAGGTTGCCTCCAGCATACGCCGGGACCAGGGCTGGGGATCGAGCCTGCAACCAAGAACCAAAGTACGTGCCCTCGACTGGAATCGAACAGGGAACCCTTCAGTCTGCAGGCTGACGCTCTACCCACTGAGCCATACTGGCTAGAGCTATGAGAAGTTGATTAATAAAGCACCTGACATAAAATTGTTACATCACAAAATCCAGTATATATAAAAAAAAAAATGCCCAAGTAATCCATGATTTACCTCCGCAACTTCAGTGATAAGCACCCCAACTCCAGTGTAGTAAAAGGGCAAGAGGATCACAGGGAGGAGGACAAGAGCTAAAATACCCAAGAGTGCAAGGACGAAATTATGCCAGATACCTGAAACGAGAGAAAAAAGGAATAAGCGGAACCAGGGGCAGGAGGGACACAGGTACTTGGACTCATTAACACCTGGGCTTACGTAACCAGAAGAACAGCTTCTTGTAACAGATCTACTTATTAGTAGAGTAGACGGATGTTCAGTTAGACGTCTCTTCCAGTTCATATATTAAAATGTAAAATAAGCATGTTAATACCACATTAAAAAGACCACATGCTAATATGATTTCACACCAATAAAATATACATCCTATTATACCTGATGTACATATATATATAACACAAACAGAATATCTACTATTTATTAAAGCCTTTTTTCAGAAAATGTATATATTAGTAATGTAAACATACTTCTGATGTTTTAAAAATATATATTTTTTATTGATTTCAGAAAGGGAGGGAGAGGAAAGAAGAAGGAGAGAGAGAAACATAAATGAGAAAGAATCATTGATCGGTTGCCTCCTGCACGCCCCACACTGGGGATTGAACCCACAACCCAGGCATGTGCCCTGACAAGGAATCTAGCTGTCACCTCCTGGTTCATAGGTCGACGCTAACCACTGAGCAACACTGCAGCGGCTCATACCTGTGATCTTTGAAAAAAATGTTAAACTATCCACATAAAAGCTAAGATGGAATAAACATTCCTGCTGAACTGGGGTATGGAAATCCAAGTGGTATATGGAAAAAGAGATTGTTTTAAGAATAAAACTATTAAGGAGAATATTACTGATGGGCCAAATAGAGTATGTATCTACCATCATGTCACAGACTATAATAAGGTGACCAGACGTCCCGATTTTAAACAATCTGTCCCGCGGCGTTTTAAAAAAGTCCCGATTTTTGGAAAGAATCTTTCCAAAAATCGGGACTTTTTGAAAATGCTGCGGGACTCGGAACAAATTGTTAAAAATCGGGACGGTCCCGCCAAAAGCGGGATGTCTGGTCACTTAGACTATAACCACCTCCAGCATATATACAGAGATGGTTGGCTAAACCGAGTGGAGTGCTGGAGTCTGTTCCTACCAGCCTGCCACAGACAACTATGTGCATCCCTTCCCAATGAGGGACTTCAGGCTGGCACCTTGAACCGGCCACGGTGGGACCGCACATGGACATGACAGAAACCAGCAGAAGCTACATACCAGAGCTCCCTCCCCTCCCCTTCAGAGCCAGGTGCTAACATACACTAGCACACGGCTAGGTAACCCCTCTCTCCACACCTATCCTTCACTTCTGCTGGTTTTTGTCATAGCGCGCTGAGGAGCATGATTGCTAGTGGAGCAAGTCTGTCCTTCACATTACAGGATAGTTAGCATTCCTGGCTCCATCCTTTAAATACCGCTATTACTCCCCTGTCTGACAGCCAATGAATACCTTCCCCCCACACATTCCAAGCATTCTCAGGAGGGTGATCGCATGGTAGTAGAGAACCAATATTCCGTAATGACAGAATGTAATCTAAAGACATTTCCCAGACTCTCAGGAAGCTGAGTATCGTTATAGGACTGTTGCGCCCAAGAGGATGAGAGTGGAAACTCTGGGAATATCCCTGTCCTGCTGGCTGGAATACAGACATAGGAGGGAGCTAAACCTGAGTCCATAACAGCAGAGCTAATAAGACAGAAAAGGCCCGAATCCCTCATATTACAAAATTATCATATCAGCTGTGATTTACTTACATTTGGAATGTTTTATGGGAGTTTAAACCCGTTATTTTTAGTTATTACAGCTGCCAGGTACCTAGCTAACACGTGTTTACTTCATTCACACTGTAAGATGCCCCCCCCCCTTTAAAATATATTTTATTGATTTTTTTTACAGAGAAGAAGAGAGAAAGATAGTTAGAAACATCAATGAGAGAGAATCATGGATCAGCTGCCTCTTGCACACCCCCTACTGGGGATGTGCCCGCAACCAAGGTACATGCACTTGACCGGAATCGAACCTGGGACCTTTCAGTCCGCAGACCGACGCTCCTTCCACTGAGCTAAACCTGTTTAGACTCCCCTTTTTAAAAAATACATTTTATTGATTTTTTTACAGAGAGGAACGAAGAGGGATAGAGAGTTAGAAACATCGATCAGCTGCCTCCTACACACCCCTTACTGGGGATGTGTCCGCAACCAAGGTACATGCCCTTTGACTAGAATCGAACCCGGGACCTCTCAGTCCCCAGGCTGACGCTCTATCCACTGAGCCAAACCGGTTTCGGCTCCCCCCTTTTTTGAGTGTTATAAGCTAAGAAGACAGAAAAGGCCTGAGCTGCCCAAATCATAAAATTATCATATAAGCGCTGAGCTACTTAAAACATCTGGAATGTTTTATGAGAGTTTAAGCATGCTATTTTTGGTTATTACAGCAGCCAGACACCTAGCTAATGTGTTCACACACCATATTCACTTTGTAAGATGGATCCCCTCCCCCTTTATGAATGCTTTAAGTTGTTACATTCTAAGAATACCCAGAGCGTCTAGTCCAGGACACGAGTAAACAATATTTTCTGATCTATACACAGTTCTTTTAAAAATTACCTTTGCTCTTTCATTTATCAATTTTGGACTTTTCCCTTATCTGCACATTCATAGCTATCCCATTTCTTATATCCACCACAGAGTGACCCATTTTTTAAAACATACTGACTTATAAGGTTCCCTACTAACTTTTTTCCCCCTACTAACTTGTTCACACAATGCTTCAACAGCTTTGCTAATATTATTATGTGCCTAATTAAATATGCATCTGTGAGGGTATGGAAAATTACACAGAAATGAAATTGTTGGGTCAAAAAATATGTGCATTGAAGTCGACCTCCAATGAGTTTGTATTAATTTATGTTCTCGTAACTGGCATTTTTTCACTTTCGAAACACCACCAAATGCTATTGTAATTTTAGACTTTGCCATCTGCTAGGTGAAAAGTAAAATCTTTGTTCTAATTTCTATTTATTTATTTTTTAATCCTCACTGGAGGATAACTTCCCATTGATTTTTAGAGAGAGGTAAAGAGAGAGGGAAAAACAGAAATATCGATGTGAGAGTAACATCAATTGCTTGCCTCCTGCACAAGCCACAATCAGGGCCCGGGCTGGGGAGGAGCCTGAACTGAGATATGTGCCCTGGACTGGACTCGAACCTGGGACCCTTCACTCTATCCACTAAGCCAGTGGTCGGCAAACAGACTCTCGAGCCACATGTGGCTCGCCAGCCACGGTTTGCCGCTGTTGACTAATGAGTTTGCCGACCACTGCTAGGGAAAAACACTTAAAAAACATTTTAATAATGTACTAATGTCTTTAACCTGAAGTCAAAACTTCTGGGTAAGGGTAATGCCTTACGCAGTGGTCGGCAAACTCATTAGTCAACAGAGCAGCAAGTTTGCCGACCGCTGCACTAAGCCAAAACGGCTAGAGCTTAATTTCTAGTTCTTTAATTATGCATGACTTATAGTATTTTCATGTTTGTTAAAAGGCTATTTCTATTTCCTTTGTCTGAGAACTACATCCATTCCCTATTTACATTTTTTGACTTGGTTTGTGTTTTTTTTTTTTTTTTTTAAAAACTAATTTATATATAGTATTGTTTGCAGTGTATAATTTGGCCTTTTGTAAGAGGCATTTAAATTTTTTCATCCAGGGTATTGTTTGGCTTGGTTTATAGGTTGCCTACGCAGACATTTTATTATATTTTTAAAAATATGTATTTTTATTGATTTCAGAGATGGAAGGGAGAGGGAGAGAGAGACAGAAACATAAATGAGAATCGATCGGCTGCTTCCTGCATGCCCTCACTGGAGATCGAGCCCACATCTGGCATGCCCCCCGACCGGAATTGAACCCGGGATTCCCCCACCAACTCCACAGGTCGAGGCTCCATCCACTGAGCCAAACCAGCTAGGGTACAGACATTTTAAATGTTGGTGTGGTCAAATTGCTCCTTTGTACTAAGCCTTTCCCAGTTCAATATTACAGAAGATATCTGTGTTTTCTTGTATTACTTTCATAGCATCATTTAAAAAACACAATCGAAACAAACCAACCGAAAAAACACTAATTCTCTGACCCACTGAAATTTACTCTAATGAAACTAATTTTGGAATCCCGCTATAACCCATCACTCACCAAGATGCAAGTCCCAACACAATTCCACAAAATACTCCATTCCCACTGATTAGCTTTATGATCATTACCATGCACTAAGTTCAGCTTTTCCTTCCAATCCAGGATGAAAAAGTCTACCAGGATTACCCAGATGCCGGCATCCTCATTAACTCTCCCTCCGAACAAATCAGGGGCTAATTCAGCAGCTAATTTCCTGATTATTTTGGCAACCTCCTCTCTCTGGACAGGGACCCCTCTCGAGTCCCAATTTGCCCATAATGGTTAAGAAACAACAACGGTGGTTGAAAACATGCATTTCCTTTATTTAAACAACCTCTTATCCATTAATATTTACAAGTACATGAAAGGAATCCATAACAACTTTACTTTCTCTAAAGCAGGTTTTCTTACTATTGCCATTTTGGGGCAGATAACTCCTTATGCACTGTAGGATGTTTAGCTTCTACTCCCCAGATGCCAGTAGCATCCTTCCTATTTTCTAACTACAGTATTTATACAGGCAAGTTTTTTTCCCCTTTATTTAGAACTGGTATTTCACTTTTGCCTTTTCTACTACATAAGCTATACCTATCAAATATTTAAGAAGTCAATATACAAACAATACAACTACAATTGAGCAGCACTTTCTAAGAGAAGCAAAGAAACTACACTAAATGATACTACTTGGCAGTATTAGGAATAAAATGACTAAAATGGGTTCAAATTGACTAAAACTATTAATCACATCTAATATTCAATACTACATATACATCATTCATGCAGCTAAAAGATAGTTATGCAAACTACGTTAATATAAAAGAATACAACCAAGATTAAGATAGCAAATAAAACCTATATAGCCTATTTTTAAACAAATAAAACCTATACAGCCTATTTTTAAACAAATAAAACCTACATAGCCTATTTTTAAACAAATAAAACCTACATAGCCTATTTTTAAACAAATAAAACCTATACAGCCTATTTTTAAACAAATAAAACCTACATAGCCTATTTTTAAACAAATAAAACCTACATAGCCTATTTTTAAACAAATAAAACCTATACAGCCTATTTTTAAACAAATAAAACCTATTAGCCTATTTTTAAACAAATAAAACCTATACAGCCTATTTTTAAACAAATAAAACCTATACAGCCTATTTTTAAACAAATAAAACCTACATAGCCCTCCTTCAAGCCTCTCTCATGTCTTCACCAATCCTGTGGCCAAGTTATTGGACTGACAGGATGCCCTATGTTTTATTCCAATTGGAACTCTGAACTCTCCAACCTGAGGCATCCACTTTCACCTGCTCCTGCCCTGTATTGATCCTTCCTTTTAGCTCTTATATTTTCGGTCCATGCCATGGGATTGGGAGTCTGGGAGTCAACGCCTTTTTATCCTTCAATAAAGTTTCTAAAGTGTCTGTAAAAAAAAAAACCCAAAAAACCTACATAGCCTATTTTTAAACAAATAAAATCTATTAGCCTATTTTTAAACAAATAAAACCTATTAGCCTATTTTTAAACAAATAAAACCTATACAGCCTATTTTAAAACAAATAAAACCTATACAGCCTATTTTTAAAGAAATAAAACCTACATAGCCTATTTTTAAACAAATAAAACCTACATAGCCTATTTTTAAACAAGAAAATATAAGAAAGTACATGTACGACGGACGATTCACTCTCATCAACAAAATCTACCGTAAGCAAAGTTATCGACATCCAAAAAAAGCCAAATCACCACACGTAAAATTATCAAACATAATCCTAAAAGCATAAACACGAGGATTTGGAAAAGACAGAACTTTAACAAAAGTCCCATTGTGAGCTCAGTCTCATAAAGAGTCTTTTGATGAATTAACGAAAGTCTACGCATTATCCTTTTGGGGGAAGCAAACTCGACGAAACGGCATGCTTTTCAAACGACACTACAGAACAACGTCATCGTACCTACAGCTGAACCTTTTTTACGTTAACCTTCTATTTTCCCTACTCTATCCGAACGTGACATCTTAACAGCGTAATCTTAGCCTTTGCACCCTTTGAATTTTTCTAAACGCATCTAGGAACACCTGACCCCCGGGTCGCCCGGGAGCCGGAGAGGAGCTGTCTCCGTGTCCCCGGCTAGCCTTTCTTCTTGGTGTGCGTCAGGATGTGGGACTTGAGGTTGGTGGACTGCGCGAACTTCTTGTCGCAGCCCTCGAAGGGGCAGACGTAGGGCCGGTCGCCGGTGTGGATGCGCACGTGGGTGCGGAGGTTGAAATCGAGCGAGAAGCACTTGCCGCAGCCCTCGAACGTGCACCGGTAGGGCTTCTCGCCCGAGTGCACGAGCTGGTGCCGCCGCAGCTTGGAGCTTTCCACGAAGCCCTTGCCGCACTCGGCGCAGATGTGGCCCTTGGGGCCGTGCGTGTGCAGGTGCTTCCGCATGGACGCCGTATCCCGGAACATCTTGCTGCAGCCTCTCTGCAGGCAGGCCACGGTTCTCGGGATGTCATCCAGGGGCCTTCTGGGCTTCATTCTGGTAAACTCGGCCAGCTGGACGGGATCGGACAAGTCAATGCCGGGGAGGCCGCCCGGGGGGAGTTTCTTCCCCGTCATGTACTCGGAGTAATCGGGAGAGGGGCTCGGCGGGCTCGCCGCGCTCTGCTTTTCCTCGGCCTCGTCTCCTTCGGCCTGGTCTCCTTCGCCTACGGGAGACCACATGGCGACGGAGAACTCGCCCTCCAGGGTGCGGATCCGCACCCGCTTCTGCTCCCACTTCCTGCCGCCGCCCTCGGAGCCGCTGCCCTCGGAGCTGCCGCCCGCCGCGCCCGCGCCCGCGCCCTTGGCGGGGCGCTTCTTACCGTGGCCGCCGGCTCTTTCGGTGCCGCGGCCGGCGGCGCTCGGCGGGCCGTGGCTGGGCTTTTTGTCGTGGCCGCTGCGCTTCTGGACCTTCTTGCCGGCCGGGGCGGCGGAGACTGACAGGGAAGCCACAGTCCGCGGAAAGCAGACATAGTCCTCGTCCTTGTCTTCGTCGTCGTCGTCGTCGGAGGAGGAGGAGGAGGACGAGGAGGACGACGACGAGGAGGACGACGACGAGGAAGAGGACGAGGACGAGGATGAGGACGACTCCTCCTCCTCCTCTTCCTCCTCATCGTCCTCCTCCAAGACCAGCGGCGGCACAGGTACCTCGTGGCAGCTAGCCTGCTCGTCGTCGGAGCCGGAGTAGCCCACCACCTCCTCGCGGGTCTGCACCTCGACCTGGTCCCCTTCGTCGGCGTTCGCCACGAGCGGCTGCAGCGCGATCAGAGGGGAGCTGTGGTGGCCGCCGTGGACCCAGTTGCCGCTGAAATCGGGAATCGCGACGGTTTCCATCGCTGCGGGCTGCGGGGGGATGTTCTCCACGGCCATATTCTCCACAGCCCAATCCCCCGCGGCGATATTCTCCACAGCGATGTTCTCTGTGGCCATGTTCTCCACAGCGACGTTCTCCACAGCAATGTCCTCCATGGCCAGGCTCTCTAGGGCGATGTGCTCCAGAGGGATGTTCTCCGCGGAGATGTTCTCCAGAGGGATTGCCTCCAAAGAGATGCTACTCAGGTCGAAATTCTCCAAAGAGATATTGTCCAGGGTGAGACCGTCCAGGGAGAGGCCCTCCAGGTGGACCCGGTGCATTTCCAGATACTTGGCAGCCTCCTCCACGTCCTCGCGGGTGATGTAGATGAAGTTATTGGAAGCCATGGCTGGGCGCCCTGACGAGGCTTTCGCTGAGGAGGCGGCTTTCGCTGAGGAGGCGGCTTCCGCTGAGGAGGAGGCGGAGGCGGCGGAGGCGGCTGCGCGGCAGGCGGCGGCGAAGCTGAGGAGGAGGAGCGCGAAGCTGAGGAGGAGGAGCGCAGGGCGGCTCCGAGCGGCGAAAGGCGCGAAGAGCAGGGAACCCGCGGTTTTAGGCTTTAGACGCGGGGGATTCTGGGCATCCTGGTACCCAGCGCATGCGCGTCCCGTCACCCTGGAAGCACCCGGCCGGCGCATGCGTGCAGACTGCGGTCGCCGCTCACACGTACCGATAAGAGAGGCCTCCGGCCCCTTCGCTCTGCCGACCCGCTATTGCTGCTTCGATATTAATTCTCTAACCAGGTACTTTAATTTTTCTATATTTCACTTCCGTTTATTTTATCCATCTGTCTCCTCGGTGTATAACAGTATGGGGGGGGCTTTTTAATATTTATACTCTTTTTTCCCCTCTTAATTGCACGGACCCACACTTTATAGATCGTTTGATAGTATTCGTGATAGTTGACCGTGGGATTGCTTGTCTTGTCCTTTAAATAGGAATGCTTCTAAGTTAAGGTGACCAGACGTCCCGATTTTTAACAATTTGTCCCGCGGCGTTTAAAAAAGTCCCGATTTTGGGGAGGAATCTTTTAAATCTTTTGGATTTTTTTTTAAAACGCCGCGGGACGCGGGACAAGTTGTTAAAAATAGAGACGAGACTGTCCCGCCAAAAGCGGGACGTCTGGTCACCTTATTCTAAGTGCTATATCATTAGGAAGCACCCAACTATTCCTACTCTTAGTAAAGATTTTTGGGTTTTAGCCATTAATAGATACTGAATTTTATTAAAGGTTTCAATATCTGCTGCGATGAGGATTCCCCTCCCCTTTAATGTTTAATAGTGATTCCCACATTCAAATAGACTAATGTTAAACTATCCTTGCTTTGTTTAGATATATCATGCGATTGCAGATATTTTTGGTGCTTTTATCTGAGTTATATTGGCTTAAGAAAAAATCTTAGTTTCTCTATGTGCTCTGGAAAGTTTAAACTAAATTGGAATTAAAAAGAAAAATCGTTTCCTGCAAGATTTGAAAGAATTCCACCTACGAAACTTTCAGAGGCATCCTTCCTCAACTTTCTTAATTTCTCCCATTGTAATTACCTGTGTATATACTTTTTTCCTCTCTTCTGTGGGCTTTATTTAGACTATTTATTATTTTCTTAATAACTATCCAGGATTTTGAAAATTTCTTTACAGAGATGAACAAAGAACATTTTAATAATTGTTCTAATTTTCTATCAGCTGTCATTCCCCAATCTGACTGCTAACTCTGTCTATAGAAGCTTTCTCCTATTGTTTAATCTTTTTCTCCTTCAAAGAACTAATGCGTGGACTTAACAGTTATATTTTTTATTTTTTCCAATTTCTATTTTCCAATTATTATTTTCTGCCTATATCCTTACAAATTATAATAATTTCTGAACTATTTTATAGTTTTTCCTCTTCTTCAGTTGCTTATCTGATTTACTTTCACTTATTTCATAACTACCTAAGGCAATGAATTTTCCTTTTAAATGTACTGCAATTATTGTTTTGAATAAAACTGGACAATTTTTATATACTATGAGCACTTAAAAATAAATTATGGTACAGATTTGGACATAATTATTTTTTTCTTATTAACAGCTTTTATGATCAGACTTTTTCATACCAATGTGCCAAATATTAAGAGGTAGGAGTCTCTTTTGTTACACGTTTTTATCTTTGTGCTTTCTCCATTTTCGTTTTGATGGTTTGTTACTTGGTACAGTAAGATTTACAGCAATTTTCATTGTGGATTATACTCCATATGATTAAGTGCTCTGTCTCATTTAATGCTTTAGTCATATTTTCTATTCACATGGTATTTTCTTTTTGTTTTTATTGATTTTAGAGAGGAAGGGAGAGAGATAGAGATAGAAACATCAATGATGAGAGAGAATCATTGATCAGCTGCCTCCTGCACACCCCCCACCAGGTATGGAGCCCGCAACCCAGGCATGTGTCTTTGGCTGGAATTGAACCTGGGACCCTTCAGTCCACAGGCTGATGCTCTATCCACTGAGCCAAACCGGCTAGGGTCACATGGTATTTTCTATTCAACTCAGTGTACTTTGTCTTTTTAAAATTATGTTGGTTTTAGTTATATTTTTTAAAGAAAATATTTTTATTGATTTCAGAGAGGAAGGAGGAGAGGGGAAGAGGGGGAGGGAGAGGGAGAAGAAAAGAGGGAGAAAGGGGGGGAGAGAGAGGGGAGAAACAGAGAGAGAGGGAGAGGGAGAGAGAGAGAGAGAGAGAGGGAGAGGGAGAGAGATATCAATTATGAGAGAGAATCACTGACTGGCTGCCTCCTGCACGTCCTCTTACTGGGGATCGAGCCCACAACCTGGGCATGTGTCCTTGTCCATAATTGAACCCGGGACCCCCCAGTCCGCAGCCCGACACCCTATCCACTGAGCCAAACCAGCTAGAGCAGTGGTCGGCAAACTGTGGCTCGCGAGCCACATGCAGCTCGTGAGCTGCAGATTGCCGCTGTCAACTAATGAGTTTGCCGACCACTGCCTTAGGGAAAAACACTTAAAAAACATTTTAATAATGTACTAATGTCTTTAACCTGAAGCCAAAACTTCTGAGTAAGGGTAATGCCTTACACAGTGGTCGGCAAACTCATTAGTCCATATGCGGCTCTTGAGCCGCAGTTTGCCGACCACTGTGCTAGGGCTTGTACTACTACTTTTGACTGAGATTCTTATAAACTGAATTTAAATGCTTTCATTTGTGATTTGAGTATTTTCCATAAAACCACTAACAACACATAAAGAATAAAAAAAATTTAAATCTGTTACCTGCACAAAATATCCTTAGCTGCTGGACCGGTGATATAAGTTGCAAATGAGTGGTAAACAGATCAACAAATGCTCCAGGATAAATAATGAAGAGGAAAATTCCAAAGCCATTAAATCGAACTTGTTCTCTAAGAAATTACATAAGAAAAAGAAATTTAGCACTAGTATTCACTTGTAAAATTAATAATGTATGTAATTTTAGTACTTCCCACTATAGTTCAGATTCTTATAGAAAAACAAGACTCTCTGGACAGTCAAAAAGTTATACCTACATATATGATTATCGAGCTATCATTTATCTACATCTCATAATTTTACAATAACATACATATTTGGTCATTGATGAAATTGCATTTTATAAAATGGCATTCTGAAATAGACTTTTAACTTGAAAATTCTTAGAAATCAATATGCTGAACAAATAGCTTAAATTAGTCATATATATATATATATATATATATATATATATATATATAGTTTAATATTTCTATGAGAAACTAAATAAAAAACATTTTTATGGCCAAAACCGGTTTGGCTCAGTGGTAGAGCGTCAGTCTGTGGACTGGAAGGTCCCAGGTTCGATTCCGGTCAGGGGCATGTATGTTGGTTGTGGGCACATCCCCGGTAGGGGGTGTGCAAGAGGCAGCTGGTCGATGTTTCTCTCTCATCAACGTTTCTAGCTCTCTATCTCTCTCCTTTCCTCTCTGTGAAAAATCAATAAAATATATTAAAAAATAAATAAATAAATAAATAAAATATATTAAAAGAAGAAAAAAAAAGGGTGAGTCCCTGCTTCCATGCTGGCAGGTGTGGTCAGGGAACTGAGTCATCATGTTTAAAAGAAAAAAAAAATTATGGTTTAGTCTGAATTATTTACAGAGGACACAGTAGAAAATATAATTCAAGTACATTATCTAAATATTCATATTTGTCTTAGCTTTTATATTATTATTATTATTTTGTTAATCCTCACCTGATATTTTTCCATTGATTTTTAGGAGTAGAAGGGAGGTGGAGAGACAGAGAGAAAGAAACATCTATGCCAGAGAGACATATCGATTGGTTGCCTCCCACACACGCCCGGACCAAGGCCGAGGAATGAGCGTACAACCAAGGTATGTGCCTGTCCTTGACCAGAATCAGAACCCGGGACCCTTCAGTATGTGGGCTGACAGTCTATCCACTGAGCCGAACTTGCTAGGGCTGTCTCTGCTATTATAAATTAAGTAGAGGTTTATCTAAGTTTATTCATGTTAAACTAAGTACCGTTAAAAATGTATTATGCTCAGACTTTCCTTAGGAGAACTATATATCAATTCATCCTCTAAAAATGGAATTCTACTTAGCCTCATAAGACCAAATAGTTAGTCTGAAAAAAGCATTATCTAAATACACTGTGCTATCACTTAGTACTAAATATATCAGAGGACTGTATAAATTCACTTTATCTTGGCAGTTGTGATTTTATTTTTAAAAAAATTAACCACATTATACTGTGAACTATTAAACTGTTAATAACAATGCTTTTATTAATATATGTAAAACCCTAAGGGCTGCAAGGCTAAAAAATGTGGAAGCAAAGGTGAAAGAGATTTTTATTTTTTTTTAAAATATATTTTATTGATTTTTTACAGAGAGGAAGGGAGAAAAAGAGGGACAGAGAATTAGAAACATCGATGAGAGAAACCAGCTGCCTCCTGCACACCCCCTAACAGGATGTGCCCACAACCAAGGTACATGCCCTTGACCGGAATTGAACCTGGGACCTTTCAGTCCGCAGGCTGACGCTCTATCCACTGAGTCAAACCGGTGTCGGTGAAAGAGATTTTTAAAAAGGCAGCCACCCACTTAAACCACTGCACAGCACATCTGTGTGGCAGCATGTGCTCTGTCACGATGAGGATTATTGCCAATCTATAGACTCTTGTTCATAAGCAAGTGGAAAGTAATAAGAGGTGATTAAATCTTCTCCTCAAAAACCTTTAACCAGGTCTATACACCGAAGGGAGTATTTTAATATATTTTTGTAAATACATCATTACAAAATAATTATTTTGTATTTTACTAAAAAAATATTATTTACTAAATAAATGTATTAAATGTCTTTAAATGTATTAAACGACACATTCCCATTAGCATGTGTACTCCTCAGGCAGTAATTATCAGCGGGAGTGACTCGCCCATCATGATTTTATAGGTTTAGGAACCTTTAAAATAGCCAGCTATAATTACAATACAATTGGGCAGTCACAACCAAAGGAGGGCATGATACTTGAAGGAAGTCCTAGTTCTCATCCTTCCTTATCTTGTTCGCTGTTTTGATAGGCTGTGAAATTTGTTACAAGTCCAGAGCTTCCAATGTTCTTGCTCTAGTTAGCAGAGGCCAGGAGTTGAAGCAGGAAAGGATTTCAACTGATAAGCCAGAGAGAGTACTAAGAAGGCAATGCAAAGGTATCAGTCTGACCCAGTGATGAACAGAAAGATTAGATTTCAGGATTAGATGAAAATCATGAAGCACCCTGAGGATAGAACTGTGCTGGTAGAGGGCAATGGACAGAAAGACCCGGATTATAGTTATACATACGATTAACGGAGCAGATTCATCACTATATAACTCTCCTCTGCGAAAGAGAGGCACCTCAAAATAATAATTACAGATATACACTGGGTAGCATGCACAGAAAGAAAAATATCAAATGTTAGCAGATTTTAATAAAATCTCCGAAATGCAAGCTGCTTTGCATGTAGTAGGAATAAAAAGATAAATAGCATTACCTAATGGCTGCTATCCCGTGTCCAATTTCATGTACGACACCGCTAATGAGGACTGCAGCGAAGAAATAGGTCAGTTGGTTGACGGGTAAATTTATACCGGGAACCTATAAATTTCATAGACACAAGGATAAGCACACACTTGGATACCAAGAGAACATGATGTTCACTTTGTATTAAAAGCTTAAACTTCAAAGCTGATAGTTCTAAAAACTAAAAATAATGTGAATATCAATGGTTCATTTTTTTCATTTCTATCATAATAAAAGTAAAACCACCAGTCATTTTTTTTGAAGCAGGCCGCTTTTGAATTAAGCAAAATACCAATCTAAAGAGAACAGGAAACATCAGGTTAAAAAGCTGAAACTTTAGCTTCCTGCAGTTTTCACCACGGGAAAGAATGAGAGAGCCTGGCAAAGTGCTAGGGGCCAGGGAGTGTGAAGTGACATTGCAGTCAGCTGGATGCCTGATGTGGGAATTCTTGTTACAGTTCCTGGTTCTTCCTCTATTCCTCTTCAGTGTTTCCCAACGTGAGGTATGCGTACCCCCAGGGGCACGGGAAGAGTTTGGTGGGGGTACACGTTGCACCGGGGTTTAGTGGGGATATGCACTGCACCGTGCTTAGCTGCGCCTAATTCTACGTTCTCATGAGTACGAGGGGTACTCGGCGTTACGAAAATTATAGAAGGTGTACACATATGACAAAAGTTTGGGAATCACTGCATATTGTTATTGCAGGGTTCCAAGAACTTATGTGAATAATAGGATATCATCACCCCCATCAATGGATTTTCCTTTTAGTATTCTCAAGTTATATGAGAGTCGTAAATTAAAGGTAGTGTAATAAAGCGCCTTGTTGGTGTAGGACTACTATACCCTCCATTACTTTGATTGCATCGGTTTTCCAGTACATGGGTAGGAGCAAAGTGATACATAAATATTGTATTAAAATTGATATTCAATTCAGAAGGTATAGCATTTGGAACATTCATAGATATTAAGGACCTGTGAAGAATGAGTTGTCTTGTGCCCTAACCGGCTTGGCTCAGTGACTAGATCGTCGGCCTGCAGACCAAAGGGTCCTGGGTTTGAATCCAGCAAGGGCATGAACCTTGGTTGCAGGCTTCTCCCGGCCTGGGCCCTGGTTGGGGCTCCTGCAGGAGGCAATCTATCAATGTCTTTCTCTCACATCGATGTTTCTCTCTGTCTTTCCCGCTCCCTTCCACTCTCCCTAAATTCAATAGAAAAATATCCTCAGGTGAGGATTAACAACAAAAAGTTGTTTTTTTTTGTTTTTGTTTTTGTTTTTTTTTTGTTTTTTTACAAAAAGTTGTCTTGCAAACATATGCTCCTAAGATGTTGTATAGGTATTCAGCATTGCATACACAAGGGAAGTTTGTGATTTAAAGGCTGCATGACAAATTATTTTATTTTTTTAAATATATATATATATTTATTGATTTTTACAGAGAGGAAGGGAGAGGGGGAGCTAGAAACATTGATGAGAAAGAAACATCAATGAGCTGCCTCCTGCACACCCCATCCCCTTCAGGGGATGTACCCGAAACCAAGGTACATGCCCTTGACCGGACTCGAACCTGGACCCTTCAGACCACAGGCCGATGCTCTATCCACTGAGCCAAACCAGTTAGGGCTTATTTTATTTTTTTAAATATACTTTTCATTGTTGATAGCATTACAGATATTTTCCATTTTCCCCTCCTTTACTGCCCTCTAAATTATTATTTTTTTAGATACCCAAGAATCTGCTCATAAGATAAATAATCACTCCCAAGTTATGTCAATTGTTGAGAGATTCTATAAATTAGGCTAAGTGGGGCCCTCCAGGGATTAATACTATACTGAGCATCTATTTCTCACAGTCCAGGAGTTGGGACCCTGAAGGTATCCTTCTGGAGGAAATTCTTCCTTTCTATTATTAACTATTGTTTTAAATTAATTATAAAGTATGTCTAAAGCAGGAAAACATGAAAACTCAAAAGATAAAGAGAAGCCTATAATCTTGTTCCCAGAACACAAAAAACATTCTCAATGTTTTGATGCATGTCTTTCTATCTTTTCATGTACACTTATTTTTTAAAATTGGGCTTTTATTATGAATACTAGAGCCCTGGTGCACGAAATTTGTGCTCTGGCGGGAGTGGGGGGTTGTGGGGCGTGAAGGGGGTTCTCAGCCTGGCCTGTGCTTTCGCCCCATGATCTATCACCCACAGAGGGAGGCCCCGTCCACCTGCCGCAGCCTGCCAGCTGGTGGCCTGGGCCTCCCTCTGCGGGGCAATTGTGGGGTGATGGTGTCCCCTCCCTCCCCCGCCCCCAGACCAATCGAATCTTCACTGGCCTTGGCTGGCCTGGGACCAGTGCATGTCATAGCATGGTTGTCCGGATAGTCATTTTGCTGTTCGGCTGTTTGGCCGGCTTACATATTACTCGTTTATTATTATAGATGGTTTTAAAATCTGACCCTTTCATTTAGTAGTTCCACAAAAATTTCCCCATGAGTATTTTCTGATTTAACATGTTTTTAACAGCTGCATTTTAATCTATGGAATAGATTGTTGGGCATTTAATTGTCTTAAAAAATTCTGCTTTTTTGTTTTGTTTTGTTAATCCTCACCAAAAGATATTTTTCCATTGATTTATAGAGAAAGTGGAAGGGAAAGGGAGAGACAGAGAGAAACATCTATGTGAGAGAGATACATCAATTGGTTGCCTAATACACACAACCGGACGAGGGCCGGGGAACTTGCACCAAGGTACATACCCTTGACGGGAATTGAACCCAGGACCATTCAGTCTGCAGGCTGATGCTTTCTATCCACTAAGCTAAACTGGCTAGGGCTAAGTTTCTGCTCTTATAAATACTATAATAAACATAATTTGACACATATATCCAAATATTTTGGGGAGATAAATTATTAGACAAGCATGGTTGGTCAGGCTCCAGAGAAATATCACTTGAGTTAGACCAGTGGTCGGCAAACTGGGGCTTGCGAGCCACATTCGGCTCTTTGGCCTCTTGAGTGTGACTCTTCCACAAAATACCACGGCCTGGCCA
Organism: Pipistrellus hanaki; assembly: GCF_964339955.1. NCBI lineage: Eukaryota > Metazoa > Chordata > Mammalia > Chiroptera > Vespertilionidae > Pipistrellus > Pipistrellus hanaki. Next base: position 93,616,345 of record NC_140524.1, read on the forward strand.
AAACCGGTTTGGCTCAGTGGACAGAGTGTTGGCCTGTGGACTGAAGAGTCCCAGGTTCGTTTCCGGTCAAGGGCATGTACCTTGGTTGTGGGCACATCCCCAGTTGGGGGTGTGTGCAGGAGGCAGCTGATCGATGATTCTCTCTCATCAATGTTTCTAATTCTCTATCCCTCTCTCTTCCTCTCTGTAAAAAATCAATAAAATATATTTAAAAACAAACAAACAACAACAACAAAAAATACCATGGCCTGGGCGAGTCTATTTTGAAGAAGTGGCGTTAGAAGTTTAAATTTTAAAAATTTGGCTCTCAAAAGAAATTTCAATCATTGTACTGTTGATATTTGCCTCTGTTGACTAATGAGTTTGCCGACCACTGGGTTAAACAGTTTGCCTCTATCACTAAATAGCTAAGTGACCTGGAGAAAATTCAATTATTTCCCCACTTCAAGTTCCTCATCTTTAAAATGGAAGCAACCAAATTTAATAAGAGAGTGATTTTAAGGATTACATGAGATAATCCTTGTCCAATGTTTAAAATTATGCCTCACAGAAAGGGTAAACAAATGCTATTACACAAAATCTGAAGGACTTTCATACATACCAAACTGCTAACAGCAGACACTTGCATAACTTGGGCAAGCTCATTTTATTCAAATTGGCAATTTTAAAAAAATAATATATTTTATTGATTTTTTACAGAGAGGAAGGGAGAGGGAGAGAGAGCTAGAAACATCGATGAGAGAGAAACATCGATCAGCTGCCTCCCACATCCCCCCCACTGGGGATGTGCCTGCAACCAAGGTACATGCCCTTGACTGGAATTAAACCGGGGACTTTTCAGTCCGCAGGCCAAAGCTCCATCCACTGAGCCAAACCGGTTTCTGCTCAAATCAGCAATTTGAGAGAAATTCAAAGCATCCCGTCCTAGCCGGTTTGGCTCAGTGAATAGAGCATTGGCCTGCGGACCAAAAGGTTTCAGGTTTGATTCCGGTCAAGAGCACAAATCTCAGTTGTAGGCTCTTCCCCAGCCCGGGCCTTGGTTGGGGCACGTGTAGGAGGCAACCACTCAATGTATTTCTCTTACATCGATGTTTCTCTCTGTCTTTCCTTCTCTTCTACTCTCCCTAAAAAAAAAAAAAAATCAATGAAAAAATATCCTTGGGTGAGGGGAAAAAAAAAAAAAAAGCATCTCATTGTTTTGATGTATATTTCTTTGATCATTATTAAAGCTGCACTTACCCCTACTTTTGACCCCTGATAGGTCTTCTATTCATGATTTGCCTATTTTATTCTTTTAGAGTATTCATATTTTTCTTAGAGCTCTGTAAGATAACTTTGAATATTAGTTATCAGTCCTCCCTAATACATCACAGATGTATTTACAAGTTTCTTTGCCGTTAGTTTTTTTAATATATAAAAATGTTATGTAATCAAATCTATTAATATTCCTATTTTCTGCCATTAGTTTTATGGTTATGTCTTCCTTATTCTGTGTTCATATAAACAGAAACCTGTTTTTTTCTTTTCAAGATCTTTTATGAGTTCATGTTTTAATTTTAATTCATTCAATTTTAGTTTATTTTTGTGTACAACGGAGGAATTTCACTTTTTAAGTCCCCTTTAGTAACTGAGGAGGAGATTCAAACCATGCTGCATAGACAGCTTTCTAAATTCATTAGTAATTCCAAGTGTCTTTTCCTTAGTTTTCATAATTATCATTTTTGACGTATACATAAAATTTCACTGACAATCCCATAACTTATCCATTTGTATATATATTGTGGTTGTTTCCAGTTCTTCGTAGTAATAAATAATATTAGGGAAATACTACTTTAAAAAAATATTTTATTTTTATTTTTTGAGAGAGAATGGAAGGAAGGAAGACAGAGAAACATCGATGTGAGAGAGACACATCGATTGATTGCCTCCAGCAAACACCCTGACTAGGGATGGAGCCTACAACCAAGGTACATGCCCTTGACTGGAATCAAACCCGGGACCCTTCAGTCCACAGGCTGATGCTCTATCCACTGAGCCAAACCAGCTAGGACGGGAAAATACTACTTTTGGTTAATGCTACTTTTCCCCTAAATTTAGGCCACTTATGATGCTGATTATATAGTCCTCTTTACCCAGTCTCTACTCAGCACCTCTTTTCAAGAACATCAGTGGATTTTTTTCTACATACCAGCTTCATTCCCATGTTGTGAGGCATCTTTCTGTTCGAATTAGTAGTTTCCTTTTCTCTGACCCCTTTCTAAATGTTATGTACTGAAGATTAATTCTCAAACATTCCCACTATATCACAAAGTATCCTGGTTACTTTGCCTTTATGTCAAATAAATCAGTAGGCTTGATCTAATATAATAGGACAGCAGTTTTCAACTGGTGTGCTACAAGAGTTTTTAAAATGTGCAGTACCTGAGTATTTTATCAGTGGCCCTGACCTCCTCCCTTAGATCGCCAAATAAAAAATGACAACAGCCGCCCTAGCCAGTTTGGCTCAGTCAATTGAGTGTTGGCCTGCGGACTGAAGGGTCCTGGGTTCGATTCCAGTCAAAGGCATGTACCTCAGTTGCAGGCTGTATCCCCAGTCTTGGTTGAGGTGCATGTGGGAGGCAACCAATGGATGTGTCTCTCTCACATTAATGTTTCTCTCTGTCTCTCCCCCTCCCTTCCACTCTCTCTGAAAATCAATGGAAAAATATCCTCAGGTGAGGATTAACAACAAAAAAATTACAACAGCCAACACAACAAAAGCTGCCTGGTGTGAATGCCTTGCCCTGAACCATATAAATAGGTCATATAATCGGGTTACATCTTATTAGTCATGTCACATAATAATGTTGAGTCTGGTTAATTCTTGGCATGAGAAATCCTATATAATAAAGAGTTAATATGCAAATTAATCCTCACACCCTTACAAGATGGCTGCCTATGACCAGGCCAGCAGGAGGGTTAGTGAGGGAGGACCAAACACTGAACAAGCAGGCTGCGTGGGTGACCAGGCCAGCAGGGGGGTTAGTGAGGGATGACCAAACAACTGAACAAGCAGGCTGTGTGGGGCGACCAGGCCGGCAGGGGGGTTAGTGAGGGATGACCAAACACTGAACAAGCAGGCTGTGTGGGTGACCAGGCCGGCAGGGGGGTTAGTGAGGTACGACCAAACAACTGAACAAGCAGGCTGTGTGGGGCGACCAGGCTGGCAGGGGGGTTAGTGAGGGGTTAGTGAGGTACTACCAAACAACTGAATAAGCAAGCTGTGTGGGGCGACCAGGCCGGCAGGGGGGGTTAGTGAGGAACGACCAAATAACTGAACAAGCAAGCTGTGTGGGGCGACCAGGCCGGCAGGGGGGTTAGTGAGGTACGACCAAATAACTGAACAAGCAAGCTGTGTGGGGCGACCAGGCCGGCAGGGGGGTTAGTGAGGTACGACCAAATAACTGAACAAGCAAGCTGTGTGGGGCGACCAGGCCGGCAGGGGGGTTAGTGAGGAACGACCAAATAACTGAACAAGCAAGCTGTGTGGGGCGACCAGGCCGGCAGGGGGGTTAGTGAGGAACGACCAAACAACTGAACAAGCAAGCTGTGTGGGGCGACCAGGCTGGCAGGGGGGTTAGTGAGGTACGACCAAACAACTGAACAAGCAGGCTGTGTGGGGCGACCAGGCCAGCAGGGGGGTTAGTGAGGAACGACCCAACGACTATTTCAATAAAGGGGTGGGGTGATTAGGCTGGCAGGGGGCATTGGGAGGTGATTAGTCCGGGGGGTGGGGCAGTGAGGGGCGACTAGGCTGGCAGGGAGGGACAGTTGGGGGGGACCAGGCCAGCAGGAGGGGGGCAATTAGGGGCAACCAGGCCGGCAAAGGGGGGCAGTAAGGGGTGACCAGGTCGGTGGGGGGGGCAGTTAGGAGCAACCAGGCCAGCAGGGAGGGGGCAGCTGGGGGCGACCTGACCAGCAGGGGGACAGTTAGGGTCGATCAGGCTGGTAGGGGAGGCAGTTACGGGCTACTAGGCAGGCAGGCAGATGAGTGATTAGGAGCTAGCAGTCCAGGATTGTGCGAGGGCAGTCAGACATCCCCCAAAAGGTCCTGGATTGGAGAGGGTGTAGGTTAGGCTGAGGGGACCCACCCCCCACATACAAATTTCGTGCACTAGACCTCTAGTATTTATATACAAGTATAAGCATCTGATTTTTTTTTAACAGTTACTTCGGAGCAAAAGGGTAATTATTATTTTGGTAAATCAATCAAAATTATACTTATTTCTTTGCCAAATTGTCAAAAAATATTTTTTTGGTATGCCGCAGAATTTTAGTAATCATTGGTGCGTGCCACGAGATGAAAAAGATTGAAAATTGCTGCAATAGGACATTGGTTCTTTCTCTTTATTATTTTATAGATGTAACAATGAGGTAAGGTAAGGATCTGAGCATGTGATTATACCAACAGATGGTACGTCTTATTTGCTAGCAATAGTACGCGACTGCCCATCTGTCTTGGCCGTGATCAAACAGGGTATTAGATGTACCAGAATACTGATCTCTCAACAGCAGAGTGCCAGGTTTTGGGGAATGAATACTGAGCCAGACTGTACGGAATTATAAGCTGAACAGAAGTATGTTCTCTAAGCTATCAGAGCTCATATCAGAGTCAGGAGGTAACATTCTTAACCGTATACATAAATATGCACGGCGAACTTGACTTCTTGCTTGTTCCAAAGCATGACTCTGAGCTCTATGGATAAAATGAGGAGCAAAAAGAAGAATTTATTTCTTCTTTGCATAACATTTTGCCATTCTAATCCTAGCAGGCAGAAAGGATAATGGTCATATTTTCTCCAAATCTGCTATTCCTATACTATTCTCTTCTTGGCAAACAATAACTAATTGAATATCCCCAGAGTTATACTAAACTCTCTCTTCATTAGCCTCACATTCAATTAATGGTCAAGGCCTGAGAACTCCACTCAAATAGATACCTTGAATCTACCCCCTTCATTCTACTTAACACTAATTTAGTTTAGATCTTTATCACTTCTCACATGAATATTCCAACTGCCCTCTTAAATAGTTTCCCCATCTCACCTGCTTTGGTTCATTGTGCATAGACCTGTTATCTATAGGTAAAATCAAAACTTCTTAGAATGGCCTTTCATAACCCAGACCCTACCAGTATCCCCCATCTTATCTCCTGTACCATACACCTTCTGCCATATACCTCCTAGACGTAAGTCAAAGTTACTTTATAGCTGCTTGAAGAACTGCTGGTCTTTCTTAAGGGAGTAGGATGGCTCTGAGGTCAATGGTGGATGAGTGATGGGACCCCCCCCCCCCCGCCCCAATTTACTAGCTGTGGCCATAGGCAAGTGACTTAACATCTCTGTGCCTTTGTTTTCTCATGTGTGAAATGTATCTCCAGATTGTTATAAGAATAAAATAAAATGGGCACAGAAACCTCACACAGGAAGCCCTGCATATTAACTAGGTTTTATTATTTTTAAAAAATATATATTTTATTGTTTTTTTACAGAGAGGAAGAGAGAGGGATAGAGAGCTAGAAACATCCATGAGATAGAATCATCGACCAGCTGCCTCCACACCCCCCACTGGGGATGTGACCGCAACCAAGGTACATGCCCTTGACCAGAATCGAACCTGGGACCCTTCAGTCTGCAGGCTGATGCTCTATCCACTAAGCCAAACTGGTTTTGGCTAGGTTTTATTATTATTATTATTTCCTTCACCTTTCCATGTTACATGGTTTCCTCTGTTACTGAGACGCTCAGTTGCTATCTTCCTTTCCCAGGCTATGTGGATTCTCTTCACTCTTCCCTTGAAGCACTCCTCTACTCTCCCCACAGTGGCAGGCCCATCTCAGCACGCCTTCTCTCTGTCCCACAGCACCTTCCGCTCTGTCCAACCATAGCATAAGCATAGCAGCTCTCCCTCTGAACTAAAACCTCCATGACTGCTAGGAACCGATTCTGTTCCTGGTATAAGCAGGACTCAACACAGGCCCAAGAGGCAGAATGCACACATTAAATGTTTGCTGAGAAACAAGTCATCTCTTCCAAGGCCTCGCCTGGAAAAATAACTTCTTTTAGCCTCTAAGAAAGAGCTATTATCATAGGGGAGTTTCTTTTTCTTAAATATATTTTTAGTGATTTCAATAAATCAATAAAGGGGAGAGGGAGAGAAAGACAGAAACATCAATGAGAGAGAATCATTGATCTGTTGCCTTCTGCACGCCCCCCACTGGGGATTGAGCCTGAAACCCGGGCATGTGTCATTGACTAGAATCGAACCTGAGACCTTTTAGTCCACAGGTCGCACTGTCCACTGAACCAAACCGGTTAGGGCGTAGGGGAGATTCTTTATCATTCGCTATAAATGACTTCTAAATTTTCCCATAGTGATCCAGCCTATAGATGCCACAAAGATATGAGTTTTTTAAAAAAAATCTATCACTAACTCTTAAACAGTCTATTCCGTTAATAAGAATATGATTAAACCCTAACCAGTTTGGCTCAATGGATCGAGTGTCGGCCTGGGGACTGAAGGGTCTCAGGTTCGATTCAGGTTAAAGGCATGTACCTTGGTTGCGGAAACATCCCCAGTGGGGGGTGTGCAGGAGGCAGCTAATTGATGTTTCTCTCTCATAGATGTTTCTAACTCTATCCCTCTCCCTTCCTCTCTGTAAAAGAATCAATAAAATATATATTAAAAAAAAGAATATGAGTAAAAATATAACATACCTGACTCATGGAAATGAAAACTACAAATTAAAAAATTTGAAATAAAAGTTAGCCAATGGAAAATCACTCTTCCAAACTCTAGAGCAGGAATTAATAAGGTATATAGGTTTACACAAGTGCTTTAAAATGAGAATTATTATAGAGTTCTTAAATGACCATGCTTAGTCTTTTATATTAACAATCATTTAACATCTCAAGACAACACATATTAAATCAAAACCCGTGTAATCTTGACAGTTTTAATGATGGTCCATTTGTTCTGTTACCTCTATTATTGCTACTACTACATATTGCAGCAATTCTTTGCTATATTCTTACTAATATTTTTGCTTAGGGAGATAATTTGAGAAATCATGCAACTTTTAATTTATTTTCATATTTAAATTACAGATTAGGAGTTATGTTATCCAAAAGAAATAGCTTATATCTATGTTTCAAAAGTTACTTTAAGCAAAAAGGCACTTACCACAACTTGTAGCACTTGTTCGTTGTGAAGTGAGGAGGAGGAGGAAGAGGAAGAAGAAGAGGAGGAAGAGGAAGAAGAGGAGGAGGAAGAAGAGGAAGAAGAGGAAGAATAAGAAGTGGAAGAGTCAGCCATCATTTGTGCTAAAGTCTGCATCAGCGTTTTCCCAAGGAGAAAAAAGGAGCTAAACATGGCAATTACGCCAAACACCATTCCAAAATTGAACCTGTTAAAAGGAAAAAATTCCGTAAGTGTATAATTAATTCTTCGTACTTCATGGGCTAAAAAATTCATTGACCAGGCAAATTTCATAGCTTCAAAATGTGCAAAAAATTCCAGTACCCCTATCTTTTTTCTTTTATAAATTTTATTGATTTTTTACAGAGAGGAAGGGAGAGGGAGAGAGAGCTAGAAACAGATGAGAGAGAAACATTGATCAGCTGCCTCTTGCACACCCCCTACTGGGGATGTGCCCACAACCAAGGTACATGCCCTTGACCGGAATCGAACCCTGGACCTTTCAGTCCGCAGACTGACAAACCGGTTTTGGCCCTATCTCTTTTTTCTTTTTTTTAAATGTAGTCAATTTTATTTCCTTAAACCACAAAATAGAGTCTTAGTCTTGACAAGAGGTCCCGGCTGGGGAGGGAGCGGTTAGTCGCGGCCAGAACTCCTGCGGGGTCTCTAAAACGCTAAGGCCAGGTTAAAAGATTTGGGGCCGGTCTGGTGGTGCTGGCGGGCCCCACCCCAAGTCCGGGGAAAGGACGGCCCTTAAGGAGGGCACCGGGCCCAGGCTGGCGGGGCGGCAGCTGCTACACAGGGCCCAGTCCTCAGGGCCCACGGCGTGGGGTGAGGGCCTGCCCAGGAGCACCAGGGCCACCTCTCAGTCCTCCTCCTGCAGGCCGGGGAGCTGCCGGCCAGCGGGCCGAGGTCTTCGGGGGTGGGGGTGGGGCGAGAGGGGCCCAGCTTGGCAGCTGTCCTGGGACTTGCTGAGGACCATGTGAGCGCGGAGGGCGTCCTGCTCCAGGGACTTCATCCTGGCCGCCCTCCACAGCGCTGGCTTCTCGGCCTCCAGCGTGGGGACAGGGCCCGCTCGGGCGCCAGCAGCTCCGGGCTCCCCATGCGCAGCCACTCCTGATGGCGCCGCTCTGCCTCGGCCCTTTGCACCGGGGCGCTGCCTCCCAGGGGCGCCGGGGAGGCGGGGAGCAGCCCTGCAGCGGGGGCGCCGGACCACGGAGGCTCCTCCTCCGGCTTCTCGCTGTCCCGGGCCTCCCCGTCCGCGAGCCCCACCTGGGCCGCCTCCCGCAGCATCTGCGCCCGCTTCTGCTGCAGCTTCCGGGCTTCCTCCTCCTGCACCTTCCACAGGTCATCGGCGCCCACCAGGGACACGCGCTTGGGGGGCCCTTGGCCTGGGGCACCCGCACCTCCAGCTCAAAGTACTTCTGCCCCTTTCGGAAGGACAGCTGCTCCGGGAGGCGGTGCTGTGCAGCTGGCATGCAGCGTGGGGCAGCTGGGTCCTGGGGCGGGGGCGGGGCTGCGGCAAAGGTCCGGTAGGCTCCTTTCACATCGAGGGCAGCTCGCAGACCTTCTCTCTTTTTTCTTATCTGAACTCCAAATCTGTGATTGAAGCACAGGCCCTTGTCTATCTAAGCTGTTCTAATACCGTGTTTCCCCGAAAATAAGACCTACTTACAGGTTTCCTTCTCAGTGAAATAGAAGGCATCCCCCAAAAATAAGCCCCCCCCCCCCCCCAGGCTAAACATGAGAGATTTGGTCCACTGATTCTGAAAGAAATGGAGTCACAAGAAACTCACCAGGAAATTCAGGAATTGGATTGTTATGATGATGTTCCAGAAGATGACGACATGATTGTCATTGAATAAATGAGTCAATTCTTGATACTGCAGGATTCACAGTTTGTCTGGTTTGTGTTGACAACTACCGTACTACCGTACCGTATACAGGTAATAAATTTCCTTTATTTTCATTTAACAATAAATGTGTACCGTATTCTTCTTCATGGGAAAATAAGACATCCCCTGAAAATAAGACCTAGTGCATCTTTGGGAGCAAAAATTAATATAAGACACTGTCTTATTTTCGGGGAAACAGGGTAACTTAGATCTCTCTCATAACTGAAGCGGCTGAATATTCTTTCCAATAAAAAGTTTTGTCTCCGGTCTTTTGCTCATTTACATAACACTGTTTTGCTCTTTTTCTCATATAGTTATGAAAGTTCTTTTGACATTATACAGACATCCATTCTTTTTTATTTACTGATTCTATTATTTGCACCTTTTTTTAGCTATATTTTGTGATGAGCTTAAATACTAACATGGTAAAATTCAATGATAGTTTTTTTCTTTTACTGTTTTAATAATTAGAAGTTACCCTTGTATCTATTACATTTTCTAACTTGTTGATAAGTTGTATTTTTCAAGGAACTTGTCTATTTCATCTAAATGGTTAAATTTATAGGCATAGAATTGTTCAAAATAATTTCATTTTTTAAAATGTCTACAGGATCTGTACTAATGTTCCATTTTTCAATTCTGATCTTTAGTTATGTGTGTGAACTTTTTTTTCTTGATCAGCCATGGTAGGGGGTTTATCAATTTTATTAATCTTTTCAAAGAACCAATTTTTGCTTTTACTGATTTTATCTATGATATACTTTTTATTTCACTTATTTCTGCTCTTTATTACTTCCTGCCATTTGTTTTCTTTGCTTTGATTTGCTGGCGCATTTACCGCTTTTCGATGATCTATTTACATTTGGAGCTAAATTTTTAACAAAAAGCAATTTAGACAATGGCCCCCAAACTACCGTATTAGAAATTCTCTCAATTACAAAACCTGTCTGTCTCTAGGGTATTAGAGATTATCCGAAACCCCTTAACCATAAACGCTATATGTCCCATGATTTTTTAATTCTTTTTTTTTTTTTAACTAAAGGAATATGCTCGGATTGCAAGGACCCCAACACTGCATTCTGGCTAGCCATTTTCCCACATGGTTTGTGCATATGCCTTACTGGTTGTTAAATGTTTTTAAAACATTTGGAGGAATATCACACAAAAAAGTATAAGGGAAAACATGCAGACTTCTGGGTGACCTATGACTCCCAGGCCCCACGTTGCTCTGTGTGATGATGGGGGAGAGAATTCTCCAGAATTACTTTCCTGATGAAAAATGCTCCATAGGTTTTTTGCTTTTCTATTAGTGTACAATGTACAGAATAAAGTGAGCAAGTCTAAGGTGTATGGCTCACTGAATTTTTACATATGTGCACCCATGTACCTGCCATCCAGATGAAGATATAGAACGTTGCCCTGGCTGGATAGCTCACTTGCACGGAGCAGTGTTCCATGCACCAAAAGGTTGTCGGTTCGATTCCCAGTTGGGGCACATACATAGGTTGCAGGTTTAATCACTGGTTAGGGCATAGACTGAGTGGCCAGATTATTATGATCTCTGAATGCATAATAATCTGGCCACTCAGTGTATATAGAAGACAATCGATAGTTTTCTCTCACATCTATGTCTCTCTCTCTCTCTCTCTCTCTCTCTCTCTCACTCTCTCTCAATCTCTCCCTTCCTCTCTCTAAAATCAGTAAAACCATATCTCTGGGTAAGGATTAAAAAGAAAAAGAAAAATAGAGAATCTTGATTTTTAATGTATGCAAAAACACGATGATGCAATCTCATAAGTTTATATAAAACCGGAAAATGTCTACACTCTCAACATTTTTAAAACTCAGGAGTTTGGAATGTGATGGAAACAGTTCCATTAACAAGCATTTCTCATGATCACAATGACTCATTTAAACCAAAAAAAAAAAAAAAAAAAAAAAAAAAGAAAAAGAAAGAAAGAAAAAGAAAAAGAAGCATACCATTGGTAAAGCATCCTCGCTTTCCGCCGGCCCCAGCTGTAAAAGGCACGATTGAACACAGCAGTCTGCCATCTGATGTGAAAAGGGGAGATGCTCAGGCCGTTGTTTTCCAGCCAGTCTTCGTAGGAATGCTTGAAATACACAGATGACTGAAAGAGAGAGAAACGGTCCACACCATTCAGTTTCGAAGAACAATTTATAATGTTTAAGAAAATAACAAATGGCTCTTTTCTATAGGAAAGCAAAAGACTGCCTGCTCAAATGCTAATAATGTTAAAGCTTCACGTTCATGCCTCAGTTAAAGGAAAGGCCTCACAGTAGCTGGTCTGCTGAAGTTAGGGTCTGGCAAACTAGAGCCCAGGGGCCAAATCTGGCCTACAGCCTATGAATGAAGGATGGTTTTTATCTTTCAGCGATTGTACAAAGACAACAACAACCGCCAAATAAGACTACGCAACACCCCGTGTGGCCCACAACGCCTGAAACAGTATCTGACCCTTTACAGAGAAAGCTTGCTGACCTCTGCCTAGAAGGATGGCCCAACTAGAAGTATGTGAGCCACGAATGCCAGCCACAATTCAATTTATGTAATTTTACATTTCCTTGTAGCCAATATTGAGAAGGTTGTAATTAATTTAAATACATTTTCAACTCAAATCAATATAAAAAAGTGTACTGGGTCAGTGGTCGGCAAATTCATTAGTCAACAGGGCCAAATATCAACAGTACAATGATTAACAGTTCTTTTGAGAGCCACATTTTTTAAACTTAAACTTCTTCTAACGTCACTTCTTCAGAATAGACTCGTCCAGGCCGAGGTATTTTGTGGAAGGGCCACACTCCAGGGGCCAAAGAGCCTCAGTTTGCCGACCACGGTACTGAGTGACATCAGAGGAATGGTGGCATGAGAGATCCCTTTGGTCTTTCCCCTTGAAGCTTCAACAATTTCAACAAAGGACTCCCTGCTCAAGGTGCAAACATGCCTGGGAACCACACCCTGAGCATCTACAGGTGGGCAAGTGGGAGCAAACTGGGAAGGCTGGAAGGGAAAAGCTGAGACCAGCCCCAGACGCGGCCCTGCAGCTGGGAACTCACAAAGGGCTCAGCGTGGAGAGGGAAGGAAGCAGAGATCTAAGGTGCGGACAGTACAAGCTGCAGCTGAGCCCAGTGACCTACCTGGGCAGGACAGAGCACAGAGGTGGGCCCTCGGTTGTCTGGCAATTGGCATTCCAGGCAGAAAAAGCCACAGGGTCCGGTGGAGAGGGAGAGGGGGAGGGGGTGGTGTGGGGTAGTGTGTGTGTGGGAGTGGGGTGATGGTGGATGGGGGGGCAGGGATGTCAGGGGGCGCGGAACAATGCAAAGGTCCACTGGTTGGCACTGACAGGAGGGCAAAGCATGCACTTGGCTACACCGCCAGCAGCATATGGCTGCAGGGAACAGCATTATGGCTGCAGGGATCAGCATGCGGCTACAGGGAACAGCATATGGCTACAGGGAATAGCATATGGCTGCAGGGCACAGCATTGTGGCTGCAGGGAACAGCATGTGGCTGCAGGGAATAGCATGTGGCTTCAGGGAACAGCATATGGCTTCAGGGAACAGCATGTGGCTGCAGGGAACAGCATTGTGGCTGCAGGGAACAGCATGTGGCTGCAGGGAACAGCATATGGCTTCAGGGAACAGCATATGGCTGCAGGGAACAGCATTATGGCTGCAGGGAACATCATATGGCTGCAGGGAACAGCATATGGCTGCAGGGAACAGCATGCGACTGCAGGGAACAGCATGCGACTGCAGGGAACAACAGCATGTGGCTGCAGGGAACAGCACTGGGAATAAATGAATATATAAATTCCTACATATATGTAACTTTCCTAGACTGAATCATGAAGAATTAGGAAACTTAAATAGATCAGTCAACTGTGAGGAAATTGAAAAATTACCAAAGCCTCCCCAAAAATAATAGTCCAGGACCAGGTGGCTTTGTTTTGAATTCTACCAAACATTTAAAGATTTGATACCTATCCTTCTCAAACGCCTCAAAAAAATTGGAGACAATACTTCCTAACACATTTTATAAGGCCAACATGACCCTGATATCAAAACTTGGCAAGGATAACATAAAAACAGAAAATTACAACATTTCTGATGAATACAGATGCAAAAATCCTAAATAAAACACTAGCAAACTGCATACAACAAAACATAAAAATAACAAAACATCATGATCAAGTAGGGTTCATTCCAGGGCACAAGGATGGTTCAACATATGCAAATCAATGTAATACAGCACACTAACAAATCAAAGGATAAAAATCATATGATCTTATCAATAGATGCAGGAAAAGCATTTGATAAGATACAGCATCAATTTATGATTAAAACACTCAATAAAATCAGTATGAAAAGAAAGTACCAGATACCGAGTGGCCAGATTATGATGATCTCTGAATGCATAATAATCTGGTCACTCGGTGTAGACTGACCACAGAGTTGGGGTTTTAAAATAACGGTTTTCCATGTATAAGAACTGCATTGTGGGTAGTTAGAAAGAAGCAGAGGACTTAGTAGCCAGAGGCTGGAGGCCACTATCTCAGGGTCCCTTGACATATCAAGATTTGCAAGTTTTCCCTTATACATAAGTACACGAAGTGGCCAGATTATTATGCGTTCAGAGATCATCATAATCTGGCCACTCGGTGTATACGACAAACCCTCTGCTAATATACTCAATGGTGAAAAACTGAAAGCTTTTCCTCTAAAATTAGGAACAAGACAAGGATGTACATTCTCACTATTTATTCAACGCAGAACTTCAAAATAAACAAAAATAAAAACAAATTATTACAGCCCAGGCAGCATGGGTCAGTGGTTGAGCATCGACCTATGAACCAAGAGATCAAGGTTCGATTCCCAGGCAGGGCACATGCCCAAGTTGCAGGCTCCATTCCATGATTCTCTCTCATCATTGCTGTTTCTATCTCTCCCTCTCCCTTCCTCTCTGAAATCAATAAAAATATTTAAAAAACTTGCCAAAACCGGTTTGGCTCAGTGGTAGAGCATTGGCCTGCGGACTGAAAGGTCCCGGATTCGATTCCGGTCAAGGGCATGTACTTTAGTTGCGGGCACATCTCCAGTAGGGGGTGTGCAAGAGGCAGCTGATCGATGATTCTCTCTCATCGATGTTTCTAACTCTATTCCTCTCTCTTCCTCTCTGTAAAAAAAAATCAATAAAATATATTTTAAAAAATATTTAAAAAACTATTAGAAATAATAAATATAGTAACATTACAGGATACAAATATCACTGCATTCCTATATACTAACAATGAAAATTCAGAAAAAGAAATGAGAAAAAATTCCTTTTGCAATTGCAACAGAAGGAATAAAATACCTAGGAATAAATTCAACAGAGGATGTGAAGGAATTATATACTTAAAATTACAATGCATTATTAATATTTTATTTTATTGATTTTTTTTTACAGAGAGGAAGGGAGAGGGAGAGATAGAAACAGCAATGATGAGAAACATCCATTAGCTGCCTCCTGCATGCCCCCCACTGGGGATGTGTCGCAACCAAGGTACATGCCCTTGACTGGAATCAAACCTGGGACCTTTCAGTCCGCAGGCAGATGCTCTATCCACTGAGCCAAACCGGTTAGGGCTACAATGCATTATTAAAGATTGAAAAAGACACGATAAAATGAAAAGATATTTCATGTCCATGGATTGAAAGAATCAACAGTTAAAATTATATATATATATATATATATATATATATCCCCAAAGCAATATATAGATTTAATGTAATCCCCATCAAAATTCAAATGTCATTTTTTAAAGAAATAAAACAAAAAATAATCAGTTTTGTCTGGAACTACAAAAGACCGGGAATAGTGAAAGCAGTCCTGAGATAAAAGAATGAACCGGGCCCTAGTTGATTTGGCTCAGTGGATAGAGGGTCGGCCTGTGGACTGAAGGGTCCCAGGTTTGATTACCCTCAAGGGCACATGCGGGGCCCAATCCCCAGTAGGGGGCGTGCAGGAGACAGCCAATCAATGATTCTCTCTCATCACTGCTGTTTCTCTCTCTCTCTCCCTTCCTATCTGAAATCAATACAAATATAGCAAAACAAAACAAAACAAAAATAATGAACCTGGAGGTATCACACAATCTGACTTCAAATTATACTTCATGACAAAGATAATCAAGACAGCCTGATCCTGGCAGAAAAACAGAAACAGACCAGTGGAACAGAATTGAGAGCCCATAACTAAAACCACATGTACATGGGCAAATGATTGTTTACAAAGGAGCCAAAAATACACAATGAAAAGAAAGCCTCTTCAATAAATGGTGCTGGGAAAACTCAAAAGCCACATGCAAAAGGAAGAAACTAGACAGCTTATCCCCATGTACAAAAGTTAATTCAGAATGAATCAAAGGCCTAAATATAAGATCTGAAACAATAAATTACATAGAAGAGAACATAGGCTCTAAACTCAGGGACCTTGGTCTTAGAGAAGATTTTGAGTTTGAACGCCAAAGGCAAGGGAAATAAAGGCAAAAATAAATGAATGGGACTATATAAAACTAAAAATCTGCACAGCAAAAGAAACAAAAAGGCAATCAATTGAATGGGAGATAGTATTTACAAACAGTAGCTCCGATGTGGGGTTAATATCCAAAATATATACAGAGCTCATAAACTTAACACCAAACAACACAACACACACAAAATATATATATAAAGAGCCCAGTCCTAGCTGGTTTGCTTAGTGGATAGAGCTTTGGCCCGCGGACTGAAGGATCTCAGGTTTGATTCTGGTCAAGGGCATATGCCTGAGTTTTGGGCTCGATCCCCAGTAGGGGGCGTGCAGGAGGCAGCTGATCAATGATCTCATCATTGATGTTTCTCCCTCTTCCTCTCTGAAATCAATAAAAATATATTTTTAAAAAAATGAGCCCAGCAGTGGTTGAGCATCGACCCAGGAACCAAGAGATCCTTGGTTTGCTTGCCGTCAGAGCACATGCCTGGGTTGCAGCGGGCTCAGTCCCTGGTGGGGCATGCTGGAGGCAGCCAGATGTCGCTCTCTCATCCATGTTTCTATCTCTCTATCCCTCTCCCTTCCTCTCTCTCTCAAATTAATAAAAACATTTTTAAAAAAATAGGCAGAGGACCTGAGCAGACACTTCTCTCAAGAAGATATACAAAGGCCAACAGATATATGAAAGGTGCCCAACATCGCTAGCTATTGGGGAAATGCAAGTCACAACTATGAGATACCACCCTCTGCCCGTTAGAATGGCTATTTATCAGCAAGACAAATAATAACAAGCGTTGGAGAGGCCGTGGAGGAAAAGGAACTGGCTGTCCCTGCTGGTGTGAGTGTAAACTGGTACAGCCACTACGGAAAACAGTACGGAGGTTCATCAAAAAATTAATAGATACAAATGACCCAGAAATCCCTCTTCTGGATAACAACCCAAAAAATTTGAAAACATTTATTTGCATAGATATATGCACCCCTGTGTTCACTGCAGCACTAATCACGGTGGCCAAGACATGGAAACAACCAAAGTGTCCTCTGATAAATGATTGGATAAATAACATGTGACACATATATAATATGGAATACTACTCAGCCTGAAGAAAAGATGAGCTACTGCCATTTGCCACGTGGATTGAGATTATGCTAACCCAAATAAATCAGACAGAAAATAAGGTAAGAACCATATGATTTCATTCATATGTAGGATATGAAACAGCACCATGGTTACCAGAGGGAAGGGAGTGAGGGTAATAAAAAGTAAAGCAAGCTGCAGAAACCGGCTTGGCTCAGTGGATAGAGCATCAGCCTGTGGACTGAAAGGTCCCAGGTTCGATTCCGGTCAAGGGCATGTACCTTGGTTGCAAGCACATCTCCAGTAAGGGGTGTGCAAGAGGCAAGTGATCAATGTTTCTCTCTCATCGATGTTTCTAACTCTCTATCCCTCTCTCTTCCTCTCTGTAAAAAAATCAATAATATATATATTTTTTAAAATCTACACCTGAAACCTAGATCTCTCATTAACCAGTCACCCCAATAAATTTAATAAAAAATTTAAATATTGTAATAATTTACAATTCTATTTGTTTATGCACCAAGACTTTGAAATCTGAAATCTGGTTTCAACTTTATACCTACAGCCCATCTCAATTCAGACCAGCTCCATTTCAAATGCCTGATGGCCACCTGTAGTTAGTGGTTACCGTTGCTACCATAGAAAGAGGTCTTGTGTTATAATTTAAATAGACCCCAACCAGTCAAACAGGAAACAGGTTAGTTGGAGTCAGCTTTCTATTCTTTTCTGAGCAACCTTAGGAATTTAAGCCTACTTTGATTATGTAAAAGAAAGAAAAAATTATCTAAAGCCAACTTGAGCTCAGTAACTTCTCTTATATTTTTTTAGAGTTGCCAAGATAGCTGCTTAAATACAGCCTCACAAGAGTTTTACTTTTAGGAAAGTTTGAAGTCCTTCAGTGCAGATTTTGGATAATGTACGTCTATTTTATATACACAGACCCCTATTACTTCAGTTACAGAAAGTACAGTTAGTATTTTGTCCTATCGATGCCCGTCCATTTGAGAAACTTATCTGTCTCTGGACGAATATTTCACCCCTATCACAGTCATAAAAAATGACCAGAGTCTGAATATAGGCATCTATTTGCCTTTGGATCTGGAATGCTCTCTGCTCTCAATCTTCAGGTGAAGTTTCTGAAACCTGCTTGTTTTCCAAGACTTTTAAAGGAGCCTGACACCCCTCAAGGAGAGGTCCACAGAGGAAATCCTAAAAGAGCCCAGAGGGGAACAGCAGAATAACTCCCTGAAACAGAGGAGCTGAAGGTTCAGACGCCACAAGCTCTCAGGTCTTTGCATTCCCCGGGCAGATACGCTGAATAAGATGTTCTTTTGCTCAAGGAATGGTGGTCTTTTAAGCCTGAAACTCAAACACCATCCTGATCACCTCACACCCTTGACCAAGGACTACGAGATTTGAAAACTCCCTTTTATTTTGGACTTTTGTCACACATGCAGCATGAAGAAACCATGTGGCTTTGCTTCTTTCTAAACAACAAAACCACTGTTTAAAGAAGCAGTAGTCTGTATTGCTTATGACATGCTAAGCACCATGCCAAGCATGTGCAGAGGAAGCACCTAGGGCAGTGGTCGGCAAACTCATGAGTCAACAGAGCCAAATATCAACAGTACAACGATTGAAATGTCTTTGGAGAGCCACATGGTTTAAACTTAAACTTCTCCTAAAGCCACTTCTTCAACATAGACTCGCCCAGGCCGTGGTATTTTGTGGAAGAGCCACACCCAAGGGGCCAAAGAGCCACATGTGGCTCGCGAGCCGAAGTTTGCAGACCACGGACCTAGGGAATCCCGTGAAGATGCAGAATCTGATTCTATAGTCCAGAGATGAGGACTGAGATTCTATATTTCTGAGAAGCTTCTAGATAATATAGGTGCTGCTGGTCCTTGAACCTCAGGTTGAGGAGCGAGGCTTTCTGTGGATGTACTAATGTAATCTTCTCTACTATGTCAGGAAATCTTTGCTATTATCCCCCCTACTTTATTTTTATTAAATATATTTTTATTGATTTTTTACAGAGAGGAAGGGAGAGAGATAGCTAGAAACGTCGATGAGAGAGAAACATCGACCAGCTGCCTCTTGCACACCCCCTACCGGGGATGTGCCCGCCACCAACATACATGCCCCTGCCCGGAATCGAACCTGGGACCTTTCAGTCCGCAGACCGACGTTCTACCACTGAGCCAAACCGGTTTCGGCATATCCCCCCCCTACTTTAAAGATGAATAATCTGAAGCACAAAAGACTATCCTGCCCAACAGTCTCACAACCACTGGGAAGCGGAAGAGCCCAATCCTGGATATGAAGGACTCCACTGTGTAACCTTTGCAAGTTCAAATGCAACAAAGTAGACCAAGTATTTCATTTTACTCTTAAGCCTAAAACACAAACGAAACTATTTGAGACGATCTTCATGGCATGGTTTTACTAGTCGTAATTAACATTTTGATTAAACATTTGAGAATTTATATGCTTTGATTCCCCCACCCTCCGATATTCAATTCCAAAAAGGTTGCTCAAAGCACATGGTCAATGGTCATAACTTTTGATACCCTTTTCAAATAACTGGAGAATGGACCATGTACGCAGAGTGTGTGTGTGTGTGTGTGTGTGTGGGGGGGGGGGGGATAGTCAATGTGAAAAAGGGGGTGCAAGATGCAAATTAGAATACGGTTAGTCAGGATTCTAAATTCTTGCTGCTAACTTAAGGTGACCAGATCGTCCCGCTTTCCAACAATTTTTCCCGCATCCCGCGGGAAAAATTCTTAAAAAGCGGGACGATCTGGTCACCTTATGCTAAATACTTATTACTTTAAACTTTAAAGTTTAAAGTATAGGCTGCAGCCTGGGAAACACAGAACCTTAGGCCCCGCCCCAGAGCGGATGAATAAGAATATACATTGTAACCGGAACCCCCGAGGACCGGGTGCACTTGGACGTTTTCGACGTAAATCACAACTTGATTTCGATTCACCCCAACACCGGCTCTCTGGGGGGGGGGTCGTGGCCTCGGAGACAAAGAGGGGGAACCATGCCTTTCCCACGCGAACATTTTCAGCCCTGGGGCACCGCCGCCGATGAAGGCAGCGCCCCGTCCCTCCCGAGACCACCGCCATCGCCTGCAGGGCAGGCCCCCAAGACTGCGGGGTGCCGCCCCGCCATGCGACCGCGGCGGCAGCGCCGCCCGCCACACCCCTCCCCGCCGCCCGCCAAAATGCGCTCCGCCGGCCCGGGCAGCACGCGGGAGGCCGCACGTGGAAGTCCGCCCGCGGCTTCCCGCCCGGGAACCGCGAGGGAGAGGACAAAAAGCCTCGGGTCGTGCGCCCCCGTCCCGGGTGCCATGGACGCGGGCAGCGGCCCGGAGGCCCTCACCTTCAGCACCAAATCGGTCAGGTAGACGGCGGTCCAGCCGCCCACCACCACCACCACCAGCGACACCGGAATCATGGCAGCGACGGGGGCCGCGGAGGGCAGGCGAGCCCCAGCGTCGTCCTCCCCGCGAGCCGCGCCTGGAAGCGTGTGCGCGATGCTTATAAGCGCACCATCTGCGCAGGAACGAGCCGGCCGCCGGCTCCTTTCTCGCGATGGTGCCGTTTCCCCCCGGCCTCTTCCGGTTCGACACGGGCCGACGCATGCGCGCCGGAAAAGGAGGCGGGGGCTTGTTTTGGTGGGACACTGGCGCGCTGACGTCCAGGCAGCTGTTAGGCTGCGGCTACCGCCGGCCCTCCAAGCGATTTCTTAGGCTTTGTCCCTCCCTGCTGTCTGCTTGTGTTCTGTTCTCTGGTTTCCTGTTGCTTTTTAGTCTAGTGAGGGTTTGGGGTCACCCCCACCTCCCAGACCTTGTTCTATGTCTCCAGACTTAAGTTATTGCTTTTAGTTGTTCTTTTTATTGAAGTGGCATTTGCATTTGGTGAAATCACAATACAGAAGACAGCTGTCCCTTTCAGTGAGTTCTAATAAGTTTTATTGGTGTACCCTCATAAAAATAAAGAACATTTACATCAGGAATTTCCTTCCTGGTCAAGCCCTCCTCTCTATGTAAACAGAATCATACAATAGGCATTCTTTGTGTCTGGCTTAATTTTGCTCAACAAAATACAGGGTGGGGCAAAAGTAGGTTTACAGTTGTTGGTACGAAAAATAAAACACTTGCCCTAGATCATTTGGCTCAGTGGATAGTGTCAGCCTGTGGACTGAAGGTTCCCAGGTTCGATTCCGGTCATGGGCACCTGCCTCGGTTGCTGGCTCAATACCCAGTGGGGTGTGCAGGAGGCAGCTGATCAATGATTCTCTCTCATTGTTGATGTTTCTATCTATCTCTCCCTCTCTCTTCCTCTCTGAAATCAATAAAAATATGTTTTAAAATAAAACAATAAGTAGCAATACAAGAATAAACTATGTTTCACATGCAACTATAAACCTACTTTTGTTAAACAATGTATTTGAGAGCTGCAGCGGAGGAGAATTTGAGACCCCAAAATATGCCTTTTTGGTATATTATTTTAAACTGGTTATTAAAAACAGACAAGAGAAGCTCTAAAAACCAATTAGAAGTTACCCGTTGGTAAGAGGCATTTACACTTATAAAGGGAATCTTCATCTGCAAAGGTGTGGCCCTCTCAGTTCCAGGAAGGGTAGCAGGAACACTATCACTTTATCAATGGGGAGGGCAAACACCTTAATCCTGCATAACCATTATCCTTATTTACTGTGCTTTTCTGGGTCACCGCCCCTACTGGCCTCCTCCCAAACCCCAATATCCTGCCTTCAGCTGGGGATAATACTCCAGGTGGTGGCTTTAGCCATTTTGGAGATCTACTCAGTTTTCCTGAATCTACAGGTTATTAAACTTTTATTTATTTATATTTTATTGATTTTTCACAGAGGAAGAGAGAGGGATAGAGAGCTAGAAACATCGATGAGAGAGAAATATCGATCAGCTGCCTCTTGCACACCCCCTACTGGGGATGTGCCCACAGCCAAGGTACATGCCCTTGACCGGAATCGAACCCAGGACCTTTCAGTCCGCAGGCCGACGCTCTATCCACTGAGCCAAACCGGTCCCAGCAGGTTATTAAACTTTTATTTTTTATTTTTATTTTTAAAAAACAGTATATGATTATATTTAATACACAAGTTTGATACAACCAAAAAGTAAAACACCAGCCGAGACTTGTTTGGCTCAGTGGATAGAGTGTCAGCCTGCGGACTGAAGGGTCCCGGGTTCGATTCCAGTGAAGGGCATGTACCTTGGTTGCGGGCACATCCCCAGTAGGGGTGTGCAAGAGGCAGCTGATTGACGATTCTCTCTCATTGATGTTTCTAACTCTCTATCGCTCTCTCTTCCTCTCTGTAAAAAATCAATAAAATATATATTTTTTTAAAAAAGTAAAACACCAGAGTAAAATAGTAACAAAAACATGGTATTTCATTTGCAATGCATGAGAAATGGTTAACATCTTTAGTGATAAACAAGCACTTAAAAAACAGTGATACTACAATAATGCAAGGAAACTGGGAAAATGAAATGAAGAGGTGATGAGGAAGCAGTGAGTTAAACTTTTAAAAAATCCTCACCCAAGGATGTTTTTATTGATTTTTAGAGAGAGAGAGAGGGAAGGAGAGAAACTTCAGTGTGAGAAAGAAACATTAATTGGTTGTCTCCCATACATGCCCTGGCTGGGGATCGAACCCCAAACCTGGGTATGTGCCTTGCCAGGGAATGGAACCCAACACCTTTGGGTGCATAGGATGATGCTCCAACCAGGGCTGGTTTTGTTGTTGTTGCTGTTGTTTTAAATCCCACAGGAGCTGCTGTTAAGCCCTGTCACTATAGGTCCTACATTTGGCATTAGAAAAAAAATCTCGTCCCAGTATTTCATATTTATTCCTATTAATCTCCATTTAAAATTCCTTTTTAAAGTTATGTAGCTCAGAGCAATTGAATCAGAATCTCAGCACAGGATACAAGCATTATTATTTTTTAAAAATATGTTTTATTGATTTTTTTACAGAGAGGAAGGGAGAGAAAGAGTTAGAAACATCGGTGAGAGTCATCGATCAGCTGCCTCCTGCACACCCCCCCACTGGGGATGTGTGACCAGAATCAAACCAGGGACCCTTATGAGCCAAACTGGTTTCGGCAAGCGTTAGTATTTTTTTTTAAGCTCCTTAAGTCATTCCACTGTGCAGCCAAGACAGAACCACTGAACTAGATGGTCTCTGATGGGAAGGAAAACGAACATTTATGGAGTGTTTTCCTGCATTCTCTTAATGTTCAAGCCTTTAAAGGTTATTTGTTCTACCTTTTCTGGAAAAGCATCATCAATAAAAATACTAATACCGGTCCTGGCTGGGTTGTTCAGTGGGGGTAATTCTGTGTGGAATAAAATCATATAAATTCCCAAATGCTTAATAAAAATGTTAATTACGAATAGTAAAACCATGTCATGAATATCATCTTAAATAGTTTTGTTTGTGTTTTAGGTTTAATAGTAAAATGAAATATTTGTCCTACTTAGTTGCATTTGAACTTGCAAAGAGAGGAGATTACACAGTGGAGGAGTCCTTAGATCCAGGATTGGGCGCATTCTCTCTCCCTCTCTCTCTCTCTCTCTCTCTCTCTCTCTCTCTCTCTCTCTCAAAAAAAACCCAAAAACCAAAAACAAAAAAACTAATACCCAAATATCAAGGACATAATACTATTTTAAGAACAAGTATCCCAAATAGAAACACACCTCCGAAGCATCCGCTCTCAACCTTTCTAATGCAGTTCCTCATGTTGTGGTGACCCCCCAACCATAAAATTATTTTCGTTGCTACTTCATAACTGTAATTTTGCTACTGTTATAAATCGTAATGTAAATATATGTTTTCGGATGGTTTTAGGCTCTACAGCAGCAGTTCTCAACCTGTGGGTCGCAACATTAACTGAAAAAAGGAAATTGAAATACGTTTACTGTTCAAAAAATTTT
Source organism: Pipistrellus hanaki (assembly GCF_964339955.1). Taxonomy (NCBI): domain Eukaryota; kingdom Metazoa; phylum Chordata; class Mammalia; order Chiroptera; family Vespertilionidae; genus Pipistrellus; species Pipistrellus hanaki. Next base: position 93,640,075 of record NC_140524.1, read on the forward strand.
AAGATCAAATAAGCATGAAGGAAATTGAAATAATTTTACTTTAAAATGATGTTTTGTGTACGTTTGCAGAATTTGTACTTCTGAAGTTATTAAAACCTAAAATTGCATTAACACTACTGGTGCACAATAGCATTTGAGCTGACCTTTGCTCTTATACACTGAGTGGCCAGATTATTATTTATTATGATCTCTGAACACATAATAATCTGGCCACTCAGTGTGTGTGTGTGTGTGTGTGTGTGTGTGTGTGTGTGTTTAGAGGCCCAGTGCATGAATGCATGAATTCGTGCATGGGTGGGGTCCGGCCAGCCTGGCCAGGGGGAGGGGACATGGGCGGTTGGCCGGCCTGCCTGCTGGTCAAACTCCTGGTGGAGGGGACAATGTGCAGATTAGCCTTTTATTATATAGGATATACACTGAATGGCCAGATTATTATGCATTCAGAGATCATAATAATCTGGCCACTCAGTGTATAACTCCCTGGGAGAAGAATATTAACTTAAGAATGGAAATGTCTTCTCTTTTGTTAGCCTGCAGCCTTGTCTGGACCACTTGCTGGGACAAGTACCAGCTGCTGTGGAGCTATCTGATTACCCCAAATATGAAGTAAATAAGTTGATTGTGTTTTTCTGTTCCAAACCTAAAAATTTGCTTATTCAACTGACTTGGTGTTCTCATCAGGGACCCAGCAGTCAAAACAAAACATTGAACTGAATCCTGCTGGTTTTGGGAATTTATCAGTAGTGGAAGCCAGCTGGTGGCAGCAGAAGAGACAAGATAGAGGATGCAAGATGGCAGTAAAAAAATGCCTAAATTCCAGAAAATAAAGGTATTCTTCCTTAGAATAAATTTGTGACCTAATTACAAGTCATTTCAGGTTTCTGTCAATTAACTTTTAAGTAAAGGGCACATAACCAAGCTTTTATTCATATTCTTCTGTTTAATATTTTTTTTAGAGGGGCACCAAATATACATTTTGGCTGAATACAAAATAGCTGCATGTTAAAATCATTATTTGCATGAAGCAGACGATCACCATCTATATATAGAAAACGCTAATATGCAAATAACCAAATGGTGGAACAACTAAACAACCGGGCACTATGACGTGAGCTAATCACCAGGGGTGTGCATAGAAGATGGCAGGCATTGGCAGCAGGTGGCAGAATGCAGAACAAGATGGGTGTCGACTGTGGCAGGATGGTGGAGCAGGTGAGCGGGGACGCCAGACCAAGGTGGGGAGCTGGGCACTGTCATCGGGGTGAGCCTCTGGTGGTTACTGAAAATTTTTTGCTCCTGGCACCAGTCCCGATCTCTCAGCAGATGCAAGTGGCAGCTGCTGGCCCCAATCGCCCCTGAGGGCTTCTCCACCTCCCCCTGCTCCTGAAGGGTGATCAGGGCAGCAGCCACTGCTCACACCTGCTGACAGCACCAGCCCCACTTGCATCTGCTGATAGTGCTAGCCCAAATTGCTCTGTACTGTCAGCAGGTATGAGTGGGGCCAGCGCCATCAGTGCATGGGAGCAGTGGCAGTGGGAAAGGGGCTACAAGCAGACAGGGGACCAGGGGCCATGACCGAAGGACTCAGCAGGGATGTGGAGGATGGGCCGAGACCTGCCCCTGTACCCATCGCAGCCTCACAGCCCACAGTTCCTTTCAAGGTGCACAAATTCGTACACTGGGCCCCTAGTCTTAATAATAAAAGCCCAGGATTGTAACAACTGCTCATGACTGAAAACTGACCATCCAGAAGTCAGCAATGGGTTGCCCAGCTGCAGCTTGGAGACCCAGCACTGACTGCCTAGGTGGCTGAGACCCAGAAAGTGAGTCAGAGTCTGATCTGCAGCCTCAGTGGAAGCTGTTGATCAGTATACTTACCTCTTGCTTTATCTCCCTTTCTTCCTTTCTTTCTTTTTTTCTTTCTTTCTTTCTTTCTTTCTTTCTTTCTTTCTTTCTTTCTTTCTTTCTTTCTTTCTTTCTTATCTTCGCCAATAGCAAGGCCCAGAGATAGGCCTGGAGATGCTGACTGGGATAGAAACTGACCAATCAGAACCAAAGGGTAGTGCTGTGGGGAGCCAATAGTGGTCTAGGAGGTAGAGCTTTTAATGCTGGCATAGGAACTGATCAATCAGAACCAAACTGGCCAGCAGAGGAAGGCAGTTGGGGGCAACATCAGGCCTGCAGGGGAGGGCAGTTAGGGGTGATCAGGCTGGCAGGCAGGTGAGCAGTTAGGAGCCAGTGGTCCCAGATTGTGAGATGGATATCTGACTGCCGGTTTAGGCCCGATCCCTGGGATCAGGCCTAAAATGGCAGTCAGACATCCCGTAAGGGGTCCCCAATTGGAGAGGGTGCAGGCTGAGTTGAGGGATCATGCGTGAATTCCATGCACTGGGCCTCTAGTATATATATAAAAGGCTAATATGTAATGTGTCCCCTTGGGAGTTTGACCAGGAGTTTGATCACTTGCTGACATGTGCTGACCACCAGGGGGCGGCGTGGAATGAAGGAAGACCCTAGCCAGCAGCCAGCAGCTGGAAAGGCAGGCCCTGGCTGGAGCCACAAGGCCCCGATAGGCCCTGATTGCTGGCCAGGCCTAGGGACCCCACCCATTTACGAATTTTTTGCACTGGGCCTCTAGTGGAACTATAAGGAATTCTCTTGTTAAAGCCACCTTATAAAGTCTAATATTTTAAAGGTTGATAAGTGAGAATAAAATTTTCATACCTTGTTTTGCTCTGACACTTTAATCTTAACCTTTACATTCATTAATATGTCTAAATTGAAGATGAGTTATAATATCAAGGATGCTTTTGAAGAGAATTTTGGAATTTTTCCTGCTTATGAAATTTTTAGGTGATGACCTGACTTTCTGCCATTAATTAACTCTTGCAAGATGTGAAGAATTCCCTAGTGAGACTTTTTCTTATAAAGCTTATGGCTTAAATGGAAGTAAATAATAAAAAATTAAATATAGGTCTTTATTTTAGAGTTTGTTGCAGCAGTATAACCAAAGAAAAGGCATGCAGTGCAGATTCTCAATAATTGGCTTTTTACATAAACTTACTAGTTTTAAAAATCATAATTATTGCACCATTTTACTCTTCAGTAAGGGACACACATTTGCTCTTCAAGTGATGTATTTATACTTAGAAATCAAGCAAAAAAATTTCAGCCTAAGTTACTTGAATATATGAAAATATTTTCAATACATTAAAATGACATACTTTATTCATATTATTGTAATTGTTTCATTAATTCTATATCTTGATACCTACTGCATCATAGGTTCAATCGTGCAAATTTTCAGGGACTTCAGAAATGATGTTGAAGTAGGCATTTGACCATGTGAAAGAGAAAACATAATTTCCCCTCTATCTTTTTGGGTTCTTGACTAAGACCTCATTGTGATAAAAGACATTATTAGGAGGAAAACAAACAAAAAATGAATAAAATTTATACGTCCTATGTACCTGGGAGACACCCAGAAAGACAGTAATTCTCCTGATGGCCCAAGCCACTATCTTAAATACCATCTCCAGCCAAAGACAAAAGATGCTGGGTTGGAGAGGGAACCCAGTTATTGAGGTCACTAGGGAAAGCACAGTAAAAACAGTAAGGCTGTTACGCAGATTGAAGTCATTGCCTTGTGCATTGTTAAGAGTTTCTAGAGATTTATAGTCATCCTCTTCTTCCTGGTACAGAGAGGAAAACATCCTTACAAAATGGAGATTTCCTTTTTAAATATAAACATTTCTTACAAAGGGGTAACTTTTTCTCAGTTTTCAGAGCTTCGCCTGTGTCTGCTGTTTCTGAAAAATGACCAACTTAACATAATCCTTATGCCAGAGAGGCATATTTTGGGTTGGCAAATTTTGCTCCCCTTTGGCCACTTGAACTCCAAAGGCAAGGCTCAGGGATAAACTGAAATCCCAAATTCCAAGTCCAAATCCCAAATTCCAAGGTCTTAATTAAACTTCAGTGCATCTCTGTTATTTAATTCAGTAGGCTCTAACATAATCTCTTAACCACTTGTCTGAAAATATCTTGATTTGCTTCTTATTTGTAGATGATAGTTTCATGGGGTGTATAATTCTGGGGCAAAAGCTGTTTAATCTAAGCATTTTGAGAATGTTACCCTACTTACAATATTTTCTGGCTTCCATTGTTGCTGTTGAGAAAGCTGTTGTGAATCTGTCTTCTTCTTAGCTTCTTTCTAGTATTCTGAGTTTGATTTTGGTGTGTCTAGATGTGGATTTGTTTTTTTATTACATATTCTTGTTTGTTGGAACTCTATCTGCCTAAGCTTAAGGTGAGTTTCTCCAGAAAGGATTGGCATTTATTTTTTCTAAGTACCTAAGGGCCTCACTGACCTGGGGTCACTTAAATCAGAATCAGTAATGTTGGGTATTTTAGGTCACAATTTTAGGTTCTGGATTAAAAGTGTAGTGTCCAGTTGTGGTAGGCTGCTTCTGAAATGGCTCCCAATGATCCCTACCTCTTGGTAATCATGCCTTGTTCAATCCCCTCCCTTTGTGTGGGGACTGGATCTAGTGACATGCTTTTAACAAACTGAATATGGCAAAAAAGATGGGGTGTCTCTTTCATGATTAGATTATAAAAGACACACACTCTCTCTCTCTTCTCACTTGCTTGCTCTGATGAAGCAAGCTATTATGTTGTGAGCCCATGTGGCAAGGAACAAACAGTAGCCTTTGGCCAAGAGCCAATGAGGAACTAAGGCCCTTAGACCAATAGCGTGAAGAAACTGAATCCTACCCATAACCACATGAGTGTGCTTGGAAGCAGATCCTTTTCCAACTTGAGCCTTGAGAGATGAGTACTGCTCTAGAGGACAACTTGACCACTACCTTGTGGGAGACCCTGAACCAGAGGACCCAGTTAGCTGGCTAAGCTATATTTGCCCAGGTTCCTGACCCATAGAAACAGTGAGATCATAAATGGCGGGATAATTTGTTATTCAGTAGTATATAACTAATATTTCAACCATGAGTGGTAACAGTCCCATTCTATTCTGTACAGATTGAGTCAAATTTGTGTTACTATTTCCCATTATAGTTGTCACTCTTTTTTTTAAAAAAAAAAATTTTATTATGTTTTTAGAAACACCCATCAGCTGCCTCCTGCACACTCCCCACTGGGATGTGCCAGCAACCAAGGTACATGCCCTTGGCTGGAATTGAATCTGGGACCCTAGAGTCTGTAGGCCTATGCTTTATCCACTGAGCCAAACCAGTTAGGGCTGGTTGTCACTCTTTTTTTTTTTTTTTTTTTTAAATATATTTTATTGATTTTTCACAGAGAGGAAGAGAGAGGGATAGAGAGTTAGAAACACCAATGAGAGAGAATCATCGATCAGCTGCCTCTTGCACACCCCCTACTGGGGATGCGCCCGCAACCAAGGTACATGCCCTTGACCGGAATCGAACCCGGGACCCTTCAGTCCCCAGGCCGACGCTCTATCCAGTGAGCCAAACCGGTCCCGGCTGGGTGTCACTCTTTAAGAAGATATTGGGACAAGCCAGAAAATAGCCAAAGGAAGATTATTGGGAATGGGGTAAGAGGTAAAAAAAAAAAAATGTAATATGAGGAATAGGTAAATGAATTATGTGTGTTCTATTTGAAAAATTGATCTATGGTGATTTTTCAATATTTTTAAAAAGATGATGGAAAAGAAGTCTGTTCTAATAGCAATAGAAATTACCAAGACTTAACGGCTTTAAACCAACATACTCAGAACATTTCATGGAAGACATTTTTTTTCCTCCTCCATCTACTAGTATAGCCAAAGCCAAGAGAGGCAAGTTTTGTGAAGGTCACACTCTGGGAGTGTTTGGTCTGTTTTACTTCACTCATTGAAGGTTAAATTTCCAAGTCTCTGGGCTTTGTTTTCTGTTCCTACTGAGGCCCATTAAAATAGGTAAGGCCCACAGATGACATCAGGGCAGTACCAGCTTGAGAGATCACTCACCTCTTTGGATTTATGTTTTCTCATCCTGCATTTTTATTTTATTTTTAAACATTTTTATTGATTTCAGAGGGGAAGTGAGGGAGGAAGGGGGAAGGGAGAGAGAGAGAGAGAGAGAGAGAGAGAGAGAGAGAGAGAGAGAGAGAGAGAGAGAGAGAGAGAGAGAGAGAAACATCAATGGTGAGAGAGAATCATTGATCGGCTGCATCCTGCATGCCCCACACTGGGGATGGAGCCCGAAACCCGGGCATGTGCCCCGACTGCGAATTGAACAGTCATCTTCTGTTTCAGTGGTCAGCAAACTCATTAGTCAACAGAGCCAAATATCAACAATACAATGATTGAAATTTCTTTTGAGAGCCACATTTTTATTTTTTTATTTTATTTTTTAATATATTTTATTGATTTTTCCCCCCTCCCTCCCTCCCATATATACCCTCCCTCCCAGAGTTTTATGTCCATTGGTTGTACTTACATGCATGTATACAAGTCCTTTGGTTGATCTATTATCTCCCCCAGATCTTCCTCCCCTCCCCACTGTAATTTGACAGTCTGCTTGTTGCTGTACTGCCTCTATATCTATCTTTTGGTTCATCAGTTTATAATGTTCTTTATTATCCATAAATGAGTGAGGTCATGTGGTGTTTCTCTTTCATTGATTGGCTTATTTCACTCAGCATGATGTTCTCCAATTCCATCCAGGTTGCTGCAAATGATGAGAATTCCTTCTTTTTTATGGCAGTATAGTATTCCATTGTGTAGATGTACCATAGTTTTTGGATCCAATCATCTGCTGACGGGCACCTAGGCTGTTTCCAAATTCTGAGAGCCACATTTTTAAACAAACTTCTTCTAATGCCACTTCTTCAAAATAGACTCGCTCAGGCCATGGTATTTTGTGGAAGAGCCACACTCAAGGGGCCAAAGAGCCGCATGTGGCTCATGAGCCACAGTTTGCTGACCACTGTCCTGGTTCATAGGTCAACGCTCAACCACTGAGCCATGCTTACCAGGCTCATCCTGCATTTTTAAAAACTCTGGATATTCCTCTTGCTTTGTACTACCTCAAATATGTATTTATAATTTTTAAAAAATAATTTATCTATTATTTGATGTATTTTTGTCTAGAATTCCACCCCCCTCCACCCCACAGGATGTCTGGAAATGGAAATCTCTATGGACTTACTTTTTTAAACTGTGGAAATTATAGGTAACATACAAATGATCATTTTAAAGTCTACAACTCAGTGGTATTAAATACATTCCCAGTAGTGTGTAACCATCACAACTATTTCCAGAACCTTTTCATCATCCCAAAGAGAAACTCTGAATCCATTAAATAATAACTTCAAAGTTAAAAAAAAATAATAATAATAACTTCGTATTCTCTCTCCCCTGCGCCCAGACTCTGGTAACCTCCATGGGCCTCTTCTAAAAGGATGTTACTGTAGATCTTTGAGAGTATATCTGCTGAACCCCAAATATTTTCAGATCCCAGGTTGAGAAAAATGGCCAAAGACTATAAATTTAACACTGGGGACTTGCTTCAGGGAAGTGCTATTGATCACCTCCATGCTCTGTGCCCATGACCAGTTCCTTTTAAAGTTGACATGAGCTGCCAATATTCATATTTTAGGAAACTGCAATTTGGCTCTTCTGCCATTCTCTAGAAGCCATGAGGCTTCCCAAGTTTATTTTTACCATCTTCAGCAAAAAAACATGCTGCATGGAATTCCTGGTATAGGCTAGTCCAGTGGTCTGCAAACTGCGGCTCGCGAGCCACATGCGGCTCTTTGGCCCCTTGAGTGTGGCTCTTCCACAAAATCCCACGTGTGGGCACGCACGTACAGTGCAATTGAAACTTGGTAGCCCGTGCGCAGAAGTCGGTTTTTGGCTCTCAAAAGAAATTTCAAAAGTTGTACTGTTGATATTTTGCTCTATTGACTGATGAGTTTGTTGACCACTGGGCTAGTAGATATTGCTAAGAAGAGAAAGACAAAAGTTTATTGCATTCTAGGTGAGAAGTCAGTTCTTTGTGCTGATACTCACTGTCATTAAAAAGAAGTAACTACTCAGTGGCATCTTTTCCCTAGGAAAGTTCAATTAACTTCATAACTGAGGGTGAGTGAGAGGACAAGATACATTGCTGTCTGAGCATTCTATGCATCTGTCCCTGCAACTTTAATAATGAGAATTTTGTCTTTGCTATCCTATTCAAGATCTTTCAGGATACAGGTTTGGGAGAATGAGATAGACTTAGAAAGAGATGGACCTGCTGAAACCGGTTTGGCTCAGTGGTAGAGTGTCAGTCTGTGGACTGAAGGGTCCCAGGTTCCATTCAGGTCAGGGGCATGTACGTTGGTTGTGGGCACATCCCCAGTAGGGGGTGTGCAAGAGGCAGCTGGTTGATGTTCCTCTCTCATCGACGTTTCTAGCTCTCTATCTCTCTCCCTTCCTCTCTGTAAAAAATCAATAAAATATATTTAAAAAAAAAAAAAAAAGAGGTGGACCTGAGAGGTGGTGGGCAAGAAGAAAGAATTTAGTAAAAAGCAAAGTCAAACGTGGGGTTACGGTTGAAATAAATGAGAGATAAAGGACAATGAAATGCACAGACCTTAAGGATGGGGTTTGAGGAATGTTTTATATATGTCTACACCTATGGAACTACCACCCAGATCAAGATACAGAACATAATATCACCCCACCACCCCATATGTCTTCTTCATCCTCTTCCTCGTCCAACCCTCCAGAAGTAACTACTCTTCTGGTTTCTGTCACCATAGATTTGTTTTCATTTGTTTACTTAACTTTATAAAAATGGAATCATGATATATACTCTTGTGTCTGCCTTCTTTCACTCAACATTACATCTGTAAGATTAATCAATATTGTTGTAGTGTAGCAAAGACAGTTTTTGTTTTGTTTTTTTACCACTGCATAGTATTTTACAAATTATTTATCTGTTCTATACTTGACATTCAGGTGTTTCTAGTGTTTAACTTTGATGAATAACAATGCTATGAACATTCTTATATATATACTCCGGTGTACATAATCATTCATTTATGTCGAGTATATGTCCAAGTGTGGAATTACTGGGACATAAACATGTCTACCTCTAACTTCAGTGATTGCTGCCAAGTAGTTTTCCAAAGGGGCTGTACCAATGCATATTCCCACCAGCAATGCAAGAGAGTTTGTGTTGTGCTACATCCTTAGCTAGACTTGATATTTTAAAAAAGTTTTCCAGCTGAAACCGGTTTGGCTCAATGGATAGAGCGTCAACTTGGGGACAGAAAGGTCCCGGGTTGGATTCCGGTCAAGGGCATGTACCTTGGTTGCGGGCATATCCCCAGTAGGGGATGTGCAAGAGGCAGCTGATCAATGACTCTCTCTCATTGATGTTTCTAACTCTCTATCTCTCTCCCTTCCTTTCTGTACAAAATCAATAAAATATATTTTTAAAAAAAGTTTTCCAGCTTTATTGAGATACTAGTAGCTCCGTGCATGAATCTGTGCACCAGTAGCTCTCTGTGGGGCCTGGCTGCTCTGTACCCGCTGCGCAGAGGCTCTCTGCGGCCCAGAGGCCCATCTATGACCCGGCGTGGAACACTTACCTTGTTGCCATGGTGACAAAGCAGCATTCCACCAGGCTTCACACTGCCCGTTCTCAGAGGCCGCTCCCCTGGGACTGGAGGACTTTTGTGGGGCTGAGAGGACTGGGCACTGCCACTTGTGGGTATGGGCGCTGTCATATTTGTGATGGAGTGACAGGTAATTTGCATATTACCCTTTTATTAGATAGTATTATTGACATACAAAGATTTTCATCCCTTTAATTTTAGTCACCTTTAATGCTCTTCTTGGTGTATAAACAGAGATTAGGGCTTCTTTTAAATTGTTTTTGTTGTTAAACTCTGCTTCAGTATAAGGGATTCTGTGCAGAGACTGAGTACATGAGACTTTGGAAATTATCAGGGTCACAGGAGATCTGAGGTTTTGGATTTGTGCAGATCCAGTTTAGCTGTTGAAGGAAGTACATATGTGAGAAGCATTGAAGATCACTGTGCTTTTGAAGGTAAAACTTGATTCTGCAAAGAGAGTAGCTCTTAAAAGATGGATGGTTCAATAGCGACTGTATAAAGTTGGCAAAATTGTCAGAAGCCTGGGTGAAATGCATCTTCTGTTAGACTCCAGAGTGTATATATAGGCATTAAACTGGTGTTAGGTTCCCTCAGAGGCCTTGTTAAAACATAGCTCACTAGTCCTAACGCAAGCCTTTCTGAGTCAGCAGGTCTGGGATTTGAGGGACAGAGAATCTGCATTTCTTTTAAAAATATATATATATTTTATTGATTCTTTTTACAGAGAGGAAATGAGAGGGATAGAGAGTTAGAAACATCGATGAGAGAGAAACATCGATCAGCTGCCTTCTGCATACCTCCCACTTGGGATGTGCCTGCAACCAAGGTACATGCCCTTGACTGGAATCGAACCTGGGACCCTTCAGTACACAGGCCAATGCTCTATTCACTGAACCAAACTGATCAAAGCAAGAATCTGCATTTCTAACCAGTTTCCAGGTGATGCTCATACTGCTCATCCTGAGAGTACCCTGTGACATGAGAACCAATGAGGTCTAATACTGCAATGTCCCAGGAAGAGGCAGTGGTGAAAGAGGGAATGTATTTGGAGGGGTTCTAGCCAATAAAATTTGATACATATTTTTAAAATATATTTTATTGATTTTTTACAGAGAGGAGGAGAGAGGGATAGAGAGCTAGAAATGTCGATGAGAGAGAAACATCGACCAGCTGCCTCCTGCACATCCCAAACTGGGGATGTGCCCGCAACCAATGTACATGCCCTTGACCGGAATCGAACCTGGGACCCTTCAGTCCGCAGACCGACGCTCTACTACCGGTTTCGGCTAAAATTTGATTTTGATCATTATAATTTTAGAATGTTCCTTAAGTAAGGTTCTTGTGTGTATGGATTTGCTTTTTAGTTTTTTTAATGTGTCATGCAGTTTTGTAGTTAAAAATAGACTCAAGCCCTAACCAGTTTGGCTCAGTGGAGAGTTTCGGCCTGTGGACTGAAAGGTCCCAGGTTTGATTCTGGTCAGAGCATGTACCCTGGTTGTGGGCATATCCCCAGTGGGAGGTGTGCAGGAGGCAGCTGATGGATGTTTCTCTCTATCCCTCTCCCTTCCTCTCTGTAAAAATTTAATAAAATATATTTTAAAAAATAGACTCTAGAGTCAGATGGCCTGGGTTCAAATTACAACTCTACTACCTATCTTTCAAATTCATTTCTCATTTGTAAAATGTGGAATCGGGGGCTTCTTGCAAGCAATAAATGACTTACCTCATATAAAACACTTATGTCCTAGCCGGTTTGGCTCAGTGGATAGAGCGTCAGTCTGTGGACCAAAGAATCCTGGGTTCGAGTCCAGTCAAGGACACATACCTTGGTTGCAGGCTCCTCTCTGGCCTGGGCTTTCACTCTTCCACTCTCTGAAAAATCAATGGAAAAATATCTTGGGTGAGGAATAAAATAAATAAGTAAATAAATAAAACACTTATCATGGTTCATGAAATATGGATTTCTGATTGGTTCAATTTGGGACAAGTGCACACTGTTTAGCTATGATAATGAGAATTGTCAAATAAAATAACTAAGAAGAAAATTCTGCATTTATTTTCTAATATTTTTGATAACCCCAAATTTTAATTTTTAAATTTAAATTTTTATTACTTTTACACAAAACATAAGTTGTGTCAACAATAATTATGACTGTGACTTGAAAAATATAGTTTGTACCATCTATACAAATTCTGTACAACAGGCTGTATAATATTCACAATGAACAGTTTACCCATTTGGATTTCATGTGTTTTGGAGAGAATTGCAAACTATTGGGTCGGCAACTAAGTAATTGCGGGTTTCACACATATATGGCTTCAGTTGAATTTTTAGGTTTGCAGACGTAGTACAAATGTAAAACACATTTTGTATTTGATAGTTGGCTATTCAGCTGTTAATCAGTAAAAAAAGTTTTTTGATCTGTTTTGTAGTTTTTGTTTGGCATTCGTTGAAAAATGGAAAATCAAAAGGAACATTTTCGTCATATTTTCCTTTTTATTTCCGCAAAGGGAAAAACGCATCGCAAGCTCATAAAAAGTTATGTGCTGTTTATGGTGACGAAGCCTTAAAAGAACGGCAGTGTCAAAATTGGTTTGCCAAATTTCGTCCTGGTGATTTTTCACTCAAAGATGAAAGACGCTCTGGTCGTCCAGTTGAAGTTGATGACGCCCTAATCAAAGCAATAATCAATTCGGACTGTCACAGTACAACACGTGAGATTGCAGAGAAGCTTCATGTATCACATACATGCATTGAAAATCACTTAAAACAACTTGGCTATGTTCAAAAACTCGATACATGGGTTCCTCACGAACTGAAAGAATCACAGTTAACGCAACGCATTAGCAGCTGCGATTTGCTAAAGAAACGTAATGAAAATGATCCATTTTTAAAACGACTGATAACTGGCAATGAAAAATGGGTTGTTTACAACAATATCAAGTGGAAAAGATCGTGGAGCAGGCAGGTGAACCAACTCAAACAACATCAAAAGCTGATATTCATCAAAAGAAGGTTTTGTTATCAGTTTGGTGGGATTACAAAGGAATTGTCTACTTTGAACTCTTACCACCCAACCGAACGATCAATTCTGATGTCTACATTGAACAACTAATGAAATTAAACAATGCAGTTGAAGAAAAGCGGCCCGAATTGACAAATCGAAAAGGTGTTGTATTCCATCATGACAATGCAAAGCCACACACATCTTTGGTCACTCGGCAAAAATTAACGGAGCTTGGTTGGGATGTTTTGCCACATCCACCATATAGTCCTGACCTTGCACCATCTGATTACTTTTTGTTTCGATCTTTACAAAACTCCTTGAATGGTAAAAATTTCAATAATGATGATGATGTCAAATCGTACCTGATTCAGTTTTTTGCTAATAAAAACCAGAAGTTTTTTGAACGTGGGATTATGATGCTGCCTGAAAGATGGCAAAAGGTCATTGATCAAAATGGGCAATACATTACAGAATAAAATTATTTAGTTCCATGAAAAAATTGTCTTTGATTTTCTTTAAAAAATCCGCAATTACTTAGCTGCCGACCCAATAGATGGCAGCTGTACTTGGTACTTGGAAGTTTTCATCTACTTAATTTGGTTATCTTATCAGTGACATAATTATAAATTGCTGAATTATTATCCAGTCAGCTAAAAAGCTGCCAAAGGTCAAAATCTCTGATACCAGTTTTCAGCATATTGCTGGGCCAAAGCAAATGATGCAAAAGTTTTAAAACGTTTTCAGAGCCCAGCAAAATTGTGGCCAAGGGAAGTTTTCATGTAGGAGACATGATGCAAACATAGATTTTTTTTTCTTATACTTTCAGAAAATGGAATTTTCTGAAAGTATAAGGAATAATTCCAACAAACTTTTGGAATTATTCCTTATACTTTAAGGAATAATAATAACACATAATTCCAACAAACTTTTCTGCATTCAACTAGCTAGAAAAAGAACCAACCATCAAAATGCAATCATCTGTAGCAAAGGCATTTTATCTTTATAGAATGCCAATAAAGATTTCACTTCTTTTTAAGAATAGGCAAAGATTAAGTTCTTGGAAAATATAAAGTCTCCTTGCATGATATAATGATCCAGGCTTTTTATTTGAGGGGAGGGCCAGTGGGGAGTATCTTCAAAATAACCCTGGTCCCTGCCCTCGGCTGCATGCAAGGCTGAGATTATCTGAGGCTGGAATGCAGACATGCCCATGTTTATATGCTCCCTACGCTTTGCTAGGACTTCTGTTCGGGCCATACAGCAGTGTGGATAACCTGAACGTCCTTCTGCTATAGAACACCCAAAAGTGCTGGGTAAAATAAAGCGAGCATTGTTTAAACCCCATCATTAGCCGAGACCGGTTTGGCTCAGTGGATAGAGCGTCAGCCTGCGGACTGGAAGGTCCCGGGTTCGATTCCGGTCAAGGGCATATACCTTGGTTGCGGGCACATCCCTGGTGGGGGGTGTGCAGGAGGTAGCTGGTCGATGTTTCTCTCTCATTGACATTTCTAGCTCTCTATCCCTCTTCCTTCCTCTCTGTGGAAAATCAATAAAATATATTGGAAAAAAAAATAAAACCCATCATTAGGATAGTAGGGGAAATACATCAGGGCCAACATCAGAGCAGCACCTACTGCTCCACATGGTAAGCAGTTGATAAAGCATTGTTTCCCCTGGAGGAGGAAGAGAGTACTCCGATCTTCGTAACCAAGTGCTCCTATCTCTGGGTTTCGTTTTAACTGCTTTGGGGGGTCCGGAGAAAAGGCTTTGGGTACAGCGAAGATGGGGAATTGGAACTAAGAATCTTGTTTTTTTTTAAATATATTTTATTGATTTTTTACAGAGAGGAAGGGAGAGGAATAGAGAGTTAGAAACATTGATGAGAGAGAAACATCGATCAACTGCTTCCTGTACACTCCCCACTGGGGATGTGCCCGCAACCAAGGTACATGTCCCTGACCTGAATCGAACCTGGGACCCTTCAGTCCGCAGGCCGACGCTCTATCCACTGAGCCAAACCGGTTTGGGTTGGAACTAAGAATCTTGAATAAACTTGGGACCCTGATTGGGCTACAGTGGAGTGAAAGCAAAGCCATCCAACCAGCTGAGGTAAAACAAAACTATATATATATCCTTTGGAACGAATAACCGCCACCTTCCCTCAGGTGGTTTTTCAGTCTGAATTTACATTCCCTAGGTAGTCTGGCAGTACCGAGCTGATAAATTAGTGAAAGAAATGGTCCCAGGCTGGGACACTTGCCAGGCTCCTGGCAACAGTAACTGCAGGATTCTCTTGTGGAACACATTCTCAAACCAGACCAAACTGGTTGCAGCAGGCGATGGGGGTAACTTAAATAGAAGCCGGGTGCTCCTGAAGGGCAGAGTGGCTGAAGACAGGGTGGAATGCCAGACCGCGAGCAATCACCCTGCTCCCTGCAGACCCTCATAGCGGACAGAGACTGCCTTCTCCAAGGGCGGCTTCTCTCTGTGGTTCAAAGTACCCGACACAAGAATGTGCTCAGTGGGATGCAGTCAACAGGTGACTCTTTCACCATCCTGTCCTTAGCACCTGATATGGCTGGTGCCTTGCATGAGGACTTACACATTGGGAGCACTTTTAACTGCTTCCCTTGAACTTTGGAATTGACCTAGATATGGGCTGGCCTTCAGCCAATACCTATAGATATCATGAGGCCAAGTAGCCTGTACCTCCATGGGAATAGGAGTTCATAGACCAAAAGAACGAGATAGCTGAGATGACAGATACCTCAAAAGAAAAATGCAAACCATGTACCAATTGCAGTAGAAATACTAACAAGCCATTCAACCAAAGCCTAATATGCAAATAGACCGAAAGGCAAAACAACCAGGGCCAGATGCTCAACGCAGGAGCTGTTCTCAGCCCACAAACCCCAGACCAGCCAAGGCAGGTGCCAGCGGGGTGGCCCCCTAACCACCCTTCCAGTTGCCCCAAAGACCAGTCCTGATGCCTGGCCAGGCCTAGGGACCCTAATTGTGTATGGATTTCGTGCACCAGGCCTCTAGTTTTAAATAAATAGGGAAGGACTTCCCCTTTTAGTTAGGAAATAGAAATAGAAAGACTGTCCTTCTCACCCTCCCAGTTGATTCTGAAGTAACTGCCCATTGAAAAATGTTTCAGCTGAAACCGGTTTGGCTCAGTGGATAGAGCGTTGACTTGCAGACTGAAAGGTCCCAGGTTCAATTCTGGTCAAGGGCATGTACCTTGGTTGCAGGCACATCCCCAGTAGGGGGTGTGCAGGAGGCAGCTGGTCGATGTTTCTCTCTCATCGACGTTTCTAACTCTCTATCCCTCTCCCTTCCTCTCTGTGGAAAATCAGTAAAATATATTTTGTTTTTAAAAAGAAAAATGTTTCAATAACTGGGATACCAATAAATGTGTGGGTAAATGGCCACAGGCTAACTGTGACGAGAATGGTGATTTACAGTGATATTTTTTACATGTTTGTGCTTACATTTTAGTCAGTGCCATGCAATATTTTGAAAAGCTGCTTCGGTGATTCGGGGTTAGATGGAGGAGATGTAAAGGTGAATACACCACTGGCAAAATGATTTATTACTTTGTATTTCATTGGAAGACCACAGATTGTTCAAACAGTTGTGAAATTTCCCCCAATTAGAATCAGTGTGCCAGCATTGTAGTACTACAACCAGCTTTATGAGAAGAGCCAACCAAATTTTAATTTCTTTAGCACTACTTCACTTGTTGATATTTATTTATTTATTTATTTATTTATTTATTTATTTATTTATTTTGTAACAAATTGCATTCAACTTTTGGCATTGTACATTCCACATGGGACAGCCTCATGACCCTGATGCAGAGAATTGCCTTCAGAGGCTTTGTGGAGACCCGGGTCAATCAGAAACAAGAATTGGCCAGCATTGGAGCCCTGGATAAAAGCAAGGAGAGCTAGGTAAACATGGACAGTGCCTATCTAGCCACTGTCCTAGAGCAGTGGTCGGCAAACAGCGGCTTGCGAGCCACATGCAGCTCTTTGGCTCCTTGAGTGTGGCTCTTCCACAAAATACCACAGCCTGGGCGAGTCTATTTTGAAGAAGTGGTGCTAGAAGAAGTTTAAGTTTAAAAAATGTGGCTCTCAAAAGACATTTCAATCGTTGTGATTTGATATTTGGCTCTGTTGACTAATGAGTTTGCCGACCACTGGTCTAGACTATAAGTGATGGAGATTCATTTACTAAAGTGGTCTAGTCCATGCACTACATCTAAAACCCAACCAGAAGCCAGGGGACCTACTGGGAGGCAAGCTACCACCAACCCACAGACCTAAGAGCATGAAAATAAATATTTATTTTGGTAAACCACTGAGATTTGAGGGCTGCTTTCCAGTAACAACAGCCTAACACACAAACCGATGGCAACATTTCCCACAGGGGGGTGTCAACATGAGAAACATTCAAACCTGTGAAGAATTTTTGTGAGTTTATTTGAGCCCAACTGTCAACAATTGCTCAGAAGCAAAATCTCAATGGATTGAGAGAATGCTCCAGAGAAATTGCAGTTTTGCACCTTATTTTAGACATTACAATTAGAAGACATAAGTGGCTTACATGAAACTCATTGGTGATAAATGAGGGAGGCAGGAGAAAGCAAAAAGGAGGGGACCTCTGGGATTGGATAACAATGATGGGTCTTAACAATGATGGGTCTATACTTCTTTTACCGTGTTTCCCCGAAAATGAGACATCCTCCGAAAATAAGACCTACTTACAGGTTCCCTTCTGAGTGAAATATAAGGCATCCCCCGAAAATAAGCCCCCTCCCCCAGGCTAAACATGAGAGATTTGGTCCACTGATTCTGAAAGAAATGGAGTCACAAGAAATTCACCAGGAAATTCAGGAATTGGATTGTTATGATGATATTCCAGAAGATGATGACATGATTGTCATTGAATAAATGAGTCAATTCTTGATACTGTAGGATTCACAGTTTGTCTGGTTTGTGTTGACAACTACCGTACTACCGTACTGTATACAGGTAATAAATTTCCTTTATTTTCATTTAACAATAAATGTGTACCGTTAAGACATCCCCTGAAAATAAGACCTAGTGCATCTTTGGGAGCAAAAATTAATATAAGATACTGTCTTATTTTTGGGGAAACAGGGTACAAAGGTGGGTACATTATAGTCAACACTTAACCTCATAAAAATAACAATGAGGAGATTTATAGTCAGCTCTGATGCAAGAGTTGTGCCCTAAGGGGTCTGGGAAAAGGGAAGTTACGTGACATTCCAAAGATATGTTATCTTAGATGCTAAAGACAATAGATGGGCTCAGTTATGGTAAAGATAGACCTTTTCCTGTTAAGATTCTAGCCTAGGACTTGACTTCCTGCCATAAACTGCTTTTAGTTAAAAAGTTTTAACTTTAGACTTTCCTTTGTGGTTACTGTAGGCTTCTGAGTTTGCAAGGCCACCACACAGGCCTTCCCTGAGCTTGTTGGGTTAGCATGTGGCCCCTTTTCTTCCACAGAAGTGACATGGTCATAGTTTAAGGTGACCAGACATCCCGCTTTTGGCGGGACAGTCCCGATTTTTAACAATTTTTCTGGTGTTTTAAAAAAGTTCCGATTTTTGGAAAGAATGCACGACAAGCTAGGGAACGGTGGGAGAACGGGAAGGGAATATACGGTTTTCGGCGGCCATGTGACTGTTTAGCAAGGATATGAGTTTTATATTATTTTTAATTGTATAATGTTAAACTTTAATAATAACAAATAATTGTTGAGAACTGATTATAGATAACTGCTTATCAAAGTTTGCATTGGTGATCAGTTGTTAGAATTTGACCACATTGTTTGGACTTAATGAACAATGGCATTTTTTGGGATTGGCAACGACGAAAACATTTTGTAACTGTCTCTCAGATGATACACATCGTACTGTGAGCTAGTAAGCTAGTTAAACAAATGATGTCAATACAAATCAGCTATTCAGGTAATTTAGGTAAGTAATTTATTTATTTCATAAATACATAAATTTTCTTGAATTTAGCAGACAGTACTGGTATTATTTATATTTTATAGTGGTGGCAAAAAGTCTAGCGCCGGCCTTGAAAGTGACACGACTATACATAATTTATTTATTTATTATATTTGTAAATTGTACTTATGTTGAAATTAAAAAAAAATATTACAATACTATTTTTGCGTTCTATGAAAATTTTTGTTGCTCCATATAGACCAAATTTTTAATCAAGAAACCTACCTCCCCAATCAATGGTGACCCGCTTTACCAATGTTAAAATCTGGTCACCTTATCACAGTTGTAGGTTGCTCCCTGGCTCTGTTATGCCCAGACTTCGTGATCCCCAAGGACCACCAGGGAGCCGAGTCCGATGCAATAAACAAAAGAGCCTTTTCCATGCTAGCATGGGCTCTGTCCCACTCACGCCGGCAGCCTAGTGGAAGAGAGCGAATTTCGCCCAGTCCAGGGTTTTACTCCGGTCGGTGGTGATGTCACTGCCTCGGCTAACCCTGATTGGTTGGGTGAGGGCTAGGGATAACTCCGCGGCGGAGTCGGGGCTCATCCTCGCCCCGCCCTGCCCTCTCAGCTCCATTATGGAAAACAGATTGAGGGAAAGACCAGTTGGAGCTGGTGCAGAGAACAATTGGGAAATAGTTTGCTAATCCAGAGAGAAATAAAGGTGGGCTTGTCTAGGATGTCAGTGGTAGAGGACAGAAAGGAGCACTGACTCCTGATTAGCTCTTTAGTACAGTGTTCTTATTTTGTAGGGTTTTTGTTTTAATCTAAAACCTATTTTTTCTCTAAGACCAACATATAATAGCACAATCTCTCTAAGACAGTGGTCGGCAAACTCATTCGTCAACAGGGCCAAATATCAACAGCACAACGACTGAAATTTCTTTTGAGAGCCACATTTTTTAAACTTAAACTTCTTCTAATGCCACTTCTTCAAAATAGACTCGCCCAGGCTGTGGTATTTTGTGGAAGAGCCACACTCAAGGGGCCAAAGAGCCGCATATGGCTCACAAGCTGCAGTTTGCCGACCACTGGACTGGACCTAGAGCCTACACTGGAGGAGCAGCTGCTACCGGAAGCATATTGTGAAAGAAAAGAGCCACATGCTGACCTGACAAGCTCAGGGGAGGCCTTTGTGGCAGTCTTGCAAACTCAGAGACCTAAAATAACCACAAAAGATGGTTTGAAAATTAAATATTTTAAGTACAACAGGTTATAGTGCGTAGTCATTTCCTAGGCCGATATTTTCCCAGACAAAGATCAACTTAGATCTTTACTGAGCCCATTTGCCTTTTTGCATCTGTGAGATGTCTGGGTAACTTGTAACTTCCCTTTTTCTGGAGCCCCTGGGGCACAACCAAATGCGGTGGGCGCCAGGCCAGATGCCTCAAATTCCTTCATTATCATGTTAATTGTTCAAGCACTCACCTAAGTAAGAGTCCATCATTTTACTTTTTCTCCAATCCCAGGGGTTTCCCACCACTTTGCTTTCTCCCGCCTCCTTACTCCATCACCAATGAATTTCATGTAACCCACCTATGTCCCTCCTTTGATTGCAATGTATAAATAGAAATGTAACCCGCCATTCTTCGGAGCATTATCTCAGTTGAGGTTTTGCTTCCCGGCTTATGTCGACAGTTTGGCTCAAATAAACTCACAAAAATTCTTTACATGTTTCAATGTTTTTTTTCGTTAACAATATCCTTTTCATAAATTATTCCTGGGTACAGGAAGACAAGGTGTAGTCAACTCACCCCAGGATATTTACTTTTTCTGGCCATTCGTGTAAATGTCATTGGCTGTACAACTGAATTAGTTGCTCCTTTTCTGCATTACCACAGCTCCAGTACTTGATTTTATCAGAGCCTTTAGCACAAGGTGTTTTTTTCTTATTTAATTAACTGTCTCCCTTCATGAGGTTGGAAACTGTGACTCTATTTTGCCATCCTGTCCCTAGCATCTAATATAGTTAGTGCCTTGCCTACAGGAACTACTGATTTTGTTTTTATTTAGTGAATGTATGTATGCGCAAGAACAAACTGTTAAGAAGAATACAATTTGGCCGAAACCGGTTTGGCTCAGTGGTAGAGCGTCGGTCTGCAGACTGAAAGGTCCCAGGTTCGATTCCGGTCAAGGGCATGTACCTCAGTTGCGGGCACATCCCCAGTGGGGGGGGGGGGGGTGCAAAAGGCAGCTGGTCGATGTTTCTCTCTCATCGACGTTTCTAGCTCTCTATATCTCTCCCTTCCTCTCTGTAAGAAGATCAATAAAATATATATTTTTAAAAAAGAAGAATACAATTTGATCTGAGGGTCTACTCAAAGTAGTTTATTTTGAAATGCTTAGTATCTAGACTAGGGGTGTCGAACTCAATCAGAGAAGGGGCCAAAATCTAAAATCCAGCCTAAATCGCGGGCCGAATGGTTTACTGAACAGTCATAAACTGACAATGTCATAAACTGACAGCGGAGTGCAGTGATGACAGCGCGGTGCGGGCCACATTGCAAGGCCTGGCGGGCTGGATTTGGCCCGCGGGCCTTGTGTTTGACACATGTGATCTAGACCTATCTAGAAGACACATGGCAATGAAATAAATATGTGTGTAGCCTTTGCATTTTTTCAACTCCTGCCTGCTATTGATTTTCATTATACACATCTCCCTTTGCCATGCACATACACATGACATGACAGCTTACAGGTGATCCTAGTAGTTTGCAGAGAAGCAAACTGTGGCTATAATAAAAAGACAGAACTGGGCTGATAATGTTTGCAGCAATCCAAAGGATGCAGCCAGAATACTGATCAGCTCTTGGGGCTGATCGGATGCCAAAGGACAAAGGCATGCCCCTCCTTCCCCCAAGAGTCTAGGATCTGCCTTTGTAAGATACACTGCTCCAAGTTACTTCTTTATAGCAAGAAGACTAATTCTTAATGAATGCATTTCCGCGTGAAGAGACCCAGATGTTGCATGCTAATTTTCTTTTTTTGGGGGGCATGTCAGTTTATGCGATTCTGGCTTGAGGCCTAGGAGAGTCAATCAGTCGCACCTGGTGATCCGTTCTGCATGCAAACAAGAACGATGATGTTTTGTCTCTGGAATTTGAGGAAGAAAATGTCATTCCAGACAGGAACCATTCCTGGTCTCCAGGAAAGGGCAGACAAGAAGGCTGATGAAGGATTTGAAAGTGATAGGCTAGTGGATGGCGTGGGGCAGGAGGGTGACAGGTATGCACAGGTGGGATGGGATAAGTCATGGAAGAGACCCAAATCTTCTCAGGGCCCCAGCATATGGTTTTGTTGACTTGGAGACATAATTGCCAGCTGAGGCCCATGTTCTTGTAACTCATTACAATTTCTGGCGATAGAGAAATTCTTTCTTTTTCTGATGATGAGAAATGGGATCCAAGTTGCACAGGCTTAGAAAATGTCTACGCTCATAATCTGCTAGGTTTAAGCGTATAGGATTTCAAAATTAGATTCTCATTAAAGAAAAGCCATCTTGCTTATTTAGATAATTAGTCTTTTATTAGTCAAAATGGATTTGCTTCTGAGGCCTAAACTACTTGGACTCATTTCAGGCAATGTTTTCTAAGAGCTGAGTTCTTAAATTGAAAGAGAAACATAAGCCAACATAATAACATATTTAATGAACTGCACGAATGCCTGGGAGAATCCCGTCCTGGCCAAAAAGGATAACAGAAATCACTACCAAAGGCGCCAAATAGCTTCCATGTCCCCCAAAGGCCCAAATCATCCTGGTCACAGTACAGACTCATGCATTTATTGATTTTTTATTTCCTGAATTTCTTACATAAAGCCTAATTCTTTTAAACGTGGCTTGATTTTTTCTGGCTAACTTAAGGGCATGCTTGGCAACATGAAATGGATTTTTCTCTGATGAGATCCTGATCCTTTGGGAAGAGTATGTGTTTGTCGGGGAGAAGGGGGAGACAGTTAGGAAGAGACTTGGGAAACAACAATTTACATGTCCAATAGGGCCGTGGTCGGCAAACTGCGGCTCGAGAGCCACACGAGGCTCTTTGGTCCCTTGAATGTGGCTCTTCCACAAAATACCATGGCCTGGGAGAGTCTATTTTGAAGAGTGGTGTTAGAAGAAGTTTAAGTTTACAAAATGTGGCTCTCAAAAGAAATTTCAATCCCTGTGCTGTTGCTATTTGGCCCTGTTGACTAACGAGTTTGCTGACCAATGCAACAGGGGATGTAAACACCTGTACTAGCAGCCTCCCACAACCACATCAAAATGACAACTAAAATACAGGACAACCATCATTCAGAACTGCCTGAAAGTTGGCTGAATGGAAGTCCTACAATTAGAGAAGAAGAAAGAACATTGAGACTGGTAGGAGGGGCCGAGGCATGGAACAGGCTGATCTGATACCCTCGTGTGGCATGTGGTGTGTGGAAGGTTTTTATTTATTTTTTATTATTTTATTTTAAATATATTTTATTGATTTTACACAGAGAGGAATTGAGAGGGACAGAGAGTTAGAAACATCGATGAGAGATCGACCAGCTGCCTCTTGCACCCCCCCCACTGGGGATGTGCCCGCAACCAAGGCACATGTCCTTGACTGGAATCGAACCCAGGACCTTTCAGTCCGCAGGGCGACGCTCTATCCACTGAGCCAAACTGGTCTCGGTGGTGTGTGGCAGGTTTTTAATTGGGAGGGAGATCATGCCTACAGAGACTGCCCGAGAGGAGCAAGGTGTCCCAGCCCCACTCTAGACCCCTCGCTCATGGTTCCAGAGCTGGGAAGAGAAATCCCCATAATCTCAGGCTGCAAAAAAACACAGACTCCAAGGTTGTTTTTTTTTTTTTTGAAACGAAAGCATTTGACATTTACTAAAAAACATTCAAGTGAGAAGAAAGGAGTAGAGCAGTACAAGACCAAGCCAAATGTTAATTGGTTTCAGTTCTTAGCTCATCAGTTTTACCATTTTTCTCAGGCATGAGTGCAGTCCAGGATGCCGCACCCTGCTCCTCCTATCCCTTTCCAGAAATTGTTTTGGGTCCCACCGGGAATGGGAAGGCTTGGATTCATAAACCAATCTATAAAACTTTGAAGAACAATTCAAGTATAAATTTTGAAAACAAAGGGAGTCAAACAAATAGAATGAGCATCCATCTGGAAAAAGATTCAGGAGACCATTTAGACTTTAGAGGGTATCTGTAATACTATCAACAGAAAAAATAAATTTATAAAGAGAGAATTACAGTGCTCACTCAGAAGAACAGAGGGATCAAACGAGGGAATAAAGCACTCAGCAGCTACTTTGTTAGTTGGATTTTGAACTTTTGCGAAACATGACATAGAGGTCTTTTGCTCTGAGGATAGCTAATCTCCCTCAACTAGATGGAGGATAAGGGGCTGCATGTCCTACCTGGACCGAGACAAGATAACAGAATAGGAAGAAATATGTGAGTGAGATTCAGCAAGAGCTGAACATTTTCTCAAGAAGTGGTCAGGAAATGATGAACTTCTAGGAATTTGAAGACATTTGGGGACGGCGTTGAATTTCTCACAAGGTTTGGTGAGGCTTGACTTGAACTCCTCCAACAGGTGATAATTATAAGAGTTCCAAGAGAGAATTAGATCCCCATGTGCTATGGGCATCCATTGTATGTAGTGAATTACATACATACATCTGGAATGGTACTTGTTATCAACTCCCCTTTGGAAAACTGAGAACAGAGTCATTCGAATCACCTCTGTGTTCTGGGGTTCAGACCTAGAAATCCAGTTGAGATAACAGTCTTTTTATAGCCTAAATAAAGTAATTTCTGATAAAGTTAGAAGAGTTTTATAGTTTTTAGAGAAAAACTTTGGGGGTGTACTCCAGATCCTAGCTTGTAAGAGGGTCCCTATTCTAGTCATCAGAAACCTCTTCTAGTTTCTGAGGTGGAAGGCACCTTGAGAGTCATGGAATTCAGTCTCCTTCTTTTCCTGATCGTGAAAGTGAAGCTCAGGGAGGTCAAGTGACTTGTTCAAGGTCAAGAGTTGGTTAGGTAGCATAATGGGAAGGGGACCCTGTTATTTGACTCCAGAACTCTTCTGAGAAATAATTCTATCAGTGACTATGACATGGAGCAGAGCTGTGCTAGACAGGTTGTGACTGAGAAGTACCCTTTGTTAGTTGTAACCCACTGAAGTTTTGGAGTTGTTTTGTTGCCACACGCTAACTTAGCCTATCCTGACAATCACAGTTTTCTTCTACCTGGTAAGCAGGCCATCTCATTATCCATTGGTCTATTTGGAAACTACATTTCTATTATAAGCTATTAATTTGGAATACTGCTACACAATTTATGTCCTATGAGTCAAGATTGTTGAGCAGTGTCTGAACGGATGTAATCGACCCAGATAAGTGGAACATCAGAGCCAGGAGTTTAGAAAAGAGACAATGACTTTGAGGTCTTCCCTGACCACCCCTTATCCACTAGAAATTTTCCCTTCTTAACTAAGGGAAAGTGGTGGGAGAGTGAGGGGAAGAAGGCCAGGCCAAGAAAGGGGCATGGGGTTTGCAGGTAGGCAAAATTTCCAGACTGCATATTTTTGTTTAGGCCCAATCTTGAGAATTAGCTCTGCTCCTGAGCCTTAGAAGATTCTTCCTTACATGGTACCATTCTACACTGAGTGGCCAGATTATTATGATCTCTGAACTCATAATAATCTGGCCACTCAATATGTGTGTGTGTGTGTGTGTGTGTGTGTGTGTGTTTATTAGAGGCCCAGTGCATGAATTCATGCATGGGTGGGGTCCGGCCGGCCTGGCCAGGGGGAGGGGACATAGGGGGTTGGCCAGCCCGCCTGCTGGTCAAGGGGACAATTTGCATATTAGCCTTTTATTATATAGGATATACACTGAGTGGCCAGATTATTATGCGTTCAGAGATCATTATAATCTGGCCACTCAGTGTATGTGGCCCACTTTCTCACAGGAGGCCATTCCATATCCTTAATCAAGAGCAGAAGCAACTTCAAAGATGGTGGCTTTTGGACTGTATCTTAAATATGAAATTTCAGCTTCCATCACAAGCATACAAAACAAAGTCTTCATTCTATATTGCTCATTTTTTTTCCATAATCAAGTTTTCAATGCTCAAAGAGGCTGCATTAGGGTAATCACTGTTGATTATCACATTATGTGTTTTTTGTTTTTAAAAAAATATATTTTATTGATTTTTTACAGAGAGGAAGGGAGAGAGATAGAGAGCTAGAAACGTCGATGAGAGAGAAACATCGACCAGCTGCCTCTTGCACACCCCCACCGGGGGATATGCCCGCAACCAATGTACATGCCCCTGACCGGAATCGAACCAGGGACCTTTCAGTCCGCAGACTGATGCTCTACCACTGAGCCAAATCAGCTTCGGCAATTATCACATTATGTGTTATTGTGTGTCCTTGAAGTGAATCACCTTCAGGTGAGGTAATAGCAGCCCATAATTGGATTATGTCATTAAAGAGTCATGGGTGAAAATATTGTATACCTGCCCTGTGCATCACACGTCATCTAGAAGCAAATCCCCAGTACCCAACATAGATGAAATATTATTTCTGAGCTTGTAGGACTTTGGCATTCCCATTGACAGAGGCTGAGTTACCTCAAGGTGCTTCCAAAGTCAGAGGGTAATTCATTACAACTTCAAAATACCAGGTCATGAAACGTTCCTTATATTTTAACCCCGATTTTCACACATTTTATAAAGTCATGAATAACCTTTCAAAGGAGCCCTGAAGGAAATCCATGTGCATAAAAGTCTTCTGGAAATGCATTCGATATTTATTGCTTCACAGACAGAAAAGGCACAAAGCAATTAAAACAGATAGGAGCAAGCTTTGTGTTTCAACTATTGGTACTTCATGACTCCCCCAACAGTTAAGACAAAAGCGATTTTCTGTCAGCATTAGGCAGGCAGCCATAAAATCTCTCAGAAGTAACTGCCTGAGAAACAGGATGTTTTGTTTTGTATTGTAAAAAGTCCACAAAGGCTCCATTATGTAGGAATGGTAAGTATAACCCCAGTGACAACTCTATCTGAACAGAAGTCTGTCTGACAGTGCCTGGCCTAGAGCAGTCTAGCTATAGGGACTGCTCTTTGTACAAATATTTGGATTACACCCTCTTCCTTTAGGCTTATATTAACACAGCCTACCACTGTTCAGTTGGAGTGGTCCTCACTGCCTGAAGGGTACCATCACAACCTACCACCACAGCACTGGCTGAAGGCACGTGACCCTATAGGCGAATGACTATGAATGACAGTGCCAGCATTCTTTTTTTTTTTTTTTTAAATATATTTTATTGATTTTTTTTACAGAGAGAAAGAGAGAGGGATAGAGAGTTAGAAACATCGATGAGAGAGAATCATCAATCAGCTGCCTCTTGCACACCCTCCACCGGGAATGTGCCCACGACCAAGGTACATGCCCTTGACCGGAATCGAACCTGGGACCTTTCAGTCCGCAGGCCGACGCTCTATCCACTGAGCCAAACCGGTTTCGGCGTGCTAGCATTCTTTTTTCATCCGGTTCACTTCCTACTGCCTCTATGAACTGCATTTTTGCAATGTTTGGTTCAAAGCACTGCTAAGGTTACTTGGATAAGAGGCAGCATAGCGGTTAAGAGCACGTATTCTGTGGCAGCTTGCCCACATTCAAATCCTGGCTCTGCCATTTACTATCAGTGTGACCTTGAGCAAGTTCCTTAACCTCTCTGTGCCTCAGTTTCTTCACCTACAAAATGGGCGTGAGAATAGTACATATCACAGGGTTGCTGTGAGGGTTAAATGAGTTTGGACATATGAAGGGCATAGAACGTGTTCCTGGTGCATAGTAAATGCTATGTAAGTGTTAGCTGTCACTACTGCCTCTGGTTATAGTTGCTGTGATTTGGAATGGCATCTGTCCAAAGAGGGTCCATTTCCTGACACTCAGTTTATTGGAACACTCAGTTGCTGAGACACCTAGAAAGCCGATCACAGGAACTAGTTTGAGGCTATGAACTCCCAAGGGTAAGGTGACCAGACATCCCGCTTTTGGCGGGACAGTCCCGATTTTTAACAATTTGTCCCGCGTCCCGCGACGGTTTAAAAAAGTCCTGATAAATCGGGACTGTCCCGCCAAAAGCGGGACGTCTGGTCACCTTACCCAAGGGGCACTGGAGGAGGCCAGAACCTTAGGGGCAGTTTCACTAAATTTTGCCACTGGTTGGGGCTTGGGCAGCCCCAGCATGATAATGCCTCCACTCACCTAAGTGAAAGTGAGTGGCAGGCCTGGCAGTTCCTTCTTCTTCTTCTTCTTCTTCTTTTTTTTTTTTTTTAAATGCTTACCTGAGAACATTTTTTCCCATTGATTTTTAGAGCAAGTGGAACGGAGGGAGAGAGGGAGAGAGCGAAACATTGATGTATTGATGTGAGAAAGACACATCAATTGGTTGCCTCCCACACTATTCCCACCAGAGGTCTGGCAGTTCTGGACATCCATGCAAGGTAGACAGTGAACTGGTGGCTGCAACCAAGCTCCTGGAGGGACATAATGATGGACTTCACCATTATTGCTCAGGTGAAGAAAGATTCATGCATGCAGGTTTAGGTTAAGAAGATTGTTTCAAAGACATGTCCATGCTAAAGACCTTCATGGAAGGTTTAGTCTCATAAAGGTCCAGAGCCATCTGAATAAGAGTATTAGAAGTTCATTCTCACTAGGACACGAGGGTCTGGAATTGGTCTGGGTGCCCAAACCTGGTGTCTGTGCTGACTGGTGGGGTGACCCTTGGCCCTAGAATATCCCATCAAGCTGCTTTGCCAGATGCTGTTGGCTGATTATCCTATAATCACTCCCCTTTTTCCTTTGTCCACCTCTACCTGTAGACGTGCTAAGTCAAATACTACATGTTTTTGTGGGTAGTCATGTGACAGAACTCTGTCCAATGAGACATAAGGAGAACTTATCTGAGAAATATTTCCTCTGCTTTCTGCCTTCTGGGGCAGTAACCTGAGGAAATGATGCATGTAGCTGTAGCAGTCATGTTGTCACCATTATATAGCAAGTCCAAGGGCAAAGAAGCCGGTATGCTGAGGAATGGTAGAAGGAAAGAATGGCAACAACCTTCAATCTCAATGTCCTTACTGAGCTGCTGAACAAACCCTGGGACTGCTTATCTCTGGACTCTTTATTAAGTAAACAACAAATGCTCAGAAAATTGAAGCCACGCTTAGCTCTTTTTCTGTTACTTAGAGCCAGAAGTATCCCCAATGATACCTTAACTCTCAGCAGTGTGTCTAGTTTGTGTGCATGAACTGCTGTTTTTTTTCCTCCACATTTGCATACCCCTTGACCAGGAATCAGGCTTTTGTTCTATCAGGCTTCCAGAGTCTTCCACCTCTTATATTTCTCTCTCTCCAAGGTGCTGGAGTTGACTATGTTCAGCCACTGGCTGAGACCCAAGGATACCGCACCCACCTGCACCCAGATGCAAAATCTGGCCCACGATTCTTGCTCTGGTGTCCCATTCTCTGAATGGCATCCCCTCTGTGGTAAAGGTCTTTCCCACCCAAGCTTCCCTATTATTTGGAATACTGTGATTTGAACTCTAGGCCTCAGTTCTGCCTTAACTCATGCCTCCATGATAGATCTTTTGCTGAGGCACTATCCCAGCATGGCTGCCAGCTGGCCCAAGCTGGCTGGGGCCTACACAGTCCAGAGGGTTAAGGCCCAGACACAGCTCCTGCCAGTCCTAGAGTTTGAGTTCTAGGTGCTTTATCCCCGACTCCTTGGATGTTCTCATGCTGCTGACTTGCCCGGTTTTGACCTTGGCCATGAAACCTGATCTGAGTTCCTGCATTGCATCTGTTCAGAATGGTATTTCGGAAAAGAGGCCTGGATTTGAAGAGTTGGGAGATGTTGGCTCCAGTCCCGTATCTCCCGCAAACAAACCAAAGTGGGCTGCTACTGTTCCTTCCTGGGCTTCTATTTCCCATGTACGAAATGGAGTGTCAAGCCCTAACTGGTTTGGCTCAGTGGATAGAGCGTCGGCCTATGGACTGAAGGGTCCCAGGTTTGATTCCGGTCAAGGGCATGTACCTTGGTTACAGGTACATCCCCAGTAAGGGGGTGTGCAGGAGGCAGCTGATTGAGGTTTCTCTCTCTCATGGATGTTTCTAACTATCTCTCTCCTTTCCTCTCTGTAAAAAAAAAAAAAAAATCAATAAAATATTATATTACAATAAAAAAAGAAAAGAAAAAGAAATGGAGCGTTGAGCCTTTGCCTGACCTTGCCATTGACATATATTACAAAGTAGAATTTAAACGTAGATTATCTTAAAATTATTTAGAACATTTGGAGGTATGTCTTATGATGTCTTTTTTCATTTTGAGGTTTGGGAAGTATAATGGAAACTTCACTGGAGCCAGTCTTAATTAAAAAAAAAAAAAGCATCACATTAATGTTCCCCCAGTGCTGTCTTACCACAGCAGAAATAAATTCCAAAAAGGGGAAAATAAAGCACTAAACAGCAATTCTGCCCAGCTGTAAACCTTGCCTTTCCTGTGAATTAAGTATTCGATGCCTCAAAATCCATTTGCCCTTGGAGGAATTCCAGAGACCCTGTTCTTTTTGGGGAAGCCACGGGGCCAGAGACAGAGGGCTGTTCAGAGATGAGGTTTCTCCTGCTAGTGTGCTGAGCCAAGAGAGAAGCTGAGGGAAGGGCGTAGGCAGGGGATGAGCTCAGTGTTGCCACTGGCTAGCATACCCAAGGCGCCTTCCCCCTTCCCAGTGTCCTCTGCTGCTTCTCTCTGCCGTCCTCACATACGCAGTCCCGGACTCTTTCCCGCAGGGGTGCGTTTGTCTTTGTTACCTTTCAAGGCCATGGCAGTCCTGCTGATGGAACTGCTGGAAATGGCGAGGCCTTCAGCGCACAGTCAGTTTTATCCTTATGTAAGCTCATCTGTTTTTTTTTTTTTTTTTTTTTTTTTTTAACATCTGAGCACTTCTAAGTGCCACTTACTGTCCACATGTACTGAGAGGCAAAGTGGCTGCAGGGCACCCGAAGAAGAAAGCCCATTTGGGGTAACGCATACTGTGCTAGTTATAGACACTTTTTAAAGCTTTAGAAATTGGGGCAAAATATACAGAACATACTATTTGTCATGTTAAGCATTCATAAGTGCACGATTCAGTGGCATTGATTACATTCACGAGGCTGTGTACCTGTCACCAATATCTATACCTCACCTTATTCATCACCCCCAATACAAACTCTGTATCCATGAAATAATTCCTTATTCTTCCCCCTTTTTCCCCAGCCCCTGGTAACCTCTATTCTGCTTCCTATCTCTATAAATTAGTCTGTTCTAGATATTTCATTTAGGTGGAATCCTCTCTGATAAAAGAGAAACATGCAGATTGACCGTACCTTCGCTACACCCACAAGCCATGCCCACCAGCCAATCAGGGTGAGTATGCAAATTACCCACCCAAGATGGCGGCTAATTTGCATATCCAGGCCAGAGAGAAGACTGAAGACAGTGTAGAAAGAAGCCAAGCGCTGCTGAAGGGAGTGAAGCTGCAGAGAAGCAAGCAAGCGGGGCGGGGGGAAAGGAGGGGAAGCAGTGGGGTGGGGAGAAGGGAGAGAAGCCAGCAGGGCAATGGAGACCGCAGCAGGAAGCCCTATTGCAGGAATCTTCCTGCAAGGGGCATCTAGTCATAAAATATTTGCATCTGTCTTCTTTCACTTAGCATAATGTTTTTAGTTCATCCATGCTATAGCATGTGTCCGTCCTTCATTCTTTTTATGGCTGAATAATATTCCATCAGATGGATAGGCCACATTTGGTTGTCCACTCATCTGCTGATAGGCACCTGGGTTATTCCCACCTCTTGGCTGTTGCGAACAGTGCTTCTGTGAATATTCATGTACAGAGATCAGTTGGTGTCCCTGTTTTCAGTTCCTCTAGGTACATACTTAGGAGTGGGACTGCTGACTCATATGGTTTTTACACGTGGACATGGTGTCAGTAGGACCAACATAGGCAGTACAGGTTTTCAAAGACAGGACGTGTTCAGAGAGCCAAGGCAAGGATTGGAACCAAGTACAGGAGAAGAATGTGTTGGGAGAGTTGGACCACGTGGTTCTCCTATAATCTGCTGCAATTGGGCAGAACCACATGCCAGGAACTGGGGAAATCTCTTTGTAGAGGGCCGCAGGAACTCTAGGAAGGGTGGGGATGAGCAGACAGAGACTGAGCAGCCAGGGGTGAGAGGCAGAGGGTTAAAATGGCAGCTGTGCAGTAAAGAAGCTGAGTCCACAGGAACCGAGTAGTCGGGAACTGGGGCCTCACTAGCTGTCCAGGAGGCAATAGGACCCAGGCAACTAACAAGCCTCGATCCTTTGGGCATTCCTCACATGCTAGCAAGCCTCTTAGGTCCTTCCTGCTGATCCTGGAGGCCACCCTGAGTGCTCTTGGTTTGTGGGGCGAGTATACAGATAAGGGCCGATCCTGAGCCAAGCCTACCGCTGGGACTTTTGGAGCCCGAAATAGTGGCTAAAGAACCAAGGCGATCCAACCTCCTGGACTATGATATGAGCAACTATTACAAAACAGCACAGTTTTATTGCACGTGGCACACAAGGGTAAGCCCGTTGCAGGATATTGCATGCGTACCGAGCAAAGTTTTCTGCTCGGAGGCCCAGAAACACACATATTAAATTCGAGGTGATGACTAATTCCCAACTGCTTGGCTTAGAAATAACAGCAGAGGGAGAATCCAAGATGGCTGCTCGGGTAGGCAACTAGCCGCAGCCGCACACAACAATTTTAATAAAATACAACTAAAATATAAAATGGACATTACCCAGAACTACAGGAAAGTCGACTGACTGGAAATCCTACAACAAGAAGCAAGGAGAAAACCAGAAGGAAGCACAGAGGAGCTGTAAAAGCCTAAGGTACGGAGACACGCGGCGCGCGCACGGAGAGGACGGAGCCGGAGAGGAGGGAGGCCGAGTGCCTGGCGGGCGTTCCCAAGCGGGAAGGAGAGAAAACTCCGACTGTGCTGGGCCCCTGACTGCTCTGAACCCCCGTTCTGGGCCAGACCCCGGGGACTCAGGCTCAGCCATAGGGAGCTGGGCTGTAAGTCGGGACCCCGGGGTAGCGGAGAAAGGAGGTCCCGGAGGCACGCACACTGCCCCCAGAGAAGGGACGGTCGGCTGTGCCTCGGGATTGCCCTGACGGGAAGGAGACTGGGGCTCCAGACTGCTGTGAACGCCACCTCCAACTCCACTTCCAACTGAACTGAACCCCAATACCGGGCTCATTGTGGGAGAGCATAGACTGTTTGGCAGCAGGCTAAAATCGAGGGCACCTTTCTCTCAGAGGCGCCGGCAGCGAGCACTGAAGGACCCGCATAGGGCGGGGCTGACGGAAGCCAAAGCTGCAGGCTCCACCCTGAAATCCCGTCCCATCTGTAACTGCGAAATGCGACAACAAAATAGATCACAAACGAAAGAAATGGAGGACAAAAAGCGTCTGGATATAGAGTTCAAATCTACGCTTATAAGGTTTTTCAAGAATTTCCTAGAAAAGATGGATAAGGCCTATGAGGATATGAAAAGAGACCATCAAGAAATGATAAGGGAACAACAAGAAATAAAGAATACATTGTCTGAAATAAAAAATATTCTACAGAGTCCTAAAAACAGAAGGGAAGATCGCAAGAATCAAGTCAAAGATTTGGAACATAAAGAGCCAGAAGACACTCCTCCACAGAAGCTAGAAGGCAAAAGAATCCAGAAAATTGAAGATAATGTAAGAAACCTCTGGGACAACTTCAAGCGAACCAACATCAGAATTATGGGGGTTCCAGAAGATGAGAGAGAGCAAGATATCGAAAACATACTGAAAGAAATAGTGACAGAAAACTTCCCCCACCTGGTGAAAGAATTTGACTTACAAGTCCAGGAAGCGCACAGAACTCCAAACAAAAGGAATCCAAAGAGGACCACACCGAGACACATCATTATTAAAATTCCAAGAGCAAAAGATAAAGAGAGAATACTAAAAGAAGCAAGAGCAAAGAAGGTAGTAACTTATAAAGGAGCACCTATACGATTGTCAGCTGACTTCTCAACAGAAACCATGCAGGCCAGAAGGGAATGGCAAGAAATATTCAAGGTGATGAATAGCAAGAACCTACAGCCAAAAATAAGCTACCCAGCGAAGCTATCACTCAGAATCGAAGGCCAGATAAAGAGCTTCACTAATAAAAAAAAGCTAAAGGAGTTCATCACCACCAAACCAGAATTATATGAATTGCTGAAGGGGGTTCTTTCAGAAGAGAAAGTAAACAAAGATAAAAATTATGAACAACAAATACGTAATTATCAACAAGTGAATCTAAAAACCAAGGAAATTAAAAAAATCTGATGAACAATATTAACTGTTGAATATAATAGAATCAGAGGTATGGAAGGGGAGTGAACTGATGATTCTTGGGGAAAAGGGGAGAGGGGGGCGTGGGAAGAGACTGAACATAAACTGTGCACCTATGGATGAGGACAATGGGGAGAGGGGAAAGGGCAGAGGGTGGGGTGGGAACCTGGTGGAGGAGAGCAATGGTGGGGGGGGGGGGAAGGAACATTTGTAATAATATGAAAAATAAAAACTTATTAAAAAAAAAAAAAAAAAAAAAAAAAAAAAAGAAATAACAGCAGAGGACATTCCAGGGCACTGCGGTGAGTAATTTCATGAGGGCACAAACCAGGTGGCGCCCTAATCCCCCTCTCCCACAGCCTGCTGGGAAGGGAGTTTGTAAATCACTTCCAGGTTTATCCCTCGAGTAGGGCAACAATAAAAATGGTCACTTAGCCCTAGCCGGTTTGGCTCAGTGGATAGCGCATTGGATTGGGGACTGAAGGGTCCCAGGTTCGATTCAGGTCAAGAGCATGTACCTTGGTTGCGGGCACATCCCCAGTGGGGGGTGTGCAAGAGGTGGCTGATCAATGACTCTCCCTCATCGATGTTTCTAACTCTCTATCTCTCTCCCTTCCTCTCTGTACAAAATCAATTATATATACAATATAAAGGTCACTTAGCCCTAGCCAGGTTGGCTAAATAGATAGAGCATTGGCCTGCGGGCCAAAGAGCCACAGATTTCATTCTGGTCCAAGAGCACATACCTTGGTTGCAGGCTCCTCCCTGGCCTGGGCCCTGGTTGGGGCGCACGTAGGAGGCAACCAATTGATGTGTTTCTCTCACATCGATGTTTCTCTCTCTCTCTCCCCCGCTCTCTCTAAAAATCAATGGAAAAATATCCGGGGGTGAGGATTAATAACAAAAACCAACCAAACAAAAAAGGTCACGTGGTGAAGCTGACCAGCAGAACAGCCACCCGGTATAAAGCTAGCTAGGTGTGCTCTCAGGCCAGAACTGCAGTTATCCAGTTCGGTTGGGGCTCACCAAACGGAGCTTCATGAATTGTGGCTGGAAGGTTCTCTCCTCTGCCACATCCCAGCCACAAAGAACTGGGCCAGTGCTACCAGAAGGCACACAAACACTGCTTTGAATGGGTGCAGTGCGTAACCCAAACGGGGAGAATCCACAACGTGAGATAATCAAGTTCATGTTCCTCTCCTCGAGCATTCTAAAATATGCATGGATAGTAACAGGCCCAACTGTAGTCATTCTGACACTTTGAGAAAGCCCCATGCTTTCCAGACCCCGATGTGCTTATGTACCCCAGGCCCTTTGTCTGGTGGGACCCGTACCCTTCTCTGTGCCGATCTGAGCTCCTCCAGGCTCAGAGGTGCCTTTCATGAAATCTTGCCTGGGATCGCTTACTGCTCCCATCGGCCTCTTCCTCCTCTGAAAGAAACTCTAAGGTCACTTTCCATATTTGGTTTTGTGTATCTTTTAAA
Source organism: Pipistrellus hanaki (assembly GCF_964339955.1). Classification (NCBI taxonomy): domain Eukaryota; kingdom Metazoa; phylum Chordata; class Mammalia; order Chiroptera; family Vespertilionidae; genus Pipistrellus; species Pipistrellus hanaki. The sequence continues at coordinate 93,675,698 of NC_140524.1, forward strand.
GAAATATATATTTTATTGATTTTTTACAGAGAGGAAGGGAGAGGGATAGAGAGTTAGAAACATCAATGAGAGAGAAACATCGACCGGCTGCCTCCTGCACAACCCCTACTGGGGATGTGCCCGCAACCAAGGTACATGCCCTTGACCGGAATCGAACCTAGGACTTTTTAGTCCTCAGACCGACGCTCTATCCACTGAGTCAAACCGGTTAGGGCTGTTTTGTGTATCTTAAAAATCCCCTCTACCATATAGTAAACTTCCTGAGATCACATGCTTTTTCTCCATTTTTCCATTTCTCCAGCATGTCTTGTACTGAACAGGCATGCAATAGATATTTACAGAGATAATTAATGAATAACCTCATGGCCCTCGCCGGTTTGGCTCAGTGGATAGAGCCTCGGCCTGTGGACTGAAGGGTTCCAGGTTCGATTCTGGTCAAGGGCACATGCCGGAGTTGCAGGCTCGGTCCCTAGGAGGGGGTGTGAAGGTCAATGATTCTCTCTCTCACATGCTTCTATCTCTCTCTCCCTCTCCCTTCCTCTCTGAAATCAATAAAGATACATATTAAAAAATAACCTCATGAATCTAGAAGCAAATTATGTTTAGCACAACTTTTTGCAATCTCTAATTCATCAAGTGGTGGCAGTATATTTGGGGACAAGTTCCTAAGTATCTAATTTAAGTTCCCAGCATTTCAATATATCTATTTTTCCTGTCTATTTATTTTTTTAAAACTAGTGTAAATGATAAAATTTTTTTTCTTTATTGATTAAGGTATTACATATGTGTGCTTATCCCTCCATTGCCCCCCCCCATTCATGCTAAGAGAAATAAGCCAGTCAGAGGAAGATAAATATCACATGATCTCACTCGTTTGTGGAATATAATGAACAACATAGACTGATGAACAAAAACAGATCCAGAGACAGAGAAGCATCCATCAGAACGTCAAACCTCAGAGGGAAGGTAGGGGAGGGTGGGGTGAGGGGGAGAGATCAACCAAAGGACTTGCATGCATGCATATAATCCTGGCTATTTCTTAATAGAAAAAGTACTATCTGCTATATAGCATTACTTAACTAATTAAGTGATTAATTAGGTCCCAAGGGCCGCTGCAGCTCCCCCCTTTCCAGGCTGGCTAACTCCCATTCCTTTGCCCTCCATTTCCGCCGCCTGTGCCTCAGTTTTTCAGTGGCAAATCAGGTCAGTATGCTAGTGACAGGGTATTTCTTTGAGGACAAAATCGTTTTTTTTCTTCAATTCTTCTTGCATTTATAATGTTTATTTATAAGGAAGCTTTATTTTTTAAAAATATATTTTATTGATTTTTTTTTACAGAGAGGAAGGGAGAAGGACAGAGAGTTAGAAACATCGATGAGAGAGAATCATCAATCAGCTGCCTCTTGCACACCTCCTACTGGGGATGTGCCCGCAACCAAGGTACATGCCCTTGACCGGAATCGAACCTGGGACCTTTCAGTCTGTAGGCTGAGGCTCTATCCACTGAGCCAAACCGGTTTTGGCAGAGTAGGGAGTTTTCAAACCACCCTGTCGAAGTAAAAGAAGTTTACCTCCCTCACATGGTCCATTATACATTCCAGCTCTGATGGGTCCCCTGGGGCAAGTATTTCCTTCTAAACCCCATGCAGACTTCAGGGTTCAGATTTCTCAACCAGGTACAGTTGTCCATTTTCTAGGTCCAACTGTCACCCCTTGACAGCTCAATTCAGTGAAGCGGATATTTATTATTGGTCCTAATGAGCTCTGAGGAGATCACGTGCCACGAGAGCCTAGTGAGGAGCAGGCAGAGAGCAGGACTAAGGCCATTTTCCTCCATTAATCTCGGTACCAGGACAGAGCTCTCCTTTGTATCCACTTAATCAAAACAGCGCCCCTTCCCTCCAGCGCGGCCCGCACCTAAAACACACAGCGTGTTCTTTCAAAGTCACAGCAGTTACCTTCCCGAACAGGACAATCTATTAAAAAATGAAAAATGTGCATTTCTTCCTGGAAAAAACAGATCAATAGCCCTCCGTGGGCCCGGTGCCACACACCAGCCTCTGCACAGTGGCCTGCCTTTCCCCAGGAGGGCACGGACAGACAGCGTTTCCTTCCCTCCCTCCAGCTCACCCACGTTGTCCCGATGGACGCAATCCACACCCTTTCTGCCCCACAGGCTGGTCTGAAGTAAAAGAAGTTTTCCTCCCTCACATGGTCCATTAGACATTTCAGCTCTGATGGGCCCTCTGGGGGCAAGTAATTCCTCCTAAACCCCGTGCAGACTTCTATATTCAACTATAACTCCTTGACAGTTCAATTCAGTTAAGCAGATATTTTTTTATTTTTATTTAAAAAATATATTTTATTGATTTTGTACAGAGAGGAAGAGAGAGGGATAGAGAGTTAGAAACATCGATGAGGGAGAATCATCGATCAGCTGCCTCTTGCACACCCCCCACTGGGGATGTGCCCACAACCAAGATACATGCCCTTGACCAGAATCGAACCTGGGACCCTTCAGTCCGCAGGCCGATGCTCTATCCACTGAGCCAAACTGGTTTCGGCTAGCAGATATATATATATTTTTTTTAGCTCCTATACTAGGTAGCAGATACTGTGTTCAGCACTTTCCATGAATGATGTCATCCAATTCTCTCATTTTATAAACAATGAGATTGATATCAGAAAAGTTGAAACATATGCCCAAAGCCACAGAGTGGTAAGCTGGGTTTTGAATCCAGATGTGTGTGGCTCCAAAGTCCTTCCTTTTAATGATCATGTTATACTGGTAATTTTTGTGTGCTAAGCATGGTGTTCAGTGCTAGGGACACAGGAACGAACCAGGTTTGTTTCTTATCCCCAAGTGGGAGAACTGTGTATTATTGTACCTATCTTACCTATTCTCCTTCACATTATTATTTACTGGATATTATAACCCACTGTGAAGGAGAAATTGAAAAGCCACAGAGCTTAAGGTCTTGCCCAAAGTAGGGAAAGTAGGTGACAGAATAGGATTCAAACGCAGGCAATCCACACACCCAAGCACTCTGCCACATTTCTCCCTGCAAATATTTATGAAAGGATATTCCCTAAAGCCGTGATAACTTATTTAACAGAGGTGAGTAAATGTATAGCACAACATAATCACTTCTTGGGGCAAGGAGTCAAGTGCACTGGGTTTGGGGCTTAAATGATGCCACCGCTCTAACCAGTGTGGCTCAGTGGATAGAGCGTCAGTCTTTGGACTGAAGGGTCCCAGGTTTGATTCCGGTCAAGGGCATGTACCTTGGTTGCGGGCACATCCCCAATAGGTGGTGTGTAGGAGGCAGCTGGTCAATGTTTCTCATCAATGTTTCTCTGTCCTCCTCCCTTCCTCTCTGTACAAAATTAATAAAACATACTTTTAAAAAATGATGCCACCGAGGGAGGTGGCAAAGGTGGGACAGGCATTCCATGAAGGTGGCCCCCAAGAGCAGGCAGGTGTATCTGTGTCCCTCACAGACAGACCCTCACTTCTGGGCCCCAATCAAAGTGGTCCAATAGCCCAGACATTGCAGAGCAGTTCCTCAAGACCAGTGCTTTGGTTTGTAGTTTCGTTTGTTTCTTACTTTTCATTGAGGTTTACTTACATATAGTAAAGTGCTCTAATCTTAAGGGCACAGCTTGATGAATTTTTGCATAGGCATACACCCATGTAGACATAACACAGAGTAAGATATCATTTTCCTAGCCCCAGGAGGTTCTTTCATGCCTGTTTCTAGTGAATACCTCTAGCCCCTGCCTGAGATAATCAGTGCTCTGACCTCTATCACTTCTATCGGTTGGTTTTGCCAATTCTTGTATTGCACATAAATAGAGTCAAACGATGCATGTTCTTTTGTGTCCAGGTTCTTTCACTCAATAAAAGGTCTCTAAGGTTCCAATGTGTGATTGTGTGTAGAAGTAGTCAGATATTTCCAGGGCAGTCTCATTTCTACTGTATGAACAGACTTCAATTTACTTGTCCATCTTAATGTTCTTGGATATTTGAGTTGTTTCTAGTTTTGGGATATCATGAATAAAAGTACTATGAGATTCTTTTACATATCATTTGGTAGACATATGCTCTCATTCCACTTGAGTATATACTGAGGAATGGAGTTCCACGTACATACATGCGCACACACATATTCACTAAGTGGCCAGATGATTATGACCTCTGAACACATAATAATCTGGCCACTCAGTGTATATCTATATAATCAAAGGCTAATATGCAAATTGTCCCCTGGACCAGGAGTTCGACCAGCAGGCAGGCCGCCCAACCGCCCATTTCTCCTCACCCTGGCCAGGCTGGCCAGACCCCACCCAATGCATGAATTCATGCACTAGGCCAGATTATTATGTGTTCAGAGATCATAATAATATGGCCACTCAGTGTATATTTAGCTTTACTAGGTATGACCAAACTATTTTCCAAAATGATTGTATCAATGTATGCTCTTACCAGCAGTGAATGAAAGTTTCAGTTACTCTATATACTGACATTTGAATGGTTCAATCTGATCATTTTTTAAATTTTAAAATAAAGATGGATTAAAAAAGTGCAATCAAGAAATAGAACTCTTCCATTACCACAAAGATTTTCCTGATGCTGCCCTTTTATAGTTTTACCCACTGCTCTCCCCACACCATCCATACCTTTGGCAATCACTAATTGGTTCTCTGTTTCTATACTTTTATCACTTTGAGAACGTTTCCCCATGGTCTCCACTGACACAGAGGTGGGGGAGCCTCGTTCCTGCTGGGCTGAGATGAAAAGTCCTGGCTCCTCACTTGGTCTTCTCTGATAAACCCTGTTGGGGGCCTTTTGGTGCCTCATTACAGCTTGGTGTGTGGGAAGTACCGGTTTCCCACTTGGCCTTTGCTGATGAAAACAGGGGCTGCAGTATTCTCTATGATGTTAGCTGGAGCAGAACAGTTATTGTCTAAAAGTTTTCTGTTTTGCTATGCTGTCTCTTTTGTGGTTCTTTGGCTAGAGAGAGATGGCTTTTCTTTGTTCTGTTTTTTAAAATCTTTATTGTTGAGAGTATTATAGATGTCCCCTCCTTTCTCCCCCTGCCTGTCTCCACTTGGATCCCACCCTGCCCCAAGCCTTCAACACAGTATTGTCTGTGTCCATGAGTTATGCATATATGCATATAAGTTCTTTGGTTAATCTCTTCCCACCCCACTCTTCCCTCTGAGATTCTTTGGTCTATTCCATGTTTTTATGCCTCTGGTTCTGTTTTATTTATAAGTTTATTTTGTTCATTTATTTTGATGTTTAGATTCAATTGTTGATAGGTATGTATTTATTGTCATTTTATTGTTCATATTTTTCAACCTTTTTTCTTCTAATTCCTTAAAGAAAACCCTTTAACATTTCATGTAATCCCGGTTTGGTGGTGATGAACTCCTTTAGCTTTTTCTTGTCTGTAAAGATCTTTATCTGACCCTCAATTCTAAATGAGAGCTTTGCTGGGTAGAGTAGTCTTTATTCCTTCTAAGATCTCAGAAGCAAAATGTTTCTGCTGCTTAAAAGAAGTTGGAAACCACTGCATACACTATTGAAAGTTCCTCAAATTCTAACATTTTGGCTTCCAAATGATGTCTCTCTCACTGTCTTTCACACCTGAAAGAATTGCAAAAATCTTTTGTCACAACCATGCGTCTGTTTTAATTCGGGCAACATGCTAGCAGCCATAACCATATGCCATGAAAGCAGTGCCTTAGGAAAGTCTCAGATATTTGCACACCTAACACAGTTGTTTGTTTTGCTGATTTTTTCAGCAGTGGGATAGGGGAAAGGGTTAAGCGTCTGGGGTCTGAATGCCTAGTCTGAGCCTGACCTAATTCCTACCTGTGTGATCTGTTATAAGTGAGACCTTCTCAGAGCCTCCATGTCCTCATCTGAAAACAGAGACAATAAGGTCTAATTCATGCAGTAAGTTGTTATATGTGAATGGGTCATACAAAAGGCACTAATTTAAAGGGCTGGCTTCTGCAATGTTGTCCAGTACAGCAGCCACTAGCTATATGTGGCTATTGAGCATTTGAAGTATGACTAGTGCCAGTGAGGAATTGAATTTTGCTTTATTTGAATTAAAATAGAAGAAATGACACTTGCCTCAATTATTGGAAAACTTTGTAGTATATTTGGAACACCTTGAGTATGGAACAACTATAAATGTTACAAAATCTAAACACAGGTCAAGAATTTCTGATGAAAATTTAATGTCTGAGTTGCAATGTGCACTAAGTGTAAAATGCACAGTATAAGAAAGAGAATGTAACATATTAAAAAGTTTTTATATTGCCGAAACCGGTTTGGCTCAGTGGATAGAGCGTCGGCCTGCGGACTGAAAGGTCCCGGGTTTGATTCCGGTCAAGGGCATGTACCTTGGTTGCGGGCACATCCCCAGTAGGGGGTGTGCAAGAGGCAGTTGATCAATGATTCTCTCTCATCGATGATTCTAACTCTCTATCCCTCTCTCTTCCTCTCTGTAAAATATCAATAAAATATATTTAAAAAATAAATAAAAAGTTTTTATATTAACTACACATTGAAGTGATATTTTAGATATATTGGATCAAATAAAAGATATTAAAATTAGTTTCACTCAGTTCTTTTTATTTTTTAAATATGGCTACTAGACAATTTGAAATTACATAAGCAGCTTACATCATATTTTTATTGGACAGTTCTCTAGAGTCACATATGAAATAGGTAAATTAACATCACATGCCTTTAACTTTGGTAGACTGAGTGACTCCTTTAGTTTTATCTGCTTAAGCTGTTAAAACATTTTCTGAAACAATTGTGAATTGAAGAAATATGTAGAATTTTTGCCTAAAAGTTGGCTGACTGAGGTTATGAGATTATAAGCTCCTCTCATTATTGGTGGAATATAAATTTTGTAGTCCATATCAGGTGATCAGTCATTCGTTCATTCAAGAATTAATTTTTCAGCTGAAACCGGTTTGGCTCAGTGGATAGAGCGTCGGCCTGCAGACTAAAAGGTCCCAGGTTCAATTCCTATCAAGGGCATGTACCTTGGTTGCGGGCATCTCCCCAGTGGGGGGTGTGCAAGAGGCAGCTGATCTATGTTTCTAACTCTCTATCCCTCTCTCTTCCTCTCTGTAAAAAATCAGTAAAATAGTAAAGCAACAAGCAGACTGTCAAATTATAGCAGGGAGGGTAGGGAGATCTGGGGGAGATAAGAGATCAACCGAAGGACTTGTATACATGCATATAAGTACAACCAATGGACACAAAACTCTGGGGATGGAGGGCATGTATGCGAGGGGGGGCAATGGTAAGATATGTACACAGATAATAATTTAATTAAAAAAATAAAGCCTTCCACAATCTAGCTTCATAAAAAATCAATAAAATATATATTTTAAAAAAGAATTAATTTTTCAGCTTCCGCTTGGAGCCAGATGCTACACTATGTTGGCAGACACGGAGGTAAGCTGATATGAGATGCTTGCCCTTGTAGAACTGATGGCTCTAAGGAACATCTGCATTAGAGGTGCAAATGTCTGGGACTTTACAGAACAGATTGCTTTCATGGCATATGGTATGGCTACCATGTTTCCTGAACTAAAAACACAGACACATGTTTTTGACTAAAGATTTTTACACTTCTTTCCGATGTGAAAGACAGTGAGAGAGAGATAGATTGGAAGCCAAAATGTTGGCACTGACTGACTACTTGGAAAGTCAGTGATTTGAAAAATAACTATAAGACTAGTCATTTAGTTGTACTTGTGGTAGGTTCTACAAAATAAAAACATACTTTAAAAAAGCCCTTTTGAAATAAACATGCCATTTGCATAGAAACTTCCCTCCCTAGAATTTATCCTGGATAAAGAATGACGGATGTGCCCAAATGTATGTACCGAATGTTCCCTGAAGTGTTAAAATAGCAAAAACACCTAGAAACATCCCCAATTGTCAACGATTTGAGATTGGCTATCTAAATTAAATAAAATAATTTGGTGGAATTCTATGCAGCAGAAGAATCATGTTGAGAAGACACTAAATGACTTTGAAATGTGATCCCAAAAGCCATGTTTACTATGATCCTGATTAAATAAAACATACAAATACACAGAAAAATACAGGAATGATCTTCACCAATGTATTAATAGTGTTTGTTTCTCTGGTGGGACGATGAGTGATTTTTCTTTCTTTCTTGGCTTTTGTAATATTTTTATATTTATTTTACAATGGACATCCATTAATTTACTATCCAGAAGATAAGATAAATATGATTTTTTTTAAAAATGAGCTGACAGGCCAAAACCGGTTTGGCTCAGTGGATAGAGCGTCTGCCTTCCAACTGAAAGGTCCCAGGTTCGGTTCTGGTCAAGGGCATATACCTTGGTTGCGGGCACATGCCCAGTAGGGGGTGTGCAAGAGGCAGCTGATCGATGATTCTCTCTCATCGATGTTTCTAACTCTCTGTCCCTCTCTCTTCCTCTCTGTAAAAAAATCAATAAAATATATGTTTTTAAAAAGTGAGTTGACAGAATCAAGCTATGTATCATTAATTGTGTTTAATTGGAATAACAGACAGGAAATGGAAAATGTAAGTCCTTTAGGATTTAATAGTTAATTTAAAAAGTTAGGGCACATTTATTTTATACTCATTGCTAGTATAGGTCTAATTCATGCAGTAAGTTGTTATATGTGAATAGGTCATACAAAAGACACTCATTTAAATAATCCCCAAAAATTATATTAAATAATTCTTTGGGATGATTTAACATTAAAGCAAAAAGAAATTGAAGGTAAATAAAAAAGATAGCAAAGTCAGCAATCTGAGTGGAATAGGAAATGATTATTTCTTGTGTGTGTCATCATGAGCCAGATCTTTCTGTACCATTTGCTTTCTCAGGAGCCACATCTTGTAAATTCAGGTGCTTATAAGTTCACAACAAAGGTGTTTAACCAAAGCTGAGATTTGTTTTATTTCAAAGAGTAAAGGTCCCCTCCAGCAAAATGGAGATTACTTCAGGTTTACTACAACACAAAAAGCAGTTTCCACTTTTCACCACTCCCCTGATACCATTTGGCTCATCCTGCAGGACCAGGATTTTGGTTCTCCCCCATTTTATCTGTTCCTTGGGCTGCTCCTTCCATTGCCCAAGCAAAAGCCTGCAGAGTCCTTTCCAGAACAGAGATTTCACCACACCACAATCTCTAAATACAACTGCCTGAGGACTTTGTCTTAAGCAATAATCCTATTTACTTCCCTCAGATAAAAATACTTGTATTTAGCCGAAATCGGTTTGGCTCAGTGGATAGAGCATCAGCCTGTGGACTGAAAGGTCCTGGGTTCGATTCCGGTCAAGGGCATGTGCCTTGGTTGTTGGCACAGCCCCAGTAGGGGGTGTGCAAGAGGCAGCTGATCGATGATTCTCTCTCATCAATGTTTCTAACTCTCTATCCCTCTCTCTTCCTCTCTGTAAAAAATCAATAAAATATATTAAAAAAAATACTTGTATTTAAGCAATGACTTAAAGGAGGTTGGTAACAGCTAAAGAGTGCCAATAAATTTACTTTAAAAAGAGTGCCAGTGAAGAAGTACCAAAGGGATCAGGGAAAGAGAACTTAGAATGGGGACCAAACCAAACCAGCTTTCTAACTGCTGTTTCGTGAGCATGGTATACCTTTCTAAGGGTAGGATTTGTGCCCTAGGATAAAGCAATAACTATGGTCTAGAAAAACCTGGCCAAATAGCCCACCCCCAGAGTTTTTTGAGGACATGTCCAGTGAGTAGAGACTGGGATCAGTGAGGGAAGATCATGAGGTCCTTGGCAAACAAAAGTACACCAATAACAATAACCACTACATTAATTGAATGCCTACTTTGAGCCACACACCTGCTTATAAGTTATTTCATTTGAAAATGTATTCTCAAAACCCTTACAAAGTGGTCTTATACTTCTCATTTACAGATCAAGAAAGTGAGGCTCAGAAAGGGCAGCAATTAATATTGATACTACTGCTACCATAGTGACTGCTGGTTCATTTTATTGAGCAAATGCTATGCATCAGGCACATGCTTGGTATTTCTTTACCTCATTTAATTCTGGCAACAAGTCAATGAAATAGGCACCAGAACACACACCTAGTAACCTGAGATTCATATCCAGTTGTGTTTGACTTCAAAGTCCAACTTTTTCCATTGTACAATACAGTGTCATTCACCACCAATTATCTCTAAAATGGTAATTTAATGATACAAGTGATGAATAGCTGAAGAATAAGTTAACTTGATTTTTCTTCTAGTTCTAAATTTGATGTGGATTTCTTTTGGGGGCTACTAATGTTATATGGACCACTAACTTTTGAGGAGATAAATTTTGCGGGAATTTGCATTTATTACAATGTTTATTTCCCTCCCATTCATTACAGTAAGAATCCTTGGCTCCTTACTCAATGATGGTCCTTGGAGCCAATCCTCAATCTATTCCCATCCCGAGTCTCCCTACCAAACCAGTTCCTCAACAAACATTGACCAATGTTGTTATTTTCCTTAAAAGTTTGTCCAAAATCATATGGAAATTATTTTCCACACTAACCCAGGACAATAGAGATCATCAATATATATAAAAGGCTAATATGCAAAGTGTCTTCTCAGGAGTTCTACCAGGAGACTGGGAGTTCAATCACTTGCTATGATGTGTGCTGACCACCAGGGGGTGGTGTGGAATGGAGGAAGGCCCTGCCAGCAGCTGGAAGCCAGGGAAGGAAGGCCCTGGCTGGCAGCCAGAAGGCCCCAATTGGCCCTGATTGCTGGCCAGGCCTAGGGACCCTACTCATGCACGAATTTCGTGCACTGGGCCTCTAGTAATAAATAACAGTCATTTAGTTTATTGGATTTGTCCTCAGTGAAGCAAAAGAAACTCCAAGACCCAGCCATATGTTTTCTTAGGTACATTTGCTCTGTTCATTTCTCTTACAGATCTTGTAGATCAAATGCTTATAGAAATTATTTTTTGAACCTGAAAAATACTAGATCATGCTGAGGTCATATCTAAAAGAAAAGCCCAGTGTAACTGTAAAGATTTCAAGAGTAATGGAGAACTTTATTTAATACTCAGCTAACTTTCTTTTTATTTCTCCCTCCTTTCCCATTGTTTTCAGCTACTTGCTCTTACAAGTATGCATTTCTACTTAATCCCCTGATCACAATACTGAATATCACAGCAGCATAAAACCAGGCTTGGAGGGGGCAGAAGAGGCAAAAGACAGACTCTGTATGTTTATAATTGTGTCCCCACCACCTTTTAAACAGTGTCTTTGTCCCTTTAAGGCGGTGGTTCTCAACCTGGCTGCACATTTGAACCACATGAGAAATTTTTATAAAACACCATATGTTCCCAAACCCCATGCAGATCAGGTAAATCAGAATTTCTCTGTGGGACCTAGATACTGGTTTGTTTGTAATTTTAATGTGCAGCCAAAGTTAAAGCCTCTGCTTTAAGAGATCTATGATTAGATTCTGCTGTTTCATCTCTTCCAGGACTTGGCAAGTTTTCTTTTCATCTTTCCTGCCTCTTGTTTGAATTTTCATATTTATTTTTTCAACCTTTCACATCTCCATTCTCATTTGTTCCCTCACACCTACTTTCTTCTAATCAACATATGGGAGCGGGGTCAAGTACAAGTCATTTCTTTGAGAGTTGATCCTATGAAATTCCAGTTCAGGGGTGGGAAAGTAAGACAGGGAAGGGAAGGCAGCCAATAATGGATGCATTATCAAGAGTTCCCTCTCCATGCAACTAGAGCTTTATTTGATTGGGGATGTAAAACACATATCTCAGAGATATCCCATTCATGGGGAAAGAGAGTTGGAATATTGATCTAACAATTCCTACCAGTTTTTGGTCGTGGACTGCTGCTAGCGGCTTTGAGTTCTCTGTCATTTCTAGCCTACACACAGAGAAGGGTGTAGCAGCCAAAGAAAGCCCTGAAGCAAAAAGGCTACAGTTGCTGATTGAAGTCTGGTCCATATACAACAGAGATAAGCTACACCATACTCCTGCTCTTTTTTTTTTATATATATATATAATATATTTTATTGATTTTTTTACAGAGAGGAAGGGAGAGGGATAAAGAGTTAGAAACATCGATGAGAGAGAATCATCGATCAGCTGCCTCTTGCACACCCCCTACCGGGGATGTGCCCACAACCAAGGAACATGCCCTTGACTGGAATCGAACCCGGGACCCTTGAGTCCGCAGGCCGATGCTCTATCCACTGAGCCAAAAATAACCACTGGATGTCTGCATATACTCTTCTCCCTCAGCTTTCTTTTGTTTTTCCTCATCATCTTATTTAACACCATGATGCTTCATATTTCATTTATTCTCTCTGGCACTTTCCTTTGGTGTTTAAGGCTAGATCCTCTCTCTCCTGGGAATATCTGTGTGACACCCTGGTGGTTAAGGTTATGGAACAGAAGGAGGTAATGGGCATGATTCACACTGCTACCAGCTATAAACACTGATGAGTTTCCAAGACATATTTAGTTATGTCACTCTCCCAATTTTTTGTCCTCAAGATCTGGCCTTTCTTCCCTTTATGCCTTTACTACATTTTGCATGTGGCTAACTCATCCTTCAATACCTAGCTCAAGTATCACTTCCTCTACAAAGCCACCTTGCAAAGTCAGATGAATCCCCCTTTCCTCAGTGCTGTGTGCAAACTTTGGATACAGTATAGTGCTCATCACAATGTTGATTTCCTCAAACAGAAGATAAAATTTAGGAAGACATAAGTTATTACTCTTTGTATTCCTTTCCCAAGCGGAGTGCTCTATGAAAGTATGTATTCCAAATATATTTATAGGATTAAACAAAATTCAAATTGGGTTGAAGTTGGTTTTGGAATATGAAAACTGTTTCACATGTGCTAACAAGCACATTATGGAAGACTTATCTAATGGATCTAGTCAGCAAAGTTTTCATCAGAAGTGAGTTTTGGGGATTGTCCCAATACCTGAGGAGTGACAATAAAAGTTAGCGAGTGACTGAAATGTGAGGAAATACAACTATATATAGGCAAAGTACTCCTGGAGAACAAATAATGAGAAAATTATGTTAGAAAATGGTAACAGTGAACAATTTGTTTATTATTTGCATGATGAAAATAGAATATCAATCAAAAGAACACCAGGTACATAAGCCACAATAGCTTTCCACACAACAACAAGGTGAAGGTGGTAGAGAGTGGTATTGGGAGCATCTTTGCCTGAAAGAATGATGTAAAAGAACTCTAGAAAAGAATTTGAGTCAAATTCTCCATTGAAATGAAATTCTCTATTTTCATTTCAGTCTTGTGCTATATAGTTTTGCCTATAGAATTTGACCTACCTGATTTAATCATCAACTTAATTGAATATGAAACTTTTCCTCCCCGAGAGACAGAGAGAGAGGGGGAGAGAGATTTGTTACATCCTGCATACACCCAGACTGGGGTAATGGAGCCCATGGATGGAACCTGCAACCCAGGTACATGCCCTTCCTTGTGAATCTTACCCACAATCCTTTGGTATACAGGGGGATGCTCTCACCATGAGCCACACCAGCCAGGGATAATTTCAACATTCTTGATTGAGGAGGTGGAAGTTGGAGGGATAGAGGTTAGTGTTCAGAGATGGAAGGTATTGGTTTGGCAAATGGTTTGGAAGTAGATCAAGTAAAATTTCAGGATATCCTAGGAGATCTACAATTTATGAGTTGGGGAACTCTTTCATATAAGGGATAGATAAAATATAATCTTGCTCTTTCTTCTAATTGAATTTATTAGCTTCCTTAACCTTTTCCACTTCAGAATAAATAAAATACATTCCTTTATTATTTTTGGTATTACTTATTTCTTTTTAATTTTGAAAAAAATAGATATATAGAAAATACAGACACATTATAATAAATACCTTTGTACCTATAAGCCATAATTGCTAATGATTAACATCTTATCAAATTTGTTTTTAAATATATAGAAGTAATCATTATAAACTTGAAATCTCTCTCCCCATTTTTCTCCCCTTTGTAGAAGCAGTTATTTCCATGTATTTTATTTGTATTATTCTTATTCAATTTTTTGACTGATGTATTTAAGTTTACATTTCAACTTTTTAATCAATTTTGCTTTCTGAACATTTTTTAATCTCGAAGCTGGAGTTTTTTTCCCCAGGCTTCTCAACCTGGAAAACTACTTATCCTTCAGAACCCAATTCAAAAATTATTATTTCTTTGAAGTCTTTCCTAAATCCTTTCAACAGATTAATGGTGAGTTCCCCAGTACTTCCACAGCATTCAGTTCCTGCCTCTATTATACCACCAATCTGGTTAGATTTATCTGTCCTCACCCTGACACCCTCAGGGGTCAGAAAACTTTTTAAAAATATATTTTATTGATTTTTTTACACAGAGGAAGGGAGAGGGCTAAAGAGCCAGATACATCGATGAGAGAGAAACATTGATCAGCTGCCTCCTGTACACTCCCTCCTGGGGATGTGCCTGCAACCAAGGTACATGCCCTTGACTGGAATTGAACCTGGGACCCACTGACCGTAACAAGTTAGGGCAGAACACTTCTTATTTATCATTGTATCCCCAGTTCTAGTTCATTGTTCATCATACAGAAAGGTACCAATAAATATTTGTTGAAAAATACACTTAAACTAGAGCATTTGAGCAGCTAACAATTGAACACACAATGATTTTACTAGATGAAGAGAAACGTTATGGAGTGGGAAGAAAGAATTGATGTATTAGATGGTCTTCAAAGACTGGGACTCATTTGACTTAAGTTTCATTTGAGAATTAACTATGCTTACACAAAAATCAATGAAGATAACTAACCCAAGTTTGGTACAACTTTACATCAACTATTTGAAATTGTCTATGCCTATTTCTTCCATGATAAAATGGAAAATTTAAGATGCTTCCATCTAAGGGAGATGTATAAAAACAGCAAGAATAAAGTTATTGTGAATATTCATGAGGGATTATTACTATATTAATAGAAAAATGAGTCAGGTCCAAATTTTGTTCAATCTAGGTCAGAATAGCTCACTGATATAAAGTATGAAAGAAATAAAACTGCCATTATAATTTTAACGAAAACACATTATCCTTCAAAACGTTTTAATTAAAAGTACTCTGGTAAATACTTAAAGCAAATTCAAAGTTTTCTCTTTTCTGGTGGGTGGTCAGGAAGAAAGCAGGTCAGCAGCAACTCTGAGATGAGGGCCAGCACACCTCACACCAGCCTCAGAAGTGCCAATTGGAATTAACATCTTGCAAATCACGCAGTGCACACTGTGTTGGCAAATGATTTTCTATGGCTGAACTTTCATACTCCAAATTGTTCCCTGAAATGCTTTACTTTTTATTTTTCAAACAGATTCTTTCTTTCTTTTTTCAATTAAAAAATTTAAAAAATATATATATATTATTGATTTTTTTTTTTTTACACAGAGGAAGGGAGAGGGATAGAAAATTAGAAAGATCGATGAGAGAGAAATAATAATCAGCTGCCTCCTGCACACCCCTTACTGGGGATGTGTCCACGATCAATGTATATGCCCTTGACCAGAATTGAACCTGGGGCCCTTCAGTCTGCAGGCCGATGCTCTATCCACTGAGCCAAACAGGTCTCTTTTTAAAATTTTAATGGGTGGTTTTATTAAAGATAGGAATACAAAATGAGGCATCAGGACACAGAACCTAAGTTTCACTGCCTTCACAATTTGGCCTTGGATTTGGCATAGCAATCAATCTATTTTTGTATAATCAGTGCCTTTGCTTAAAGTTTGTTAGTTGCCTTGAAAAGCAAGAGTCTCTCCTACTTATGTCATAGATTTCCTTTGTACCTGATATTATTCATGCTAAGTACATACAGAATCTTTCCTTATGGATTCCTTGTCTTTAAAAACCAAATAAACCCTAGCCAGGTTGGCTCAGTGGATAGAGCATCAACCTGCGGATCAAAGGGTCCCAGGTTTAATTCCCGTCAAGAGCATGTACCTTGTTTGCAGGCTCCTCCCTGGCCTGGGCCCTGGTCAGGGCTTCTGCAAGAGGCAACCATTTGATGTGTTTCTCTCACATCGATGTTTCTCTCTGTCTTTCCCTCTCTTTTTCACTCTCTAAAAGATCAATGGAAAAATATCCTCGGGTGAGAATTAACAACAACCACAAAACCCAAACCCCACAAACAAATGAATAAACTCCCCAAACCAAATTAAGTCCTACTTCTCAGAATTATAAGCAGAATTTAAAAAGATGGTGGAGACTTAAGAGGGAGGGAACCAAGATGGAGGCATAGGTAAACGCCCAACTGTAGCCTCACACAACAATTTCAAAAAAAAAAATACAACTAAAATACAAAATGGACATTACCCAGAACTACAGGAAAGTTGACTGACTGGAAATTCTACAACTAGAAGGAAAGAGAAAACCAGAAGGAAAATCAGAGGAGCTGTAAAAGCCTAAGGTACGGAGACACCGTGTGCGCGGGGAGAGGAGGGGGCAGCTGAGTGCCTGGCTGGCGTTCCCTAGCGGGAAGGAGATAAAGGCTCTGGACTGTGCTGAACCCCAGTTCCGACAGCACTGAACCCCAGTTCTGGGCGAGACCCTGGGGACCCAGGCTCATACAGAGGGAATCTAGGCTGTAAGGCAGAGTGGCGAAAGGCAGTCCCAGAGTCGCGCACATTACTCGCAGAGGATGTACTGTTGACTCTGCTGCTAGATTGCCCTAGCAGGAAGGAGACAAAAGCTCTGGACTGTGCTGAGCCCCAGTTCCGAGTGCACTGAACCCCAGTTCTAGGCCAGACCCTGGGGACCCAGGCTCATACCCTATAAAGGGTAACTAGAGAATATTAAAAGCAGCAAGAGAAAAGCAGGTAGTTACATATAAAGGGGAATCTGGGCTGTAAGGTGGAATTTCAGGGGAGCGGTGAAAGGCAGTCCCGTTGACTGTGCCACTGGATTACCCTAGTGAGAAGGAGACAAAAGCTCTGAACTGCTCTGAACCCCACTTCCAACCCCAGTTCCAACTGCACTGAACCCCAGTTCCGGGCTCATTGGGGGAGAGACTAGACTGTCTGGTAGCACCTTTCTCTCAGAGGTGCTTGCAGCGAGTACCGAAGGACACTGAGGAACACTGAGACTCAGGCACCTCATAGGGTGGGGCTGACGGAAGCGAAGGCTGTGGCCTCTACCCTGAAACTCCGCCCCATCCAAGCTGAGCAGAAACTTTTGCAATTGTCCAAGTCTAGTCGAGTAAGGCTGTCTCCTGGCATAGACACAGCTGATCCTCACAGCCAATTGGCCTGGAGGTCAGTTCCTCCCAGTGATACCAACAACAATTGAGACTTAACTACAACAAGGCTGTACACACAGTCCACAAAGGGGTGCACCAAGAGTGTCCACCTCAGGTAACTGGGAGGCTGACCCACTGAACCATATAGGACACCTTAGCACACAAAGCCACCCTACCAACTCAGGGAAGCAGCAAAAATGCCGAGACAAGGAAACAGATCACAAATGAAAGAAATGGAGGACAAAAAGCGACTGGATATAGAGTTAAAAACCACGCTTATAAGGTTTTTCAAGAATTTTCTAGAAAAGGCCGATAAAATCAACGAGACCTATGAGGATATGAAAAGGGATCAACTAGAAATAAAGAATACATTGTCTGAAATAAAAAATATTACACAGAGTCCTAAAAACAGAATGGAAGATCACAAGAATCAAGTAAAAAATTTGAAACATAAAGAGCCAGAGGACACACCTCTGCAGAAGCAAGAAGACAAGAGAATCCAGAAAGTTGAAGATAATGTAAGAAACCTCTGGGACAACTTCAAGCAAACCAACGTCAGAATTATGGGGGTCCCAGAAGAAGAGAGAGAGCAAGATACCAAAAAAATACTGGAAGAAATAGTGACAGAAAACTTCTCTCACCTGGTGAAAGAAATAGACCTTCAAGTCTAGGAAGCGCACAGAACCCCAAACAAAAGGAATCCAAAGAGGACTACACCAAGACACATCATAATTAAAATTCCAAGAGCAAAAGACAAAGAGAGAATATTAAAAGCAGCAAGAGAAAAGCAGGTAGTTACCTATAAAGGAGCACCCATACGATTGTCAGCTGATTTCTCAACAGAAACCATGCAGGCCAGACGGGAATGGCAAGAAATATTCAAGGTGATGAATAGCAAGAACCTACAGTCAAAAATACTCTACCCAGCAAAGCTATCACTCAGAATCGAAGGCCAGATAAAGAGCTTCACAAATAAAAAAAAAAACTAAAGGAGTTCATCACCGCCAAACCAGAATTATATGAGTTGCTGAAGGGGGTTCTTAAGGAAGAGGAAGAAAATAAAGATAAAAATTATGAACAACAAATATGTAATTATCAACAAGTGAATCTAAAAACCAAAGGAGTTAAAAAAATCTGATGAACAATATTAACTGTTGAATATAATAGAATCAGAGGTATGGAAAGGGAGTGTACTGATGAGTCTCAGGGAAAAGGGGAGTAGGGGGTGCGGGAAGAGACTGAACATAAACTGTGTACCTATGGATGAGGACGAGGGGTGAGGGGTGGGGAAAGGGCAGAGGATGGGGTGGGAACCTGGTGGAGTGGAGCAATGGAGAGAAAAAAAATGAGGAACATTTATAATAATATGAATAAAGATTTATTTAAAAAAATAAAAAGATGGTGGAACTACAATTAGAAAATATGATAATTGAGTCCTTGTAAGCATTAAAATCAGTTTGCTGAACTCTTGACCTTCAATGTCTTTAAATGTCACCAGGTTTTTTATCTTTTAAAAAAAATTGCCTTCTATGCCCAGCCAGCGTTGCTCAGTGGTTGAGCATTGACACATGAACCAGGAGGTTACATTTCATTCTCTGTCAGGGCACATGCCCTGGTTGCGGGTTCAATTCTCAGTGGGCGAGGGGAGTGCAGGAGGCAGCCAACCAATGATTCTCTCTCATCATTGATGTTTCTATCTCTCTCTTCCTCTCCCTTCCTCTCTCCAAAAGTAGTAATATTTTATTTAAGTAGTAATATTTTCAAAAAATTGCCTCTACTTCCCACATGTAGAAGGAAAGAAATGAAATACAAATATGTATTGCCAGAATGTTGAGAGGCTGTCACAAAGGGCCCAGAATGTGGACTTCGGAATCAAGTTGCCTGAGCATTATTTTCTTTACCAAGACTAGCTCTTGATCTTGGTCAATTAACTTAATTTCTTTGTGTGTAAGTTTCTACATTTATAAAATAGAGAAAATAATAGTACTACTACCTTATAAAATTGTGCAATTGAATACTTGATACAACTAAATCACTCAGCATACTCAATATAGTAAACAGATATGTTTTACCTTATTATGTGTATACTAGAGGCCTGGTGCACAAAAATCCGTGCACTCAGAGGTGGGAGGGGCCCTCAGCTCGGCCTGTGCCCTCTTGCAAGCAGACAGCCCAGGAGCCCTTGCTCTTTACTGCCCTCCTGCTTGCTGTTCCTTACCACTCAGCTCACTGCTCCTTAGCACTGCCTTGGAGGCAGGAGAGGCTCCTGCCACCACACTGTGCTCTCCAGCTGTGAGCTGGGGTTCTGGCTGAGCACCGCTTCCCCTGTGGGAGCATACTGATCACCATGGGGCATCTCCTGTGCTGAGTGCCTGCCCCCTGGTGGTCAGTACATGTCATGTCATAGTGACTAGTTGTTCCACCGTTTGGTTGCTTTGCATATTAGGCTTTTATTATATAGGATTCTTTCCATTTCATTCATGTCTTGTGAATTTGGTCATAGCTAAAGTCTCCAAACCCCCTTCTCTCACAAAGTTGTCTATTAATCTTTTGTTAGTGTTCTTTTATTACCTTAATTTTACTTTTTGACAGAGAATTTGAATAATTCATATTTGAGATTTCTTTGGTCTGATGAAACAAAACTCTTTAAGTAGAGAGATTTGGTGGGTCCTTGTATATTTACTATTCTCATCAGGATAACAATAACAAAATAGAAATCGAGATTATAAACTAGAGGTAATTACACATATCCTGACTTAGAACAGTATTATGTGAGTATTCTGATTATCTGAAGTTTGAAACTAGTGTCTTTACTCCCAGTCCCAGACATTTGACTCATTCTAATCAAATGAGGGAATTAAAAAATTTACTGAAGAACTTTCATTTGGAAGCCAGAAGTGAAAAATTAATAAGCTGAGAAATAGCTGCTTCAGTAGAGGAATGGAAAAGTGAACTAACCATTACTTTATATAGGAACACTAACTTAATACAGTTGACATGAGTTTTCTCCAGAGTGGTCTACAGAAGAATGAACCTAGGGCTGTGATCGGCAAACTGCAGCTTGCTAGCCACATGAGGCTCTTTGGCCTCTTGAGTGTGGCTCTTCTCCAAAATACCACGGCCTGGGGAGTCTATTTTGAAGAAGTGGCATTAGAAGAAGTTTAAGTTTAAAAAATGTGGCTCTCAAAAGAAATTTCAATAATTGTACTGTTGATATTTGGCTCTGCTGACTAAAGAGTTTGCCGACCACTGACCTAGGGGATGCTCTCTGATCTAGAGTGGTGCTGACTGAAAATCTGATGGTAACTCTATTGTATAAATTTGTTAGGGCTGCTATAATAAAGCATCATCCACTATGGGGCTTAAGAGACAGAAATTTCTTATATTTAAGTTCTGGAGGCTAGAAATTCATGATCAAGGTGTTGGCACGGTTGGTTCTTTCTGAAGGCTGTAAGGGAGAATCTGTTCTATGCCTCTCCTCAAACTTCTGGTTGATTTGCTGACAATTTTTGGCTTTCTTTGGCTCGTAGATACATTACCCGGGTCTCTGCCTTCACCCTCACATGACATTCTCCCTCTGCACATGTCTGTGTTCAAATTTTCCCTTTAACAAGGACACCAGTCATATTGGATTAGAGGCCCACCATATTCCAGTATGACATCATCTTAACTGATTCCATTTTCAGTGATCCTATTTCCAAATAAGGTCACATTCTGAAGTACTGGAGTTTAGAGCTTCAATATACGAATTTGAGGGGATAAAATTCAATTCATAATACCTACTACTAGGGAAAGTATCAATGCTGATTCTAAGTCTTGTCTGTGCCCCAGAAGTAGATTGCTAATGGGTAAGCCCTTCAGATAAAGTGTGGACAGAAAATATATTCATAATTAGCAAGAATCTTTCTAGCACATTTCTCTAACGAAACAGGATTCTTCCCTCCTTTTTTTTTTTTTAAAAAAAATATATTTTATTGATTTTGTACAGAGAGGAAGGGAGGGAGACAGAGAGTTAGAAACATAGATGAGAGAGAGTCATCGATCAGCTGCCTCTTGCACACCCCCTACTGGGGATATGCCGGCAACCAAGGTACATGCCCTTGACCGGAATTGAACCTGGAGCCCTTCAGTCCCCAAGCCGATGCTTTATCCACTGAGCCAAACCGGTCTTGGCTCTTCCTTCCTTTGAACTGAAAACATCCCTTTCATCTACTTTCCAGAATCATCTTCTGTTCATGCTCATGTTTCTCCCTTTCTTACCCTAGGCTGCTTCTTCACTTCTATTTTGGGACAATGTAAGGTGACCTAACACTTTCTAAGCCATTCAATGGATGGTGACTAGAAGAAACAATTAGAAGAAAATTCAGGAATTTGGGGAGGGATGTGTCCAAATGGCAATATAATGAAGACTGTAAATATTTAAGTATGACAATCTTTGGGATTTTCAAAACGGACATTTGCTTAGTTCTTATTTCTTTAGGGCCTTATCAATGGTTTCCTAAGGTCTAGTTAAAAAAGAACCCGAAGGATTTAACCCCCAACCAAAAAACCCCACACAAACCACAACCTAAATATCAAAGGGTAGCAAACCTCTTGGTTCTAGGAATAGTGATGACTTTTAGAATACAAATGAAGTGCTAGCTGAAACCGGTTTGGCTCAGTGGTAGAGCGTCGGTCTGCAGACTAAAAGGTCCCAGGTTCGATTCCAGTCAAGGGCATGTACCTTGGTTGTGGGCACATCCCCAGTAAGGGGTGTACAGGAGGCAGCCGGTCGATGGTTCTCTCTCATCGATGTTTCCAGCTATCTATCCCTTTCCCTTCCTCTCTGTGAAAAATCAATAAAATTTATTTAAAAAATAAACAAATAAACAAATGAAGTGCTACTTGGCAGGGAAGAAGAAAGTTCATGCTGTCATCTTGGTTAGGCCACATGGCTGTGGCTGTAGGTTTCCGATGATCACAAAGGCATATGTGAGATTAATCCAATGCCAACTAATATGTTAGTTTCTCAAATGGGTTTTCACTGCTGGATATTTGCTACATTCAAAGATTAAATGGTAACTGAAACCAACCTTGGGTTCATGCAGCTGTCCCAGAGTTATATTTCAGTGTTTGTGTGGGCTACATTCATAATACACTTTGTAAGAGCTTAATATAAATTCCTGGAACTCAGATACCTCTGTGTCTATTAAAAGAAGTTAGGACTTTGAGATTTAAGATGAGGTTGCTTGGTAATAATAAAACAGAATAAAGCAAGTCACTGACACAAACTTCTACAAGACAGATTGTCAGAATGTAAGGAAAAAAACTTGCATATAGAAAAGAGTAAGTTACTATATGTAGAATACATTTTTTATTTGTAAAAGAAAAAAGTCAGGTCTAAGAATCCAGTAAAATATCAAGTAACAAAAATAGCTGTTACTGTGTTAATTATATTAACATATAACTATCCTATATAATAAAAAGCTAATATGCAAATTGACCAAACAGTAGAACGACCAGTCACTATGACATGCACTGGCCACCAAGGGGCAGATGCTCAATGCAGGAACTTCCCCCTGGTGGTCACTGTGCTCCCACAGGGGGAGCGTGGCTCAGTCAGAAGCCGGGCTCAGATCTGGCGAGCACAGTGGCGGTGATGGGAGCCTCTCCTGCCTCTGCAGCAGCACTAAGGAGGTTTGACTGACAGCTGTCTGCAGGCCAGGTTGAGCCCCCCCCCCCCCCCCCAAGTGCATGAATTTTGTGCACTGGGCCTCTAGTAATTAGATATATTGTTAGAACAATTAAGAACATACCCTCCCATATTTTTCACATGATTATAAAGAAGTTGTTTAAATGAAAGTACCAATTTTCATACAAGAAAAGAGTCATTGTGTCCGTCCATCCCCCCCTTCCCCCCCCGACAGGGAAAAGAAAGAAGAGTCAGAATTGAGTGACCCAGGAAACATTTGAATGACACTACAGATGAGAAGTTGACAGACTTCGCTGTGAAGGCCAGGTAGTAAATATTTTAGGCTTTGCAGGCTGTGCCTTTGTAGGGGGAAGGCAGCCAGAGATAGTATGTGAATGAACAGGCTTGGCTGTGTCCCAATAAAGCTTTATTTACAAACACAGGCAGCAGGCCATAGTTTGCTGACCCCTGCTGCATATCATTAGGGAGACAATTGTGATCACATGCCAGTGAATATAATATTATAGAATTCGGTGTTTTGTAACCTTTCAAGTAGTTCCACATAAAGTTTTCCATGGGCAAACTCCATTTTCAACTCTTTCTACCACTGAGGGGAGAGTTCTAATGTGTGCTGTATGAGAGCTGTGAGTTCCCTGAAGACATGTTTCATATATATTTTTTTAAAAAAACCAACATATTTTATTGATTTTGTACAGAGAGGAAGAGAGAGGGATAGAAAGTTAGAAACATTGATGAGAGAGAATCATCGATCAGCTGCCTCTTGCTCACCCCCTGCTGGGGATGTGCCCGCAACCAAGGTACATGCCCCTGACTGGAATCGAACCTGGGACCTTTCAGTCCGCAGGCTGATGCTCTATCCACTGAGTCAAACCGGTTTTGGCGTGTTTCATATTTTATTTTCCAGTGCCCGGCAGTGTGTATTGAATTAACTCATTTCCTGTGAATTCAATGTACACATTGTATTGTCCTGCCTACTTCACATTCCCTGCCTCAGTGATGCATTTTAAACTTCCAAGCAGCTATTCCTGTGACCCTTGTACACATTTGGAGCTTCCATACTTATGCCGAGTATTTATACAGACTCCGAAAGATATTTCAGTTGCCCTAAAGAATTAGGGTGGAGTCAAGGGCTTTCCCTGATCGTACCTAATCTGCCAATGTGGATGAACCTAGTTGAGCATCCACCACCAGACACTTAAAAAGAAAGCAGGGACTATTCATGTGGGAACAGTGAACAAAGAAGGAAAAGACAGAAGTCAGTCTCCTATCCCACTATTCCCCTGACTTGGAAGCAAGGTAGAATGCTTTTTTTCTTGGTCTGGTCATATCCTTGAGATGTAGGCTGGACAGGATGAGATGTTAGTGATTGTTTTTGGATGAAGTTGTGACTGCTGCTAATCCCCACTTCGAGCCCCTTATTCTTAGGCAGGAAGTATTTGAACTCACTAAATGGGATCTCAAAAGCCTTGTCTAAAAGAGAAGGTACCGTATTTTTCCGTGTGTAAGATGCTATTTTTTTTTCTAAAATTGTTAAACTGGAAATCAAGGAGCGTCTTATACACAGAAGTCATCTGAGGAGGGAGCGGCATGGGTGTTAGTTATAGTAAGGCTTCCTCCAATCACAAGCCTTATTGTTACTGACGTCAGCTTACGCCCTAGGTGGAGAGTCTGCAGATGCAACAGGGACCCGAGCGTTCTGAGCCCATAAAGATGTCAAAAAATAAAATGATAAATACCCTTAAGCGATTGTCTTATTCTGAAAAATTCAAACTGAATGTAATCAGCTCTGCAAAAGAGCATGGAAATAGAGCTGCAGAGAGACAATTGGGACCTCCTCCCACTGAGTGTAGGATCAGACAGTGGAGAAAACAGGAAGAACAACTCCAGAAGATGAAAAAAAAATAAAAATAAATAAATAATAAAAAAGGCCGTAAGAGGAAAACCAGCAAAATGTTAAAAATATAAATTTCTTAATTTTGTGTTGGAAAAGTGGGGGGCATCTTATACATGGGGGAATCTTATAGATGAAAAAATACGATATACACCGCAGCAATTTCCTAGTTACATAACTAAACCTTCCTTTTTTTTTTTTTTTTGCCTTTGTGGTAGATTGAAAAACATGGCCTTGCTATCTTGCAGCTTCTTCCATCAAGAGGTAGAGTTTTAGGGCTATGAATTTCCCTTTACTGTTCATGCACTGTTTTCACTATGGTTAATTTATAAAGGATTGTGATTGAATTTTGATTTTTTTCTTCTATCCCCAAATTATTTAGAAGAATATTTAAGAGTCTTTTAAGTAGTTTTCTTTCTTTTTGTTGTTAATTTCTAGCTTTTTAGAATTTGGGTCAGGCATTCTGGAATATAAAATTTCTAAATTTGGAGATTCAAGGTTTTCTTGATCTCATAGTACCTTAAACACTTTTGTAAATATTTCTTGGCAGTAAAAAATGAATGTTGAATTAAAAATTTATGTGTGTGTATGTATGCATATCTATATATATAAAGCCATAGCCACCATCGACTGTTCAAGCATCTGACTGGTAGCTATGACATGCACTGACCACCAGGGGGCAGATGCTCAACATAAGACATGCTGAGCTGTGGTGACTTGGCAGCTGCAGCTGGAAGGGAGCCGGATTCTGGGGTGCATCACCTGAGAACCATCCTCTAGCAATCCAGGACCTCTAGGGGATGTCAGAGAGCAGTTTTCGGCATGATCTCCATAGGCCAGGCCGAGGGACCCCTAGTATATACATATAATGTATCTGTATTATACATATAATCATGTATGTGTGTACATATATATCCAATTATGTTTACTAACCGTAATATTACAATCTTTTATATCCTTTTTTTGTTGTTATTAATCCTCACCTGAGGATTTTTTTTCATTAATTTTTAGAGAGAGTAGAAGGAAGGGAAGGAGGGGACAGGGAGAGAAGGAGAGAAGCACTGATGTGAGAGAGACACATTGATTGCTTTCCTCCTGCATATGCCCCAACCAGGGCCCAGGATCGAATCTGCAACCCAGGTACATGCCCTTGAACCAGGAATCAAACCCGTGACCCTTCTGTGCATGGGCTGATGCTTCAACCACTGAGCCACACCATCCAGGGCTATATCCATTTTTATTTTATTTAAAAAAATTAATATCCATTTTTAAGTAAACAGTTTTCCAAATTCTGAGGAGGTGGCTTGCCAAAAAATTGTTTTTGTATTTATAATAATCTCTATTTTGACAAAATGTTGTCAGTACTTAGAGATTCATGACTGATATATTTTGGTGGCCTGTATTTGTATAAAAAATACTTTAACTGACACATATTTAAAAAATTAAAAATATATTTTTATTGATTTCAGAGAGGAAGGGAAAGGGAGAGAGAGATAGAAACATCAATGATGAGACGGAATCATTGATTGGCTGCCTCCTGCATGCCCCCTACTGGGGATTGAGCCTGCAACCCAGGCGTTTGCTCTTGACCAGAATCGAACCCAGGACCCTTCAGTCCACAGGCCGATGCTCTATCCACGGAGCCAAACCCATTAGGGCTAAAATTCTTATATATAATAAATGAATGAAAGAAGTAAAAACTGCAATTACTATTCACAATAAAAATGATACCTATTCAGATGAACATTGATCCTGGTTTCACTTGAAATTTATGACCACAAACCTTAATTAGGCCTCAAGAGCTGCCTCATGGTCTTACTATATTTTTGGAGTAATTCCCTCTCCCTCTCTGAGAGAGCTATTTTAAACCTTCTCAAAACTCCAAAACGTCTTCCTCACATCTCACTCTCAGCTGTCAACCTTGCTTCTCATTTCACTGCAAAATGATTCTCAGTCAGAAGAGCACGCCCTTCCCCTTCCCCTGGCAAGTGGACCAATCTGCTGACCTCTGCATACACATTCCTTTTCCCCCTCCTGTCACACCCATCACACCCGTCAGCTGCCCTTGCTTCTACAGAGGCCAGCCCTGCCATCTGTGTAAATCAGGTCCCTGCAGCTTGCGGCTGCTCTAAATGATAATCATGATGAGGTGGCTTTAAATATGGCCAGACATTTTGTGGCCCTCTTCCCATAGAGAAAGAGGTCCTTCCCTTGAATCTGTATAGGTTTGTGTAACTGCTTTGGCAAATGGAGCACAGTAGGAGTGATGCTATGTGCCTTCCAGGGCTAGGCATAAAAGGCCATGCAGTTTCTGTTCCTTTTACTGGATAACTTCCTCTTGGAACCTGAGTCTCCATGTAAGAAGTCAACAACCTGAGATTACCATTCTGGAGAGGCCTCATGTAGGCATTCTGGTGGACAGTCCCAGCTGAGCCAGTCTTCCAGCCATCCCTGACAAAAGGTGCTGGATATGGGAGTGGAGCAGCCATCTTGGGAGTGGGTCCTCCAGCCCCAGCTGGCCCAATTTCAAGAATCCTCCTATATAATAAAAGGGTAATATGCAAATTGACAGAATCACAGAATGACAGTTGCTATGACACTCACTCACCACCAGGGGGCAGACGGTCAATGCAGGAGCTGCCCCCTGGTGGTCAGTGCACTCCCATGGCGGGAGTGCTGCACAGCCAGAAGCTGAACTGTGGGTCCTCCACAGATCTCTGGTGCATGTGCCAGGTGGCTACTGCTTCAGATCCTGGAGGAGGACCCTCTCCTATGTACCATGTGTCAACAAAGTAGTAGAGTTGCCTTATTTTTAAAAAAAGAGCCAGGTTATAAAGTGCTCGAGTGACAATGCAGGAAAACATAATTCTAAATACACTTACAGGCTGTCCAAATCCTTCAAAAATAGTCTATTTTAACACTCATTAGAAAATGACTAATAAGATTAGTGGTCAAGATGTTGGGATAGGTAGACCTGGCCCTCAGAACCTCCCACGACCACATCAAAATTACAACTAAATTACAAAACAACCATCATGCAGAACCGCCTGAAATCTAGCTAAACAGAAGTCCTACAAACTAAGGATATAAGCAAGAAGCCAAATGGAGACAGGTAGGAGGGGTAGAGTGGAGGAACAGTCAGGTTCCACACCCACATGTAGCAGATAAAAACTGGGAGGAATATCTTGGCTGCAGAGATCACCCCCAAGGAGCAAGGGGTCCCACCCCATATCAGAACCTCCAGCCCAGTGATCCAGTGGTGGGAAGAGAAGTCCCCATTAGTTCTGGCTGTAACAACCAAAAGATATTGAGTGCCCAGCATTCTTCTTAAAGGGTCCACACAGATACTTACTTGGACTTACTTGCTCTGATCAGGTTTAAATATTGCAGCAATGCAGTAGAACTCAAAAGGCACCAGGGTTACGTAGGGAGGAACTGAATTGTCCCACACATCAGGGCAAGAGCTGGAGGGGCAGCTTTCTCCCAGACAGAAGTGCTGGCAGAGGCCATTGTTCCTTTGATGAACCTGTCCCTCCCGCCTCCCCACCCCCCAGAAAACCAGCAGGGGGGCAGCATAGCTGAGACTCCAACCTAGCTCATACTGTTTGTCCCACCCTGGTAATTCCTTGAGACTCTACCTCACCCAGCTTGCAAGCCTACCCAAGCTGTGGACTTCCCTAAAATCTTTCAAACAAGTAGCATCTGGTATCTGTGTGCCCCAAACCTATTGCTAAATGGCCCCAGGCCTGACACTAGCACAGCCAGACTTTGTTTGCAGGTTGGTCTCTCCAGGGCACCTCCAAGCCCACCACAAATAGCAGTCATCTGCAGATAGCTTTGTAGT
Source organism: Pipistrellus hanaki (assembly GCF_964339955.1). Taxonomy (NCBI): domain Eukaryota; kingdom Metazoa; phylum Chordata; class Mammalia; order Chiroptera; family Vespertilionidae; genus Pipistrellus; species Pipistrellus hanaki. The sequence goes on from NC_140524.1 coordinate 93,704,494, forward strand.
CCATGCTGGGTGGACTAGGGCAGAACACAGGTGGCAGCTGACTTTGCCCTGCACCTTCTGGGAGGCTCCAGAGCCAGTGCAACTGGTGGACAGATTCAGACCATGTCAAAGCACCACCCAACTTCTCCCACAAGGGGCACACTCAAGGGGCAGACTCAGCAGGCACCAAAATCCCAATGAAGCAAATCCTACTCCACCGGGATGGCACATACATAGCATTCCTCTACTGTACTTGCAGCCAGTTATCAACTAGGGTGGGGGTCAATCCCCCCCCCCCCCCGTGATATGCCAACAATAATAAAAGGTCAACTACAACAGGACACTACACACAGCCCACACAGGGGGTACACATGACATGCCCAGCTCTGTTGACTGGGGAGGCTGAGCCACTGGGCCCTATAGGACATCTACACAAGGCCACTCTAACAAGTCTGGGAGACATAGCAGCTCTACCTAATACATGGAAACAAACACAGGGAAGCAACCAAAACAAGGGGACAAAGAAATAGGTCCCAAATGAAAAACTAGGAGAATTCTCAAGAAAAAATACTAAATTAAATCGAGGCAAGCAAACTACCTGATATAGAGTTCAAAACAATGGTTATAAGGATGTTCAAGGAATGTAGAACTTCAACAGCCTAAAAAAAGACATGAAAAGCATAAAAAAGAACCAGTCAGAAATGAAGGATATACTAACTGAAATGAAGAATAAATTACAGGGAATCAACAATAGAGTAGATAAAATATAGAGAATCAAATAAGAAATCTGGAGACAGGGTAGCAGAAAACACCCAAGCAGAACAGCAAAAATAAAAGAATAAACATAAATGAGGATAGTGTAACTTACTTATGGGACAATTTCAAGGATACCAACATTTGCCTCATGGGGGTGCCAGAAGGAGAAAAGATAGAGCAAGAAATGGAAAACTTATTTGAAAAAATGACAGAAAACTCCCCTAACTTGGTGAAGGAAATAGATACAAGACCAGGAAGCACAGAGAGTCCCAAACAAGATGAATCCAAAGGAGTTCACACCAAGAAACATCATAATGAAAATGCCAAAGGTTAAAGACAGAGAATTTTAAAAGCAGCAAGAAAAAAGCAGTTAATTACCTACAAGGGTGTTCACATAAGACTGTCATCTAATTTTTCAACTTTGTAAGTCAGAAGGAATTGGTAAGAAATATTCAAAGTGATGAAAAGCAAGGACCTACAACCAAGATTATTCTACCCAGCAAAGCTATTATTTTGAATCAAAGGTCAGATAAAGAGTTTCCCAGACAAGAAAAGCTATTAGAGTTTATCAGCATCAAACCAGTATTAAAATAAATGTTATACTGTCTTCTTTAAGAAAAAAAAAGAAAAAAGATTAAACATATGAATAATAAAATGGCAATAAATACATATCAACAATTACTTTTGATGAAAATGGAAAAAATAGTCCAACCAAAAGATATACAGTGACTGGAAGGAAAACAAAACAAGTTCCTTAAACATGCTATCTACAAGAGACTCACTTCTGATTAAAAGACACACAGATTGAATGTAAAGGGAAAGGGAAAGAAAAAATATATTTAATGAAAATGGATACAAAGCTTATAAAACAAAGAAGGAATAAGCAATTACACTTCTGGGTATTTACCCAAAGGAACCCAAAACACTCAATAGAAAAGACATGTGCATCCATATGTTTTTTGCAGCATTATTTAAAACAGCTAAGATATGGAATCAATCTAAGTGTCCATCAATAGATGAATGGGTAAAGAAGTGGTGAATATATATAATGAAATATGGCTCAATCATAAAAAGAATGAAATCTTGCCATCTGCAACAACATAGATGGACCTAGAGGGCATTGTGCTGAGTGAAATAAGTCAGACAAAGACAAATGCCATATGCTTCCACTTATATGTGAAGAAGCAGAACAGAAACAGACTCATAGATACAGAGAACAGACTGACAGTTGCCACATGGGAAGGAGGTTGGGGGACTGGGTGAAAAGGTATAGGGATTTAGAAGTACAGATTGGTAGTTACAGAATAGTCATGGGGATCTATACATATAAAAAGCCAGCGACCAGACTGCTGAACTATCGGTTGCTATGACGCCCACTGTGGCCACTAACTGGCCGGATCAGGGGTGGGGGCCAGCCAGCCAACCTCCAGCAGCCCCTTCTGCCAGCCAGCCCCGCCCCCATCGGCCTCTCCCACCCTGATTGAAGGCAGGGAGGCTGGCCAAACGGCATCCCCACAGCCCTTCTCCTCCTCCCCCCTCCCCCCGCTTGCCTGGCCCCACCCCCTGGGCAATCAGAACTCCAGTATCTTTAAACCTGGAGTTGGAGAAATCAATTTGGCACTCTCTAGTGAGGTCTGAGTTCCTGGTTCTAGTTATTTCTGAATAACCCCTGCCTTTCCTTCCACAATATGAAACTTTCCCTATAAACCTCTTTGTCTTGGTCTGGTTGCCTCAAATCCAGACACTGAGACAAGGACTTGGTTGCAAGTGCTCTATTTGGGTGCTGACCCCAGAGAACACAAGTGGGCCAGGGAAAGGAGAAAGCCAATAAAGTGTAATAATGAGTAGGTTCCTGCAGTGGGCAACCGGGGCTCAGTACTGAAGGGGCCTCTGGGACACTGTGGATCACATCTCAGAATCATTCCACCAGAGAACCGGGAGGTTTTATCACGGACTTTCATCCCCATCGACAGAGCTTTGTCCCTAGTGGTATCCATTCCCCGGCGCTCATGGGTCATGCCTACAACACACCCAGGTAACCTACCTTGGAGAGGGAGAGAGCACCAGTGGGGAGAAGCAGCGAGATTCAGGCTTTTGAGCTGTGAGGCTGCCAGTGTTCTGAGAACTGTCTACAGCTGCAGTAGAACGCAGGTGGGCAGAGGCAATTTAGAGAAAAGTATGAGCAGTGTTTGCCACAACTCCTCTTGGCTTAACCTAGTTCATGTTGCATCTCACCTTGGTTCTTCCCACAGAGGCAGCCATGCCCACGTTGGGCCAGCCTAGTGGACAAGGCATTGCCACCAGGAGCACTTTTCTTGGCAATGTGCGACACCAATAGCTGTTAAGGGATGGTTGGGGACAAAAGGACTGTGTCAAAATGTATGGGTTGAGTGCAGGGCAAGGGATCAGACATGGCTCATTATGGTTGTTCGTCCATGGAGTTATGTCATCTATTGTCTGGTGAAGAGCTGTGAACAGCCGAAACCGGTTTGGCTCAGTGGATGGAGCGTTGGCCTGTGGACTGAAAGGTCCCAGGTTCGATTCTGGTCAAGGGCATGTACATTGGTTGCGGGCATATCCCCAGTGGGGGGTGTGCAGGAGGCAGCTGGTAGATGTTTCTCTCTCATCGACGTTTCTAGCTCTCTATCCCTCTTCCTTCCTCTCTGTGGAAAATCAATAAAATATATTTTTTAAAAAGAAAAAAAAAAAGAGCTGTGAATATACACGTTTAGCCAACCACTTGGGGAAATAGTAGGGTACTCATTAGCTATTCTTCCCACTATAAAAACAACTTACTTTTGGTGCCATATGATCTCAGAGCATACTATCTAAACAAAAATTTTAAAGACACAATTCTTTTAAATAGCACATGAATAGAATTTCATGGTGAATCCCAAACTGAGATGAACCACAATTATCTACTGACCTCCCAAGCCAGTGGTCGGCAAACTCATTAGCCAACAGAGCCAAATATCAACAGTACGACGATTGAATTTTCTTTGGAGAGCCACATTGTTTAAACTTACACTTTTTCTAAAGCTGCTTCTTCAACATAGACTCGCCCAGGCCGTGGTATTTTGTGGGAGAGCCACACTCAAGGGGCCAAAGAGCCGCATGTGGCTCGCGAGCCGTGGTCCTAAGCTATTGGAAAGCTGGTATTCTTTTTACCCACGTGAAAACAAGCCAGTTGCTTCCCTGTGAAATGCATTCAGTTGCAGGGAACAGAAACCTGACTTTCCCATATTAAATGAAGCTTCTTGTCTTCACATGAGAGAGCTCGTAGGAGGTAGCCGCCGGGGAGAGTTCAGTGTTTGACCATGGGGTCAGGGACTCAGACATGGAGTCATTTTCATCCAGCGGATGAATTATAAATGTGCCCACTCAGTCTAACCTTTCTGCTAAAGGGAAGTTCTATGTAAAGGAAATGTCAGAGATTGCAGAAGTAAAAAAGAAAAAAAAAAAGTAATGTTAAAAATAATGAGCCCAAGGGTCCTCCACAAAAATATCCCCAAACAAAGACTAAAACACAATTAGGGAGCATGTCCCTTAGGATCTGGCAGCATTCTGTGTAAAAAGTGTTTTGCCTGCCGGCTGGCATGGCCAACCATTTGAGCATCAATCTATGAGCCAGCGGGTCGAGGTTCGATTTCCGGTCAGGGCATATCCCCGGGTTGCGGGCTCCATCCCCAGGGTGAGGCGTGCAAGAAGCAGCTGATTGCTGATGTTTCTCTATCATAGATGTTTCTGTCTCTCTCTTCCTCTCTGAAACCAATAAAAATATATTTAACAGAGAAGTGTTTTGCCTCATACCTGGCCCTGGCCTGTGTCATACTTAAAAAATATATTTTATTGATTTTTGACAGAGAGGAAGAGAGAGGGATAGAGAGTTAGAAACATCGATGAGAGAGAATCATCGATCAGCTGCCTCCTGCACACCCCCTACTGGGGATGTGCCCGCAACCAAGGTACATGCCCTTGACCAGAATCGAACCTGGGACCTTTCAGTCCGCAGGCCGACGCTCTATCCATTGAGCCAAACCGGTTTCAGCCTGTGTCATACTTAAAATCGACATTTCCTCTTTGTTTTATTTTGTCTGTTATCTTCTGTACTCTAAAGGTCAAAGTCACGGCTACCAATAGAGGCGGTAAAGCAGAGAGAGCGAGGCCCTGGGGCCCTGGAACTACATTAGTCAGTAGATCTGCGACTATTCTTGACCTCCCAAAAGGGTGATGTCTTAGAGTTCACCATGATATTATAATTATCATCGTTTGGTGACCAGTTATTGAGTGCTGATTATGAAACAACTTTAATGGGCCCTAAATGACCAAGCTGGGATGCCCGTGCCCCTGCTGAAAAGCTGGGTGCCATGTCGCCTCTCTCCTATTTTGATTGACCCCTCCTCATCATCTGGCCTCCAGGTAGTAAAGCTAAAGATAGAAACTTTCCCTACTTTTCAGACTTCATGGTGCCCACTCAGAATACGTGAGAAAATGCAGCCAGCATCTCCTGGAAGATTAGGAGGGCAGTAAGATTCCGTAGCCACCTTCCGGCTGACATCTGAGCCCTGCTTTCAGCACGGTCAAGCCTTTCGGAGGCAGCCAGCGTATGGCTTGTATCAAACTCTATATTTAGGAAGAACAACTGTGAGCTATGACAGGAATTCTCTTTAACACTTAGCCTTAAACCGAGTTCCCCTCCAGCCCGGAGCCGGGAGCAGCTCTCAATCCCGGGTGAGGCACCGAGCACTTGAGCTATTTCAGCCACATGCAAAGCGTCGGAATTGAGATCGCAGCTCAGAGGACACCAGGCATCCCTTTCGCCTTCTAAGGAGCCTTGTGTTCTTGCACCGGGCTGCCTGGGACTCTCCTCAGGCAGGCGACAGACACGTAAAGCAGGTAAGCAGAAGGATGAAGCTTGGGCAACCTTGCTTTCTGACGGAAATTGCTTTGCTATCTGACTTGGAGTGACTACTTTACTTATAACTTTGTAGGCTTGGAACCAGTGGGTGTGTAGCTTCTTTGTAAATTCACTGGTCAAGGGTGATAGTGCTGCTTCTGTTTTATAAAGTGTGTGTGTGTGTGTGTGTGTGTGTGTGTGTGTGTGTGAGAGAGAGAGAGAGAGAGAGAGGTTGATATAATATCGAACTAAAAGTAGTTTGTATTGATAGTGACGTTAAGAAACTTTCCAGGGTCCAGGCTTGATGCCTGTGACCCTGCATATTATGTCATTCTGATTCTTACGGCCGGGGCTACAGTCGGTCAGCTGCAGGCTGATTTGGGCTGTAAGCCTAGAAATGATCAGAATTCGGGGCAGAGGAAAGCCAGCTCCTTGGTTTACCTAAATGCAAATGATTGCCAGTTGTTACACAGTTCAAGTTGAAAATGCTTTTCTCATCTCCCTAAGCGCCAGGCTTGGCCTCAATGACGGAACTGTATCAACGTATAGATCGAAAAATACTCCGGACCCACCTTTTGAAAGTCCCACGTTAGTCACAGTGTTCTCTGTACCGGGCAGGGGAGAGGTCAACACTCCTGTGCCTTTGTGGGCACCGGGTTCTGAAATGTGGGAACACGGAGTGCCTCTTCCCTCTCAAGATATTTCAGGCCAAGGGACTAAGGAGCTAGTTCAGACAGCTGACCATCTTCCTACCCCCTTCCCCGAATTATTTTTAGCTGAGAGACAGAAGACAATTCCCTCTGGGATTTCGCTTTAGCCATCTAATTGACCAGTTAAAAGAACAAACAAAAATCCGTGCTTTGCAAATATTGATTTACTTGCCTCGGAATCCACTCTTATTAAATTAGTGATATGAATGTGGACAACATTTTAGGAAGCGAGAGCCTTGCTTAGAAGTCAGATATCAGATGCCGCCCAATGAAAATCCAGCAGGGGGGCTGTGCAGGACTCGGTACGCAGACCATTAAAGGTTCCTCAATGCTTTGCAGAACTGCCAGGAAAACTCCACCGTGCTAAGCTGGCAAGCGTTCCCATGATAGTACATAGGCTTTGCAAGAGACAATACACGCCTTGTCAAACTTTCCGTGTTTCCAAGTTGTAGCCAGAACCGGGAGATACGATATCAAGCGTGCTATAAAGAGTACCTCTTTGTAGGAAAAGCAGTGGCCCTCGTGTGAGTGGAGTTGTGCATCTAAGGGAGAGCTTTCGTGTTTTTTGTTTTTTGGTCCCGGACAAGGCACACAGCTAAAGAAGGAAGGTGCATTCTCCATTCTGCATCCCTGACGGAGGTGAGTGCAGGGCCAGGGAAGCAGCCGGGGAACGCTGTCTATTTTTATTCATCCGTGTGCTTTGCCCTGATTTCTCCGCGAATAATGAGGACAGCAAGAACGGCTGCAGAAGCGATTTACACAACTGTGATCTAGCCTGTTTGTGAGGAGCGAGAGCTGGGATCTGACCAACTTTTCAGAGCCGTCTCTATCGCAGGCATATATGTTAAGAAGAAATGTGCATGCAGATGAGATGATACCAAAGTTATGTAGGCACTAAGGTGCAAGGGATAGCCATCTGTTAAACATAGAGGTCCACAAAATCCAAATAAATACAGTTCAGTGAAAATAAAAACAAAACCAGCTTAATTTTTAAAAAACCCAATGCAGTATGAAATAGCATTCATTATCTGATTTTTTTTTTGTTTACATTTCAACCTGTTAGTGTAATCACATAAAGAAATTCCCAATTGCCACAGTTCAAATCAAGACATTTTTTTAAAGTTCCCGTGATATCGGTTAACATTTAGTTGTATATGCATAGAGTATACTATCTGCTGAGATACTAAAGTCCTGTGCAAATTATTGCTTTGCACGACTTCTAATGGCTTTTTGAAGAATAGAAACATTGAGAATGAAACTACCACGCTTTTCCTTTTGAAATTGAGCTGTGTGTCCTAAATCCAAAAAGTAAAAACCCTTCATTGAGTCTTTGATATTGCAGGAAAGCAGCCGGCAACCAATCTGAAGCATATAATAGAGCCAAATGCATTCCTGATTGTTCCGTTAGTTGCTGCTTTAGAATTTTTCAAGCAAATTGAAAACAATTCTACCTAGACCCTCATGCCTGCAGGCTATTTCTCTAAATGACCAAGACATTCAGGTGAAACTTTAAAAAATAAATCTCATTGTTTTCATGTGTGTGGCTCCAAAGACTATATAGTTGGATATACAAATTATAGATTGAAAAATTATGTGATTATGTCACTTCCTATAATAGAGACTAAGACTTTGAAGATCTTAAAACATGTAAGTGTTCCTAGAATTCTCGGATCTTTTATCTCTAAAGCAGGGGTGGGGAATGTCTGGCCCACAGGCCATATAAGGCTGGCAAAACCATTTGGTCTGGCCCTGACAAGGCAACCGCAGGTGGGACTCGAAATTCAATAAATCCAGGATTTTTTTCATAGCAACATGCATTTATATCAAATGAATTACATTAGGCAAAGGATGTTATACATATCCAAAATGGCCCGTGGCAGAAAGGTTCCTCACCCCTGCTCTCAAGCATTGAGGGGCATTAAGACATCCATTCTGACACTGTGCCTACAGCTGTAGATTAGTATACGGTAGTCCTAAAATGTCACGAGCTATAGGCAATGACAATAAAATAATAAATGTTGGAAGTCAGATATTAGATGCTGACTTTATAGTTCCCCAAGGCATTTTCAGGAACATCATGTCATTTTGTTTGTTGCCACAACCTGTGAAGCAGGTACAATGGAAGGAAGTGGCAATGGACCCAGAGATTTTTGAGGGACGTAGCCCAGCTTACCACAGGACATGTGGCCAATGGCACCACTGCTCTCTGGGTGCGTTTCCTCGCCAGTTAGCACACACACTTACACCAGTCAACAGAGGGAAGGCAGTCAACCCATTATATAATTTCCATTCTAAAAGCAGCATGCTTTGAATGCACTGAGTTTTTTGCTTTTTCACTCGGTTCTGTTGACATTGAATAGACCAAGTGACAACAACACCAGGTCAGGGCTGGGCTGTTCCCTGTCCCCTCTGTCCCCACCCCTCCACCCCCCCAAACCATAGTGACCACAGGACCTTAGTCAGGTCTCAGGAGCTGAAAGAAAACAAAAATCCTTTGGGAAGGAAGCACTACTACATCTTGGGGATCTGACACAGTCATGTAAGTTCTATTTGCTTTCTGGGCTGTTGTTAGAAGAGGTGACACCGAAACCGGTTTGGATAGAGCGTCGGCCTGCGGACTGAAGGGTCTTGGGTTTGATTCCGGTCAAGGACATGTACCTTGGTTGTGGGCACATCCCCAGTAGGGGGTGTGCAGGAGGCAGCTGATTGATGATTCTCTCTCATCGGTGTTTCTAGCTCTCTATGCCTCTCCCTTCCTCTCTGTAAAAAATCAATAAAATATGTTAAAAAAATAAAAATTAAAAAGAGAAGAGGTGAGGCTGGCTCTGTACACACAGGGGGGATGCGGCCTACTTTCTGGGCTCACTGGGCCGAACAGACACGTGCAGAGGGAGCATCGCAGTAGGAAGAAGAAGCACAGGCCATTTCTTTTTGGATGCTCCACAGAGAGGAGGCGCTCTCATCTGACTGACGGCATAGCCCGGGCAACCACTCATTCAGATCAAAAGTTCAGTTTCAAGCAGAAAGCTCCTGGGTCCCCAAACAAAGGTGTTTTATTCCCACAGCCTCTTTGCTTTGCTGCTCTGGGCAAGGGGGGAGGAGGGGTAGGAGGGCAGGGAAGGAGATGATAGCGCCTTTCAAGTTTCGATAGCCTATCATTAGCATCAGGGGCGAGGCTCTCAGGGTTTCTGCTCCTGAATGATTTATCCGGGGCTCTCGGGTTCCCTGAGGCTCTAGGAGGGAGAGTCACTGAGTAACTTGGGAACCCGAGCCTGAAAGAATATATGGCCAGGGAAAGGGGTGACTGCCCAGCTGAATAATGAGTTACGTTCTAATTTATCAAGCCCGAGGATCTGAATGCTGCCACCTCTAACAGTTTCATGCTTGTTTTTTTAGGGATAAGACTGCGTGAATATGTCGAAACAGCCAGTTTCCAATGTCAGAGCCATCCAGGTAAGTAGGCAGATTTGTGTGTTAGCAGCAGTTCTGTGACTTCTGTGTGCTTAATAAGCCAGACTTTTTGCAGTTGCTTGAACCTGAGGATTGCTTTCAAGAAGAAAAGAAAGACTCATTGAAGGTACACTTGAGAAAGGCTGTAAGGTACAATGAAAGAGGAAGAAGCTATTTTGTTTAATTGTGCTGAATGATAAGACAAAGTTTATGAGTGAGAATGAACTGTTCTACAAAAAATGTAATATATATATATAATGATATCACATAATTGTCCTCATCCCCCCATTCCCATCCCTAACCCCTCCCCACATACGCCCCCACCCCCCTGTTGTCCATGGCCACTGGCTAGGCCCATATGCATGCACACAAGTCCTTTGGCTGATCTCTTCCCCTTACCCCCACCTTCCCCTACTTTCCCTCTTAGGTTTGAAAGTCTGATCGCTGCTTCTCTGTCTCTGGGTCTGTTTTTGTTCATCAGTTTATGTTGTTCGTTATTTCCTCTAGATGTGTGAATGTAGTGTGTATATTTTTTGACGTGTCAGTTTTTGACAGGCTCATTGATAGAAATTAAGAAATCCAATTTCCATTTTAATATCCAATTGAGTTTGTTGAGCCATCCGTTAGAAATACATCTTCCTGTAAATAATACACCTTTCTTGTCAAGTGTTCTTCCCAAGGCTTGGGTGTTTATCTTTTAAAGTACATATGCTAGAATGTCTCAACAAGCCCTCCCAGCAAATGAATTCTTTGGTTGTTTCAACTGACGTGTCACGCTCACAAAAAGGGGAGAGGGAAGCAGGCATGTGGGAACACAGATACAATTATGGAGATAACGTTCAATATTAGTTTTTGCCAACTTGTTACTTCTCTTAAGGGCTCTGTGTTCAACTCTCAGATGGCTACCCCGTTAGGATGTTGGCCACACGCTTTATTGTAAAATCATATCTTTCCATCAGCATGGAAACATCTGTGCTTTCAGACTTTTTCCCTGGACTTTTAAAAAATCACATCTTTTTTATAAGTATATTTTGATTTCAGAGAGGAAGGGAGAGAGATATAAACATCAATGATGAGAGAGAATCAATGATCGGCTGCCTCCTGCATGGCCCCTACTGGGGATCGAGCCCGCAACCTGGGCATGGGCCCTTGACTGGAATCAAACCTGGGACCCTTCAGTCCTCAGACTGACGTTCTAGCCACTGAGCCAACCCAGTAAGAGCTTTTCTGAATACTGCAGAACATGTGGCACTTCCTGAATATTTTGGGTCTGACGCACCATCCCGGCATAAGCATACTCATAAGCGAGTGGTGGTATTTTGGAGGGGTGTGCGTGTGGCCAGGTTGTGGGGTAGAAAATCCTGGTGCACACTGGGGGTAGAGAAGGGACAAATATTTACCTGTGGTGATCAATGCACAGCCTTACATGGATGGACTTCTTAAGTGGCAACATCTACAACAACCTCTGGAAACGTGTCCTAGAACAAACCACCAAGGAAGAGCCTATTGGCCAGGAAGGAGCCAACTTCACATGGCCACACTTGGCCATCTGGTGTCTGCCTAATGAGTCTGGGGTATAGCCTGACATTGGCAGTGCAACTTATTTTACGTCCCAGATCTGTGGCCTCCTTGGGCCTTTGAGCCTTTGAGCCTATTTGTGTGGATTGAATTTACCAGTGTGCATGGCTGTGAATGGCATGGGCTCTGAAGCCAGATTACTGGGGTTTGAATCCTCAGTCCATTTCGTATGGGTGTGGGATCATGGGAAAACAACTTTACCTCGGTGCCTCTATTTCCTCATCTGTAAAATGGGAGTAATAACGGTACTCACCTCCGAGGGCTATTCATCCAAGATGCTCAAAACAGCAACATAAGCCCTCATTCAGTGTCAACCGTTATTACAATGATTATTATTTAGGAACGCTCTATGTGAAAGTGGTGAGAGTCATGCAATTTGATTGCTGCACTTGAAGCTCCCAAGGCACTAAACACAAATTTCCTTTTTATTTTGCAGGACACAAAAACATAGTCCTCTCAGGCTGCCTTTGCTTCTCTCCCTTTTAAAGCTGAAAGCGTGTTGATTTTTCTTCTTTAGTGCTTCCCTCAAATCGACACTGAAAATTCACCACTGTTTTATCTAATAATTTTGACCTTGATATATTTTTAGCTTTGTAACATTACAAAGTTGCTATTGACTGTTCTCAATAGCTGTTATTATTCCGCATTTAAAAAAATCCATCCACTCTACCCAGAGTGGTTCCTTACGGATGTGGTATGGCCTCTCTGGATATATTTGATGCCACACAAAAAAACCCCTAATTTAATGCACCTTCCAATGAACTATTATTTCTTGTGGTTAAAGAGGATCTGCACTATCTGATATTTTCCTATTATTTCTGCATTAACCTAAAGTAGGGTCCATTAAATAAAATGGGAAAATGGTTACGCTAGACAAATGGCTTATAGTAGGGATATTATCTAGGGTCTGGTGTTGTCTGGGACAAAGAGAAGCACCAGTGGACGAGGGAGTGTCCTGGTTGTATAAATACCATTTAAAGATCTTAAATGTTCTACACTCTCCTTTTTATTAAGAGCTTATCTCAAAGTCAGGACAACTGTCATTTCCTGGGTGCATGCTTTGTGCCAGGCACCATACTAGGTGGAGGCTATGCAAAGATGAATTGATAGCTGATCGCCGTGTTCAAGGAGCTTACAGTTTCCACAAGTTACTAGCTGTGTGCTTCTGGGAAAGTTGTTTCTTCTCTTTGTGCCTCGGCTTCATCATTCGTCAAGTGGGAGGAAAATACCAGTACTGATCTCATAGGTGTGCTGCGAGTGTGAAATGAATTAATACACATAGATGCTTAGGCAGTGCCTGGTTCCTTGTAACTGATCAATAACTATTACCCATTGTTATGAGTCATCTAGTTCAACAGTTCCAAACGTGTGTTTCTTGGAATTCTAGTTTTATGGGATGTTGTTACTTAGAGGGTTCCATGATAAAGTGTTTGGGAAACATTATGTTGAGCAGAGTTGAATGGGATCTTGACTGTGGAATTTTTCAGAGTGCACTACTTGCTAATGTTTTTGTAGGTTCCCAAGAAGATGGTAACATGTATAATGTTTTTTAAATATATGGAACCATTTTCATGAGTACTTTCAGATTAGTGTTTAGCAGGGCAAACTTCTGGAAATGATGACTTGGATCTTTCTTTTGTCTGGATTGAACGAATCTTAGCCACTGCCAACCATACTTTTAACAGTCAGGCATTTAGGTAGCTGAATGACTTACTGCAACTATGTGTATCAGACAACATGGAGCCCAACGGTTACAAATCTCTGCCTGGCCACTCCCTCACTCTGTGAACTTAGTTTACCCTTTGGTAAAATGGAACAATCACTATTTAATAAAATTATTGTAATAGATAAACAAAATAATGTATGGTTTATGGCACACAAATTCCTTAAGAGATGGGTTTTGTAACTATCCAAACAATGCAAGAATGGCCTTGCTTTCTCTTCAACTGGTTCCATCTGCCCCATGCTCTAGAATAAGAGGGAGGCCAGAACTAGACCCACACTGAGAGATGTTCAGTTGTCTTTCACCTACATACTGAAGAAGAGGTGGCCTTGGAATTGTAAGAGGATTCTATGGAAGCCTACATTTCTCCTCAGTTGTATTCATGAAATGTCATTTCTGCCAAGGATATCCCCAGTTGATCTTTTCATAGCCTAGAGAGGGCCTTTGTCTCCAAAGCGGCTGATAAAAACCTATTCCAGATGTGGGTGAATCTTTTCTCAAAAAGAAAAAAAAAATCCCCCCCAAAACAGAAAGTAAATATTTTGGGATTTGTAGATCATCGGGTCTCTGTTTCAACTACTCAACTCTGCCATTATAGCACAAAAGCAGCCATAGGGAACACATAAATGAATGAGTGTGGCTGTGTGCCAATGAAACTTTATTTACAAAAACAGGTGGCAGGCTGGATTTGGCCCATGGGCTGTAGTTTGCTGACCCTGGTTCTCTCCAGGGTGACTGTTAAACTCCATTGTTGATGGGGATGGATTTGCAACCAAGGTAACACCAGCACACTAGGCACCGTGGATCTGATCCCTGCAGATGAAAGAATTTGATGTGACAGGTGGTGGGGAAAGCTAGAGCTGCTGGGAAATCTAATGCCATCAGCGATCTGCTTGGTGAATTTTCCTAATGAGAACAAGTGACACTGGCCTGTCTTCCCCCTTCCTCTGGAACATACTTCATTTGAAAACCACCATGGGCCTTCCCAGGGCCTCAGGCCGCCCAGAGCCAATGTTCTCTTGGTCGTCACTTGTGCTTTCTCACCACCATTGATCAAAGCAAGCTGAGTATTATTTGTCCTCTCCCAGGAGTTCTGAGAGCTTCATGGTTAAAAGGAAAGGAGTCCTGTACCCTCGTCTTAGCTCTGCTCCGTAACTTCACTCCCTGGGTCCTCAGAGTCTGAAAAGGGAGGGCATTTAATTAAATGACCTCTAAGCCTCTGCCCAGCTTCTAATACTTGATGAACTTCTTGAGAATAACTTCCAAGGTTTATTATTAGAATGATAATAATAGTAACAGGTCCTTCAGGGTTTACTATGTACTTGGCACGGCGCAAATGGGATTTCTAAGGATTATAATGAAAGGTTTAGAGAAGTGCAAGAACTCACAGGATCAACAGCTTGTAAGTAGGACAGTCAGGACCCAAACTCAAATATTTTTCATCTTAAAAGGATCAACCCTGCAACACCGTTTAGCCTCATTACTTACCATCCCTGCCTTGGCATGGAGAGTGAGGATAGAGGAGCCGGTGCAGACCATCTAGGATCATCATGAGTACTAAGGCTATTTGAAAGACAATGACCTCTGAGGTTTGAGAGTCTGATCGCTGCTTCTCTTTCTCTGGGTCTGTTTTTGTTCATCAGTTTATGTTGTTCGTTATTTCCTCTAGATGTGCGAGATCATGTGATCCAAGAAATACCCCTGTAAGAACCTATACTGTGACAAGTGGGGGTAAGGGGAAGAGATCAACCAAAGGACTTGTGTGCATGCATATGGGCCTAGCCAGTGGCCATGGACAACAGGGGGGTGGGGCATATGTAGGGAGGGATTTGGGATGGGAATGGGGGGATGAGGACAATTATGTGATAACAAAATCAATAAAAAGAAAAAAAATACAAAAAAAAAAAAGAAAGACAATGACCATCTTATGGATGCTGGGTCCTCCCTTTAAAAGAGGTCAACCACCATTCAGAGAGTGTCAGCATTTCAGTGAAGAAGCTAATAGCCTACACTCATTAAAGTAATCTTAAACGTAAACCGGCTAGGAGTGACAAGTACAAAGTAAAGTGACAAAGTGACAACCGCAGTCTCAAAATAGAAACGACCCTGGCCACAAGATTCCCACCTCTCTGCTTAAGTGACTTAGTCAAGCTGCTTGTAAAACTAAATCTGACTCTTTTATCAGACCTTTTAAAGGAATGATTATTGAGTCCTGCGTCATTAGTGAGTGCGTAGCTTCTTACTATGGGAAATTTTCCATTGTTACTCAATCCACATGGAGAACAGAATATCTTGATGTCCCAACTGTTAGTACGCTTTCTCTTCTCCACCTGTTATCATTGTTCTTCTACTCTCCACTGCTCAGGCATAAAGATTTCGTGGAAAAATAAAACAGCCCTACCCACCAAAAAATTTACATATAGGGACTCTATAGTTTCTGGTCTAGGATTTCCAGTGTAAAAGGGTCTTAGGGTCGAAACCAGTTTGGCTCAGTGGATAGAGCGTCAGCCTGCGGACTGAAAGGTCCCAGGTTCGATTCTGGTCAAGGACATGTATACCTTGGTTGCGGGCACATCCCCAGTAGGGGGTGTGCAAGAGGCAGCTGATCGATGATTCTCTCTCATTGATATTTCTAACTCTCTATCTCTCTCCCTTCCTCTCTGTAAAAAAATCAATAAAACATATTTTTAAAAAAAGGGTCTTAGGGATATGACAATCCTTAGTACAAAGGAATAGACTACCACCACCCATGGTTGGTCAGTTAAACCAACACATTGATTAAACTAAAAAGGATAATAATACATACATACCTTCCTTTAATATTTTATTGAAATTTAAACATAAAAAAATAAACTTTCCTTTGCCACTTGTTTTAATGTAGAGGTAAGGCCCTTTCTTTGACTGTACCTACTGTTTTGTGTTTTTTTTCCCCCCCTTAGGCAAATTACTATAATGCATTGTTTATGATTTCTAATGCTGGACTCTAAGTGTAGCCAGAACTTGAATGTAGCAGTCTGATTCTAGGGGTTCAGTGCTACTTCCAGTCAGTAATCTTTGCTGCTCTAACCAGGGCACTATATTGGTGGCACGAGGCAAGCAGTCATATTCTGGTTAAGAGATGCCATTTTTGAGGTTGACATTCACACAAACTTCAGAATTATCACCTGCCTCCAACCAATAGTGCACATTATCTTAATAGCTATAGAGCACATTCTTGAAGTTTGCTTTTCCCTGGATGAGAAGACTACAGTTGAGTCATTCAGGAAATTGTTGATGAGAGCAAAAAGTGTTGAGAACAGAGAAAAAAAGAAAGAAAAGCTTTTAGTAAGAAACATCATGGGTGAAGAACAGTGTCTGAGTGGGAGTTTCTCAAGTTGAGTCAGAAAGTTTGGTATATTCGGAATCCATTCCACACGTCACGAATCCCTGAAGATGAAGGAGTTGTGCATTCTACTAATATAGACTTTTAGTTTAAAATAGGCTGCATTATATTTCAGTGGTATGTATGTATGTCTCTCTTAATGTAGGCTAATATACCAAATAGGAATCTCATTTTCTTATCAATTATTGAGGAAACACACCTTTTTTTTTTCTGAGTTTTCAGTGAAAGATGCTAGAAATCTCAAAAGGCCACTTCCTGCTCGATTCAAAGCACTGTGACTGTAAGACTAGGAAAGCACAGAAAGAAATACGAAATGCAAGCCTATAGTTTCCTCTGCCCACTCATCGGAGAATGACAGGGGGCGGGGTATAGATTCTGGCAGGAGCTGCTGGGGACCTTTGAAAACTAAAGATATAATCAGTTGGGGGTGGGGAGGGTCATCTGAAACAAGTGTTCGAAGGGAGGAAACTCCAAAACCCTCAGCACTAAAAGGATAGACAGAGTCAGGACCAAGAGGGAGGGGGAGATCAGAGAACAATGATCATGGCAAGAAAAGTGGGTTGGGATGGCCAGTGCCCAGTGGTTGGCGGCTATCAGAAGCCAGCCCACTGGGGAAAGATGTTCCATTGTAAGTCACACAGGAGTGGCTGTGGAGAGCATATTGTTTCCAGAATCCTTGGGCTCGAAGCCTGAGCCAAGCAGGAGGACAATACAAATAATTAAGGGAGTAGTGGAGTTAACTTACAGGGAATTCTTTCTGCTTTTCTTCACCTGGGCAGATCAAGTGTGGTATTCATTTCACATCAGATAGGTCTATTATCAGGGAACTGTATCCTGTTCTGGCAAAAGATGATCTAGTAGATGTTTTTCCATTCCCAACTTCGAGGATGTAACAAATTATGTATAGCTTGGGAACGCGATGCACTGGGTCTCTGCATCAGAGGCATATTTAAAAATAAGATGCACAAACCTCAAGGAGGGAAAAGAAATCCAAGGAGATGTGTTACAAAAACAAATTGAAACAAACAAACAAAAAACAACAACAACAACCTGCCTCCTTTACATTTATACAGACTCTATATAGAGAAGGAAGTCCAACATTACAGCAACTCCAGGTCATCAATGTTAGACTTTTTCTGTGTTTGTTTATTCTTTCATAGAAAGTAACTCATGTCCAAAACTCATTTTGATAGTAGATATCATACCCAATTTAGAGACAGAAAAATGGAATCATTGAGAAGGTATTTTATTTGGCAACAGTAGTCAGTGAAAGAGACAAGATATAACACAATTGTCTAGCTAGTGGAATAAAAACAGAGAGCTAAAGGTCTATGTATTTCTATCAAATTCAAGTTAGAAGGAATTTTTCTTATGGCTATAATTTAGTCTATAACTTGTCCCTCAAATATCATCGCCCTACAATTATATTAATAAGTAATCTCTAACCCTTTACAAGCTCTCTGACACTCCCTTTCGTTGTACATTAATTATTGGGTACTTGACACATTCTTAGTATGCTTTGGATCCTGTCAATTTTGCAGTCAAAAAACCCATTTAGGTTCTTGGTTTCTTAAGTGATGTCTAAAAGATGAAAAAGCATCAAGTCAGCGAGTTCAAAGTTCATTTTTCAATGTGCCTTTTCATTGATAACTATGCTGGAATTATCCATTTGTGTGCCCCTTTCTAAGGCCATTTTCAAAGTGTAAGCGTGCAATGTTGGAACAAGTTTAGAGAATTTTAGAGTGGTTAGAGCTTTGGTCAAGTGAAAAGAGCTCTTTAGAAAAGGGTGTGATGGAGTCAAAAGCCCGCCCCTTTTGTTTAGAATCCTGGATTTTCCTCGAACTGTTTGCGTGACCTTGAGCAAATCATCTCATCTCTTAGAGGCTCCGTTTCTTCTTCATCAGTAAAATGAAGACCATCCAAACATCAGAAGTTTATTGGGAAGATGGAGGTGTTGTGATGACCAGGCTCAATATTGCAGCTTGGGGGTGAATGAGGTAGTTTGTGGTAGATGGGTGTCGGGGGATTAGTTATGGTCCCGTAACCTTACCACCTGATTAAGATGAAAGCTAGTCTCAAACCCCACTCTGCCACAACACAGACCTTTGTTAAAGACACAGCATTCATTAGCTGTGCATACAGTCTGGCTGAGAGCTGGATGGAGCCTCAGCCCTTGTACCTTTAAGTGCTCCAGATGATTGCCACCTTGCAGAAAAGGATCACGTGAGGCCGGTGGGGATTCTGTTGCCCTTACTTGGCAGCAGCCAGTTGGAAATCCTCCTTATCAATGGCTGGACACAAGCCTATTTGGGGGATTAGTCTGCCTCTGCCGATGTAAGCTACAGGCTTCAGATTCTTACACTCTGTTCAGCAGGGTGGGGATTGCTTCCAAAATAGTTTAGCCAATCTTCGTATCTTAACCTCTAATTTCATAAATAAAATCAATTTCTAATGCTCACTCTATTATTTCACCTGTCTTTTTACATTCCCCCCCGCCACCCCAAGCAATGAGGCCTCGGGTAGTGGTGAAGATATGGCTAACAGAATACTTGACGGAGCAATCCTGGGAATGTGGTCTTGGTGATATTTTACCACCTAACCACCCCAGAAGGATGAACTCCCAATTAGAGAAATAGGTATTCCTAGTGTTGCAGTTTAAACCAAAGTGCACACATAAAGGGTGTCCCCCCAAATGTATACACATACTTTGGTTAATTATAAGGCAGTATTTTTAAAAATATATTTCACTTTCAAAATGGAGCTATCAGCTGTTAAAGTGTGTATACATTTTTGGGATACCATGTATAAAATAGCATACTCTCTATAATAAAGTAGTTTAAAATAAATTCCAGACAACTTAACAATAGGCAGAGCAAATATTTTAAGTATATATTAATACTCACCCACTTAGAGATGATCTATTTCAGTGGTCAGGAAACTCAGTCAACAGAGCCAAATATCAACAGTATAACAATTGAAATTTCTTTTGAGAGCCAAATTCTTATTTAAAAAAAAAAGTATTTTATTGATTTTTTACAGAGAGGAAGGGAGAGAGATAGAGTTAGAAACATTGATGAGAGTCATCGATCAGCTGCCTCTTGCACGCCCCCTACTGGGGATGTGCCTGCAACCAAGGTACTTGCCCTTGACCGGAATGGAACCCGGGACCCTTCAGTCCGCAGGCGGATGCTCTATCTACTGAGCCAGACCAGTTTTGGCGAGAGTCAAATTTTTAAAACTTAAACTTCTTCTAACGCCACTTCTTCAAAATAGACTGGCCCAGGCCATGGCATTTTGTGGAAGAGCCACACTCAAGGGGCCAAAGAGCCGCATGTGGCTTGCGAGTCCAGGTTTGCCAATCACTGATCTATTTCAGTGGCGGTTAGATTGGCTCCACAAGTTCTGAGGAACTGCTCATGGCCCCAAGCTGGGGGGAAGCAGATGGGTTCTGGGCTCCCTACCACCTCAGTCACAGCAGTTCCACCTCCACCTAGTTTGCATTTTAGATGTTTTCACAACACTTTACTTAAGGAAGGGTTCCATGCCAAAGGTTTGAAAACCACTGATGAAGCCTAACATTCATATTACAAATGGGGAAGAGAAGTACCAGAGCAGTTGTCACTTTTTCAAGTACAGATTACCTGTAGCAACTCTTAGCATTGGGCTCTTTTCACCACCATAAGCCACCCATGTACTGCCAGGGCTGACTAGCAGACCCTGAGCAACGGATCAATCCATTATTCTGACACAGGTTTCTGTGAAAGAGAGGCTAAGGGGCTTGTTTGGCTTTAGAAACCAAAAACAGCCCTAATTGCCTGCCTTCTTTGGCTTTTATTGTAACAACAGCTTGAACTAAAATTATCTATTAGATACAATCAGCAGGGTAAGCATCCTTGAGAAAGCAAATGCTTCTACAAGGTCAGGTTTTAAAGACTCAACATAGAGATCCTAGCAAAACACCCTGGGGATCAGAGTTGTTTGGAAAAGCCAAGGTAGGGGCTGCCATCTTCGGCAAGGTCCCCTAAAAGGCCCCCGATCCTTAGGAGAATCCTCCTTACAGACTTTCCAACCAAGTTCCGTGCTTCCCCACAATGCACCAGGGAGAGTTTACGCGCATGGCTAAAATTAATCTGTGCGCAAGTAAAGGTGGTATTCCCAGAGCATGTCCTTTACTGATACACTATCTTGGATGACTTTTACATGTTCCTTTACTAAAAACTGCAACCTACTATAGAACATACACACATGATTAAACGGGTTAGTTCAGCAATCAAACCCTTCAGAAACAGTGTTAACTTGAATTCATCATTGGGAAGATGTCCTTTGGAGAAACTTAATAAATGGGTCATGGTAGTAATGATCTAATCCGTTAAGCTTCCAAATAGTTCCTATCTGGACTTGACCTCTTTCACCCAAACTGACTATAATAATGGAAATAGTTTTTGCTTCAATAGAGATCATCTTCCTGGGTCTTATACATTGTTTTGATCTTATTTCAGGACCCTAATGATATATTATCCAATCTGTGACATGCAATTATAAAATACTATTATTTTATGTCTTGCTAAGAAATAAAACATGTCAATTAAAATTTTACGATACCATTGCTGCAAAGACACATTCTGATTTCAGAGATATTAAAGGAGGTGCATCTCGCCCTCATAAGGCAACAAGTGCTTTATCTTAAGTGGAAAAAATATGTTCTACCTTCAGAAAAGCTCTAATGCTTCTTTTATGTGAGTGACAGTCCTGGTTGAAGTGGTTTGCATTAAACATTCTTGCCTTTTGATATCAGATGAAAAAGGGACAAAATTCAAATTTACATATTCTCTTCACCAAGTTCAAATTACTTTGTCAGTATATTCCTAGCATAATGTTCAGCATAACTCATGTTTACTAAAATGTATTTTTTGTTAACTGCAGATGGAGATTAGTACGTTATTTTTAAAAATATATATATTTTATTGATTTTTTTACAGAGAGGAAGAGAGAGGCATAGAGAGTTAGAAACATCAGTGAGAGAGAATCATCAATCAGCTGCCTCTTGCACACCCCCTACTGGGGATGTGCCCGCAACCAAGGTACATGCCCTTGACGGGAATCGAACCTGGGACCTTTCAGTCCACAGGCTGACGCTCTATCCACTGAGCCAAACCGGTTTCAGCTAGTATGTTATTTTAATGAAGGACAAGACTCTGTGAACTGTGAGCCAATAAATGTGACTTCCTAGCACTTTTTATACAATGGTGTGTTGGGAAGAAGGTAAAAAAAATGCCAATTATAGAAACTTAAAAATGTGCTGGGCCCAGCCAGTGTCGCTCAGTGGTCGAGCATCGACCTATGAAACAGGAGGTCATGGCTTGATTCCCAGTCAGGGCACAGACCTGGGTGGTGGGCTCAATCCCCAGTGTAGTGCATGCAGAAGGTGGCCAATCACTGACTCTTTCACATCATTGATGCTTCTATCTCCCTCTCCTTTCTTCTCTGAAATCAATAATAATATATATTTTTAAAAAGTGCTGGAACAGCCCTAGGACATTATGGAAAGGAGGAGGCAGTTGAAGAGGTGCGATTGTCCCCCTCCCATGTTAAATCTGAAGGACACTAAAGGAGGGCGAAGGTGTGGGATGGTTTCTGTGGATGTTATTTCCTCCTTTCCTATCATTATGTCCTCCTTCCTTATCCCTGAGAGAGAAAAATATTAAGCACCACAGGAGGGCAACAGCCGGAACAAACTGTCTTCAAATTCTCCTATTGAATTGGACTGAAGGATGAATACCAGAAATTTGTGATAAATAGAAGTCAAATTTGCCTTTGCATATTTCTGTGCTGTCATTACCACAATTTTCTTGAGGTAAAAAGCTTTAAAGATGCACTTTGCAGATGGATTTTTTTTCTCTCACAAACAATTACTGTCTCAGAGTATCATTACCATTTCTTACTTTTCTGGAGCTAAATCTTCCCTATTTTCTCTTTCAGGCAAATATCAATATCCCAATGGGAGCCTTTCGGCCGGGAGCTGGGCAACCTCCTAGAAGAAAAGAAAGTTCTCCGGAAACAGAGGAGGTGAGGAAAACTTGTCTTTCTCCTCCAAAATCCCAACTAGCGCGGGGCAGAGGCACGTTGGGGGCAGCTTTTCTAGGGCAATGGAGGGAAGGAAGGGAAGTACCGTATTTTCCGGCGTATAAGACGACCCCCTAATTTTACAGTTAAAACATAGGTTTAGGCCTATATTCGCTGTATAAGACTACCCCCCACTTCAAAGAAAAGACTTACTTTGCCATCAAGATCTGCAGGTAAGTTTTGTGCAATTTTGGTCTTTTGCCCCCGATTTTCGGTTGACTTTTTTTCTGTTTCAAAAGTCGTCTTATACGCCGGAAAATGCAGATAGGTCAATGAGTCATCACAAAGTGTATACATTCCTTTTAAAAAATATATATATTTTATTGATTTTTTACAGAGAGGAAGGGAGAGGGATAGTTAGAGACATTTATCAGCTGCCTCCTGCACACACACATCCCCCCCACTGGGGATGTGCCCACAACCAAGGTACATGCCCTTGTCTGGTATTGAACCTGGGACCTTTCAGTCCACAGGCCGACGCTCTATCCACTGAGCCAAACCGGTTTCAGCTATATACATTCCTTTGATGTCTTGCTCAATTAGCCATGAAACACACTGGCCCTTGTTTCCCTTCAGCTAAATTAAAAAATATATATATATTTAATTGATTTTTTACAGAGAGAAAGGGAGAGGGATAGTTAGAAACATCGATGAGAGAGAAACATCAATCAGCTGCCTCCTGCACACCCCCTACTGGGGATGTGCCCACAACCAAAGTACATGCCCTTGACCGGAATCAAACCTGGGACCTTTCAGTCCACAGGCCGACGCTCCATCCACTGAGCCAAACCGGTTTTGGCCCTTCAGCTGAATTTAAGTGCTTGGCACAGTTACTTGAAGATGATGAGTTTAACATGAAGCCTGCTGATTGATTGTGTATGTTTGTGTGTGTGTGTGTGTGTGTGTGTGTGTGTGTGTGTGTGTGTGGCGGGGAGCGGGGGGGGCGGGGGGAGAGAGCACAGCCTCTCAGATGCTCTTGGTCCACAACAGTCACAAGCTTGGCAAGTTTTCATTCTGAGCTTTTACCAAACTAAACATGATGCATTTAGTACGGATTCTGATGAGTGATGAACCCAGAGGGAGCACAGATAATAAACACATTACGTTTCTGGTGGATTCAAACAAAAAGCTCCAATTTCTGGGTATTTACTTTGACAGGAAGACTTTGCAGGGAGTCTATAAATTTCTGTATTTTCCCTCCAATTCTTTTGCTCTCCTCCCAATGCAAATACCTCATCTTCTAAATGGAGGCTAAAATTAATAATGAGTACAATAAATACAGGAAAGTTCCTTCCCCAATTGTTGATATTTCATCCCCAATTGTGTTGAAGGCTTTGTTCTGAAAAAAACAGAACAAAACAAAACAAAACAAAACAAAAACCAATTAAGGTTTTGGAGCATGTCATTAGCACAAGACAAGAAAAATGTCATTAAATAAAGTTGTATGGCATATAAAACAGTATTTTCTCTTTTTAAAAAGGTGAAAAGGCTGTCTTAACTTTTGTAGGAGACATTTTTGGTAACTGCCCCAAAAGAACACTTATCATCATTTCCAAGTTTCCTAATAAAACTGGTTGTCCCTCTTCTAATCTTCCGCCCCATAAATAATTCCTGACATAGTCCCGAATTAGCGGTTCCAGCCTCTAATCAATAGATAATTTTTGAAAGGAGGAGATGGAGTATTTGAGTAATATCACCAAGTTCTGGGATTTCAGCCATTAAATCACCTTTCATGAGTAAATATTTTAAACATGCAAGTTGAAAGGTCCCAACCTGACCTTTTCTTATGGTACATAATCTCTAGTTCTAATGCTGCTAACTTGGCCATCCAGTTAACTAATGATCATGAGCTCTCTCTCTCTCTCTCTCTCTCTCTCTCTCTCTCTCTCTCTCTCTCTCTCTCTCTTTCTCTCTCTCTCTCTCAGATTTTGGTCATGTATTTCTGAGTCTATGTCTGCAAAATAAGATCCACTCCATTCCTCATAGGGTCACTGTGAGGAAAGAGTTGGCAATATAACAGACATGGCATAGCCTGGCAGGTAGTCAATAGATAATTGTTCAATTGATCTGTGTATCTAACATTCACGAAGGACTCCTGGGTCTATTATTTTGCATGTTGTAAGAAAAAGGCATGGGGAGGTAGTAGGGTGCGCACTGTAATTCTTCCTACACCTCCATTTGCCTGTATTTAGATTTCCTTCCTGTGCTGCCTTTTAAGCTGTGTCTGTCACTACCATGGCAATCAGTTGGAAGACAGCTTGACCCTCTTTTCTCACTAAATTGTGACTGCTGTAAACAGTTCTTTTGGAGGCTTATATTTCAGTTTCCGTCTGTGGTACAGATGGCCCTCTCCTCCAGGTGTCCCAGTTAGAAGGTTGGGGGAGCACTGTGCTCTCACTCCTGCCTTGTCCCAATCTGATGGTTCCAGCACATTCTAAAATAGCCAAGAACTGATAGAACCCGGTGGGTGAATGCTTTATGACCAGCCACGTATGCAAATGGCCAACCAATACTTTTCGCAGGATGGAGAGGACTAAGGTATCCACAGAGGTCCCAGAAGTTTCTTGAACCGGGCAACACCTTTCCCGCTGTGGCTCATCGATCAGGAGGGTGTAATTAGGCGTTGTTCTGTCTTATTGTAAGAGCAAAAATGGTTTCTCAAGATTTGGGGGGTCTTAGGGAAGCTTGGGATCTAATGGCTCACGTTCTGGGCTGGATCTTAGAGTACTCTGCCTCCCATATCTCTTTTGACTGAAATCCCCTCATTTTTAAGCCACAAATTAGCATGCTGGGATTTTCTGTTTATTATTTCCCTCTCCATCTGGTTCCTTTACAAGATGAAAACACACTATGTGATTCTGGTCCCACCACATCCTAGCTGTGTGACCAGTGTACCTCAGTTTCCTCAAAAACAATAGCAGCATATTTATAGGTTGATGTAAAGATTAAATATGTTAGTATGTGTAGCTTATATCAGCCATTCCTGAAACGAAATGGTCTGGGGCTGATAAGCCTTCTCTCTAGCTATTTTTAGCTAAATCAAATAATGTCTTCCATATCCCTTTTCAATTCAAATGTCTACTTGCAAAAAAAAGTACTTATTAGTCCAATGGAGCCAACTGGAGTCCTGTTTGTTCATGCCTTAATTTATTATAATTCTTAACAAATTCAGATTGCCATTATTTTTGAAAGATGAAAGAAGATTCAGTTAAGAATCTTCACCACCACTAACCCCCTTCCTGAGTTAATATCATAATATCTACTTATTAAATATATCCACTTATAATTCTCCATTACACATGCCCTTACCAAATCAAGTACTAAAAGTCTCAACTTGATAATAAAAAGCACATTGCACTGAGGTTTTTTAATAACTTGAGAGGAAAGTGACTACTATTAAATATTATCATCCTATCTCTGTGTATATCACATAATAAACTTGTACAGAGACACATAACTACACACACTGGCTTTGGGTGTCAAATGTGTCAATACAGCACATTTTGATATTACAAAGACAGTGAATTACCTGAGAATTTAACAGAAGGAATAAAAATATTTTTCTTCTTCATGCTTCTTTTTTTAAAAAAATATATTTTTATTGATTTTGTACAGAGAGGAAGGAAGAGGGATAGAGAGTTAGAAACATCGATCCGCTGCCTCCTGCACACCCTCTACTGGGGATGTGCCCGCAACCAAGGTACATGCCCTTGACTGGAATCGAACTTGGGACCCCTGAGTCCTCAGGCTGACACTATCCACTGAGCCAAACTGGTTAGGGCCTTCCTGCTTCTTTATTAAGATCTACCTACCTAACAATCATGGGAACATTTATAAGTAAGGAAACGTTGTTTATCTCACTGCTACAGATATTTAAAAAAAAAAAAAAACTCCAAACACTTTATAGCCTTGTTTAAAATTTCTTTCAAAAAACCTAGCAAAGAACATTCTAGAATACCTGGTCCTCCAAATGCAGGCTTCGCGATGTCCATTATTGCTTCTAAACCTGCATTTATAAATGATGAATGTATGTGCACACAAGGAAGCCAATCCTATGGCTCCGTACACCGATCTGGGGAAACATTTTCCAGATATTTACAGCAGCCAGGCCACACTGAATTACTTTATCAACTTGTGTGGCTGACAGGTTAGCTAGTTCGTTAGCACCGTGCCAGCGTCAAAGGAAATGACTAGGAAAAGCAATTAGCGCTTCCCAGAAAAACAGCACCTCACTATTTTAGATCTCTACTTACCCACTCAAGTAAACAATTTAAAAATGTCATGTCAAACGACATGTCAGCCAAGTAATTGGTTAGAGTTTGGGAAGGTTGAACACTTTCTTCCCCTTTCCTTTAGGGTTTTTGAGAACAATTTGAGAACTAGATGTAGGAGCCAGAAGGGAGGAACAGCATCAGCCTAAACCTGTTAACCGGGGAGTTCCCTTTTTAATTATACAACGTATAACGGGCGCATATCTTTCACTAGGACGTGTCAGTAAGTCACGCCCAGTGGACGTCATTTTATATTATTATTATTTTTATTTATACTTAATTAAAATAAATGAAATATATATTTTTTCATTTATTTATATATAAAGCACAAAGGAAAATACAAAATTACAAACAAATAGAAAAGAATACCAACAAAAAATGGAAACGTCGAATTAAAAAATTATAAATTTTACAAACAATTATAAAGATTACAAAAAATATATACCGTCCCTCTCAGGGTGCAACATATATTTCAAGGATGTATTCATACGTCCTACCCGTTCCCAATATTGTTTACGTTTGACGTATTTATAGGTCCCGCTCGGTTAACAGGTTAAAGACTCAGGTTTCAGGGATGCCTAGTTAGGCTGGCAACAAGCTTGTGGATTCTTATTACTTTCCCCCAGAACCGGACTGGTTCACTCAGTGGTTGGGCGAGCAGATGGAGCTCTGCCAGCCTCACTCTGGGATGGTTAGCTTGGGCCTTCCGAGAAGCAGACCCAAAGATGGGATGAGACAGGCAAAATATTTCCCGGAGAAAATGCTTGTAAGGAAAACGGGAGGGCTGTCAGACAGTGATGCGAGTGAAGGATAGTGGGACGGGGGGTTTGGCAGAAGCATCTTATTTTTAAAAATATATATTTTATTGATTTTCTACAGAGAGGAAGAGAGAGGGATAGAGAGTTAGAAACATCCATGAGAATCATCGACCAGCTGCCTCTTGCACACCCCCCACTGGGGATGTGCCTGCAACCAAGGCACATGCCCTTGACCGGAATCGAACCCGGGACCTTTCAGTCCACGGACCGACGCTCTATCCACTGAGCCAAACCGGTTTCAGCATGGCAGAAGCATCTTAGACCTCAGTGCTGTTCTAAGGACATTTCTTGAGCCGGAGTCCCTTCCAGAGGAGGTGAAGTCTCCCAGAAACCGCCACTTTAGGGTCCTGTGGCGCACAGTCATTGGCCAAGAGCTGCCGTGGGAAGCATGACCTCAGTGTGCTGATGGGAGTGTTTCAGGACAAAGCAGCTGGGCAGTCTTTCAGTTCCCCTCCCTGCAGGAAACTGATCCGAGAGGCCTGTTCTCCTGGCTGCCACGGTGATCAAATGTTCCTCCAGCACCTTCCTTCAAGGGCTGCAGAGAAAATGCCCCTGACCTGTAGTTAACTGGAGGAATGAGCGAACAAGTAACTTCTGTAGTAATGAGTTGGAGTTCTGGAAGCCACACACAGCAAATGATTTATTGTTTTATGTCACTGTTAATATGTGTGTTTGGGGTACACACATACAGGCATAGATTTGCCACTGTGGTATATTTTCAGGGTTAATCAGCTAAATAATAATCACCAAGTATGCGTGTGCACTTCTGTACCAAGTGTTGGAGGACCCACAGGGAAATATAGAATGTGGTCCTGCCGTGAAGTTGTAACAAAATGAAAACATAATATGGTAGGAAATTTAAAATACTTTCTGAAGCGGGAAGGGAGAGCCGGGCCTCCTCTTTTGCTCTATCTTAGCCCACTCATATTCAAAGAGGTTTTGCTTACATCAGTTTCAGTTTGTTTATGCTTTGCAGAGATTCACTGGAACCAAGGCTGGCAGCCACTGTACCCCAAGCAAAACATTTTGAAAACTCCTAGACTAAGTCATTGCTAGAGCCAGCTGTGCACTAACATTTTGCACATCTCTGCTGTTCAGGCATATTATAATCACACTACAGGCCTGGTGCACAGACTTGTGCACCAGTGGGGTCCTTTGGTCTGGCCTACGAGGATTTGGCCAAAACCGGCTCTCGGACATCCCCTGAGGGGTCCCAGATTGCAAGAGGGTGGTTCTCAGGTGACGCTCCCCAGAATCGGGCTCCCTCCTCTCTGGTTCTGGGTATGTCACCCGAGAACCGCAGCTGCCAAGTTACGGCAGCTTGGCGGCTCCTGTGTTGAGTGTCTGCCCCCTGGTGGTCAGTGTGCATCATAGCTAATGATTGGAGCGTCTGCCCCTTGTGGTCATTATGTGTCATAGCTACCGGCCAGTCAGCCAGTCACTTAGGCTTTTATATACACTGAATGGCCAGATTACGTATTATGATCTCTGAACATATAATAATCTGGCCACTCAATATATATATATATATATATATATATATATATATATATATATATATATATATATATATATATATATATATATATATATATATCAGAGGCCTGGTGCATGAGTTTGTGCATGGGTTGGGTCCGGCCAGCCTGGCCAGGGTAAGGGGACATGGGCAGTTGGCAGGCTTGCCTGCTGGTCGAACACCTGGTCAAGGAGACAATTTGCATATTAGCCTTTAATTATATAGGATATATACTGAGTGACCAGATTATTATGCATTCAGAGATCATAATAATCTTGCCACTCAGTGTATATAGATGATACCAAATTTAATTTGATATTATGAGATGCTTGCCTTGGAAAGATGAATATTTCCAACTAGTGCTCATTCTTATTAATAATCAGACACTAAACAGTACTCTAGTTTTTCTAAGTCATGTGGAAATTACTTGTTTCTTCTTCCAACTTTATTCCATATTCCGCTACAAACTTCAGGAGATTTTCTTGAAACTTTGAGGATGTCTCAGTAGCACAAGACAAAGTCAATCTGCTACAATTGCACTCTGGCATTATTCTTGCTTTAATTTTTTTCATTCCAGAGAGACTAAATATATTTTTCAGTAAGCTGAATCTCTTTTTTTGCTTTGCTTCCTCTTCAGAGTGCTCCCCCCACCTCGGATGAGGAAAAGAAGCCAATTCCAGGAGCAAAGAAACTTCCAGGACCTGCAGTCAACCTATCGGAGATCCAGAACATTAAAAGTGAACTGAAATATGTTCCCAAAGCTGAACAGTAGTTGGAGGAAAAAGGTAAGTGGAAAGCTATTTCCTTTGTCTAAAAAACATCACTATACAATGGTTTAAGGAAACCTTCCACAGAAGGAGTCTGAAATTCCAGAAGAATTTAAGTATCAGGGCCTTCAACTGAGATCAGTACTTCTGGTGCAAAGGTTTTCTGGCATGTAAAGCTGAGCTTTTTATTTTATATTATTATTATTATTATTATTATTATTATTTATATTTTTATTGATTTTGTACAGAGAGGAAGGGAGAGAGATACAAAGTTAGAAACATCGATGAGAGAGAGAGTCCTCGATCAGCTGCCTCTTGCACACCACCTACTGGGGATATGCCTGCAACAAAGGTACATGCCCTTGACCAGAATCGAACCCGGGACCCTTCAGTCCCCAAGCCGACGCTCTATCCATTGAGCTAAACCGGTTTCATTAAAGCTGAGCTTTTTGGGTCTTACTCTGTAACCAGTCAGAGAACCATTGAGGATGTTTGCCTGCCATCTCCTCTCTGGTCAACTTCTTAGTTGGGGAAAGATAGGGTTGGGAGAGGAAAGACGCTGAGGAGGAAGTCTTGAAGAGCTTTTGATCTTGGGGTCCCGGGGTTCTTCCCTTATTTCATGTCTCAGTTTCCTCACCTAGATGCCACTAAAAGCAATGAGCTATTTCTGAGTAGAAGATCAGAGGAGCAAGGAGCTGAGGAGGTTTAGAAGTGTAGAGTGTAGAGACCAGGCATTCAGGCCTTGAAACCAGTAACCCTTATGTGTATAAGGCAGACCAAGCAGACCTGGTAATGATTCTGGACATGGATAAGGAAGGGTAAACTCAAAACTAGATCTGCTGCCCAGTGAGGCACTGTAAGCAGGGCCTGCGACTTTATTTTCATTTTATCTGGAACCAGTCAGTAACGATCTCCTAGTGAGGATTCAACCTCGTCCTCCACCTGCAGACCTGATACCTGCAGACTGGTTTGGGAATTCTGCCAGCAGGGGGCATGTGGAATTGGCCCAGGTCATTGCTCTTTCTCCTATGAGACAATGACAGCAAATCTTAATTTATCCAACATTATTGGATCCCATCATGCACAAGAAGTTTAAGTTTGGAGGAGAGGAATATATACTGGGCACATAAAACAGGTATTTACCTGGCTGATTATCCATTCATTCATTGGTTTGTTCATCCACTCACTAATTCAACCAATATTTACTGATCATCTACTATGTGCTGAACAAAAGAAACATTTATTAATCGTTTACCATATGCCAGATACTATATGAAGAGCATTGTATCCATTGTTTATTAAGCTTCATGATACCCAGTTTATTACTCCCATTCTTGAGATGAGTCTTATAGATTGATTTTCACCATCTATCATGCATCCTAAAAAGGGGGTCTGATTTCAAAGTTAGTGATGTCACCTACTTGTTATACTGTGTACCCCTTCCCTCCCACTGCACCCTCCAGGACACTGCACTCCCTGTGGGTATTAGGGTGACATATTCTGACCATGTGGATGGTGAAAGCAAGCATAGCAATGGGGCCCTATTATGTCTTCTCCTGTAGACATAATGAAGAACAGACTATTCTATGGGACAACCCCATAAATAATGGCAATGTTATCTGTGCCATGCTTACACAGACTTACTAGGCTATTGAAAGTTAGTTCTACTGAAAGGATTTCTTTACAGTGTAGAGAAAGAGAGGAGCCATTTTGAGTTAAATTAAGAAAACAGTATCTAATATTTTCAACATAGCTGCATAAAAGAATAAAGGGTAAGAATAAAACACAGTGGATTTTATGACCATGAAATTAACCCCAGGAAAAGGACAAAGGAACATCAGTAGGAAAGGACCTGAAGCATGGCTATACACACTTGTATTTATTTATGACAAAATGCAATCAATTGATGACTTAGTATCATTATACTCAGTCCTGCTTGTTGCCAAGCTGAGCTGAAATATTCCAATATGCTTGAGGTGAAGCTGCAGAACTTTCTTCTGAGAAAGGCTGGAGAAGGGAAATTAACTTTTTGTGATATTTATTATCATCACCCAACCAAGGCTGTTCAGCTAGACACATGAATTTTTAATGCAAACTTTAAAGGATTTTGCTTTTATGAAATCCATGTTGACCTAAATTTAACTCCAGTTCTAGTTTCAGAAGAACTTGGTTTTAAAGATTCTAAGGAATGCTGTTTTAAAATTAGCTCCAAGATGATCTTGTAGTGTTACCCAGGGGTGAGGTTGATTTCATAGCCTTGGATCTATGATTACAGTAACAGGGAATAATATCAACTCAATGAAATATCAAAAATGTACCAGAGTTACCAGAAACAATTTTTTATTACTAGACATTCTCAGAGGAACTTAATGATTCTTTTCTCTTGAACAGATTCTAATAATGTAAAAACTCTGATAGAGGCCAATTTGTTCTTATTCTACAGGAATATGAAAACCTAAATTGTCAAGGTAATTGATCTGAATGCAAAATGAGTACAGCATTGTTTTAAGCCAAGGAATTATTTTTATTTCTTGTAGGAGAAGTTTTAAGGTGGTTTGACTTTGACTCATCAAATCTTTTCCAGCAAATTAGTCAGATTTTAATTTTTCCATGGTCATGGTTTGTGGTCAGAAAGGGAGAGGATTTCTTAATGTTGATTGATTCAGTGGGCTCATAAGCAATGTATACCCTGAACCAGACATCATTTAGCCCTTCACTGGTTAGATTATTTCCCCCTCCTTGGGCCACCACTTTGTCACTTATCTTCACCATGTATTGCTCAATGATTTGATCCAACAGACTGTTCATTGTTTGAAGACTGAGTGAACAACTCCACAGTGCCAAACACTGTAAAAACCACAAGACTCAAAGTCCAGATTATAACTATTATAGTACTGTAGACATGTAAGATTGACCAGCATCTCCTTCCAGGGAGAAATAGTTCAAAAATAGTAGCAGGAGACTTCAGTATCCCACTTTCAACAATGGATAGAACAACTACACAGAAGATCAACAAGGACATTTTCTTAGTCGGTTTGGGATGCTATAAGAGAATACCTTTTCCTGGGTTCCTTATAAAGAACAGAAATTTATTTCTCACAGTTTAAGAGGCTGGGAAGTCCAAGATCAAGGCTCTGGCAGATTCAGCATCTGGTGAGAACCTGCTTCCTAGTTCATAGATGGCTACTTTCTCATTGTGTCCTCACATGCTGGAAGGGGCAAAGGAGCTTTCTGGGGTCTCATTTATAAAGGTACCTCATGACCTAAATAACTCCTGAAGGCCCCAACTCCAAGTACCATCCCATTGGGGGTTAGGTTTCAAGATATGAATTTTGGGGTGGGGGAATAAACATTCAAAACAGAAGAGATGATCAACTATCCAACAACAGTGAAGTAAACATTCTTCTCAAGTGCACACGGCACATTGTCCAAGACAGGCCATATGTTAGGCAATAATGCAAGTCTCAATAAACTTAAAAGGATTGAAATAATATAAAGTATGTTCTTGGACTATAATGGAATAAAATTACAAGTCAATAGCAGAAGGAAGTTTGAGAGATTCACAAGTTTTGGAATTTAACATACTCCTGGGTAACCAATTAGAGAAAAAAATCACAAGGGTATTAGAAAATACTTTGAGATAAAAGTAAATGAAAATACAACATACCAAAATTTGTGGGATGCAGCAAAAGCAGTACTTAGAGGCAAATTTATAGTTTTTAAAAATATATATATTTTATTGATTTTTTACAGAAAGGGAGAAGGATAGAGAGCTAGAAACATTGATGAGAGAGAAACATCGATCAGCTGCCTCCTGCACACTCCCCACTGGGCATGTGCCCACAACCAAGACACATGCCCCTGACCAGAATCAAACCCGGAACCCCTGAGTCCGCAGGCCAATGCTCTGGCTACTGAGCCAAACAGGTCAGAGCCAAATTTATAGTTTTAAATGCATTTTCTGAAAAATCTCAAATCAATAACCAATTAATCAAATTAATATGAGCAACTCCATATTGGGGAAACATGCCTTTGATCATCCTAGAGTAAATTACCCATATCTACATAAATGGCAGATGACTAAACTGATATATGAATAAAAATATCATCCCTTTCAAATGGTAGAATACAATAAGTTTAAAAATATACTCATATAAACATTATATCAGTATATAAGAAGATAGGAAATTAAGTAATCACCCATAAGATCACAATTTTAGCATAATACTTCGATAGCTTCTCTCTAGTCTTTTCCTTTGGGTTTATATATGGGATGCAATAAAACAAAATTGCTAACAATATGATATTTGGGATCATTACTTTGTACCTTTGTAATATTCAGCTCCACATCTCTATTTCCTCGTTTCACTGAAAGTAAAAAACAGCATTTCCCTCAGGGGTCTTCAAACTACGGCCCGCGGGCCACATGCGGCCCGCAGAGGAGTCTGATCTGGCCCGCCAGGTTTTTTGGGCAGTGAGCGCAGCCGAGGTGTTACAGTAGGAATTAGTAGTTCATATAGTCCGGCCCTCCAGCTCTCTGAGGGACCGTGATCTGCCCCCCCCACTTTAAAAAGTTTGAGGACCCCTGCCTCATAGGGTACTGGTGAAAGATTAGGAAGATGTGTTTTAAAAATTATATCCAGGCACAGCTCCTGGGATGGGGTAAATTTAGGTACTCAGTAAATGGGAATTGGTTTTCCTTTTACTGTTTTCTTACATTCATAGCACTTACATGACTTTCTATCTTTTCCACTATCTATTTGCTATAGCAGCATTTTTTTTATGTGGCTTTGCAGCCTTCAGAGTGAAGATGATTTATTCTCTTAGGCTCTGACTTCTCATGATTTCATAACCGTTTCCTTCTGCCAGAAGACAGAGGACATATTTCTTGTTTTCCATAGAGCTACACTTAAAAACCCCCACAAACCTCTGACGTCTCCAAATGTCTTCACTGTGGTTTGCTGGAAATTATTTTGTCCTCAATTTTGAAATATTCCCAGTTTTGACCCAATTACAGAAGCTCTATTCACTTTCTCCAAAGGAAATGTTTTTGTGCTGAGATTTTTTTTTTCACTCTCGAATGAAGTCAAAATTCATTTGATTTATGGTGCTCCTTTTTTTTTTTCTTTTTTTTTTTTTCCCCTCTTCTGCTCCCCACTTAGAATAAAGATGGGTTCCGTAGTAGTTCTGAACTGCATCAAGGTTTTCATTCATTTTCCTGCCTGGCAAGTTGTTGTTCTATGCCCTGGTTACAGCGTGTGTGGGCATACAGTACTCTTGAGGGTGATGGTAAGGAGCCTTTAGGCTGATATTGATAGTTGTTTTAAGAGTCTATCCACAGAAAAACACACAGAAGCTATCTGGATGGATTGGAATTGGTGGGAGAGTTTCCAGGAAGTACACAGGGGACCAGAGAAGTACATCTGCTCCAGCCAGCCTGGTAGAAGGCTGAGGTGACTCAGGGTCCAATTCTGTAGAACCTCATACACTGGCACATAGATTCCCACGGGCTAAAGGACACCGCTGGCTGGCACTTGCCCTGCTCCCAATGCAGTGGAATTCACGACCCTATTTCAGTGGTTGGCGGGACACAGAGGAAGACAATTTGATGTTTGAATAGTCACAACTAGGAGGAGGGATGGGATGCTACTGTCATCTAGTGGGGAGACACAAGGAGTGCTAGGAAATGACCCACAATGCCCAGAACAGCCTTCCCCCAACAAAGAATTACCCAGTCTCAAATGTTAGTGGTGCTGAGAGTAAGTAACCCTGATGTGCCTACTTGAACAGCCGATGTCAGGACCAACTTGTAAACTTTCCTCTCCAAGCAATCAGTGCATTGCATTTTTACAGAAAAGAAAACATTAATAAAAGAGAAAGGAATTAATTGTCCAATATCTATCATCTCTTCACAGTAATCAGAAACTTAAGGATAAAGCACTCTTAAATATGATGCTTTTGTCAATTGGAACCTTGGCTCTCAAACCTAACTGGTTCCAGAAGGCTGTTTGAGAAGCCATTTGCTTGAAAACAGAATCATGTTTTCCCATTAGAAATAGTGTAAGTTGAATTCATTTATTCTAGACCCCCAAGTAATTCCCTGTTTTAACCTTTCTTATATACATTACATGTCTAATGCACTGTTACATCTATAAACAGACATTTCTTTTTGGGTATTTATCGAACCACCTAGCCTGAAACGGATCATTTTCAGCACTGGTCTTTCAGGAAGTCAGTGTGAATCTTTGCTTTTTCACATAGTATTGCCTCTGAAATGCTGTCACTGGCTAACTGCGTTTCATGTCTCCAAATCAGCAACAGTTCTTCTACCTCTCTAATTGCTCATGATCATCGTTTCTTCCACACATTAAAAAATTAGCATTTCTTTTTGAAAAAAAATATTTTAAAAATATATTTTATTGATTTTTTTACAGAGAGGAAGGTAGAGGGATAGAGAGTTAGAAACACGACGAGAGAGAGACATCGATCAGCTGCCTCCTGCACACCCCCTACCGGGGATGTGCCCACAACCAAGGTACATGCCTTTGACCAGAATCAAACCCGGGACCCTTCAGTCCGTAGGCCTATGCTCTATCCACTGAGCCAAACCGGTTTTGACAACATTAGCATTCTTCTTCTTCTTCTTTTTTTTTTTTTTAAAATATATTTTATTGACTTTGTACAGAGAGGAAGAGAGAGAGATAGTCAGAAACATCAATGAGAGAGAGTCATTGATCAGCTGCCTCTTGCACACCCCCCACTGGGGATATGCCCGCAACCAAGGTACATGCCCTTGACCGGAATCGAACCGGGACCCCTCAGTCCCCAAGCCGATGCTCTATCCATTGAGCCAAACTGGTTTTGGCAACATTAGCATTCTTGATGGCCCGTTTTTGTTTTAAAATTGTGCTAATTGTCCATTTCACCAGTAACAAAAGCAAAAATAAAAGCACATAAATATGCATAGCACAATTTCCTTAGATATTAACAAGGTGAGGTTTAGGGGTAAACTGCCTCATCTTGGTGTACTTTTTCTCCTTTGTGGCCTGAGTGATGCTTTTTGTCATGCTGATGGATCAGCGTGAACAGGTTGTGAGGTTGACTATAGAGACATTTTTTTCCTTGAACAACTTGGTTGAGAACCAATTGTTTGATATGGGAGATGTTTGAGAACTGAGGTTTAACCATATATTTATGGTTAAATATACATATAGTACATATGAAATAATCCTGGGCCTATAGTATGAGGCCTTAAACACAGTTATTTTTTTGTAGCTTACTTTTTCCACCTCAAATGTTTCAGAAATCAGGCTATCTCAGCAATTCATCATGTCTTTAAAAATACTAATATTAAGCATTAGTAATCATCAGCATCAACGACATCATATTTATCATCATCATTATTAGCATTACCATTAATATATGCTCATTATATGCCTGCCATCTTGTGCTGTGCTTTCACATACATTATTTCATTTGCTCCTCATGCTGAATGCATGGGGTTGATGCTATGAGGTCTATTTCATTTATGGGGGAAAAAAGGACTGAGAGTTTATGTCACTTGGCCAAGGCCACCCAGCTTGTAAGTCACGGAGGTGATATGCAAACCATCATCTGTCATACCCCACAGCCAGTTCTTTCAATCACTATCACCCATTGCATTCTTAAAAACTGTTCTTTTAGTTGTAGTCTTCCAGGCTTTGCAAATACTTCAC
Organism: Pipistrellus hanaki; assembly: GCF_964339955.1. NCBI lineage: Eukaryota > Metazoa > Chordata > Mammalia > Chiroptera > Vespertilionidae > Pipistrellus > Pipistrellus hanaki. Next base: position 93,742,179 of record NC_140524.1, read on the forward strand.
TGTGTTAGGTCAAAGTAAAATAAGCAAAGGCTAAAGAGACAGCAAAATTGTCACTTTCACAACTCTGACATGTTGGTTTATTCGTTCATTCATTCATTCATTCATTCACGTATGCATGTATAGATGCATCACTCCATTCAATGAACATTTAAGCGTAAAGCATGCACCAGGTGCTGAAGATACCAGTTTTGGGAATGCACATATGATTTAGACATAGTGTCTACAAGGGTACATTTAAATAGCCAGCACATAGCATGGAAGCTCTTTATAAGGGTCCTGAGAAAAAGGCAGGGTTATTGTCTGTGAAGGTCAGAGAAATCATGAGAGAGAGACTGAGAGAAAGGCAAAGGAAGAAAAGGAAAGAAAGGAAAGGGGGATTGAAGAGTGGGGCAGACAGAACAGCAGTGATTGAGGCAGTGCTGGGTGACAGGGACCTGGCCCAGTCCTGACAAAACTGCAGCAGAGGCCTCTGTAGAGTCTACCTTTGCTCTCAGGATGAGCAGGTTGAGTGAGGGCTTAGCAGGTGGCTCTCTGTCATCCTGAGACAGCCATCCCCTACCCATGAGGCCCTTTCTCTCCTTCCTGCTCATGCTGTGTGCAGCCCACGCAGCAAAACAGAGAAGCAAATTCCAGGCTGTCTAATCAGGCTTCACCGCATTGTGACAGCGCTGTTTTTTGAACTCTGTCCACACATGGCATTTGAGAAGAAGGAATCAGGAGGAGCAAATAGAGACTTACACATTTCAATTGTACTCTCTTGCCGCAGCTCCCTGCCTGTGAACTACATCCTACAACCTTTGGTTTAGGGCTTTATGCAGATGGCGTGGTGGTGGCTGCTTTATCCCAGGCAGGGTTGGTCAATTGGCTTCTCACCGAGGAAAATTTCTATTAAGCGGTCGACAGATTGGAGTCGCTTTTATCCACGCAGGTGGCATAAAGGCTGTTCAGAACCGTGCATCTTGAATGCAGAAAAAAAAAAAAAACCAACAAAAAAACAACACAGCAGAACACAAGCTGTCCTACTGGCCAAATGTCATTGGATGACTTCTGTAGAAAGGACCATGTCACTTCCTTCCAGCCCAGGGGGCCTCCCCTGACATGTATGTAGCAGGCACAGCCAAATCCTTAACAAGGAATACACATTTGACTGACTAGCTCTTGCCTGATTTGCAATTTTGGATACAAATGATAGCAATCATGGCTGCCCTTTACTTCTAGAGGCAACAATTAATTCCTGAAAACTTACCAAATGGATTTATTAAATTCTGAGCGTTCAAACATACATTTATGCAGCCTCAATTAATTTTCATTTCCTAATCATTTTGTATGCCAGCTGCTTGGAATTTACCTTGGCTGAATTAACCTTTTTCTTCAGAAGGCAAGTTCACAGCATGAACTTGATTTGAATGGGAAGGATTAATGCACTGGCATGAATTCACTCATTTAATAAGTGAACATCTGTGTACCCACTGCAAGCTAAGCCCTACAACAGTAGAGGTAGGTGATACAAGGCAACCCCCTTCAAGAACCTCACAGTCTAGCTGAGTGAGGATATGAGAGGGGGACATTAGCACCTAATGGCTGCAGCAGGAATGAAGAAGAAATAAGACACAACCTTTGAATATAGGCGATGAAGATTCTATATAGGATGCTGGAAAATAGATCTACTGAAGAGCATACATGTTAGAGGTGATTTAGGCACAGGTTCATGTTCTGGCTTTGCCATTCCCTTGGTCTGTAATATGGCATAATTGCTCTGATTCTTTTTCTGAAAAAAAAATGATAAAAAGTACCCCTCGTTTGTCCCTACCCTAAGGGACATTTAGTCAAGTTTTGAGACATTTGGTTGTCACACCTTAGAGTGGGTACTATTGGTATCTAGTGGGTAGAGGCCAGGGAAGCCACTGAACATGCCACAATGCACAGGACAGCACCCACAAGGAGTGCAGACAGTGCTGACAGAGAAACACCAAATTACATAGTGTGTATAAAGTGCTTTGCACGGCGGCAGCTATTATTGTTACTAATGAGAGTATGCAACCATCGGAAGGAACTTAATTTATGACAAGGGCAGTGGATGTGCTGGATAGAGTGGGACACACCTATGCTCTGCTTCCAGCTATGTCTCTGACATTGGATGAGTTCCTGATCACGCTGAGCCACACCTATATATATATAAAAGCCCAGCGACCGAATGGCACAATGAACAGAATGACTAGAACAACCAGTCGCTATGATGCTCACTGACCACCAGGGGGTAGACGCTCCATGCAAGAGCTGCCCCCTGGTGGTCAGTGTGCTCCCACAGGGGGAGCGCTGCTTGGCTGACCGGGATGAGTGGTGCTTCCACAGTGGGAGCAGCCACTCAGTGGGCGGGTCCACAGCTGCTCGGTTGACTGCTGACTGGGATGAGCGGCTGCTCCTGCAGCTGGCTCATCCCTGCAGGCCACGCCCCCAACCAGTGCATGAATCCGTACACCGGGCCTCTCGTTTATAAATAAGAACGATAATACTAATCTTGATAGGGGACCATAAAGAGAGTGAATTGACTCAGATGGGTCACCCGGCATGAACTGGTGTCCAGAAAGTGTTCATTCCCTTTGTTGTCTCCACAACTGCTGATGCCCTTTGCCCACTTTTTTCCAAGGGTAGGAGTTGGTTGGTTGTTTTTTGAAGGAAATACTCTCTAAAGCAGGGGTCTTCAAACTACGGCCCGCGGGCCACATGCGGCCCGCAGAGGAGTCTGATCCGGCCCGCCAGGTTTTTTGGGCAGTGAGCGCAGCCGAGGTGTTACAGTAGGAATTAGTAGTTCATATAGTCCGGCCCTCCAGCTCTCTGAGGGACCGTGATCTGGCCCCCACTTTAAAAAGTTTGAGGACCCCTGCTCTAAAGAGTAGCTCTGCCTATTTCCCGAGGGAATATGAAAAAGCTTACTGAAAATGAAAACCCATTAGCTGTGACTCATATGAGCTCACTGAAGTATCTGTAAGCATCCAGGAGGATCTTTTTCTCTGCCACCACCTACCACGGATCCTTTGAGCTTAAGCCAGTTTGTGAGATGATTTCTAACCTACAAGTATCCTCTTTGTCCTGGAGGAGGCACTGCAGTCCCATTTTTCAAAACCTGCAGCAGACACGATTTCCAAAGAAAATCAGTTTAAGAAATATTTGGAGAATCAACCTGCGATTCTCTTCCTGTCAAGGAAAAGTGAAACAAGGCATTTCAGACACCATTTTACTGAAGGGGCTCAATGTCTGAAAAGAGGCATCCCATTTTTTAAGCAATTGTTTGTACACAGACTATATACTATTTTAGAGTCTGGTTCAGAAACTAAAACAAGATCCATGTTGATCAAAACACCCAAAAGTGCTCTAGAGGTCTTCTCTATGACATCCTGCCTTGGCTTATGCCCCATTCACACCCAATTCTCACCTATTATTATTCTCAAGAAGTATTTTCTCCCTAACTCCTGATGTTACTTGATTTGATAAGTAATGTCTACTTATAATAGTGAAATAGGTAGGTGAAAATAAATAATAGGTAGGTCAGTAATAAATAGGGGTGCCAAAGAAGATGGAAGCATGGAGACTCTGTGAAATGGAATCATGAGCTAGGCAATGAGGAAACAGAAGTTTGTTTGGAGTTTTGTGGCAAAAACTAAATCACATCCTCTAATTAGAGGCTAATGTGGCAATAATATTAACTAGCCCTCACAATTGATTTTTAAGAATTCCAAAGTACTTTTGTGCTCACTCTCTTTTTCGAGGTTCACAACAGTTGTCCGAGAAAGGTAGGGCAAGAATTGAATTTGTAGTTCATTCTTTTTTTTTTTTTTGGTTCTCTTTTAAAAAACAAATCTTTATTGTTCAGATTATTACAGTTGTTCCTCTTCCCCCCCCCCCAATGCTCCCCTTCATCCACACCCTGAGCATGTGTAATAACAGGGAATCGAACTTGTAACCTTTTTGGTGCACAGGAAGATGCTCCAACCAACCGAACCACCCGGCCGGGGCTAGAGTAGTCATTCTTGAACTTTCTTGTGCATCAGCATCATCTAGAGCAGTGGTTCTCAACCTTCCTAATGCAGTGACACTGTAATGCAGCGGTTCTCAACCTGTGGGTCATGACCCCTTTCACAGGGGTCACCTAAGACGATCAGAAAACACAGATATTTACATTACAATTCATAACAGTAGCAAAATTACAGTTATGAAGTAGCAACAAAAATAGTTTTATGGTTGGGGGTCACCACAACATGAGGAACTATATTAAAGGGTCTTGGCATTAGGAAGGTTGAGAATCACTGGTCTAGAGGGTTTCCTGAAATTGATAATGCTGGGCCCTACCTCCAGAATCAGAGTTTCTGATTCAGTAGGTCTGGGGTGTGGCTGAGAATTTGCATTTCCAATAAGTTCCCAAGGGGTTTCTGCTGCTGTTTTGGGGGCCACACTTAGAGACCCACTGACTTAGAGCCATCAATCTAGGGTTGGCAAACCAGGGCCCACAGACCAAAAGCAGCCCATCATCTGGTTTTCTTTTTAGTTAAACTTTTTATTTTGAAGTAACTCCAGATTCACATGCAGTTGTAATAAATAACACAGAGATATCCATGGATGCAATGATTGGGAAGAAAGAATAGGAATCTCCATGAAAATATTTCTAAGGAAAAACTTGCCAAGTTTCCAATATATGCAGAGACCAAAAAGCCAGGATTGATAATCTTCATTCAAGCATACTGTGATGGATGTCCAGGTAGAGGAAGCAAAACACAAAAGGGGTTCTAAATTTCAACTGTGTCCCATACAAGACAGGACCAGGATCCCAAGTACTTGGCTGATTGATAGGCATTTGCATAGCTCTTCTCAAAAAGTAATTATGACATAAAAAGTGAAGCCAGTTTCCGAATAACTGAGTTGTTCAGCCCTGGACTTTGGGTTAGAAGGACCTATTCTAGTTAACTTTGTCCTAGGTGAGGCAGCAAGTTTCTGGATATAGTTAGACCCATGGTCCTCACCACTAACTGCACACTAGGGTCACCTGGACTTGCTTGAACCCCCTTTGACCAATTAATTCTTTGAGGGAGGGGTATATTTCATGAGACCCCCTGGTGAGTCTAAGGCAGGGGTCTTCAAACTGCAGCCCGCGGGCCACATGCGGCCCGCAGAGGAGTCTGATCCGGCCCGCCAGGTTATTTGGGCAGTGAGCGCAGCCGAGGTGTTACAGTAAGAATTAGTAGTTCATATAGTCCGGCCCTCCAGCTCTCTGAGGGACCGTGATCTGGCCCCCACTTTAAAAAGTTTGAGGACCCCTGGTCTAAGGACTTGGGTCAGAAGGACTGAGAAAGAGGATGTTTCACAGATCCTCCCTGGACAGACCAGAGTGAAATCTTTCTTGCTTGGAAAAGTAATTCTTGGGTTGAATGTCAAAGTTGTTGGGATGAAAGTTTCTAAATGAGGAAAACAGCCTAGCATTCTTAGGGAAGTCATGCAGCATAGATGTACACTTATTCAGAGGATGATCTAGTGGTGAGCCACAGCCTCTGTTTGGGATAGAACACGGGGAAGAGATGCTAAGTTATTCAGACTGCCACATGAGTCAAGAGCAATAGCCATATTGGGCTGAGAAGAAGCTGAGTACGCTCTGGTCCCCACTAGTGAGTATGCTGTGCCTTGTCATTGTGATATGTGACTAGCCACCAATATGTAGAGTCATATTCTCATAGATCAGAGAGGATCATCAATGTCATTTAGTTCAACCAAGACCCCACAGCCTGGTAGGTCCTTTCTATACCCCCTGCTTTGTATTATAGATATGACCCCTATTCTGGAGAGTCACTTGGGTTTAACCATGAACTGAGCAACTTTTAACCCTTATCCCAATCCTGTCTCTAAAAGCTGCCAGGGATGTGTTCCCTCCAAATAATCCCAGTTGCATTCTTTGGAGTGACTCAGTAAGTAGAGAGTCCAAGGAAGTCCCCATTCTATTGGAGTTTCTTTTAACAAGTTCAGTCTCTGGTTGTAAACATAATATAAGTGGATTATGTTTTCAGTGTGATGTGCTAGGGCAGTGGTTGGCAAACTCATTAGTCAACAGAGCCAAATAGCAAGAGTACAATGATTGAAATTTCTTTGAGAGCCAAATTTTTAAAGCCTGAACCTCTTCTAATGCCACCTCTTCAAAACAGACTCGCGCAGGTCGTGGTATTTTTGTGGAGGAGCCACACTCAAGGGGCCAAAGAGCCGCATGTGGCTTGAGAGCCACAGTTTGCCGACCATGGTGCTAGGGAGTAACTGATGGGTCATCCAGCTATGTTGGCTTGTTCCCACAAAGCTGAAACAATGAGTTCTCAGAACGCCAGCTTTCTAGAGTCTGGACACTCACTATTTCAGAAATACCCAAAGCAACATGGTCTTACCCTGAAGCTAAGATCTGGTTTTGGAGGAAGTGCCAACTTTTTATGATTCTTACCAATAGTAACTATTCATTAACATAATATAAGACTGGACTTGGCGTAAGCTAACTGTATTAGTTATATATTGCTGTGTAACAAATTACCCCAAACATAGCAGCTTAAAACAATAATAAAAATTATCTCAGTGTTTTTGTGGATCAGGAATTCAGAAGTGTCTGAGCTGGGTGGTTCTGGCCTACAGTCCCTCATGAAGTTGCAGTCAAGATGTTGGCTAGGACTGCAGTCATCTAAAGTCTTGACTAAAACTGGAAGGTCTGCTTTCAAGATGGTGCACTCATGCTACTGGCTAGTTGGCAATGACAGTATCAAGGAGGACTTTGTGCCTTCCCTGGTGAACTTGGCCATTAGGATGTTTGGGAGCCATCAACATGGCAGCTGGCTTCCCCCAGAGCCAGTGATTTAAGAGACAGCAAGGCAGAAGTCTCAATGGCTTTTATAACCTAGCTTTGAAAGTCACTGTCCACCATTTCCGTGATATGCTATTGTTTACACAAGTTGGCCCTACTCAATGTTGAAGGGAACGACACAGAGTATAAATACTAGGAGGCAAGACTCAGTGGGGTCCGTGAGAGGATGCCTACAACTGCAGCCTACCCCTCTTTTAAAAAAAATTGTTGAGTACACTGAGGTTCAGAGAAGTGAGGTTTGCCCAGTCAGAATGTTAACATTTCAGTTTTTGATTTTCTTTCAATCCCACTAATCCTTTTAAACTGTCATTTTGTTTTTTAAATATATTTTTATTGACTTTAGGGAGGAAGGGAGAGAGAGAGAGAGATAGAAACATCAATGATGAGAGAGAATCATTGATCAGCTGCCTCCTGCACGCCCCCTACTGGGGATCGAGCCCGCAACCCAGCATGTGCCCTTGACCAGAATCAAACCTGGGACCCTTCCTTCAGCCCACAGGCTGATGCGCTATCCACTGAGCCAAACTGGCTAGGGCTCAACCCCACCAATCACCATCCACAGTTTCTTGTATTTATTTAAACACCAAGTGTTGTTTATCTTTGAGGAGATTAGATAGATTATTTCCAAATGTAAAGCCAGTTTCCCTCGTGTTTTTAACACAGGAAGCCTTCATAAACCAGACAATCTATAAGCAAAGTGTATACCCCAAACACTTGGGAAATGTTTTTCTTCACTTCCTTGCCTCATTAGGGATGAAATGCTCCAGATGGAGAAAAAAAAGAAAGCAGAACCTCTTAGGGAAGGCAAATCCAGTGCTTAAAGGATCAATTTTAGCCTTTGCACACTGTTCCCTCTCCTTGGCTTATTCTGAGGGTGAAAGCAAGAACCATCAGAACAAAGAAAACAAGAAACATGAAAAAGCAGAGAATATCATAAAAAGTCAAACCAATGCAAGGGCCATGCTCCTCGGGACTGGCTGTCTCATTAATCCCAAATGAAAGACAGCGATCCAGCCACATGCACTCCCCATGAGAAGCCGAGTTGTTTTCTTTCCCTTCTTTTTTTCCGAAAACACAGAAAAATACATGCGCAGACACCCACGCACGGATTTGGAAGCACAAAACTCAAAACTGTGATAAATATGATCAGAATTCTTTTCTTTTCAGGATCCTCTCTGAAACAGCCATCTTCTAAGAAAGGCAACAACCAGAAAGAAACTTCTTGTATATTCTCCTTCTCCATTAAATCGGCTAAAAAACAACCCAGGCCTGTCATCTCTCATCAATGTAACCAGTCAGGAGACATGATGATTTTCTCCCTGCCTGACCTATTTTGTCTAATGGGGCCCACTCCTTTGCCCTCTGACAAGCTACCTTCTCTCCCGAGTTCCATTTATAGCAGGGCTTTGTTCACGGTTAAATCCTTAGGAACGGATCCATCTCTCTCCCATGGTTTACTTCCCTTGTTCAAGAAACGACGCAATGCGATCAGACTGCCCACTTCTGCTTTATTTAAACTCATATTCTTCCCAGCCCACAAAATACTGCAAATTGACAGGTGAGAACAGTATGAGCCCCCATTGTCCACCCAGCAGTCTGTGGTCACTTGCAATTTGTCTTGTATTTAGTTCTCCAAGTAATGCCTCTATGACCTGTGGGAATTTTCCCAAGTCCCTCATAGCACTTTGAGATCCGGAGCTAAAAAGCTTCAGTGAGGAGCCCTGGGCCTTTGCTAATGGTGAAGGGCCTCCTCTCTGAATCCTCAGGCAAGAGCCCTTGGTCAAGAGCTATGAGTTTCTGATGTCTGACCCTCTCTTCATCTCGAAAGAAGGTTTACAAACTCCATTTATCCACTGTTCTTGTTTCTGTCACACAGGTGACCTCTCTGAACAACTGGAGCATTAATGGCCCAAAGCTGTCAAAATGACCTGTGCACTTCACTACTCAAAACCTCTTCTCTCTTGTTTTTCTTTTAGTTGCCAGAGCCCTGCAGTCAACATATCTTTCAAAAAAAAAAAAAAGAAAGAAAAAGAAAAAGAAAAACACACAGAAGTGATAATGTCACTGCCCTGCTGAGCATCCTTCACTGGCTCCCCATGACCCTCAGGGACTGCACTAACTGACTCAGACTCACCAGTTTCCCCCCATCTTACATTTCTGCCCATGCAGGGGATTCCTTGCTCCAACCCTAGTGAACTTCTCCCAGTTCATGGAGGTGCCACGCTGACTCTAGGCTTTTACACATGCTCAGAATATTCTTTTCCAACCTCTCCTCCTCCTCTCCTACCCATCATTCAGGGCTCAGTTTTTTTTTTTTTTTTTAATAAATCTTTATTGTTCAGATTATTACAAATGTTCCTCTTTCCCCCCCTCCATTGTTTCCCTCCACCAGGTTCCAACCCCACCCTCTGCCCTTTCTCCACCCCCCATTGTCCTCATCCATAGGTGCACAGTTTTTGTTCAGTCTCTTCCCGCACACCCCACTCCCCGTTTCCTTGAGAATCGTCAGTCCACTCCCCTTCCATACCTCTGATTCTATTATATTCACCAGTTAATATTGTTCATCAGATTTTTTAATTCCCCTGGCTTTTAGTTTCACTTGTTGATAGTTACGTATTTGTTGTTCATAATTTTTATCTTCTTCCTCTTTCTAAAGAACCTCCTTCAGCAATTCATATAATTCTGGTTTGGCGGTGATGAACTCCTTTAGCTTTTTTTTTTTTTTTTGTGAAGCTCTTTATCTAGCCTTCGAGTCTGAGTGATAGCTTTGCTGGGTAGAGTATTTTTGGCTATAGGTTCTTGCTATTCATCACCTTGAATATTTCTTGCCATTCCCGTCTGGCCTGCATGGTTTCTGTTGAGAAATCAGCTGACAATCGTATGGATGCTCCTTTATAGGTAACTACCTGCTTTTCTCTTGCTGGTTTTACTATTCTCTCTTTGTCTTTTGGTCTTGGAATTTTAACTATGATGTGTTTTGGTGTGGTACTCTTTGGATTCCTTTTGTTTGGGTTCTGTGTGCTTCCTGGACTTGTAAGTCTATTTCTTTCCCCAGGTGGGGGAAGTTTTCTGTCACTATTTCTTCCAATATTCTTTCGGTATCTTGCTCTCTCTCTTCCAAGGCTCAGTTTTAATACTATTTCTGAAAAGCCTTTTCATAAAGTTCTTTAAAGTGGATAAAGCATTCAGTTTCCTACGTTTGACCCGTCACAGCAGAGCCCATCACCAGGAAGTAGTGGATTACCATCACTTATCTTATTGTCTGCCTTTCCTAGAATCTAGATGTTCAGTCTCCTGAAGGGAGGTAACTTGTCCACTGGTATATCTACAGAACCTAAAACATTGTCTGGCATATAAAGCAACTAAAATAATACTAGGCATCTGGTTCCACTGTTAAGACAATTTAAGCACAGAGCCTCACCTAAAAGAAGCAGACTCCTGGATAAAGACAGAGAACAGACTGACAGCTCTCAGGTGGGAGGAGAATGGGGGCTGAGTGAGATGGGTGAAGGGATTAAGCAAAGAAAAGAAGAAAAACTCTGCCCTAACCAGTTTTGCTCAGTGGATAGAGCGTCGGCCTGCAGCATGAAAGGTCCCAGGTTCGATTCCGGTCAAGGGCATGTACCTTGGTTGTGGGAACAACCCCAGTGGGAGGTGTGCAGGAGGCAGCTGATCGATGCTTCTCTCTCATTGATGTTTCTAGCTCTCTATCCATCTCCCTTCCTCTTTGTAAAAAATCAATAAAATATATTTTTTTAAAAGGAAGAAAAACTCATAGAAACAGAAAACAGTATGGTGATTGCCAGAGGGAAGGAGGGTGGGGGGAAGTAGAAGTCAGTATAGGAGGGATAAATGGTGATAGAAGGAAACTTGACATTGGGTGATAAATATGTAATACAATATACAGATGCTGCATTATAGAATTATATACCTGAAACCTATGTAATTTTATTAATCAATGTTACCCCAATAAATTCAATTAAAAAAGAAAACTTTCTAATCTTAGAAAAAAGAAACAAATTGACAGCCAAAAATGGGCTCAAAAAAGAATGCAAATCTTCATCTAAGAGACATTTACATTGTAAAGCACACAGTTAAACTACCTAAAAATTACCTTGTCAGCCCAAAGATTCCTTCATCCTAAAGACTTCTTAGCCCAAATTTCTCTTCATTATTTTCCCCATATCCAGTTTTCCAGTGATTGTCCCAGTCCTTTTTTTTTCTGTAATTTTTACTCTAGTCACACACACACACACACACACACACACACACACACACACAATATATATATATATATATATATATATATATATATATATATATATATATATATCCTCATCCAAGGATATTTTTTATTGATTTTTTAGAGAGAGAGGAAGGGAGAAAGAGAGAAACATCAATGTGAGAGAGAAACATTGATCGTTTGTCTCCCGTATGTAGACCAACTGGGGATTGAATTTGAAACCTGGTTATGCGCCCTGACTGGGAATGGAACCCACAACCCTTCAGTGCATGGGTCGACACTCCAACCAATTGAGTCACACCAACCAGGGCTTATTCACTCATTGTAATTCTCCTCTGCACCCATTTAGAGCTCCGCCAACCACCAGCTTGAGGTGAAGATGACAATGACTGAATCTTGCTTGGAAGGCAGAGGGGGATGAAGGGATGTTCTCACTTATAATCTCTTTGTGGGTCTTTATCTCCAAATAAATAGTAATAATAAATGCACATTTATTGAGTATTTACTATGTGGGAGGCGTCTTGCTAAATGCTTTAATATGCTATCCTCACAATAATCCCGTGAGCTTGATACTATAATTTTCCTATACTTCGGAAGAACACTTGCCCCAGGTGGCACAGCTGAGAAGCAGGAGAGCTGGGATCTGAAGGCAGGACCTGCACAAAAATGTGTCCACAGCAGGCACTCAGTCAACTTTTGTTGCATGTATACGCAGGATCCACCCAGGAAGCAGCCTGGAGACAGGCAAGGCAGGAGGCATTATAGCAATTCCTCTGATTGTTGCAAGCATATGTCAAAGCTTTATTTCAAAGTTGCTTCAGGAGTCTTCAGAAAACCAGCTCAAAAACTTAGAATAGGAAGAAAATGCAGTTAGATAATACTGTTAGGCCAGGTACAAGTGGTCATTAAACAATGTGACAAGGCTTATTGAGTGAGGCGAGCAAACCTAATTTCCCAGAAGGGGCTCTGCATCTCATAGTTCATCAGAAAATCCCTCATATATTTTACCAAAAATGCTTTCCAGAAGGGGCCACTCATCGCCCCAGAGCACAAAGCTGTCGCGGTACCTCAGGACCGTAGCCATTTGGGCGGATAACTCTTTGAGGTGGGGCGATTCTGGGTACCACTGTAGGATGCTTAGAGCAACACTGCCCCCTATGCACAAGATGCTAGTGGCACCACCTCCTCCTGGTTATAGTAACCAAAACCATCTCCATGTATGGCCAAATGTCCAGCAGGGGGAAGATGTGGCCTACTGCCCTCCATTGAAAACCACTGCTTTAGACCCTTGATCCTCAGTGTGGTCTATAGACAAACAATAGCATCCTTTTGGGGGTTTGCTAGAAATGCACAGCCCAGGTCCACTCCAGACCTCCTGAATCAGAATCTGCAATTTAACAAGACATCGGACAAGTGCTTGCTTCTATGTTCTCCACTGTGGCTGTACATCAAAGGCTTAGGGAGTTTAAAAAAAATACTGATTCCAGTCCCAGGGATTCTCATGTCATTGGTATGGGGCATCCTTTGCTTTGGGAGTTTTCAAAACTCCCTAGGTGATTCTAATGTGCAGTCAATTTGAGCTCCTGTTCTGTGTGGTTAAAAAAAAAACAAAACCTCACAACTGTGGGAGTGATTTATAATAGTCTATAAAAAAGACCCCACACTTCCAAAGTTGCTAACCAATTTTTAAAATACTTGTGGGGATGATTTAGGGGGAAAATGAAGTCATTGATTAAGCTTCCCCAGACAGCATTTTAAAGAAGGCAGAGCTATCAAAATCATCCCACAAAACCTTGCCGATTAAAAAAAATTCTGTACTTGAAAAAAATTAAATAGAACACTCAATCAAGGAAATTGCTTTGCATGAAATATACAATTATGTAAAGAGCCCATGCAAGTTGGGAAGCAAAATGCTAACACCTTAATATATAAACAGAAAACGGAAATGAGCTCACAATTCTCAAAAGTGGTTGTGTAATTAGTAGAGATGCATGAGAAAATGTACAGCCACACTAGTAATCAAAGAGATGCTCAAAAAAATATAGTTATCAATTTTCCTCTAATAAAATTCACAGAGAAGAGTGGAAAAATGATAATGAAATAGACACTTGTTAATTCTTTCAATGGATGTTGAGTGTCCACTGTATAGCAGGCACTATACTGGCATGGATGATGAGGATATGGGTCTTTGTAAACAGAGAGAGGCCCAAACCAGTTTGGTCTAGATCAGAGGTTGGCAAACTCAAATACCAACAGTACAACAATTGAAATTTCTCTTGAGTTAAACTTCTTCTAATGCCACTTCTTCAAAATAGACTCACCCAGGCTGTGGTATTTTGTGGAAGAGCCACATTCAAGAGGCCAAAGAGCCACATGTAGCTCGCGAGCCTCAGTTTGCCAACCACTAGTGAAGGGGAAAGAGGTTCAGACAGGCTTTTAATTCTGGACCAACCATTAACTAGCTGTGTGACCTTGGACAAGTGACTCAATCCTCTGAATTTTAATTTCCAAATTTCTAAAATGAGAAATACTGAAACTCTAGTTCCATTTACTTTTGAAAGTAGTTTTACTATTTTAGAAGATTATGAAATGTTAGAGTTATATCTGCCTGACGGTACATCAAAGGTCAGGTTTTTATTGGGTTCTGAATCTTTGGGTCACTCATTACCACCATCTCTCTATATAAAAGGCTAATATGCTAAGTGTCCCTCCTACCCTCCAACTGGTTGTTATGACATGCAATGACCACCAGGGGGCAGATGCTCAACGCAGGAGCTGCGGAGCTGCAATGACTTGGCAGTGGCGGTTCTCAGGTGATGCACCCTGAAACAAGAGAGGAGGGAGCCCAATCCCTTACCGGGCCTGATTCCACCTTTGGCTGTGGGTTATGTTGTTGCTGGGGCACTTTCGGCCTCGAATCTGTTTACTGAACACTTACATTTGTATTCCAAACCTTGTACGACAGCAACTTTGTAGAGTGCCCTCTCACACTCTGGGACCCTTCAGGGGATGTTGGAGAGCCGGTTTCAGCTGATCCCCACAGGCCAGGCTAAGGGACCCCACCTGTCGAAGGGACCCCACAGACACCCTTTGAGCCATGGCACCACCCCAGGTGTGGCCAGCTGGGGAGGGAGAACAGGAGGTTGGCTCCAGGCATGTCCAGCCCTCTCACCCAGTCCCGTCCTGCTGGCCACCTTCTAATTAATTTCATTTCAATGTGCACAAATCTGTGCAGTGGGTCACTAGTTATTACTATAAAAACACAACTGAGCAAAGTCTATCTGTTGTAAGGTGATCACCATGACAATGTGCTTTCCTGAATGCCTTCCTGGAAAGAGGTAGGGAGGCCTACATTAGTTTCATAGGTTCTGTTAGCTTCATTTTAAGGAACTGGTTTTCTATTTGGATGTTCCAGAATCCCTGGCTGCTACAGACTGTTTCTAGACAGTTCTAAGAGGATGCTGGGTATTTCTCATGTAAGCACCATTGTCTTTAGACCTCAATACCTCGGGCCTGACAAACAAAGAAGGGTTTCACTATCTTCAGAAACTCTGAGAACCTCAGTTAAGATAGCAATCACCTTGACTTATTTATTACTTTGGGGTCCCCTGGGCATTATTGAGCTATGTTTCACTAGTGAAATCTTGGGTCAGCGTTTCCCAAGTGAAGTCAATGGCCCTTTTATAAATAGGAAGTTGTGCTCTGAAGGATGGTGAGAAATTGACCACAAAACCAGGATCCGCCAGTGGTCTTGATTATGCCCCATTTTCCACCAAGATCTCCCCAAATCCAATGTTATCACAGCTTTTAGCCCCCAGCTCTGACTTGATATTTGATATAACAAATTCTCAATACAATAGGATTTAAAAAACCCCAAAATCTTTTGAACTTACTTTAACCTGGACCTGCAACTTGCCTTTGCCTTAAGGTGACTTCTAGTCTCCACCTCCAGTACATAACACTACTCGAATCTTGATTTCAGGAGCAGAATATGCCCCCTCAAAAAAGCCCCACTCTGTGTGACTCACGCCTTTCATGCTTTTATTAGGTATTGGTGGAGACATTTTAATTTTTATGTTAGCCACACAAGGCTTTATGCACAAAAGCCAAAAGCCAATTTTGGTGGATGCTTCATAGTCTAAGACAAATTTTGGAAGTTCTTACTTCGAGTGTTCTTTCTTTTATTTTCTGAGTGGCTGTTTGGGATACCAGAAAGAACTCTGAGTCTGGAGTTGCCTGGGTGCAATTCCAGGCTGTGCACTCTCTGTCTTCTGATTTTGATGGGTGAGGTTCTCAGGAGCCTTAGTTGTAGCTTGCACTGCTTTCCTCTTCACACGGTCATGACGTGCATGGGACAATGTGTGTGAATGTGCTTGATAAACCAGAAGGCCCCACCAATGCCTTCTAACAAGCTCCAAAGCATCAACCAGTTTGCTCTGGGGGCAGGGCTGGCTGTTGCATATGCAACTGGACAGAACATGGGCATGGCCTTTCTCTTGACTACTTACTTGAGTGTCACTGTGTTTATGGTTCTATGATTTAGCACCACGTAGGAGGAAATACTCATTGTACTGCCCCTGAGTGCGTGTTGAAAGGACAAAATGCAGACAAGTGTTGAATGGAGTCTATTTCGTAAGTGATGTACGTGGGGCCATGGCGACCATGTAAGTAACACAGCTATAAATGGGTCATAGCAAAGCGTAAACATCACATGCTCCTCAGCCTGGACATAGGGTGATACAGGGAGATAGTGGGCATATCACCTCTTCACCAGCCAAGGTGAGCCTTTCCTAAACTAGAAGTGAGGCTTCTGTGTCTTTTGGTTTTGGGTGCAAAAGGTGGCTGGGGTATCTGGAGAGTGACTTTTTAGCAGGGTGCCTCGCATTCCTCTTTGCTCTCACAAATGTCTCCCATGGGAGAACAGGACACAGGAGAAGAGCTGACAGCTGGTGCCTAGGCAGCATAGCAGCGTGGCCCGGGATACCACCCAACACACTTGCATTCCAACAACCTGACAAACAAGTGAGCTTTCCAGCCTGGGCTATTTTAGCTCTGGATCCCTTCCCATTGTTCCAAGTTCTAAATTCGAGCACTGACCCAGGTCCCTGGATTCTTGGATTCTTGTATTTCAGTAACACATAGCCAATCGGAGTACACACTGAGTCCCCCAAGGCCAAGGACAGAAATGCTAGTCCTCTGGGGGCTTTGAACTTCTGGAAGGTCCTTGTGTGACCTTATCCATCATCAGTGTCCTGGGTGGCTGGGCCCTCTGGGATTCTACTGGGACCTGGGAGAGGGGAGCTGGCAAACGTGTGCAGGGTGGTCTGCAGAAAGCCAACTGCAATGACTGCTTCATTCCCTCTACTGCCTCCTGCTTTGCTCTTTCTATAAGGAAGAATGGGGTTCACTTTGTAGATTGAATGAGGTAATGGTGTAAAGCCAGTGGTGGCATGCCTGGCACAGAGTAGATATTCAAAACCGGCAACATCACCATCAGCTACTTGCTCCTTCACCTCCACATAGAGTACAGGCTGACGGCACTGGTCCAGTTCCCCCCTCTTCAGCCAGGTTCCCAGGCTTCCCTTAGGTCACAGACATACTGGGCAAAGGGGAAGAACACTGTTCCCTTGGGCCAGTGTGACATAAAGAGTCCCAAGCTTTTGCTTTTTTAAATAATATAGCCACCTTGGTGATCCAGGCAAAGTGAATAAAGGTTTGTCTTATGTTTTCAAAACTGTCTCAATGTCAGAGAGATCCATAAGCTGAACCAGTCGGGAGGGGCACCTTAAGGCTTTTATTTTTAATTTTTAAATATATTTTATTGATTATTTTACAGAGAAGAAGGGAGAAGGATAGTTAGAAACATCGATGAGAGAGAAACATCGATCAGCTGCCTCCTGCACATCCCCCACTAGGGATGTGTCCGCAACCAAGGTACATGCCCTTGACTGGAATCGAACCTGGGACCCTTCAGTCCGCAGGCTGATGCTCTATCCACTGAGCCAAACTGGTTAGGGCACCTTAGGGCTTTTATACAGTCACTGTAGAGTTGTTGCAAATGGCTCATCCTAAATTTCATAGGATAGCCATAAATTCACTACCTGGGATAGACAGGTGGTGGTCAAAATCCATTATCAAGCCTGTTACGGAAATGGTTCCCACTTCTGGGTTGCAGATGGTGCTTCACAGTCTGGCCACTTCTCAGAGAGAAATCACACCTCATAGAACATGCTTCAGTGACAATGTGCAATGAATCATCATCACCCCTTTGGTGCCGCTCAGAGAAGTCGAAGGAATGTCTCGGCTTCAGGGCAGCTCGTCATGGCCTCTCGCTTAGCCAGACACTGGCCATATGTCACCCAGGACAGCGACTACAGCAGGAAAATGACTTGAGCACACACAAGCCGTCACGGGGCTATGGCAGATCCATAACACCATGAGGGACTAGCACATCACGTCAACACTCCTGATTTACTGCATCTGTTGCCCCTTGCCCATCCCTGCTGCTTAACATTGGAGAATGTGGGTTTGGCTGTAACTCCAACTTCAGTTCTTATCCTCTTCTCACTGCTCCAGTGGTCCAACTCATCAGCCCCCAGCCCCTGCTATGTGTCAGGTGCTGTGATAGGCAATGTGATGTCAAAAAGAGTAGGTCATGTTCACACCCTTCAGAAGGTCACAGCTTAGAGGCAGTATAGCTATGACAGGAGAGCTATGAGAGAAGATTATGCTTATTGTAAAATGATTACAATGCAGCATGCTACAGGAAGAGACATGGAGGAGATTTTAGTAAAAAGTTATAAGCAAAGGGGGAGAGGCCTGAAGGCTCTTGTTATGTTACAGAAACAGTAAGTGACCAGCAAACTCAGTGTACGGTGTATGAGTTAAAGGGGTCAGAGACAGGCCCACATGTTGGGCCAGATGAGGCTGTAGAGTTGCTGGTCAACAACATGCATTTCACCTGGAAATCCTGGACTGGGGAGGAGGTGGTATCTTGCTTCCTTGGGGACTGGCATGGACTAAAAATTGAGTTTCTAAAAAATGCTAGAGTCCAGCAGGCTTGGCTCAGTGGTTGAGCATCGACCTATGAACCAGGAGATCACAGTTCGATTCCCAGTCAGGGAACATGCCTGGATTGATATTTCTATCTCTCTCCCTCTCCATTCCTCCTTGAGATAAATAAAAACATACATATTTAAAAAATATATTTTATTGATTTTTACAGAGAGGAAGGGAGGGAGATAGAGAGTTAGAAATATCGATGAGAGAGAAACATCGATCAGCTGCGTCCTGCACACCCCCTACCGCAACCAAGGTACATACCCTTGACCGGAATTGAACCTGGGACCCTTCAGTCTGCAGGCCGACATTCTATCCACTGCGCCAAACCAGTTTCAGCTAAAAACATATTTTTTAAAAATGCTAGAGAAATAGAAGAGCCCGTGCTGACTGCTGGTGATAATGGTTTTCAGTTCTGAAATGAAAAATACCTTCTACCTTTCCCACTGGTTCGAGAACAATCCAAACCTTCCCTGTTAGTGGAGTGGACGGAGCTCAAGTTTGGGTACTTAAGTTCAAATCCTAGCTTTTCTATTTACTGGGAAGGAGACGTTGAGATACTCTGCTAAATGACACAACAGGCTTTGTAATCTCTAGAGAAATACACAGCACAGCAAAGCTTTTGAAAAGACCTCTACTATAGAATTCTCCTCAGGCCTCAGCAGCCAAAACTGGGGCCCATGCCACCCTAGTGGTAAGAGAGCCTGACAAGTGTAGTATTTGATGAGTGCAATAAAGAACAAGGGTGAAAGTGGCTGTGGGTGGATATGGAGAGAGCCACGCCACAGTGTCTGCCACAGCGGGGAGGGGGGGACGACTTGTCTGTGGAGTTTTCTTTCTTCAGCCATTTGTAATAGGAAAAAATGTGAACATTCCATCTCCCTCCCTCCCTTCTTTCCTCCCTCCTTTCCTTCTTCCTTTCCTCCCTCCTTCTCTCTCTCTCTCTCTCTCTCTCTCTCTCTCTCTCTCTCTCTCTCTCTCTCTCTCTCTCTCCCTCTCCCTCTTTCTTCTTGTTAATCCTCACCTGAGGATATTTTTTCCATTGATTTTTAGGGAGAGTGGAAGAAAGAGGGAAAGACAGAGAGAAATATCGATGTGAGAGAAACACATCTATTGGTTGCCTCCTGCAGGAGCCCCGACCTGGGCCTGGGCCGGGGAGAAGCCTGTAACTAAGGTACATGCCCTTGACCAGAATCGAACCCAGGATCCTTTCATCTGCAGGACAACACTTTATCAAACCGTCCAGGGCTGAGCATTCCATTTATTAGAAAAGGTTCAACCCATTCACATAAGGGAAGACACACAATTAATGACGGTAAAGAAAAATGAAAAACAAATGTGTAAATAATGTCCCATGATGCCTGGTTACGTTACAAGAGATTTCAAAAGAGAAATAGCTCCCTATCAATGAGCTTTTGCTGCATAACTAACCACCCCCAAATCCAATGGCTTAGGACAAAATCATTCTTATTCCGCCCCATATGTTTGGGGCCCAGCTGGTCTAAACTGGAATCACTTATGCGTCTGTGGCAGCTGGGGACTCTGGGATAGATAGGGTTTGGTTGGGACACATTAGCTGGGGTGGCTCAGCTCCACATGTTTCTTGTCCTTCTGGGATCATCAGGTTAGCTTGGGCATACCCTGCTCCTGGTAATGGCAGAAGCACAACAGAATAAACAAAAACATGTGATACCGCTTGAGGCTTAGGCTCAGAACTGGCACACCATCACTCCGGCCTTATTCTGTTGGCTGAAACAGGCCAAACTCAGATATGAGAAATGATTCCTCAGCCACAATAGCAGAATACTAAAAGGTGCCATGGACATGGAGCTGGGTATAGGGAGGGGAGGAGCACGGGAGCCATGATTGCAAATTGACCACAGGCATGGAAGGTCTTACAAGTCATAAACATACTCTAATTCTTCAGAGGGAAGCTGTCCTAATATAGTTTGAATTGAAATCAATAGAGCCAAAGTTTATGATTATACTTTCTACTCACAGTTCACTTTATTTATTTTAAAATATATTTTTTACAGAGAGGAAGAGAGAGGGATAAAAAGTTAGAAACATCAATGAGAGAGAATCATCAATCAGCTGCCTCTTGCACAGCCCCTACTGGGGATGTGCCCACAACCAAGGTACATGCCCTTGCCTGGAATCGAACTTGGGACCTTTCAGTCCGCAGGCCAACAGTCTATCCACTGAGCCAAACCGGTTTTGGCTCACAGTTCACTTTATATTCATTGAATCGAGAGATGAAGTGTTCAAGTTCGACTTTGACTTGTACCTATCATACCGATTTACAATCTGCCCCTAAAAATATCTCATGAAAACTAAACTAATGCTTTCTTTGGTTTCTCTTTTGCAGGCATGATGTGAAGAACTGAAGAGTGAGAGAATAGGTTAAAATGAAAATAGCTCACTAAAAATTTTATATATTTGTATGAAGATTATGAACCTCCTGAATGCCTGAGACTAGCAGAAACGTCCTGTTTGTACATTTATATCTCTTCCTTCTAGCTGGCTGCACTTCATACTTCAATTTGTTTTCATGTTTGGCACCTTATAGAACACATAGTTCAAGAATCCACCTCCTGGAAGGTGTAGTTTTGAGGAAGAATATAATTTTACAGAGAGGGATATGGTCATATGCATAACAGTGATTGTGATTGGAAGCTCTATAAGCTACTTCCCACACTATTTTGGTCATTATTTGAAATGTATTTTAGTTCTTCACCTTCTAAATTATGTCAATAAAGTTTTTATGAGTTCAATAAATACGCAAGTAAATGTAAAATATGAATCAAGACTAATTAATTTTCAAAACTTTAGAGAGCTACATATTCCCCCACATGGACAGAAATTCTATATAATAAAAGCCTAATATGCTAAGTGTCCTACCATTCGTTCGACCTTTAGACCAGACACTATGATGCACACTGACCACCAGGGGGCAGATGCTCCGACTGGTAGGTTAGTTTGCTGCTGGGGTCTGGCCGATGTGGACTGGGTGAGATGGGTCAGACACACCCTGGAGCCCTCGTAGGGTCCCGCCCCGCCCCGATTGTGCATCTGTGCAGTCCCTCAGCCTGGCCTATGGACATCCCCCAAGGGGTTCCAGATTTCGAGAGGGCAGAGGCTAGGCCGAAAAACTCTATGCACCAAGCCTCTAGTGAGATATAAGAGCCAGTCAAACCCCATGTTGCCTAACTGGGGGCTGGTCATTCTGAATTATTTGGTACGGTGGGTAAAACTATAGCTGACTGATCAGTGCAAATGAAGTTAAGTATTGCCTAAGGAATTGGTCATCACTGATATTCTTCCTGCAAGGAAAACCTTATAGTGAGTGCATTTTACTTCCATAGAGGCTCAGAAATTCTCTTTGCCCAGATGGGGATAGAGTTCATTACAAGGTACTACGAAATAAATCTGAGTGATTAGAACAAAAGAGAGGGACAGATCATAACTTAGTTGTCCTAAGAAAGATGAACCGTATCACCTGCTGTTAAGATAGAGATTCTCTATGAAACTTAAATCAATGGCCAACATGATCATAAACAAGAAGGAATCATCCCTGCCCCTCTAGAGTTTTCTGATCTTCCTAAGATCACCAGGCAACTTTATATTATGAAGATTTGAAGGACCAGGTTCTCAGGACCACACTGTTTTAAAGGCAAGTGTGTCAGCTACCTCGTATATAGAGATGCCAACACCATGGCTTTTATCCTTTTCTCAGTGCCCGCCATTAAAAAATCAGATGTATTCTAAGCATCTTAGGCAAAACTGAGACTTTAGCTCTTCAGTTTTCTAGAGATCAGCTTCCCAAAGCAGGACTATCACTGTGCACATGTGACTGGCTGCAATTTCAGTGGGGTCTGAGGGGTTCTGGTTTTTCTGAGCAAGTGCCCACCTGATCATGAGTTTCAGATATCTCACTGGAATGTGGCTTATCCTGGTGAGCTCAATCTAATATAGATGTACAGGGAATATCAATGAGAACCAAATATGCCAGCTTGATCACGTGAGCAGAGCAGGTTCTAAATATTAGAGCATTGTGTTGCCGTAGGCCATGCCATGCCTTCCTAATGAGGCGAGTTAGACAGGGTTACAAGATTTACCTCAGTGTTCCCTTTGTTTATGTAAACTAATAAAAGAGAAAAATGCTAATTGACCGCACAATCACTACGCCCACAGCCAATCAGAGCGAATACGCAAATTAATCCAACAAAGATGGAAGTTAATTTGCATATGTTGAGGGAGGGAGGAGTGAAGACTGATGACAGTATAGAAGGAAAAGGGAGGGAAAAGGGAAAGCAAGACTGCTGCCAGAGGGAAAGCATGGGCAGGGTAGGCGGCCGTGGAGACTGCTTGCAGGAATCTTCCTGCAACAGGCACCTAGTATATAAATAAATCCATATTCAGTTTCAATTCTGGCTTAATGTTATAAAAACTGTCCTCATATTTTCATGCAGTTTTCCAAGTCAAATTTGCAGCATAATACCAGAGTCATTAGACAAAGTCAATGGATTTTTTTTGAGGGTTTTCTGTTTAATATATATTTCTCCTTGTTGTTAAGGCTCAAAATCACTGTATGTGGGATTTAGCAAGTTTTATATCCCATCATTTGTTGAACAAGACATATAACATATGAAAAGAGAAAGTTGGTGTTCAATTAAGTCATAATTATAAAAAATTCACATTTCACACTAAATGGTTCTTTAAAAACCCACCCATCATGTTGAAACAGCCTTGTTTTTTATATGGGTTTGTCAACTAATTATTACACATATTTCCCATTAAGGAAAACAAGGTACAACTAGTTGAAAGTACATTAGGAGAGAGAGAAAATTATAAACAATGCTGGCTTGAGTATTTAAAGTAAAGTATACAACAGCCAGTATACACTGAGTGGCCAAATTATGATGATCTCTGAACGCATGATAATCTGTCCACTCAGTATAGACTGACCAGGGTTGGGATTTTAAAATAATATTTTCCATGAATAAGTCTGCATTGTGGGTAGTTAGAAAGAAGCAGAGGACTTACTAGCCAGAGGCTGGGGGCCACGATCTCAGGGTCCCTTGACATATCAAGATTTGCAAGCTTACATGGAGTGGCCGGGTTATTATGCGTTCAGAGATCATCATAATCAGGCCATTCAGCATATAGTGCACATGCTGTAACCCAAGCATGTCAAACTCTCCGTCTGTGGGCCACATGCCTCGCTGGTACCAACTATAAGATACTAGGCTGACATAAGATACTAGGCCAACTATAAGATACTAGACTGACAGGCAATGATTCTGAGTACAGTAGTCACTCTGTCCACAATGACTGGCTGCTATCTCTATTGCGGGCTCTGTACTAAGTGCTGGGAGGAACACACACATCCAGCCAGCCAATCACCTACCTTCAAACACGTCCCCCTCGTGTTGTGCTTGAGGCACCAATGAGAGAAGGCCCCACAGGATTTGGAATTGTGTGGGACACTTGAAAAGCTTCTCCTTTTGGAGAAGAGGGCCATCTGGAACAAGCAAGGCTTTCAAGAATCTTCGAAACCACTCATTTTGTGATCTTTACATTTCAAGAGCACAGATGGGAAGGTTTAGCTTCTCTTCCTGAGTAGGTGAGTGACACAGCAGAGTTTTAAAAGTTAGGCCCAGGGCATGGGGAATGATATTTTGCCAAATGCATCCCTCATTTTTCTTTTCTTTTAAAAAAATATATTTTATTGATTTTTTACAGAGAGGAAGGGAGAGGGATAGAGAGTTAGAAACATCGATGAGAGAGAAACATTGATCAGCTGCCTCCTACACACCCCCTACTGGGGATGTGCCCGTAACCAAGGTACATGCCCTTGACTGGAATCGAACCTGGGACCTTTCAGTCCACAGGCCGATGCTATATCCACTGAGCCAAACTGGTTTCAGCCACCCCTCATTATTCACTACAGCAGTCAGAGGATTTACAAAAGGCCTCCCATTGTGATTGGGTCCATATCAGGATCACTACTAATTGGAATGTATCATCCTGTGAAACCTCCTCTCCTCCATTCTTGGGATGATGTAGAATTAGAGTCCTCCCTCTGAAACAAAACGTGGAAAAAATCCCATGATTCTTTAAGGGAGCAGGACTTATTGGATTTAAGGACTACAGGTTGATCAATTAATACTACCCTGTTTCCCTGAAAATAAGACAGTGTCTTATGTTAATTTTTGCTCCCAAAGATGCGCTAGGTCTTATTTTCAGGGGATGTCTTATTTTTCCATGAAGAAGAATATGGTACACATTTATTGTTAAATGAAAATAAAGGAAATTTATTACCTGTATACGGTACAGTAGTACCGTAGTTGTCAACACAAACCAGACAAACTGAATCCTACAGTATCAAGAATTTACTCATTTATTTAATGACAATCATGCCATCATCTTCTGGAACATCATCATAACAATCCAATTCCTCAATTTCCTGGTGAATTTCTTGTGACTCCATTTCTTTCAGAATCAGTGGGCCAAATCTCTCATGTTTAGCCTAGGGGGGGCCTTATTTTTGGGGAATGCCTTATATTTCACTCAGAAGGAAACCTGTAAGTAGGTCTTATTTTCGGAGGATGTCTTATTTTCAGGGAAACACAGTAGTTCCCTTTGAAGATGTGTGGCTTTATCTCATTGCTTTACAACAGAGCTTGAAACAGAAACTGCCTTTATCTTGGTAATGAATGCTCCCTTGGGATTTTTAACCTGATGCTGGATATTTGCATCCGTGTGACCCACAGATAGTTCTTTGCCTCGCAGACCATTAATGAAAAGTCTGCTTCTCCTAAGAGGATTTATCATGACATTCAGACACGATTGTGTATTAAGTCAACAAGCCATGCTCAGAGCAACCACTACAGGATAATGCAACTCACCAGCACGTCTGTCGCTAGGCAAAGAAAGCCCTTAGCGTTCATACACCGAGTTCCCTAAGCAAATGGCCAGACCTGCTTAGATCCCTCATTGAAGGCAAATCACACTGTCAAAAAAGATGCTGGTTATAAAAGAGGGGATTCAGCTATAACGTTAAGTCTTAAGAATACAGTCTTGAAGGTGTTGTTCAGAGAAAGAAAAACAAACTCAATGAAACAATCGTTTTCAGATTTTTGGCCTCATATCCTTCAGCCCTATGATTGTTTATTATAGGACACTTGAAAAGCTTCTCCTAACATTGGACTTCTCTGTAAAATAATTCAGTGCCACCCCCCACTGGGAGAGACTGTGCTATCAGATAACAAGGGTATTACAGGAGCAACCCTTCTCGGGTTCACTGAGGATATATTCAAGATGCAGATTCCAGAGGAAAAGGGCATTCTCTCATTGGGCTTCAGAGGCCCGCAGAGGAGCTGCAAAGCAAAAGCAGTTCTGCACTCGACCGCAATTTTCAAACGTGATCGCAAGTTGGGCAGATGGATGGGGAGGAGGTGCGGGCATGGTTTTACCCTGGTGTGCGGGTTGCTTCCGGTCCCTGGACACAAAGAAGGAGGGCTCTAGGCTTCTCTGGAAACTATTCCTGCTCCTTGATATTGCTCACGCATCTATGGCACACTAGATAAGAGCGGGTCCTGGAGGAATTTCTGTTCAGAAGCATTTTGGAACAGATCAACGTTCAATCCAATCACCCACACAAGTCACACTGCCTTACAGCTAATGGCAGGCTTCAGGGGAAAAAAGAAAAAGAAAAAAAGAAAACCTGGGGAAGGTTTTATGCTATATTTTTCTAATTTTTTTTTTTTTGCTTCATTTTATACTTTGTCTTCTGGCTCTGGCCACACATAGTAAGGTCTTGGGCTCAGACCATCCTCACCCTCCTCACCCAGCCAGAGCTGAGTTTTTCTTTTTAAAAAAAAAATATTTTATTGATTTTTTACAAAGAGGAAGGGAGAGGATAGAGAGTTAGAAACATCGACGAGAGAGAAACATCAACCAGCTGCCTCCTGCACACCCACTTCTGAGGATGTGCCCGCAACCAAGGTACATGCCCTTGACCAGAATGGAACCTGGGACCCTTCAGTCTGCATGCCGACGCTCTATCCACTGAGCCAAACCAGTTAGGGCCAGAGCTGAGTTTTTCTGTATTCAGTGGGAGGAGATGAATATTTGAAGGAGCCAGGGGACACATCTCAACGTCTAGGGGGCTGGACACCCAGCATGATGTGGACGTTTCTATTGGAAATCTGGCCTTGGCTACTGAGAGTCTGGGTGAATCCAAATGCATTGTAATTTCTTTAAAATAGCATGTTGCATTTATTTAAGTTTGCAGGTAAGGAAATGGGCATAGATCTTTCTAGTGATTAAATAATAACTGTATATACCAAGATGCCTTAAACCTTAAACAAACCAACAAACAAAAACACCATAAAAAACACCCCAAACTTGCCAAAACCAGTTTGGCTCAGTGGATAGAGCGTTGGCCTGCGGACTGAAAGGCCCCAGGTTTGATTCCGGTCAAGGGCATGTAGCTTGGTTGCAGGCACATCCCCAGTAGGGGGTGTGAAAGAGGCAGCTGATCGATGATTTCTCTCTATCACTCTTTCTTCCTCTCTGTAAAAAATCAATTTAAAAAAAACAATTAAAAAATCAATTTTATTTAAAAAAAAACCAAAACACCCAAACTTATTTTTTCCAAATCTTGACGTCATTGCCAGGTTATGACTATGATGGCCAAGGAAGGGGAGGGTGGGAGCTCCGTTTGGAGCCCAGGTAAACCATACACACGTAGTGTGGGGAATTTGGAAAGAGGAAATACCCATGAGAGATGTCCCTAATGAGAGACCTACTAGGTTCCAAACTCTGTGCTTAGATCCTGGTTGACTGCTGGGACCCTAACACATAGGCTCAACATTTTGGCCCTCCTTACCAATCGCTTACTTCCCTAGACTTTCCCCAGCACGTTTTCTCTACCAGCTTGGGAAAGGACACCCCCTCCTACCCACGTTGCCCTGGAACTGTCCTGTCTGGATAACTGGGCTCTGGCTGTAGATATACCAGATTGAATGTGCCCTTAATTTCCTTGGAGAACATTCTTTCACTGGGGGCTTTACCAATATCTGCTCCCATGGAGTCACTCATTCCATTTGGCCCTGGATATAAATTAGAATGCCTAGTGCTTGCTGGAGAATAAACCGTGGGAATTGGCCTGTTTTTCAACGAGAGGTCATAGAGAACAGCGCTGGCAACCGCCTATGGTATCACCCCCCAGAACTTTCATTTAAAGGCCAAACAGAGACAATGATCTCTAGCAGATGCACCATTAGGCAAGACCTACATCTGAAAGCTTTGTTGATTCAGACGCTCAGTAATTAAGTCGCGGGCCAGTGAGCACATTATCTGTAATCAAACATGTCCCCGATCAGTGATTAGACAGGCAAACATGTGACCTCACCGAAGGATAGTTATGTAACGATCCCTCAGCCTTGGACATCGTGGTGATGTGCCAACTTTTCATCCCAGCAAATATTTAGGCTGAAATCGCTTTCTGTGCTTCTGGGAATCAGATTTTTAGGACAAGTGACTCTTCCTTGGGAGACCAGACGCATGTGACCTGATTATTGACGCACTGTGAACGCTCCAGAGACCCGGAAACAAGGGGGATGGGTCCAAGAGAGGTAGGCGCCGCACAAAATGTCTGAGGAGCAGCTCTGCGCTACATTCATTTACCCAAACAGAGACATGTCAAAGGATGTCTGTTTTTGAAACGTCAGAGCTTTCTTGCTGCATAAAAGATAGTAAAGAGAAAGGTGTGTAGGAGGGAAGAAGGGAGGGAGGGGGAGAGAGAGAGACAATGACAGAAAATAAGAGGAGAGAGGGGAAGGCAGAGAATGAGAGAAAGTGCTTTTGTTCCTGGAGTCCACGGGGTCACTGCAGACGATTCTGTGGCTTCTCTGTGGTCTGGCTGAGCGGGGCAAGCCCCATCTGTTCCAAGCTTAATCAAATACTCATCATCTATTTTCTTCTAAAGGGTAAGAAGGATGCATGAGAGCTTCCAAGTGTCTGTGGCCAGGCCAAGCAAGGACTAGAAGATAATCTGGCTTGGGGTGACCCGAGACATCTAAATGTCACATAGTCTCGATGCACATGTGACCTGGAACTGCCCCGGGTGACTCAGACACCAGCCCTTTCTTAATGCCTTGTTTGCTCTCCCTGCCCCGCTGAGATTAACACAGCCACAGCCCACAGAGCAGCGTGAGCAGCCCTCCCTCCAGCCCCAGGGTTCTGCGTGCCATGAGGGCTTAGTATCTGAACTCACATTGAGCTGCACTGAAATCCTGGCTGCTCTGTTAGAAAGAGTGACAATCACTTCACATGCTGCATGCGCTTTAAAAACCAAAGCAATAGTCATGCTGAAACCGGTTTGGCTCAGTGGACGGAGCGTCGGCCTGTGGACTGAAGGGTCCCAGGTTCCATTCTGGTCAAGGGCATGTACCTTGGTTGCGGGGACATCCCCAGTGGGAGGTGTGCAGGATGCAGCTGGTCGATGTTTCTCTCTCATCGATGTTTCTAGCTCTCTATCCCTTTCCCTTCCTCTCTGTAAAAAAAAAAAAAAAAAAATCAGTAAAATATATTTAAAAATAAATAAAAACCAAAGCAATAGTCAATGAGTCTTGATCCAGCACAGGGCCAGGAAGTATTGGAGGAGAGAATACTGCATTGTGGGGTCTCTTCACCTGAGCATTTTCAAAGCTGAGTTTTTTTGTGTGTGTTTTTTAAAAAATATATTTTATTGATTTTTCACAGAGAGGAAGAGAGAGGGATACAGAGTTAGAAACATCGATGAGAGAGAATCATCGATCAGCTGCCTCTTGCACACCCCCTACTAGGGATGTGCCGGCAACCAAGGTACATGCCCTTGACTGGAATAGAACCCGGGACCTTTCAGTCCGCAGGCCAATGCTCTATCCACTGAGCCAAACTGGTCCCGGCTCAAAGCTGAGTTTTGATGAGTATTCTGCGAGAGGGCTACCTTGAGGATCGTATATGATAAGTATATAGAAAGCTAGGCAAAAATTACCAATAACGACTTAACAATAAATTTAAATATCTAGTGATTTAAACCACGATTCAAATAATTTTGAATTAATTTCAATCCCACACAAACCAGATCCTTCTATGGAAATCAGAAGTTATGATTTGGGTAAATGTCCAGGATAGGAAGAACATCAATAAGTATTTTTTGTTTTTGTTTGCTTCTGTTTTCTTTTCTTCTTCCAGCAGCAGCCTCGGAGACAAGGACTCAAATAAAGGTAGCATGTTTGAGCAGAGAGGAAAACACCAGCGCAGGGCTGGGGAGGAGAGAGAAAAGGCAGGAAGGCAGCTGAGGAGGGTGCCTGGGAGGCTGTTACCGTTATGGGAATCTGGAACTCAGTCTGCAGGGGAAGCTCTGGGAGTCTGGAGAGAACACGTGCCCCAGCACAACCCCAGCCCCAGGGAGGGAGCTCAGGTATTTATGCACAAACTGCCCCCATCACTGATGGAGGGCTGCCCGCTGCAGCAGCAGACAAAGTGCACTTTGCAGGGAAACCCCCCCGAAAAGGAATGCAGTGAATGGCAGGTTGGAAGCTGGGTCACGTGCTGAAATGTAGGAGCAAAGGGGATATGGGTGAGGCACAGGGCCTTCACAGCTTCTATGTACAAATGGCTGAAAAATAGAATTTTTTTTTTAAAGAAAATTATTTATTTATTTATTAATATATTTTTTATTGATTTTTTACAGAGAGGAAGGTAGAAGGATAGAGAGTTAGAAACACTGATGAGAGAGAGACATCAATCAGCTGCCTCCTGCACACCTCCTATTGGGGATGTGCCCGCAACCAAGGTACATGCCCTTGACTGGAATCGAACCTGGGGCCTTTCAGTCGGCAGGCTGATGATCTATCCACTGAGCCAAACTGGTTTCGGCTATTTTATTGATTTTTTACAGAGAGGAAGGGAGAGAGAGAGAGATAGTTAGAAACATCAATGAGAGAGAAACATTGATCAGCTGCTTCCTGCACACCCCCTACTGGGGATGTGCCTGCAACCAAGGTACATGCCCTTGACCAGAATCGAACCTGGGACCTTTCAGTCCATAGGCTGACGCTCTATCCACTGAGCCAAACCGGTTTTGACAGAATTCTTATTGTAGTGGATCACATACACTGACAATGTAACTGGCTAAATATACATTTTTACTTTAATCCAGGAAATGAATCATTCCTCATATTTTCCCGCTAAAAATAAATGAGGGGCAAAACATTTGGACAGGGAAGTCACAACCTTGTTTTTTCCTACAAGGGTATGCATGCCCATTTTGAAACAGGGTTGATGATGAAAATAATTTAAAAAACAGAAATTTTATAGAACATACCATGTCAATTAATTTCACAAATATTCCCCCTTCCTGCACATTTTCCAAACTACATTTTCATCATAATGACATAGAGATAAAGCGAGGGAGGCACATATCTATCTATAGTAAATATAGATCTATATAAATAAATGTGTAAATATATCTCTGTAAATACAGATAATACTACATGATTAATATTACTTGCTCTCCATATGTAATTAATGTATAAGCTTATCATCACTATGAAGGCTTGTTTTTATTTATTTTTATTTTTTTATTTTTTTAAATTTAAAAAAAATACATTTTATTGATTTTGTACAGAGAGGAAGGGAGAGAGATAGAGAGATAGAAACATCGATGAGAGAGAGTCATCAATCAGCTGCCTCCTGCACACCCCCCACTGGGGATATGCCCGCAACCAAGGTACATGCCCTTGACCGGAATCGAACCCGGGACCCCTCGGTCCCCAAGCCGATGCTCTATCCATTGAGCCAAACCAGTCTTGGCGGCTTGTTTTTATTTTTAAAATAGATGTATTCCATATGAAAACATGCTCAAAGTCACTAATCATCTAAGAGATGCAAATCGAACAACGAGATACCATCTCACACCTGTCAGAAAGGCCATCATCAAAAAATCAACAAACAACAAGTGCTGGTGAGGATGCAGAGAAAAAGGACCCCCCTGCACTGCTGGTGGGAATGCAGACTGGTGCAGCCACTGTGGAGAACAGTGTGGAGTTTCCTCAAAAAACTGAAAATGGAACTCCCATTTGACTCAGTGATCCCACTGCTAGGAATATATCCCAAGAAACCAGAAACACCAATCAGAAAGGATATATGCACCCCTATGTTCATAGCAGCACAATTCACCATAGCTAAGATCTGGAAACAGCCTAAGTGCGCATCAGCAGATGAGTGGATTAAAAAACTGGGTATATCTATACAATGGAATACTACGCTGCTGTAAAAAGGAACTCCTACCATTTGCAACAGCACAGATGGAACCGGAGAGCATTATGTTAAGTGAAATAAGCCAGCCAGAGAAAGATAAATATCACATGATCTCACTCATTTGTGGAATATAATGAACAACATAAACTGATGAACAAAAACAGATCCAGAGACAGAAAAGCATTGACCGTCAAACCTCAGAGGGAAGGCAGGGGAGATCAACCAAAGGATTTGTATGCATGCATATAGGCATAATCAATGGACACAGACTCTAGGGGGCTGAGGGCAATGGGGGACAAAGACACACATGTAATACCTTAATCAATAAAGAAAAAAAAATTAGATGTGGTCCTAGAAAACCAGTTAATCAGACCCGTATATCTCTTTTCTGCCAAAGCAGCACGTTTTCATCTATTAGGATTTTTAAAAGCTGCAATGAAACATCCTCATGGTTAAACCCCATAGCCTTAAAGAAAGACTATCTGTCATTCTAGTTTTTTTGTAACTCATTGCAAACATGTACATGACATGGGGGCTTAAGTATCACTTCAGTAAGAAAGTGCACTTGAATAAATTGACAAAAAGAGTAAAAGAGAAAGAGGACTCAAAGATAATGTGTAATCAATATCAATGATTTGGTAGCTTGCTAGGCTCTGCAGGGAAAGTGGCAAATGAGGGAAGAGCATCAAGAGAGAATAGGAAATGGCAGCGTCAGCAATGAAAATGTTGAGCAGATCGTTATGTGATGTCTTGAGAAGCCCGAAGACTGAAGGGTGGCAAGCGAGTCTTTTCAGTGGAGTGGCTTCCACACCACAGGGATGAGAGCGCCAAGAAGGAAGAAGGCAGCTTCTCCGCTGGAAAATGTAAATGTGTCCAGAAAGTGGCAAGGAGAGCTAAGTGTTCCCCAATACCCATTCTCCTCACTTTCCTGAGTAATAAAACTTCTACATTTTATTTATTTTTAAAAAATATACTTTATTGATTTTACACAGAGAGGAATTGAGGGGATAGAGAGTTAGAAACATCGATGAGAGAGAAAGATCGACCAGCTGCCTCTTGCACACTCCCCATTGGGGATGTGCTCGCAACCAAGGTACATGCCCTTGACCGGAATCGAACCTGGGACCTTTCAGTCCGCAGGCCAATGCTCTATCCACTGAGCCAAACCGGTTTCGGCAAAACTTCCACATTCCTTTTTCTATGCCTGGAGAATGAACCACAGTATAAGTCTTGGAGGGAAGAACAGTCCCCCTCCTCCTACGGAAACTAAAATATGTGCTTTTCCTGACCTTTGGCGACTGACATTTTTTTTTTTTCGTATTATCTAAACTGAGAAAAATTAAATGCTTCCCCTTGGGATTTTGGAATTGGAGGTAGTATTAGGAAATGATTTAGAATGCTTTGCAGCTATAGGCATGGCCGCCAGCATCCAGTGGTGACAGTCATGAGCAGCATCTGTAGCTCAGAGGTCGCTTCTTTAATGGACTCTTTCCGTGATGTAATTTCAGCAGTGGATTCAACTTCCTGGCTTCCTTTTTATCCTGCCCATTTTCAGAGGCAATTTTCCAACCTTCCTGTTAATTCTGTGAGCTGTTCCATAAGTGACTGCAGGAAATTTCATTTTCCGCTGAAGGTAAGTAGAGTTGGTTTCTGTGGTTGGAGTTAATAAAATATACCCAGTAGGAAGTCTTTTAAAGGGTCACACTGTGATTCTCGAATGCAGGCATTCCCTAATGAGACCCCTGGCTAGAAGCTAGAAATCGGTTGCTGGGAGATTGAGAAGACCATAAAGGCCGTGGAGGCACCTGGCTGCTTAGCATAACATCCATGGGAAAGAATCAAGATAAATTACTCAAAAGTCCCTACTGCTCTCATAGGACTATTACAGGAGAAAATTGTCTTGATGATAGTTAAACCTCTGTTCCAAATCATGCATTTCATTTTGACTTTTTTTTTTGTAATAGTCATAACTCTGTATCATATTTTTAACATAAGTCTGGCCAGGAATCATAATTTCTCACACCTACCAGAATTTCCCTTTATTGTCTCGGAGGGTTTTGTAGAAAGGAACATAATCCAAGTTTTCACCACACAACTCATCTTTGGAAAGCCAACGTAAGGATAAATATCCCAGGAATAAAATGACCACCCAAACTTGACAGGTTTCTCATCTCTACCTGTGGTTTGTGTCCAACAACCAAAGTTAATGTCACTAAAATTGCTTATCAGTGGATAATAGCTCAAAACATGCCTTGGCAATTATATCAGTTTTATATTACTGCCTTTAAAAATTACCACAGTTTTATCCGTTTGAAACAATCCAGATTTATCATCTCTTGGTTCTGTATTTTAGAAATCTGGGTGAGCTCCCTTGCCTTTTTCAGGCCCCAAAGGGCTGAAACCAAGGTGTCAACTGGCCTGAGCTCTTTTCAGAGGTTCTGTAGAACAATTCCTTTCTGACCTCATTCAGGTTGTCGGCAGAATCCAGTTCCTTGTAGTTCTAGGTTGAGGTCCCCAGGCCCCTGCTGGCTGTGTACACCTCTCAGGAGTCTTTATTCCTGTGACAGTGCATAGAGTATTTCTCATGCTTTGAGTCTCTCTGACTTTCCCTTTTGCAACATCTTGGCCTTCAGCCAGACAAGGTTCTCTGCTTTTAAGGACTCACCTGTAAGATTGAAGGAATCCAGACAATCCAGGATTATCCCTATAAGACCTATAGCCTTAATTACATCAGCAAAGCCCCTTTTGCCATGTAATGCATTCAGTTTCCAGGAATTAGGGTATGGACACCTTGGGGGGACATTCTGCCTACCACAGTAGTCCTGTCAGTCTTAGCCAAGGACTCGAAAGACCAAGTTTCCTACCACTGTTATTGAATTCTGGCTATGTGGGTTTCCAGGGGGTATCTAGAAGACACTGATCATTTCAATGTTCAGATTTTCTGGAAATTGTATGCTGTTATTGCCTAAATGTTTGTGCTCCCCCAAAGGTTATGTGTTGAAGCCCTATGTCTCCAAGGTGATGATGGTTAAGAGGTGCGGCCTTTAGGAGGTAATTAGGTATAGATGAAGTCATGAGGGTGGCGGCCCCATGATGGTACTTGTGTCCACATAGGAACAGACCCTGGAGCTTCCTCTCCCATCCATGTGAGGACACAGCAAGAAGGTGGCCATCTGTTGATGAGCTCTCATCAGAAAATGGAATCAGCCGACACCTTGATATTGGACTGCCTACCTCCAGAACTGTGTGAAATGATGGTTTGTTGTTGAAGCCACCCAGTCTATGGCCTTTTGTTATAAGCAGCCCAAGCTGACAAAGACAGATGCATAGCATTTTTGTCTGCCATGTTGTGAAAGTAGAATCAATGACTATTTCTTTTTTCGCTAAAAAACAAAACAAAGGTATATTCTGAATAAAACTTATGAAAGAGTGAAATATCTTTGCCTTCCCAGCTTTAGCCTGTTCCTGATGATCTCCCTGATGACCCCCGAGCACAGGATCACCAGTGCAGGTGGCTGCGGCTGAGACCTCCATCCCCACTAGGAGACCTCTGTGTCCGGAGGTCTCTTTCCATAGTCTCTATGGAAGCACTCTGCAATGTGGGTCCCTCAGGGTTCATACTTTAATTGGCACCTGGGCACAATGGTTGTCTCCCCAGCTCTCAGCAGTGAAAGGGAATATGCCCTAATGCAGTACTTCTCCCAACATCACTTTGCTAATACCCAGAGTGCTTTAAAAAAGTACCCAGGCACCATGCCCTGAAGTTCTGGTCCAACTGACCAAAATGGGGCCTGAGTATCCGCCTATGTATATAAAAAATACCAGCTGCTTTTAAGGTGCATCCGTGGTTGAGAAGCACTGCTCTAAGAAGACAAAGAGCTGCAGGTTGTTCCTGGGTGGTTCTGTTAGAGAGATGAGTAAATTCCAGATGTCAGGAACTATGACATCACCCATGTTGAAAGAACAAAAGGGAAGAAATAATTGTCAGAGCCTGGCATTTAGGCAGAGAACACAAAATAATCTCAACACTTTTGTTATTTTGTATGCAAGTCTGCTTCTCTGAAGAGGAGGCGTTAACCTGGGATAAGAACTCTTGATGATGGGCTGAGGATGGCCTAGACCAGTGGTGGGCAACCTCATTAGTCAACAGAGCCAAATATCAACAGGACAATGATTGAAATTTCTCATGAGAGCCAAATTTTTTAAATTTAAACTTCTTCTAACGCCACTACTTCAACATAGACTCACCCAGGCTGTGGTATTTTGTGGAAGAGCCACACTCAAGGGGCCAAAGAGTCGCATGTGGCTCGAGAGCCTTGGTTTGCCGACCATGGGCCTAGACATACTGAGGTAAGGAGACAACAGCACGTATTATTAGGCATGCAGAAGGCATCCCTGCGCCCTCAGCTAGGAACTGGGCATTAATTAAGACGGGCTGACATAATGAAGACTCATCAACCATGGCCTCTGATGCTGTCTGGTATAAGTAGTTTAGTTAACCTCATTAGCACTTATCCAGGCCACAAATGAGAGAAGCAACTCGTTACCATTCTTACTGAAAGAGAATCAGGAAGGCAGTCTCAAGAAGGGTAATAATAATCACAGCTAATATTTTTTGATCATTAACTGCCATAGCAATTTACTACAAACTTAGAGGCTTAAAACAACAAAATGTATCATCTGACAGTATTGTATGCCAGGAGTCCGGTACAGTTCCCACCCAGCTAAAATCAAGGTGCTGGCAGGGCTGGGTTCCTTTCCAAAAGCTCTGGGGTGGAATCTGCTTGTCCTTTATCGAGGTTGGAGGCAGAGTCCAGTTCCATGTGGCTGTAGGGCTCCTTCCTCCACCTCCAAAACCAACAACGGTGGGTTAAGTCCCTCAATACTGACTCTCTCCTGCTGCTTCTTCCACCATCCCGTCGCTCTGACCACCTCTTCTGCTTCCCTCTTCCACTTTTTAAAAAAACACACATTTTATTGATTTCTCACAGAGAGAAAGGGAGAGGGATAGAGAACTAGAAACATCGATGAGAGAGAAACATCGACCAGCATTCGCAGGCCGATGCTCTATCCACTGAGCCAAACCGGTTTCGGCCTCTTCCACTTTTAAGGACCCAGGTAATTATTACATTGAGCCCAATTGGGAATCTAGCATGATACCCCCCTTTAAGATCCATAACCTTAATTCCATCAGCAAAGTTTCCTTTTCCACTTAAGATCACATTTTCATAGGTTTCAGGGATTAGGACATGCCTATTTTTAGGTCACTGTTCTGCCTACCGCAGAACTTATCAGGTTTTCCTCCTACTTCAGTGGTTAGTCATTCTCATTCGTTTAACCCAGCTGCTCTTTCTTTAATACATTTTCATGTTGTCTTTTCTTGAAGCTCAGTCCTGTCCCCATTCCTCCTCTCTAAACTTAACTTTCTCTCCAAGTGATCCCTTCCATTCTCTTTAAATAATGTCTGTATGCAACACCTCAAAATAATATCCTCTCTTCTGTGCTCCAGAATCTTTTCTCCAATGGTATAGGTGTTCCATGTGCATCTTCACAATTACTGAACTATTGGTCTCCTTTCCCCACCTCCAACCTATCTCTGCACCCCCCCCATTCCCATCTCCCCAGTGGCAGTATCACTGCCCACCCATTTCATTATGCCCAACACTTGGGATTCGTCCTAATGGTTCCCTCTCCCTCATTCATTTGTTTGCTCCATCATCTCCTAGCCCTGTTGTATCC
Source organism: Pipistrellus hanaki (assembly GCF_964339955.1). Classification (NCBI taxonomy): domain Eukaryota; kingdom Metazoa; phylum Chordata; class Mammalia; order Chiroptera; family Vespertilionidae; genus Pipistrellus; species Pipistrellus hanaki. The sequence continues at coordinate 93,779,417 of NC_140524.1, forward strand.
CAAATCCTTTTTCATTTTCCCTTTACTGCATAGGCACAGGAACTAGACTGAACCAGGCCACTGAGTTCCTCATTAAATCCCCTGCTCCTCCCAGCAGCGAAACAGATCTTTTACACGCGTTAATTGGGAGTAACAGTGCCACAATGCTAAGAGGTTATTTCTGGATGGTGGAAATGTGGGTGGCTGTTATTTCCTTCTTGGCACTTTCTTGCACTTTAAACATTTCCATAGAAAACTAAACATAAAATGTTCTGCAGAAACAAAAATAAAACGTTATCTTTTCAGAAGAGCTCTCACCACTTCTCCATCTCTACATTCTTCTCTCTAATAGCATCCCTTGTTTTCCTCTTCCCGTCTTTATCACAATTAGAAGTGCTATCCACTTTATTCATTTGCTGGTTTATTGTTTCTTTTTATCTATAAGGCCACGAGGGCATTGCTATATTTATTGTGTTGATTACTATCTAAACAGTCCCCAGGCCTATGCCTGCTACACAGGAAAAGTTGACTCAACCAGGTATTCCTCATTATCTGAATTCTTATGCTCCAACTACTCGTTGCAACAAGTTTACTCCAGATTTATTGTCCAAATCAAAAGCCCGCTATTGCAAATCAGCAAGCAAACACCAGAAAAGCCTGTTTAAGGTGTTAGTCCAGGTAAGAGGATGTACACTGCGTTGCAGTCCTATCTCAGCTGCCTCATGCTGTGTGCCGTCAACATTCAGAAGGTCAGCATTCCTAATTATTTTATTTATTTATTTATTTTTAAAAAAATATATTTTATTGATTTTGTACAGAGAGGAAGGGAGAGAGATAGAGAATTAGAAACATCGATGAGAGAGAGTCATCGATCAGCTGCCTCTTGCACACCCCCTACTGGGGATATGCCCGCAACCAAGGTACATGCCCTTGACAGGAATCGAACCCGGGACCTTTCAGTCCCCAAGCCGACGCTCTATCCATTGAGCCAAAACGGTTTTGGCAGCGTTCCTAATTATTAAATGAAAATATCTTCTTGTAAAGTGGAGGAAAGGGAAGAGGAGGGTCCATGTGCTGAATCTTCAAAAGAAATTGTAGATCACATCCTCAAAACCATTGCTGTTGCGAGTGTGATCATGACATTGACGGAAGATAGCACTCTGGAAATGCAATGACAAGCCCTGACTCATGCTATCTGGAGCTGTATAAACTTAAGCAAAGAGACTATGAACAGATGTCCACTTTGAGGGCTTTTATTCCCTTCATATACTTTTATCCACAGCTTAAGATGACAGTTGAGAGCCAAACCCACTTTCAGAGCTTTGCATGTCAATCAGAGAAAGATGTACCCCAGTTCCTTGTAGTTGGACTTGTAGGATGTGAGACATCCACCTTCCCACTATATCTTCCACTCATCCCCAAACCCCAACCATGACTGAAGCTTCCATCTCCTTCCTCTGGTCACCAGACTCTGCTCAAGCAACTCTTCCATTGGTCAGTAACCATTATTCGAAAATTGCTGCATTCTTTCACTTCATTATTCTTAGTGTGATTTTTATTCATTATTTAAATCATCTTGAACATACTATTTCCACCATGGTTACTTATATTTCAGTCAAACTTGCTGAGTGTTGAAGAAAGATGAAACTCATACCCTCTACAGCAGTCCTCTCAAAGTCATTTTGGACCAGCTGCTCATTCTTGGGTCCAAACCCAGACCTACTGCACCTAAAACTTTGTGTCCCAGGATTCCATGCTTCAACAAATGTCCCACATGATTCTGATACATGCCAGTGTTTGCAAAGCACTGCTACACTATATAATGGAATATTGTACACACAAAATTAGGTAGCTAAGGTTCTAAATGTTTTTAGATTATGTAGAAATTCTTGGAGGATGGTTATGGAGGGTATTGAGAGTATGCTAGTAGTATTTGAAAAATTGCTTGTGGCTTTTGGATGGACTGGAAATACAGCATTTTTGCCCTTTAAAATCATAGAATATAAGTTTCCTGTATATGCAAATTTACTACCCAATGTGTTTTGAGGGATGGATTAGATTCAGATAGCAAGAAAGTTCTGCATTCATATAATTAATATTGAGAGTTTGAGAGGAATCAGCCAAGAATTTCTTCTAATCATTAAGAGCCTGTCTGGTTGAAAGACTGCCCTTTTTCTTGCCTCACTTATAACTGCCTCATAATAGATATGTACATGGACCAAAGGCGGAAAATCGTGGGGAGGGAAATAAAATACTTGGGGAAATATGTGGAGCTTATTTTTAGAGTGTTAAGAAGAAAGAGTTCAAGAAACACTGAGGGAAAAGTCAAAGCTATTTCGAATGTCAGCTTGAATTTTCACTCCAAAATGTAACAATGGAGAGAGAATGGCAGTTTGCAACCAGAAATGATGTGAAGCAGATTCTTCAAATAATCTATTTCTGCAGGTCGCCATAAAGCACAACCAGTCAAGGACAAGTCTAAAGGAAAACTCTGGTCCTAGTGGAGTACCACTTGGCGACTTTCCAAGTGCAGACACTATTCACTGAGTCTATCTATACTCTAGCCCTTTCATTTCTCATGAGAGTCACGAAGCAGTCCACTGATTATATAAAGTTCAAAAGGAGTCAAACAGCACAGAATGATCCAAGGAGAAAATGTCTTGTGGAAAAAGGTGATCCGGAAAATCAGCTTTACCCTTCTGTTTCAAGTATGCATAGGTCAAAACACACAGATGTTTTTATTAACTTTGGAAAAATCTCTGTAAGAATCACTTAGAACTGCCTATTCAGTACAGGTAAATTACATCTGGTTTGTAATTCTCACAAAAGGACCCCAAACATCTAACACCATATACAGAGAATTTCAGGCAAAATAATGCTTTTAATTAGGCATTTATAAACCTCGGTCAGAGCATTTATTCCATGACCATATTTATAGCCCCGACTGATTTCAGAATTCATTCAGCATATACTAAGTTACTGGAGGGAATCAATAGTAACTTTAAAGTAGAGATTATACTGTTCAGCAACTGCATCAATAGCTGTAAGGAATGAGGTAATGTGATGGAATACTCTTTGCTTATCTTATCTGAAAAGTCTATCCTAAAAATTCAGGAAGTGGGTGGAGGTTAGTCATGTCATAACAATTGAAGCCATATGTCTTGATATTGATAGCTTACAATATTTTCACTGGATATATACAATGGAGGCAGATGATTCCACAAAGTTAATATAGGAAATTATATATCATATACAGCAACAAATTCTTATTACAGTACATGATTACCATTTTGTTCTATTAAAACAAACCTAACTCGTGTTGGCGAGGATTCAGAGAAAAAGGAACCCTCGTGCACTGCTGGTGGGAATGCAGACTGGTGCAACCACTGTGGAGAACAGTATGGAGTTTCCTCAAAAACCTGAAAATGGAACTCCCATTTGACTCAGTAATCCCACTCCTAGCAATATATCCTAAGAAACTAGAAACACCAATCAGAAAGGACATATGCGTCCATATGTTCATAGCAGCACAATCTACAATAGCTAAGATTTGGAAACAGCCTAGGTGCCCGTCAGCAGAGGATTGGATCAGAAAACTATGGTACATCTACACAATGGAATACTATGCTGCCATAAAAAAGAAGGAATTCTTATCATTTGCACCAACCTGGATGGAACTGGAGAACATTATGCTGAGTAAAATAAGCCAGTCAATGAAATAAAAACACCACATGATCTCACTCATTTATGGATAATAGAGAACATTATAAATTGATGAACAAAAAGATATATACAGAGACAGTAAAGCAACAAACAGACTGTCGAATTACAGCGGGAAGGTTAGGGAAAGGTGGGGTGATAAGAGATCAACCAAAGGACTTGTATGCATGCATATAAGCATAACCAATGGATGCAAAACTCTGGGGGAGGGGGAGAGGGCATGTATGAGAGTGGGGAGGCAATGGTAAGATATGTACACATATAATACCTTAATAAAAAAATGAGGAACAAAAAACCAAATAAAATAAAATAAAATAAAACAAACCTAACTCTATTCATAGGCACAGAATTTTTCTATCTGCATAGTTATCCCTCAAATTATTTCCCTTATTTGGAATATCTTTCATTTACTACCTAAAAACAGGTATCTCTCTTTCAAATCTTTAAAAAACTTATTAAAACCTCCCCACACTAAAGTTAGTTGGTCTGGTATTGTAAAAAAAAAAAATGCTTATTGAGCACTCGCCATGTGGTGGGTGCTGACCTGGGTCAGAATGTCTCAAGACTGCTAGATGAGGGGAGCCACAGATATAACGGAACTCATATCCAAGCAGCACAGGGTCTCCGGGAGCACCTGAGAAGGGCACTTAACTCCATGAAGTGTAGGATTTCTCCTGATGTCCCAGAGTGTTGTTAGTGTCTATTCTGAAGACAAAACACAATGTATCCCACATTCCAAGGTCAAGAAGTTTTTACCGGCAAGGGACAGCCACCCCAGGGCTTGCTGAGAGACGTCAGTTCAGACTCTGTTCCCCAAGTCTGCATAAGATGATCAAGAGTGAGAGATGTTGCCGAAACCGGTTTGGCTCAGTGGATAGAGCGTCAGCCTGGGGACTGAAAGGTCCCAGGTTCGATTCCGGTCAAGGGCATGTACCTTGGTTGCGGGCACATCCCCAGTAGGGGGTGTGCAAGAGGCAGCTGATCGATGACTCATCGATGTTTCTAACTATCTCTCTCCCTTCCTCTTTGTAAAAAACCAATAAAATATTTTTAAAAGAGTGAAAGCCTTTTGGGTTAGCACAGTGTTCAGAAAAAGAGGCTAGTTTATCTCCCCTGTGTGTGTGTCGGAGCCAAGATAACTTGTCCATGAATGTTGGCAGGAAAGTTGGACTGACATTTCATTTCTGTTGGATACCAGCTCAGCCGTTGGATTTGTCAATCAGTCCCTGGCTTCCCTGAACAAGAGCAAAGAGAATAGGCAAAACGTGACAGGACTGAAAAAGGAGATGGAAGCAGACCTTCTTGCTTATCCACAATTCTGGGTAGGAAGGAATTTAGAGATCCCTGTGGGTTGAGTGGACACCTTACAGGGTAACTAGGCTTGAGCCATATTGCTGGTCTCCTTCCCCGAAGGGCTGCCCCGCAGAAAGAGGCTTAAGGAGCACACCATGTTTGTGGAGCTGAGGGAGGGAGTGAATGTGGTTCAGGTGAAGACTGGTCTCCCAGGGCAGGAAAAATTGCAGTGGGGAAGACCCACATATATGCTCTGTGAGACTCAGCTCGAGAGAAACCTGCTGAAATGGATGTCTGTTGTTGGCCTGCCAATGTTGGCCAGAGAAGCAGGGAAAAGCAAAGAGGAGCAATGTCACCTCAATCAGCACAAAAAGGGACATCTGCTGTCTTCCTTCACCTTTCTTCTGCCCTCACAATGTGGACAAGGTCGTCTCTACAACAGGAAGGAAGGGAACGTGTAGAAAGAGGACTATGCACCATCCTTCGCTCCAAGCCTGAACTGGGCATAGAAACATCAGATGAGTTTTAAGTTGACCTTGAGAATGAAATTTGAGAGGGAAGAGGACTAAATATTTAAGCTGCATGGAAATTGTGACTGGTCAGTATGCTTTTTAGGAGAAGGGGAGGCAGTAATTGGATAAAAACCAAACAGAAAAATCGAGACTCCTCCAGAAACCAGTCCCATCTGTTTAGAGGGCCAGGGAGGGCCTCATGGAAAGTGGTACCTTGAGATAGATGTTAAGTGGTGCTTATGGGTAATTCTGAGTTTTGTCAGTCTTGACACCTGGAGAGATTTTACATTTCTGTCCCCTTGATGTTATGCAGGGCCTTGACCTGGTGACTATTCTGCCAAGGGTTGTGAATGCAATTGACGTGCCATTTCCGGGTCAGAGCAAACCCTGGTGGGTGTGACACCCAGCTTTCCATTCCCTGCTGCAGTGACTGTGGAAGCCCATGACATACAGGTGCAGTCCTGAGCCAGCCCATATAGGACGGCTGTGCCAGAGAGTGGGCTAGGCCTGCAAAGGACTTTGGGTGAAACAGAAACAAATCTTTGTTGTTGTAAGGTAGTGAGATGGGATGTTTGTCACTGCAGCATGACCTAGCCTAGCCTGGCTGATGCATAGGTTAACTGAAGCCCAAAAGTCAGCTGTTGGAAGCAGGAAGTGAGAAAAGTGGGGCAAGCAGTGGGAGCAGTATATGGGAAGTCTAGAAGGCGAGAAAGAGAATGGTACATTCTGTGACCTGAGGGAAGTACAGAAAACTGGTGGTGGGGATAGGTGGTTTGAAGGGATGAAAGACGAGAAACAAGACCAAAGAATCTTGTCAGCCATATTTAAGAGTTTGGGCAATTTCACCCTAGCTGGTTTGGCTCAGTGGCTAGTGTCAGCCAAGGATTGAAGGGTCCCGGGTTTGATTCTGGTCAAGGGTATATACCTTGGTTGCAGTTTCCCTGTCTCTGGACAGGGTGTGTGCAGGAGGTAACCAATCGATATTGAAGGAGATCTTTGGTGAAGGAGACCAGCAACATGGCTCAACTAGCAACTAGAAACACAAAATTCCTCTCTGTCTCTCCCTCTCCCTTCCACTCTCTCTAAAAATCAATGGAAAAATACCCTCGGGTGAGGATTAACAACAACGAAAGAGTTTAGGCAATTTTTTGACCGTGATTTCTGGAAGTGCCAGGCTACAATTTATTCTCCCCACGATTTCAGTGTGAGACAAACAGGCACCAAATGCTGTAGATAGCTTTGCTCCCAAATTAAATTCTAACATTCACTTTTTCCATATGTATAATTTTACTCCCCTTACTAATTATTTTTCAGGTTCAAGGAAGGTATCAGAGATATCTGAAAATTTGATATTAATAAAAATAAAGTGGCTGGTCCACTAATAAAGACTTCATGAATATTTATCAAATGAATAAAAGCATGAATAAATAGAAGGCTGTTTTAATATGGCCACTAAGCTGAATGCATCTTTTGGTTTCACAAATACAAGTGGAGAAATCTCCATTATTTTGATTTTGATTTATGTCCAACACTGTGCTTATTAAAGCAGGGCCCACATGTTATACACATGCTCCAATAATTCGTGGAGTTCATAAGAGATTAATAAACTGTATCATATCAACATCACCATAATTCTATTGAATTGCTCCTTCTCACTGGAGTTGAAATTCATAATTTCATAAGATTCCAGACCCTGTTGACCTTCATACCCTGGTTTATGAAATTACCTCATCCTCTAAAAAAATATTAATAAGCAATCTTTATCCCTTGAATCTGGAAGTATTGCTGCAACTCACAAAAGCTAAAAATAGAGAATTGGCCTTTTAAGTATCATGAGCACTAGATGCAGAAAAAAAAAATATTAAGCTCACAGATGAGAACTTTTATATACACTTAAAAATACAAACTGGAAAGTAGAAAATGTCAAAAGGATGATTATTGCACAAAGTTCCACGACGCAAGTTATTTATGATGCTGCCTCTAAAACTCCTGACACTAGAATCAATTTGTAAATCAATTGGAAACCAATATCATCTGGAATGCAACCCATACATTCTCATTTAGAAGCAGCTGGTATCTTTCCATTGTTTTCAAACATCCTCTTGTGGATAAAGTTTCTGGAAGTGGAATAGGTTTTAAAGTTTCCTCAAAAAGTTAAAAATGGAACTCCCATTTGACCCAGTGATCCCACTTCTAGGAATATATCTCAAGAAACCAGAAACACCAATCAGAAAGGATATATGCACCCCTTTGTTCATAGCAGCACAATTCACCATAGCTAACATTTGGGAACAGCTAAGTACCCATCAGCAGATAAGTGGATTAGAAAACTGTGGTACATCTACACAATGGAACACTATACTTCTGTAAAAAAAGAAAGAACTCAGCATTTGCAACAACATGGATTGAACTGGAGAGCATTATGCTAAGTGAAATAAGCCAGTTGGAGAAAGATAAACATCACAATGAACAACACAAACTGATGAACAAAAATAGATCAGAGACAAATGGCAGGGGAGGTGGGGGTGTTAGAGGTTAATGAAAGGACTTGTATGCATTCATATTAGCGTAACCAATAGACACAGACACTGGGTGGTGGGGGCTTACCCTTGGAGGTAGAAATGCGGGGGGGTGGGGGGGGGAAGGAAGGAGACATGTAAAACTTTAGACAATAAATAAAGAGATACATATCATCCCCATGGTTCAAACCAGTTACTCATATCAATTCTTTTTGACTTTTTTCTTTTAAAAAAAACAACAACCCTTTTTTAATGGAAAAAATTAAAACATGTACCAGATAATAGTATAATGAACCCCCACATACCCAACCTGCAGCTTTACCATTACCAACTAATGGCTAATCTTATTGCATTTATATACCCACTCAGAGCTCCTCTCCCATGACATTTTGAAGTCAATTCCATGTAATTTGTAAATATTTCAGAAAGTAGGAGGTTCATATTTTCGGATAAGAAATTCACCACTATTCCTCCCAATTCTCTCAGATGAGGACAACAGCAAGTTCCTTACCTGGTGGTGCCATTTACAGAGCCTGCTCTTTTTGCAGCTGATCTGAGGCACATACCTTGTCACAATAGCTATCCTGCTTGGCAGGCAGGAAAAATGATGACCCACAGACATCATTCAACCGGTCAAAACACACTTCTTTTTCATGGCAGAATCATCAAGGACCCAAATGCTTTTCATTAATTGTCAGTTTTTGCTTATAGTTCCTTGTGGTATCTTTCTGTTATTGATTTTTGTTTGGTTTAATACACTGTAGCCTGAGATCTTACCCTGTATGATTTCAGTCCTTAATTTACTGTAACTTGTTTATACTTTGGAGCATTGGTCTATCTTGCTTAATGAGGTTTCCACAGGTATTTACAAATGTCAATTAGGTAGTGTTAGTTAATAATGTATGGGTTCCCCCCCACTATCCAAGAGTAGAACTTTCCTATGAAATCTTTCCTAAGCTGAAATGGCATAAAGCAAAGAAGCAATTACCATTCATTGATACGGAAAAATGTTGAGTGTTCCCAGAACCCCAAAATAATATACCAAATCATACCAAATAACATATAAAGCTTAAAATAACATTAACAAATAGTAAAGGCAGGCATGATGTGATAACTACACAGCCTGTATAAAGTAGAAATGGTGTATGTACAGTATAATTTCACTTACCAGAACCGAGAAGACAGCGAGCACCCTGTAAGGCTGAGAGGTAGTGATGAGGGTCTGGTAAGCTGAGTAGCAGGAGGCTGCAGTGCTGGGAGGTACAGGAGACTAGGGTGTAAGAGAGAGAGAGAGAGAGAGGAAGAGGGTCATCTGTTAACATCTAGCGGCCTAAATCCACCAGAGCAGGCAGATCACTCATGTCTATGCCTTTTCCAAGTCTGCCTGCCTCCAGGTCCAAGGTTGAGTTTTGTCTTCTGTTATGGCTGATGGGAAAGGCTTGAAATGCAACAGTGTGCTTGACTGCTTAGCCTCATGCATTTTTCTGTCATACCAGTACATATCTTTGTAGGCACTCAACACATCCTGCAGCCCTGCCTGTATAAAGTAGAATCTGCCCTTTCAAAATTAAAGTCAGACTTCTCTGCAATCATTGCAGAACTGTCTATTGTAGCAAAAATATCACAAAAAATGACTCATGTTCAGTTCCTGGCTGACTTCACCCATCAATCCACTCAAGCAATAGACTTTCCATTCTCCCCCTCTCCCCCCCCTGCTGGATGCTGCCTGAGAGACCACTTGGCCACTAACAGAACCAATAGTAACTTTGGCAGCGTTCAAGATTCTTTCTGTGTGTAAATAGGATAAATGGTGGCCCCGGGCCCATTCATCACACACACAATGCCTTTATTTTGTTCACCAAGACCAAAACAATTACATCTAGTTTTATGTTAAGCCTAGTACTACCCTTACAATCTCTCTTAGGCTTCTGATACTTAGGGACACATCTTGCTGACAGAGGCACAAAATGAATTGATATAAAGCACAGACCCTCACAGACACAGTTCAAAGTGATGGTGGCTGTATGTTGAGATGCTGAGTATAGGGAAGGAGCCTGCTGGTGGGGCCACCCTCGCTGTTGGGGATCATGTTGTTTGTATGATGGTTGGTTCACGGCAAAGCAAATGCTGACCATTTACCTCCTTTTGTAAAAGCAAAAGCCCTCTTTTGATTAAAAAAATATTTTTATATGATATATAAAATCAATTATATATATATAAAATTGATTTTTTACAGAGAGGAAGAGAGAGGGGTAGAGAGTCAGAAACATCTATGAGAGAGAATCATCCATCAGCTGCTTCTTGCACACCCCCTACTGGGGATGTGCCGACAACCAAGGTACATGCCCTTGACCGGAATCGAACCTGGGACCCTTCAATCTGCAGGCCGACACTCTATCCACTGAGCCAAACCGGTTTTGGCTCTTCTGATTTTTTTTAGTTAGCAAAAATAGGTATGGAGTGGCATAAAGTGAACTTGTGAAAAGCAGGGAATACCTGTGTTTAAGTTTTTTATATCTCTACTGATTTTTTTTTTTTTTGCCACTTGTTCTAGCAGTTAATGAGAAAGAAGTTTAAATTTGTGCCACTAAGAGACTTTTAGCTCTGTCAGGTTTTCCTTTATATATTTTAAAGCTATGTTACTAGAGGCACATTCATGTTTAGGATCATTATGCTATTTGTGCTGTTGAGATGATTCTCTTACCATTATGGATTGTCCTCTTTATCTCTAGTAATAATTCTTTCCTGAAAATCTACTTTGTCTGGCATTCATGTGCCCAGAGAATTTTCTTTTCTGTATATCTTTCCCATTCTTTAATTTTTCATATGGTATCATTTTGTCTCACAGATGCTAAGCTTGATCATTTAAAAGTGCGTCCACCATATCACTTTAGTGTAAATATGTATTTTCCTCTTTGAAATTAATAATCTGTGATATGATACTTTGAGATATTACTATCTTATTACCAAAAAACCTCTCATTGGTTTTAGTGTCCTTTGATAACTTTTGCCTGAATCAATTATTACATAATTGGTTGTAAAACGGTGATTTTTGAAATCTATCATTCATTCTGTATGTCTAAGCTGATATTCCTTTGCAAAGAAGAGCTTTCTCTCCTCCCACCTTTACATACAGTGTTACTGTGGACGCATTGATATCCTTTTATAATAACCCATCACCATCATTCCTCACTGTGATCCCAAATTATCCCAAAATCAGCCAGAGGGAGTCTCCTCCAGCCAGCTTGTGTTCTTCTGATGCACCCCCGTTCTTCTTTGAGGACTGCCTTGCTTTCTGCATGCTAGGCTGCTCCAGATTCACCTTGTGCCTTCCTTTCCCTATGCCTGGATCAGCCATTTCTCCAAGGAGGGTGGTGGTCTTCTTGTCTGTGTGGTTCCAGCATTAGGTTGTGATTTGGGGCATCTTTTCTGGCTTCAGAGTCTCCCAAGCATATTTCCTGGCCCACTGGGAACTTTATGAGCCACCCGATACCATTGACTCATTCCGTGTGCATTTAAATGAAGCAGAGTGACTGTTGCTTGCAGCCAAACACTTGATGGATACAAGTACCAAAGGATTCACATGGTAAGCCTGAACTCTCAGTTCTCTGGGTGGCTGTGGGTGATCCAGAGCCTGCGTAAAAGCCTGATGAGATAATGGCTCACCAGAGCAGACTTGATAAGATTGAACAGCACTTTTCAGTTCCATGGTACTTTAAGCATCATCTTTAATACCCTGACATGTTTGAGAGATGTATTATTTTCCTCATTTGAAAGACAGAACTGGAAGTAAATGTTATAAGACTATGTATTAAAACTAAAGTGGTTGATAAAAGGAATACTGGAAACTCAAGTAAAAAAATAGAAAAATATATGTAGATAACTTTTTTTTTTGAATTCTCATCAAGAAGCCAAATCAACAGGAGCACCCCAATGTTACTATCAAAAACTAGAACTGACTTAATTGCCCCAATTAGACATTTATCTGCAGAATTATACAGGGAAGTCATGATGCTACTCCAACAATAATTAAAAAATAGAGTGTGGAATAAAAATGAACAGGCATAAATTATCGAGTTAAAATGTTAATTTAAAATAATGTTGATTTATCACAACCAATTGAATTAAAAATCTGATCTACATTAACTTCACTCTATCTTTGTAAACTCCCTATAACTACTCTTTACATTCTTACATGCTCTGTCTTGATTCGGTGATTCTCCAAGAGGGTGAATTGCCTGGAGGTGGTGTGGAATAGTATATCCAAGTGTATTAGTTATCACTTGCTGTATAACAAAACAGCCCACGTGTTAGTGGCTTAAAACAACACACATTTACGTATGATCTTTGAGTTTCTGTGGGTCAGGAGTCTGAGCATGGCTTCCTGGTCTTTTATGAGGTTGCAATCAGGGTGTTGGCAGCCTTGGGTTTACAGTCTCATCTGGATGTGTGTCAGGGGAAGGACCTGTTTAGAAGCTCACTCTGTGGAGGGAAGCACTCTGTTCTCTGCTGGCTGTTGGCTAAGGCTGCTCTCAGCTTCTCCCACATGGCCACTTGCTCCATCAGAACCTGCAAATGGAAAAGTCAATAGAAATGAGCAAGACAGGAATCTCAATCACTTGCAACTAATCATGAAAGTGACCTCTCATCACCTTTGCCATATCTTTTTGGGGGAAGAAGCAAGTCAGAGGTCCCACCCACACTCAAGGTAAGAGGATTGCACAAAGGCGTGCACACGAGGACGTGAGGGATCATTTCAGAAAGCAGCCTACCACACCGAGGGCACAGCTCTCAATGGAGCCTTGGGCCAGTCCTTCAAAAATGGATGCTTCCAGTGAGGTGGAAAACAAATCTTGGCATTACTGTGATCTACGAATCTGAATCATTCTTCCTTGACTTTCTAAAAAGTGAGTACTTTGGTGAAACTGGAATTGCTGAACATTTTTGTTGTTTATTTTTGAGGACAAATATTTCTTTCTTTTTTAAAAAATATATTTTATTGATATTTTACAGAGAGGAAGGGAAAGGGATAGAGAGTTAGAAACATCGATGAGAGAGAAACATCGATCAGCTGCCTCCTGCACACTTTCCCTACTGGGGATGTGCCCGCAACCAAGGTACATGCCCTTGACCGGAATCGAACCTGGGGCCCCTGAGTCCGCAGGCCGACGCTCTAGCCACTGAGCCAAACTGGTTAGGGCAAGGACGAATATTTCTTAAAACATACATTGAAATAAGTCAACCATCATTGTAAAACTATATTAAAGACTAAAGTTTATTCATTCCAGAACCATATATACAGGGGGACAAGGAAGGATAGAGAAATGTCCTGTATTAGTTTTGCTGCATATAAATATAAAATATTCATCAGCTTAGAAGTATTATCACTGCTCTTCCTGGCGCTCCTTTCCACCATCCTACCACCCCGTGCTGTGTATTTTATTTATGTATTTTCCTGTTAGCTAACAGTTAGCTAAAATTTTCTCTGAGGAAGGGCTTTGTACCTCATCAGGAATCTCTTTTATTAGATAAATTCCTTGATTCTACCCTTTAAAATATTCCACACACTTTTCCTAAGCCATGCTTTTCTTCTCTTTTATGATGCTATCTGTCTTTAAAGTGCCAAGCCATACCGTTGTGAGGTAATGAAGGTTCCAGAAGGAGAGAAAGCTGTGGCCTCCAATATGTGGAAGGACACTTTACCTGATTGTGTGAGAAAGATGTGTGTGTGTGTGGGTGGGGGGGTGGGTGGAGAATGGCCGGGAAATAAGTGCCCCTCACCCTAGGCCAGTGGTCGGCAAACTCATTAGTCAACAGAGCCAAATATCAACAGGACAACAGTTGATATTTCTTTTGAGAGCCAAATATTTTAAAGTTCTTCTAACGCCACTTCTTCAAAATAGACTCGCCCAGGCTGGGGTATTTTGTAGAAGAGCCACACTCAAGGAGCCAAAGAGCCGCATGTGGCTCGAGAGCCGCAGTTTGCTGACCATGGCCCTAGGGAATTGTCCCCATTCTACCACAGCATGCGAGGGGCCAGTAGTAGTGGTGGTAAGGTGGCTGGAACTGGAGGCTTCGGTGACAATGGGAGAAGGTGGGAAGCACAGGACCTGGGACAGGAGCACCAGGAATATCAGCAAACCAACCCTGGAGGAATTCGGGAAGGTCAGTTACAAGACCTCACAGGTCAGCCACCAAAGGGTAGGATGAGGAGGCTGGAAACCACCAGTGAGAAAAAAAATACACCCACCGACACTGAAAGTGGGGAAAGAGAGGTGTTAGGTGGTGTGAAGTACTAGCACCCTCATTGTTCATAGTAAGAAATCAATTCTGCCTAAAAGTGGAAATGGTTGTTAAAAAACCCAACTCCAACAAATGAATGATAGTTTTAGAATCTTTTTTCTTAAATTCAGGGGTCTCAGGTAATAATAGCATGTGGTGAAGACATATTGATTAGGAATTAGTTTCACTTCAATGTATCTCTTTTCCTGTGGTATCCAAGTAAACTTAAAAACAACCTTTTAATTAAAATAACATTTAACTCTTTTATGAAGAAATAGCATTTTCTTAAAATCTTACCTATCTGTGGATGTCTATCTATCTACTAATCCATCTTTTTGTGCTAGCCTCGGTCCTTGTCTGGAACTCACCTGATGTCAGTGATCATTGCCTCTGGATGGTCTTTTGTGGGTGAATGTCAACTTCCTTAACTTTATGATTTTCTAAACTATTTGAATTTTTCAAAATAAACATGTATTACACTGACAAATATAATACAAGAAGGCTACTCTTTTAGGCAAGAAAAAGTAAGAGGGGAGAGGGAAGAGGGGAGAGGGAGCAAGGGAGAGGGAGAGAGAGATATCCCGGAAGTATATTAACAGTTAATTCTGTGTGTATACATGTGGACAATTTTTACTTTGTCCTTTATACTTTGTTTAGTTTATTAGTAAAGGCTCCAAAACAGTGTTTGTGTGTGTATGTGTTGTCAAGGACATGGACACTTTTTCTCCCAAAGGACAATCGTGAACAGCAGGACCACTATTAAGAGAGGCATTGTAAAACGTTTTTTCTTTGCAAAAACAATCATAACGAGAAGCTGGGGATGAATCCATGGCACAGTCTCCTTTAAACTATTCATGCAGAATCCGGAGGGAGTTTATGGGTAAGGTTTATGGGACAGGGGTGTAAATAATGAACTGCTCACGTGTTGCTTCTCGTGGGTGGGTCACGTGCTGGGTGCCCCACTCAAAATGCTTCCCCTGGCAAGCAGGTGGCTGCTTGGGTATTAACCCAGCGAGGCTCCAAGGACGTGAGCATATTGACTTAGAACTGATCATGTGGACGTGCTTCTATTTACCTGGGAAAATGCAGCGGCCTTCGGTTTTGTTATTACAGTTACCCTTTGAGGTTCATACCGACAAAACTTGCAGATGTAAGCCTTGTGTAAATTTTAAATCCTCCTCTTGTAAAAACTAAGTAAATGTCAGCTCTGAAGTTTCTGCTATTATCACAGTTTCTTTGGAGAAGTGCTAAGCTTATCATAAAAGGAATTCCTGTGAGAAGAAACACCCATCTCTGTATTTTTTTTTGAAAAGCCACTGAAGGCTGTGAGGGGATTTGGGGCTTCAACAGATTTTAGTGTGTAACAATTGAGAAAAAGCCCCTGTGCACTTTTCCAGTTTAACACGTTGTTGGAGAGTAGGAATTTTTGAGCACTGCTGAGGCCGTGGACTAGGCCCTAGATGGAGTTGTTGGTGCTGACACCAGGCCAGGCCGTGAGATAGGGTCTCATGGCCCCTTCCCAGCACGTAGGCCTTCTTTCACAGAACACTGCCAGCTTTCTGAGGAACATGATGACCCTGTAAACAACATGATCATCAATGGCATGATCCTGACATTACTCAGGAAAAACTGTTTTGTCTTGGGTTGCTTGTTCTGCAAAAACAGGATGTGGTCAATGTGCTTAAAAGTGGTCCTGCACAAAGGCTGCTCTCTGGTCTCTGTTTGTGGAGAAAGGCAGAGCAGTCAGCCAGCCGGCAACTAAAAGCTCCCTAAATTTTAATTTGGTCTGGACTCCAGTGGTCATTCACTCATGTTCACTCCACAACATCACTTCACTATGGAAGAAATCAGTTAATAAATAAAATGCACAGAAGAAACAGAACATTATTTTGGAAGATCCCAAGACTCAAATCAGGGAAAGAGCAGATTCATGATAGCTGATCAAGGGTTGACTCAATGACCACAATGGTTTGGCAATTTATACTATCACCAGGAGAAACCATCAAGAAGCTGGGATGAGTCTCAAAGCCCATCACTGGTGTCAGCCAATCAGAATGGTGGAGCTGGAAGAGACTTCAGCTGCAAATGAAGGGAAGACTTTGGACAAGCTGTCCTCTAGCCTTATGGGAAATCTTCCATATAATGGGTGGTGAGTTTCCAAATAAGAGGAATAGTACTTACTTCCTATCTGGTGGAGGAAACTGATTGTGGCAATTCAGACATCTAGCAATTTTGAGAAACTCGGTCTCAGCTCTAAATGCATCAAAATCCAGTGAAGCAAGACCCATTTGGATGGTTCTGGTGTCTGATTTCCTCCCCACTTGCAGGAGATAACAGACAACCTGGCTCAATCAGTTTAGTTATCTCAATGAACGGACAGGCTGATACCAGCTACCGGGTCTAAAGGCTTCCTCTTTCTTACAAGGCTCTCATCTACCCAGGAAGCTTCCACTGTGTTACATCACTGAATGTCCCCCGGCCTCCTGACCTTAGAAATACAGTATGTGGGGCATCCTGGGGAGGGAAGGCCCCTCACTGCTGGAATGCTGGCCATGGTAAGCACTGAGATAATGCAAGTTTGGGGGCGGATTGCACTTGCTTCTCTTCTTTGATACCTTTTCCCTCAATAAACACTGTTTTTTATTATACCATGTGTCACTAGCAGTGTGTATTCTGACAATAGTTAGGAACTTGATTTTTATTTTTAGAGATTCATCTCCCAGTACATTTACTCGTACCATGAAGCAAATGGTGCTTCTTCAAGTGTACAGCAATAATCCATGTTCCCATCTAACAAAGCTCACTTCAATTTACAGCCAGACTGATGTTGCATTGGCTGTGTGATCCAAGTAAAGCTGGTTAATGATGACCATGAGCAACCTCAGGACTTGGAGCTTTCAAAGCTTTGTTTCTTTTATCAGTACATTCCCAGGCTAGTTGCTCACAAAAAATATGATCAGACTTTCCAAAAATCTAATCAAAGGAACTGTCCCTAAATCTTATAGTTATACTTTCTTTCTGATTTGTTACAGTCATATAAAGGCAATATTCTTTGTTATTATTGATTATATATTGAATATCATTTGTAATTTTCTCCCCAAATAAAAACAATACTTGTCATTGTAGAGGATTTGGTATACATAGAAAAGCACAAAGAGAAAAATATCCCCTGTAATACTAGTACTCCCTAGAAAGAGATAAGCACTCTTTTAATTTGAATGTATATCCTTCTAGTCTTTCCCCCTGTAGCTTTTCCAGTGTGTGCAGATTTAATTAGAATCTGTATCATTAAAAGGCCTGTGGTCATGATGCTGTTACAGCGTCACGACCAAACAACCGGTCACCAACAGCATGGAGCACCTCTTGTGGGCTGGGACTCATGCAGGGCTGGTGGGCTCGCGAGACGGAGACAGGGCCTGAGGAAGGCGTCACAATCAAACCACTGGTCACCAGGTGATGCATGGAACACCTCTGGCAGACTGGGACTTGTGGCTAACAAGGCGAGGTGGGACTGGTGGGGGCGGGGAGGGGAGCTGCGTGGTGAAGAGGACGTGGGGCAGGGGCAGGGAGCACGGCACAGGTTCCCAGGTGGTGAGTGGAGGTACTCTTGCTATGGGGGGAGGAGCAGGGGCACACGTCACCAGCAGTGGTGTGGGAAGGTGGCACGGGGCACCGGGAGTGTCCACAGAGCGTGTGAGGTGTCACGGGGTGGACATGGCTCTGATGGCACATGATTTAATCGTGCCATCTGGGCCTCTAGTATACTATAATTATTTTTTTGTAGCCTGATTCTTTCATTTGATAATAATGTATTATGAGCATTTTCCACATCATTAAACATTCTTCTTAAATAATTTTAAAGATTGTCTTGTTAACTAGCATTTGGATCATTTTGAATTTCACATGTTTGAAAATATGTTTATAAACAATCTGATATTAATCCTCCTTGTATATAAATATTTTATACTCATCTGATTATCTACCTCAATCAAATTCCTAGATATAGAATTGTTGGTAAATGGATCTCAGTAAGACTCAGGAAGACCAATTATTTCCCCTTTGTAGATGCTTTTTGTTGCCTTCCTGGATACTTGAGTTTTTTTATTTTTTTATTTCAAAGTTCAAAAGCTTAAAAAGGAGAATATACTTCAGTGTTGAATGTTCTGTATTATATTTTCCAGAATGAAGTGTAAACTTTCAATCAGCATATTAATTTACTTTAGTATTTCAGGGAGATTTTCTTGTATAATATTGATGAACATACCCTCTTTTATTAGTGGGCTTCTCTATTTCAGGAACATCAATTAACCTTATATTAAATTAGATCATCATTATTTGTCTTCCACATATATTCATTTCTTTTTAAGTATCTTCAACTCCTATCTTTTCATCTATATTCCTGTGATTATCCCAAGTATAGCTCTATAGCCATAATTAGGTTTTAGCTAATAACTCTATAAATATTTAAAAATATAAGAAAGGCTGAAACCGGTTTGGCTTAGTGGATAGAGCGTCTGCAGACTGAAGGGTCCCAGGTTTGATTTCGGTCAAGGGCATGTACCTTGGTTGCGGGCAATCCCTTGTGAGGGGTGTGCAGGAGGCAGCTGATCGATGTTTCTCTCTCATCAATGTTTCTAGCTCTCTATCCCTCTCCCTTCCTCTCTGTAAAAAATCAATAAAATATATATTTAAAAAATATAAGAAAGAATATCCATAGTCCTATACAGATTAAAAATATAGATGAGAACAAAGTTACCTAGTTATGATTACTGATAATATCTTGGCTCATGTCCTTTTAGACTTACCTTTGCTATCAAAGCGCACTTCATTTTATGCCTAACTTTAAAAAATGTGTTCTTTCTAATCTAGAAATTTCATTCATGGCCTTTACTCTGTGGAATTAATCACACAGTATTTCAAAGAGGTTTGTACAAAAATACTCCATTCAGCTTAATTTATAAAAGTGAAAACCTGGACGTAATCTGAATGTATTAGAAGAGGACTTGTTAAACTTCACTTTCTTCAGATAAATAACACCACACAAATATTATAAAGCATGCCTACATTTACATACTTTTACTTGGAAATATCCCCATAACATATGATTAAGTGAACATTTTGTCTTCAAAATAGCATGTGATGTGATCTCACCTATACAAAATTTTTAAATTCAAAATCCACATGAATATGTATATTCTCCATTAAGTGACAGCCACCAGTGATGGTGGTAGTTGTTACAGAATGAAAGAACTTTCAGGTATTTCTGCTTTTGTCATTATTTCTATCTGCTGGCAGTCGGACATCCCTCTCGCTATCTGAGACCACTGGCTTCTAACTGCTCACCTGCCTGCCTGTCTGATTGCCCCTAACCACTCTGCCTGCCAGCCTGCTCATCCCCAAATTCCCCCACCTGCAGCCTGATCACCCCCAACTGCCCTTCCCTCCTGGCCTGATCGCCCCTAACTGCCTCTGCCTTGGCCCTGCCACTGTAGCTTTGTCTGGGCAGCGGCCATGGAGCCAGCAGGGGCGACCAAGGAAGTCAAGCCTCCCACCTGCTCCAGCCAGCTCTGTGGCTCCTCTGGCCAGTGCCGCCATCTTTGTTGCATCAATTTGCATATTCCCTCCTTATTGGCTGTGAGCACCACCATCTTTATCGTGAAGTGATGGTTAGTTTGCATACTACTCTTTTATTAGATAGGATGAGTCAACTGTAAGAAATATTCCGTGTCCATAAGGACAGGAAGATGGCTATCTCCTGCACAATCCTTAATTTGAACACTGACACTGTCATTACCAGGTCACCACAGCTTTGGGCGCACCCTCCAATTAGCAGTCACAAGCTTATCTGTTATACTCCATTTACAATGTCAAGTTGTAAAAACTATTTAATGTTTAATGTCTATTAAACATCTGTACTGCACAAACTCACTCTCCAAGGATTCGTGAGTGAAGAAAAAGACATTTAGCAAAATTCCTTTGTGCTGTTTATTTTAATCTCAGAATATGATTGTAAGGATAACTTCACTTGTTATTTTTCCTGTTAC
Organism: Pipistrellus hanaki; assembly: GCF_964339955.1. Taxonomy (NCBI): domain Eukaryota; kingdom Metazoa; phylum Chordata; class Mammalia; order Chiroptera; family Vespertilionidae; genus Pipistrellus; species Pipistrellus hanaki. Next base: position 93,799,766 of record NC_140524.1, read on the forward strand.
AGCACTTCCAAGCACACCGCAGAATGATACTCTAGGGCACATGTATCAAACACAAGGCCCGCGGGCCAAATCCAGCCCGCCAGGCCTTGCAATGTGGCCCGCACCGCGCTGTCATCACTGCACTCTGCTGTCAGTTTATGACATTGTCAGTTTATGACTGTTCAGTAAACCATTCGGCCAGCGATTTAGGCTGGATTTTAGATTTTGGCCCCTTCTCTGATTGAGTTCGACACCCCTACTCTAGGGGGTTCTGAAACCCTGAGTTCCAGGCCCCACTCTGCCCTTAAGTAACTACCCTGTTTCTCTGAAAATAAGACAGTGTCTTATATTAATTTTTTCTCCCAAGGTTGCGCTAGGTCTTATTTTCAGGGGATGTCTTATCTTTCCATGCGCTAGGTCTTATTTTCAGAGGATGTCTTATTTTCAGGGAAACACGGTATAAGTACTTTTGAGCAAATGTTATGAAGGGAGATCCTGGGTAAAATCCCGTCACAGGGCATGTACCAATTGATTCCTCCCATGTAATGATTTTTCCCCCTTCCTTCAGGAACATAAATTAGTAATGAATGGTGGCTTACTAAGTTAATATATTGTACCAATCAATCCTTGCTGTTAAATACCATAGTTCAAGGGGCACTCTGTGTTTTTCTGTAGGATGCTTGCATATTTGCATGGAGGGAGAATGAACAATATAGGTAAACACCTGAATGAAAGTCGTTTTTCTAGGTCCTTGTATATTTCCCTAAGGTATTTAGGGTACCTATCTATGTTTATTATTTATAATGCACCAAGTGCTGTTATGAATTAACACACTTCTCTCCTATGTACTTCTAGGATGAGAAAGCTGAAACTGAGAAACCACATAATTGTCACATGTTAAATGGCTTGAGAATGGTAGGATCAGGATTCGAACCTGGACACGTCCCCAGAACTCACACTTTTAACACTGTACTAAATTTAGTATTTCTTTCTGCAGCGGGATGAATTGCTGATGGAGCCAACTGGTTACTAGGCTCCGAGGAATGAGAGAGACCAACGAAGAAGACAGGGACAGACTGGGTTGAGAGAGAATGAGCAGGGCAGGTCCATGCAGTCTTCTTAAGTCTTATTTGGATAGGACTGTGCCCAGAGCTTGCCATCCTTCAGTAGTGTTGTCTACAATGTCCACCTAAGGGGTGGGGGTTGGGGGATGCTGGTTGATTCTAGTGGGTGGACAGAGGAGTGAAAGTGAGTAGATTTCAACCTCCCTCAGAGCACCTATCAACTTGGTCTTGTGATTTGTCTATGTACTGAGCTTTGGGCATTGGAGGGAGCAGTGTTTCTGCGTCACCAGTGCTTAGCCACACTCACTGCTTAATGGGCAGCATGTTTGCCCAGCATTTGCGTCAAGCATTATCTGGGTAAAATATGTCTGATCCGCATAATATCATCAATAGCTGGCATTGCTGGGACCACAGATATACCTGTCCAGCATTCTCCTGGAGCGGGAATGCTGGGGTCTTAGAGCCTGCCGAGATGTAAGATGTCACTGACCTTCTGTTAGTCTTAGGTGGGCATAGCAGATGCGGTGGGTGTCATGCCCACATCCCTTGGCTCCTTTTACTATTTTTGTACCCACTTCCTTCTGGTGGGGGACCCTCATCCCCAAGAATCAACACCTGCATATTCCTGCCAGTGGCCTGCCCCTGGCTCCTGTGCTTATGCCACATGTGTCAAACACAAGGCCCGCGGGCCAAATCCGGCCGGCCAGGCCTTGCAATGTGGCCCGCACCGCGCTGTCATCACTGCACTCCGCTGTCAGTTTATGACATTGTCAGTTTATGACTGTTCAGTAAACCATTCGGCCCGTGATTTAGGCTGGATTTTAGATTTTGGCCCCTTCTCTGATTGAGTTCGACACCCCTAGCTTATGCAAAGACAGAGCTGGAGCCACCCTCACGGGTAGCTCTTGACCAATGACTTACAGTCCAGGAGAAGCAACACTGTGCTCCTGATGGGGACAGCTCTGAGGTGTGACCTTCACTGTCCCCAGAGCTCCCTCAGGACCAAGCCTAATATACCCTCTATGGGCTCTGCTGGCTACTGCACCCCCTGCTTGGCTTCCTTCCTTTTCCAGGCCCCTTCACTTCTACCTCAGTGGGTTTCCCTGCAATAAAAGCTCAGTCCATTTCTAAGTTGGCCCTCGTGCTTACTTTCTGTCATATTCCCACAGCTCTTCTGCCCAGTATAGGCTCTGTCAGTCAGGGACTTATATATAAAAACTAGAGGCCCAGTGCATGAAATCTGTGCATGGGTAGGGTCCCTAGTGGGCTGCTGGCTGCTGGCTGGGGCCTCTCTTCACACCCGCCTTGGCCTGGCACCATCCGCCCACCTACTTCACCATCCCGCCACAGTCCCATTCTCATCAGGGCTCATTGGGGCCTACAGCGCCTCCACTGCTGCCTGTTGCCAGTGCCATGTCACAAATGCCTGCCATGTTCCGCGCCGCCCCCTGGTGGTCAACGCACCTGCCACTCTGGGTCGGTCAAACTCCCACCTTTTATTATATAGGACTAGAGGCCCGATGCACAAAATTTGTGCAAGAGTAGGCCTTCGCAGCCTTGGCCCTCACCCTTGCTGCTCGGCCCTTGCAGCCTCAGCTTTGTCCAGAAGGTCTTCTGAATGGTCATTCCGCTGTTCAGCCATTCGGTTGATTTGTATATTACACTTTTATTATTAGAGATGCCTTGAAGCTTCTTCTAGGTATGAAAGGAGGGGCCTAAGACATGGTCAGGGAACAAGTAGGGATGTGTGTATTTTCTACTTCTATTTTCACAAGGAAGTTTTAGCCAGACCAATCAGGCAAGAAAAAGAAATATAAGGCATCCAAACTGAAGTAATCAATGTTGACATGAACTTATATATAGAAAACCTAAAGATTTTACACATATGCACAGAATTGTGGCCGCACACACACACACACACAAATGATAAATGCATCCAGCAAAATTGCAAGGTACAAAATCAGCAGGCAAAAACCAGTTTCATGTCTATACAATACCAACAAATAATCCAAAAAAGGAAATTAACAAAAACAATTTCACTTGTGACAGCACCAAAAAGAATAAAATAGTTAGGAATTAACCAAGTTGGAGAAAGATTTGTACACTGAAAACTATAAAACTCTGCTGAAAGAAATTAAAAACACATGCAAATAAATGGAAAATACATCATGTTTTCATAGATCAGAAGACTTATTATTATTAAAATGACTATATTACCCAAAGCCATCTACAGATTCAATGCAATCCCTACCAAAATCTCAGTGATGCTTTTTGGAGAAATAGGATCACCTTGGAGGGCTTGGTAACATATGCAAGGTTAGACCTCCTGATTCAGCAGGAGGTCAGAGGCTGGGCCTGAAATTCACATTTTTAACCTGTTCCCAGGTGTGGTCTAAGAACCTACATTTTTAAATATCTGAGGATATGTTTTTTGATATTTTTTTGAGAGACACACACACACACACACAGAAACATTGATGTGAGAGAAACATCAATAGGTTGCCTCCAATATGCGCCCTGACCAGGAATCACACTCACAACATAAATATGTGCCCTGACTGGGAATCAAGCCCACAACCTTTCAGTGCATGGGATGATGCTCCAACCAATCGGGAAGAACCTGAATTTTAACCAGCTCTGGTGCTGGTTGTCTCCAAGTACATGATCAGAACCATGGATGGCTCATCACATCTCTTGCTGAGAGTGTTATTAGCGTTCCTGACTGCCTCTTTGAAAACCTAGTCAGGTGCAAAGCTCAGTGGCAGCCAAATCTTAGCAGGCTACATGCATGAACACAGGTGAAGGGGGACCTTGCGTGTGAGCTGTTGCAGGGTGAAGAAATGAACTCAAGGCCATCCCATATAGGAAGAAGAAATATTAGAAGAAAAAAAACAACCAGCTGGGCAGAGGTGGGGATGGAAGGTGGGGTGGACTGCAATAGTGGGCAGCCACCGACCTGAGGTAGGGAGCACGACACCAAAGAACCAGATGAACCCCACAGAACAAAGATTTCAGGTAAAGCTCACATTTAGGTGGCACCTGCAAATGGGACTTCAGGTGCCAATGACTTTGAGCTGCGGCGTGCTGGGTTTGGAAGGACCCTGAAGTTCAATTAGTTCTCCACAAGAGCCCTGAGATCCCCAAGGGGTGGAGGGGAGACGATGGGCCCTGACAAAAGTAAGACTGTGGCAGGATGGTGGAACAGGCAAGCGGGCGGTCCCAGGCCAAGGTGGGTGTGAAGGGAGGCCCCGGCCAGCAGCCAGCAGCCTCTAGGGACCCTCTCTGTGTACGGATTTCATGCACTGGGCCTCTAGCATCAGGCTGTCCTGCCTTGCAGGCCCCTCCATGCTACTGGGCACACACAGCTATCCATGCAGCCATCTGTTTTGTTCTGTACATGTCTGCAAGTGGGTGAGGGATGGCTTTTGAGGGCCGTAATATGTGCCATCCTTTCTGAAAAACCTGCTAGCCGTGTCTTGGGCTGGGTTCCCCAGAGGCAGGCAGGGGTTCCTTCCAGACGAGGATTCCTGTGAAATTCATTTATCAGAAAGTGTTCCCGGAAAAGATAGGTGTGTGAAGGGGCTTAGACCGGGAAGGGGGTCAGGTAAGTATGTGAGACCAAGGTCCTATAGAAGGTGACTCTGGCTCAATCCCACAGGGTAGCACCTGTAAAGGGAACTGCCACCCTACTGCTCAGGTGTTGGTCCAGGGTAGCCCCGGAAGATGTAAACTGGTGGTGCTTTTGCTTTTAGTTCATGTCTGTAGGCAAGGTGGGCTCCAGGGTCTCAACGGTGTCTGCCCACAAGGGGACGCTGGTGCTGTCTGCCAGGAGCGTAAGCAGCTGGGATAGATTTACAAGTTGGGTTCTGACAGACTGCTCAACTGTGTCATTTTGTACAGGTTTCCTAGCTTTTCCAAGTCTTGGCTAACCCTTCTATGGCTTGGCACATTCTACTTCTACATTTTCTTTCAAGACTTTACATTGCTCGAAGTTCCTTATTTGTGCTGTGGCCAAATTTCTCTTTGTTACTTCTACCTCCTACTCCTGGTCTGCCCTCTGTGGCCACGAGATCACTGTCCACTTCTAAAGTTTAAACTAGTGATCTTTTAACCCCAGGCGTTCTTTCCTCTTAGCCCCAAATCTCCAGCCCCTTCACCTGCTCCCCATGGGAGAAAGCATTTTCGGTCCCTATCCACCTCTGGTTGGCCTCTCTGGGCATTCCCTGGTTTATTCACGAGCCTCTTAAAACGTGGCATCCAGACAGAAAATTGGGGCCGCAGTTGGAAATATTCTGATCTGAATATCCAATCAAATGCTGTTTGCAAAAATGTGTTGGTTCAGTCATCAGCTTCAGTGACCCGCTGTTAATAACACCCTCTTGTGGGGATATTCTTGTTAATGTGACCAGTTATGTGACATGGGGCAGAGGCCACTACCTTTTCCTGTCTGAGTCTTTGACCTCTGATCTTTTGGGGCTAGTGGGCTTCCTCTTTTTTTTGGGAGGGGAATGTTGACAGCACACCCATACCAAGTCATTACTGAGAATAGTGAATTCAGGATATAGCAGAAATTACTAACAATCCTCTGTCTCACTTTTGAGTGCATCAGAACCACCAGGAGGGCTGCTCAGTTTCTGAAGAGGTAGGTTTGAAGTGGGGCCAAGAACTTAAAATTCCTAAGAGATTCCCAGATGATACTGCAAGGGACCACTGAGGACCACTGCTCTATTACATTTCCTGGATGCTTGGTGTTATGAGTGTTCAGAAGGTTTTAGCCAAAGGAGGTAGAAGAAGGAAAAAGACATCTGTTTTGTGTACCTGTGCCAAGAGCAGTCATGTATATATAATCTAAGTTTAATAGTGGTATGGATGTAGAGTCAGTATCCTCCTTGTAAAAATAATAAAATGACACCCAGGATTTAAGTCACTTAAAGTCACATGAGGCAGATCTGAAATTGGAGCCCAGGTCTGTCTGACCCCAAAGCCTAGATAGACCTTTCTTACTCGCCACACTGCTCTTTAAGCCATCGCCTGTGCCAGAATGTCAAAATCACTCATGATTAAAACACACACACACACACACACACACACACACACTTGCCTTGAAACCCTTTTGCTTGAATTGTATGTCATAAACATACATTTCACATACATGCAAAAAAAAGGTTTTGGAAGAGGGTAAAGATAACATGAAATTTGTTTTCTAATGTATATGTTATTGTTTGTAATAATATTTCACAGCCTTACCAGGATGTGTCTTCCACCCCAGCTGTGCAAAGGGAAGACAGAGAACCAGAGAAGGAAGTACATGTCCTAATCAAGTTCCTCTTACTAACCCCTTACTCCTCTCACCCATGTTGCCTTTTCCTATTTCGGTTCAATTCAACGTTAGTCATGCCAAAGACCATGAGAGGGACTGGAGATACAAAGGCCAAGAAACAACCCCTGCCCTCAAGGGCTTGATAGTCTAAAGGGGGAGGGCAACTTCTAAAGATCATTTTCAACCTAATGATCAGATCCTGTGACATCTGCACATCACCACGTGTTCAGGTTGGATTGCACGGTCTGCTTCTAGAAGGCCCAACTTAACACACACACACACACACACCTACCACAACAACTGAAAAATCACACACCAAAATGTTATTTAACATACTTAATGTTGCACAGGAATTAAAGAATTTATACTTTCCATAAACATTACTCAAAGGACAGGAATGTTCTTGGATGAATTTAAATTTTCTAAACAAGACTATGTAAACACATCCAATATGAAAATTTTTCCCCTTAACACAGTTCATCATATCTTCAATGGCAAAACATGCCAAGGTGGCATGTTGGGTCAGCAAGGAACACAAAATTGGGATGTAAAATTGGATTGTTGATGGCGAGAGTTTAAAGTCTTCCCCCAGCATTTCATTCTCAAATGTGACATTTTGGATTTAACTGAATGCATGCCGATGGGCGGGTCTGCTCCGATTTGGGGTTAAAAATACGCTGTTTAAATAGCTGTATCTAAACTCTATCACTCTGAAATTTGGCTTAAATAAATCGTGCTGCACTATTTTTATCATACACGAGGTCACATAATGTGGTGGGCAGGGAGCAATGGATACCGGTCCAGACTTCAGAACTCAATATCCACGTCACCCCGACAAACTGTCCTCCCTCTGGGGCTCATTTGCCACATTTGTTTAGAAAGAAAAACAAGAAATTGTGGCGTAAAGGGAGAGGGTTTGGCTAAAGGATCTCAAAGATTCTTTCTAGCAAAATTCTATTAGGTTGAGGAAAGGCCATTTAATTTCACCATCTAGATAGGTCTGTGCACAGTGAATCATATTGGTATTTTATTTTTGAAACACAACTTTTAGTACTTAAAAAGGAAAAATCAACCATAAACCCATCTGAGCGCTAACATTAGTAATCGGAGCACTTTTAGCCTCTGGAATTTGAAGCAAGCCCTTAACCGGAGCCCCCAACCTGCATTTTATAATTTGGATATTTTTAAGTCACAAAGTAGTTCCATATTTGACAAGGAAGCAAAATACTTCTACTAATATCTTTATGCACTTCCAGGATTCTTTCTTTCTTCTTCTTTTTTAAAAAAAATATATTTTATTGATTTTTTTTATAGAGAGGAGGAGAGAGGGATAGAGAGCTAGAAACGTCGATGAGAGAGAAACATCAACCAGCTGCCTCTTGCACACCCCCTACCGGGGATGTGCCCGTAACCAATGTACATGCCCCTGACGGGAATCGAACCTGGGACCTTTCAGTCTGCAGATCGACGCTGTACCACTGAGCCAAACCGGTTTGGCGAGGATTATTTCTAATTAGAGACCTTGTAAGTACTAATGTGTATCAGGTAAATAGTGATAACATTTTATCCATCCTTGTGTTGTTTTTTCCCTATGAAACAGAACCCCAGCTGTTAGAAACGCAAGTTAATACCTTCAAAAGGGTCACAGATGGCCGGAGGGGTTGCATTACAAAATAGAAAAATTCAAGATGAAATAAAAACACAGAGTAGCCTCCACACCGGCCAAGGAAAGTGACAGCGATTATTTACGTATTTAAGAGCAGAATGAAGGAGACGGGAGAAATGTTTTCCTAATGCCTCAAGATTGGGGTGGTTTTAGCCATCCCTTCTCTGCTGGGTGCAACTTATAAAAATAACTTCAAGAAGGAGGGGGCGGGGGCTAGGAAACTCCAGCCTCTCCGGAGCTTAGCAGCGTTCCTGTCCATTATCTCATCATGGCCTTGAAGATGTAACAGGCAGTAATTAGACCAGAGCCTGGAAAACCAAGGAGAGAAGCTGATTTATTCAGGAATCGTTTTCTTAAACTTTAGTGGTCATTCAAAGGCAGACAACTCAAGTCAGCTACAATTTCCTTGTCCACTCTGTCAAGGGATGGGCCGGGCAGGGTCCGAGAACAGGAAGCGTGGAGGGAAGCAGGGATGGGAGCAAATCCCATGCAAAATGTGAGACCAGCAGGAAAAGCATTGAGCCTTGCAAACTGAGTGCAGGTGAGGGGCAAGCTGAGTGCAGGTGAGGGTTACCTAGCGCCGCCAGCTGGGAGCTCAGATTCCTCCGGGCGGGGTTCCCGCCAGCGGCTCCTCTGAGCACCCTGGGCTCCAGGGTGTCAACTCGCAAAATCGCCTCTTAATCCTCGCTCTCGCCGGATGAAAGCACAAACTTGGGAGCCGGAGGCTTCCTTCCCGGGACACCGCGGGGTGGACGCTCCTCCAGCCCAGCGGGCCGCCCCTCCCCATAGGGACCCTGGATGGCCGGAGCCTCTCCCGTGAGAGCTTCTCCTATACCCCCAGCCGAGATCCAGGGACCCCTGGAGATCAGAGGCTCTGGGAGCAGCGGGGGAGAGGTCCCGGGGGAGAGGTCCTGGGCCCGGCCGCTTCCTCCCGGATCCCGGCTTTCTCGGTCCGCGGCCAGCAGCCCGGGCGCGGGGCGGGGGGCGGGGGAGGCCGCGGCCGCGCTATTCTTGTCGCGGTGAGCTACCGGCCTGTTATGAGCAGCACCCAATCACGCCTCCGACTGGCCGCGCTGACCCGCACCCCCCTCCTCCCTAATCCCCTGGGCTTTGATTTGATCCTCTGCGCGGAACAAGCTCCCCACCACCCCCTGCCCCCGCCCCATAGCCAGTTGTCCCCTGCCCTCTCGGATGCCCGCAGAACCGGTCCTCTTCATCCGCCCTCGGGAGGTCAGAGCCCTCGTCGTACTCCCGGACGCCCCGAGGCGGGCCACATCCGCGCATCGGAGCCGTCGGAGGTCCGGTACGCCCGGGAGCAGGTCCGCTCGCAGCAAGGCCCTTCCAGGTGATGGTGCGCGCCCGCTGCGGCCCCAGGCGCGCAGGTGTGGGCTCCCCAACCCGGGCCGGCGTGGGGGCTTTGGGCAATGCCCTGGCAGCCTGGGAAGCCGCGCAAGCCGAACCCTGCACCTCCCGGAACCCTCCGCGCCCCCCACCACTAGGGGCTTCTGGAAGCCGGTCCGGACCCAATTGGCTCTGAGAGGGATCGGGGGAGATCTACGAATCTGGATGAAGGATTTAAGGATTTAAGCTGAGCAGGACAAACTTGGGCCCTGAGGCTCACTGGTGGGGCCCCAGGATGCCCCAGCCCCCACCCCGGGCACCATGAGCTACTTCCTGTCTTACTGCAAAGCGCACGGCGGCACGCTGCTCACCGGCTACCAGGCCCTGCGCGCCGAGGGCTTCCTGTGCGACGTGACCTTGGAGGCCCAGGGCAGCGAGTTCCCGGTGCACCGGTCCCTGCTGGCCTGCTCCAGCGACTACTTCAGGGCCCTGTTCAAGAGCCACACGATGGAGTCCCAGGCGCGCGTGATCCACCTGCACGTGCCCTCGGCGGCCGCCCTGCAGCGCCTGCTGGACTTCATCTACACCGCCTGGCTGCCGCTCTCCCTGGACACCGTGGAGGACACGCTGGAGGCCGCCAGCTACCTGCAGGTCCCCGGGGCCCTGGCGCTGTGCGGCCGCTACCTGGAGCGCCTGCTGGCGCCGGACAACTGCTGCTTCGCGGCCAACGTGGCCGCGCGCTTCGGCCTGGCGTCCACCCTGGCCGCGGCCGAGCGCTACATCGGGCGCCACCTGCGCCAGCTGCTGGCCCGGGGCGCAGGCCCCACGGGGCTACTGGAGCTCAACCCCGGGTCCCTGAGGGCCGTGCTGGGGGCCCCCGACCTGGCGCGGGTGCCCGAGGCCCGGCTGCTGGGCCTGGCGCTGGCCTGGCTGCGCCAGGAGCCCGCGGCCGAGCGCCTGGCCCACTGCGCCGCGCTGCTGGAGCGCGTCCGCTTCGGCCTGGTCCCCGCAGATGCGCTGCGGCCCCTGTACTCGGGCTCCGGCCTGTCACTGCCCACCCGGGTCAAAGGCCTCATCATCCAGGCGCTCACCTACCACTCCGCGCCCTCCCGCCAGCCGCTGCTGCAGGGCGAGCAGACCAGCGTGCGGAGCCCGCAGACCCGCATCCTCCTGGTCGGGGGGCGCCGGGCGCGGGAGGCGGTGACCGAAGAGGTCATGGTCATGGTCATGGTCCCCCGAGGGGCGGCCAGGGGTAGGGCAGCTGCAGTGGAACCAGAGGAGGAGGAGGAAGAGCAGGCGGAGGAGGCAGAGGAGGAGGAGTGGGAGCTCACCCAGGACGTGGTGGCCTTCGACGTGTACAATCACCGCTGGCACAGCCTCACGCGGCTCCCCGCGCCGCTTGTGGGGCACAGCGTGTGCACGATCGGCAACTTCCTGTTCGTCCTGGGCGGGGAGAGCCCTTCCGGTGGAGGGGCCTCCTCCCCGAAGGCCGACGGCCCGCGAGAGGTCACGGCCCTCGTGCACCGCTACGACCCGCGCTTCCACACCTGGACGGCGGTGCCCGCGATGCGGGAGGCGAGGGCACATTTCTGGTGCGGCGCGGCGGGCGGGGGGCTGCTGGCCGTCGGGGGTCTGGGCGCGGGTGGCGAGGCGCTGGCCTCGGTGGAGATGTACGACCTGCGCCGGGACCGCTGGATCCAGGCCGGGGCGCTGCCGCGGGCCCTGCACGGCCACGCGGGGGTCGTGGGGGACCTCGGGATCGTGTACATCTCCGGGGGCAAGGCGGGGAGGGGCGAGGGCGGCGCGAGCAGCTTGAGGGACGTGTACTCCCTGGGCCCCGGGAACCGGGCCTGGAGCAAGAGGGCGCCCATGGGCACGGCCCGCTTCGGGCATCATATGGCCGCGCTCCGGGGCGCCGTGTTCGCCTTTCTGGGGCACTACGAGCCCTTCTCGGAGATCGAGCGTTACGACCCTGGCGCTGATCAGTGGACTCGGCTGCGGCCGCTGCCCTATGATCGCTTCTGCTACGGGCTGGCGGTGGTGGAGGAGACGGCGCTGCTGCTGGGCGGCGTCAAGTGGCGGGGCTCGCGCCAGGTGCCCACCCGCAACGTGGTGGGCTATGACCTCGACCTTGACCGCTGGGAGGACATCGACTGCACGCTGCCCTGGGCCTGGAGCGGCCTGCAGTGCGCGGTGCTGCAGCTCCCTGAGGGTGCTGATGATGAGACAGAGGGAGAGGCTGGAGATGCTCCAGATTTAGTGTCAGGCTTAAGGGGTTAGTGCCGTCTCAGATCCAAGGAGGAGGAGGTTGTGTCTGAGCAGGTTTACTGAGCCACGGTGGGCTTTTCCCAAGGATGGGACTCTGGTCACTGAGTGGCATCTGAAGGTTCAGGAGGCAAAAGGGGGTTTGGCCAAAGAGGAGCATTTCCCTTTAAGCTGAGAAGGGGAGACAGGAGACGTCATAGTGAAGGGCGTGTGAACCAGCTTCAGGGAGCTAGTGATTTCTCGAAATTCTCATGATGCTGGGCCAGGGATGGGCTTTCCGAACTAAAATATGACCCTATGTGTCTTCTCTTAGTTAAGGGTTTTCCTAGGTGCTAACTAGTGATTACATTTGTGCCTAACAGATTGCCAAAAAAGGGGACTATAAGAAGACCCAGAAAATAATTATAAAGGCTGTAATAAATAGTCCAAGAAAATGGCATTATCTGAATGAACAGTGACGGGAAAGTGCCTTGGTTAAATAGGGAGAAATATGATTTTATGGTCTAGAACCCTGGTTCTGCTCTAGTTTCATATAAACATGGAACTGAGAGGGGAAAATGATCTCTAAGAAAGCACCTTTTATTTTTTTTTATAGAAACAACCTGGCTTACTTGTTTTCTGTCCTTCATCCTTACTTACCCCTTGTCTGCCTTTGTGCTGAATTTAGGCAGTTCATTGCTTTTAAGTTTTATTTCAGCAACACTTAGCCATAATAATCAGACTCCTTGGTTAAGTGGAACATCTAACAAAAACGAAACTTTTATTTCTTTCACCCTTTTTAAATATATATTTTATTGATTTTTCACAGAGAGGAAGAGAGAGGGATAGAGAGTCAGAAACATTGATGAGAGAGAATCATCAATCAGTTGCCTCTTGCACACCCCCTACTGGGGATGTGCCCGCAACCAAGGTACATGCCCTTGACCAGAATCAAACCCGGGACCCTTCAGTCCCTAGGCCGATGCTCTATCCACTGAGCCAAACCGGTTTCGGCTCTTTCATCCTTTTTAAATGTTCATTCTGAAGACATGCTGTAGGTTATGTTTTAAAAATACAATTTATTTTTGTGCCCCCCCCCACCTAATTTCCCCAAAGACTCACAGAGAAAGAAAGAGGAGTAGGTGTCCCAGTTTGCGTCAAGGAAACGGGAAACCAGCTTGATTCTACAGGGGTTCAGAGAAGATGCTTGCATACGGAACAGATACTTCTGGCTTGTACCACCAGTGAAGCGGCAAAGTCAGAACTCATAACTGGGGATGGGGGAGAAGAAGTTGGGGGAAGGGAGGGCTGGTGGCTGTATGATTGCAAGACAAAGAAATATGGCAAGGACTCTGAATAAAGCAGGTGCCTTATAAGGATTCAGTAAGAGCTGAATTTATTTGACTTCAGTTTACAGCGCTGCCTCTCTCCTAGATTTGAAACTAATGCAATAAAATGTACAGAGATATAGTGTTAAAAGGTCTCTTTCATGCTAGGCTAGCCACAAGTCTTTGAAAATTCATTAGTTGAATTTTACCATGGAAAACAACACAGCTGACTTTACATAAGGAAAAGCTGCTTCGTAGCAACACAGCTCGTCTTTCTATCAACTGCTTGCTGTCTACAGGGCACACCATGGCCCCTGTATTTGTGACACATCCATCAGGTACAGATATTTTTTAAGCGAATGTACACATTTAGTCTAGTAAACATCAACAAGTCTAAATACCTGTAACAAGCACACTTCATTTTAGGACAAGAGGTTTTTTTGTTTGTTTGTTTTACATATACAAAATCCCACAAATGTGTGTCAATATCCATGCAGTAAATAAATGTTTTTACAAAGAGGTTTTTTTAAATGATAAAAATATTACACTGGACCCAAAATTCCATACAAACATGAATACGTGATTTCTCATCCATTTTGACTAAATATAGATAGGATTACTGAAAATGTGCTGAAGAAAGGCCACTTTCCTGTACAGTTGTGCAAAGTCTGCAAAACGATAGTGATTCCATGGTGGTTTCAAAAGCAAAGAAAAGAGATCCCCGCTGTGGAGTTTTTTTTTGTTTTGTTTTGTTTTTTTACTTTTTCCTCGACAGCAAAAATAAAATAAAATAAAATAAAATAAAATATTCACTGGCATATATCTGAACTCTTAGAGATGAAAGTACATTCACTGAGCTGGACAGGCAACAGTAGAAAGCTGATTAGAAGTAGAGTTTAGGATATAGAAAAGGAGGTTTCCTTTCTCCTCCCGAAAAAACAGCAAATTGGGACTTGTACGTTATGCAGCCAGACACTAAAAAGCAGCACAGTCACTGTCATGCTGGGATCACGTTTAAAAAACGAGATGCTCAGTAAGTGGAAATATATGAGGAGGACGTTTTCATAGACTTCATCCACTTTATAGAACAATTCACGAAGCCAGGAGAAAGCTCTAGAAATTGTTTCTCTCATATAATGCAAGGTAAAAGAACTCTGAATGGCCATCATCCTCTTGCTCCTCGGGAGAGAGGTACAGTTTTATTTTGCAATATTGTTTTCTATATTATAACACACATCCACCTGTAATTACACATATTTTATTTCCCTGCCTGAAGTAGAACTCTGTAAGTTTCATCAGTGGGCTAGTGGGAAAATTGGAAATGAACTGGATAGTTGGTTAATTTCCGTTTAGACCTTGTAGTTTTTTTTTTTTTTTTTTTTTTTTTTTAAGAGTTGCAGTTTAAAAGCACGAGTTTGGGCCAAGATTTCGTATATATACCTGTTAGCTGCCTTTCTGGGTGAGTTAAGTGTGTTTTAAAAAATCCACTCTCAAATTCCTCTGTACACAATCAGCATATCATCGCTACAAAAATAAAGGAAGATTTAAACCAAGAAAATAAAGCAGCTCTATCTTCAATTTTGGTCTTTGTTACAAAAACATCTTACAAAGCTTTGCCCTGATACACCGTTAAGTGTCCCCATAGATTTGGAATAGTATCCCCATTAACCAGCTTTCACAAGTTAATAGACTATTAAGACGAATATTAGATACCTGAACTTTTCTTATGTTGATGCTCTTCTTGTTTGCTTTAACTCTTTTAGGCGCGTCTACATTTCACAAAAATAAAACTACAGCTTACTTTGTGCAATGTTTAAGAAAATCCTCAGAACATTTTAATAAATATAAAAAAGGTTTAAATTCTTTCCCACCCACAAGGATGTCTGCACCTGAAAAAATGTGGATTCACTTTTGAAGTCTTATTTATATAAAATTAACTGAAAGGGAGAAAAGATGACCTTAAGATAGAAAACCGCCATTTTGTATTTTTCTACTTGAACACCATCTGTCTTCAGGATAGTCTGCAAAAGTTCATTTTAAATCATTGAAGACAGTTGTTTTTGCACATGGTAAACATAAGCTGAGCACTAATTGCATATAAAATATACAAATGCTCATTAAAGACAATGGTATTATGACCATATATGGTTTGTTTCATATAGTTTGGTAACACTGAAGTATAGCTTGTCAAGTGTCCCACACACTGACAGAAAAACTACCTTATATACTTGTTCCAAGTACCCGAAGGTACCAGATGGACTGAGGACAGAATACACTTACACATGCGTTTCAATGTAGGAATGAGTGTGTGTGAGAGAGGAAGTGATTATATCTACGTCAGAAGAAATACTTAATGGGTCATTTGAGGTGGTGTTTTGACAGATATCCAAGAAAAGATCGAGGTACATCTGCTTCCACTGTTGGAATTCTTTAGATGTCAAGTCTGGATTGTCTAGGACTTTATCAATAATGGCCACTTCCCCTTCTCTGGCCTGAAAAGCAAAAGGATTCAATAGTTAAGATGTGGACAAACGTATGTTCAAGTTTAAGATAACAAGTTAATAGGCAAAAAATTAAAAAGCCCATAAGAAATGGCTCTGGTATATCCACACTCAGTTATTTAGACTAAAATTCTAGTGTGCTTTTTTTCTACCCCCAAAGGTATGCCCTGTATTGCCTATTCTCTGTGGTTTATTTTTCCTCATTTATCATCTCTACATATGGGAACCTTCCTCGTCATGTAAGGTCCAGTTCAAATGCCTCTCATTTCCTAAAGTCTTCCTTCAACAGTTGGAAAAAATGTTCCCTCCCTCATTGATTTTCCCATAACACTTTATCGCTGCCATTGAGTGGACTTACCACATTTTGTTTTGAGGTAATTTGCCACTGTCTTTTCTCTCCTGCTAGGTGGTCAGTACCTATGTGTTATGGGTCCAAGGAAGGGGGTTGGGAAATCGAGGGAATGTTCTGCAAGAAGGGGGAAAGCTCACTCTGGACTAGCCACAACCAAGGAGTTGTTCCGGTCCTTGGGGCCTGACAGAGACAGGAGGGCTCTGACCAAGGATGTTCTGTGTCCCCCTGTGCTTGGTGAGGGGCCTGTTACAATTGCAGGAACCACATACCCAGGGTTGCTTGGGCAGTTGTCTTTCTCAAATGGGAAATTTCCATTTCCTGTGCATTTCCCCACACTGAAAAGTGTAGGGCTCTATGGTTTGTTTGTTTTTTTAACCAACAAGGGGCATTCTTTTCTTTTATAAAAATTAAATTTATTGGAGTGACATTGGTTAATAAGATCATGGGGACAAGTGGAGAGATCAACCAAAGGACTTGTATGCATGCATATGAGCCTAACCAGTGGTCACAGACAACAGGGGGATGGGGGCATGCATGGGGAGGGGTTTGGGATGGGAATGGGGGGATGAGGACAAATATGTAATACCTTAATCAAGAAAGAAATTAAAAAGATTAAAAAAGATCATACAGGTTTCACGTGTGCAATTCTATGACACATCATCTGTATATTGCCTTGTGTGCCCACCACCCCAAGTCAAGTCATCTTCAGAGGGGCATTTCCATACAGTGTTTTTTTTTTTGTTGTTTTTTTTTTTTATCATCTTTCTTTGCCCCCAGAGAGCAGAGCACAGCATCACATAGCTGGTGACTCATCAATACTCACTGAATGGAAAATACTCCTTTTTTTGGTGGGAGGGGATCTACAGAGCGTCAAAGATAGGGGTGAAGGGCTGAGAGGAAGAGGGACAGAAGCAGGTCTCTAAAATATGTGAGTCTGACCTGCTTCCAAGTGCCTGCCGGCTGTTCTGACCAGGCAGTTTAGATCTGAATGTAGGGTGAGGGGTGGAGGGTGGGTCTGGAAGGTGAGAAGGTGAAGATATCTTTGGAGTAGGATTGGTCACCAGAATTATTCTTACAAATATTATAGCTCTTTTTTAAAAACCTATAATAATAATAACAACAACAACAACAACAACAACAACAAACTTAAAAAATTGGTCATGAGGTTGTCCCACGGATTTGCGATAGCATTTGCATGAATACCAATTGAAAGCTAATTGACTGAGAACTTGACTGCCTGCTACAGGAAATGTTTTCAAATAATGCATTTTCTATTTTATCTTTTTGTTACTCATCTACGTTTCAAAATCACAAAACCTCAGCAACATACTATTTATCTGAAATATTCCCCAAAGGAGCCCTTTTGTCTGTAGGATAGTTCTCTAAACACCCCCCGCCCCCCGAGAATGTTTATTTTTTTGCCTCCTCCTTGGACTTCCTGCCTCTCTGCTCCCCTCTCCTCCGCACCTCCTCCCCAACTGGTGGGTGGCATAATAATAAGCCCAGAGACAATGTAAGAACTTGTGGAAATGTATACTAGGAAAATAACATGGGAATTGGGAACTGATAGTGTAAAGAGAACAATTATAGAATCTCTACAGAGAGCATGAATCACTATAGCTTCAGGAAATTGTCCTAAACTATCACACACCGTTTTAGCATCCACTACTGCGTTACGCACGCAATCTGTGTTCTTCTAATAGTTATATCACTTATACTACATGGCGCATTTGTCTCAGGAAAACGAAAGACAGTAATAATACCAGTCTCGCAGTTTGGGAAAAAATGATGAATCACATTCTCCTAGAACGAAGTCACATAACATTTAGTCAGTTCTTAGAGATGCTAATGAAAAGTTTAGATTATTTCCTCTTTACTAAAAGAACAGCTCAGCTTCAGCTTCTTCCTAGGTACCTATTCCCCACCTCCCTTCCCATTTTCTATTTCTTCATCTAGTGTGTCTGGTAATCACCTTTGAATTCAGGAAGGAATCTCTTGAAAGAAATGTCTCCTTCCATTTCCTATCTTACCTTTAAAGTGCTTTTGAGAATTCGCAGCCTGTGCAGTTTTTCATTCATCACAGGATCATTACATCTCTTTATGAATGATAGCTTGTATTCCATCTTGGTTGAAATGCGATGTTCTCCCAGTGGTGACAGACTGGCTTGCTCCAATGCCCTGTATAAATCTTGCAATGAGTCTCCTAACTTTTCTCCCCTACTTTCACCTGCAATGGCCAAAAAGAGAGAGAAATGAATCCAGTGTAATGAATAGTTATTTGATACTCCAGAAATCTACTAAAATATCATCTGAAAAAAACAGGATAATGAATGATTGGAAATACACTCTATTACATTAAAAAAAAATCCCAACAAACCCACAGCTGCTAGTTACACTGAGTAAGATTAGCTCAGGCAGCCGATTGTTCTAGAATGATCAAATAATAGGATGCTTTGACTTAACAAAATATGCTCTTGAGTAGCAAATCACCGTAAATATCTGGAGTCCATTATAAGTTCAAAGAATTCGAGTATAAAAGGTACACAACACAGAAACAATCCTGTACATAATTTAATATTATAAAACATTAATAAATATCCCTTAACATTATATTGGTAAGCATAGAAATATTGATTAATATGACTCTCCTGGTTTCGCAATAAACGGATTTTTACCTTTTTCCAGACTTCATAAAATGGAATGGCATTCATTGGAATTTATTTGATTATAAAAATCACCCAATAGTGTGCCATCAATTATTATTAGGTTCAATGTGACTGCCATAATAATGCTCACCACATTGTACGTATACTAAGTGATCACAAATTATCAACAATAATGCTTTCATTAAATGAAATATGGGAATAGGTTTATATTCAAATTAATCAATTTGGCACATACCAAGAGTTTGTAAGCATTTGTAAGACTTGGGAAGAAAACACTCCAAGTCTTATTCCACAATGAAATATTTTTGTGGAAAAAAAAATCTTAAGAGACTAATTCAGGAAAGAACCTCAGATCCATTTGAACAAATCACACTCCAATCTGCTCTTCAATTGCCTGAATGTTGGTGTCATATCTTTCTCAACAATGATAAACAAAGATGAACTTGGATTTCACTTCCGGTGGTAGATAGAATGAGAGATATGTCATGTTTCCTTTAACAGAGAGCCAGATTCCTCTTTGAGGAGTACTAATTGTATTGGCCCAAGGAGGAAATGTGGAATGTTGTTCATTCTATCATGATCCATGTGAATATTTTAGGCTGACATAGTTCAAAGATGCTCTGGTAATAATAGTAGTTCATATTTATATGTGCCAAGATGTAGGTAAATGCATAATGTTCATAATCCTTACAACAAAACTAAGAGTAGATATACTTGATTTTCACTTTCTAGCACGGAAGTACCTTGGTCAAGATCATAGTAACTGGTGGAGCTAGAATTCCAACTGGGCAGTCTAGCTCCAGAATCCATAATGTTAATAAGAATTTGATTCTGCCCATTTTGTTAATCATCATTTGAACTGTGTATTTAACAGTAAGTGCTAATGAATGTGTGCAGCATTCTTAAATTTTTTTAGAGTGTATCTAACACCACCACCAAAGCCCACAAACACGGTGCCTTAATTTAAAGGGATCACTTTTAGGATTAAAAAGCGTCATTGAAGTTTCATGTTCAATTTTTGGCTCTGCTGCTGAGGTCAGCCATTATGAGTAGTATGATTATTGAGTCCTGCCATTGGCAAGTGCCTTCCCTCCTTTTTATTATTGTTATCATCAGCACACGCCATTACTAACCCCATGAATTTTAACTTCCTAACAATATATCTACATGAGAACTATAATCTACAAACACAAACATCCCTTTAAATAACAGCTTTTAAATTCTCCGTTGGCTCCTCCATGAATGTTTGCAACACTTAGAAGATTCTGATGGGTGGGGGACTATACAAAAGAATAACTGCTTTGTGGGCTAAGAGCAAGATTGAAATGGGATAGGGAATTTTAATTGAGAATTGCTTGGAGCCAGCAAGGCACAAAATCGTAAGGTCATTCAGAGTACCTAAATGGAGTTGTAAGAACAAGGATACATTTGAACAGCATAATTCCATTTCATAAAAGCACAGGCCAGGGAGGGACCTGGAGGAATTATTTAGCAGGTATCATTCTTTTCGCCTCAAGGCAAGACTGCATCCAAAGCTCGATGTAATTTCATAGGGCAGAGAATGGGAGAGAAATGGGAGACCTAACAGCTGTGAATTACAGTAGTTTAGGTATCAGTGCCTGATGCATTATTAGTTTCACAGTTTTTGAAAGAAGGTGGAGAAGAAAAGGGATTCAGTTCAGAGTTGTAGCATTTAAGGGAGGCAGACTATTTTTACATAGTCAAGTTTTACTTACAAATAACCTTCTTCCATATTACCTAAAACTGTAGGGTGTATGTATTTTGTTTAAAAAACATTCTTACACAGTTTTCTTTCTCCCCAGTTCTTCAAGTTTGAGAACTACGGGGCCAGTATGAAAATTGATTTTTTAAAATAAAATTTCGATGCAGTTTTAGTTTAAGAAGGATAAAAGGCACAAGCATAGCTATTCAATAAATAAAAACAAAAAGGTCCACTCCCCCACCCCTGCCATTAAGGGGGAATAAAAGCATTCAACCAAAGGACAACACAATTCTACGAAGAACCTAGTTTGACAGATGTGAGGATAATTGAGCAGAGGTTTATCTCTGGGTAGTACATTGGAACAAGAGATCACAATGAGACGGAACACAGAGACATCTCCAAGTACAGCCATGGAGTAGCGTGGCCCCTCTTAGAGATAAGTAAGGCCCCCTCCGTTCCCCCTACACATAAACACATATGCAACATCACAAGACACAGCAGTGGGATGAGGAAAGATGAGGGATTGAGATGCCAGGCTACCACGAAATGCCACCAATCACTGAATATTTGAAGACTAGACAAAGAGTCCTTTTGTTTTCAAAGGAGGGGGGTGAGGGGCAGAGTCACATTATAAATCTGATTCACTGTGCTCCACAGTCAAAACAACACAGAACTCAACATTCAAGACAAAAACAGACCTTTATTTTCTTTTATAATTTTCAATTGGTTTCCTTGAGTGTTTTTTTTTTTCTCTCTCTCAGATGAATACCAATTAAGTCAATGGTGGCCACTGTTGCAACTGAAAATATGAAAGCACCTTTATTTTCTTCTCGTTTTTGCCCTCTTCTTCTTCGTCTCCTTTTCACATCTCTTCTGGTTTCCCCTCTTTTGAAAACCCTTGCTTCTCTTCTTCTAGAAGAGGCTTGCTTTGGAAGAGCAGGCAAGCACTTGGTGAGGTCTGCTTCCTTATTGACTTTCAACATGCCAGTTCAGCCCTTGGAGTGCTGGCGGAGTACCAGCTCTTTTGCAATTTGAATGAATGTTTCTGAAAGTTGGCAAAGTGTAGAACACCATGTGCAAATCACAGGACATATATAGGAACCTTTAGTGATTCTTAGTAAGTATATTGCTCCTATAAAAAAATTTAATTGGTATCTAATTTATTCAGGAACTCTGGGCCTTTGCAGGAGTTAATTCCCTCCCACATTATATTTATATTTACAACATGTGAATTGGTTTAGGTCTGTGTCAGATAACAAACTTTTCTATTGCAATTTTATGAAAGCAAATGGAACATGTAAAGTTTTCTTTCCTATATAAAATTTCATTGGCTGATAGATTTGAGGGTCCTAAGAAGTTATTGATGAATTAACTTGCTTCTGTACCTAGGGAGGGTCATTTCTGGCTGCATCATCTGTGGCAGGGGCAAAAAGATCCTTTATTGTCTTATTAATATTCTAGCTACCCCATGAAATATTGTGACCCTATTCCTATGTGGTGAGCACCACAGCTGTTCACTGTTTGGTGCTTTTGGGTTACCTATGACCTCATGGTAGTGATAAAGAAGAGGTCAACGAAAATATTAGCTAATGCAAAATAATAGTTTGTTAGAACTTTCTTGCAAATGGATTATTAGAGGATGATAATACAGTTCTCAAATACTGAAAGGTCTTCAGTTGATGTATTTCCTTACATTCATGCCCAGCGGTTTCCAAACATTTTTATTGTGCACACTTGTCAGTTAAAAACACATCTGCTTTTGATAATTTATATACATGCATTACTCTATGTTGATATGCATGTAATAAAACAGAGAAAAGAAATAAAAATTAAGCTCTAAAAATTGAGGACACATTCCAATGTTTTTTCTTCCTGTGCCTCAATGGCCCTATTTAGACCCTCCTCCTTCAGAGACCTAGACTGTGACTTTCCCTGAGCGGAGAACCCTCCCTCTTATTTGCATTTCCCATTCTTCTGTCTGGCACAGGGTCTCAGGTACCCAAGATTTAAGCTGAATGATGGTTTTTCTCTACTTTATACACACAGTGCTCCAAAGAGGGCTCCATGTCAGGCGACTGTGCAAATTTTATCCCAGTCTATTATTCAATTTTGTTCATGTTCCTTTGGTGAAAATTATGGAGAGCAGAACACAAACTTGGCGACCCCCAATTTCCTGCTGGCGTCTTCCCCATTTCCCCAGGACTGTAATGACCATGTTGAAAGAAAGCAAAAGATGAAAAGAAAACGCAACAAATAGACCCGCTGGGCTCTTGAAGAACCGAGTCAACATATTTTGGTACATGTTTTTGAAGGGAGCTGCGCGCTTTTAAAATGGGACAATGATGTCTTTCTGGAAACAGTCATTCCTTCCACAACTCAGCTGGGTAATGAGCACAGAAAGCTTGGAAGAGCTAAGTCACAAGGGGCAGAGAAGGCTGGACATAGTAGCATTAGTCACCAGTCAAATGTGAGAGGCATTCGTTCTTGCAGAGCCAGAGCGCCTAAAGGCTTCCAGGCTAATGGTGTCACGTATGTGGAGCACTATTCTTGTCATGAAGGTCAATTAAACGTTTGCATTGAGACAACGGGAATATTTTCTGTGAATGCTAATGTACCAGTGCTCCCTGATGAACAACTTATTTATATGTAAGGTGATAATTAAACTTTTAATGGGTTTAATGTAGATGGGTTTAATGTTTATAGGTTTTATGCTAAAGATGATTATGTATTCAGGACTTTACACTGTAATGTGAATTGTCTTATAATTATATATTAGCTCTCTTAACGTATGATTTTATATAAGTCAACTAGCTATGCTTAGCATTGTAAAGCTGGGGCGGGGGGAGGGGGGTCAATTGGTTATACCAGAAAAAAGCATAGTATTTTAAAACCTGGCTTTTACTCACTGTTCTGCAATCAACTACCCTTTTCATTTTTTAAAAAAGTAATTTTTTCCCCTTAGTCAAAATAACAATTTCTCTGATAAAAAAATTAATTTTAATGAAGAACCCCCCCCCCTATTTTAAAAAGTACAGGTTGAGTGAATCTACCAGCATTGCTAAGTGTATTCTTAAAGAACACGTGTGGCCTATCCCTGTGTAAGAATGACCTTGTACTTCACCAAAATCAAGTATAGCACATACTAGTGTCTGTCAGTCCCTTCTGCACAACAGTAAAGATGTGACAGAAAAGACAAAGCTGGAGATTTTTCTGTACTTCATTCTCTATGCATGTCAATTCTGCCAAATTATGTGGTTTAATGCCACAACTATATGACAGTGATTGAATTTCCAGGGCACTATACAGCGGTTGCTATGATGGATAGTTCCTATGGATGGCGAAATCTTGGTGTCCTTGGCATTGATTTATTGACCCACAGGAAAGGTTCTTTGAAGGACAACCACAGACATAAATGATCAATTCTGAATTTACCCATGGAATTTAGAAAATTTAAATAATAGACACATGGAAGTCAAGGTACCTGGTTCTTAGGCAGGGATTCATTAAGGGGACAGTTAAAAATCAAAGCTAAGAGACGATTATCTTTAAAAATCAATGTGGAGTTATTATAGTCCTTAATGAGAAAAAACTAAAATACTTTATATCCTAAAGTTTCACTATAACATAAACAGAGAGGATGACCCAAGACAATCCTGCTAATATTAAATACCAAAAAAAATGCTTTTTGATGGATTTCTACATATCGGAACCATCATTTTTATATATACTTAAAAAACACATTGAAACGGTTAGAGCACAGAAGCAATTGTAAGGCAGATCAATGTGATTTTTATTCACAACACAAATTCCATTTGTGAGAAAGAAGCATAGATTACTTCTCTTCAGAAAGATATTTACTATCAAGCATACTTAGCAAATTATTTAGCTATCTGAAAAGATCTGAAACCAATTGGTCATATTTTATTTTTTAAGTAATTTATATTTTTACATGTATTCACATTATGCAATACCACACACTGCGGGGACAGGAAGAAAAAAAACATTTCCAAATACAATGTTAAATTATCTGTTCATTGCACAGTATTAAATATCCATTAATTAGCATTGAAATTATTACAGAGTATCTTATCCAACTAAATAAAGGAAATTTCACATCCACTACAGAAGAAAAATAAGCAATAGTGAGTCATAAGGGACCCAGTTACATAGTATTAAATAATATGTGAAGCTCGTTTGAAAGACATCCAGACAAAATACTTTTTCAAAAGTGAAAACCACAGCCTATAGATTAGGAAAATTTTACAGAAAAGAATAGCTCATGCCTGTCCTGTGAGGCAACACCATTTGTATACAAGTGCCAAGAAATAAGGAGAAAGTTAGGATTTTAGCTGAGGAATCTAACAAAGCCTGGCGTGAGGAATTTTCTTCATTAGTGTCACCAAAAGCAATCTCTGTGTTGCACCTGAACACACTTTATAATAGAATAAACATAGTAAGTTTCAGAGCAGGTTGTGTATACCTTGCCTTAATAGATTACACTTAATTTAGTACAATACAGCACGTCAAGTTTTAAAAATGCAAAATACACTCAATACACAGAATTTGCTTCCTCTGCTTTGCCTTCCAGAGGCCACCCAAGAGTCCATTAAACAGCCAGGGTTTTCTAGTTAGCGGAGCCGATCCCTCTCCTTTCCTGGTGTAAGGAGAACACAACTGAAATGTCACCACACAGAGCCCTTCCCAGGTCAGTCCCCTTTCCCTTCTGTTCTCTCACAGACATGGCAGTGTTCTGTCACTGTGCTCCATCTTGATTGGCTTTGATCTTATGCTAGTCCCAGTGTAGAAAGCTCGCATTCTTCTTAAGAGTGGCCTGCCCCTCTTAATATCCCTTTTGGGAGGCCCCCGATCCAAAAACACTTGATGATCTAAGCTCTTAAAAGTCTGTTCTCTGTTATAAACAGCAAGGACGAGGCCATTTTAGTTGCTTGCAAGAGGTTGATGTGGAGTCTGCGCCGTGCCGACTCTCTCCGATCTAAATTCTCTAAACATTAGCTTAGCAATCTGTGAATCCAATGGGTGGAGTGCCAACAGAAGTGGATCCGATTTGGCATGGAGAGGTTCTATCAACTCTCGCAGTGTATTAGCCTAATATGATAAAGCAGTGATACAATATGATGAAAAGACCTGTGCGTGCCATTATTTCTAAAGCACATTAGTATTTGTACTAGAAATACCATCATGCAACACCCATGAAGAGAAAGAGAAAAAAAATATGGCTAGAATTGCATATGGTTTCAATACCATACTGTTTTTTCTGTTGGCATGCAAATCTATTGGGCCATAAATGGGACACTTTTGGCTTTAGGCTTGGTTATTTGGAAACGCCAATCTTACGTATACAAAATAATACACAGCACAGATACATCTTTTCCCACCTCTATATTTGTATATGCATGTCTATAATTTTAATGAGAAAAGTTTGTTAAAAGTATTCTTCATACACATGTAAAATGACCAGTCGCTCAAGGAAATTAAACTGTATTTCTATATGAGATCTTTCCTCAAATTCATCAAATGAAGAATTAGGAGGAAAAGTTTTCTGGTCTATCTTCTATCTAACTACTCTGATATATATTTGTTAACCACGTGCTAATTGGTGAGATAAAAGAGTCAGCTAATGAGGCTCCAATGAGGAGGCCAAATGCTGACCAACACAAAATTGGGAGAAATGAAAAGCTCTAACAGGGCAAATGTGATGAAAGGGTGACTTTACAACGGAACATGAGCCACATGCCAGGGAATTAAGAAACTAGAAGAGACTAAAGTTTCTGAACGACCCGGAAAAAGAAGAACAATTGGGATAAAATAAACTGTAGTCTCTTTTAGTTCATTTTCTTTTTGGATTTTGAGGAATCCACATACTGCCATGAGACACAAGTGTTCTTTCTGGCCTAGGGCAGGATTTTATCTGCAATATCCCATAATAGCTTTTGAGTATATTAAGAAGAAACAAGGTGTTGTTCATTACTACCTCCCTTATAAATGAGAAGGGTGTGAGTAGCCCATAGCACTGTATCTGGAAAACAATGCAGCATAGTTCAGAAATCAGCAGAGCTAATTTTTGTTTATTATAGCATACCATTCTTTTATAGAAAATGAGCTGGTAATGAAATAATATTCATATGTAAGTCAAATGAAACAAAAGATAATACCTACTTTTAGAGGAAATTATAATATTGGAATGCTAGCTCTGGCTTCTATCACTTTGTTTTATAAGGTCATGGAATTTCTTTTTTTCTTAATAATTTTTAATGTTGACACTATTGCAGGTGTCTCCCCTTCCACCCCCCTTTGCCCACCTCTACCCTCCTCTGCCCTTCACCACATGGGGTATGCACATAGGGTCTTTAGCTAATCCCTTCGCCTTCTTTATACAGTCACCTTCCCCTCCTCCCCTCAGGTACTCTCATGGAATTTGAAACAGAAAAGTCACAGGCAATCTAACCTTGGGCACGGGTTAATTTCTAAATTTGAACTGTTCCTAATTTATCTATGCAATGCAAACATTTTGTAAGTTGTTGTTTTGAACACATCCCTTAGTTTCCCTCAGAGAAAAATGTTACATGAGTAGTTTAATTTCTAGTGCACTTAACCTATACTAAACCAGACCTAGAGGCCTGGAAATCAAGTAATGATTAGTTACATTTAGAAGGTTATTTCTATAGCATGGCCCAGTTCTACTCCAAGATACTGGAAACACTTGCTCAATTGAGTGCCTTACCAAAGTGCAGGTTGGTGACGGGAGCACTGCTATTTTCAAAAACGATTACATTTAATTCCCAAAGTGTATATACAGGGTGGGACAAAAATAGGTTTATAGTTGTTCAAATGGAAAATAATACAATAATCTACACTAATAAAAGAGAAAAATGCTAATTGACCATACCTTTGCCACACCCACAGCCAATCAGAGCGAGCATGCAAATTAACCCAATGAAGATGATGGTTAATTTGCATATGCTGAGGGAGGAGTGAAGACTGAAGACAATGTAGAAGGAAGAGGGAGGGAAAGCAAAGCGGCTGTGGGAGGGAAAGTGTGTGTGGCTTGTGTGGCTGGTGGGGCAGGGCAGGCGGGAGGGGCGGGGAAGTCTTGCAGGAATCTTCCTGCAACAGGCCCCTAGTTACTAAGTAATAATGCAAGAATAAACTGTATTTTGTGTACTCACAACTGTAAACTTCTTTTGCTCCCATCATGAATTAGCATAAGAAAAGATAGTCACCCAGGGAAAGGTATCTCTTCAACTAATAGTGATCAGGACCACTGGCTACCAAATCTCAGGGCTGGAGGTCTGCTTGTTAAACAGAGATTTCTGGGTCCTACCCCTAATCTATTGAATTAGAATTTCTGGGTATGGAACTTGGGACTCTGGATTTTTAAGCAAACAACCTGGGTGATTCTTGTGCCCACTACAGTTTGAGACCTGCTTCAGGCCAGTTACACTGGGTAGGGCTGGTTGGAATGAAGCCAATTTTTGTACTACAGAGGCCTATAGTTTGGCATGTCACATAGCATTTCATTCTTAGATCCATCACCAGTATAACACTGTATTACATAGCTCAAATAATTTCAAGGTTTTTGCCATGGAATCTGATGGAAATATCTCGGTCTACTGAGAATATTACTAGAATAAATTCTTTACACCTATTCTTTTATGTACTATTAAATAGTTCCTCTTTATTTTTTAATATGTTTTTATTGATTTCAGAGAGAAAGGGAGAGGGAGAGAGAGATGGAAAAATCACTGATGAGAAATAATCACCGATTAGCTGCATCTGTATGCCCCCTACCAGAGATTGGGCTGGCAACTTGGGCATGTGCCCTGACCTGAAATCGCACCCTGACCTCCTGGTTCATAGGTCAATGCTCAACCACTAAGCAACACTGGCAGGGCTAAATAGTTCCTCTTTTTAAAAAAATTTAAATTAAACTTTAATATACAATAATGATATTTAGTCATGAGAAAATATTCAAAATACATAAAGTTAAGGAATAAAACAAGAGTATGTTAATAATATTTATATATATATATTTGGCTTATATATTGCATATAAATTGTAAAAATTGATAAGAAATTAATCGTGTGCAATAGCTAAAATGTACTCATTTAAGCTACACAATTTTATGCTATACTTAAAAAAATCTTTATTGTTGAAAGTAGTACAGATGTCCCCTTTGTGTGTGTGTTTTTCTCCCATTGACTCCCTCCACCTCTCCCAGGCCTTTACCACTCTATTGTCTTTGTCCTAGATAGTTCCTCTTTATTCTTGAGGCAAACAAAACAACTATAAAGATACTTCCAGACTCATGCCCATTAAGCCCACTGTATGTATTGGTGTGTGCATTCTGAATCTCAAGTATGGGTAGCATTGGCAGGCCAGGAGGGTCAGATATGATGGACTAGTACATGGTTAATCTACAATTTCTAGGACACAAAAACAAACTTGCTTCATAAGGCACTGTTCCATGAAAGCCTATCATTTGTGAATCTCATATTTTTATCTTCTACTTTTTTGCAAGTCCCTTTCTGGTTCTTAACACTCTACCTTTCTCTACCTTTGTGTTTTTATTGGGCTTTCTAGCTCTTGACAACTTCATTTATCCCCAATCAAAGAGTCAAAATAATTCAAACCAGTTAAATTATTTATAATGACAGACTAATTTGGTTCCTGTTTTTTATTTATTTTATTTATTTATTTTTTTAAAGAACAAGCAGAAATTGCATATACCTTAAAAAGCAAACAAATTATATGGCTCTTGATTTTTTGTGTGCGTCAATATCCTAATTAGAAAAATATTCCCACCCGACTGGTGTGGCTCAGTATCAATGGTTAGATTCCAGGTCAGGGCACATGCCTGGATCTCTGATCCCCAGCAAGGGGTGGGGGGAGAGGGAGGTGCAGGAAGCAGCTGATGAATGTTGATGTTTCTCTCTTATCAATTTTTCTATCGCTTTCTTCTCCCTTCCTCTCTTTCTCAAATCAATAAAAATATATTTAAAAAATTCTCCACTTACTGCTATAGAAATAAACTTCACTATTTACCAAGCTTTTAATCAACTGCATTTTGAAACAGCAGCAACTGTTTCTAAGCTACCCTAAGAAAATCAGTAATATTTCTATTTGGCATATTACTTAACATTTATTGAGCTTTCTTTCATCACTGAAACCTCCAATTGTGAGGCCACCTGCCAAGTTGTATAAAAAGAAACAGCTACTGTTTCCCTGTTACTAAACTCCTATGTAATGCCATGTTGAGTCATGTACAGGATGACTTATTCCATGGATCTGTTTCCTCTGCAAGCTCTTCACGGGTTGAATCTATGTAGGCTATGTTGAGGATCATGTTTTTTTTTTCCTTTTTGTTTTATGAATTTAAAAATCTTCCCACTACGGGCTGCTCAAATAATAAGCAGGAAGAGAAATTCTAGAAATATAAGTTTTAGAAATGTAATCTGGTTTCTAATAATGTACCTGCTAGGAATAGCTGATGATCCCAAATCAAATGCCTTGGGGTTAGATTATAGGGTAAGGATGGAGGCAGAAATATTTGCAAGAGAAAAATCTTTTCCTTAATGAATGAAAGAGAAGAAAATATGTGGAAATGAAAATAGGAAACCCTTAAGCCAGAATAGCACTTGGAAAGATTCCTACTTCTGTCTGAGTTTTATTCACTTCCACTGTCAGTGAGCTTCAGAGCAAATTTAAGGGCAAAGCCACTGACTACTGGTCTTAAGCTGCTTGCAGATAACAAAGATCACCAACAGCGCATATCCCAGCCTATCAAATGTAACACTTGCAGAGCTCCTGGGAGAACAGAACTGTTTTGTGTGCTTAAAAAAACATATTTCTGGAACACTTCCTGCACCTCCCTCTCCCCCCACCCCTTGCTGGGGATCAGAGATCCAGGCATGTGCCCTGACCTGGAATCTAACCATTGATACTGAGCCACACCAGTCGGGTGGGAATATCCGGAGCCTCTCCTTCTAATGTATGTGTTCATATTTAAGGTTTTCTTTTGGAAAATGGGAGTATCTAACACCATGGATAAACATCAGTGATAATTACTTTCTCAGTGTAAATATTGAAAAGAGGGACTGATGCCTTTGGTTCCAAATGATAAATATGAATTTCGAGGGCCTGCTTTGTCATAAAGGTTGAGCTTTCAGACTGTGAAAATTTGTTTATTTGCTTATTTTAAAATGTAAGACCATAGGAGGAAGGAACTGACAAGTCTTTGTTTTTATTTTACGAACGACAAATAAAATTTTCATGATAAAGTATTCTTTTTGAAAATAAAGTGGTTAATTGTAAAAAGTAATATAGTGCCATACTTATAGCACGTTTGGAGATCTTTAATTAGCAATTCCAGGTAAAATAAATTATTTGATGACCTTTGCCACAGGCTAAACCAGATAAGGAAATACTGTTTTCAGATAATTAGAATGTTCCTCTAAATTGCCAAATCACAATTCCATCCTCTGTGTATAATTCACAGGAGAGAGAGCACTTCCTTATGAAAGTAGTATCTCATCTTAATGTACCTACTGCTATACTCTGACCTTAGAGTGCCTTTAGGACTTAACTAGTTATTATGAGTATATCACGCGCTCTGGCTTTTTCTGTCTGCATTAAAAACCACTATCTGAAATGAAGGCAAACTGAAAATTCACTTTAAAAGAAACTTACCTATTAGCGACAATTGAAAAGGTCTTTTATATGTATTAGTCACAGAAGTACTTGATATGTTAAGTCAATTGACCACCAATTTATTTTCAATTAAGTGCCTAGAGATATTTCAGAAAAATGTACTATGGAATTTTGCCACATTATATTGAATATAATTTTGCCACATTATATTCAAATGTCACCATTAAAATAGAAATGGGAGGGATTCAATTTTATAGATATGTAAAGTTCAATAAGGATTTAATGTGCACCTACAAGTAGATATATCAAATGTTAGGGATAAATATACAAAAATGATAGTCTGACCTCAAAGAGTTCATGATATAGTTGTACAACCCCTACCCCAATTGCTGTCTTAAAATTTTATAGCTAATAATTATCATTAAAATACTGTTAAATTTTATTAAGTACATGTATATATATACACACACACACACACACACACACACATAGACAGATTCAATTATATAACTAAAATGTAAATATACAATTACCCTGATAATGTATACTATATGTAGTTACATTTTTATATGTAATTACATTAATAATGCTGTATGAATATGTTAATTTTAATTAAACATACATAGAAAGTAAAGATAGTTGAAATTCACAGCAAATTTAAAGAAGACAAAAAATGAATGTACATATGTATGTATATATAAAATATCAAACAGCTTAGTTATGATGCTTACAATGGACTTTAAAACTGAAGGGGAATATAATATGCCACCCAAAAATATGCCACTTGGGCACCTGAATTATTTTGAGCTGAAGGTAATGAAGAAGCAGCAAACACAGACAAATCTTTGGCTATTCCCCATCTACCTAAAAAGCAGGATATACATTTCTCCTTTGAATTTGTTCCTCCTCTCCTCTTCCACATCAGAAGAACAACCCTTATCATTGGAGACAGAAATCTGGCATCAAGATGGGTCAGCACAAGCAAAACTTACTGAAATAACCCTTATCTCATGTTAGTTTCCCCCATATATTTACTTTTCTACAATTTACTGACCAAGCAGCCCCAAACCCCTTTCCTTTATCTTATCACTTTTTCTACAATTTATCACTTTTTGTTAAAATGGTATTTAGGGCTCCAAGTCTAACAGCTTATTTGGGTCTTCTTTTCTATGAAGGTTTCTGAGTACATAAAAGCTAAAGTATTAACATAGAATACAATTTATATGCCTTTCCTCCTGTTAATCTTTTGTCAATTTAATTTGTGAGCCCCAGCCAAAGAACACAGACTAGATAAAGTTTTTTTCCCCTTTCCTATAAAACATTTATATCAACTCTTAAACCATTCCATCCTAATGCATCCCTGTATTTAAACATTTCATAAAGTTATTTTGAGATTAATAAAAGCATCCTATTAAAGCGCAAGACAACCGTCCATGTAAATTTTTCTTTTAGCAACGTGGGTGGGTAACAGTTTATTGGCAGAATGGTTTGCTGTTGCAACCTATTTTATGATTAATATTACTTATTTTAAAATAAGCTCTTTAAAATTCTCATTTCTAAATAAAGTAGCTTCAGAGGTAACATACGCCTGAAGTCTGAGACATTAACACACTAGCAGTGTTTCCCAAAGTGTGGTACGCGTACCCCCAGGGGCACGGGAAGAGTTTGGTGGGGGTACGCGTAGCACCGGAGTTTGGTGGGGATATGCACTGCACCGTGCTTAGCTGCGCCTAATTCTACGTTCTCATGAGTACGAGGGGTACTCGGCATTACGAAAATTATAGAAGGGGTATACATATGTCAAAAGTTTGGGAAACACTGCACTATAGGAAATAGATTTTTTATTCCCTAATATTTTAGAGATGAACAATGCATATTTTTAATTTCTAAGAAATTTTAACCTCTACCACCACCTTACCTGGTTATATTTAAAGGATATAATTAAACAGATCACATTCTGTCTGGATGATAATTGGTGTGAAGTGACTCAGTGGTGAGAACTGCCAATGGGGTGAACAGGTAAGTCTTATATGACATAACACTTCATCTGTAACTATGACTGGTCTGCCAAAATGAAGAGGCAAATTGGGACCAACCACACCCAACTTGTTTTCTTGTCTTTTTCTTTCAATGGGTCCTCTGACCCTCCCAGCCCCAGTCGGACATTCTCTTTCCTACCTGATACGTGTTCTAAAAAGCAGTTCTAATCTTATCTGAACCCTAAACCACTTAAGTGAATGTGTGATAAAAATGATTTTACTTCCATGACCCATGCTATTTAATTTGTCCATTGAACTTTAGCCTGAATTCTCCGAATTGGATATCCTGGTGAATACCAGATAAGAGCATTTGTACCTGGGGAGTTGGGGTTATAAAGATACATGTAGTGTATTTACTCCATCAGAACCTACTCAGAGTAAACAAAGGACTTTGCTCTATGTCAAGTTGTTGAGCGGCAAACACCACCTGTGATCAGTAAATTTTGATGTTATGCAAATTGTATTTTTACCGCCCAGTTTCTCTAGTAAATAGACAGTCAATGGTGCAAGAATTTCTAATTTTTGAAAATTTGATCTAAAATAAATATCTATATAGAAGGCATTTAAAATTAACAGTAACATAGATCTTTGTAAACTTTTAGTTTATAGTCAACACTATTCTTATTTTAAATTCATACACTATCCTCAAAGTACTGCCATCTTGATTTTGGTGGAATTACTTAAAAAAATCATTCAATATCAGCTTCATGATATCCCTCCTGATGAAATGAGGGAAAAACTGAGGCATTGATTTGCAAAAATGAATGAAATACTACATACTTTTCAATGAAAGTACAACAGTGGGCGTGTGAGTGAGTATGTGTGTGTGGGGTTTGGTGCAGAGTAAGTAAAGAAGTGATTTCTGCTAAAAAGTTATTTATTTATTCTTTTAAATTTATTTTTTGTTAATCCTCACCTGAGGATATTTTCCCATTGATTTTTTTGGGGGGAGAGTGGGATGGAGGGATGAGGGGGAGAGAGGAAAAGAGGGAGAGAGAGGGAAAGAGATGTGAGGGAGATACACATGGATTGGTTGTCTTTTGCAGGCACCCCATGGTGGGGGGGGGGCAGGGATAGAACCTTCAACCCAGGTAGGTGCCTTTGACTGGGAATAGAACCTGAGACCCTTTGGTGTGCAGGATGATGTTCTAACCACTGGGGAACAACGGCCAGGGCTTGTGCTAAAATTTAAAGACATTATTTCCTCTCATGCTGTAACATCGTTTATGATTATAGAAAATTGAAGTAGATTTCTGCTTACTTGTTCTGGCTGAGCTTACAATATTACAAAAATTACAATATTGATTTCTCCCCTTCAATAACTTCCAAATGTTAATGCCTTATTACTAACTTCCTTGGCATACCAACTTTACATTTGATATCATTTGCTTATTAACAACTCTGGCAAGGAGGAGCAGCTTTGGGGCCACTGCCAACTGAATTTCTTAGCAATAAAGACAACAAAAATACCTTCCCTAGAAAAGTAAATGCCAAGAAAGTTAAAAAGAAAGTTAAAAAGAAAGTGTAAAATCAACATCATTAAAATGTCCATACTACCCAAAGCAATCTATGGATTTAATGCAATCCCCATTAAAATACCAATGGCATATTTCATAGACCTAGAACAAACTCTCCAAAAATTCCTATGGAATAAAAAAAGACCCCAAATAGTCACAACAATCTTGAGAAAGAATAAGAAAGGTGGAGGGGTCACAATACTAGATATCAAACTATATTACAAAGCCACTGTTCTCAAAACTGCCTGATATTGGTACAAGAACAGACATATAGACCAATGGGATAGAACAGAGAACCCAGAAATTGACACAAGCCATTATGCTCAATTAATATTCAACAAAGGAGACAAGAACATACAATGGCATCAAAACAGTCTCTTCAATAAATGATGTTGGAAAAATTGGACAAATACATGCAAAAAAAAAATGAAACTAGAGCACCAACTTACACCAAACACAAAAATAAACTCAAAATGGATACAGGACTTGAATATAAGATGGGAAACCTTAAAAATCTTAGGAGAATCCATAGGCAGCAAAATATCAGACATATGTCGTAGCAATATCTTCACCGATACAGTTCCTAGGGCAATAGAAACTAAGGACAAAATAAACAAACTATAAAAGCTCTGGACAGCAAAAGAAACCATCAAGAAAACAACAAGAAAGCCCAATGCATGGGAGAACATATTTGCCAATGTTATCTCCGATAAGGGCCTAATTTTCAAAATTTACAGGGAACCCATATATGTCAACAAAAGGAAGATAAACAATCCAATAAAAAAATGGGCAAGGAACTTACATAGACACTTTTCAAAATAGGACATCTAGAAGGCCAGGAGACATATGAAAACATGCTCAAAGTCACTAATCATCTGAGAGATGCAAATCAAAGCAACAATGAGGTACCATCTCACACCTGTTAGAATGGCTATCATCAACAATTGGATGTCACTCATATATGGAATATAATGAACAACATAAACTGATGAACAAAAACAGATCCAGAGACAGAGAAACATCAATCAGAATGTCAAACCTCAGGGAAGGTAGGGGACAGTGGGGGTAACATGGAGAGATCAAGCAAAGGACTTATATGCATGCATATGAGCCTAATCAATGGAAAGACAACAGGGGGTTAAGGGCATGAATGGGGCTGGGTGGGAGGTAATGGGGGAATAAGGACACATATGTAATACCTTAATCAATAAAGAAAAAAAAACACACACACAATTTGACGAATGACAAGTGCTGGCGAGGATGTGGAGAAAAAGGAACCCTCATGCACTACTGGTGGGGATGCAGACTGGTGCAATCACTGTGGAAAACAGTAACTCCCATTTGACCCAGTAATCCCACTTCTAGGAATATATCCCAAGAAATCAGAAACACCAATAAGAAAGGAAATATGCACCCCTATGTTCATAGCAGCACAACTTACCATAGCTAAAATTTGGATACAGCCTAAGTGCCCATCAGCAGATGAGTGGATTAAAAACCAGTACATCTACATAATGGAATATTACGCTGCTATAAAAAAGAAAAAAAACTTACCATTTGCAACAGCATGGATTGACATGGAGAGCATTATGCTAAGCGAATAAGTCAGTCATAGAAAGATAAATATCACATGATCTCACTCATTTGTAGACTATAATGAACAATATAAACTGATGAACAAAAACAGATCAGAGACAGACAAGCATCTAATAGACCATCAAATTTCAGAGGAAAGACAGGGGAAGGGGTTAAGAGATCAACCAAAGGACTTGTATGCATGCATATGAGCATAACCAATGGACACAGACATTAGGGTGGTGAGGGCATGTGCCGGGGAGTGGAGGTAGCCAGGGAGAGGTCAATGGGGGAAAAAAGAGACATATGCAATACTATATGTAATATTTAAACAATAAAGAATTTTAAAAAAGAAAAAAGAGAAAATGTAAGAGACATTTGAAAGAACATAAAACAGTCATTTAAGTGTTACTTATCAGAATGTTAATAATGTTAATAAAATAATGTTTTTATTTATCTCCAACTTATTATAAATCTAATCTCTTACCTTAATAACATTTTCATAGTTTCTGTTTTTCACTCTACAATGACATCATAGACTCTTCTCACAAATCCCCATTGTTAAAGTCATATATACATAAATATATATGTAAAACAATAAACTTTTTTTTAAAAAAGAACACATTAGAATACAGCTGTAATGGTGTATATGATCTTTCAAAGATAACTCATCAGCTCTATCTGAATGTGCTATAACTGGATTTATAGTTATGATGAAAGGTCTAGAATAACTTGACTCATACTGATATTACTGTGAGAAAGTGAAGAACTAATGTAAAGGACACTTATACTAGATTTAGAAACAAATTTAGACAATCCCAATCTAGAATTAAAAACATTCTAATATCACTGTGAAATATACATTAAATGCCTTTACTACTATTTAGGAAAACCTGTCACACAATTTGAAATGAAACATTACTCCATAGTGATTGACTAAGCAATGTATATACCATATTTACACACAAAACCAGAACATGACCAAGGAAAATGTCATGATGACATTTTCTTTCCTCCTTACTGTAAATCTTGAGGCACAGAACTAGAAAGTCTGTTTTCTCTTTGTGGAAAATCAATAAATAACTTCAAAAACAGAAGCTGGAGATCTTCCTTAACCAAACAATACACTTTAATTATATAACAGACCTTGGGGACCAAGGTCTTAGTTTTAGCCATACTAGGAATAGTTTCAGACCTTAGTTGTGTGGGTAGATCTGGTCTCCATGGCAATGAAAAAGTCAGCCTGGGAAGTAGAAAGAACTGTGGTACATTGCTCCCTCTAAAAACAGACAAGCTGAAATCAAATGCAGCTTCTGTATTTAGCATCAACAAAGGAGGAAGCTCCAGTGAACTTGAACCATACCTCAAGAGTTGCCATGACAATCTCCTAAGAAAGGTGGGTCACAGATACCCATATCAATTACTACTAAAAAGTCAAATCAAAAGTCAGAATATATGAGTTAAAAGTAGTAATTTATTCACTAGTTCTGATTTTGGTTTTCTTAAATAGGATCTAGGAGTTGAATATGCAGAAAGTGTGAGAATTTCACTAGAGTTCACTTTGGTAATAAACTTTCATTTCATACTACATACTGCATAATACACGTGAGAAATATGAAGCTGGAAGCAGATGAAAGTGTGAATGTTGCATTCTTAAGTAATTCCTTTCAGGGCACATTAGTTCACTTTTCAGATTTTGAGAGTTGATATGCATTAATGTTTTATCAGGAGAGAAAACACAGCATATCAAATTTAGCATCTGTGAGTAGGAACTGGGAAGATCAGTGGCATCTTCCAAATTTACTCCCAAATCTGTTGCTTTTCTACATTCTAAAAGATTTAAAAAATAAATAAGAATATCCTTTAGCCGACACAAGAAAAGGCAGACATATTTGGATTGCTCCAAAGAAGATGAATAAAGTGGAATTTGGAAGGAAAAAGTAATATAGCCAGGCGGTGTTGCTTAGTGGTTGGTTGAGCGTGGACCAGAAGATCATGGTTCCATTCATAGTCAGGACACATGCCTGGGTTGTGGGCTCGATTTTCAGTGTGGGGTGTGGGGTGTGCAGGAGGCAGCCGATTAGTGATTTTCTCTCATCATTGATGTTTCTATCTCTTTCTCCCTCTCCCTTCCTCTCAGAAATAAATAAAAATACATATTTTCTAAAAAGTAAAATAACCTTGACCACCTAACTCCCACAAATTAGCTAAAAAAGGAATCATGTCAATATATAAAATACTAAGAGCTTTGACTCAAGTGGTAAAATTCTTTCACAGTTTATACATATAATGGTACATAGTCTTTGGACACTGGTTAAATACAAATGAAAAGTGCTTTAATTATAATTTTTAGTAATAAAAGATAAAGTGATTTGCAGGTTTTTGCTTTACTTGATGGAGCATATTAGTGGTGATCTTGACCTGCTAAAATAAAACTTAAAATTTTTAGTTTCCTTTATATTGGTTTAATATATAGAGGAAAAGGAGACTTTTTCCCCCCTAAATTTTAACCTGAATTAAAATAATAGTTCTGAAGGGGCAATATGTGATTGAGAGCATGCACTCTGCTGCCAGAATGTCTTTGTCTGGAACTCCTACCTGCTATTAACTTATGGCTGGGAGTCCTGGATTATGTTATTTAAACGAAGTTTCCTCCTCTACAAGATAAGGATAACAGTATTTATCTCTGCAGATTGTTGTGAGGACTTACTGAGTTATATTATGCAAGGACCTTAGAATAGTGTCTTAGAAAAGTTAGCACTCATTAATTAAAAAAGTTAGCTATTATGTGTGATAGGTTTATGTGTTCAATAAACCTACAAGACTTAAACAAAACACACCATTCTATAGATGTGTTGGCTTTTCCTTGGGGGAAGGCAATTCTAAAAAAAAATAGCTTCTCTCTGAACATGAGAAAAGATGAAAGATTCAGATTTATGGGCATGCTTGGCCTTACAGATTGCATCTCTAGTCTAGACTAGCATACCTTTATGGACAATATAAATCATCAAAATGTCTTGCACTCAATGGAAAGGTAGAGTACATAGGAATGATAGTTTTCCTGAGGCAATAGTGATAGTAAAAGGCCAAATACATATAACTCAATCATTCCATTCAGAATGTCCTTGAAGTCATACCTAAAATGATTTTATTTAAAGCTGATCAGTTCATGATGCTATAAACCTGACTGAAATAAGTTAATTGAGATTTACTTTAGAATGGAGTTAGCAAGTTAAAACATCTTCAGTTTTCACTTCCTTATAATTCAAGTTATTTTCATTGGATATATTTCACTAAATATCAGAAATATATAAAAATCATTAATATAAGTTGGCTTCTTTTTACATATCAATGGGTATTTCCCTCTTGCCATTAGCTTATTTTATACATGACTGTGGCAAAGTGTTCCAAAGTTTTTTTTTAAAAAAGATACAAACATAAAGAAGGATATTGAAGAGTTGTTTTGACATATAAGAGCCCTCTGTGTAGGAATCTTGCTGTCAAATCCAAAAACATCACACATTTCAGTTTGTCATCATGGTGAACTATGTCTCCTCTGAAGTATTACAGCTCTTCTTGATTATAGCATCTTCTCCTTCTCTCTTCCATTATGTCTAATCTTTGATCTCATTAAGAACACAACCCCCTCCTGAATTCACTTCCTTTCCATTCTACACCACTGTCTAGACCCCTTAATTCCCTGGCCTTCTTGTATATACACTATACATACACTTTCCAATATTCAGCTTTCTGCTTTCTTACTCCTGCCTGCCACTGAGCATTACTAGAGAAAAGGGTATACCCATGATGATTGGCACTGTTCTAAACTTCTGTTTGTTTTTTTGTTTTTGTTTTGTTTTTTCCATCCAGGACTACTTGGCAGACCTCTTATTAGTGTGTGGTTAACTCAATTTCTAATTCCCCATTGGGTGTGCTCCATGCTTCCATTAAATTCTTTGAGACTTTCTCTACCTGTGGATCTTCCATTGAGTGGATAACTATTTGGCTCTACATTTGCAGAGAGGATAAAGCACTTCTCATCTGAAATAGTTTCCTAACTGGTCTCCTTATCTTACTTGTATTCTCCCACACCAATACATTTTCTGCACTGCTATCAGAGTGACCTTTCTAAAACTTACATCTCAATATGTCACCTTCCTACTGAGATATCCAAGGCTCTCCATCATGTTCTTTTTAAAAGATATAATCAAACCGTCTGAATATGTAATACTAGGACCTTCAAATTTTAGTTATAGTATACTTTTTTTTTGTTTCATCTGTACCTGTGTTACCATATGCCATATTTCTATCAATTATTATTTGTTTTTCTTCATTTTGCCCTTGCTAATCTATTTTTTTCCCACTACATGGACTGTAACCCCCTTTCTTTTGCTCTTTGTGAAATTTTATTTGTCCAGCTTAAATGTCACATCTTCTGGGAGGTCCTGTCTGATTTCACAAGGCAGAAATAATGAAGAACTTTTAAATCCTTTCATGGAACGTACAATGTTCATCTTTTAAGATATTTAATATGCTGCACATTTGTTGCAAAAAATTACATCTGGATATTTTCTCTCCCATTAGATGACAAGTTTATCAATTCTGTGATTGTTTTTCTTTTAGTACTTAGCAGAGTAGATACCCAGGATATCGTGGTAGTGCCGTATTGTTAGTACTTTAATTAAATCACTAAAATACATTTTAATTTAATGTATAATTATATGAGGTCCAAGCTGAACACCGAATAAAGAATTCTATTGAACAACTGGGTAAGACACTTTAACCTCAGTAGATTTTTTTTCCAATTTTAGTAAGATATAAAGTCTTTGATATGAAAGGTGGTGGGAGGGAACTTTAGGAAGGTAAGTCACTGAGGCCAAAGAATGCTATTTTTGGCACTGTTATGTCAAGAAAGAATGATCACTTTTATGAAGTGATAGTCTATCTACTTAAAGGATGTTTTCTTTGAATGCCCTAGATTGCCAAGTTAACACTAGTAAATATAGCCTACAAATACTCTCTAAAGATCTTCTGTTGATTGAGGCTGATTAGAAGGAACTTCTGCAAAAAATTATCACCTTGCTATCTTGGGGAGATGTTGTAAGGTTTGCAGCCAAATTGCTTGATATGGTTTTATTGCTATGTCTAAAATTTAGTCTTTTTAGGTTTCTGTACCACATGGATCAGGCAAAATAGTTATTATGACATAACATTAGGTACTGTTTTAACATTTTAAAATGCCATATTACATATCTATTCATTTCTATATTTCCATAAAGTATTGAAAAATAACAGTAGTCAAAATTTACCCAAATATTTGAATGATTTATCCATTTGTTCATTCCTTTCAAAACTTTTATAATATAGCATGCTTTTATTGTAATAATCTATTTTCAAAATGGAGTTAAGATTGTCTTAATTCTAAATAAGCATTCTCCAATCACTAAAAATATCTGATTTCTGATAATATCAGTGGATTAATTAAGTGGCTTTTTCAAATATTCAGTTATCTCATTAGAGACAGTTATAACATGTGAATTAGTATTCTCTCCCTTTCTCAAATCTAATGGTCTCTATCACACTTTCATTTAATTGGGCACCACCTGAATTATGAGCTAATGGGGATAATATACAAGCATGTCAAATATCTGCAATTTAAGACAAGCTCTGATTTTAGAAATTGGGCAATAAATAGAATAAAGCTCAGTCAGGTAGATCAATTGATACACAAAACTTAGGGGCAGCCTAATCCTTTTCATATCAAAAAAGGATTCCACATTGCTCCTCATTCTTTAGCCATAAGAATTATAATGCTATAGACTCATTTATCATTTTAACTATACTAATCTCAATTGCAAATACAATAAAATGCTTTTGAGTTTTTAGTTATTGGTCAAATATACAACCTGTTAAAAATATCTGGTTTATTATTGCTTTTAATATTTCACCTTTAGGATGATAACCAAGCCCTGCTTAGCGAGCTTTTTATTTATTTATTTATTTATTTATTTATTTATTTAATCCTCACATGAGGATATTTTTTTTCATTGATTTTTAGAGAGAAAGGGCAGGAGGAGGTGTGTGTGGGGGGG
Source organism: Pipistrellus hanaki (assembly GCF_964339955.1). Classification (NCBI taxonomy): domain Eukaryota; kingdom Metazoa; phylum Chordata; class Mammalia; order Chiroptera; family Vespertilionidae; genus Pipistrellus; species Pipistrellus hanaki. The sequence continues at coordinate 93,841,841 of NC_140524.1, forward strand.
AGGGAGAGAAAGAGAGAGAGAGAGAGAGAGAGAGAAATATCGATGTGAGAAAGACACAAAAATTGCTTGCCTCTCACACATGCCTGGACCAGGCTGCAACCAAGGTACATGCCCTTTAACTGCATTTGAACTTCAGACCTTTGATCTGTGGGCCAATGCTTTAACCACTGAGCAAAACCGGCCAAGGCTGCTTAGCAAGCTTTTGATGATTGTCAAGAAAAACAAACTGTTATATCTTCCTTTCTTTTCTTTCTTCTTTCTTTCTTTCTTTCTTTCTTTCTTTCTTTCTTTCTTTCTTTCTTTCTTTCTTTCTTTCTTTCTTTCTTTCTTTCTATCTCCTTCCCTTCCTTCCTTCCTTCCTTCCTTCCTTCCTTCCTTCCTTCCTTCCTTCCTTCCTTCCTTCCTTCCTTCCTTCCTTTCCTTTCCTTTCCTTTTCTTTTCTTTTACCCCACTTAAACAGAATGTGATAGAATAGCTTCGTATTCTGTGAAAAAATTGTATTAACTGACTTAAAGCTCCTAGTCGATGCCAATCATCTCAATAGTCTAAAAATATAGTTCTGAATATTAGTAATGCATAGGACTTCCTTAGACATTTCAGAAACTGAAGAATGATTTAATGCCACCAGCAGAAATATTATTAATGCTTAGGTAGTGAATCTTTCAAGTAATTTGGCTGTCTCGTTATCATTGTTGGGATATATTTATTAAACCCTAAAAACCTGAAAGTCATTTATAAACTCAGTGCTCAAAATAATAGGTGGTATTGCTAAATTTTAGCTGGAATTATAGAATAGTTAGTCCATTCTCTTTTTTATTCTCCGTATTATAATTGATCAGAAACCAATTTTTGGATACCCATGTCTTCTTCCTTCAACAGTATGCAGTGTTTTATAAGCTATAGTTCTTCAAATAGTTTTATTTAATATTTATTTAATCTTGGTTCCATATAATGAAGTACATGCTATAAACCTTGTTTATTTTTCAAGAGCTATATTTAGTTTGTTGGTTTATTTATCTTTATCTTCAGCTAGGCTAATTATTCAGTTGGGAAAGGTATCACTAGCTATATGCTAAAATCTTAAGGAACATGGACAATGTAGTTCAATGCTACTTTTCATTAAATCATACATTATAAAATCTTACCATGTATTCCCTAAAATAATAATAAAATAGAAAGCTTTCAAGAAATAGACAGGTTGCCCTGACCGGTTTTGGCTCAGTGGGTAGAGTGTCGGCTTGCGGACTGAAAGTCCCAGGTTCGATTCTGGTCAAGGGCATGTATCTTAGTTGTGGGCACACCCCCAGTGGGAGGTGTGCAGGAGGCAGCTGATCGATGTCTCTCTCCCATTGATGTTTCTAACTCTCTGTCCTTCTCCCTTCCTCTCTGTAAAAAAAAAAAAAAAAAAAAAAGAAATAGGCAGGACATTTCTAGCACTGGTTACATTATAGCAAGATAATCTAATACACAAAAATACTCAGATGTCACCCCATAAGCTTTTTAGAGCAGAAACTGGTAGTACAGTTTTATTTTCCTACCAAGACGATATTTTATATAAAAGAGCTTAATATGAAGAGGGTTGAATACAACTTGTTTCGATAATTTAAAGCTATAATTTATAGGGGATGTGAGTTGCGTTACAATGTAGAAATAATAATACTTAGGAACCATTGAAAGAAGTTGATCAAGGAATACGGCTGATTAGAAAGAGGAATCCGCTCTAAAAAATAAGATATCCTTAATTTTGTTACCCTTACTAGAGTCTGTAAACAGCTAAGGTCTGTATGTTTCTAATATTCTATACTGGTACATTATGGTATTTATTGAGAGATGCAAAAACAAAGGATTAAAAACCTTGTGAATTGTCCTAATGAAGTCACCAAATTTCTATAGCTCCAGTTTTCCCATTATTTGCAGTATAAAAGCTGGCAGATCAGTTTCTATGAAACAGTATGAAGATGAAAAAAATGTAATGCAATACAGCCTGAGCTCCAATACTTTTTGTTTGTAACCAATATACTGATTATAGAAATTAATGCATTAATATGAAATTAATACATATAAGTAATTGCTGTGCACATTAAAACCCTGATAATTTCATGTCTCAAAAATATAAAGAAATGAATAAAAATCTATGTAGAAATCTAACATTGAACAACAGGAAAGAACTAAGTGGCACTCTAGACATGAAGGGGACTAGAAGAAATTCTATATTTTATGTTTATCTAATGGTGAGGAGAGAACACACAGTCAGATATGGATGCTAGATGATTTTAAAACTTCAGACAGAAAAATACAAATTTTCAATGAGTAATTGTTTTTTTAAATGGAATTCTTGTAATACAACTGTAAACTGTCCCAATTAGCGAGGGAAAGGAGATACAGCTGAAGTCAACAAGAATGTTCCTTAGAAAAAGCTTTGGTTTAAGGAGGAGTTCCATAAAAGATGGGAAAAGCGGCTACTAGGAATTAGCAAGCAGAAAATAATACCAATTGCTTGTAAGAGGAGGTCAGGAAGGAAATGTGCAGCTGAGACTTGTGAAAAAACTAAACATGGAGGGTTTTTTTTCAATTAAAAAAAAAAGACAAAAGAAAATAGAAGCATATGGCTTCAATATTTCAGACTTTTTCTACATGGAGAAAATTCTTCAACTGGTACATTAAAAAAATAAATGCTTCTTGATATAAGAGACTACTAAGACCATTTTGTGGTCTCTTTGAAGCAGTGGGATAATCTTAGGAACTGAGGGATCTTTTTGAAAATTAGCTTAGGGCAACTGTCAGAATGTCTTGAACCTTACTGCTTCAAGAAAGTTCTCTTATTCAAACAAAACTCAGCATGGATTCTATAGAAAACACAATGATAATCCTGACATAGGAACATACTGAAGTTTTAGAAGAGATTGTGATTGGGAGTAGTTTCATTTTTAAATATCATCTGAAGGACCAACATGGATTTTAGACGAATTAAGTATTTTTAAATGATTTCCTCCCCTGGACAGTAGGTTGGGAGTCAAGAGGAAAGCCATTGGCAGTGTGACTTGCATATGATGAAATTTTGCACGATTTCCATATGAATAAAACATTGTAATATTAATTGAATGATATTATTATTAGGTGAATCCAGATAAGGGTTTTGAATGACTGAATAAAATTAACATTTTAAAATTTCAGATTGAATGCTGTAAAGCTCCATCATTGTTCCTTTTATCTTTAAAATGTTTTCTTTAAAAATGTTCTTTCCTTAATCAATAAATCAGTGAAAAACAGAAAGGATACTTAGAATGTTGGAGGGTTATTCCACAACAGGAGGAATGATTGACATCATAGATGATAAGACAAATCATCTTTAGAAAGACTTTGGACTTTCTAAACAGAATTGAATACTGCTGGGTGAAACGAGGGATTAAAACTTTAACAAAAACAAATAGGAATAGCTGCATTTAGATTAAAAAATAAAGTAAGTGTGGGATGCAATTTGTGATTTGCTAACATTAAAGCATTATATGAGCCAACAGTGAGTAGGTTAAGCTAACGCAATGGTCGGCAAACTGTAGCTAGCGAGCCACATGCGGCTCTTTGGCCCCTTGAGTGTGGCTCTTCCACAAAATACCACATTTGGGTGCACGCGTACAGTGCGATTGAAACTTCGTGGCCCATGCGCAGAAGTCGGTTTTCGGCTCTCAAAAAAAATTTCAATCGTTGTACTGTTGATATTTGGCTCTGTTGACTAATGAATTTGCCGACCACTGAGCTAACGTAACATATAAACAAAAGTATGGTGTCCAGATCACTGTAATAGTTACAACACACTTGGGATGGGTACAATAAAAGAAAACAAGACAAGGGTAACCAGAATAGTGAATTATCTAGAATTCATGTCAGAGATTTAAAGTTGAGGTGATTATATCCATCTAGCTCAGAAATGGGACAGCACAAATTGTTTGATAACACAATTCCATTTTATAGTTTTAGACATGTACAACGTGCAGGGCACTATGGTGAGACCAAAGGTGAGGTCAACATATTGAAGAGAACCATAAAACCTTAGAGTTAGAAGAAGCCATCAAGTTCAACTTTCCTGCTAGCTTGGGAAGTCCTGACTGGTAGCGGGGTTCAGTCCCTTCTTTTTTTTCAATCTGCTTGATTATATTTTTATTAGGATATAATTACATTTTATTGAAATCATGCATGGGCTCAAGATATGTGTGTGTGTGTGTGTGTGTGTGTGTGTGTGTGTGTGTGTGATGCATTTTTCTTTCAGTATCTTCCTTCCTTCCTTCCTTCCTTCCTTCCTTCCTTCCTTCCTTCCTTCCTTCCTTCCTTCCTTCCTTCCTTCCTTCCTTCCTTCCTTTCCTTCCTTTCTTCCTTCCACATTGATCAAGGTCCTACTACATGTCAGGCACTGTACCAGATCCTGGGGAAACAGTATGGAGCAGCACTATGTTGTCTCCTGGGGGAGACACTTGGTGAAAGCATGGTTAGCATCAGTCGAAGATGTGCCCTTAGGAAAGCCTCCAGCTGCTCCCGAGGATGTCAGATATGTAGGCTGTGGAGCAGTCAGCCCCTTCTTAAATACTGAGTAACAGGGAGTCCATTAAACTGACAAGGTCATTTATTCCACTTGGGGGCAAATGCAATCGTTGGAATGTTTCCCCTCATATCCATTTAAAATCAGCCTCCCTGTACCTTCTACCTATTATAACCTCTTGTACTTCAAAGAGTACCCTTATCCCTTTTGTCCATGCCAGACTTTCAAATAATCGCTCTGTATTTTTCTAATTCCCAATGTCAAGATGCATAATTAGAAAATTTATAAGAAGTCAGCTTTTGTAACAATATAAGGAAGAACTTTTAAACTAGAGCAGCCCAACATGGAATGCTCTGTCTATGTGGGCAGTAAGCTCTGAGTCCATAAAATATCCAAGCAGAATCTCAATAATTTTTCAAATATATAAAAGGCATTTCTGTCTTAAGTGAGAGGGTGAATATTTAAAAAATCTAAGTTCAACTGTAAGATGGCTAATTATTATGCACATTTACATACAACATGGCCCGTGTTATATGCCTACTCTAATAAAAAATAATTTGTCAGCTAAATGAATTCTTTACCTTAATTTAAATAATTTAAAATGGGTTCTATAGTATTTACTAGAGAGGAATCACTTGCAGTAACATAAAGAAAAAAAGGTATTATATATTTAAAGAAGCATTCAAAGTTGAGGCTAACTTTGTTGTTGTTAATCCTCACCCGAGGATATTTTTCCATTGCTTTTTGGAAAGAGTGGAAGGGAGGGAGAGAGACACAGAGAGAGACACATGGATCGGTTGCCTCTGGCCAACTGAGGTACATGCCCTTGTCATGAAATGAATCTGGGACCCTTCAGGGTCTATCCACTGAACCATACCGGTTACATCTAAAGCTACCTTTTGATTAGTTATTTAGCAAAGCTATTTTGGCATTAGTACAGAATTATTTTTGAAATGGTAAAAACATCTTTCACACCTTTCCTATCTCCAGTGCTGAGGCACAATCCTTCTAAGTAGCTTAATAAAAGATCATCATGAGACTTAGAACCCAGGATGCTAAATTAAAAAATGGCTGCCCAGCAACTACACAGGGTGTAAAAAGATGCGTTGAGAGGTGGGGCTTATCACTGTCAGGATTGGCAGAAGGTCTGTATGACAGACACACTGATTCCAAGCTGTTCTTCCTCCCTGTTCTTTTCATTAAAGGCATGAAAAGTCTTGTGAGCTGACATTGCTAAAGAACAAGGAGAAAGCAGCTAAGGTGCTTGGAGGTAAAGGTATAAAATTTGAGTTTAGTCATATTGAAGATATAAACTCCTTTCTCTCCCTAAGAATCCTAAAGTGAATGATTGCTTTAAAATATACAATTCATAAGTTACAGAATAGACTCTAAATTAGTCCAACTACAACAATTTAAGGAAATAAATATAGCTAAAGGAATCAATAAAATAATAGATGAAAAAATTGGGAGGTCTTAAATGAATAGATCTTAGACATCAAGTCAATGTATTATATGAATGATTTATTAAAGTGAATTTATCAAAATGAATAAAACTTCAGATTCAAAATCATGGAAGACTAGGTATTAACAATGTGAAAAAAAATGTTAAGGTTAAAGTGTCCCTAAAATAAATATTCAAAATACAATTTTCCCGATTTGACACTTTGCTAATGTTAATAGCTTTTTTCTGATAATCAAATTCAATATTAGTTGTACTGTAAAATCAGGAAGCCTGTTTTTGATCATCAAGAAATATTAATTTATGTAATGAGGTTTAAATATTAAAATTCTTTTTATGACCAACTGTCACTTTTGCACTTAGAATATATAGCAATGGGCACTTTGTCCTTATTAGATAACATATTACTGAGAGGATTTTTCCATTAAAGGAAAAATTTTAGAGTATAATAAATTGAGCTATTAAGAGCAAATATTAGAGCTAAGATGAAAGACTATCACTAATGATAGGAACATCTGAGGGGCCAGGAGGATGGAACATGTGAGAACACTGCAAAATGTAAGTAAGGGAGATGGTTTAGTAAAGGTTTAGTGTTCTGTAACTTGAAGTCAAAAGTCACAGGTAAACTCTGACCACCAGTCACAGTGGTCCTGAAACTCATTCCTGAATTCTGCATTCTTGATTTTGAAAGGGAGATAGAAACAGCAATGATGAGAGAGAATCCTATATCAGCTGCCTCCTGCATGCCCCCTACTGGGTATCAAGCTCACAACCCAGGCATGTACCCTGACTGGGAATCCAGACGTGAACTACTGGTTCATGGGTTGACCACTCAACCAGAGCTACATTGGCTGGGCCCCAGGCTACAGATTTTGATAGGAAAAACAACTTCTTAGGTTTGCTGGAAGATATAGTTTCTAACAATGAACTGTTATCTCACATGCTATGTTCTTGTGGCCTTCATTTTTTTCAAATGGGAATGAAATAGGTAGGAAAAGAAGGCTTTCAACAATACAGGAGGTGACTATAAATGAGCCATAATACAAAGAGCAGTAATTCCAGTTATTAGCATCCCAGCTTTGTGGTTCCCAATAGGAAGAGGTTATGCTGAGCCCATGCAGTCCTGTCCTTCTCTTCACAAAATACCCCAAACAAAGAATTTTACAGTGTTTTGGTTCCCATTTTTGTCACACAATAGATAAAACAATAACTAGCTTTAATGATTATCTCATATTTATGTCCTTTTAGATATCTAGCATTTTGTTACTGCCAAGACTTAAATGATGTGATGTAGTCTAGGGCAGTGGTCGGCATACTCATTAGTCAACAGAGCCAAATATCAATAGTACAACGATAGAAATTTCTTTGGAGAGCCAAATTTTTAAAACTTAAACTTCTTTTAATGCCACTTCTTCAAAATAGATGATCCCAGGCCGTGGTATTTTGTGGAAGAGCCACACTCAAAAGGCCAAAAAGCTGCATGTGGCTCGCGAGCTGCAGTTTGCTGATCACGGGTCTAGGGTATATGTGTGTGTGTGTGTGTGTGTGTGTGTGTGTGTGTGTAGTTTTCAAAGAGTGAAACACTGAACAAATTATTTGAGGCTATAACATATATAGGAGAGAGTCTCATGTAGATAAGCAGTTTGGCACATCTTTTCTTTATGATCTTAAAAACAAATCAAGGATTATTCTGAACTATTCAAAATCATTCCATTTCCCTTTCCATTTAAGCATGGACATGTGGTGCAACCTCGGCCAATGAAATTTGGAGTTAAACCTCCCTGAAGGATCTAGGACATTTTCCTTGATCTTATAAAAACGACTAAAGATAGGGCCTGATCTTTGGCTGTATGGATGCTATCTTATAAGAAGTGATGCTTGGAGCTGTTGGCATTACAGAAAAGTTAACTGAGAGTCCTAACTGGAGCTATGACTTCACTCCAGAACAAACCCACCTTTGAATTTCCTATAACTAAACATGATAATGTTTCCTTATAATTCAACCCAAAAAATGAGGAGGTGAGATTAAAAACCCAACCTATAACCAATATCAGAATTATGGCTAGAATGGATAGGCTCTATATCTGATCTTTAGTGTTTTATGTCTTCCTAATAGTTTTTCTTCAAAATCAGTCAATGTGGTATTAAGAGACTATTTGTTTACGACTTGCTAAATTTTTCTGTGTTCTTTATATATGTAACAAGCCAAGAACGAGGCCCTTAAATTTCACAAAAGTGGCGTATTTAAGGTTCTCTGCTATTCTTTCTCTAATTTTAATGGATGCCTTTTTATTCCCAATGCTTATATATCTTTTTCACCGATTCCATTTAAAGCCAAACTATAATTTAAGATATTGTTGATGATTATACTCTTTTAAATTCTTTGTGCTTGTTTATAATTTATCTGGACAATAAATAAGACCATAAAAAGTACTGCAACATTTTTCTCTATTTTCAACTTGCTCCCTTTTGCCTTTAACACAATTTCATACTTTAGAAATATCTTCCCCTTGCCCACACACTTCCTACCTGAATGTTCTCAAAAATAAAATTCACGGCTTTTAGAGACTCTTCAGGAAATTACTCTAGGACCCTTTAAAATGATTGAAGAGGATTAATCTATCTTTTTCTGCACTAAATTGGTAGTCATTATCCAGCCTCTCAGCCTAGATAATTTAAGATATTAGGCCACCGAGCTGCATCTTTTGTGCAGCTCTTAGGTTACTGATGGTGTGCAAAGGATGTCAGATGAAAAAAAAAAAAATTAACTTTAAAATACAGTTCTCTGCAGATCTAAATTTGAAAGCATCAATAAACATCCTGACCAGATAACCTGAGATATATTATAGCTTACCAGGTAATGGATTTTATCCACCCTCTTCCTCTCCATCCAAGCTCCCTAGGTTTTGCTTTAGATTTCTAAAGCCACGCTAATAAATGTGTAAATTAAGTGAGAATACTGGTAGGTTATATTCAAGGTAATAAAAAAGAGCACATTACAACTTCATCAAGTATACGAAGGCACAGAGAATGTACGGAATAATCTTATGATGGCCAGGAGGGAAATCAGCAGGATCAAGGGACAAAGTTTTTGGAGACCTCATCTAAATTGCCTGGCATGGCAAAGGAAAGAAAATCATTCCAGCAGACTTCAAGTTGCATTGACCGAAACAGTACTTTTGTGTTATGACAACTGATTTCAGAATGAAAAAAAAAAGTTTATATTTTGTCCCCCACTTTTGTGATTTACACTCCTTGAAACTTGCATAGGTTGACATAATTTATAATTTAATTTAACTGAAGTATTATAAGTCCCGTACCTCAGTAAGTTTCAGAACTGTTAATTGGGATAATAGAAAATTATTTGTCTTCTTCCAAATGCCAGCGAAGTAGGTCAGGATAATTAATATGCAAGCTGACTTTTCAGTCAAAGGAAAACAAGACAGGTCTCATCTGTGTACTTTTAGTACCATTCACCTTAGACTAAAATGAGTTCAGCCTGAGAAAAATCAGTATGACAGTTAAATAACTGAATTTTAAAATAAGGCAAAAGGTAGTTCAATCATGAGAACACAGAACGAAGTCTGTTCTAAAGAATGCTAAATTTACACTTCATAAGCAGGTCCAAATTGAATATCTATAAGGAACCTGAAAAAATAACCCAAGCCACAGATTTAGGTACATCTTGCTTCTCAGATTGCTTTGTAAACTCCTAAACACTATGTAATATGTTATATAGAGTTAAGTTAAATGTGAATGCTAAAGGGATTTGGTTGATGACAATTCTTCACCACTAAAGCAGAAGAAGTGAGACTGTATTTTTATGTGTTAGCCCCCATTACTCCTTCTGCCCATCTCACACTTCTTATTTTTTTAATTTCTTGATAAACCGAGAAAAAGATTTGGAGCTGGAGACATGAAACTTATTTCCTCTGCAGGTCAGTAGTTGATTAGTGCAGATTCACTTTAGTAGGTCAAACCGAATGCTGATCTGGAGGAGAACGGTCAGTAACACACAGCTGTCGGACTTTGATTCTAATAAGCACGGTTGCCTGCTGACCCGTGCAGTGGCATAGTGAGTGCTCCGTATTGGAGGGCATGCCATACATCTGAGGCTGATGGAACGGTCACGGCTTCTTTCCCTGGGATAATGTTTACTCTGTTGATATAACACCAAGCAACTTGATTTGAATAAGCAGCATGGAATATTTACTCCTAATGGCCAGCTCAGGGCACTCATGAACACAATAACCCATAACTAGACCTTAGAGATTCTTTTGAAAACACACATTTTAGAGCTGATGTTCCCCAAATGAAGGGTTCATCAAATTGTACACTCCAAACTATTAGAAACAGTAATGCAGAAAAAAGCACACCATCATTAGGAAGGCGAATATATATTCCATTAAATAAGCATTTTTCTAGGCAAGCATGAAAAGCACTGCTCTGTTGAGGATAATCTAAAGGACACTGGGACATCAAGTGGCAAGATGTATGGAAAAATAGCTGGAAAGAAATGGGGCCGTGAAAGATAGTACACGCCACCTTTAGAGAAGCGGGGCTGACTGAAATAGCATGAACTGCCCCACGATATTGAACCATAAAGTCCAAATGTGCAATGCCACATTTCCTGACACACTTCCTGGGGCTGTTCTGTGTCGTCACAATTATTCCACAAAGAGAGAGTCCACTGAAAAAGATGGAGAATAGTATGGAATAACTGCCCACTTGAGTTATTTAGGAACCTGAAGGAAAACTCCCCTGACTTAAGAATGTGTCTATATGGCTAAAGTAAATCAAATCAACAAAACAGTCAAAGAAAAAAAAGAGACACTAGGAGAAAAAGAAATTGAAATCCATGTACCTAGAGGTGCTCTATGGGCTACTGAGGCCAGAAGGAAGGGTGAGCACAAGGGTCGGGCTTTGAGATCCTAGCGCATGTGCTTTGTGCTGGTAGTACTGGACAAACCTGACATAGTAATAGCAGTTGTGTAGTACCTGGCAGACAGCTGATATGAAGTTTCTAACTCACCTTTAGTTATACTGTGATAATTATCTTATTAAAAATGTTTTATCTGTTTGCCAGAACTCTTACAGAGGCCTACCATAGTTCCTAGACATTTCTGCTACAGTCTCTTCCATGATCTCTAGTAAATGTTAATATTGCGAGGGCTTGGCAGGTAATTGATGGTAATTACCTTTCTTGTACCAACCATATACATGCCATGTTCCTGATGGAGATTATGGCTAAACTATACATGAAAACTGGTTTAACACATGAATTTTATTATAAGAAACTCATATTTGATGGTATAAGCCATAATTTTATTTCCACTAAATAATGCAATAAAGAACCATACCATAAAAGGAAGTTCACTCTGTTTTCTTGTTTATAATCGCCAAAGGACTCTCATTTGAAATGAGACTCTTGGCCTACTGTTAACCTGTGAACTTTTGGTTATTTTCAGTTGTGATGAAGAACTTACACAAATATATCCTGTAGTCAACGTCTCATGCACTCATGAAATGGGCTGAAGGATGAAGTCTGTTTGCATCCTTTAAAAAGAGTAGTCTCATGCCCTAGTAGAACCACATTAGTAACTGTGGTTTCAGCAACAATGGCTCAGGTTATATGCACTAACTGGCTTAGACTTCATTTTGAATAAAATGATGTTAACAGTTTTATACTATTTCTTCTATATTTTGGGGATATTTAATATTAGAGATTTATAGCCAGCCCTAGATTTTCTTTGTAAATAAGTAACTTAGAGCTGTTTCCTTAAGCTAGCCTAAGTTTCTAAACTGGTATATCACATTAATTATTAAAAAATGCTCGGTATTACATGGTGGATAAAGAACTTGATAACAGTAAACATCTTCATTCCAACAAGACAGAGGGTTACTTAACTGATTTGTCTCTCTTAAGAGTTGATTCATATAAATTGAAATTTATAATCAACATCCATAGTATAATAAGAAAGTAAATGGATGCTTTTTGCAAATTGGTTTCTAGACATAAATTTGGCTAAGTTGATAGAAACAATAGTGAAAATTTTTTCTTGGAAAAATTTGGATTTTAAAGTTGTGTGTGTGTGTGTTCACTTACTTTTTCAATCAAGGTTCTGTGAACATCCTCCTTGAAGTATTTAAAGTTTCTTAACACAAATTTAGGGGGCAAAAACTGTGGACCAAAGGATGATACATGCAAGTGAGAAGTGGCTAAGCAGAGGAAGATAAAGAAATGAATACCACTGACCTTAAAAGGCCATAGATAACTGGAGAAAAAAGTTATTTGCTCTAGCTATGGGTATCCTGGGATATAAGTTTCATCACTCATCTTTTCCCCACAAGCTACTTCAGTTTTGAAAGTAGGACACCAAGGGGTACCTAACTTCCTATGTAGCAAGACCATTATTTTAAGAAAAAGGGGAAACAGAATTCTATTTTCTTAAAATAAGAAGTTTGAAAAGGTTAGGACTCTGGGTATACAGGCTAACAATCTCCATCAACATACTTACTTTTGTCTCCTATGTTTTCCCCTGCTGCCTCCCCTTCCTCCTCCTCCTCCTCCTCTTCCTCCACCTCTGTGGCTTGCACGTCATCCTGCGGGTCACAGGCACTAACCGGCGCATTCAGACAGCAGTGGTTGAACCCGCTATCTCGAGGCAGAGTAAAACTTCGAGGCTTGCCCCCGTTTCCATTTAACACTTGCATCCTCTCGCTCTCGGCTAAGGGGAACGGCCCATAGTGATCCTGCAGGTGGCATTTCTGAGTTGGAAGGGTGGACTGCCGCCTGTGCTCTGGGGACAGGGCCGCGGAGTCAGAGAAGACGGAATCCTCCAGAGGCAGAGTCTGAAGATAGTGTAATCCTGAGCTTGTCAGGGGCGTCTCGATTAAATCCTGCCAGGAGCGGCGCTGGCTGGCCGTCTTGCGAATGGGGGACACCGCACTGCTCCCAGTCACTTCCTGGCGAAACTCCTCATGAGAGGACTGAGACTGAGAGGTTTCTGTGGAGGAGAGGCGGCTGTGTTTCGCTTCCACATAAGGACTGGCGCAACTCATCTGTGGAAAGGAGCCTCTGATCAGTCTCTACAGAAATAGCAGACCACTTCTATCACCAAGGAACACATCGGTTTCCACTGGGCAACATGGCCAGTTGAGAGTTAATAACTGTCAAGCTTTCAAAGTTAGGCCTCAGCTGCCATTGCATGAGACTGAGATGTAGAGGTATTGAAATGCAACTATTTATACCAGGCTCTCATGAAATATCTGACAAATTAATGCAAAGGGTGAGTGGGAAGAGATCAGCCAATGAACCTGTGTGCATATATGCATGGCCCGTGGACACAGACAATGGGGTGGTGAGGATCTGGGGGAGGGGTACGGCAGTGGGTTGGAAAGGGTTAATGGGGTGGAAAGGAGGACCTATGTAACACTTTCAACAATAAAGATTAATTTTTTTTACAACAACAAAAATATAAGACAATGTGAGTATATATGTAAGAACTATTCAGCAACTGAACAAATCCAAGGTTTTAAGATCTGTGTGCATTTGAAATCCTGAACAATTGTTGCCAAATTCTTATTTCCAGATTTTGTGGAGCTTGGGGATGAGTGTAAGAAGAGAGACTTTGGGATGTGAAAACAAAGTGCCTATGACCAACAGAACGCTTCCTCTACTTCACAGGTGAATGTCCGCTCCTATGGGTAGCACAGCCAAGCTTTATTCAATTCTGGGGCATTTTCTAGAGTTAAAAATGTAGGTAGCATGAGATTATACCCTGATAGGGATTAGCATTTCCCTTGAGCACAGGCATTTCGGGGTACATAAACACAAAAGAAAAATGGGATATTTTTATCCCTGAAATTTAAAGTTTGGGACTATATGTTACAGTAAAAAGCACAGCCAAGAAAAAGAACTGGAATCAAGTGAATGCTCTAACAGACCTGCAGACACAGCTACTGGAACAAGCCTAATTCTAGCTCTGGGGGGCTGACAGCCCAGCCCGGGCCCTCTTCTGGCAGGAGAAGCCACACTTGTTAAACATGATCATCACAAATGGGGCTGAGGACAAGCCTGGCTGGAGGGAAAGTGCATGCTGCCCCTCAGGGGAAAGGAGAACTCATGTGGAATGCCATGAGAATATACTCTGTGGGCAGTGTATATTCTCATGCATTACTAACAATGTGAATAGTTTCCTGCTTGAAATTTACATGCTGCTATGATTAAAGAGCTATTTGGTATAGCTGGAATTTCCCTTTCTTCCTCTTCTATGAATATTTTAAAGGAATTATTCAGACTCTGATGTTCTAGAGGGGAAATATGATAAAAACTATATCTTGTCACTGACTTATTTCATTTCCATAGCTCATCCTTGCATTCTGTGGCACTAGGTAAACTTCAGCATTTAATAAAGAAATGTGCATATAGGTAGAACGATTGTGAATTTCCCTCACTTTTCTCTTCTTCTCCTTAGGTATTTAAACATTTTATTAAAAATATGGCTTCCCTTTAATTATTAGCCAAAAGTACCCATCCACTTATTTCAGAAACATTTATCAAGCACGTACATAATAAGTGCCAGTGCTGAGCTAGGCCAGGAAATGTATAGATGAATAAACTGTTATAAAAAAGTTCACAGTCCAGTCCAGTGAGCTGTGTGCAGGCCCAAATATTATGATTTAATATGTTTGGATATTAAATTAGAATATTTAAATGAACATCTGCATTTCTAAAATGTTCCAGCGGTGATTCTTATGCATAGCCAAGGTTGAGAAGGCCAAGGTCTGGAATTATATCAACATCTTACATGGCACCTTTCTTATTGAAAATCCCCTGAACTTATATGGAGGTGGAATTAGGTTTGTTCTTATCACCTAAATCTAGCTTCTGTTTCCTATGTGGAAGACTCAGTCCCAAGATAGGCAGATCATGGTGCCATGATCATACAATGTATTGTCTAACCTGGGGCACTACTGAGATACTTTCACTACTTCTGATGGGAAATGAGCATAAAGCGGGATAGTCCCACGACAAGCAGAAGTTGTTTAACCTATCAGAAGATCAAAGTATATACACAGAATAATTTATACAGGTTTAAGAGGTCTGAAGCACCATATAAACATATACATTAAATCAGACCCCATGGCTCTATAAAAATCTAAATGCCAAAACATGTTCAATATAGATGTAATCTTAATTTCATGAGTTGATTCTAAAGGATATAGGTATAAATTTATTAGTGTGAAATAGATAAGATGAATTAATTGTTTCTAAAAACTATTTTTGTTATTTTCACAAAAGCTATTATGACACACACAGTATATTTTCTTAATAATATTGGTCATCCCACCTCTTAATTTTTTTTTGGAATACTTTGAGAAGGACAGGTGTTAGTTGCTTTTTGAATAATTTGAATGGTAACATTTATCTGTAAAGCCATCTGGTCAGGGCAAAAATTTTACCCTTTGCGACAGCATGGATGGACCTGGAGAGCATTATGCTAAGTGAAATGAACCAGTCAGAGAAATACAAGTACCATATGGTTTCACGCATATGTGGAATTTAATGAACAAGCTGAACTAATAAGCAAAATAAAGAGACTCGTAGAGGGCAGGCTGGCAGCTCTGGTGGTGGTGGTGGGGTTTTGGGGGGCAGAGGGGTTGAGCAAAAGAAAAAAAAGAAAGAACTCATGGACATGGACAATAGTGTGGCCATTACAATGGGGAGGGGGTGGGTGGAGGTGGAAGGGGGTATAGGGGGGATAAAGGGTAATGAAAAATAAAATTATATTAAAATAAATAAATACATATTATAAAAACATAAAACTGGTCAGATATTTATTATGCCTGGAACCTGTGGTTACTGTTTCTCTTGATTAAATATTCTTTGTACCCTTCACTTAAAAAAATTCCCTTATTGCTTTTAGACTCCCTATTTTCTTTCCCCTACGAAGATGAGGTCTAACATGCAATTTACCACATATCTGTTTTTATAAACATACAAAGAGACATTTTAGGTCAAAGAATCTGATGCTGTTTATATTCCTGTTGGTAACTTACAGAGGGAGGCCGCGGGTATGTATCATAGGGTGGCGGAGGACTGTCCTGTTTGGGTGTTGATGGAGTATCAGCTTCTTCCTTGTCACTCTCACTCCAGTAATCTGAAAATTCACACACATGGATATATCAACATTCCATTAAATGTTTCTAGACATATTTTCAGGCACACACAATACCAGCTAACAGAAGGAAGTTTACATTCCACTCCTATACCCTGCTCCCCAGCACCCCTTACCCTAGGCCCACCAACTTTTATTTTCACCTGGGTTCTGAGAATGAAGGAAGTGTACAATTAATTACTCCAACCTCCTTTCAAAGCAAGCAATTGTACATAACCGCGATTTTAAGGAGTTAAAAAAAGACATTGCATAAGCCAATCAAGTTTAGGTGTATTTGAGGTTCCAGACCAAATTATTCTATAGCTTCAATTAATGAATTACATCACACAATGCCCCTTAAAAATGTACCATTTTATCCTAAAGATGAACACGCAAAGAAAAGTGATACATATACTGCTGTAGATCTCTACAGATATAAACATCTCCAAAAATAATGTTCTCAATTCTCTTTTCTGGCTTCAATTCACTGGTTATCTAACAATCAGTGTTTCCAGAGTCATGCTGACATAAATCTCTATAACACCACACTCCCACCTCTACTGGGAAACACATGGCAAACCCTGATTCCTGCCAAATGCAAAAGGGCAAATCTGCTGATGTGGGCTGCAAGCTCCAAACTCCCAGAACTACTTAAAAGGGTAGAAAATGTAAGCTGCCAGACAAAGTGACTTGGCTGACCTCAGGCAAGAGAGGAGGGAGAAAATTCTAAGAGATATATTAGCTGAATAAATAAAATACAGCGAAAGGGCAATAATCAGAATCTGTTCCACAAATAACATCTCAACCAACCTGTCATTGCTGGGCTAATTCTTTATCTGATTTACAAGGAAAAACCCAGAAGTATTATCCATATGAATTTCCGATGATAAAAGAAGTGAAAAGGTATTAAAACAGAAGTTTCCTTTTTCTCATGAAACTCTAAATCACAAAAGAACCATCAGAAGGCTTGACTAATATTCAGATTTCTGTGAAAAGTCATGGCATTTATTTTTTACAGGATCCCTCTCCTCCTAAAATTCTCATATTGTAGTATTTTTACATGTTTTCTTGTGCTGCTGATTAGCATTTATAAGTACAGCTAACATTTATTGAGTACTTACTATATGCTGAATAGAAAGTGGTAGAATTAGGATTTCAACTAAGTGCCTTGCTCTAAACCTCAGAGGGTTAAGCCACTGGGACTTTGTGTATGACACGCTGGGACTGTATATCTACACTCGTTTAAGCCTCTCCTCCTGCTGCTTTATAAGTCTGGCTACTGTGAACAGAAATTCTTTAGCAATGGAGATTATTATATTCAGTCCTAAAAATACAAGGACTTTGAACATTCTATTCCTACTGTAATAATTTCCTTTGTGTAAAAGGTAAGAAAAGACTATTTAATCGAAATTT
This sequence comes from Pipistrellus hanaki, assembly GCF_964339955.1. Taxonomy (NCBI): domain Eukaryota; kingdom Metazoa; phylum Chordata; class Mammalia; order Chiroptera; family Vespertilionidae; genus Pipistrellus; species Pipistrellus hanaki. Next base: position 93,859,404 of record NC_140524.1, read on the forward strand.
GATATCTGTTTTTTACATTGGATCACACTGGTGAAGGTCAGTGTACTAACGCTCCTGCAAATCCAAATGGACAGAAATGGACCCAGCAAACACGGTAAGAAAACCATGAGCTATATACTAGCTATACATTTGAGCAGCTGTAGGTTCAATTCGTGGCTATAACACCATTTTTTGTGCTCTTGTGACGGTTACTTAAACCTTAGGAGTATGTTTTGTCCCCTATAAAACAGGGCTAATAATAACTGCCTTTAAGAGGTGTGTGTGTGTGTGTGTGTGTGTGTGTGTGTTAAATACGGTAATATATATCAAAAGCCTTTGAACCTGAAAGCACTCAATAAATATTAGTTAGGACTCCTGGTCCACTTTGCAGGTAGCATGTCAGGGCAGTCTGACCCAGATCACTTAGATAAATGCCTGGTGTTCATCTTCTTAGACATTAGTTCTTTCTTATAGCAAATCCTAGCCCCCAAAAGTGAATTTTAGAACTCCAGGGCCTGGGTTGGGTAATTTTTTGGGATCTTGAAATACTACTGGGAAGTCCCTGCTGGAGATGAAGGGACTTTGAGGAGGCGATGAAGCACCTCCTCCACATCCCACCCCCAAGCCCGTGGCTTGCCAGGATCACTCTGCTTTTATCTTTCTCACGATTCCCAGAAACTGGCACCTCTGCTGAGTTTCTCTTTGACCTTTGCACCTTTGGAGTTTCAAAGAGTCAGCACCTCAACTGGCCCTTATTAGCACACTGACAAGAAAATGAGCACAATTTTATCAATATCTCTGCAGCTATCACTAAAAGTGACATATTCGGAAGACCTTTAGTCCACTATTTGATGTAATTGGTTTACTAAAAAGCACCATCAATCTACAGTTTTCTTGGGTTGTCTAAGAAAAGACTGAAATGCCACTTTGCAAATTAACTTGATTTCTTATACTGATCTGTATGACTTTGAGAGAGCACTGCCAGAGAAAGGCTACATGGAAGTTTTAGTCCGGCTGTTTTGGGGTTGTGTGGAAAATTACAGGCACACTGTTGCTCAGAGACTGAAACCAGTCTGATTTTCATTCTAAGAGAAAATTAATTTTTCTGAGCTCTCTATTTAGCAGAAAATAGATGGATACTTTAATGTCTCTTGCAGTGAATTCAATTTTATAAGTAACTAATCATAAATAAACAGTGCCATCACTAGAACAGCAAAATTTCCGCATTACTTCTCATGTTCATAGAAAAGGATAATTTGAAAAAAATTGACTTTTTCATCTAGAGTTATCAAAGAAATACAATATATTATATTCATTTTTATGTAATTAAAGCTCTGAAAAGACCTAATATGCAATTGAAAAGAATGTGTTATGAATGTCTAACTTGAAGCTGGAAAAATATAGACAAATGATTAGCAGATAATTTGCCAAATTGTGATCTTGGCAGAATTTAGTGTAACCCTGTTTTCTCTAGTACAATGACGAATAATGAAAGAGAACCTCACATCCTTTACACATCTGTAGCTAAAGACAGTAATTCACTAAACTCGTATTTCAGTCAATGAAAGAGTAACATCTAAGCTGCACTGGGTATTTAAACAGATACAGTGTTTGGCAGTTATTCCATTGCATCACTGTGAAATATTCCCAATCTTCAAGCAGCTATATTTTGTATGAAGTTTAACTTTGGTACTGAGAATGGCACTCAGGAGATGTCAAATGACTGTACAGAAGTGTGGACTAGACATGCATTCAGTAGTTTTCTATATAGACTACTATTCATGCAGAGGTAGAAGGTCCATGTTTATGAGTTATGTTAGAGTGCCTGAGGAAGGTACACTCTAAGTGGAAATCCAGATTATTTCAGATTCCAGTTGCACTGCATTACCAAGTCAGACTTGAATTGCAACTCTTAGCTTCTGCATATTATTATCTACCGTACTCCAGTGGGCACTAAAATATAAACTCACATGGGAGACCAGGGCAGCATGAATCCATGAAATGAAAACTTTTTTGAGCCAATATGTATAATACAACTTACCAGTTCTTTCATCCATAGTGAAATTTGGCCATATAATACCATTACAAAAATTCACCAAAATCAAGACCATGCTCAGCTTTAAAGTAATGCCCAGTAATAACATACAGAAGTTAAGCCTGAAAATCCAAGCCTCTAGAATCACACAAATTGACTTGTTTCAAAGATTCATTTTACTATCAGTACACTGCCCTAACTTCTAATTCTTCCATCTTAAAAAGATCAGAAATAAATCTATATGCATCTTTAGAGAACAGTTTTATGCCATTTAAATAAATTTGAAAAGGAAGGCTTATATTTTTTGCACTCTCCACATGATTATAAGCCTATAAATGAAGTTGAAGCATGAAAGTGAGGAATAATACTTTCTTAAAAAAATATTGTATTTATTGGGGTGACATTGGCTAATTCAAAATTATATAGTTTTCAGGTGTACAATTTTATAATACATCCTCTGTGTCTTTTATCATGCGTTCACTACCCCAAGTTAAGACTCCTTCCATCTCCATTTATCCCACCTATATTCTCTTCTATCTCCCTGCAACTCCCTTTCCTTCTGGTAATCACTGTGTTGCTGTCTGCATTGAACAAAGTTTTTTTTTTTTTTTTTTAAATATATATATATTATTGATTTTTTACAGAGAGGAAGGGAGAGAGATAGTTAGAAACATCAATGAGAGTCATCGATCAGCTGCCTCTTGCACGCCCCCTACTGGGGATGTGGCCGCAACCAAGGTACATGCCTTTGACCAGAATCTAACCAGGGACACTTCAGTCTGCAGGCCGACACTCTATCCACTGAGCCAAACCGGTTTCGGCTGCATTGAACAAACTTTTAACAGTGAAGAATCGTGGCTCAACAACTGGCCTGGCATTGGCCTGTGTGCACTGATTTGATGGAGACGGCTTCCACATTATTTGTTGAAGTATATATGGTGATTCCACTGCAGGGATGTTTTATTTATTTTGTTATTTCCTTGACTCTACATTTTTCTCATCCTGCGAGAACCAGTTTAGATAATGGAGCCAACAGAAAGCCTATCTCCCGACTCCCCAGCTGGAAGGAGTCTCTCCAGTGTCATACTCACGAAACTTGATTACATTTTATTTTCTGTGTTGTACGAAAAATGTCCTTTCTACTAGAATTCAATGTAATTTCAGGCATGATGAGTGCCTATTTCACCTTGATATAATTAGAGTGCTACCTACTGGGAGGCCTTACACAGAAACACTTAATATTGAATAAAATACCTTCTCTCCTTCTCCACCACCAACGTTCTGATCCCTTTCTCCAGCAAGTATTTCTTCATTAATCTTATCTCCTTCTCAGGTTTTATTTTATTTTTTGCATCTCCTTAGCAAATTTTAATCAGTTGTATATTATGCAAAAATTAGCACTGATGTACTTTATACCACTGTTTAATTTTTCTTAAGCAATTTCAAGTGTGTATTTTTGAGATTCTTAACAAGATGATAAATTCCCACTGGCAGGAACCATATGTTGCTATTTCTTCGAAATCTCCTGCCCTATCTTCTCACGCTGCACTTCTCTACCCACCCCTTTCTCTCACCCCGTGGCTCTAAACCAGAGATTGTAAACTACGGCCTCCAGGCCGATGAGGAGCTTTGCGTGTGTTTATAGGGGCCTGTGAAGTAAGAATGGGTTTTACATTTTTAAATGGTTAAAAAACAGCAAAAGAAGACTATCTTTTGAAAGGTAAAACATGATATGAAATTCAATCCTAGTGTCAACAAATAAAACTTGATTGGAGCACAGCCATGCCCCTGCACATGCTTACAGCTGCTTTCATACTGCAACAGCAGAGTTGAGTAATTGTGACAGAATCTTTCTGGCCTGCAAAGCCTAAAATATTTACTACTTTGGGCTTTACAGGAGTTTGCTGCCTCCTGCTCTACACGTTTGTTAACAGATTAGTTTAAGGATCTGGTTATCTTTTTTACTAGAAGGTCCCTCTAACCTTTAGTCTTCAGGAAACAAAAGGCTTTTAGAATCTCCACATCAATAAACAGGCTATACCCACTGAACACACAACTAGAACTACGTTTGTGTATACATCAGTCTGTGGAATTCTTTCAACTTTAGGATGTCTCAAAATTTTCAAAAAACTAAGATTCCAAGTGATGTATAGCAAATACTCTCTGGGAAATGTGATGCCACCTCAGAGTGGTGACCACAGCTTTTGTTAAGATTTCAGTTCTGCATAATGACATTGTGGTTCATAAATCTGAGGTCGTTACCAAGTCAAGTTCCATAAAAATCATAGAGTTACATAGTAACAAAACTGAAGAACATATCCAAATGTGATAATTTATAGAAGAGATCATTCTCCCGAGCTCTTAGCATAAAAAGTCACTTAAATGTCTAAGTGACTATTAGACAGAAAAAAATAACAACCAAGGAGCAGAATTGGGTCAATATACAGAACCAATTACAGACATTTTAATTTTTAATATTTTTTTCTTTCATGGAAAGTAGACTGAGGGAGTTGGTAACAAACAGAATAGAACTTCATATTTGCTGCTCCAAAATTTTGTGTTTATTCTTTATCTGTTTAATTTATTAAACTTACCTATACAATGGTATGGTTTACATTCAAAGTACTAGTACTTAAAAGAGAAATGGTCACAAACTAACATATGCATTTTCTGTCAAATGATAGCAGTGAATCACTACAAAATAACAGCAAGAAAAAAAAAACAATTGAAGAAAAAGTATTCCTTTACCTTGTTCTTGCTTAATCCTCTCTCTTTCTGCATATCCTGCAGTCAGCATATTGATTCTGTTAAGCCATCTGAAAAAAAATATTAAAATCAGAAGCATTGTGTCTTAATTTCTTACACTTCTTAGAAATATTTATTTTAGTAGCCTAAGAATATATGGAAAAATCCTACATAAAAGATGTGTTCTTTGCTACTCTTGACACATGAAGACTTCCATTAGTTATAACATGCTAGAATGCAAAATGCTCCCCCACCAAAGGTGCTATTTCAATAGAAAAGTCTTGGCAAAACTATTAATGTCTGCAACATCAAGGATTTTGAGATGAACAAAACCCTATTAACTCTGTTATTCCAATGTGCATTCCACCTAATTCTGTTGTTTTATTTCTTCAGAAGAAATGCTTCCTTAGAGACACTTAAATAATATCAGATATGTTGTCCTAATAAGGAAAAAAGTTGTGTACCTTGACCGTCAAAATAAATTTCACTATGAAATATTAAGTGTTGCTGAAGCTTTTTTGAGTTTAATGATCCAAAGGGAAACGCATCTTGGGAATACTTTAGACATTTGTCTCTAAGTACAAGGATATTAGGTTTTCCAAAGACAAAGTGAGCATATACAAATTTAACCCCTACTTAGACCCTGAAAATTTATCCCCATGAATAATAGTAATTTAAAAATAAATCTTAGTTCTCCCCAAATGGCTTGTCCCAGTGGCTGGATGTCAACCCATAAATCAGGAGGTCACCGTCAGGACAAAGCCCTGGGTTGTGCCCTCAGTCTCCAGTAGGGGGTGTGCAGGAGGCAGCCAATCGATGATTCTCATCCTTGATGTTTCTCTCTCTCTGTTTCCCTTTCTCTCTCTGAAATCAATAAAAACATTTAAAAAATAGATCTTAGTTCTTTTCTCTTTCAGTAGTGCTGCAGTTGCCAATGCAGGGGACTGACTGAAGTAAATCACTGTTTCAACTTCCATCTTTTGTTCCACTGGTCTCTCCCTGTGTTCTTTATTCCAACTGTTCACACTGTATCAGATTAGCAAATCACAAAATCTTTAAACTGATCTGACAAGTTCCCATTGGTTATTATGAGCTATGGTCCGTATACTTTCCAAAATAAAAAAAAATAAAAAAGAATGCACCTTGCAAATTAGTTTGAGTAAATGTGGAATTACTAGTATGGCTAACATCATTCAATTGTGGAATAATCTGATTGAGGAACATTTCTAAGAAAAAGTTGTGTTTGAGAACTTTTTCTCCTAACAGGTTATCTCCTCTGTTAAGTGGAAGATGACATTTTTTAAAGTGACTCATACAATGCATCATTTATGCTAAGTGGTGCTAAATGTGCATCAGATACTTGGAATACCTTGAAAAGGGAGGAAAATTGTGTTCTGAATAGACAAAATCACATCCATGGCAATTTAAGTTTTAACTTTATGAATAAGTCACTTAAAGTCCAACTTTATTTTGACGAAACCTACAATGTAATTATCACCTCAAATATGTTTAGAAAGTTAATAAGGGATTAGAGCAAAATGGAATAAAATAAAGATTGATCAAATGAATTCAACAGCATGGTATACACACACCATTCTTCAGAAAATTATAAACTATAAGTCAAAAAGTTAACATCATGACAAATACCCTTTTAAAAATGATGTAATCAGTAGTAAAAGGTCAAAATTAAAATCTAGTCTATAGGTCATTTGAAGGGTTTGAATTTGTACTACAAGGCAAATCTTAGCACTCTTATAGGAAACATTGCTCTGGGTCTATTTGGGTGAAAATGAAGATTATGCCACTAGAGGACTATTTATTATTTAATTTTAATTTATTACCTCATATTTACTACTTTTAAAAATATCATTGAAATTTCATTTTATCAGAAGTTCATTTTATAAAATGAACCAGGAAACTAAAAAAAGAGGATTACTTAATTGTTCAGTTTCCACATTTATTAAGTATCTGCTATATGCTGCATACTGAGTTATGGGGATACAAAAATGAATATGACATACTTTTTGCCTTCAATGAGCTCTAGAATTGCTAAATTTCATAAAACAATGGAAAAATTAAACTACTTTTACAAATAAAATTGCTGTTCATAATAAACACTATTAAGAAAGTGTGTAGATGAACTCAAGTCACAATAAGCTGAGCAACACACAAATGTTGGTACAATCTTAGATAAACTTGTCCTTAAGACCTCATCTAGAAGCATCTAACCTATATATGTGTTGCAGTTATGATTTTCTATTTACGGGCTCTTATGAACAACATATATGTATGCATTAAATACTTCAAGAAACATTTATTCGAAGCCTATGTGTGCCAGATAGTGTTTGAGAAATATATAAGCCAAATTAATTCAGTAACTAAGTCTCAGAAACAAGGTGTTTTGTTTTTTCCCCCGCACGGACTTCACACAAAATGGAAATAATTTTTTAATGTTTTAATACTCATTTATTTTTTAAATATATGTTTTTATTAATTTCAGAGAAAGAAAGGCAGAAGGAGAGAGAGAGAGAGAGAAACATCAATGATGTGAATGGACATTTTTTATTTTGAAAACAAGGAGAAAACGCTCTCTAAAATTCTGGTTGCCTAGCATGATATTTCAAGAATGGTAATGTATTCATTAAGATAACATTATAGAAACTACATGAAAAGCTCAGTTTTCTTATCAATAATGAAAGATTTTATCAACCATGTTCAATACCTTTGCCATTTTCTTGTATTCATATCCTTGCTTTGGAAAAACCATGCCTGTTTTCCCAGTGTCAAAGAACAATATTAATAAGACTCTAAATTATACTCTCCAAAACAAAGGAAAATGGACAGATAAAGAAAAAAGCACATTCAGTGTTCATTTAGTGTGTTTAAGCGCATTTTAAAAAAACTGCATCATTTTGTGGTTAAAATATTTGGATACCAAGTTTTTAGTCACACAAAGAAAGGTAAATGGGGCAAGAGCTCATAGTTTATAAAAAGAATCTATATTGCGAGTGAATATTTTATAGCACTTACAACTTAGTAGGCTTTTATGTGTGATTATTTGCTACTCATAAAAGTCTTATAGGTGAAAATGGTTATTATCTCCATTATTAAAAAGGGTTAATACCTGGCATAGAGAGATTAAGGTCTATGTCCAAGGTCACAGAATAGTAAGTAGGAGAGCTAGACTTTGGATAGTCTGGTTCCAAAGTCCATGCTCTGGACCACTTTGTATAACCACCTTAACCATCTGCATATATATAATATGTTCTACCTGGTGAAGACCTAGAAAGGGAAATATTGCAATCTTCAATCCAATTTTTATATATCTAGAAAAGGGAGCAGTGAAAGGATCAAATTCATAAAAGCTAAAGTAGAAACAAAGTGGAATGTTACAGATGATGGAAAAAATATAGAGATTTTTTTCTCAGAGCCACCAAATAACCAAGTAGCCATCTAATAATTTGGCTATATAATCCTGTCCAGCGATAGATGGTGTCAGAAAGAAATACAAACTTTGCTTAGGCATGAATTATTGAGATGGATATTCTGTCATAAATGCTCAAACCTAGGAAAATCAGCTTTTTTTGTGTAGATATCTTTTTTCCCTCACCTAGGAGTAAATCTGAATACCTATTCTCGAAATGGACTTTAAAAAATATTTTCTGCCATAGTCTGTTTGGCCCAGTGGATGGAGCATCAGCCCATAGACTGAAGGGTCGCAAGTCGATTCTGGTCAAGAGCATATACCTTGGTTGGAGGCTCCATCCCTGGCCCTAGTTTGGTGTTGCAAGAGGCAACTAATTGATGTATCTCTCTCACATGGATGTTTTTCTCTGTCTCTCCCCCTCCCTTCCACACTCTCTAAAAATAAATGGGAAAAATATCATTGGGTAAGGAATAACAACAATAAAAAAATAAAATTTAAAAAATATTCTTAGTCCCCTCCCCCCCCCCCCCCCCCCCGCATAGATGGATTCTGGCATATTTTTGGTAAACTTGACAGTCAATGAGTTTACTTTGACTTTTTAATGCTGTCCTTTAAAATTAGGTTGGCTACATTTTATTTTAAACTTGGTTGATCTAGAAACTTCAGTGACATTATCTAAGTATTAATGTGGAAAGCTTAGAATTCTAAGCCTTACTAACTTCGTAATTATTTTGAAATTTAAGTACACTTTACCTGTTCATATCATCAAGATGCTCAGCAGCAAAGTAAAAGCTTTTGATTTTAGGATGACAGGCTTTGAATGCACTGCAAAAGAAAATAAAGTACATTTATTTTATTTCAAATTGGGAAATAGATTAGAACATAATCATTTTAATGGGTAAAATTACCTCAACAATCTAACCTGAGTTCACATATATAATGCTTCTGCCATGATGACAGAAATCAGTAAAAAATCCAATTTTCTGATCACAAAATGCTTTCTTATTACCTCAATTTGAAAGCATTAGACAAGCAGCCTGTAATTTAAAAGCTAGGAAAAGTTTAAAAAGCTTTCCCTTTTCTCCTTCTCCCCAAAGGAAATGAACTTACTATTTCTTGCGGCATTCACTGGCTCTATCAATTTTAAATTCAGGCAGACTGATGAATCCTTCTGCTTTTTCATCCTAAAAAGGTAACACTCTAGTTTAGGATATTATATACAAAGGTTTGAAGCTGATACTATATAACTAGGCTTTAAATATCTATAGTAATCAATCTGTCCATTTAATTCTTAAATTTTACATTTTAGAGATTAGAATTCCACTCTTATCTGTTACATTCCCTTAAACTAAAGGTATATTTTGGAAATTTGAATACTATAAATTAAAATGTATATAGAAAAATTTTAAAATCTTTTTTACATTAAAATGAAGACAGGTAATTCTTTTTGGAGCATACACATCTTATTTAATAAAATTGAAATATGGTTTATAAGTAATTTTCTAATCTGATGCATATAAACTTTAACAAGACTTAAAATAACTTTAGTCCACATTTACAATTTATAATTATCTATGATATTTAACGCTCAGATGTAAAGTATAGGTAAGTTTACTAACTCAATTCCTTTTCTGCCTTCAAAGAAATCTCTTATCAAACCTAAATTAAATAACTATTTTGTTAATCTTCAAATATATGACTTGGTATATATGCTATACGCAAAGGTTATTTTTCACTTGGAAAATCAAATGAAATCTATAAAATCCTCCTATCTCTAATGAGGGATGAAACAACAAGACAGAAGTATTATCCAGAATCTTACATTAGATACAAAGGATCCCAACTATGCTAACATTGACTGTGGTTAAACCCTTTCATTGTTGTCCCTTTCACCTCATGACCACGCTCTTAAGACTGACTCTCCCGGACTTCGATCCATGCTGTACCAGTTCATTCCTTCTTATATTTCAAGTTTAAGTAAGATTAAATCCTCATTTACAACCTCAAAGAAAAAACAGACTTTCAATTCTTTTACTGTGTGTGTTTGTACATGTTAAACTTTAAAAATTGGTATAACTGATAGTGACTAAAATGTTTGTATTATTAAAAAAGCAATATTATAACTTTCTCAATATTTGAGTTTTTTCTTCAAATCTTTGGGTAAATATAATAGTCTCAAATCTATTTTTTTTCAATTTTGATTTCCCCTGTTATCCTGCTGTCTTTAATGTAAAATGTTTAAATGTTCAACAATTTAAAGTATTTTAGGGGTAGTTATTATCTTCTCAAAATGATATGATAAGGAACTTTTATATTACTCCTAATAATGTCATACAAGGGTATTTCTTGGAATGTATACATTGGAATTATCCACTCACCTCTTGCAAGGCTAACACAGTAACAATAACTATCTGACTGAAATTTAGATACTGTTCAAGAAAAAGGGGCCACAATTTTTTTTGATCACTTGAACTGTAAACATAGAATATAATTTATCACAAGCAGACAAATCTACAGGTGATCTTAAAATAAAAAGAGACATAGAAAATACTATATTTTGATAATGCTTGATTGGCATATATATATGGTAAAATTATGGTCTGTTTAGTATATCTAAAATAAGACACACATAATTATGTGATTGCCAGAAAGAATATTAAAAGTAAATAATCAAATTCTTCTATATAGTTAATAGAGACATTTATCTTAAATAGCAAGATAGTAATTCAAGATTTCAAAAATGAAATATGCCAATTTGTAAAATATTACTAATAGCATATGTTTATTGAGTACATAGTATGTACCAAACATTGGTGTAAGTGTACTGATTCTTTTCATACATATGAGAGCTCAGTGACCTAGGAACTATTATTATTCCCTTTTTTGCAGAAATGGAAACTGAGGCACAGTAACTCAGGCAGTGTTAAGTCTACCCTCTTACACATAACCTAATATAATATAACATTATAACAGCCTGTCTAGGGAACAAAAAATTCTCTACATACTGGATATTATAATCATAGGCATAATAATTTTAAAATACATTTCAAAAATCAATCTTCGAATACAAATTGAATAATGTTTTGACAGTATTCATATAAGTCTATTTAGCCACTATATTTCATTAAACCACATATATTTTTTGAGAAAACAAGTTAACAATAGAAAATATTGTTAACAAACATAATGAGGTGAACTGATAGATGTCTATGGCAAAGAAATCAAAGAAAACATAGTAATGTAAAGGGAATATCAATGAGTAAGGTATATTCTTGTATATCTGTTGTGATATGTGATAGATTGTGATATAATTATTCTGGATATAAATATGTTTACTGCAAATGAATCAGGAAATCATAAAAAACAATTAAATGTATTTATTATATTCACACCCCAATTGTGCCAAATAGAGTGAATACTTGCAAATTTTCAAAATCAGTCTACCAGTTCATTTTTAAAAAAAGAAAAACTGAAATAAATTCTGGCGATACTAATCTATTAAAATTACAAAAGGACGTCCTCACTTCTCCAGAAAAAATTTAAAACTTCGAACAAAACAAAGCATTTAAAAGTCTATATCAAATTTACATATACAATAATCATTTAAGTTAAGCAACAGCTTTAATTGGCTTGGTATTTTTAATTAGATATACAAAATTACTTTATCTGAGTTTCAGATCTGTAGCTTCATTAGAAAAAATGACACAACTATCTTTATAGAACCCCAAAATGTAATTATTTTAAGAAGTCTTAAATATTTTCTAACGAAAAATAACTAGCAGAAATCTCCTGAATTTAGCTTCAAGGTGATTACATGATTTTAAAATATGTTTCAAAACGGTAATTCTTTTGGTTAAAGATAGAGAATGTATGGGCAAACAAAATATGCTTTGTCTTACCTCCTCATTAATATACCAATATAGGGATGCATCCTTAAGGACAAACCAATATTTCTTCCATTTCTGTGAAAAATAACTCTTTGCATCTTTCTTCTTCCAAAGCCAGCCCTCACAGTCACCACGGCCAAGATCTTTGCAAGAAATTCGTCTTTTGCTCTTGCCAGCTATAGGACCTAAATTTAATAGTGGGTAAAAATGTTCTTTAAATTTTTACAGGTTTGGAGGTAGAAGATTAATTTACAGATCTCAAAAAATCAGTCTGGGTACTTAACCTTTAAAAAATCTTATTTTCACATTGCATTAAAATAAAAAATTCAAAAATCTTTAATACCATTTCCCCCAGGTAAGTGACATACAATTCAATCACAAATGAGTAATTTGATCTAAGATTGAAGGGGAGTAGGTGAAAGTTACACTTACCTCCTCCCTGGACCAAATCAAAATTATAACTAAATTATAGAAACAGCAACCTGAATAACCCACTGAAGACTAGCTGAACAGAAGTCTTATAACTAAGGATTTACAAAAGAAGCCGCATCCAGATAGGTAGGAAGGGCAGAGATGTGAAAAGGGCTGGCCTTGTACCCACATGTGGTGGTTTAGAATCTAGAGGATTTCTCGGCTGCAAAGGTTCCCCCCTGAGGAGCGACCTGTCTCAACCCCATGCCAGGCTCCACAGCCTGAAGCATGGGAATAGTGTTCCACAGAACATCTGCTGTGAAAATCAGTGGGGATTTCACCTGCCAGGTTAAGACCTGTGACTGCTAATATCCAGGTGCACTCTTAAAGGGTCAACTTACAAAATCTCGTCCACAGGCACTCACCCTGAGGCAGAACTGCCTAATACACAGAAACAAATACAGAGAGGCAGCCAAAATAGGGAGGCAAAGAAACATGCCCCGTATGAAAGATCAGGAGATATATAAAAAAGAGAACTAAAATAAAGAGAGGAAAGCAACCTACAAGATACAGAATTCAAAACCATTGTTATAAGAAAACTCAAGGAACTTAGGGAAAGACTGCACAAACTCAGTGAAAACTTAAAGATATAGTAAGCATAAAAAAGGGATGCAGAAACCACAAAAAAAGAAACAGGCAGAAATGAAGAATACAATAACTTAAATAAAGAATACACTAGAAGGAATCAATGGCAGGTTAGATAAAGCAGAGGATCAAATAAGCAATTTGGAATTCAAGGTAGCAGAAAACACCCAATCAGAAATTGATTGCATTTTTATACAACAATAATAAACTATCAGAAAGGGAAACTACCCCCTCCAAAAAAACAAAACCAAAAAACCAAAAACAAACCAACACCAAAACACAATTTACAATCCCATTTACAATTGCATAAAAAAATTCCTAAGAATAAATTCAACCAAGTAACAGATCTGTACTCAGAAAATTTTAAGACAACAAAGGAAGAAGATACAAATAAATGGAAGCATATACCATTCTCTCAGAGGGGAAGGATTAACATCATTACAATGCCCATACTACCCAATGCAAGCTATAGATTAAAAAAATTCCTATCAAAGTATCAATGGTATTTTTTTCCAGAACTAGAACACATAATGCAAAAATTTATATGAAACCACAAAAGACCCCTAATAGCCATAGCAATGTTGAGGGAAAAAAAAGGAGGAGGTATCACACTACCTGATATCAAACTATACTACAAAGCTATAGTAATGAAAACAGCAAGGTACTGGAATACAACACACATATGTGGATCAATGGAACAGAATACAGAGCCCAGAAATAAACCACACCTACATGTTCAGTTAATCTATAGCAAAGGAGGCAAGAACATACAATGGGTTAAAGATAGTGTAATCAATAAATGATGTTTGGAAAATTGAACAGATACATATGGAAAATGAAACTAGACCACCTTCCTACACCAGATACAAGAATAAACTAAAAATGGATTGAAAAGTTAAATTTAAGACTTGAAACCATAATACTCATAGATTAAAGCACAGCCAGTGAACTCTCTGACATTTCCCTTAGCAATATTTTTTTCAGTATACCTCTTCAGGCAAGGTTAACAAAATAAAAAAATAAACAAACTGGACTACATATAACTAAAAAAGTTTTTGCACAACAAAACAAAAATACAATGTCCAGAGTGATAGAAGAAACATAGCAATGATATATCTCATAAGTGAATATTCAAAATTTATAAAGAACTCATAAAACTCAACATAAAAAACAAAACACAACAACTAGCAACCCAATTAAAAATGGGCAGAATATCTGAGTAGACAGTTCTCTCAAGAGGACATACAGATGGCCAAGAGACATATAAAAAGACACTCAACATTACTAATCATCAGAGAGATGCAAATTAAAATCACAATGAAAAATCACCTCACATCTGCCAGAATGGCTACCATCAAGTAATCAACAAACAACAAGTGCTGGTAAGGATGTGGAGAAAAGGAAACCCTAGTACTTAGTGCTCTGCTGTTGGGAATGCAGAGACTGTGGAAAACAGTATAGAGATTCCTCAAAAAATTAAAAATGGAACTGCCATTTGACCCAGTGATCCCATTTCCAGGAATATATCCTAATAATACCAAAATGCCAATCAGAAAGAATATGTACACTCCTATGTTCAAAGCAGCATTATTTACCATAGCTAAGATCTGGAAACTGCCCAAGTGTTCATCAGTAGATGAGTGGATAAAAAAGCTGTGGCACCTTTACACAATGGAATACTATGCAGCTGTAAAAAAGAAGGATTTCTTACCCTTTGAGACAGCATGGAGGGACCTGGAAAGTTTTATACTAAGTAAAATAAGCCAGTTAGAGAAAGAGAAATATCACATGATCTCACTTATATATGGAATCTAATGAACAAAATAAACTGATGAACAAAATAGATCCTGACACACTGAAGCATGAAACAGACTGACAGGAGAGGAGGCAGGAAGAGATTAAGCAAAGAACTTACGCATATGTGCATAGTCCATGAACACAGATAATAGTGTGGTGAAGGCCTGGGGTGGGGTGCGAGCCAGGTGGAGGGGGGCATGGGAAAATGAGGGATATCTGTAATACTTTCAACAATAAAAATAAGTTTAAAAATTAAAAAATGAAACTTCTTTATGATCCAGAAATTCCACTTCTGGTAATATATACAAATACCCCTGTATGCATTACAGTGTTATTTAAAATAGCTAATATATGGGAACAACCAAGTGCCCATCAATAGATGAGTGGATAAAAATGTGGTGGCACATATACACAATGGAATATTACTTGCTCATAAAAAAGAATAAAAGATTACCCTTGCAATAGCATCAATGGATCTACAAGGTATTATGCTAAGTGAAATAAGTCAGTCAGAGAAAGAGACATACCATATGATTTCATCTACGGGGTGGGCAAAAGTAGGTTTGAAGTTGTATTGTGACATTCTTTTGAGTTAATAAAGCTATTATAATAATAACAAGAACCTGCATGTTTTTTTCCATATGTATAACTGTAAACCCACGTTTACCCACACATGTATATGTGAAATCCAAAGAGCAAAATGAGTAAAGAAACTAAATAGAAACAGACTCATAGATATAGAGAACAATTAGATGTTACCACAGGGGAGGGGGTTTTGGGGCTGAGTGAAAAAGATGAAGGGATTAAGATCTACAAATTGATAATCACAAAAACAGTCATGGGGATGTAATGTACATCATAGGGAATATAGTCAATAATATGGTAACAACTATGTACAGTGCCAGATGGGGACTTGAAATATTGGTTTCAATATTTGTAATTCCACTTTGTAAAAGTATATGATTATCTAACCACTATGCTGTACATCTGAAACTAATATAAAATAACACTGTATGTAAAATGTAATTAAAAATAAGCTAAAAATATAAAATTAAAAACAAAAAAAGTAACACCAGTATGAAAATCTGTCGAGACCATTCTTTGCAAAAGGCACTTTGTATCACAATTGACCTGAAGGAGAAGCTGGTCTCAGCAGTGTTTGCTAGGGAGCTGTGCTCTTCTAATCAACACTGGTCTCAGGCAAGAGAGGATGGGTCAAGAGTGCTAGGTATCATCACAGCGCAAACCAAGCAGGTATGTTTCATTCATTTCCTTTTCTTACCTTTGTTTTTCTTCTTTGATTTATGCTGCAGGGAGGACTGCTGAAATGTCTGAAATCAAAGATAGGGAAGAATGTTATCTGATAGGGTGGCGTCTGGAGCACCATCATAGCGTGCAGAACTCTCAGCACCTGAATGCTGACTCTGAAACCTGGTCAGAGAAATTACGTTCTTTTTCCAAAGCCTCAAAAAAAAATTCATGTATATCATGCCATTCAATTCTCTAATCTCCTGGAAAGCAGAAGGAGGTATTATCATTGTCCTTATTTTGTAGTGGAGAAAGCGGGGCACAAAACTGGTTAAACGAAGGGCTCTTATATATGCACAGCCCTACTTTATACCTCTTAAAAGGGTTTATTGTGCTTCCCCAGGCAATATCTCAGTTGATTCTCTCAAAAATCTTATTAAGTAAGCAGGAAAATATGACTATTCCTTGTTCCTTAGAAGTTTATTCTATTACACACACCACCATCACCTACTGAGCTCCTAGGTACTCTCCTTGGCCACTAAATATGTCAGCACTTGGATCATTATTTTCATGTCACACCTACTTCCCTCACTATTATCAGTGACTAATCTCCATGGAACCGATGCTAGCACCATGGCTCCTCAGTCCCTCATCTCCAGTGATCTTCAGTTCTCCGCTCCTTGGCTAGCCACTGCCATGATCACATGTTATCTTAAGCATATTAGAACCACTACCTCCATTATCTGTTTTTCATAGTCTAATAACCCCAATCTCTGCAATTTTTAGAAAAAGTTCCTTTGAGGTATCCACTTTATTGACATCACCACACTTTGGTGCCTCTCTTCTTCCTCTTGATTTCCATAGTAATTCCCTTGAGTCATGCTCCCAACATTACTTGCCTGGCTGAACAACCACCTCAGTAAAACCTGTCTGTTTACTCCATGCTAAATGCCAGAACAGCTTAATTTCTTAATAGAAAAACCCACAACTGCATTGACTGTTTTTCTTTTTCTTTACAAAGGTATTTCTATGAGGCAATTGAAGTTTGTTCACATAAAATTCACTAGTCTTGGTTTTATAGAATACATTTATATTCTGTGACATACTTTCTTATTTAGAATCTTTGCTCATAAAACAACAGAATAATAATCTACTCTCATAATAGATTTCTTGTGTTTGTATGTGGTTAACATAATTTTCATGAATATAATGCTATGAATGGATACTAGTCCTAAAGATAAGGATCAGATCATTTGCTGCCATACAGTGTAACCCAGAAATAATCACCATCTGTCAAAGCTATATATGTGTGAGTGTACACACACATGTGTGTAAAACTTTGCAGGATTCATGGTTAAAGGAATTCACAACTTTGGAGAGAAAGCATAAGAGATAAAACACATTATATTGTGTTGAGTTTTTTGAGTGCACTTTATTTCAAAATAATAACTCAAATAATAACTCAGACTAGTGTGCTTAAGTATAGTTAATTTACATATAGCTATTTCCCCTAGATTGTTTGGCTGTAAAATTACTGATTGGGTTTCTTTTATCCTTTTGTGTTGCCACAAGTAACATTATGATTTTACAGTTCATTATTTTTAAAAATGACAAAGATGGGGGTGGTTTGTTTTTAGGAAGCTACATGGATAAAAGACAGCTTGAAATAATTGAGTTATATAATATACCTCCTATGCTTTTTGCCTGCTATTCTTTAAAACCTGGAAGTCTACTTTAAACCCTACACTAAAACATATTTTATGCTCTCCAGGTTTTCTTTTTAATAGGATTATCCTTTCTTTCCTTATAAAAATATTCTCATACTAATTGTGATTACAGAGCACAATCAGTGTACATATTGTTGAAACCTAAGAACTCCTAGGCACAAAATATAGATTTAGCCATCTTTCAAAGAAGCAAAGCCTTAGATGTCTTTTGTAAATATCATAAATATTACAATGCAATTATCTTAAAAAAGATCTCATTATTTTTCTAAGCGATGTAACATTTTCTAAAATGAAAGTTATATTTGAACTATATTAATTAAAATCATGTAATTGAATTATATGATTTTGAACATAAGAGGAAAAACAATGAAAACTATAGTCAAGGAAATAGGTCTTTGTGCAGAAAAGAGTTACTACTGCAGGCCTGAAACTGCTCTCTTACAAGGGCCTGCTTGCAAGGTGGACCCTTGGCTGACATTTAGAAAGTTGGCTGGTAAACAGTTCTCATCTGGGAAGTTAATTAGTAAATAGTTCTCTATCCTATATAATAAAAGTCTAATATGCTAAGTGTCTGTTTGTTAGACCATTCAACCAGTTGCTATGACCCACACTGAGTACCAGGGTGCAGATGCACTGATTGGTAGGTTAGCTTGCTGCTGGGGTCTAGCCAATCAGAACTGGGTGAGACAGGCAGGGCATGTCCTGGATCCCTCCTGCAGTACCTCCCCAGCCAGCCATTCTCCTGCGGTCCCTTCCAGACCTCTAAGAGAATTCATCTAATTAATTTCCTTTCAATGTGCACAAATCCGTGCACTGGGCCTGTAATATTGACATAAAGCTTCCCTAAGGTGGTTTTGCCCATCAAGGACTACACCTGTTTTCCTTATGGGGGTCTGGAATTTTTTATAATGGCCTTTAATTTTAGCACATTCTGGACAGGGGGCTTCTATGTGAATCATCCAAGAAAATCCTTGGATGTTGGCTTTTTACTGGGGTTGCTTGGGCACAGAACATTGTCATATGTAACTGCTGCATTTTTGTTGCTGAGGGAGGAAGGGGGGGGGGGAGAGAGAGAGAGAGAGAGAGAGAGAGAGAGAGAGAGAGAGAGAGAGAGAGAGAGAGAGAGAGAGAGAGAGAAGGAAAGAGAGAGAGAGAGAGAGAGAGAGAGAGAGAGAGAGAGAGAGAGAGAGAGAGCGAGCGCGAGCGAGAGAGAAACCTATTGGAAGCCTGCACATCAATTTCTCCAGTTGTCATGGCGTCTTTTTTCCTTACTGATCTGACTGCATATCCTTGCTGTGTCACTGTAATAAATCTTAACTTGGGTAGAACTCTGTTGAGTCTTACGAGTTTTTCTAGCAAATCATCAAACATGTGGATGATCATGGGGACCCCTGAAATAGCCTCATTATTAAAAAGATTCCTTACAAACTTATATTAGAAACTGTTCACTATTCATACATACATAAATAAGCTCCTAACAGTAAAGGTTTCCTCATCTCAGCAACAGTGTGATTAAATGTTCCTGAGGTGCAAATTTATAATCATATGTTGTCTTTACTAGTTGTAATAAAGGAATTATTCATTCTGAGTGATGGATGTTTAATCGGTCTCATTGATCCTCTTCCAAATGTAACTGCACGAAAGAAGAGAAATTCTATTTTATGCATTGTTTTAACTTCTGCCTAAAACGGGGCCTAGCACAGAGTAGATCTGCTCAATAAATATTGGTTGAATGAATAAAAGTTAAGTAAACCATCCATAAAGAGCATAGGATATAGTCTTAATTAGCTGATGGTTTTAACTTGAAAGAAGTCCTTCAGTAGACAACAAACAAGCCAGGTGTCTTTTGTCCAGTAATCCATGAACAGAATGCTACTGAAAGTTCTGTTTTTTTTAAATCAGGTTATTTGTTTTGGTAGATAATTAAATTTCCTTTTTATTCAACCTCCCTTAGTATTACTTGCACTGGAATTCTCTTAGTGCAATTAAGTTCAAATTTGAACTCAAGATGTGGTTGGCTAAAGTATATTAAATCTGTGTCAAAAGATATGTATGCAAATAATTATATGATGAATTATGAATAGATGTGTTGAAATCATAACTCTATCCATAAAAGTAGAATGTGCTAAAATAAAAAGCCATTATGAAAGTATTGTTGATCCTCTCCTTACCCATGGCGATGCATGCAATGGTATTCTGTTTGGCTATAAAAGATCCCTTTTTCAGACATTTGCCTGAAAAGACCATTTGTCTTTCATTTTGTCCACAGATGTTCTGTTGAAACTCCATTCCCCCCTGTTCTCGATGAGGAAGTATGGGGGAGGGTAATTTGGGCCATTCTTATCCTGAAACTTTCAGAAGCACTTATTTTAATTGTGGAAGAAAATGACAGTTTCTGTGTTTCATTTTGAAAGCTCAGCTACTATTAAATTCTTCTCACGTTGCAAATTGCCACACTTATGGAAAAAATTTGCAATCAAAATACTCTCTGTTGCAATATAGTAACTTCCTCTTACTGAGAATTTCTGCAAAGTTCCAAGATTTCTTCAGCAACTCATCAAACCAATCGCTTATTCCTTATGCATTATAAAAGGTGCTTAGCAATTTGAAATACCTGAGAGAAATGATAGCCTTTTCCACATATTTAATTTTTAAATAAACAAACAAAAAGCCTTTAAGATGAAAATATTTAACAAAGGAAGGTTATTTTTTCTTATTTTCGAATTATTGTGTATCAGCAGAAAAAAGTATAAGTATGAGCAAGTAGGGTAAGATAGTAATGGGAATATTAAGTATATTTAATATGAAATATTAAATCAAGAACTCTTCCATTTATAAGAAACAGCAGCATAGACTTGAGCAAGTTTGCTGTTGGTGGTGGCCTTGCCCATTGTGTTGCTTGAGAGAGAAACTCTGAGCTCTGGGGATGAGGATGAGGCATTGTATTTGCACCGGGTCTTTCAGTTCAGTGGGGTGAACTTGCTCTAGATTCTCTCAGTGAAGTTAACCTGACTTTATACTGACTGAAAACGATTCCAAACACACTAAAAAATAAGTAAGCATGTGTTTAAAAACAATTATCATGCTAATAAATTAGCAGTCAAAATAAGAACAAAAAGGCAGTAATTGAGAATACAGAAAAGGTCAGTCAAACTCATTAGGTTAGATAGAGTCAATGTTTCATCAGAAGTATATCATGCACGTCCAGCTGCCATGGCTCAGAGGTTGTCGACCTATGAATCAGAAGGTCACGGTTCGATTCCCAGTCAGGGCACACTTCCGGTTGTGGGGTGTGCAGGAGGCAGCTGATCAATGATTCTCTCTCATCATTGATGTTTCTATCTCTCTCTCCATCTCCCTTCTTCTCTGAAATCAATAAAAATATATTTAAAAAAAGTATATCATGCAGATAGGATCCTGAAGGAAGGAGGTGACTGAATCTTATACAAGATCCCATAAGGTGATCCCATTTTTCTTCTGAAGTAGTGAAGTAGGAAGACTAGGAGTGATGAGTGGGGAGTAGTTAGGAAGGGTAATAAGAATCACTATCCTTGGGAAACAGGAACTGTCATTCTTGAATCATAATAATTATCATTTACTGAGGGTTTATGTGTCAGCACAGTATCAGGCACTTCATGTGAGTTATTTATCTTAATCTTTACAATAAATCCTTCATGTGGTTATCATCAATCCCACTTTAAAGAAGCAAAACCCCCCACAAAAACCCGAGATATAGAATGCTTAAATAACTTGCTCATGACCACACAGGTAGTGGCAGAGTCAAAATTCAAATCCAGGTCTGCCAATCACAGAACCTGTTCTTCTACCCACTCTGTGTAATACTGCCTCCCAAGGAAGTATCTGTAGTCATAGTAACAATGTGAGAAAAAAGAAAAACTGCTTCTGACAAGAAGACATCTATTTATGCAAACCCTCTTGTGACATATGATGTAACTACATTGCTATGTAGAAAGAAAGGATTCTATAAAACAGAAAGATACTAAAGATAACACTTTTATATTAATGGAGATAATTCAAACCAGTAACATCTTAAGAACTTTCAATTTTCATGCTTTTTTTCCATTTTATTTTAATTACAATGTTATATTACTCTGTGGGCTAAAAAAGATTTGCTGGTTTTGGTGCAAATATTCATCATAATACCTTCATGCAGGGAAGGTTCATGTTAGCATTTTAATTTTGCAAATGTGATAGAAACCTAGGTACACAAAGGTAAAAAGGTTCAGCCAAGGTAGGCAAGGATGGGGCTGAAATCACATTTTATTCTGAACCTATTGACAGTGTTAACTGAACTCAGTGCAATTAAAAACCCCTATGTCAACACTGATGAGGAAATCAGTGATCCAAATAAGGCGAGCCTGCCTCTCCGCTAATTCGTTACACAAGAGAAATCTCTTGTAGCTGATTCATCATGTTATGCAATTTTTCACCTGATACACTCCTGATAATTATGTAATGCCTTAACATTATTTGGTTCACTTTCTCAAGTAGTTTTTAACTGCTGCATTAGTTTTTACAGAGGCAGAAACCATCTGCTCAGATCACCACTTTATACTTAGTTCCAAGCTAGGTGGCTATCATTTCTCACTTGAGTTGACCAGATCTTATCTTGTCTCCCTGCTTCTCTCACCCTTCCAGTTTATTCTCAGTACACCAGCTAGAGCGATATATTTAAAATGTTTATGTTTCAGCAAGAATAAAATACACAGTAGCGTGGAGCAACGCTGTAATAGGAATCAGGCACTTGCCTAATATTTCTCTATATTCCACTCCACATTCCAGCTCTATGACTATAGTGAAGTCACTGAACTACTCTTGACCTCAATTTCTTCATCTGCAAGAATAGGGGTTTGGAGCAAATGCTCTTAGAGCATTAACTGCACATGATTCTGACTTCAAAATGAAGGGGGAAATGGCTAGTTACCAATGTGCATCTAATTATTGGTGTTTATACCCATAATCAGTGTTGATCTTAACACGTAATGCTCAATTATTTATTGAAAGGCAGTTAGTATATGTTTAAGCTCCTCCAGGAATGGAAACAACTTATCACCAGCCATGAGATACAGCTATTTTGAGGTGCTTGATTAATGTGTGCAATTAATATAGATTTGCATGTAGAGACAGACAGTTCAAATAGATGAAAAGCAGAACTAGGGCAGTTCCTTGCTCCTGACACTTCTGTTTGACAAATTGTCGACATCTTAGTGTCAGAGAAATCAGTGTAGGTTGCCCATCATTTGTGACAAAAAACGTTTAAGACCAGAAAAAAAAAGAAAGAACTAGATTTGCTTCTGCAAGGCTATTCAATGACAAGAAAATAAATGATATGTAAAAGAAAACAGAAACAAATTATATAAAAAGAATCAAAGAAAGAACAAAACCTAAGAATCTCAAATGGAATATTTAAAACAATAAAAACAAACAAAATGAAGAATCTCAAATGGAGTCACAAATTACATGCTAATTTTCTCAGCAATGATATGACTAAATCATAATTATTTATTTTTTCTGGATACTGAATTAATAGCTTTATTTAAATGAATTAAAAAAAACAGCTTTTTTGGGGATTACCTTTATTTTTAAGTTTGTTGCTGTGATATATTTTACATATATTCTCATCATGGAATTGTTTCCATGTCAATGTAATTCGTTCCAAGAATGCTAGCTTTTATCTAAATACCTTTATGGCTAAGAGTATGTTTATATCAAGCTCTTATTCAGAGATTTTTGCTACTATGGTAGACAAACACAAAATATATAAATAGTTATCTAAGACAACCACTTCAAATATTTCTATATCTGCAAGTTTTGCTAGAGTTTTTTTGATCTGGAGATATGTTTTCTGAACAGAAAGTCTGTCAAAGAGAATAGTGGATACATTAAAAAGTTAAGTTTAGAAAGTTTCAAAAGTCATAAATGCATTTTATAATAAAATAATTGAGAGATAAATCATAATCTTTCTTCTATTCTACACTGAACCATCTAGTAGGGCATGATTTTAAAACTAAAAGAGCAAAATTTATTTTATCTAACAGGAGGGGAAAAATAACTTGATGGGAATATTTTTTAAAAAAATCCTGTTTGCAGAAAAAAATCAAATCATCATGTTGCCATTTTAGATGGCATTTCCCCTACTCTTCTCTGTAGTGCTGTGCTCATCTTACAAAAGAGAAAACTGCACAAGAGAAAGCACTTTAACTGATGAAAAATGAGATTTCTGCAGGCCTGATGTATGTTGCCACTTCTCCAGAACTGGTTGTCTCAAATGCACCTAGTTTAGGTTTAGCTTGTTCTCAGCTCCCTGATGAGGACATTTTGGTACTATGGTTGGAAGAAGAATGCTAAGAATACTGTGTACTACCAGAGTGCCAGCCATTGTACCAGATACTTTATATACACTGTCATAACAGAGAGCCAAAGCTTTTATAAAAAATACTAAGGCTCAATGCATGAAAATTCGTGCACTTGAGGGTGTCCTTCAGCCCGGCCTGTACCCTCTTGCAGTCTGAATCCCCTGTCAGCTTAGGCCTGCTCCCTGCATCCCTCTGGCAGCCTGGGAACTCTTAGGGGATGTCTGCCGTTGGCCTTGCTTGTGGCTGAGTGGAGCTCCGCCTGTGGGAGTGCACCAAACCTGTGTTGAGCATCTGCCCCCTGGTGGTCAGTGCACATAATAGTGACTGGTCATTCCAGTCATTCCACCATTAGGGTCAATTTGCATAGTACCCTTTTATTATATAGAATATATGGAGGACACAAGGGAGTAAAAAATACAATATTCAAAAATATTTTATAGCAAACAAGTAGATTTCGCTGTTTTTTTGTAGGAGCTATGTGATAAAAATTAAGGTCATGATGCTAAAATGCAAATAAGTCAAGGAGATTCAGCAATTAGCTAAGTAACTAAGTCTAGGCAAATAGTCTTCTGGTATTCTTCCTCAGAGTATGCAAATTTATTGATTTATGCCTGGATTTATTGATTTCAGAGAGGAATGGAGAGGGGAAGAGAGAGATAGAAACATCAATGATGAGAATAATTGATCAGCTGCCTCCTGCACACCCCCCACTGGGGATCGATCCCGCAATCCTGGCATGTGCTCTTGACCATAATCAAACCTGGGGGCCTTCAGTCCACAGGCTGATGCTCTATCCACTGAGCAACCCGGCTAGGGCCAATTTTTTTCTACATGGTGTTAAGAATAGTTACTATGTGCCCAGCATTATGGAAAAACTTTATATACAGTGTATGATTTAGTTCTGAAATAGTCAGGTGAAGTAAGAATTATTATCTTCTTTTTACTCATGAGAAACAGGTTCAGAAATGTGTCTAGGTTCATAGAGCTGACTTAAAGCCCGTGTCCTAAAACTACAGCATTATTCTTGGCCATCTTAGAGAAGAACCTTAGAAAAGACATTTCTCTTTAATGTTCAGCATTTTTACCTGGATGTAGTTAGATACAACAACCACTGTCTCTTCAGGCCATGCCAAAGTTATGATAATAAAATAATATATGAGAAAAGAACTTACTCTCGTTTCCTATGGCAGGAAAGCTTGCATCTAGTTAACCTAAAATCATTTGCATTTAAAGAATAGGGACTGAAACACTGATCTATTTCTCAACATCCCATATTATTTTGTGTTCCAGATTTAGGATTCTGTTCTTAGCTTAGCCTGATACTTGTGATGTTAAGAAACAAATTTAGCAACATCACTTAGAATTGAGTCTTTAGGTTGAGCTCATGCACTCTGGCCACTGCTAGTTGCTGTCTGAGCCAAAAACCAATGAAGAGTACATGAAGGTTCAAACAATTTAACATTGTTATTGGAAAATTTATCTTCAAGAGATCAGAATGTAAAGTAGTCAATGATTGTGACTTAAACTTCATTCTCAGATGAGATCTGGGCTAAGAGACCCAGGCATGCAGTTTACTAAGAGTAATCTTTGGATGAGATTTGGATACATACAACCAATCATTAGGATTATAGTCTTGTGAAATTAAAGGATGCTGTCGAGGGAGTAATATATATTAGGAGTTTGAGTGAAGAAGACAATTTGACATAGGTTATGGTCTTTCAATGAGAAAAGGCTTTAAAGAGTTCTGGTGGTAAATTCATTTCACCTGGAGTTTTATTAAACTTGAGATGTTTCATTAAATAAGTTTTGGTCAGGTAATATGGGTAGAGTGATTATATAGGAGCAAAAAGAAGACCTGTTTCCAACAACATCTGAGGACGTTTTCTGAAGCTATAAAGCTGGGAGATACAGAACAGGAGAGAGAATGGGGGTGGGTGCTTCTTTAACCTCTGGTTAGTGCAGGTATGTCCCCAAATAATTTGTAATTATTGACCTTATCAACCAAACCAAGGCCTCTCATCAGAACCTGTTTAATTTTATTTTCTCAAAGGCAACAAGGAGTTTGTAAAAGGATTTAAATTTAATAAATCTCAACTGAATAATTTCCTAATTCAATTCTTTTGTGTCCTGCTTTGCATGCTGCCTCACTAATGAAGCCAGATTTTGTGTTTTGCTTCCTGGCAGCTATTATTTGAACAGAAACTAGCAGAATGAGACACATTTATTCAGACATGAAATGGAAAGGACTGGCTTCAGTTTATCCATAATCTGTTACATATAATGTGAGCAGAAATCTCTCGCAAAGGTGATGGTGTATTAGTGAATATTTTTATTTTGTTTATATAATGCTTAATTTATTAAACTTCAGAAAGTTATCAAACAAGTTTTCAAATGTTGAAACAATATTTTCACTATTAATACAGCTTATGAATTTAATCAGACTCTTAGGAGTTCCATTAAGTCACAAGTCCTATACATCAAATACTCTTCAGGATGCCAACACTTTCAAAGCACCACAGAACAAAATAATAAAAGCCAAATGCATTACTTCTGCACTCAACCAATACTATAGGTTTGCTTCTTTTTTCAGTGTTTCTATACTTATTCTTTAGAAGCCTCTTAATGATTATAATCCTTTAATTGTTATAGGACTACTGAGATAATGTACTTGACCTTCAGAGAGTTTTGGTAGATTGTGGATTTTGAGGAATTTTTTTTTTATTTAAACTGTTATGTGCACAGCCCTTGCCAGTTTGGCTCAGTGGATAGAGCATTGGCCTATGGACTGAAGGGTTCTGGGTTCGATTCCAGTCCAGGACACATGCCTGGGGTTGCGGGCTCAATCCCCAGTGTGGGGTGTGCCAATCAATGATTCTCTCTCATCATCATTGTTTCTATTTCTATCCCTCCCTCTCGCTCTCTGAAATCAATAAAAATATATTAAAAAAAACTTGTGTGCACAGAATTGTTCTTAGTATTTACTTATTATTCTTTTTAACATCTATGGGGTTTGTAGTGATACTGCCTCTTTTATTCCTAATACTTGTAATTTGAGTCTTCTTCTTTACCTTTGTCAGTCTTGCTAGACAGAGGTTTATCAATTTCTTTTTTGATTTTCAAAAAATCCATAGCTTTTGGTTTGAATTTTCTCAATTGTTTTTATTTTCAAATTTCATTGATTTCTGCTCTTGTCTTCCTTCTGCTTGCTGATCTTTTTTGTTCTTTTTCTAATTTATTTTTTATTAAAAATCTTTATTGTTGAAGGTATTATAAATGGCTCCCTTTTACCCTCACTGACCTCTTCTAGCCCACCCCTGCCTCCCATCCAGCTGGGAGTTTAGATTATTGATTTGATACCTTCCTCCCTTTTCTGATATAAGCATTTAGTGGTATAAATATTCTCCTCAGCATATGTGGTATTTTCATCTTCATTCAGTTCAGTTTTCCTTGATATTTCCTCTTTATCTATGGATTATTTAGAAGTGTGTTCTTCAATTTACAAATGGTTGGAGACTTACTTGCTATTTGTTATTGATTTCTAGTTTGATTACATTATTATTACAGAACATGTATTCTGCTGTTGTTGGGAGTTAGATACCATTTGTGGATAGACAGTGGTTCTTCACTACTTCTATATCCTTGTTGAGTTTTTGTTTAGGGGCTCCATCAATTACTGAGAGAGGGCTAAAATTCTCAACTATAATTGTAGATCCGTCAATTTCTCCTTTTAGTTCTTTTGGACTTTGCTTCTAGCCTTTTGCATCTTCGTTGTTTGGTGCACATACATTTAAGATTATCATCTCTTCTTAGTGAATGGACCTTTTGTGGTGGGGGAGGAACATGACTTTTTCATGGTTTCACCTTGAGAACAGGCAGGTATTGGTAAAAGGTGTCTGTGCTGTCAGGCCATCCTTTTCCTGGTGCGTTGGCTAAGGATAGTAAGCTTTTCTTGGGACTCTATCTTGTTTGTGTCTATTGATATTTTAAGGTCTCAGGCTTCTATAGCACCTGGGCCAGTGTATATAGCAGGCAAGACCCATCCCCTCCCCGCTCTTGGAAACTCACTGCTAGGTTGTCCTGAAGATCTGAAGGTCCCTAGCCTGCCTGCCTACTTCATCTACCTTTCAGGGTCTTCTGGCAGGTGACATATTTTTACAGGTTTTTTTGGTTGTTATCGCTACTGTGATTAGGAGGTTACTGAAAAAAATCCAAAACATTCTTCCTGAAAACCGTGAAAACTGTGAGTCCAAAGTATTTTCTCTTGTGCTGATGCAATAGGAGCACAACTGCATTGTCAGTTGCATGGATGCCAGACTTCATGGAAAAACAGTGAATCAGAATATTCAGTAAATTCCAGTAATGCATTATTTTATGACTATTCAATTTGTAACCATTTAAAATAATTTAGTAGGCTACTACTAAGAATTATCTAATCCCAAGTAAAAAAGAAAGTGTATGAAATTATGTTATATTTTCCTATAAGAATCAAAGTAAGGATTGCCATTTCTGCATGAAGACTCAGCCACCAGGAGCCTTTAGCCCAAGACAACCCTTACTTTGAGAGTCACTGCTCTAGTGAAGTGGGAAACACTTCAGTCCAGGGTAGTCCCATATAGGGCTTTGCCAGTGCTACTGTGACGCTGGAATTATCACTCTAGAATGAATCAACTCACCCATAGAAATCAGAGAGAGTATGTACAAACGTGAATACAATAATATTTAGAATGGATGTCTAACATCTATATGCCCAGTTTTTTTGGTTGTTATCGCTATAACAGTGGTGAGGAGAAAGACCAAATCACACTGTTCTATGACTGTCATCTAGGTTAACCCTTTGCACTCCGAACCATTCTGGACATTGGCTACCAGCTACTCGACGCTACTTTGCGGCGGAAACGTGCGTTGAAATAACTCAATTCCCCGTAATCACTAATAAACTGCAATGTCCCCTGAGAGGGGACATCCGAGTGATATGCTAGAATTCCGATGTCCCCTGAGAGGGGACAGCGGAGTGCAAAGCGTTAATATAGTCAAAATATGGAGAAAGTGGCTGTTATAAACAACTGTTAGCTAAGAGATGGCTTTCTACCACTAAGATTAACTGCTCTTTTGTTTTAGTCTCATTATGCTGAAACCATGCATCTAAGGTAGCTATTAGACAAACTGAAGTTTATCACTGCAGATAAACTTAAATACAAACGCTTATATGCTGATAATGTAACATATTTTTCATCTTTGTGATAGTAATGGCCTTGTCTTCTCAAATGGATGGTAAAATCCTTAAGAACAAAAATGGCTTTATTCATCTAAAAATGTGAATTTTGAAGCCAGATTGCTTAGACTCATCTTTCAAGTATGCTACTTTCGAGTTGTGTGACCACGAGTAAGGTGAACTCTGTTTCAGTTCTGCAAAATAAATATTATAGTAGCAACCTCACATTTGAACATTCAATGAGATAATGTATGTAAGTTCTTATCAGAGAAACTTAGTACACAACTGGTAAATGTTGGCCATTATTAGCAATATTATTATTAGTTAATATGCATTCCACATGTAGATTGGGCTCTACACATGGTTGAGACTACTAGAATCATTGTTGAGTTTCTATAAATTATGCTATTTTTTGAGGAGAGATATAGTGTGCTGACCAGAAGGCAGACAGCCAATGTTCAAATCCCAGCTCTATCATTTACTATTTAGTTAACCTATGTACGTCAGCTTCCTAATCTTTAAAATGGGTATAGAACCAGCACCTTTGTTATAGGGCTAGTATAAGGATTAAATGAGTTAAAATTTGTAAATTACTTAGAATATTATCTGTTTTATAATATTTATTTACTTGATAAATTAACTAATAAAATGTCTTTAAACAGCTTTCTTCTTCCAGGAGTTCTACCAAAAATCCCTCCACAAGTTGATAAAAATGGCTAAAAGCACTTATCAGAAGTAAAATAACTGAATGTCTGCAGTTATATCCTAAATACTTAAGACAAGCCTCACAAATGCTAAAATGTTATGAAAAGAATTATCCAGATTTTTAAACACCTACTCAAAATCTGTTTAAATTAAGCCCTCTAAAGTCACATTATTCAGTTTATGAAAGTACACTTGCATCTTGCCAGGATTCCTAGTCAAAATCTACTTATTCTGGCATCTCGTCATATAGATTTAAAATAAATTATTTCGCTTATAGATTTAATTTAGCAGCTTTAATGTGAAAGCAAGTTGTCATGTGTATATTATAGTAGAAAAAAGGTGCTGGATCTAATAATTCTTCATCTCAAGGCTTTCACCACAACATCTGAATTACATACACACATACATCACACACACACACACACACACACACACACACACCACACACACACTCACTGCTGTCTACCTTTCCTTCATGTGCTCTCAGGTCAGAAAAGGGTGTGCCCTGCAGCTAACAATGCCCACATTTTCAGACAGAGACTCTGTGAGTATGTAAAATAAAGCTATACTCATTTGAAAAATACCATAACATAATATCTGGTGGATAGACACATTGTGACCTCCACAATGAGAAGGCAGTGATAGGAAGAAAGTAAGAAGTAGCTGGAAATGCAGCTCTGAGCTGGAGTGGAGGGGACAGGGCAGGGGCTGAAGGGGAGTCAATCCTGTTGCACTGGTGGCATCTGTGGGACAGAGGAGCCTTGTAAATCACCCTGATCAAAGGTGCAGACTGGGACCAGCTTTGATAGGGGCCCAACATGTTGAGTGTAAGTTACTAAGTGCTTCCAATACTCTTTTCAAAAGATGGGTGGCCAGAAATAGGCTCCACTCTGTCTGCCATCTGTAGCAATAAATCAGCTAGATGATCCTTGGAGGAGAGACCAATAAGAGCAGGGTACCAATAGGAGTGAAATGGAAGATTATTCAATAAAACAAAGCATAATTTAGGCATATGAACTAGACAAACATGCTAAGACATTCAGAGCCCTAGTGCTCTCCCCAGGCACATGGGACAGAAGTCTATGATAATAAGTTCGTGGCAATTCCAACTATGAATACGCTTTAATTGAAGGCCTGCTTTAACTGAGCAGGATTGACCTAGGACATGGAAGTGGCTGTGTTTGCAGGCTGAGGGCCTCAACTGACATACACTGAGAAGGACATTGAAATTCCCATCATATTCACTCACTGGTTCAATCATGTACTCATCACATTTTATTGAGCACTTATAAGGTACTACCCCTATTCTAGGTGTTGAAATAAAGAGCTGAACAAAATGTGGAAACTCTCTATTCCTGTCATGGACATGGATATATCCTTCCTACCAAGTTCAGGGGAGAAAGACACTAAGTAGATGATCACATACATCTTACCTAATAATAGAGAAACATGTAAATTGACTGTACCTCCATTATGCCCATCACAGCCAATTAAAGTGAGTATGCAAATTAACCCAACAAATATGGTGGTTAATTTGCATACATACCTGAGTCCCGGGAACCTCCTTGGCACCCAGGTCACTCCCACCTTATCATCAGGCAGAGGCTTTAGGCTTTGGAAGGGGCTGAGCCTGAGATCAGAGGGACAGGGGAGTCCCCTTCCCAAATCTAAATCCTGGGGTGGAGGCTTTAGGCTTGGGAAGGGGCTGAGCCTGGGATTGGAAGGGAGAGGAGGGGAAATCAATGGAAACATATCCTCAGGTGAGGATAAAAAGAAAAATAAAGGAAATGTCATATCCTATGAAAGACACATCTTAAAAATGCTTAAAGAAAGTTGTCATTTTATAAAGGTGGAGGGACTGGAATCTGTGTTGATGAAAATACCTTAGTGGATGTAGCAGTGGGGTGATGGAGCTGGCGCCTTCCCCTGATCAGACTGGTTGCCTCCTGCAAAGGGAGGCCAGACTGCGGCTTAGGTCCGCTCCCAATGGGGAGCAGGCCTAAGCCATCAGTAGGACATCCCCTGAGGGCTCCCAGTATGTGATAGGGGGCAGGCTGGGCTGAGGGAACCCTCCGCCCCTAGTAAATATATAATTTCAATGCATAATAAAGATTTTGAATAAAATATGCAGGGTTCAAAGATTATACCAGGAGAAATTGATTTAGTTTAGGGGTAAGAGGTTAGGGCAAGTCTCTCTGCAATTGTAGGATTAGATAGAAATCAGGCTAAGGGGAATGAAAGAGTAACAGCATTCTCAGTAGAGAGAATAACATGTCTAAAGGAAAGAGGTGGCAAAGACTGGTGGGTGACCAGGATAATTAGAGCACAGTGAAGGGTTCACTTTTAAGTACGTTTAAAGGAAAAAAAATCCTGGAATTACAAATATATGTAATTAATAAAATGAAATTGTATATTTTATAATATCATAAACTTGTAAATCCTCTTCATTATTATATGAACATTTCTGCTGTAATTGTTAAGAGGAATGAGTCAAACACTAAAGCCAAACTGTATTTCTGTTGCTTTGTGTATTTTTATGGGGTTGCTTTCCGAAACAGACCAATGGGGATTATGATCTAGGTAAGTGGTGGGCAAACTCATTAGTCAACAGAGCCAAATATCAACAGTACAACAATTGAAATTTCTTTTGAGAGCCAAAATTTTAAAACTTAAACTTCTTCTAACGTCACTTTTTCAAAATCGACTTGCTTAGGCTGTGGTATTTTGTGGAAAAGCCACACTCAAGGGGCCAAAGAGCCACATGTGGCTTGCAGAGCCGCAGTTTGCCGACCACGGATCTAGGTCTGTTTATAAGGAACGCCACACACACACACACACACACACACACACACACACACACACACCTTTCATAAATTTTTCAAGGATATTGAATGCTGATATAATCCTGCTATTAAATTAAACTAAATTTGAAATCATTGGAACTCAGACCACATGGAGCTATCATTATTGCAGTGAAACTCAGTACTCAATCTTAATTGTTCTCTTCCATTTAAGTCCTATTCTATTAAAAATGGCTGAGTTATCCAAGGAAACAATCGGTAAGAATAAAGATTAGTTATTCATCACGAAGGTGACTGGATTACACATTGATGATAGTGACCTTGTGCTTCAGAAAATTTAACATTACGAAAAAGTCTTTTCACTTTTAAATAAGCATGTATAAACAGATAAAAAAATAAAACGAGAATTCCTGTGTAATATAAGAAGCAATCATTTAAGTGTATGTTGTTTGGCTTCTAAGGTCAAGGAAATTTTTACTACAATACTCTAGTCTCAGCAATAGATGCTAAATAACTACTTGTGCTTCATAACAGCAGCATCACTGTGTTTTTCAAAACTTCATAAAAACTCTGGGTAGAAATCAATCTAGGTACTGAAGATGTTATTAAAGTAAACCTATGAAGGCTCGCTCATGTTTCTTAAAGTCATACTTTTTATTTATTTTATTTTTTGGTTAATTCTCACCTCAGGGTATTTTTGCATTGATCTTTTTAGAGAGAGAGGAAGAGAGAGGGAAACACAGAAGAAACATCGATGTGAGAGAAACACATCAATTGGTTGCCTCCTACACACACCCTGACCAGGGCCAGGGCTGGGGAGGAGCCTTGATCGGAATCAAACCTGGGACCCTTTGCTCCACAGGCTGACGCTTTATCCACTGAACCAAACTGGCTAGGGCTAAAGTCATACTTTTTCAAACTTCACTCAGTCACTAAAGCAAAAATTCATTTGTGTTTGGAATGCCTACCATTCATATTGTTCCAGGGTAGAGTGTGGAAAATCACTAGGGAAAGTGACTTGGGTTATAGTCCTTATTCTAACACTTTTTTTTTTTTCAACACAGCTTTGGGTAAATAACCCCTTTGTGTTTGTCATTTGCAAATATGGTTGCGAGATTCAAAAGATACAACACATATGAAAACTCCCTTGAAAATTTAGAAAATACTAAACAACTAGGTAAGGTCCTCAAGGGAACTGAGAGTCTAATAAAAACCCACAGAAGAATGTTCTCTTTTTGAACGCTGGCTATAGGGCATCTAACATGCACTTTGGGGCTAACAATTTTTCAGCTTCTTTTAAACCAGAGAATAGAGTTAGAAAATGTCCAGCCTTCTGCTCTGGAATTAGTGGGTCAGTGTAACATGGGAGGACTTCACACATTGTTAATAATAGTCCTTGCTCTGCGCTGTCCCTCTGTCAAAAATCAGTTCGGATAAATATCTCGGAATTACCACATTACAGATTTGGGACACATTAATTAAAGTGGGAGGCAAAAGTAGATGCTATAATTTCTTTCCAGGAATAAAACTGTAGAAGTGAAGTTACCTTTTGAGGTTCTTGATATGTGTAATGTATAATGCTCTTCAGGAAGGTTATAACAATTTATACTCCTAGACCATATACTCCCAATCTTTCTGATTACCTGTTTGTCTCACCTTTTACTATCTTTCATAATTTAATAACTCAAAATCCACAAGACTCATCTCTCTTTTCTTCCTCACACAGAATACTCTTGTTCAGATGTGCATGACAGGGAGGTAGGTGCAGGCTGAGTGTTTAAACCACCTTCAATGGTTTAACACTTCTCTTAGGATAAATACCAACTTTAATAGCTTATGCACTCTGGGGAAAGTGGCCTCTTCTTCCCTCTCCAGACCCATCTCTCACTACCAACTTCCCTTTCAAACAGGCCAGCTGCCTCTTATCTTTAAATTTCGTCCAGGCTATTACTTGTGACAGGAACACCAGATTTTAGAGGGAACTCAGTGTTCAGACAGCATTTCTGACTAGTGATAGCAAAAGTGTCCCCTTTCATACAACTACAAATATTAATTTCAGACTGATTGCAAATATCTGTGGAAAAATAATTGGATTTGTCAGTCATTCAAAGGAGCAGGTTTTGATACGGGCACTGTTCTCTTTGAGAGGAAGAGGCTTGGGGGTATGTAACTGGGGATAGGGGAGGTTAGAGAATGTGCACGGAGGGATGTGAAGTAGACTCCTACTTCAACTCAAATAAATGAAAATGTTTTTTGACACTTTAGTTTTATGAGAGAGCTACAGAATAAGTAGATGATTTTTAAAAATTACTCAGAAAAGCAACTCATGTATGTTATTAAATCTTTCACATTTTGTATACCTAAGTGGTATGCCTTCTACAGCAGTGCCAGATTAAAAAAAATCTGATGCACTGAGCATTAAGCACAGTTATTCAAATTATTTTAAAAATGTAGTCTATGTTTTTTAATGACTCCTAATAAGGAGCTATAGTTCAATTGGCATAACAAACTCTCTTTTAACCAAAGTGACATAAAATGGGTTGATTTTGTGATTTAATGTTCTTGTTAAGAGTATTCTTTTAGCCCCTCCATTGTCATTGTCCTAGTTTCTCATCATCCTCTGGCCTGGCTTAATGACCCTGTCTTTGGCCTCATACTCTTGATCAATGCTCTACACCATATAGATAAATGGGCCAATCTCATCATGCAAGTCCCCAGGTGAAAATTCTGCAATAGCTCATTACCACTGCTGGAAAGAGCCTAAGTGCTTTATCATCAAATTCCTGATCTAAGCTGGCCTACATCTCTAGGCTCATCTACTGCCCCTACCTCACGTGCTTTCACCTCAGTTTTTAATGAATCACTAATTCTTAGCCATATGAAGTCCCGAGGATATACCATATTTGCATACATTTCTGGCACAACTCCATATGCCTTCCTGCAATACTGCTACACGTCTTTCACCCAACAGCCAAATGCTCCCTATTGTAAAGCATTTTCTCACTTCCTTAGAAGGCAAGGCGCTTCTTCTCCCATATTCCTCCTATACTGCTTGTACCCAACCCATTACAATAGCTAAATTACTTTGAGACTCTTGGAGCCTTTCTCGCCATATAATGATGTGCCATGTCTTCCCATTTTTACCTCAGGTGCTCATTTTTAAATAAAATCACAAATATATTAAAAATTACATCTTTAATGTTGAATTCTACAGCTACCTATTTACTGTACGTTATTACAGTGATGCTTAATCAGCTAATGATTATGGTCTGTCAATTCTGCGCATATTATGTTATTTCATTAAAAATCTAACTTGCTACAACATACGAACTCATTGAACATATGAACTGAAGAACAAGTCAATAAGCCGCTGTGTTTTCTTTAAGGGCTTAAACTCTAAACTTAAGATCTTTTGTGAAAACCTAGCAAGAGGATAAAAATAAATAATTTGGAATTTACCCCAAAGAATCCCCGAATAAAAGCTGTATGATAGAGCCTGAAATTTTACTTACGTGGTACAGTGTGGCCTCTGGCACAGGGGTGCCCATGATGTCTTGTCTCAGTGTATCCATCTGCAAACTAGGCAGCAATGAATAGTGGGTCGGGCTATTACTCTTATCACTCTTCTTTTTAGACTTCTTCCCTGTGTCTTTTTTGCTGTTTCTCTGAAACATGTATTCTTCTTGAGCAATTTTTTCATTGCTCATATATCGGAGTAGAGAGTTTTCTATATAAAAAGAGATAAATACACCAATATAAATATGCAAATATTCCAAAGTTATCATTCTTTCCCAATTGTGCTATTAGATTTCATTTCAGAAATGTAACTTGATTTAATTTATAAAATACCTATGCAGTGGAAATATATAGAAAACCGTACTTATTTGGGATCATAGGACAATAAGAAATAGCCTATCTATTATATCTACAGCTTTCATCTCTGGACCAACTAGATCAGAAGCACCTGCAGAACCTGAATCAGAAGTTCTGGGTGTGTGCCTCATACATATTTTAACAAGTTCCCCCAGGGGAATTGTGATAAAAGCTGATGACAAACGCCAACCTATGGCAGGCTAGGTAGCATCCTTGGAGAAGTTAAAGCCCACATTAAGAACCAATAGTCAGGAAACTTAGCTTATAAAAATCTATGCTTAAACTGATAGCCAGAATTTAGTACTTCATAAGGCTTTTTACCCCCTAAGTTGTCACTATCATATGAAGTTCCGAAAGAGTGACCCAGAGATGGCATATGAGAAGCATTTCTCTTTTTATGTTTTTCTTGATTACTTCTATAAAGCAAATTAGGTTAGAACTGAAGTTTAGGAAATGGAATGAGTATATAATGTAAAGAAATTTGTCAATGTCCCTGTGTCCCATTTTCAGAAAGGCCTGCTCCATAAAACAAGCGTTCAGAAGACTAATGAGGCAGGTATTCATGCTTGCTTATCCCTGTGTGGTCTGTGCATCTGCGTAGTAATGAAATAAATTCTGTGCATTGGCTAGGAATAATAGACAAATGGGTTACACATATTGTGATGAAAGCTCAGTGAGCTTAGGTAAATAATTTTTGCTTTGTTTGGATTTGTATTCTTCTTCATCTACAACTTAATGGCTCTCGATTTCAGAAAGTGGAAAAGCAACATGTTCCACTGGGCCCACAATACATAGACTTGGTCGAATTCCACTTACTGGTGAGTCTTTCTGTTGTTCTCTTTACTACCCAACTCAATAGCAGGATAAGTGAACATAAAAACTTACTTTTGGTAGATACTTCAAGTGTAGCCCACCCCCAAGTAAGAAGATAACCCTGAACAGCAAACAGAAGAGAAAAAAAGCAAAGTAGTTTTTTTTTCCCATTTCTCTATAATTTTCATTAGAGTCACTGGCCGAGTTTCCATTAGCTTTTATCCACGTGCTTCACTGCTCATTTTAAGGCTGTATTAATATAAAAGTGGTGAGGTTTCATTGCGGACCAATGGGGACTGATCACAAAGTCTATTTACTGAACTTTTATGCAGTTTCACACTTCTGACCTTGTTTTCCAAATATTAGCTTTCAAATAACAACGAGATATTAATTTTTACACTGTACTTATCTACTCTGAATCCCTTAGGAGGCATTCACAGAAGGTATCTACTTAATAACAGATCAAGGTTGTTAAAGGTTGGTCTGAATTGGTTTGGGTGTACCACTGAGTCAATGCAAGAATGAAAAGTTTTCTACTGAAGCCATAACATCCTATTTAAAAACATTTAAATTTGCTTTTGTTCCAACAACTCAACCTACACTGAAATTCTAGAACACTTACCTCTTCTACTATCTCTCTTCATCTTATTTGGATCTTCATAGTCCCCCACCCAATTATATTCCACTGGCATAGATATAGGTCGTAGCTTGCCTAAACACAGAGAACAAAATTCACATCACATTGTTTTTCTTCCTCATGACTGCTTACACTTACGCTGCTTTTTAGCTAGAGTCTGCAAAACACACTCACTCATATGCAACATTATGGTTGGCATTTGTGTAGATGAAAAATGTGTGTGTTTTGAGCCAGAAGGTGAAACTGCCTGTGGCAATTGGCCAGGTGATAATTCAAACATAAGCTACGTTTTGTAAACAATCAAGGCTAGCCTAGGTTTGCTCTCTTAGGAGCCCCAGACTTTGAGGGTGGTCCTTTACAAAGAGGATCATTATTTTAGTGATTTGACTTTATTTTTAGTAACTGGATCTCTATCTTATTCTCCAATGCCCACGTGCCTATAAATTGATAGCTAATCTCCAAGATAGTAGTCCCTTCTGTTTAATCTTCCCTGCCAGGACATGAACCCATGTTTCATGTTGGAACACCACAATGCTAACTTCCTGTCTTCACTGCCTCCTAACTCCTAATGCCATACATTTTGACACCACCATGTTTCAGCAGTATATATAGATTCTCTTATATCTGGGTCTGTCCCAAGCATCTCATCTTTTTGAATTGTGAATAAGTAATTCTATTTTCCAGATCCAAGTATTCAGTGCTTTGGCCTGTCTCATTTCCCTCTAAGTTTGTATTCTTATTACACTACATTTTACTTAGTAAGCAGAACTCATGGCATAGACTTCAAGGAAAATTTTTGGTGAGACTGCAGTGCATTATTTTTGATCAACTTGAAATCCTGAAGCACAAAAGAGCCAAAAATATGTAAAAGTTTAAAAGGGATACCTAACACAATGCGTGGCTTACAATAGTTGCTTAATAAATTCCGAATGAATTTAAAGCAAAAGTTCACACAGTACTGGATAATAACAATGATGATTATGACAATCATTATAATAATACTAAGACTTATATATAAATTATCATATGTCACATACTGTCTAAATGTTTTATAAATAATTGTTTAATCCTCATAATTATGAAAAATATACTATCACTAACTTTATTCTACTAAATGAAGAAACTGAGACAGGTTATGTAACTTGCCCAAGGACACAGCTGGTAAGTATGTTATACCAGGGTTCAAACTCAGGCACTTAATAACACTTCTGCCTTAATTCTTGGTGACT
Source organism: Pipistrellus hanaki (assembly GCF_964339955.1). Taxonomy (NCBI): domain Eukaryota; kingdom Metazoa; phylum Chordata; class Mammalia; order Chiroptera; family Vespertilionidae; genus Pipistrellus; species Pipistrellus hanaki. The sequence continues at coordinate 93,898,952 of NC_140524.1, forward strand.
TCAATATTCAGCTTCTAACCCTCACACTTTCCTGAGGGTTTTTCCTTTATGCATTTTTGTAGTCATATGCTTAATCTTGTTATCTTTGAAAGCTATAATCTCTTCCAGTATCCAATTTTTTTTTTACTACCACCTTGTATATTTTGTGCATACCCCTACAGAACTCCAAGTCCAATGATCCTTCCTTTAATCACACATCTTCCCACCTTCACCTCTCAGTCATTATATGTCTTCTTCACTTCCCTCCTTGCCTAGTTAAATTTCACAATTACTATGTATTCTTCAGGAAATGTGCCAACCTTATGGCTTTTTATTATACATACCGAAACAGTATATTTTGCAAAGCTCTTTGAAAATCTAAGGATGAATTAGACATGATAAAATTATTAATGTGCCCAAAAAGGCAGTATTTATTTAGTGGTTTCCTTTTAAGGTATGCAAAACCTTTTTATTTTTATTTTTTAATATATTTTATTGATATTTTTTTACAGAGAGGAAGGGAAGGGATAGAAACATGAGTGAGAGAAAAACATCAATCAGCTTCCTCCTGTACACCCTCCTACTGGGGATGTGCCCCCAACCAAGGTACATGCCCTTGACTGGAATCAAACCTGGGACCCATGATTCTGCAGAATGAAGCTCTATCCACTGAGCCAAACCAGTTAGGGTTGCAAACAACTTTTTAAATGATCACAGGACATGGCCGAAACCGGTTTGGCTCAGTGGATAGAGTGTCGGCCTGCGGACTGAAAGGTCCCAGGTTCGATTCCGGTCAAGGGCATGTACATAGGCAGCGGGTTGATGTATCTCTCTCATCGATGTTTCTAGCTCTCTATCTCTCTCCCTTCCTCTCTGTGAAAAATCAATAAAATATATTAAAAAAAAATAAATGGTCACAGGACATGAACCCATTGTTTCATGTTGGAACATCACAATGCTAACTTTTTTATCTACACTGCCTCCTAACTTTAAATTGGAATTCTAAGATTCCAATTCATGGAGCAGAATTATACTTTTAAAGAGGGTATTTGGGTGAGTTGAGGTAGGTCAATATATTCTGCCCAATGTGGGGACGGGGGAAGGTTTTAGGAAAGGTCTCCTCTTGTCAAGCCTATTCAAATTCTTTGCAGAATCAGTATCGGTCCTCCAGGTTTTCAATGTTGTGAATGCTGCATTTTCAAACATTTCTTTAGAATTTTTAAAAATAAATTCCATTTCAGCATTAGCACTGAAGCATTAATAGCTCTAACACTGTTTCTACATGTCATGAAGAAAATCTCTGAAAAGTAAAATATCCAATAAATAGGCTATTGTTTTTACTTGCTCTATATGTTATATATACACTTATTAATTAATTTGGTAATTTTTGAAGAATTGATTTGTTGTTTGGAGTCAAACATATATACACATTGGACCTCCCAAAAGTCCAAGATACACTGCCAGTTTCTATTTTCATGGTTTCCTTCTTCTTTCCAGTCAATTTTCCCTTATCCTCCTTCTTACGTTTCCTTACACTCCCCTCTGTCCCTCGCTTACTTCTAAGATAGTATGTCAACCTGAACAATCCCCTACATTTTTTTAAACAAATGGAGCCTTACAAAACTATTTGGTAATCCAGTCAGAACTAGACGTCCTGCTTCCTTATCCAGAAACATACCCACGATGTCGCTTGAAATACTACTGAATAACTGCCTTTTCAATTGTATCCCTTTTTAAAAACTCTCTCCCAAAACATGGTAAAATCATTAAGTTTTAGGGCGATAAACAGCTTCTGAGAAACAATATTCTCTCTTACAGTTGCCCAAAGTTGAAAAAGACTGTAGAGAGATGTCTTAAATCTGAAATAACCTTTAGTACTCACAAAAAAGCTTTCTCTGCAGTCTAAGAAGAAAAAAAAAATACACATATACACATCTGTTCTGAATAATTTAACCAATATTTTGATGAAAATGAGTGCACTAAGGAATGTTAAGCTATAAGCATGCCACATACACCCATCAAACTTCCCACATTCCAGACAGAAAAATTACTTTCAGATGGTTGACTGCATTTCTAGGAAAACATCCGAAGGTTATTTAAGGTAGAGAACCACATATTTAAAGAGGAATAAAACTGAATCAAATGGAAAGTCAGTAATTTTTTAAGGATAAAGGCAACATATCTTGAATTAATAAAGTAAGAATAGGCACTTTTGATCTTTATGGCCATATTTTTAAAACTGCTACAACTTGTTTGTGAATTTTCCTATTGCTTTCTAAAAGTGACCTAGACTTTAAATGGGGGGTAAGATAAAAATTGTTAAATGGGAAAATTAGAAACTGCATCAAAAAGTATATGGAACTGGAGAGCATTATGCTAAGTGAAATAAGCCAGTCAGAGAAAGACAAGTACCATATGATTTCACTCATATAAGAAATCTAATGAACAAAATAACAAACAAAATAGAAACAGACTCATAGGAAGCAGGGCTGGGTGAAAAAGGTAAAGGGATTAAGCAAAAAAACAAAAAAAACCAAACAAAACCCTCATAGACACAGACAGCAGCAGAGAGAAAGGGGGGTGGGGCATGTGGAGGAAGGTAAAGAGGGAATACATAGTGATATAAGGAGACTTGATTTTGGGTGGTGAGCACAAAATGCACTATAGAGATGATATATTATAGAATTGCACACTTGAAACCTATGTAATTTTATTAAGCAACATCACCTGAATAAATAAATTAAAAATAAATAAATAATAAATGGAACTTTTAATATTTAATGCCATGGATAATTGTATTTTGAACCAAAACATCATTTGTAAACATTCTACCAAGAGAACAAATCTGTGATACACGCTGTAGTTCAGAAAGATAGATTTTTCTCAGTTAAAATGTTGTCACTATGCATAGAGATTATTCTACATTAGGGGGGTGTGGGAGGTCTGAGAAGGATTCATATGATTTAAATACTTTCTAAGTGGCAAAAAAGTTCTAGTTATAAAATGAGCTATGCTAGCGTACTTTTGCCCCTTGCTGTGCTCAGCAATAAATGTGGACAAGAAAGATGACATGGGCATTATTTGGTTAAAAACATCCTGTTTTCAAGTTAGATAATTAGAAATTAAAGGAATTTGTTTTTTAAAAACTTTAGTAAATCATATTGTAATAGCTATGTACAGGCCGGGGGGGGGGTACTTAAAATATTAGTGGGAACACTCTGTAAAGTATGATTGTCTAACCACTATGTTGTGCACCTGAAACTAACACAGAATAATGTGAACAATAATGGAAAAATATGGAAAATTGTATGTCATATGTTTTTCGTCATTATAAAAAATCCTTAGTAAATCAGTGTCTTGAAAATCTTATCAACATATGGATGCCAGTCACCATTTCTCATGAAAAGAAAAAGACAAGGATTAAGACCATCAACTGGAAGACTCTCAAATGAAACAAACAAAATGACATCTTGTAATAACTTTATAATTCCTTTCACACATGTTTGTCTTTGGGATCATGTTAGTTAGTGAAGTTAGCAAGAAAGGTTGAGATGAAAAACTCATGACACACTGAAGTTAATTTCTCAGGATTTCACTGATAATCAGTGTTGGAGTCAGCCCGTGAATAGAGACTTTCAACTTCCTATCCCAGGGCTCTTTTTACTACACTAATTTGATTTGGTGATGAATTTAAGACCATTGCATTTACAGAAAAATCCAATTCATCTTTATTAAAAAAATCATTTGATGACATGGATTATTACTGCTTTTTTTTAAGGGTCTTCCCAGTTTGCAAATCTTGCAAAAGAAAAATCTTAAGAGCTAGCTAAAGAGCTAATGGAGGATTAGAACATAAATTGTGGGTGTAACTTTGTTGTCCATCCCTTAAGGAAGGTGGAAAACAAATTGGTTTGACATTGCAGTACTTCTAAAATAATACTAAGTTGTCACATGTATATTTATATGTCTATATATTGTTTTAATTACTTGCTCTAATGTCTTCAGTCATTAAGGTAATCAGGGTGAAAGTTTTAGTCATCTCTTCTTTAAAAAGATTGCATATAACACTTGACATTTCCTATCCTCAAGGATCTATTTCTCCCATGATTTCTGGCAAATTGTTTTGCAGTGATACAAGGAGCCTGGAGTATGGAACACCATGTACACATCCTTCCAGTTAATATTATTTTAGTTGGGACTTTTATCAGAAATAAGATTTACTTTTAAAAATGGCTTTTCTGCAAGAACTAAATGAAGATGACATTCAACAAGCCATCTGTTAGGGCAGGCTTCAACTTAAGAATAGAAGTTTTTCCAAATGCTTATTTGGAACTTAAAATACAAAGAAAATGTATCATCGGTATATGGGTCTTTAAAAGGAGCTGCGAAAGTCTATTTCAGCATTTTCTAAAATATATTCCCTCAAGCATTAATCCCATTGAACGGTTAGTATGTATTTTGTGACCAAAACAAAAACATTAAATGCACAAGTACATTTGGAAAACAATGAGCTAAACCAAATTCAACAACTTTCAAACCCTTTGGTATATGTGAATGTGCACTTATTGATCTCCAAGAGAGGGGAAAAACCTGCACAGCTTCTGAATCTTACTTAACCACATAATCTCTTCCTTTCACAAAGATTCTCTTTCAGAACTAGCAATCTGAAGAACATACCTAGGAAAATGCTGGATTATATAAACCACATTGTGATTTGAGAGCTAACACTAAAAAGAATGGGTCCCTTCCTGTTCCAGCATTTGTCATGATTAGGTTTCCTATTGTAGACCTGGGTAGGTCATCCCAGATACTCACATCCTTACACTATTCTTTGAATAAAAACAAAAGGGCAAATGACCCTATATCGTACAAGGGCTGTTTGATTTTCTAGTCATAGTTACCTGCTTCTGTATTCAATTTGTCTGCAGTTCGTTCTTCTTAAATTAGGTAGGGTTTCTCAACAGTAGAACTTGCCACTTTGGATTGGATCATTATTGTTGGGAGCCATCCTGCACCATTTTTTGCGCACATTCTATGTAGGATGTTGAAATGACATCCTGAGCCTCTACCCACTAGATACCAGCAGCACCTCCACCTCCAGATATGACAACTACAAACGTCTTCACAAATTGCCAAATGTGCTCTGGGGGGCAATACTGACCCAGCTGAAAATCACTGAATGAGAATATTCCTATTATTTCCTATTTTTGTCTTTAAGGGAAGCACTATTTCACCTAGTTTGTATCTTTCTGTTGATTAATTTATTTGAAGAGTTTCTTTTTTTCCTCTGATAGTTGTATCAGCTTTGTTGATTTGATTTGCTAATCTTTCCATTTTGTCCACATATTAATACTCTGGAACTTCATTAAAAGTTTTTTTTTTCTTATTCTTACTGTTTATCCATTATCCAGTAGCTTCAGTTGCTTTCAGGGTGATCTCTTCTTGCCAAGTTTCATTTATTTTATTTTATTTTATTAAAAATATATTTTATTGATTTTTTTACATAGAGGAAGGGAGAGAGATAGAGAGCTAGAAACGTCAATGAGAGAGAAACATCGACCAGCTGCCTCTTGCACACTCCCTACCGGGGATGTGCTGGCAACCAATGTACATGCCCTTGACTGGAATTGAACCTGGGACCTTTCAGTCCACAGACCTACCAACGCTCTACCACTGAGCCAAACCAGCTTCGGCTGTTTCATTTATTTTAGAAACTACAACTATTTAATTGATAATATATATCATTGTATCTCCCTCTATTGCTTTTTAGCAACTAATCTTAATCTTTAACAATGTATGGGGTCTGAATTGTTAGAATTCTGATGCTATGAGGTTATAAAAAGGTCCTTCTGTCCATTATATGAACTATTAATTTCCATAATGGAAATAAAAAAAAAACAACAACACCCAACAACCTTGGATCATGGCAGTTTCTAGTGTTATTAGCTATTTGAATACTCCTCCTTCTACTTTTCAAAACCAAACTAAAGAAAGTTACAAACTCTATGCACATGTCTTTTAATTGATATTTTTTGAATGGCTAGTTGTTGGGTAGTTAGAGGGACCAAACTGAGGAAATGCTTCCAGCCCTTTGTCCTTTATTAAGCCCCTCCATAGGAGAGGAGGAAATGTTAATTTGTTCCATCAGCATTTAATAATCTTTGGGACTTATTTATTTATCTTTACCCAAGGATATTTTTCCATTGGTTTTTAGAGAGAAAACAAGACAGAGAAATACCAATGTGAAAGAAATGCATTGATTGGTGGCCTCCTGCACATGCCCTGACTAGAACCTGGGCTGAGCAGGAGCCTGTAACCAAAGTACGTGCTAACCCTAACCCTAACCCTAACCCTAACCTGGGACCCTCCAGTCCTCAGACCTACGCTCTATCCACTGAGCAAACCAGCTAGGGCAGGACATTTTTATGAGCAGCAGCAATTTTTATGCCATTTAAGCATGTTTTCTTGCACCCTTTCTATGAATCAAGAACAGTGCACGTATTTGACTTATGTACATCTCTCACTTAATCCTCAAAAACACAATGACTATCCCATTTTATAGATAAGGAAACAAAAACAGTAAGGTTAAGGCTGAAGTTCAAGGTCAATCAGTTATTAAAGGCCAACCTGTGACATCAAATTCAGGTCTTTCTATGTGACCTCAAAACTCATGCTCTGATACTTCTATCCATAAAATTATACAAATTAAGAAAGAGTACCTTACCTAGTTGATAACACTGATTTTTACAACAGAAACAGACTATTTTCTATTTCTATGCCAAAATATTGCTGAACTAGTTTTCCATCAAATACATGGTCCCTTATCAACATCAGCTTGATGTTCAAAATTATTCTGTGAAGCTAACATACAGTCTTTATGAAATGTATTACATAAATCAAAAGGAAGGAATTCCTGTAAGTGTGGTACACATCTCATATTTCTCCATTTTTAATTCAGTAATTTATATCTCTATTAATTCTGATTTGAAAGTGGTATATTTTACTTGAAATCAGACATTTTCTATGGTTACAAATCTATTTTCTTTTTTTCTCCAGCATAGCTAATAAATGACAGCTCGATATTTACCTAATATAATTTATATTAGAAAATTACAGGTAAGATAGCAGCCTTGTAGTCAGAAATGAATAAATGTGAATGCATTATATATAATTGATATTTTAAGAAATGTTCGAAACAATGCTATTAATTATAATTTAATTGCCCAAAAGATAGAATGAAGTTGTAAGAGAAAAAGGAAGGAGATACTGAAGTATGATCATATATATAACCTGGAACCTATAGACAATATCCTCCCCTCACATTGATAAAACTCAGTTTACAGTGTAATTGTCCACAGGCCCTCCATATCTATTCATGTGGCTAACAGGGACATAGTACTTAGTTTTTTAGTGCAAAACGTTCAGGTGTAATGTTACAGAAATTAATTTTTCTCAATGCACAATATGTATAATAGCATTTATGAGGAGCAGTTCTAAAATATTGGCTTTGCATGTATTCATGTGCTTTTTGTGAGGTCTTGGATATTCCATAAATCAGAAAAGGCCTGGATTCTTTCAAAACAATACTCTTCTGTGACATTATAGTAAAAAACATGTTTTCCTCCTATTGTTATAAAATATGACTACTCATGGCCACAAAGGGACTCAGCTAACTATGCCAGCCTTTTAGCAGGTCTATCTGTATAGAAATGTGCTATGATGGAATAGCAAGGGCAAGTAGTGCCTGAATAGTGAAAAGGGAAAGCTGATGGGAGATATTACCATACTGAAAAGTTGCCAAGCAACTGATCTAATCAAATTTGAGCCTTTATCTTTGAAACATGAGCAGAGGAGACCAAATAGTTGAAGTGATTTAATGCTGTCATGCCCCCTTTTTTTATTGCCACATTAAAGTTTCATTTTTTATTGAACTCTTTATTCATCCCATCTTATTCTTCAAAGAATTTTAAATGGCTGACACTAGTATTATTATTTATATGTTGAGATTTTAAAAAAATATGTTTTTTTATTGATTTTAGAGAGAAGGGAAGGGAGAGATATAGAGGTAGAAATATCAATGAGAGAGAAACATCAATTGTCTGCCTCCTGCCCACAATCTGGGAATCGAGTCCACAATCTGGGAATATGCCTTTAACTGGGAATTGAACTGGTGACCTCTTGGTTCATGGGCTGATGTTCAACCGCTGAGCTATCCTGGCCAGGCTATATGTTGAGATCTTTAAGTTTATTTTTCCAGCTTTATTGAGGTATAATTGACAAATAAGATGTATATATTTAAGGTATACAGTGTGATAATTTGAGATACATATCCATTGAGAAATGACTATCACAATCAAGCTATTTAACACACCCATCACCTCATATAGTTACCCCCTTTTTTTGGTGGTGAGAATAGTTAAGATCAATTGTCGTAACAACACTAAAGTTTCTATGTAATAAAGAGAACAGCAAAAATAAATACCTAGCACATACTGGCCACTTTCTAGGCAATTTATAGTGTGTTATCATTAAATTCTCACCAACGTCTATGAGCAGATTTTATCATCTTCTTTTAAGAAATGAGAAAACTATGGCCTAGGAATATTTCCAGGCCACATTAGAGTAATTACAAGGCAGATAGGATTACCAAATATGGCTGATACGACAGCTAATGCTAGTGACCACTTATCTAAGTTTCTTCCCCTACTGTATTTGTGTTTCCAGAAGTTATTCTTGTCTACCTTTTTAGGAAAGTAAAACCTATTTTATGCTAAAAACCAAACCAAACAAAAAAACCCTATTTCATGTTCTCTGATTTAAAAAGGATACAACACATTGTTGCTAATTTTATTCCTCAATTTAGCCATTTTTTCCTAAGGCCTGTGAAGGCCATGTCTATGTAAATTCATATTTATTATAGTGCCAGTAAATACCAAACAACATAGACAAGAACATACAAAATCAGACCAAGTTCTTTTTGCTTGAAATCAAATGTTTGAATTTGGAAAGAGTAATGCAATTTTTGGATATTATTTTCCTAAGATTTAGCAAATTATTTTCATTACATTTAGTCACCTAGTACCACTAGCAGAATCAACAAATATTCATGGGTACTTAATCTCAGCTCTATCACTTACTAGTTGGGTAAGTTATTTAACCCATCGGTAAAATAAAGATTCCATTAGTTTTTACTTTATATTGTTGTTGTAATGATTAAATAGATTCACACCTTCTAAAAGATTAGAACAGTGGCTGGAACATATAAAAGCTCAACAAGTATTATTAACTTACTTTCTACAAGGGCCATCTACTGTTGATCCATATTGTACTTATCTAATAGCTTAGGACAAATAACTGTTCTTTTAACTGACTCTTAGGAACAGAGCTTTCCTAAATATTTTCATCTTATATAACTTACTTTAAAATATGAATGTACTAAGATAATATAATAAGTACATATATATTTAATCAAGAGCACATATTAGGCACTTTGCTTCTCAAAATCCTGTCTACAGTCTTATAATCAAAACTCTAAACCCTTTTGAGTAATATGGGAAGTTAATAGGAGAGTGATGATGACTAAGTATAAGTATCTCCATTGAAGATTCAGATTATATTTTAGGTTCTAAAGTTAAAAAATTTCAGGATCAAAAGTAAAAGAACTTTTTTTTTTTTTACTTCCTATTCCTCTTTCAAGCATATATACATTTCTTTTCTCCTAAGTTGTTTATAAAAATACATGAAATATACGTAGGATATCTATATTTTCTAAAATTTAAATAGTATTCTATTTCATTGGGAGAAATATGATTTGTTTAAACTATAGTCTGAAGGCATAAACATATCTTTTATAAAGCTATCAGTAATCAAAATTATGTAGTAATTACAATTTCCTCTTAGGTTAAACATTTTTATCTTCTTCAACATAAGTAGAAAATAGCCAGAAAATTCTGGGACATAAAAAAGGGAAAAGTTGGTATATAGTATTGACTAATAATAGATATTCAATAAGTGCTCATGGAATGAATGAATAAAAATAATAATCTTATGTAATGGATCAGGGGTAGGGATAATAAAGATGGCAGGCTTCTGTATTACAAAGGTTTAAAATATAGCAGGGGGAAAAGCAAAGCTGCAAATACGTTCAAATTATGACAGTTCAAAATAAATGCCACCAAAATAGTATGAAGAACTATGCTATAAAATACCATTGCTTATTCTTATGATAGAAAACACATGCACAGAGAATAACACAAAGGAAGATAAGCATGGTTACTAATCTTTAGGGTCATTTTGAGCAAAACTTTTCATATGTAACTATTACCAAAGAGCTGTAAGGAAATAAGGCATGTGTATTAAGATAAGTGATGACCAATATTTTGGGACCACAGGAGGGAGGCATCTGGCCACTGTGGACAAGTAAGGGGGACAGGTGGAAAGGGAAAATTAAAATTTCCTTCTGCTCAGCTCCCTCTGATTAAGTCTGGATTAATCGGCAAGGATCCTGTCCTTCCCCAAGTATGAGTTCCTCACTAAACATGGTTAGTTTGAAAACTGGGAAGGGAGTAGCATAGACTTCCAATTAAATCTATTCATTCTTGCTATAGGACGAGAGACTTTACTTAGTACTTTAACTTTAGGCAACTTTCTCTGCCAATATTTTAGATATGTCATATCAATATTAAGTGTTTGTGACTGGGTTACTTTCTTGATTGTGCATGGAAAAATAGGAGTCAAAGCCAAAAGCAAAAAATCCCAAAAATTCTAGGGACATGGTCATTCCAGGTGCATCTTTTCTTTAACAGTGTATTCTTCCTATTTAAAATCCAGTTCCACTCAAGCTTTGCAGCTTCTTAAAAAAGACAAATATAGAGATGAAATTTCCCCTCAGAAAAGCCTATCTAAAGATTTTTTAAATTCCCGAGGAATAAGGACACAATTTTATTTTCAATAAGCCATTTCATTAGCAAATTTACAATTAAAAAAGGAAAAAAAAAACACACTTTGAATTATTCCAATTTGGCAACATCTGACATACAAAAATTTCATGTAATTAGAAAAGGTTCCCACACACCACTAATGAGCTAAAATGCTATCTACTATTCTTGTTTACTCTTTGAAAAATCTAGAATAAGTTTAGATGGCATGCCTCACATTGTTGAAAGTTCACCTTTGAGCACATGACAGATATAGATCAATTACAAATATAAAAGCTATCAAATAATTTTCATAACTCAAAAGCCCATGAAAAGAAATGAAAATCCCCATTCCAAACATATGTTCTTATGTCAACTTAAGAACTCTTACCGTAAGTCGGGGTGCTTTCTCGTCTTCCTTGACTACTTGATCTTCCTTTTTCATACTCATAGCAATACAAGACAGTATCTTCCTCAACAATATTAAATCTCTTTCGATATTCCTGATCCAGAAAGGAATTTGGCGATTCAGATCCCTTATGCACAGGCTTGCCCACCATATGTCCTCTGAGGTCTTCACAAGGAAGGTTTCCTTTTTCATCCCTAAAGAAAGGGTGAGGAAGAAAAGCGCAGGCAAGTGTTAGGGTGGTAAAAAGGCTGAGAATGTCTAAAATAGTCATAATATCCTTCCCATGCACTATATCTTCTCATCTTTCCAAACTCTGAGATTTATAGGACAATTTTTAACTATTCCTATTTTGTAGAAAAAAATCCCAGGGCTTAGAGAGATTAAATGAGTTACCTGAATGTCACACAGGTAATAAATGACACAGCCAGACATGGGTCATAGATCTTTTAACTCCTGCCCTAGTCCATTCTCACTGCTCTGTGCCATATAAAGACATCACCTTAGCACACAGATTGCGTTTATTGTTCAAGACGGTAGGAAATGTTAAAAATCTAACTTTCTTTTGCCAGTTTACCTAGTTGGTTCACATATCTGCACTTCTCAAAAACAAAAAAGTGTTTAAGAATAAATGCCTCTGTAAGGACACTGTAGCTTTAAAAACCAAATCAGTACTAATACTATAAGAATGTCAAGTTGCTCGTCATTAACTTAAAATACACCTTAATGAAAATACTCTCAGTATTTAAATTCTATGTATCTCATTTAATAGTGAATACATACATTCACAGCATTCCAAATGGAAAATTTCATTACATATCCATTCAGAGTTTAAGAATGGGATTAAAGATGATGGCAAGTTATTAACCAGTGTTACCCCAATAAATGTAATAAAAAGTTAGGTAGAGAGCAATGTTTGTAGTATTTTCCTTTCTTTTTGTAATAAAGGTGAAAGGGAATATTAATGTAAACATCTAGTTTTGCTTATATTTTCAAGAAGAAATAATGAAAGGATAAATATGTACACAGATAATAATTTAATAAAAAAACAAAAACAAAAAAATACTAATAAAAATAATTTTTATGGGGAAGGAGAGGGAAAATCTGGGAGGAACAATGGTGAAAACATTTGCTTTAATGTATTTTTTATAAAGTTTGGATTTTGGAGCCATGTAAATGTTTTGAATAATTAAAATTCAATAAAAAAAGATGGCAAGTTCTCTAATAATTTATGAAACCCCTAAATCTTACTCACTTATTGTATTACTCACATGGTCCAGATGATTGGGCCCTAATGAGTGGTATTTTGGTAGAAATATTTCATTTAGGTTTGACTATATCGAACCTTGTTTATCTTACACGTTTAATTGACTAGCTATGAAATTTTTGCTAGAAAAGCTTATGTTTTAAAATAGGACTATAGATGTAAATCCAATGTTTCTTCCCTTGTGGGTCATTAATTTTATTTCTTCCTAATTCATAATTGTTTCCTATTTTATGCTAAAGAGTGACATCAATGCTATCAAAGCAGATAAAATTTAATATTACATCAAATGCCAACAGTTCAAATCTTAAATCAACAGAAAAAATCTTAAATTAATAGAACAAATCTTATAATAGTCCAAATAAAAAGGAATTTTACATTTCATCTTTTATCTTATAAAATGGTGATGAGCTTATAAATTGAAATATGAGGTTCAATTCAGCACAATACTATGCTTGTATCCATATGCAAATCTTTAGATTAGGTTTGTCCGAATGAACCTATATTCCTAGTATTTGAAATATGTAGAAAATAGTAAATAATATTCTCAAGACAAACTGAGTTGGCAAATTTTCTTATGTACTTAACTCATCACAAGGTGAAATTGCCATTTACATTGCCACTCACTCTTGTATTTTTAAAATAATGCGTTGCTTCTTCCCAAATTGTAACTCTATAGTTCTTAGGCAGCATAAAGAAAATAAATATAAAAATCCAGGCAGAATTCCTTTGTCAGCTCGCTAAAAACGTTTCCTGCACAAATTTCCTGGCATTTAAAAAAATGTTTTAGTCCTCTATAAAAAAGAAATAGATACTGCAATTAGTTTGGAAATAGCCCTAACAAAGTTGTGGCACTGGAAGAGGGTTATACTTATTTATAAATGGGCAGACTTTTCTATCATGCCAGTGACATAACTGTTAATGCAGCTTGATTTAGGAGGGTGACTAGGCCCTGGTTAATTCACCATGCTCTGATTATAGGTGTACACCTGTGGCAGAAAATTGGAAGGGCTGGTATTACTTACACTATAGTGAAAGGAAAGAGGGACCTTTAACCAGCAAGGAAGATTTATTAAACACATTTGTATGTCATTCACTCAAGTAAAGTTGAATTTTAAAAAGTAAAAACAAAAAAAACAACTGCAAAAAAATGAATTGATATACATATTGTGTATATAAATGTGTGTGTCTGTATATGTATTCACACCATAAGCCCCTGAATAACTAAATGTATTACTTCATTTTGCTGTAAAGATTAAAATATATATTTTTCATATTTAACTTGTTTATTTGTATAATTAGTTTATGCTAATTGTATATATGCAAACTGGAAAATGCAGAATTGAATAAAGAATCCAACTTTGCAGGAAAAACACACAAGTAATATTTGGAGTATTTTCTTCCCTTTCTAAAATGTTAGATAGCTATACACACATTAATAAGTCTATAGATTTTCCCTAAAAGGGATCTCATAGAACAACTGTGACTTTATATTTAATGGCTCACTGTAAAATTCACAGGAGAAATTAGTGCTTAAATGTCACAGTTGTGCAAAGGCCTATAAATTCTTGATTTTCATCTTAAAAAATGCACTATAGACTATGATAATGAAACTTCATATACTCATAAGTCATAGGTATAAACTGACAAAATTTCACTCACTTCACATACACGAATGATTTCTCTTTTAGCGATAAGATCCCTTTTGTAACCACATTTATTTTTTTCTGGAATAAATACGTTTAAAGAAATAATCACATGAAAAAAAATCTACATAATTTGACAACTAGGCCTACCATTTTTAAGGGTCTCTTTTATTTTAAGACTAGAGGCCCGATGCATGAAATCTGTGTAAGAGTAGGCCTTCTTCCCCCAGGTGCCAGCACCAGCTTCTCTCCAGCACCCGGACCGGTTTCCTCGGCCGCTGGAAGGCACCTGGGACCTGGGCTTTGTCCAGAAGGACATCTGGTCTAATTAGCATATTCTGCTTTTATTATTATTGATGAGGAAATTTGTATGATTTATAATTCAAATTAACACCAAAATGCCTATCCTACACAGAACAAACTTTTAAATATAGAAAAAAAATAAATGTTCTGATGAATTTAATTAGGTGAGCCACACTCATAATCAAAATGAGAAAATTGAAAAAAAAAGTGCCAAGTTCGCATCTTTAAAAAGAATGACAATTTCAAAAACTTCTATAACTATCATTTCAAGTCAAAAAAAGAACACAGGAACTTTGATGCATGGATTGCTTTGACTATGCTATATAAAATGACTGTGTGACCGAGCAATTAATAATTTGATTCAAAATATATTTAGAATATTGTGTTAAATTACACACCAGACTACAAATCAATTAAAATGAAATAATACACTCTAATTATGAATTTTTACTGAAAAGTATAAAACTTTCAAACAATACTGACAAAAAAAATAATGCTATATTGATACTTCAACCTCTTATACAGTATTTTTCAATAGCATGTTCAAATTTTTTATTGATTTCTATATATTTCCTTAGTTGTATCTATACCCTTCCCTGAAGAGAGAACTGTTATCATTTTACTCCTTTGTCTTCTGAAGTGTTTTAAATACTTTCTGTCTAGGAAACATGTTCTTTAAAACAAGTTCCATCCTAGCCAAGAGAAAAGGAAAGAACATTTATTTAAAAACACTGCAGAGATTTGATAAAAACATCTTCTGATGTTTATTTGTACATGTAGCACTCTGAATAAGGCTTCTTAATCATTTGCAGTAAAATAAAACAAAATCAAAAGATTCATTTCCTATTTGATACACACATGCTTTTATTGCTCTTCCTGCAAGAGTATTCAGAAAGTCAGACATTATCTTAATAGAATTAAAATGCAGTTTGTGTTTGACTAGAATATCAGATTTTTATATCTGGTTGTAAATTTAACATAAGACTGTAAATTATATAATAAATATTTGTGGAATCCCAGCTTAATAAATTACATCTTCTCATAAAATACTCCCCCACAGCTACATTTAATTCTCAAAAATAAAAATGAAAATGTTTATAAAACTGACTATAGTTTTATTACCAAATGACAACACAAAGTATTTGCAAAAATGCTATGTTGTCATGTAGCATTTAGATCATAAAAATGTCAGTACCATCATATCTAATAGAACGAAACATTAGGTATAGCAATGAATAATAAAATTAATAAAAAAACAAGGTATTTTAGTTCTTTTATAAATAAAAGAAATTTAACATTAATTGACTTGAAAACAAGATACCTTAAATTATTGCTTTTGAATGACTGCACAACTGATTTAAAAACCGAATCAAATTCTTTGTGATTGGTAGTAACTGTCCTTTTGTACTGGTCCTTTCCCATAACTTTGTATTCCAGAAAGATGGGTATCAGAATGCTTTTGGACAAAATGCTTTATGGCACTAAGTTCTATTCTTCCATATCTTCCAAGAATTTCTAGTAGGAATTTGGGAATGAAATGGGGACACAGCCTCAAGAAATCTGGACTTAAAAGGCAAGCCATTTTCTTGCAAACTCTCTAATTATCTACAATACATTTCAAAAGTTATAAAAGTTATCTATAACTTTCTCTTCTAGAAAAAAATATATGACATGTTTCAAAGTAACCTAAGATTTCTAGGGGCTTCTTTGCCAAAGAGCCTCACTTATATTTTGCTTATTGAAATAATCCTAATTATTATTTAATAGTATTTTATTATATGAGATGTTTATAAGATATTTAATGCTTATTAAGTGTTCAATACATATTAATTAGTTATTAACCAAAATGCATTCTCTGTCATGCAATGATTTTTCTGGAATATGTTCAAATTCCCAACTGAGAAACTACTCAAGTTGTTCCTTGAGAATTTACTTCACAGTTTACATGCCATTGGGCTAGTCTTTGGACAGAAGCTTCCTAGAACAACAGGATGATTAGTTTTATACCTGGGGATATACGGTTCTGCAGGAGGAGGGGGGATGTAGAGATCCTGGAGAGCTGAACTGTCTCTTTTGGTGGGTGTGCTGATGGTGCTGGAAGGCGTGGCGACACTGCTTGTGGGACTTCTAGGTATAAGAGGCTGGTTAAAATGAAAAAGAAAATACATACACACACAAACAACACACAAAACAACAACAACAACAACAACAACAACGACAGAGTTATCATTTTAAATTATCTACTTCTGCATAGTTTTTGAGCTTGGCTGAAAGAAAAAAGCACGTTATTTATCACAGGGATATTCCTTCGAATCTCCAAACACAGATACTTTATTACTTAGAGATTTCTACTTAGTCCCCAACTCACCGTATTATATGGCATAACCATATTTATATACTACTATGCAGTGTTTCATAATGAGAAGATTTATGTCACAGTCAGAATCTTGCTTTGTTAGAATCCCTTCTTTTAAAGAAAGATAATAAAGAGTAACTTTCAAAAGAATTAGCTCATTCAAATCCTGATATATTAGAAAGATATTCTGAACCCTACCCCCTCACCAAAGATACACCATACTCCTAATACTCCTAAATTAGCAGAATGCCACAGATTCTCAAAAAAGGTTACAAAAATAGACCATGAAAGGCCAATATGAAACAGTATTTTTCTAGGAAAATCTACTTTTAAAAAGTAAACATAAACACAACTATCTTTTCAAAGTCATTTTATGGTACATCTTCAAAAATATAGTGATTAGTGTGACACAAACATTTCACCTTTTCACACATTTATCATTGTTTAAAATAATCTGTAGTTGCAAATCTAGAAAACTCATTTTCATTCCTGTAGTTAAGTCTAAGTTTTTAAAAATTAAGATGGTATATATACTAAATCAAACGATACATCAGGATGCATTAACTTAAAAGCACTCCCAATTCTAAGCTTCAAAACTGATCTCGAGGTTCGAGAAATTATCTTAAAGTGAAACAAAAATTCACAAATTTTCATGTTTATCTTACAGGTCTTACTGATTAGCGAAATATACAAAAGCATTTTAGTGCAACTGCAAATATAAAAATAATGATCACAAAATGATCTGTATCATCACATGACCAGATGTCATTTTAGCCAGTATGAAAACAATTTGAGTATATCTATATAGACCCACAGTCTATAGCTGGACACTCAAAAATGGCATATTACAACTAATTTATATTGTGACAATACTTTCGTACAGATAAACAAAATATGCTTTAAAAAGCCAAGTATAAGTACAATGTACAATGTAGGTCACTATGGTAGGCTACATGGTTTGTAACTCGGTGCACAGTTTTTACCTCCTTTGCTACACAGCTCACCTTAATAACTTGAAATCACACACTCTGCCAAAATGATGGTTACGCTTTAGACTATGTGAAATAGAAATTAAAGAGAGAAGGGGTAAATAACTGACCAGCTATTTTGGGACTCTATAATATGATGTAAAAAAGTCAGAAATTTTATATGTTGAAGGATTTTGAAATATTAAGGAACTGTAAAGACTGATGTTTAACTATGCTGATTTTGGAAAAGTTTCCAGTAGAACTGTGTGTCTTTTAGAAATAAAAATCTTGGCAATGGGAAATCCTGAAATTATATACATAATAAGGAGCCACCTGCACAAATGAACACCAAGAAGCAAGAGAAAATAAGTAATTGTATTCTAGGGATGCACTATATGCCCCTACAACAGATCTTTGAATAATGGGTTCTTTACAACTAGTAGTTAGATATATTATACATGTATAATCATTGTGATGTGACTCTGTTTATAACTGTTTTCCTCTCTGTCAGGACATGATCAAGAGTATTTTATTCTGCCTGGATTATTACCAGGATTGTCTACCTAGGGTACTTATGCCTTTCTCCTCCCAGGGAATTTAAATATAAGCCATGTCAACTTCCTTTAAGTTGCTAATTTTTTTCTAGAGTTCTATTTTCAGCAAAGAGTTGCTACTTATGTCGTTGGTTAATGTGATTAGCTAAATTAGCAAGTATGTGGAAGAAAAAGACTCTTAAATATGTCTAAACAGATAACAAGTTTGATTGTGCCAGCTGGTTCAATAAGTTGAATTGGTTTAAAAAAACTTGTTCAGAGGAAAAAAAACTAGTCAATCCTGTTGTGTAATTAAACTGGCTAGTTATTTTATTAACTGGTAAACCATACAAAACATTTCAACGGGTTTATCATACATACATCATCTGGCTAATCAGTATGCCCTGTAACAAGTAAAATGCATGGTCAATATTAAATATATTCAGTATATCTTTGTAAACTATTGTATTTGTAATATTTTTTCAAGCTAATCCAAGTTAAAAAAGTAAACATTCTTTTTGAGAGTCTCATTAAAAAAAGACAATATGCAATGGAAAGGTCAATGGGGGGAAAAAGAAGACTTATGTAATACATTAAACAATAAAGAACTTAAAAAAATGCACAATAGAAAAATCAGTATAAAGTAGAAGCTTTATGGGAAAATGGAAATAGCTGCTTAACCCAAAAGGAGGTCTTTGTGATAAACTGAAAGTGTAACCTCTTAACTTTGGACAAGAATTGAAAGAGTACAAAATTCAATGACTAAAAGAATGAAAAAGGCATTTAAAAACATTAGATAGACAAATTTTGACTAAATCAAGCACTGTATAAATGATGCTATTAGCTAAAATTACCAGTGAGAAATTTCTAGCTGTAACAAGTGGCATTAAAATTACATCTACCACCAATAACCATTTAAGGGAGTGCAAATACGCCTAGTGACAAAAAAAAGCTTCCATTAAACCAAAAAAGGTGTTCTCTCAGCATTCAATTCAAATTTTAATAGGCATATTCCTTACTTTCAATCATTTGTTCATAACATAGTGTAAAAAAAGCATTATGCCAGAGAAATAAAGGGTATTTTTTTTTTATCATGCCACTTCTTCTATCAGTAAAAATTTATAGGGGAAGAGAATTAGAAACTACCATCACTTATGGATAAACTACAAAGGTTTTTAAAGACTATCTGTTACTGGAGTAAGCATGAAGCTTCAATATAATTTGATCCGCTACGGTATGCAATCAGGTATGAAAAGGATCCAGTTTTGTATTTTATCCAAAGGGGTTTATTTTCTGATAGGACTTGTCATAACATTTAGTTTTCAGATCAAAATGGACCTACTGATATAAAGCTTTCCTTCCAGATTCAGTGAGAAGCCAAGGAAGGTACATTTGCATACATGTTGTTACTCTTCTAAAACAAGTTGATGACGCATTTATTTCTAGGGGCATTTACTCAAATCCCAAATAAAACGATCCTATGAAATCTCTTCAAATGTACATTGATAATATTAGGTAAGTTAACTGTCAAAAGGACTCAAATCTTCTGAATCATGAATGATGCTTTAGTAATAATATCCTACTCATCCAGATTAGACAGCACTGGAAGACTATGATCATTATAAAATAAAACTTTCAGCTTTTGTAAGGCATCACTGAAATCTCACTTTAAATCCTCTCATGGCTCAGGTCTTTTCCTTGTGTCCCCAATTCTAACATCTCTAAGGTAACTGAGCACATCTGGAAGATATCAATGTACCTCTGAAACCAGTAAGGTCTTAAGGACTATAGGAAAAGAACTGCCATACTAAAGAAACCACATTTGATGTTGAGGTTTTACTTGAAACAGTTTCACATTTTAACAACTCTTGGCAAGCATATCTTAATTTAGTCTTCCCTCTGTCTGGTGAGTGACCCAGCTTTCATAGAGCCATGGAGTCTTGATAAATCAATGACATAAAGAGAGCCCCAATGTTAAAAATTAGGACAGTGTGTTACATGCTATGTAGTTACCTCAGAAATTCACTAACGCAAAGATCACAAAGAGTAGCTTTTTCTTTCAGGGGAAAAATGTCCATTAAATACCAATGATTACATCACCTGGCCATAAATTTTATTCAAACTGAGGAATAAGCACAGACTCAAAGGCATCACAATATCCTATTATTCTAGCACAGAACATTTACACACGTCCTTACTCAGTTCAAACACATTTTTATTGTATTTCCCAAAGCAAGTGCCAGGATATTGTTTTATGTTAGCAACTCTCTTCTTAGTCATTTAAACAAATGCTCCAAGGAAAATTTAACCTGGATTTTGGGAGGCATGATGTTGCATACAATCTTGTAAGTTTTTTGACCATATAAAGAATATTAGATTTAATTTGGAAAGTTATTGGGAATGCTTTCTCCTGGGTAAGTTTTAAGTAGTAAATCATTTGAAAGGAACTTAAGAGAAACACACCTATTCAAAATTCTCCCACTCCGTTCTTTCACAGATTTTTCTAGAATACAAATTTATAAATACAAAAAGAGTCTTCTTTTATAAGCATGTAATCTTCCCTTTCTTATTAGACTACCAAGAAAACGCATTGTTTTTATCTGACCACAAGTTTGATCAGGACTCCGTATCTGTAATGTATACAATTAAAAAATACAGACATATGTGCATAAAATATGCATGTAGTTACACAACATACAACTAATATAGACTTGAGAGCCACATGACAAAATGGCTTTTTCCACTGAATCATCACAATTTGCACAATATACTGACTACCACTAGTATGTTTATTCTTGTGGTCTTCAGTCGTATTGGCATAATTAATACTGCAACATTAAAACTGGGCTTCCAATTATTTCAACTTACAGTCAACTTCATTTTTTTAGAATAGTAACTAAAGAAAGATTGGGAAACTAAAGAAAAAAGAAATGATAAAAGAATTTTTGTTGTCAGTGTTAATATTTTGCAAATGTTTGGCTGATAACACAAATGTGATTGAGGTCCTTTAATTAATTTGCTTAAACCTTAGTGAACAAAAAATTGATGTGACAATGGCTTGCAGCTATTTACTGATTTGAGCATGTAAAAAATGTAATTGTTTTTTGCCTCCCAATCAGCACAATGACATTTTTAGTTTAAATTTATTTTCTTTTTCTAGTATCTTAACTAATATTAGTTATCTTCCTCTTTAAAACATGCTTTTAAAACAAAACTCTCAGAAACATAAACTTTCTTAACTAAAGGTCACCCTGACCATGACTTTGAATTAAAATAAATTTTATTATCACTTATGTTTTTTTATTTTTATTTTTACAACCATTCATATCTATATTTGAAATACAACAAAAATCAATGGTCTTCAATTGTTATACCAGTTGACAGATTGAATAAACTATGACTATTTGCTTCCCATTTCATTTTCTTCTCAAAGTGAAATATCCTGTAAAAATGCCTAGCAGTAAAATTTTAAATGAAAAGCACAAAAATCACATAAGAAACTATCACACATTATAAGATTTATGGACTAGAGTACAGTTTAAGAACATAAGTCTAAAGATACAGTTTGATGTTGTTTTATATAAAAATGTGTTTAATGAAACCTGTATCAGTATGTTGAATTTCAGCATTGATTTTAGTGGCCATTTCTGAAATATATTAAAACAAAAAATGCTGGGTTCTTAATGCTTAAAAAAATTGTTCATCCCCAGTGATGATTTCAATCAACATTCTTGTCAGTGTCGAGCCATCCAACCTCTTTTAAGAAGAAAATGACATGGATTTTTAGGACCTACACACACTAATTTAAAATCACACAAAAAAAAATATACCTTGATGTTTATCCACAGTTGCCAGAAATGTTTTCATTGAATTGGAAGAACATAAGCGATCACCCTGCTTACCAAAATCCAGGACATTAGTAGAAGGTGCTATTAAGGACATGTTTTTAAAAACATCGCTCAGAAAACAGGGAATCCCTGGTTTGCTTTCTTAGAACAACATATTCTATCTTAAGTAAAACACATCTACTATTTGTAAATGAATGCAGATGACAACACAATTCAATTCCAGATTAAATTTGCTTGTAGTATTTGACTAAGGTATCTTTCATTCTATTGTGAAATGTTTGAGAAAGCAAGAATTTAACAAAAGAGCTGCCAAATTTCATGAAATGTACTAATGAAATTGCTCTGTGAGTATGAAGCTGAATTGTATGCTTTTGTTTATTTGGCTAAATTTCATGAATTTTTTTTTCCAAGTAAATTCCAAATTAAAATTAATCATTGTGGTTGATTAATAATAGAATTTACTATCCTTTTTAAAATATTTATAGAAGTAAAGATTGTTTCATTAAAAATGTGATATTCCTTAATAATCATCTACCTTAGGGTAGATAAGGTTATTTTTTGTTTGTCTAGGTACAAATTATTTACTTGTTAGTTTAGAAAATAATTATTCCTTATGTTAGAATACAGTTCTCTATTTTAAGATGTATTAGTGTTTACTTACATGCCACACAAACTTTTCCATATTTTATCTGAAAATGCTAGTAGTAAATAAAACCTGGTATAGTATACAAAGAAGATGAAATGAACTTATTGAGGTAAATATATGCCACAGATTGTTTTTTTTTGTTTTTTTTTGTTTTCGTTTTTGTTTTTGTAACCTCTACTTTAAATAATTCTTACTAGACTACTGGTATATCCTATGTAAAATGAAATGACCTAATGTCTAATTCTTCAGATTTGAATATTTATATTTAGATGAGTTCATTGGAATTTTAGCCCTAACATTTATGTACACGTCAGAAGCAAGAATACAATAGAAATGATACTTGTGTCGGCCCAGAGTATTATGCACTTGTTCCACATCTGAGGTCCTTTCTTAGCCACTAGGAAAAATATGTGGCTTTAGGCAAAGTCACAAAAGAATCCAAGATCACCTTAAGAATTTCATCCTACTATTTCTTTGACTTTTCCCCCTCTGGAGGAAGTCTATCTTCAATCTCAGGTTTTGTCCACTTTTAATTGTATCAAAATCTACATTCTATAAAATTCTGATCAGATAGTTTCCATTACTCTCCCAGTGTCTTTGTGATTTCGGGTCTTCAAAATAGATTCTGGGGAGACCTGGTGGTGCTGATATATGTTAGAGGACTTAACCATTTGCCCTTAGTCCTAAGATCTTGTTTTACCACCACTAGGAAGTATTTGGTTAAAACGTCACCCCAATAAATTCAATAACAATAAAAAATGAATACTCTTCATTTCGCTCTGTAAAAAGTCAATTTCTGAAGCAATTTGCAAAGAAGTTGAAAGCAGGTCTCGCCCCCCGCCC
The DNA here is from genome assembly GCF_964339955.1 of Pipistrellus hanaki. Lineage (NCBI taxonomy): Eukaryota > Metazoa > Chordata > Mammalia > Chiroptera > Vespertilionidae > Pipistrellus > Pipistrellus hanaki. Next base: position 93,922,660 of record NC_140524.1, read on the forward strand.
CAACAGTAATGTTTATCTGTAACGGTTTGAACTTGGACTATACATTTCAGGTGAACTAAATTCAGTTAAAATAGCAAACACAAGAATGTTGATACATATAAGCACTTATATAAATGCTGACTTTCTTTAATCTGATTTCTGCATTCTGAAAAAGTAAACCTACACATATACTCAGAGTAACTGAATAGGCAATGAGTAAATATAATTAATGATCTGATGAGGCACATTTCTTAGCATTTGAGAATAGACTTATAAAAGTGCCTTCAAACTCTATCAAATTATATTATAATTAAAGGATGTAAAATAACTTTAAAAATTAAAGCATTATCCTGCTTTGAATACAAATACCAAAGGTATATGTAGCAGAAAAGAAACATTGGTTTTTTACTAATGTTAGCATTTTACATGAAATTGATTCTTATCTGCCATTACCTTAATTCACCACTTTGAGTTTGTGCAAAAGAATCTAAAAGGGGTCCAAATTATTAATTTATTTTCTAGAGCTATTCCCTCAAAGTTCATGGATCAACAAGAAACTAATGTCTTTTTGGTGTTCAATGTGAAATAGAAGAGACTAGAGAGAAAATTTTAAATTAAATACACATACATAGAGAAGAAAATCTAAAAGCTGAAAGCATGGGCCTCTTCTTCAGGGTTCCCACCTCAGACTTTGAAGAAGGTTCTTAAGGGAAGACATGTCAACAGAAAACTACAGAATGTAGCAACAAAGCAATTTATAATGCAGCAAGAAAATAAAATGATGTGATGGTAAAGTCTGATCTATTAATCTACAACTTAATGAGTCAAACATTGAACTCTGAACTTTAATGACTATAAAAAACTTTAATAATAAACATACTGCAAGTCAAATGTGTTTGGACAAATTAATACAGTTTTACATGTATTCATTTGAAAATTAGAAAGTTTCACTTTAAAAATGTAGAGACCTTAATGTTAGAAAATTTTATATGTTTTTGTTATTTAAGTATAATGCAAATTTGTGGCAAATAAATAGGAAAGTTTTAAATAATTAGAAATTAGTATAGTCTATAAGGCCATTCATGTGTAATGTAAAATTTAGGATTTTAGGAAAAATATCTAAGAATGGTATAAGGTACTAATATGGAACTTAATACCAACTTACACAGTGATAACATTATTTTCATATATTGCTTTTCTTTTTAATTTGAATGGGAAGTGTTATATTTCAACTGACAATTTAAATTTTTAAAAATTGTACTTCTAAGAAAGGTAATAGTTTCCTATTTTTAAAACGCAGGTTTTATGAAGGACGAAAATTTCTTCTATGATGTGTTTAAAGATTATATCCTGACTGAAATTCGAGTGTATGTATTGCTTCCTTCTTTTGTCAACCAGAATTATATATTTATAACTTCCTAGATAAGTCAGTTGCTTAATAAATATAATTTATCAACATCCAGAATAATACTTAGAGTGATGTTTCATGCTGAAGAAAAATGCAGAAATTCTAATGCAACAATTTCTCTATTTTTTCCACCCTTAAGGGTGGAAAAGAGAAAAATGATCAGCCAGGTGGCATGCAGTTGGTACATTTTAATTACTACCTAAAACTTCCTTTACAAACTATTCATAAATAACTATTACTATGTTATGATTTTATTCACAAGAATTTTATAAACTAACAGCTAGTTTCTTTAAGAAGTGAATATGGGAATAACTTTTAAGTAGAATATTATATCATATATGAAACCTCTCATTTTAAATTTCTATCTATATTTTGGTTTGAAATAACATGTGGTTTGTTTGGGATCATGCTTTTAAATGTTTATAAATTAAGGCCAAGTTCTTTATTATTTGGGCTTCAGTATAGAAACTTGAATGTTTTATCCCAATTAAGCCTATTAGGATGAGCTGTGAAGAGATCGTTTCACAAACAAATTTTCAAAAGCATACAAGATTAATCCATATGCTGCTGAGATGAGGCACAATAAAGAAGCATTACTGAGATAGTCTATGGCTAAAATGATGGTGTATGACTTATGATTAAGCTTCATTACCTGCAGAGCAAGGGGCTTCCATCTCATATTTTTCAGTAAAGCTGGTGCTGAGGTAAGCATGCTCTGAGGTCGCTTTTTCAAAGTTAAGATAACACCACTCGGGTCCTCTCGTAGTGCATTCACCAAATTTTTCAACTGCCACCCCACCTGGTAACCAGCAAAATCATTACAATAAAATTGAGGTACAGTATTCAAAGATTTAATGTTCTCCCCCTTTAATAAGTTTAGTTAAAAATGAAAATCACATAATTGGTGTACCAATTTTCAGGAGATATATACTTAAGAAATTTTATCTTTGAGTTGATGAACCATGTTATTGCATTAGAGTCCATATCATTCTGATAAACTAATGGACATTTACCATGTCAAAGCAGAGAATAAAACGGTATCCTACCAATGGAGTAATTTAGAATTTAAAGAAATTATATCATCATTAATGCTGTGCAAGGTCTAGATCCAAGCTCTTCAAAAGTACAATTTTAAAATCTGCATGCCTGAAAACACGGATTTGACAATGTCCTGAGTTTACAAAGTACACATGCTTTCTCATCACCATCTTTTAGAGCTGTGTGGTACAACTGTCTACCAATAGCTGGTACTCACACGCCAAGACAATATTCTGATGCATGGAAGACAGCATCAATAAACCTTTCACCATGGTATAAGATAGAATAAAAAATCACAAGCTAATACTACCTATTAAAAATGTGTTCCAAATGATAGTATAAATTTAAAATATAATGTGCTATATTTAATGAAGCCATTCTAACCCGGCTGGCATGGCTCAGTGGTTGAGCATCAACCTATGAACCAGGAGGTCATAGTTCGATTCCCGGTCAGGGCACATGCCTGGGTTGCAGACGTGACCCCCTAGTGAGGGGCATGCAGGAAGCAGCCAATCAATGATTCTCTCTCATCATTGATGTTTCTATCTCTCTCTCCCTCTCTCTCCCACTCTGAAACCAATAAAAATATATTAGAAAATAATGAAGCCATTCTATTTGAATATCATCTCAAAACATATTGAATGATTAAACTGAAGTCCTTGATAGACATCCTAAAACATGGCTCAGCTGTTATCCATTAAATTATTTCACTCATCATCCTTTTAATATTTTGAACATAGAATTTTTGTTTGCTTTTAAGATGGACTAGTTACACAGTTATCAGATAACTGAAATCCCAGAAATATGCTTTAAAGAAACACATTAAAAATGTCTATTATTTCAAGGATTAAAAATGCATTTAACATTATAAAGAAAAAAACTTTTATCAGAACACTAATGTATTAGATTTTTCCAGTATGTGTTATAGAGATACACTGGGTCAAAATTTTCCTAGTTTGCAAGGAGGATTTAGCAAATGGTCATAAGAGTGTTCTGGTTTCTTCCTAGGCACTCAAGTGAAAGGGGATGTGTGCCTTTGTCTGTTACTCATGTTTTTGCTTGGAAGACAATGTTCACGCTGGAAAGAATGAGCACTTCTACCAAAAGCAGCACAGATCTCCAGAGACTATGATGAAAAGATACTCTGAACCGCAGCCACTGCAGAATAATGGGAGACTTTGGTTTATATAATGGGTGAGCATTCATTTAAATTATAACTTCTATGATAGCTGAATTGAGTGATGGTGAAGAGAAAAAGTCAGGACAAAAAGGAAGCAGTATGTTAAAATGCTTAAAAATCTCAGGGCTTCTCAGATATGAATCAAAATGAGGATTTAGAATACTTGCATAATCTGAAGAAGCTGCCAATTTTTTGAAAAAAGTCACTATAACGCAGTTCAACTAAAGTACTGGAATTGGTTAAATGTCTCCCATTATATGTAAGTGGGATTATTATGTGTCCAAAGGTATAATACATTGATTCTGATTACTCTGATAGCTAAGTAGTGCCCCTGCAGCCACTTCTGTAAGCCAATGGTTAAAGCAAAGTGAGTTCAAGTCCAAGTGTTCCTTTTCCTTGTCAAAAAAGTGAAGCAGATTTTGAGTTATAGATTTGGAGGGAGAAAACATACTGTTTATACAAAGAGTTTATGAACAATTTATTAATGATAACCACGTTTTTATCATTTATTTATTCAAATAATTGCTAACTACATTAAAGCAATCAATAATATGACCATATTTTTCTTTCAGCATTCCTATTCTTGACAAATTACACATTGATTTCTATCCATCAGTTTCTTCCATTTGTTCTGTTATAATCAGTGTGACTACTTAAAAAAATTTTAAGGCTAGATAGCATTTTCCTGTTTAATTTTCAGTGCAATTTGATTTATCCTGTGCCTTCATACTTTTCTATGATCTTTTTTTTTTTAAACACATAATTCCAAAGAATAGAATTGTATTTTTATGAGAAAGTGGAATTGTTTTTTGGATGAGAAAGTAATAATTTGGTTCAATTTTAATTTTATAGCTGAATATTATTTAATGGCAACAGAAAATTATATAAATTTACTACTTTTTAATCAGTCTTCCAACTCTCACTGAGATAACATTAGCAACATTTTAAACAAAGTAAACAGATACACATCAAGATACATATGAAGCATATATCTTAGGCTCCCAAATTCTACTTCCACTACCACCATAATAAAATAATTGGATAAAAGTAGAGATAAATGTGCAACATATGTGTTGCAGTACTGTTTAAACCAATCAAGAATTATGCATTATGTAAATCTCCATTAGTAAGGTATATAAAACTGTGTGAAAAATAAAGCTCCAAAATAAAAAATTAAATTTTACTTTATATATTGTATATCATAGAAAGATATATAACAGTGGTTACATCAAAGGAGAGTAAAGAACACAATATGTATCTTTATAACTTTATTCCTGAACTCTTAGCAATAAACACGAGTTATTTTTATAAATAACAAATTGAGCAATATAAGTGAATATAGTCCATGAATAGTAATATTCCAATTAAAAATAATAAATTTTATGAGTTACCTAATTAGTATTGTTTGTTATGGATGGACAATTTCCATAAAATGTCAGACCCAGAAAGGAAACATTATTTAAAACAGTAAAAGATAGTGAAGTGGAAATAATATCTACTCTGAATTATAATTATAATTCTAGGTGATTAGAAAAAAAGCAAGTTTATTATTTAGTTGTGCTCAGTAAGACAAGAGCTATATTATTTGTTGATTATTGATTCAATAAATGATTTCAGTAGATACCTAAGTGTTAGGTCAGGTTTATGAAAAATTACTGAATGATAATAATGCTGGTTGAATAATTCAGACTTTGTATACCATTATTTTCAATAACATAGGGAGGGTTTAGCTCTACCATTCCCATCCCAGGATTTGTATACACATAAACAGCAACCAAACCTCATTTGAATAGTCCCCTTTCCTTAGTACTTTCTCAAATTTGAATAGCCCCCTTTCCTTAGTACTTTCTCAAATTCCCTAATTTGGATAATTTCTTCATTACTTTCTACCTTCTCTACTACATAAAATTCTTAAAATTGCCCCCATTTATTGGATTGTACCATGTTCTATTCAAGAGCAAGTAGGACATGGTCCTAGAGCTCCGGGACAAATGATTCCCAGCTCTGATTCTGTGATACCCTAACATGGAATCTTTAGCCATATAATGAAGTATAGTGAATACTTGAAATTAATTTATTTCTCTTTAACTGTCATTGAGATACTTAGGGTTGACAGATTATAGGGGGACATGATATATCATAAATGGTATGATAAAGTGAGGGAAGTGTGTGTTACAACTTTACTCTCCTTTCAAGAAATCTGGGAGCCCCCATGTCAGGAGCTAAATATAATGGCATACACATTTCAAAATAGGTAAAATCTATAAATGTATGTTAACCATCTTTCAAAATTAGCTTTCCATATTCTCATTTAAGTTTCTGGCGATAGTTTAAAAATATTAGGCATGGCCCAGGCATCGTGGCTCAGTGCTTGAGTGTTGACCTATGAACCAGATCATGGTTTGATTCCTGGTCAGGGCACATATCCAGATTGCAGGCCTGATCCTCAGTGTGGAGTATGCAGAAGGCAGCCAATCCATGATTCTCTCTCATCACTGATGCTTCTATCTTTCCCATCCTTTCTGAAGTCAATAAAAATATATTAAAAAATAAATTTTAGTCATGATAGACCTTAATTAGAAACCATGTGAAGATATAATAATAATGAGAAGGATTTAAAAGTATCCTTTAAAAAAATATATATTTTATTGATTTTTTTACAGAAAGGAAGGGAGAGGGACAGACAGCTAGATACATCTATGAGAGAGAAACATTGACCAGCTGCCTCCTGCACACCTCCCACTGGGGATGTGCCTGTAACCAATGTACATGCCCTTGACTGGAATTGAACCTGGGACCCTTCAGTCCATAGACCAAAGCTCAATCCACTGAGCCAAACAGGTTTTGGCTAAAAGTATTCTTTACACACATTGGCTGCAAAGAAAATCTTTCTGTCCTAGGAGACAGAGGGGGCTTTGACACTAGTGGACACTAATATAAAAGTATAATCCATTAATATGGGAAGAAATTGAATAATGTAAAAAGCCTTAAGAGACCATGGTTATGGATACATATGAGAAACATTTTAATAATCAAAGACAGAAAGAGAATTGGCTAATTGGTGAAATAGTGAACTCAACATCAAAAAGGATGTTTCAGTACTCTTGCACAGCCTAAATGATTAGGTTTCCAAAGTCACAACGCATTCTGACTCTTATAAACAGAGTGGATCGGAAAATGCAAATAGATGCTATGACAACAGATTAGCTTAAGTAAAGGAATGTGGTCCTAGTACATCTCTGATTAATGTCTTCCATCTTTTCTTCTACTTCACAATCAATAACTATAAGTATTACCTCTAGGCTAAGTATTAGACCCTTTCTAATATTTCATGTGGTCTTCTTACAAAAAGTGCTTCTCTTCCCAGAGCTTCTATTATAATAACAATTTTCTATGGTTCTCAAATCTTTGTAACCATCCCTGCTTCCTATTCAGAACTCTACTGACATATTTCCAACTGTGCAGTTCATCCATACTAATAGCTACTGAATAATTAGTACCAATAATTCACTGTGCTAGATTCTTGACATCTACATTGCATTCCATATATCTATATCTATATCTATATCTATATCTATGTCTATATCTATATTTAAATATATATATATATATATTATAAGGCAAGCATCCTCCCTCAATATCCCATTGATAGTTCAAATGAATGTAACATCTAACTTTAAAACCAAATTCATTATCCCTACTCTCATTCGATAGCAACAAAAGTTCCCCATTACCATTTTTTAAATTTTCTTTATTGATTAAGTTATAACATATGTATCCCTATCCCCCCATTACTGCCCATCTCCCCCACTCATGCCCTCACCCACCCTGTTTTCTGTGTCCATTGGTTAGGCCTATATTCATGCATACAAGTCCTTTGATTCCCTCTGAGGTTTGATGGTCTGATCAGTTTCTCTGTCTCTGGATCTGTTTTTTCAAGTTTGGAGTATGGTCTCACTTATGATAGCCTGCCCTTTTAAATACATGTATCTTAAAGAATGGATCATAGCAACTAATGCCTCTTCTCACTGCCTTAGTTCTGGTTTTGGTACCTAATTGCTAGACTTACAAGAGTCCTAACTGGTTGCTCTGCTTCTACTCGTTCGTAGCTCCAAAATACTCTAAGTATTCTTCCCTTCAAGTCAGCTAAAAAATAAATTACTCTACAACCAATGGACACAAAACTCTGGGGAGGGTGGGTATGTATGGGAGGGGGAGGGCAATGGTAAAATATGTACACAGATAATAATTTAATTAAAAAAATAGAAATAAAAAAATAAAAGTGATGATTTAGATGTGAAAGACAAAGAATGTCCAGAGTAACCAAAAAAATTTGAAGACTAACAGTTACAAGCATTATTGAATGAAAGTGTGTGTCAAACTCAAAAACAACTCGCAGAAAGATTAAACGCTGCTCAACAAATGATCATTTGCAAGCAGTGGGAAAGATATTAAAGGAAGGAAAATAGGTGCCACATCAACTGAATGAAAGACAAATGGAAAACCAAAAAGTTAGCAGTAAAATGTTGCTTCAATGGCATGAAAGAAAGTCTTTATTGAATTGGATTTTGGCTGGCAATGAAAAATGGATTTATTTCGAGAATTCCAAATGCACAAAATCATGGCGTGATCCAGGTCAACCATCAACATCAATTGCAAGGCCAAATCAGAAAGAAGACAATGCTCTGTATTTGGTGAAATCAGGAAGGTATGGTGTATTATGAGTTTCTAAAACCAGGCGAAATCATTAATACTGATTGCTACTGACAAGAAAAGTTCGATTGCGACAGTATCCACAAATTACCTAAAATATGTGTAGCTAGCAATGGATATTACTTTGAATAAAGCACTTTTGACATTTCTCTTGAAAAAAAAATTACTCAAATAGGTCCTTTGTCAATATGGTCATAGCCATCTCCTATTATTTCTCCTTAATGTGGTTCTCAAATTTTAGCATGTGTTAAATTCATCTAGAAGGCTTGTTAAAACACAGATTGCTGTTTAAACTCCCAGAATTTTTTATCTAGTAGATCTGAGGTGGGGCCCTATAAATATCCTGTGTCTTTTTTTTTTTTTTAAAACAAGTTAGTAAGTGGTGCTGATACGTCTGGTCTGGAATCACAATTTGAGAACCGCTGTACTATACGAAGAGCTTCCTGAAGGCACTGACTCATTCATGTCTAGAATATTTTAGGTATTTAATATGCTAAGATTAGGTATTATAATTTATAAAATCAGTAAATCTTGTGTGCCTTCCATGCATTATGGATAATATAGTGCATGCAGCACAGTCTGTGCCTCACTATTGAGCAGGGGAAAGAGATGAGCAGGTAAATAAACCTTTAAAATCAAGTAAGAGAAGTACTTTAATAGGGTGAAAACAGGGTATAATGGGGTTCCCCAGCAAGGGCATCTAATCAGTCCTTGAGGGTTCAGAGAAAGTTTCTTAATAGTCTAAGCTGAATTTCTTAGGAGCTGGACAGGTGAAGGGGATGTGGAGGATGAAGGAGAAAAGAACACCATGAGACAAAGTATCACTAGTTGGAGGAATTTCACTAGTTTCATATGGGTATAAAAGTTGGCGTAGCAAGTACATGTTCTCCTCAAACACTGTGCATTTATTTATGGCCATGTCTTTGCAGAATCACTCTTCCTTTTTCTAGAATTTTTTCTCCCACCTATAAAATCTGACTTATCCATAATGGCTCATAGTAAATGCAATATTCATCATAAGGCCTCTTACAGCTAAAACCATATTTTTCTCATGTGGATCTCATAGCACACTGTGTATTTCTAGTGACATATTTTCACACACCACCTCTTACTAAAGCTATATGTTTTCTCACAACCCAGGCCTCTCTACCCATCCTCATAAACTGGATTTTGAGGGTCCCTTTTATTTATTTTTTTTGAGAAAAACAAACTCTTATTTATCTGGATAAACCTGAAATCAATAATGTGTCTTAAAGTTATAGTCATATTATTTGTTAATAACTTGACTACTGAGATGATATGGAGGCATGAGAGCACATGTTTCAGAGACAATAAAATGCCTTTAAATGGAAAGGGAGTTTAGTTTTGTGTGTAAAACGAAGATGTAGTATTAAATTTTTCTCTAAAATGATATAATTGATACTAAAACTATAAGTCATTATTTATCCCAAATTATCAAATAAACTTTCTTATACATGATATTTTAAAAAAATAGCTTTAATATATTGAGCACTCTCACAGTGATGTGATTATGACAAGGAATATAAAAATGGATCTAGTTTGTATTTGTCAATGAAAGATTCTGCATAATCATACACATTTTGTAAACACTGTTGAAGTTTTTCCCCAGAAAAAATATTTTGTAGTGGTTGTAAACAGTCCAAGTTTCTCTTCCTCAATATGTTAGTAGAATATTTCACTCACATGACATAAATGGGCTAGAATAAACCTTTTATAAACCACCATATGCATCTTACCCAAAATATATCTTATTATCAGCTATAGATGTTTTTTTTTTTTTTACATATGCTGAACTACTATAATAATATCTTCTTACTGTCTGAGATAGCAAATGCCAGTGTTTCTAAGTAGTTACTAGTTTATCATTTACTAGTTTACATGTTATCCCCAACGTGAACATTGACATGTATTTTACATACAACATAACAGGATTAAAATTGCTTAAGGAAATCTTTAAGGCATTCCCAAGTGTTAAAAGCCACAGGGATTCTGCTTTCTTGAGGATGGGGCTTGTAATTGTTTTGATCAGGCTGAAGCAAACACCAGAGGGTCCCAGGTGAAGGGTAACATAAGTGGGCAGGTCCTTGGACAATGGGTTGCCTGGATTAGGAGCAGAAGAGGCTTTGGGGTTGATGCTGAAGAGATGAGAGACTTCCTTTTCTCTTGGGACGAAATAGAGGGAAGAAGTTTTCTCTGACTCCTTTAGGACTTGCCCTAGCCTATCAGATTTCCAAACAACAGCTGGTGAATTATCTGACCAATATATAAAAATAATATCTACTCTATGGTCCCTAGTAGTCAAAGTTATAAATAGGCATAAAGGTAAGAATTTAAGCCTATCAACCTTCCTGTCACAGTTGCATTTGGAGATACAAGAAAGTACCTATATACCTAAACACAAGAAGATAGGACATTTCTTAAAATATTTTCAGAGGTATTATCCTTCATAAGACAAAGTACCAGATTCATTAACATTTATACATGCCTTTATGTATTCACATGCTCTTACTCATAGGCTGTAATTTATAAGTGATACCTCTCCACAAAGGAAATTTTAGATGCATGAGGTGTGCCTGTATGAATGTCTGATGATGACTCATGCTATACACAAACGTCCTTCTGCTCTTTTTAAAATCACTGAGGAGACTTAATTCAATATACAACCATCGCACCATGACTAATGACACTATACTTGCCACATTTTTTGGTGCTGAAGTATTTATTAGTGTTCTGTTCCTTTGAATTACTAAAAAGTTATTGAAGTATCTAATGAATTCAACATTTTATGCTGATAACTGCCTTTCTTTAGCATAACAAGCTACACGGAAGAAATGTCATACAGTTATAAATATTTCAGAAGTAATGAATTTTGATACACACAATATAATTCAAAGATGCATTAGAACTAAATCTTGAGTACCAATCTTCAGACTTCACCTTCACCTAAATTATTTCCCTCCCATAAAATACGAATGAGAAAGTCTTATATTACCCTACAGTTTATTTTGAGATTTCTTAATTTCATTATTCCACAATCTTTCATTTACTGAATAGAAATAGAGAATTACCCAGGGTTCAAATATAAAGGAAAATAAATTAAAAAGTATGTATTTAAGTAAATATATGCAAAAAGTGATTTAAATTTCAGCAAAATAATTTAAATAGGTAATTCAGAGTATTCAGAGATATGCCAAGGTGTCTCTATTTTAAATAAAACCTTAGTATTGATATTTTTACAAATATGACTAGAAGAGATTACCTTGGGAAATGATAAAATCAATATGCATTTGACAAGAAGAAATATGGAAATTAAGTTTTATTTTCATCAAGAAAAAAATCCGTAATTTTACATCTTTATTCAGAGAGGCACTATTATTAGTAGTTCATCTCATAGCTTCCTTCTTAACTTTAAAAGTCACTTACCCAGTGAATTAAGACTACATCAAGGCATTTTTTAAGGCGTTTTTAATGTGGTTTAATTTTACAGTTAAACCTGGACCAGTTGGAGCTACTCACAATTTGAATTTACAGGTTTTAATAATTAATACTTCTATGTGCATTTCACATAGTCATGTATATAATACACGTGTGGGTTATATTTAAAGAGAAAGCACAGAGAACATAATTTCTCACTGGTAAAACTGGATAGCGAGCTCAAGAGAGAAAGGAAAGTTGAGCACTACCAGAAGCTAGTAATTTTATTTTTGTCACCAGTTGCACAACATCTTCTTGGAGTCTTTTTCTGCATAACCAAGAAGTTATGAAGGTTAAATCAGATTTTTTTATGGACTCATGAGAAAGCTCAAGGAAGGAAAGAATAGTAATCATATTTTTTTTCCCTTTACGTTTTATGAATCACCCACATCCTTGTTGCCAAAGGTGATACATTTCCATATCCTTTTACTCTCATTATCTCCTTTTACTGATCATTTATAGTAATTTCAGCCTTAGTAACACTGATGTTTATGCATGTTTCAAACTGATAAAAAAAATCTGTGGGGATAGTTTAGCATCTCCAACACAAACTTTCTTTCCCTCCTTCCATTTCAATAAGACATGGGTAATGTTGCAATCTCTGAAGACCAACGGTTTGTTTGAGGGCTTCATGGTTCATATTCATATACGCTATAGAAAACTAAAGAGAAGCCAATTTTATTTTTCTTTCATCATCATTCTTGTGTCCTTTAACTTCTCCAAAACATAAAACGGAGTGAGTCTGAAAGCCTCTGCTAGTAGAAAGATAATCATATCAGAGTAAAAGGCTGGGGGAGCAAATCTTTGATCATACCACGAACCTCATTCCCCCACCAAAAGAAAACCAATGATATATTTTGAAAGAACCATAAGAATATAGTTTTTTTTAACTAAAAATTTTGTGAAGGTATTTACGTGGGTTAAAGTTTAAAACAATTTTGGGTTTGCATATATTTGGAAATCATTACATTTCAGCAATTCCTTCCTATATTTCATTTCTGTTCTTCTTGCAAAGATATTAGAAATATGTGTATTTTAAAATAAAAAGTAGAGTCCTAGTCACCAAAGCTAAGAGATAAAAGAAAGCATTGATATATAAAAATCTATAGTTCCTATTAATAAGAATTCTGAGAAAAAAATAAAGAAAATATACTTCTAAAAAATCATGCTTAAATTGAATTTAGAAATCCAAATGAAAATGGAATTAAAAATTAACCAAAACCCTAGTATTCATAAAGGAATATGCTTAAAAATTTATTAACTTTGCTATGAATAATATTTATAATGTCACTTACTGGTAGACATTTAACATAGATATGTTTATTTGAAAATACTCATAAATATTGCAATAGAAGTCTATATTTATCAAAACCAAACCAAAGCATGTGTATATATGCATATATACAGCTAAATAAACAACATTCTAAATCTTCTAAAACTAAAAAATTTAGTTTATGAACTTCTATCATGCTAATCAGAATGTTAATTTAGTGGATGAGGCCTATATTTTAATCCGATGACTAAATAACATAAAATGAATTTTAGATGGATTTAAGATTTTGCTTGAATTTCCTATATTATGGTGTTCTAAGGTGTTTTTACCTATCATGTAATGATTTGTTTTCATCAGGCAGTTAAATGATATCTATTAACACCCTTCCCCCCAGACCGAAATTGGATTAGGCAATTATGACTGGTCAATATTTGCCTTTTTGGTAGGGGTAGAAAAAGGACTGCAGTATTAATACTGACTTGCAAGTGAGTTGCACACTTAATAAGTAGGTAAGAACACCAGCCAATAGATCCATTTTAAACATACAGAATAATCATTTATAAGGAAATCGTTTTTAAAATTCCATGCAAAGTAACTAGATCATATTAAATATATTCTACACTGAAATGTAGTCTAATAATAAAAATAAATTGGGGTAACCATTTTTAAAAGCAATTACTCTTTTCCTGGTGAAGCTAGTAAGAATTCAATAAATAAGAAATAAGCAAATCAGGATGCAGAGATCTGCAGAGAAAATAAATCAGTTAATAGCAAGTTACTATTATTAAGTCATCATACAACTTAGGCTCTTTTATATGAAAACTTAAGATAATAAACAGAAAAATCATAGAATATTATATCGGATAATAAACTAATTTTAATTGATTTCTCTAGGCAAAATAAATCTATAGTTATATCAGTATGTGGCACTTGGAAGCCAATTTCCACACATGCTCATTAAATCCACAACGTTCAAGTAAAATAAAACAAAAAGTATGATCATATCATAAATGACACACTATAAAAGGTATAATCTGAAATAAAATATTACTATGAGTAACTGAAATCTATGATGCATTATTTCCTTTAATATTTAATAAATGTCTCTTCATGATTTTCTCTTCTTAAAGAGAACAATTCACCTGGTGTTTTAGAATACCAATTTCTTAGAATCCTAACACAGTATTTTAGTGTATTATAACTACTTATTTAAGCAACATATTAAACACCATGCTAATATAGTTAATCTCAGCAACATCTTGTGTTCGCCAGAATAAGATGTGAGGTGCATCAGAAATACTGCTGTTTGAGGTCTCAGTTTTCAATATTTTCCATATAAAGAATTATAAGATAAATACTTTCTCCTTTGACAAAGGAGAACAGAAGAAAATAGGCAAGAATAAAAACATTTAAGAGAAATAGTTAAGTGAGAAGAGATGAAGATGGTAAAGGAAAAATTAAATTAGAAGAAAAGTCTAAAAAATAAAGACAACAGTTTAGTACAGTGGTTGGCAAACTCATTAGTCAACAGAGCGGCAAACAGTGGCTTGTGAGCCGCATGTGGCTTGCAAGCCGCAGTTTGCCAACCACTGGTTTAGTAAATTAAAAATAGAGAGAGAAAGCACATCTATGGTTAGCCAATATCATGGTATTGACTGCTGAAGTCCAGGAGCAGGGTGGTAGGGTGAGAGGGAAGGTTAGGGAGAGCTGGGCTTTAACGGGTCAGCACACTGTCCATCCATTCTGACTACAGTGGCTATCCCTTTAATCAATACTGTTGTTCTGGGTTCAAGGAAGAGAATAGGGGGAAAAATGGAAGACTAGGATGAGAATAAGAGAGTAACGGAGACACCTTTGAGAATTATAAAAATGAAGTCAGAATGAACTTCACAGATGACACAATAGTCCTTTAATTTGTTCCTTCCCATCCCCTCCACACTCTGCCATCACCAGTTGAAATCTTGCTCAACAATGTTCACCATTTAGAGCTTGTGAGAACCACTAGCTTATAGTACTCATCTTCCATCTCTCCCTAGTCAATACCCAATATCCTGACTATTTGTTGCAGCCTATCTTCTTCTTAACCATCCCAAACTGGTTATTTTCCATTCCAGTAGCCTTTATAGCCACATCTATTAAATAATTTCTTGATGGATTGTAGTCACCAGGTTCCAGAAGACCTTTCAAAATAGGAATATTTTTTAATATTTACACAAAAATAAAAGGAATTTTTCCCAAATGTTGGATTCAACCATCACACATCTCACTCTTTTCAACTTATATTTCTAAGGAGAAAATATCTGTTTTTAGGATGGATGGAAGCTATAGAACACTTACACACCAAAAGGAGGATTAACAAGAAATTTAACAGATTCATTAAGGAATATGCCCAAATAGATAACTGTAAGTATTAAGTAGTCTCATCAGCTAAAAAACGAGTTAAAAGTGCATCATGAGGGCAGAGTTGCTGATTCAAGCAATGCCGAGGTATCTCCCAGAAAGAGGGATGTAGTGGCAGATGAAGTAGAAAAAATCCGGCAGCTTTTGAGGAGTTGGATCTTCACTGGCGGGGAAGACATGCAATAGGACTCAGTCTGCTTTGCTTGGATGTTCATGAATTTTTCTTCTTCCTACCTGGCAGCCACAGTTTCTCAGCCACAGAAGTGTGTTCATTTGAAAAGCTTAAAAGCCACTTATAATAAAAAATATAGCAACATGAAAAAGAACATAAAACTTCCAGTTTCATTTCAAATAAGAAAATATACTTAAAAAAAAAAAGAACAAACTTGAAACACACATCTAATTGGACATCTTGAAGATATACCATACTAGCAATTAAAAAAAAATAGTATTTGAATTCATCTATGATTCGTTCAACTTTCTCAGACTCTTAGGGGAAAAAATCAAATTGCTTTTCTATATATTTTAAAGTAAGCAATTTGAATTGAGAGTTTATATTGTACATTACTAACCATTACTAACTATAGTAGGAAATTTTGGAATTACAGGTGAATACTAACTACTAACTGAGGTAATAATATTTAAAATATAAGACTGAACATTTTTCTTTTCTTAATTGAGTCCAAATGATTAAAAAAATAATAACAATATCTCACTATTTTGGCCAATTAGTTACTGGATTAAAATATTAAATATATATTTCAAATGTGTTAAGGAATATTTTGATGTAATTATTATATCATAACCAACCTCTAATGTCCCTGGAAGGATAGAAAGGGTAACTGCAGACTACAAATAATTTATACTTTTTTCAGCCAATTTGTCTACCTACCAAATTTTTCTTAGTAAGAAAATCCAGAAAATTCCCATTTCACCATCTCTGAATATTGTCTAGTAAAAAATTAAAAGCACTATATAGGCCACAATGCAGGCTACAGGAAGAAAAAGAGGGCAGAGCAGGCTGTATTTTATGCAATGTACCCTTATTGCACAAATATGCCTCTCATTTGAACACAAAGATCTGGTAATTGATCACATTATTAAGGAAGACTATATTAATGGGATTAACATATTTTCTTATTAGAGAATGTCTTCATTGTTATCCAAAATCAATTAGTAGGTTCTAGTAGCAGTCTGCCAAGAAACTGGACTCTAATTGACCCAACTGTTATAGCAGGTAAAAGGAGAGGGAGGACAAAAATTAATTTTTATTAAGCCACTAATGTGTGCCTGGCATTGTGATATTTTACATATCTATCTGCAGGAAAGAAGTGAGAAACAATTTCAACACTATTTCTAATTTCAGTTCAGCTGATTCTACCCCAGTTATAGAAATTTTCACTTACTTTCCTCTTCTCTTATCCTTGGTCTCACTTAATCTCTCACTGAATCCTGAGATTTACTTAGATGATTGTTAGAATTCTTTCTCTTTTGTTTGATAATTTTATAATTTGAGTTTGGGGAGGGAGTATAATAAAACTAAAGTAAGAGCATGGGCCTGAGATTCATAGAGTTTTTAGTTGTGGGTAAGTTAGATAATCATTCTGAGTTTCAATTTTCACATACACCTTCTTTGTAGGATCTGTGTAAAGAATAAATGATAAAATAAGCAAAATACTTAATATTATGCTTGGCACACTACAAGAACTCAGAAAGTTTTGGCTATGATTATTATTGTTCTATAAAGGGAAAATGATTCTTAAAACCATAAGTCAGTTTCAGAGTGAAAACTGGAAGCAAGTTCCTCCAACCCTTATTCTGTGCAGTTTCCAACATTTTAGAATATTCCTGTGATGCAAAGATATATGTTCTCACAGTATTTAAATATCACCGATCCATATAGATTTTATTAGTTTACTTGTAGCTCTTAAAAACTTTCATATTCATTTGATAAATACCAGAATCTTTGCTCCACAGAGAGTACTCTTTATACAATTTATTTTTCATTAGCGAATAATTTCTACCCTCTTAGAATTGGCTAAAGGGAAATTGGTCCAACTATCCAATGGATGTCATGTTTGTTAAGGTCAATTTGGAGAAAAAAAGACAACATGAATCTAGGAGAAGCTGCCTGTCTAATAAAGCAGCTGCTTTACCCCACTACCCAAATCCTCATCCGAGAGGACAAGTTAACTTTAGTCAGGACAACCACTTTGTATAGTTTCTAGTAACGACAATTTTCTCATCATCAAAATTGTCATAGTGTAAAAAGGCTTTTTAAATTACCAACATTCTACATTGTTTCCTGTTAATCTCACACCCACGTGTTTAATTTTTAAACTTTCATTAACTTCTGTTCATTTAAATAATGAACTCATTAAATAAACATCACAACTTTAATTATCAGTTTTTAGGAGTCTCTCCAAAATATCACAAACTTTTCAATTTATTCAAAACCAACAGTAAAATGGCTTCTGCCTTAAGATCAGAATCACTGAGAAAGATCAGATTTTTCACACAAGTCTTCTAATCTCCCCAAAATAGTCTTTCTTTTTAAAATTTCTCCTATGATTAGAACATGCAAAAGCAAATTTAGTTAAACGTACAACAGGAAATTATTACTCACTCTGAAGAGTTAGTGACCTATAAGAATATTTACCGGAATAAAACAATTTTTCTCAAATGATTATTATATTAATAATCAGATTATTTTATCTACATTTTTAGATCATTTCATTTTGGCAGAGATAGGAGAACAAAGTGAACCAAGCTAGACACAAAATAGTCTAAAATAAAAATCATATAATGTTCATTTTCTAAATTGAGATTAAAAACAATAGCCCTTGAAAATCTACCATAGGCACAGAATGCCACAGTCATTCTTAGCCTAGAAAAGCATCCGTGAGGGTCATAAAGCAAGAAAATTTTATGAACTTATTGTAGCCCAGCCCATGTGGTTCATTGGTTGAACCAAGAGCTCACTGGTTTAGTTGGGGCTTATGCCTGGGTTGCAGGCTTAATCCACAGTAGGAGGCATGCAGAGGCAGCTGATAGAGATGATGTTTCTCTCTCACCAATGTTTCTCTCTATCCCTCTCCCTTCTTCTGGCTAAAATCAATAAAAACATATTTCTTTAAAAATAAAACTAACACAGCATCTCTCTTTTGGGAAATGAAGAGCTATTTCAGCTATTAATGTTTAAATATTTTTTAAAAATTGACATTTAAAATAAGTCAATATACCAAGAAATTTAATGAGCAAATCAATGCTAAAGTAGATGAAGGAAGGCATGCTATTATAAAACATATCAACTAGGTCATTAAATACTTTGTAAAATAAGACTTAAAATTGTATCAAGAAAAGGATGAAGGTGTATTTATTGTTACTTTAATTTCTATTCCAAAATTATTACCTCAGTCCCTGGGGTATATAATGTTATACTCTACCTGTCCATATAGCAATGTATATCTAACCTCAACCACCACCCACATTCCTCATGTTCTTTTAAAACTGTATCTCAACATTTCATCAAATAATTAAGAGGAATAGTCATTCAGATATGTTTTATAAAGGTTACTGAATTATTTTATACATAACAGGCATTTGATTTCACTGATATCCTTTTAAAGCTTTAACAAAACTTTATATTAGTGCCTCCCACTGACTCATAAAGTAATTATACATACCACAGTCTGATGGTTAACTTGAATCACTTCATCGCCAGCATGGATTTTTTTGCACCGATCTGCAGGTGACTAAATTTAACATAAAAGAAATGAAAAACAACATAAATTTTATCACTCATCTCCTCTCTCTAAAACAGTACAATAAGTTCATTTCTTTAAATTAGATCAATAATTCAATTATAATCTTCAAGGAACTAAGCTAACAAAAGTCTACTAATATTTAATATACTATTTGCATTCTATGTATAACTAATGGTAAAAAGTAGAAATGCAAACATATATAGATATTAATGTTATAAAAGACCAATATGTTTCTGAGAACATTAAGGGAAAATAACAACTGGTAGTAGCCAGTACAAACTTTATACAAATTCTACTAGGCTCTACTGGCAACTAGATAAAAAATACAATTAAAAACATTATGTTTTAAAATGCGGTCCTTTCTATTTAATACAAATAATTCACATTAACTTTAGCAAATAAGTACATGCTATGATCAGCATCAAAGCTCTGTCAACTGATGATTAGATTACTAATTTATTTGATAATTAATACTATCAATTCTGAATAACTTAGAAAAGCATGTTAATAGATGAATAGCCATTAGTTCAGGTACATTATATAACATTCTCTATCTAAATGTCTAATTACAAGAACGTTCCATTTCATATTTTTCATACAGTGTAATACATTGGCAAACAAAACCACAATAAACAAACTAAAATGCCTACATTTCCACAAGAGGTAATAATTCCATCAATTGCTAAAAATTCTAAGAAATTATAAACAAAAACAAACAAAAGCAAAACCAACTTGGATAAACTAATATTGACAAATTTATGAAATCTTTAGAAAACTAAAATGAGATTTAAGATGGAAATTTTATACTAGTAATATAGGTATGGATAGTAAATTTAAAATACTATTCTTTCTTTTTCTCTAAGTGACTACTAATTATTGATTATACATATTGCAGTATGTATGAACTTTTGAATATACAGAAAAAAGTGTTTTAATGAAAAATATGTTTGTCTATTTTTATGTATGTATTAATTTATCAAACACAACTACTAGTATAAACAGTATAGTATTTATTCATTAGAATCTATTGAAAGCTAATGAAGAATGATATGATGATAGAATTACAAGGTAAAATGCTACCTTTGAGACCTTAGAAAGGATTTATTTTAAAATGATTTCTAGTTCCTTTTTAAAAATTCACTTCCAATTATTTAAAAAACAAAAGTCAAAACAATATTAACCATAGTTCAACAAATTTCAAAATTCACGAAACAATTATTTGCCCTAGGCTAGAATTCAAGACAAAGTGAGTTCATAGAAAATTCTAGTTTGAACAAAGTAATAACACAAGTATACAATTAAGAGAGTAATTCATCTAGGATGTTACCCAACCATAAGAATGGTGTCATAAGAAAAATACTGTATTTATTTTACAGTATCTTTAGGAGGTGGGAATATTATCAATTGAGACAAATAGCATGTAACAATTCTTTAAAGTGTGTAAATCATCACTGTAATAGAGCTGTAACTATAGAGTCAGTCCTTGTGCTATCTGGCTAACAATTGATTTTTTAAAGGACAGTATTAAAAAAAACATCAAGCTAGTGGCTCCAATCATGATATAAAAGAAAATGATAGTTGATATATAAAATTCAAGGAAATGGAAGTGACTTTTTGCACAGATAAGTAAAAAAGGGACTAAGTGCTATAAATTATAGACTTCCAGTTTTAAAAGGGATCCAAAATATCATTTTGTTTAAATCTCTCATTTTCTATATGAGAAAATAAGAAACTAGGGCACAGCAAGCAAAGTAACTTAGTCAGTTTAGTGAGCAGCTAATGATAAATGACGCCTAATGATAAATGACTGAGGGCACCAAAAACAGTAAAAATTCTTTTTACAAAAAAGAAGAATTGTGACAGACTATTAATATTTGGTTCATATCTGTACTCACAGAAACAATTTTTCTTTGATAACTTGTCCACTTATCAAATATTCTAATTACTATGATCAATGCATAGTACTCAACTTTTATTTTTTAGACAATAAACAATACAGGGATGATGTTCCTACCAATTCTTCAAGATACAGTTCAAAATCTTAATTTCTGTTCTCTGATTTCACTTGGCAGTATTTACTATTCTTTCCTTTGTCCATCCATGCAAATTTTACAGCCTGTTCATAGATAACCCCCTACTTGCACTCTTAAGGACAAAGCTAGTTTAATTATTAAACTCTTTCAATATCTAGGCCCGTGCTTAAAATATAACAAAGGTTTGTTAAAACGAAAAAATGAAAACACAAGTATATGAGAATGATCAACCAATGAAAAGCATATAGTTTACAGTATCTCACTGCATTAAAAAACTTAAATAGTTCCAACATTCATTTAAATGACATTCTTGATCCCATTATATAAAAAACCCAAAAGACTCCATTAAAAAACTAATTGGCTTAATAAATGAATTTGGCAATGTAGCAGGATACAAAATTAACACCAAGAAATCTATGGCATTTCTATACACCAACAGTGAGTTTATAGAAACAGAGACTAAAAAAGCAATTCCATTTACGATCGCACCAAAAAAATTAAGATACCTAGGAATAAACTTAACTAAGGAAGTAAAGGACCTATTTGCGGAAAACTACACGACACTGAAAAAAGAAATAGAGGAAGATGTAAACAGATGGAAGAACATACCATGTTCATGGATTGGTAGAATCAACATCATCAAAATGTCCATACTTCCTAAAGCAATCTATAAGTTCAATGCACTCCCCATTAAAATACCAACGGCATATTTCACTGACCTAGAAAGAACTCTCCAAAAGTTCATTTGGAACAATAAAAGACCCCGAATAGCCACAGCAATCCTGAGAAAGAAGAGTAAAGTAGGAGGTATCTCAATACCAGACTTCAAACTGTATTACAAAGCCACTGTTCTCAAAACAGCCTGGTACTGGCACAAAAACAGACATATAGATCAATGGAATCAAATCGAGAACCCAGATATCAACCCAAATCACTATGCTCAATTAATATTTGACAAAGGAGGCACTAATATACAATGGAGTCAAGACAGTCTCTTCAATAAATGGTGTTGGGAAAATTGGACAGATACATGCAAAAGAATGAAACTAGATCACCAACTTACACCATACACAAAAATAAACTCAAAATGGATACAGGACTTAAACATCAGACGGGAAACCATAAAAATACTTGAAGCATCCACAGGCAACAAAATCTCAGACGTATGCCAAAAAAACTTCTTCACTGATACTACCCCTAGTGCAATGGAAGCTAAAGAGAAAATAAACAAATGGGACTACATCAAAATAAAAAGCTTTTTTACAGCAAAAGAAACCATCAACAAAACAACAAGAAAGCCCACTGTGTGGGAGAACATATTTGCAAATGTTACCACTGATAAAGGTTTAATCTCCAACATCTACAAACAGCTTATACAACTAAATAAAAGGAAGATGAATGATCCAATTAAAAAATGGGCAATGGACCTAAATAGAATATTTTCAAAAGAAGACAGAAGGAAGGCCAAAAAGCACATGAAAACATGCTCAAAGTCACTAATTTTCCGAGAGATGCAAATCAAAACAACAATGCGGTACCATCTCACACCTGTCAGAATGGCCAACATCAACAAATCAACAAACGACAAGTGTTGGCGAGGTTGCGGAGAAAAAGGAACCCTCGCGCACTGCTGGTGGGAATGTAGACTGGTGCAACCACTGTGGAGAACAGTGTGGAGTTTCCTCAAAAAACTGAAAATGGAACTCCCATTTGACCCAGTAATCCCACTTCTAGGAATATATCCCAAGAAACTTGAAACACCAATCAGAAAGGATATATGCACCCCTATGTTCATAGCAGCACAATCTACAATAGCCAGAATTTGGAAACAGCCTAAGTGTCCGTCAGCAGATGATTGGATCCAAAAACTATGGTACATCTACACAATGGAATACTATGCTGCCATAAAAAAGAAGGATTTCTCATCATTTGCAGCATCCTGGATGGAATTGGAGAACATCATGCTGAGTGAAATAAGCCAATCAATGAAAGAGAAACACCACATGACCTCACTCATTTGTGGATAATAAAGAACATTACAAACTGGTGAACCATAAGATAGATATAGAGACAGTATATCAACAAGTAGTCTGTCAAGTTACAGTGGGGACGGGAGGAAGATCTGGGGGAGATAATAGATCAACCGAAGGACTTGTATACATGCATATAAGTGCAACCAATGGACACAAAACTCTGGGGAGGGAGGGGATGTGTGGGAGGGAGGGAGGGGGTAAAAAAAAAATCAATAAAATATATTAAAAAAAATAATAATAATAACAGAAGTGAAGTGAGCACAGCAGCCTAACTCTAACTTATTATTATGTATTTCATCATTCACAGAAACCAGGAGATGCAAGGGAGATGACAAAGGGGCTCAGTAAATAACGTAATAGGAGATTTAGGTGATCATGTTGATTTTTTAAAAAGAAAATGCTAGTAAAATGTTGAGAGCAATAAAACTTGAGATTAATCCACCTCGGTCTTCTTTGAAGGAATACAACATAAGCATGCAATTTGTCAGAATTTCTAAAAGGAAAAAAAAAATTCAAAGCTTTGCACCTCCTTGAAAGAGTAGGATGGAAATCAGGGACAACCCAATGCAGGAATAATGATTTATTATGCAATTCAAGTCTATTATACTGATCCTATTAATGCCCAACAGGATCACTTCACATTGCTGTAGCTCTTATAGCATAGTCTTTCACATTTATTAGCTTATTTGATTTTCCCAACTTAGTGAGGTATGTGGTACATACGATATTATTTCCAACTTATAGATCAGGAAAACAATTTAATGAAAGGGTAAGTGATCTGCCAAAAATTACACTGCCATTAAGCTGCAGAACTGCTTGTAGGACCTAGCACCAGGGACTCACTCTGACCCACTGCCAGCAGTAGTTCTTACTGGCTGGGTCTGAGAATTTGCATTTCTAACAAGTTCCCAAAAGAGGCTGATACTGCTTATCCAGGAAGATCCTCACTGTGAAAACCATTGAGCTATATCATGCTTCATCCACTAAATTAAGCTGAAATATACACCAAGTATTCAGAAAGCATGACTTATCTGATGTTTCTTTCTTGTGTGAGCTAAGTTTCTTAATATAAATAAACAATTTGACAGATGGAGATGGATTCTTTTGGATGTCACAATAACTTGTCATGAACCAGAAAATACTTATTAACAAAGACAAATCTCTGGCTGCAAACAGAAAACATCTGATTTACTTTAAGTAAATAGCTATTCTAAACTAAATAAACTAACTGAAATTCTCCCAAAGACATAACTAACTCAATGTCTTTTCAGTTTTGTCTCCTAATTAGTTCATGCCCTCAAAAGTCAATTATGTAATTATATGAGACATGTAAGCTGTTTAACAATACAAGGAAAAAGCAAACCTTTGAAATGTTACAATACTTACATTTTCTGTAGTTCCAGTAATTACATGGAGGCCATCATACGTTGATTTAATATACATACCCTAAGAAAAAGACAGCATCAGAAAAACAGTGAAGCAACTGGAATATTTCCAAATATATCATAATCTCATTTACAAAAATTACCCTATCAAATTATTTTGCTGAAAAAAATTTTAAAAATTTATATTTCAATTACAATTTATATTCAATATTATTTAGTATTAGATTTAGGTGTATAGAGTAGCAGTTAGACAATGATATACCTTATAAAGTGTTCCCCCTGATATTTTCAGTACACACCTGATACCATACATAGTTATGACAATACTATTGACCGCCCTATCAAATTAAAATTGCCACATGCCCCAGGAATGAATCCATGATTCAATAATGCTGTCTTTTAAACTGGTAAGAAACTCTTATCTGAATGTGCTGACTTTTAATGTTTGCTCCCCAAAAAGCTATATACAGCTTAATCAAATAAATACTTGTTAAGTGAATTGCCTATAAAACTTGTAAAATGCAGTATCATAATGCAATACTCTGAAGAAAGAACACACCTCACTCTCCCCCACCCCCCAATCCGTATTATATGTTTTGTGGCAAAATAAAAGTTACAATGAAAAATTCTAACATTGGTATGTTATTAGCTTATTATAATTGATACATATTACACAATAAAAAGTAGGCTTCTACAGAGCCACTTCAACTACAACTATTGAGACAGAAGAGTGATAAAATACTTGTAAGATCAACATTTTTTCTCCTGCTCTTTTGTGGTATCCTGCATTTTCTGCCTTTAATTCTTATTGATGCCATTTTAATAATTACATCAAATCATCTCTATATCAATAATTAAGAGGTAATGTGTGGCAACCACTTCTCCCAATAAAGAGGATGGGATTTCATTTTTCCATTTAAATAAAGTCATTTTTGAAAAAGCTTCATTAAAATTAAAGAATATTCAGGAATCCTGAAATTGTATAAGCTTTTAGAGCAAATAAAAACTCTAAATTATGGACACTGATAGGACTTTAAAGGAAAAAATATCACAAGAAAACATTCATATTTTTAATTTTAAAATATTTTTATTTAAGCAAATCAGAAAAAAATAGATTATTCAGTGAATGGCTTTTTTTCCTTTCTAAAGATTCCGTTACTTTAAATGCTCTTTGGGAAAAAATTACCTGAGCATTACATATAAAAGTGCTTTGCATTGCAAAATACTGATTTCAATAAAAACCAATTTTAATAAACGTGAAATATAATGTTAATTTCCCATATCTTTATGATAGTTATATATATAAAGGCCTAAATATACATGTGTTTTCATTGATAATATGCAAGAAATAAAAACAAGAAGCAGTAAAGTTGATGGTATGGAATTATTAAGAAGTCACCATGTAGATTTTATTTCTGAAAAGTAATTTAATAATCTCATTGTGTTCAAAATGTTGGTAACGGTTCTAAAAATGCCTGAGCCTGGCTCTCCAATGTGAAACAAAATGAATGTTATTTTAAAAGATGTTTACTTACCTGTGAACTCTAGTTTCTTAAATGAAAGTTCTTCACTATGTAAAATAAATTACTAACCTCAACACAAGTACAAATAGAAATTAATTAAGAAATTGGTTAGTAGTCCTTGACTATGACCATATGGTAATATTCATGCTTACATTGGTAACAAGTGTAAGACATACTTCTGAAGTTATTTAGTCCATTATATATTGGAAGGTAACTATAAGAGTGCTATTATATTATAGAACTCAGCAGAGGAGAGGACACAATTCTTAGTTATTCCCCCCTCCCCTGAGAATTAACAAAATTACATACTTAAAGGATCTTAAAGTGTATTTGTAAGAGATAAACACTAAATTTGGTTTTCGTTTTTATTTTTTTTATTTTTTTTAAATAGAGGGATTGTGAGAAGATAAAGTGAAAAAAGACAGTGAAAAAACCAAATATATATTTCTTGGATATAATACCTTGTTAAAGTGTGCCAGGGACTGTTTTAAGTATTTGACATTCATTTCACAGCAGCCTTTGAGGATGAGGAATCTGCCCAAGGTGGTGAAGTCAGTTTTTAAGCCCAAGCATTCTGACTCCATACCATAGTCTCAACACGAGGCTCCTAATTTATTGATTAATAGTTAGGACAATTGTACACCTTCACTTTTCTTATCAGAATTTAATATTTGACAACTATAGGTATTAAAGTCAAACATGAACTGTTCAACATTTATTCTTAAAAACTAAGAACTCTTAACTTTATTTTTATTGTTGATACTGTTACAGATGTCCCCATTTCCCCCATCCCCTTGACCACCTCTACCTAGCCCCCACCCCCATTTCCCACTGGCCATCACCTTACTGTGTCTGTGTCTATGGGTTATGCATATATGATCAGCACACATGTATTATGTGCAATGTGGTTATAAAGAGTAACTGAATATGGTGTTTTACAAATTTACTTTAATCACCCATCTCTTATGACAATGTAAGGTAAAGTTGAATATATTTCTCTCCACACTTCTTTCAACACTGTGCATTACTGATTATGAATTAGTGTGTTGACAAGAGCTCTAAATAACCTTATAAATAATTAGATCATAGAGAAAGTCTAGTATCCTAAGATAAATGTTTAGAAAAAGTCATTATACTTATTGGGATAATAAAAACTCATGGAGATAATCTAGTTATGGCTCTGGAGATAAAAATCTATGTGTAATTATTGTGCATACCAGAAACTTAAAAATGGCAATTGTAAGTGAAAGCAAGTATCTATTAGTTATAGGAATAGGCTTTCATCATTATTTATGCATAATTAAGTGTTATAGAATTTATACTAAAACTAATTTTTTCAGATGGATAAAAACGTTTAAATGCTTAAATAAAGAAAGACCTAACCATGTATACAGATTTCAATTATAGCAACTTCAAAGTTACGAGAAATAGAATGGAAATAAAGCACATTTTAAAAATGCTACAAATAATGAAGATATTTTGTTTTATGTAATACTTTCACTTCTAACTTCAATAAACCATTTTTTGTAACTGCTTTTAAAAATCAAAACTAATTTCTTCATCCTTTTGACCTCTCTCTGGGAGTACCAATGAGACAAAATGGCTAAAAATGAGGCACTAAAAGAAACAGAAGAAACAAGTTGCTTGGATGAGCTTTGAACTAGTCAACTTCTGATTAATGTAGATTCAAAAACTACATGTGATCACTTGTTCACCTCTGAGAAAGGGTGAAATAGCAAGAAAAAGTAATTCAAATGGCTCTTTTCTGGAACTGAGACAAATTTGTTTCCATTCAATGAAAATCTTCATCCTCCTCACCCCCGCCAAAACAAAACAAAACAAAAAAACACCACCAAACAAACAAACAAACAAACACACACACAATTAATTAATTCTGGAGCTTACTTGAACAGCTCCCTGTCTCCTGCTTGGCTTACCAAAATGACATTTACTTCACTATATCCCCAAACATTCGTTAGCCAATAGAAACCAAACCTCACAATCAAGTCAATGAAATAAGGAATATATGGAGAAAGTCCAAGTGCCTAAATAGCAAAAGAACTCTCTGAGGCCAAGGCTTCCCCAAAGATGACCCCAGCCCATAATATCCTTTATTTCCTCTTCAATCCAGCTGTTGGCTCTAATCTAGTTTAGATAAGTTTAGGTGTCATTTCCTTCTTTAATTTCCTGCTGATTGTTGTTTAAAAACATTTTAGAAACGAGTTCCATATTTTAAAATCATAAATAAGCATGCTCCCTACCATTCCTTATAATGGTCAGGACTCTCAAATCTAAGAAATCCTAGGAGATTTGACTAATTAGGCAGGAAGCTGATGAACAATCTATCCAGTTTATCAGTGAAAGAACAAAGCAGCTACCTTCTGCCTTTGTTTTGAAACTGGCAGAAGCCGTTCAGCAGATGTTTCTAAGCTAATTAAACTTCATTAAAGCTTGGTATTCTCCCACCGCTTTCTATTTCTTTCCTTCATTTACCATTTACACACTTCCTATGGCTAAGCACAAGCTAAATGTTACCAAAACCCTCAAATCTATTTATTCAAATGTGACTGAGTAAACTTAATTAAAAGTTGCTAATTTAAAAAATGAGATCATGTGAAATATTTAGTCATCTCCCCTTTAACATAAACAATAGGAAATAGTTTTGTAGTTAACACTTATGAATATTCAACATTTCAGTTTTTTCTTTTTCTCCATCTGAAATATCTTTCCAATGAAGTGCTACTGACTGTGCTTTAAAAAAGAGTCACTTGAGATAGGTCAAGCTTTAAAGTCACCCTCCTAAACTCTTCACACCTCCCCTAGCAATCCCAAGTTTATATATGGGATAATGGAATAAGCTTTATTCAGATGTACTTCATTTAATTTACTTGGATGGAAACCCTGCCTCTATTGTATGTTACCGGTATGTGACACAGGGTAAAGTGGAGAAGACCTGTGATTCCATTTTCTCCATTTGCTAAATGAGAAGAAAATCACCTACTGTATAGCGTTGTGAGGAAAATACCTGGGAAATGTTGAACACATTTCTTCCTTTTTGTCTTCTAGCTCTTTCCCAGACTATTTAACTGAATCCGTTTCTTGGCCTTTTATGTTTATGACTATTCCCAAGAGCAGATCTAGATTTACCCCTTTCAAATTTAAAAAATAAAAAGCCTGTCCAGAGCTATAACTTCATTTTAAAAAGTCAAGATTTCCTAAAGTCCATTAATTAGCATTCTGTTGACTCACTTCATGTAGCTATTTTCCTCTGTCCCCCATGATTTCGGTAGAAATTAGAGGAAAATAATCAGGTCTGTTCTCAGAACAATGCCATCCTTAGAACTGCAGGCTCATTAGAACCAGAGAAAGCTTTAAAGATGATCTAGACAGGGGAATATGGAGGCTGTGGAGGGAGGGGCCAAGCAGGGTTGCAGAGGATGGGCTGAGAACTGCCCCTGTGCCCACCGCAGCCTTGTCAAGGCCCACAGTTCCTTTCAAGGTGCACAAACTCGTGCACTGGGCCCCTAGTTAGTTCATAATTTCCCACTCTACAAATCATGTTTAGACAGCTTCTTTTCCTTCATAACAACTGAAAAGGGAGTTGTAGAAAGAAAAATCTTTAATACTATATAGGTTGAAAGATGCTTTAAATAAAACTAGACTAAAGGAATAGTAAGAATTTAAAATCATAAGTAATACTTCAAAAAAGTGTATAAATGTTCCAAATAAGCTCTTAAAACTAATTAAAGTTAGATATAAGACATAGGTTACAATGATGACACGCTTGCTGGTTATGTTTGATATGCTGCTTTCCATCATTCCAGGAAAACACCAATAAAAGCCACAGAAGCCTGAGGAACTACTATTATCCAAAAGTAAATTTCCAAATATCAGAAGAAAAGTCACTCTATAGAAGAGAAGGCTTCAAACTGAAAAATCACTGGTGGCCAATGAAGGGTTTGCCCTCTGAAAGAGTTGTACACATACATCTTTAATTAAAGAAGAAACACCGCATAAAAATTAAAGCTGCTTAAAGATCTTTAATAATATTTATTTTGAATTAAATTATTAATGCTAACTTCCAAGATATCTATTTTCTAAAATATCATTTATTGTATATACCCTTGGAAAATTTATCTATAGGTAAGAGGTTCTCCAGCCAGCTTCTTGTTTTTTTATTTTTTATTTTATTTATTTATTTATTTATTTATTTACATATTTTATTGATTTTTTTTGCCCCCATCCCTCCCACACATCCCCTTCCTCCCCAGAGTTTTATGTCCATTGATTGTACTTATATGCATGTATACAAGTCCTTTGGTTGATCTATTATCTCCCCCAGATCCTCCTCCCCTCCCCGCTGTAATTTGACAAACAGCTTGAAAAAAAAACAAAAAAACAACAAAAGCTGTTTTTTTGTTTTTTTTTCTTGTAACTGGCAGCAGACCTTTTGTAGTTGTCCATTGTCTCTGTCTCATTAATATTAATTGTATATGTTTTCTTTCTGAAGATTTAATGAAGAACTTTCCCTTGGGTTATATTTACAAACAATATACTTTTTATCCAGGTGAACAAAACATAGAAGATGACTACCTTTATATATAATAATAAAAGTGTAATATGCAACTTAGACTGGATGTCCTTCTAGATGACCTTCCGGACCTAGCTGGGGCTGCAAGGAAAGCCTGGGTCCAGGGTGCCAGAGGGAAACTAGTACCAGCAGCTGGGGGAAGGGAGGCTACTCTTGCACAAATTTTGTGCACCATGCCTCTAGTTATTATATAATTAAAAAAATGCATCTCATGGATGTTAGCCTAGTTTTGGCAAGATCCATCTTTTTACTCATCCTTATAGGAAATAATGGATGTGAGAGATAAAGAATATCACATTTGTTTAGTTTACCCACCCAAAGGGAACAGAGATCTATTAAAAGCAGAACAAACCAAAGCAAACAAACAAAATAACCACTTGCATGGGTGTGACAGTGTGGGTTTTATAAAACTCTTAAACTTCCTTTAAACCAACGAAACTTTGGTAGGATGTGAAAAAATGCAATAACAGCTAAATTATTACCAAAGTAAACAGGGTAATTCAGAAATCCCCATGTTTACTTTTCTTTCATTTCCATTTATCTTTATAAAACTTCTTATGACAAACTACCACTACCTTAGCTCCTTTAGAAAAATTACCGAAATGTTCAAAATGTGTTAAAATTCATGGATTTCCATATTCAGAAGCTGCTTTGCCCACATCTTTAGCTGTCCACTGATGGATGGTGGCTTTGAAAAACATGGTATCTCTTACCAGCCCTTCACTTGGTTTGATGTTTGCCAGCTGAATCACTTCCAGGTGGGCTGACTGTGAAACCAGAGGATCTGAAGACAGGGATATGATGTGGTCACAGACTCCAGAGAGAGTTTTACACTGAAAGCAAAAAAATAATAATAATAATAATTATATCTCTCTCTATATATATATGATAAAGAAATGTTGTAAGTAACACATTAATCACTTTTTGTTATAACTTTTTACAAGGAAAACTAAAACATTAACAGAACTTGGCATTTATTCCATTAAATCTATAGAAAGGTATTCAGGTAAAAAAATACATGCACACAATACGCTAAACTCTATAGAGGCCCAGTGCACAAAATTCATGCATGGGGGAGGGAGGAGTAGTGGTGTCCCTCAGCTCAGCCTGCGCCCTCTCCAATCTGGCACCCCTTGAGGGATGTCCGACTGCCCATTTATAATAATACCTCTGTTGCATATTTTGATGTATAGTTCTTGTATCCATAATCTTATCTAATAAAAGATTAATATGCAAATTGATATAAGAACTATACACAACAGAAGTATTATAAACGGGCAGTCGGACATTACTCTCACAATCCAGGACTGCTGGCTCCCAACTGCTTGCTTGCCTACTTTCCTGATTGCCCCTAACTGCTTCTGCCTGCCAACCTGATCACCCCCTATCCACTCCCATTCCAGCCTGATTGATGTCTAACTGCTCCCCTGCCAGCCTGTTTGCCCCCAACTTTCCTCTGCCGGCCTGGTCACCCCTAACTGCCCTCCCCTACAGGGTTGATCACACCAAACTGCCCTCCCTTGCAGGCCTGGTGCCGTCCAACTGCCCTCCCTTGCTTGCCTGATCACCCAAAACTGCCCTCCTTTGCAGGCCTGGCCCTTCCCAACTGCCCTCTCCTGCTGGCCATCTTGTTGTGGCCATCTTGTGTCCACATGGGGGCAGGATCTTTGACCACATGGGGGCAGCCATCTTGTGTGTTGGATTGATGGCCAATTTGCATATTACTCTTTTATTAGATAGGATAGAGGCCTCGTGCATGGGTGGGGGCCAACTGGTTTGCCCTAAAGGGTGTCCCAGATCAGGGTGGGGGTTCCCTTGGGGCATGGGGCAGCCTGAGTGAGGGGCCTATGGTGGTTTTCAGGCCAGCCATGCTCCCTGGAGACCCAAGTGGGTGCCCTGGTATCTGGAATTTATTTACCTTCTACAATTGAAACTTTGTAGCCTGGAGTAGAGCCAAGCCTTCTGCTTGCTCTGTGGCTGCCGCCATTTCTGTTTGGATTTGTTTACTTTCTATAATTGAAGCTTTGTAGCCTTGAGTGGAGGCTTAGGCTGACTAGGGCAGGTGGAAAGCTTGGCTTCTTCCATTGCTGGGGAAACCCAAAACTTCCTCCTTCTTTCTGGCTGCAGCCATCTTGGTTGGGGTTAATTTGCATACTCACTCTGATTGGCTGGTGGACATGGCTTGTGGGTGTAGCAGAGATATGGTCAATTTGCATATTACTCTTTTATTAGACAAGATTATGGATACAAGAACTATACATCAAAATATGCAACAGAGGTATTATTATATTTTAGTTCCATTATTTGATTCATCAGACCTAAAATGATTGTTTCTAAACAATCAAAGAACTTTTTAACAACCATCAAATTGAATTGAATTAAATAATTTTTAAAAATTTATGTATTTTATATTATGATCAGAATAGTTTAAAAAAAAAATTCAGCCAAGGCACAAGGAAGATGAGTCTTTCAAATCCACTAGATGAACTCCTCCTACTTATTCATCTAGACTTTCCTGTTTAAGGTTACCTTTGTATAAAGTTTCCCACCACCTCCAGGCAAAGTTTGGCACTCCTTCAATCCCGCTTTCTCAGCATCCTTTGAACAGTCTAAAATTGTATGATAACTACATTCTGAAGCCCTCTTGAACATGAACCGTGTCTTACTATTTCTGACTTCATTTCCTCCCCCCACTCCCACCTGCCACCCACATTAGGTAAACAGATCCTAGAACATATAAGGTAATTAATAAATATGAGTTGAATAAACTGAAGAGCAAATGAGCTTTAACAATGATTAGAGTGGCTTGCAGGAAAGAAGGCTAGTGCTTTAGTTAGGAGAAATCCAGTCATACTGATAAGAATAACAATAGATTTAAAATAAGATATCCATAATGGTATGATTAAGACTTGGAAATCTAAACTCATGAAGAAAGTGGAGCATTAGTGAATGAATCTTGGAATATACTATCCTAAATTATGCTGGCCCTCATATGCTTCACAGACACTCAATGTACTTAAAGAAGCCTGGTGTCCATCATTTGAAGGTTTTTTGTTTGTTTTTGACCTACTGTAGGAGGTGCTTTTCTTTTGTAGCAATCAAGATGTTATCTCCTATCCATCTCCAACACGTTACATTTGTTCTGTAACTACTGTATTACCCACTGTAAGGAAGACAGTTTCTTCCTCCTGTCATTACATTCTGTACTTGGACAATAGTTTCAGTCTGTACAGGGCTCAGCTTCTTCACAAGACAGGAATAGCCAGGCTAAATTTCCCTTCTTGCTTGCACTCCTGCTTTTTGCATCTGCTTTTCAAGGCTGTATTTTTATTGTGGCTATCAATCTCTAAAAGATAAATAGCTGGCACAGTAGAGAATCTGGGCTTAAAGACAGATGTGGGCAATCACCACATTGCTATTTTTAAAAAATATTTCTTTATTGATTAAGGTATTACTCACATTGCGAATTATTTGCTGTGTGACCATGAGAAGGTTATTTTATATCCTTGAGGCTCAGTTTCCTCATATAAAAAAATGAGGTATTAAAAATTACTTTTATGGTTTACATGACAAATCAGGATAGTGTACATTTCAAAAAGAGCCCTGCTATCAAAAGAAGACACCAGATAAATGCTTTTTATCTCCCCTATTGCTTTCTCTACCCTCTAAGGCAGGGGTCCTCAAACTTTTTAAAGTGGGGGCCAGATCATGGTCCCTCAGAGAGCTGGAGGGCCGGACTATATGAACTACTAATTCCTACTGTAACACCTCGGCTGCGCTCACTGCCCAAAAAACCTGGCGGGCAGGATCAGACTCCTCTGCTGGCCGCATGTGGCCCGCGGGCCGTAGTTTGAAGACCCCTGCTCTAAGGGCTCAATCCTTACTCCTGGGATGAATGATGTCATTATTCTTAATCCCATGACCCTGTTGACCAGCTTACAATGACCAGTAATCACACTGCATGGTCATTGATGGAGAGTTCACAGCTCTCTTCTCTCTCTCTCAGGCTCAAGTCTCATGCTTGCATATACAAATTACCTTGAAGAGCTGCTAACCACAGTGCCAACAGGAACATCTCCTTTTCCCATCCAAACAAGGAAGCCTACAGGGAAGTCACACCAGGTACTGCACTTAGCACTATGCTGTGCTGCTGCCATCTTGGAATTCTTGTTTTTGAACAAGGGGCTTGACATTTTCATTTTGCACGGGGTCTTGTCTATGATGTAGCCCATCCTGGAATCCCAGTCTTGGAGTGGTGTGTGTTTTTAACTCTTGAAAACATAAGCAGCAGCCATGGGAACAAGGACAGAATGGCAGCACTTTACATTTAAAAATTGGCTACAGTTCAAATTGCTGCTCTTTGACAGGAAGATAAACACTTTTGGTCATATTTAAATCTTTTAACTATTCATTTCCTCCCACATGTGGCTACATCTTCATCCTTATTTTCTCTTAATCTCAAGGGGGATATAACATTGTTAATTCCGAAGCGTTTTCATATAAGATACTTGGACTGCATAATAACCTGAAGGTTACTAATGTGTATGCTATCAAGGACCCTTTGTGGTTTCTACAAATGGAAGCATATTTCAAAAGAGTTCAATGTAGCAATAAATAGGAAGGTAATGGATGTATATAAATGGCTTAACATGTGTGCCTTACAACATTCAGGGCCTCATATAACACTGGTGATGAGCAGTAGTAGCCCTTCTATTCACACATTGGAAACACTTAGAAGTGATGTAGAAAAATAGGCCTTAATACTAGACTGTAAACATTTCTACAAAAAAATAAAATACCATTTAAATCTATTATATTAAGTTGCAAAACATTGTTTCAGAGTCCTCTTCTTGAGTAATTTTGTTTGCCAAATACCTGCTATATGCTACATCTGCTGGGAATACAAAAGACTTGTAAAACATTGACTTTACCAGCAAAGCTACCAGGATTTAATAGATTAAAGATCTTGGAAACTAATAACAGAAGGACTTAG
The DNA here is from genome assembly GCF_964339955.1 of Pipistrellus hanaki. Lineage (NCBI taxonomy): Eukaryota > Metazoa > Chordata > Mammalia > Chiroptera > Vespertilionidae > Pipistrellus > Pipistrellus hanaki. The sequence continues at coordinate 93,958,471 of NC_140524.1, forward strand.
AAAAGAAACCCCACTAGAACCCTGCTGTCTGTTTAGAGATAATGCACTAGAACCTTTTTATATTGCAGTATTTGGCACTTGACTAAATAAGCCAATTAGAAGGGGTATAAAATGGTCTGGCTTTATATGCTAATTCTATACTCATTACTGCAGCATACATCAAGACACTGCAGGAAACCACATTAAGACTGCAATGGCAAAGTTCCAGGGAAGTTATTTACCATGTTCTTATAAAAATTAAATGTGTGCATTCAATAAAATCATGTGATTCTATGTTGTTATCATTTTAAAACAAAGTGTTACCTACTGTTAACCTAATAGTATATTTTAGAAAAAGATAATTATTATACAAGAAAAATGCATTCTTTTTATTATTGCAAATTAACATCAATACTCTAGAGCACCTATCTGGCACAATGCTAAATACTTCATAGTCATTATCTCTTTCGTTTTTATAACAACTTCCTGAAGTAGGTATTTTTGAAAGAAAGGCTAAAAAAAATCTATCAAGGTTATTGCCTTGGTAAAAGAAATACTTGAATTCTTAATCATTATGCTTATTTCAATCCTTAAATCTCAACTTATTTATTATTCATTTTGTATTGTTGAAAATTCATGTCTGTATTAAATGGATATTATGTAATATTTAAACTACATAGTTTAATGAAATATAAGATGAGCCTTCTAATTTAGTATGCAGTTTAGATGAGGAGGAGTAAAACTGATACTGTGAAAGATAGTCTGGGGAAACTTAAAGCAATTTTAGCAGCAAAAGAACCACGCTCCTCTAGGAAAAAGATGACCAGTAACCACTCATATGAGGGAGATTCTTCTGCCATTTTTGCAATATTTATACCAAAAAATTTTACATTCGATTTATCTTAGTTCTAAAAATAGAATAAATAATATGAAACTAAAATTAAATCCTAGTAAATAATATGCCTTTAATAACACTAAGGGAAACACAAAATAGCAACGGTGTCATAACTGACCCTCTGGATTCTGTTATAATCTACCAAGATGGCAAAAAAATTAGTGATTGAATAATAGTAACAGACACGGTTGTCTAGGAATTAAGAACCTTTTAAAACAGAAGTATGTCACAGGTTGGATTTAATGGTATTATGATTTTCTCTCTCCAGTTTTTATATTAATTTCAAATATGAATCAATATAATGGATAGAGCACATTCTCAGAATGAGATGGAAAGTTTTCATATTCTGTTCTATATATAGGTACTATATTTTATATCTATTTGCATATATGTGTATGACTGCTTCGCCCAAATCTGAAAGTTCTAAAGGGAAAAAAAGATCTGAGCATAGCATGTTTAGTATAAAATAAATACTGACTTGAAAGAGTTGTAAAAACAACATTTAGTCTTTGTGGTGATTAAAAAACCAGCAATCCTATATTAATATATTAACCAGTAGCAACACATAGCATTCTTTCATTATCTCTGAACCTCATTCTTTCATTATCGCTGAATTTATCAGATACTACTTTTTAATTTTTAATTTAATTTTTAAAAAATTTTATTGCATTTACTAGGGTGACATTGGTTAATAAAGCTTAGAAGTTTCAGGTGTACAATTCTATAATACATACTTATTTATCTTCCGTATACCCTTTTATATCTCCCCACCCCATCTAGAAATCACCATATTGTTGTCTGTGTCTATGAGTGGTTGTTTTTTAATCCTTTCACCTTTTCCATCCAGCTGTCCAACCACCCTCCCCTCTAAAAGCTGTCAGTATATTTTCTGTATCTATGAGTTTATTTCTATTTTGTTTGTTAATTTTGTTCATTCAATAGCAACCCTATATTAATATATTAACCATAACAACAGATAGCATTATTTAATCATCTCCGAACATCATTAGTTTATTATTGCTGAATTTATAAGATACTACTTTTTACTATTTAGATGACAATGTGAAGCTTCAGCTATTTTATTTTTTAAATAAATAATATAATTCAGTATTACAAGTCATACAAGTCTGTGCCAATTTAGGATGACAATACTCTGTATTTGGTGAAAAACATTACATATTATAATATTGGAATATGTAATATTGTCAAATAATAAAAACTCTAGGTGATATAAGCCTCATTAGGAACTATAATATTCTTAGTATCTTAGTACTTACCAGATGATTGTGAAACTAGTAATGGTACACCTCTGATTATGATGTTTCACTAACAGGACACAGGGAATGAACAATTGTAGATAACAAAAGAGTGAAATTCACAAACAGAATTTAAACTGGTAGCCTGGCCCATGTGGTTCAGTTATTGAGCATTGACCCATTAACCAGGAGGTCACCGTTTGATTCCTGGTCAATTCACATGCCTGGGTTGTGGGCTTGGTCCCCAGTAGGGGGTGTGCAGGAGGCAGCCGATCAATGATTCTCTCTCATCATTGATGTTTCTATCTCTCCCTCTCCCTTCCTCTCTAAAATCAATAAAAATATATTTTTAAAAAGAATTTAAACTGGTATTCCAAAGTATTATTCTATATACATGTGCCCCAACACAAGAAGACTTTCTTGCTCATATAAGAAAAGAGAATTGATGGAGAAACAATTTTTTGAACTTAAAAACTAATATAATAGAATAAAGTTTCAATTTTAACTCAACATAAAAGTTATGTTACAGGGCAAAATTAAGAGTTTCAAGCAGCTTCAGAAAGCAATTGTAGTTGCAAATTAATAAAGATCGTGTGAATTTTGTTCCAACATTGCCTGGAAAACTCTGCAATCCCTTTAGGTTTCAAACTCTGATGGTGAGGGAAAACACAACAAAACAATTACCAAAATGAAAAGAAACCACCACCACCACTCCCACTGCAGTTATCTCTGCCCTTGCCACAGCCGCCGCCACTGCCACCACTGCCGCCACTGCCACCACCACCACCCCCCCACCCCACCACCACCATCACTTCATTAAGCAATTCATTCACTTAACAATTACTAAGTATCTGCTACATGATTCCAATGCCAACTACTATGTTCAAGGATTTCACAACCTGGGAGAGTATTTCTGGTAGCATATGTGGCTTTGTCATCAATGACATTAAGCATGCAGACCTTGTGTACCTGGTAATGGAAAAGAAGCAATACCACTTTAAAATAATAATCAGCTAGGAATGATGAGGTCAGTACCGATCAGTGAGAGACCATTAGTCAGCCCCAAATGTGTACCTACATTGATGAGCACGAAGTGGACCCTTGACAGTTGCAACTTACTTGCAAGTACTGCCCTGAGACATCTTGGTCGGATCTGAATTAAAAGTGGGACAGCAGGTATCACCATTCTGATTTCTCATAGGGAAGGAGCTGGAAACCAGAGCTGGATCTGGGAAAATCTCCATTCTATTTGCTTGCTTTATCAGGGTCAGGAAACAGAGCCAGGCAGGTTTGCAGTGGATCCCAGCCAGATGAGAGAGCACTCATTAGAGGGCACAATGCCTTTCAGGCTCAAGATTAACAAGGGTCTGGGCATCTTAGTAGCTCAACTAAAATGTAGGTCATTAGGAAGAGTATTTCATTTAACTTCCGATTCAAACAGCAGGAGTAAAGCAGTTCATTATCATTGGGTGAGCTTCTGGAAAATCCAGGCGCTATATATATAGTTTATGGGCAAGCGGGGAATGAAAAGCAGAGATCTGGGAGCAACATTTTCACTTACAGCTGAGAAATTCAAAGTTACCATCTGTGCTTTTATGGAGAAAAAAGCTAACCACACTGTGTCAGTTATGAATTTATTGGCTCTCAGCTGCAAATTCACCCTTCAGTGCTTGCTCTGTGATAATGGACAGGACTCTTTGTTTACAGTGAGCACAATGTTAAGTGTTTTGTCAGTAGAGGGCGGTGGGGGGACATCACAGGGGGGAAGGAGGCCTCTCCTTCACGTCTCCTTGTGCTGCATTTTGCTTTTTCTTGCTCCGGACGTACGGTCCATCAGTGATGCATGTGTGTGGGAAATCTAGTGGTCCCCGGATCATGTGGTCCCTCAGTGACCTCACAGCCTTATCCTGGGCTTAGTGACCACCATCTTGCGGCCCTCTCGGCCTCTTACCCACAGTTGCACCGCACTTGCTCTATGAGTCCTCCCAGCAGCATCACTTGCCTGTACCCCAGAAGACTGGTTCCTGCTTGCCTGGCCACTGAGGATCGGCTCTTGCTTAGGCAAGCAGTGAAGCTGCAACACTGCTGCTCCAATGAGTTCTGACATCAGCTCTGGGGATAGTGCCTTTCCTTTGGTACAGTCCTCGGGCCTGCTTTAGAGTCTTTACATATGTAGGAGTACTCTTCTTTCATAGTTTGATAATTAGTTAGCATAAACTTCCCTTGTTTGTTTCTGTGTGATTTCTGTCTCCAGACGAATTAAATTAATTTGTCGAAGAAATCTTTATATTTACAATGACTGTACGTGTAGTTAAAAAAAAAATTGGGTGTCTTTGATAATATAAAGAGTGGTCTCTTGCAGAAACTGGTTTGGCTCAGTGGATAGAGTGTCGGCCTGCGGACAGAAGGGTCCTGGGTTCAATTCCAATCAAGGGCATGTACCTTGGTTGCAGGCACATCCCCCGTAGGGGGCGTGTAGGAGGCAGCTGATTGATGATGACTCTCTCTCATTGATTTTTCTAACTCTATCTCTCTCCCTTCCTCTCTGTAAAAAGCAATAAAATATGTTAAAAAAAAAGAGTGGTCTCAGTTGATGACAATCCTTCAATTTATGTGGACACACTGCTTTCTACTGATTATGTGAGTTAGTCATCAAAGAATTATGGAATTTACCTTTAGAAACCACAAAAGCTGCAATCCTTCAACGTAATCAGAGAGGCTAATTTACTTCGTAAAGAGCTAGTTAAGTACCAGAATGGGGTCAGGACACCAAATCTTTTTAACTCTCAAATTTGGTGCACTTTCTACTACATTACTCTGCCTCTGACTCCCCAACAAAAACAAATAGTCTTTGAGAACAAGGACTGTACATTCAGAGTCAGTGTGAACATCAAAGCATTTAACAATGCGTAACATGTCCAGCAAATGTAATGCTAGCAAGAACACCAACATAAAGAACTCATATATTTTTTAAATGAAAAAAAAGATTAAATAGAATGGCTATGGAATAAAACAAATAGTTAACATGCTTCATTCCTACCTTTCCCCAGAGTCTTTGAATCTTGAGAAACACCCCAGAGAAGCCATTTCAGACCTTGTTTTTTTGGCAGACTTACTCTGCGCCATGGCCCTGCTGCTGCCATTAGTGTGCCTGCAACACTTGTCTACTTCAATAAACTCATGGGACAACACCTCATCTGGTTGTATTTTAGTCCTTTGCTACCATAATTTTACTATTCTGGAATTTAAGCTTTTCTTTACTTATATGGTAAATTTATTCAAATACATTTTTTCAAAAGGGTACTTAATGACCCTTCAGTTCTCAGGCTGACACTCCAACCATTGATCACACTGGCCAAGGCCTAAGTGAATATATTGCAGACATTTCTAAACGTCTTCAGTGTTATATATAATTTCACTCGTTTCTAATAGAGGTGAAGAAGTAACAAGGGCATATGAGCATCAACCAAGACATGGATGTCCAAAGAAAAGCAGCCAAATGTGCATTAACAAGAAATAATATGCCTTTCTGCAAAGTATGATGTACTCACAATTATATCTACTAATAAAATATCTGCAAAGTCACTGATTTATTTAACAAATATTGCCAAATTAAATTTGTGTGGTGAGTACAGAATCAGAGCAAAGGCAGTTTGATGACGGTATGAGTTATTTCATACAAATGATGATAGTGGTGAATTATCCCTGTTAAACAATTTTCTTAAGTCTCTCGTCAAAAATCAACCATGAAAAATTCTGGTTTAAGTTCTCTTTTCTCTAGATTCTTTATTTTACTATACTCCAACCCTGCTGCATCCTAAATATTGTACATATTTTCTATTAAGATACAATACAGTAATTATAAATAATATAACCTGTTATGTTTTGATTCTTTTGAACTTTTTCTATGAAATATACAGGGTTCACTTTTTTATAGATTGTAGATTTTTATTAATTACTGTTAAACAAAGAAATATTTTCTAATGAAGATGATAATAAATCCAAGTATACTTACCACATGAAGGATTTTATTTTCTGTTTCATATACAGTACAATCCTAAAAATAGAAACATACACATTAACTTTGAGAAAAATCAAGCATTCATCTTAAAATACTTTATGAATTACACTACAATTTGAAAAAAATATTAACAATTCAAGCAAAAGGAGCAATAATGGAAAAAATCTGGAATACTATATCACAACATATCAATAGTTGTTAGCTCTGGTAGTCAGTTACAGGGATTTTCTCAATTTTGCTTGTGTATTTTCTTCAGTTTAGTTTATTTTTTATTTATTGATTGATTGATGAGAAAGAGAAACATCAATTTCTTGTTCCACTTATTTATAATTTAACTAATGTTAAACATTAAATAATTTACATTAAATAGTTGCAAAACAATGATTGGAAAGTTATTGTAACCATTTTCTATTTAAACTTTTAGATGTGATAAATGTATTTTTTGAAATACTTCCAACATTTCAAATACTTACTATAGACTGGAACATTAAGAAAAACACTCATTTATTTCAATATCAAAATCTCAAAAATACATTTAGATTTGCAACTATTGTAAGGTATTTAATATACTTTACATTATGTATTAGAATTGATACATGCTACTAATAAATGCCAAGTTTATAGTTCTTGCCTAAATTTGATTCCCTGAAATTATTTTAAAAATTATTTTTAAAAAATCACCATTGTCTTTTTACCTGCAATTGATACACTCACAATAAAGTGGTAACATAGCAAAGTGATCTCTGTTTAGAAACTTCTCATATCTATGGCTCTGTTTTTTCCAAGGAATTTATGAAATAGGCACCATATTAGTAGAAACTTAGGGTGTTATGAGAATTAAATGAAAAAAAGAGATAAATGACTTAGCACAGTATTTGACATACAATAAATGATAAATATATTTTAACTATTAATTACTACATCTTTATTTAAAAATTTAAACTAACCTTTATTTCAAAATATAAAGTCAATTATTTGACTAATTTTGAAAAAATATCCATCTTCTATAGTACTGCATATTTCAAGAAATAATTGTCCTTTTTATTTTCCCTCTTGAACTTAATTTTAACAAAAAGGAATCTGGTTCAGCATAGTTTTTCATGATGCCATTTCACCATAATACCTTGTCAGACCAAGTACATATTCTTATCAGGGGCAGAAATTTTAAAGTTACATTTAGATCTGATTCATTCCCCAAACTAATATAAATGTTTACGGACTGGGCCTTGCCATTCTGAAGAGTTCTTATGCCAAAAGAGAAGTTTGTTACAAAAGTAAAGCTTGCCAGAGGAAGCTACCAGTATATAGACAGTACCAGTACCTGTCTATATACTGACATAATGCCAACTCTTAATAATTATGAATTATGTACAGAGGAGCCAAGTTGTAGATAAAACATTTATATTTTCAAAGTACATTTGTTCTCTCATCTGCATTTGAAGGGGCCAATTTTACAAAATTGACTTCAAACACAATTACACTGGGAAGAGATGATTTGAAAAAAGCTGGGCAGTCATCCAGTTTCCCTATACTGTCTCTATAGCTAGCTTCAGCTGAAATGGATGCGAGTTTCATTCTTTACCTGCCTTCCTAGAATCAGACAATATGATTAAATATTCAAACCTCATAGTGATTCTCAAGGAGAAAAGTAAATATTATCTAAATGTATGTCCTGCTAATGACATAATAATCACATAGAATATTTCAAGTATCTTCAAAATATAATATTTTACTTGCACATCCCTAATGTAATACAACAAAAGGAACTGTGTGACAAAATCTTACACTATTTTTAGCAATCATATTATTTGTTGGTAGTACTGTTGTTATTCTATTATTTTGTTAAAACTGCTGTGTTTTACAGGATGAAGCAATTGAACAATGTGATACTATCATTCTTCGTGTCATTGATAAGTAGTTTTAGCAGGGAGAAAACAGGTACATATATAAAAAGTAAAACCCCTAGAGTCTCTTGATGTGTTATGTATGCATATATGTATAAGTTTTTCTTAGTTTTGCCCACTGAAAAAGCATAGAAATGATGGCTAACATAGTAATAAATAAACTCTCCACAGCTAGTGATCCTCAATGCCACTTCCAAGGCCTTCTTGGAAAATGGTTGATTCTTCTCTGGGATAGGAAATGTACAAGATGAGTTTGGATTATATTGTGACACAAGATAGAAAGTCATTAAAGACTATATGTGGATTGTGTCAGTAGGACTGAGAAGTCACTATGAAGAGGTTCTCTGCTGGAAACTGATTATTGTCAACAACCTCCATTGCTAGAAGGTCAGAGCTAGTTTGCTCACTGTTTTAGTTCATTGCTCTGAAAGGTCAGAGCCAGTGCACTCACTGTTCAGTTGAAGCATTATTAGTTGACTACTCTGAAAGGTCAGAGCTAGTTCCCTCACTGTTTAGTTGAAACACTGTTAGCTTAAGCAGTCTCCACCTGTTGCCTTATGTAAATCTCTGTTATTGGAGTTTCCTTCCCAAGGGCTATGGGTGTATCCCATAGTCTCAATAAAAGGGATACTAGGCCAGAGCAGGGGTAGTCCTCCCACTAGAGGTGGGCTCCCACTTGGCCCCCAATATCGCCAAATTAATACATTTTCTAGTCTCTTTTCCAGAACCCAAACCCTGAACTACGTGGTTCATGAAAGGGATTCCCATAGTTCTCACTGGCCAAAGATGGAGCAATTTGAACATCTAAAAGGATAAAGCTGCAATGGATGAAACAGTAAATATGATTAAATATTAAATATACTAATATGTCTGATGCTAAATTTTAGATATATTAAATATATACAAGTATTTTTTATAATTTAATGACATTGAATAATTGAATGAGTTGGACGATGTATAATAGATGTACTTTTCTTTTTTTAAATATGTTTTTATTGATTTTAGAGCGGAAGGGAAAGTGAGAGAGATATAAACATCAATGACAGGAGGGAATCATTCATTTACATGACTGTACGTGTAGTTGCCTCTTGCACACCCCCTACTGGGGATCAAGCCCACAACCCAGGCAGTGCCCTGACTGGGAATTGAACTGTGACCTCCTGGTTCATGGATCAATGTTCAACCACTGGGCAATAGATGTACTTTTCTTCTTAGTTCAACAAATATTAATCAATTGGGCTAAGGATATAAAAATGAATAAAATGTGACTCCTGACTTAGGGAATTGAAGTTTAAGGAGATAGGCATTTACAAAATAAGTTTAAATATGTAGAATTCCAAAGTCTTCATGCAGTTTTATGTTTTAATACCTTTATAAGTATAAATGTCACACAAGTATACAAATCAATGTGTGAAAAGTAAATCTAAATTTTAAAAAGATTAATATATTTCTTATTAAAACAACATGACCACTGTGTTGTGCTGTAAGTTGCTCAAGTTAAATGCCAAACTTTATAAAAACTTGAATCAGATCTTGGTCCTCAGTGACTAAAAGGACTGCATTTATAATCCTAACCATATAATTATTCAAAGAATGAAGCACTGATGCATGCTTGACAAAGTCTAAGGGAGACATATCAGGTGACTGAGATGGTTGAGTTTTTCCATAGGTCTAAAATACTGTCACATACCCAGTGCCAATAAATTCAATAAAAAGAAAAAACAGAAACAAAAACCCATATACTGATGTTAAAATTAAAAACTTATTTGAGATAAACAAAACTAAATAATAAAAAATTGAAATAATTTGATTTTCAAATCCTGTTTGTAGTATATTTATATGTGGGAAGTTATTAAAACTTAAATCTGCATAAGACTTTTGGGACACCCACAATTACTATAATAAAGGCAGGTTCATAGGGCTAGGGTTACAGATGAAGATATAACTTACTGTCTTTAAAAAAAATCTAGATAGTTGGTTTTTAATTTGGTCTTGAAAAAAATAGGTCTTGAGGGGGAAAAAAGAGGCATTATTACAAAAGCAATGGAATTACACTCAAACACAGCTATTGCAGTAATTTTCAGATTTTAGTTCTGTATATATGTAAGAATCACTTGGGGAGTAGGTGAAAATGCAAATCTCAGGTTTATCCCCAGAAATACAGATTTAGTAGATTCACAGTGAAGGCCCCCAAGATAATTTTGATAAAGATAGTTTGAAAAATAATATTTTATAGGACATGTTATAGAATGCCAAATCAAATCAAACAAACATGATCAAACATATAGAATAAATAAAACTGTAAATGGATTTAACAATAGTATGTATCTGAGGGTTCACCCTAAACAGTTCTTAGCTCCTTATTCAGAGCTATGTGTTTTAATTACACAGTCCCCAAATTTGTTGATTGGTGATTTTACTTCTACCCTGTTTCCCAAAAATAAGACAGGGTCTTATATTAATTTTTGCTCCCAAAGATGCGCTAGGTCTTATTTTCAAAAGATGTCTTATTTTTCCATGAAGAAGAATACGGTACACATTTATTGTTAAATGAAAATAAAGGAAATTTATTACCTGTATACGGTACGGTAGTACGGTAGTTGTCAACACAAACCAGACAAACTGTGAATCCTACAGTATCAAGAATTTACTCATTTATTCAATGACAATCATATCATCTTCTGGAATATCATCATAACAATCCAATTCCTGAATTTCCTGGTGAATTTCTCGTGACTCCATTTCTTTCAGAATCAGTGGACCAAATCTCTCATGTTTAGCCTAGGGGGGCCTTATTTTCGGGGGGGTGCCTTATATTTCACTCAGAAGGAAACCTGAGAGTACTTCTTATTTTCGGAGGATGTTTTATTTTCGGGGAAACACGGTAGTAAACTTTCTTCCTTTAGTAGCTAACTACTTTAAATTAAGTGCTTCTACTTGACTGCATTTCTACTTTTATTCAGCCACATTGCCCTGTTTGTTTATGAAAGCCACAGGCTTTCACAAAGGGCAGGGCATAGCATAATAAGAACAAAACAACAAAGTGGAACAATAAAAAGTGCATATTAACCTGCTGCTATGTATTAGGAAGAAGAATAGGAAATGACTATGTTCTATTTAGGGAAGGTATACTTTTATGGAGTTCATTTTATAATGCTAAATATTTAAATAGCCCTAGGTACTTTGGGGATTCATCTTATTAGGAAGTTATTTTATTTCCATCAAAATGCAATTTTAAAATATTTGCTTTTCAAATGTGGGTTTTATTAATATTTACGGTCAAATCCTTCCCCAAAAGATCATACCCTAAGTCTTAAAAAGAAAAGGGCACTGAATATGAAGAAATCTACATTTTATGAACCTATTCATGCTATGGAAAGGTACACCTCTGACGTTCTAGTTATTTTTAGGTTAGGATTAAATTTAGATTTTAAAATTGGATTTAGAGCTAAGCCACTATATACTCCCTAGAGTTCTCTTCAGTAGCTCATGCTGTCCTTTACAATACATGCAGAATAACACTTGCATTTTTTCTTTACCCTTCCATATAATGCTTCTACAAATCATGTGATGCACATTTAAATGCACCAAATTCCTAATAAGACAATATCCATAAAAATCAGGAATGTGTCTTCAATTTTTATTACTTTCTTAGAAAATAAGCATGCACCTAAACTCGCCCACAGATGAGCTATATGCCCACACAGGATCATGATCAGTTATCTTTTCTGTGAAACTATTATGTAATTGTTACACTGAAGAGAATACATAGAAAATTGCTTTGGCAACAAGCTTTAAGCACCTGGGGGTCATAATGCTCAATTCAAGTAATATTACTTATCAACTGTATCTATCTATCTATCTATCTATCTATTCATAAAACAATACATAAGTTATTAACATTGAATGCATAGAGTGAAGTAAACCAGTGTATGTCTAATGCAATATACAATTATATTTCATGAAACTTTATAATTATAAATGCTATATAATTTTCATCTGTCTCTTTTTAGTATATATTATAGTATAGTTGTACAATTAATATAAAATACTGTTTTGCTTATAAGTAATATTTAAATGATTCACCTATGCAAACCTTTGATAATGGTATCTGCATATAGAATACTTCACATGTTCAATTAGTAAGCTTTCAAAATATCTTCATATGGTTATGTCGTTAACCTGTAATGAGTTACTGTTATATTCTCATTCATTCATCCATTCAGTCAAATCACAATTCCATTCACCAAAAAGGTTTTTTGGGTATCTTTTAAATGCAATTTACTATTAGGCACTACTGGATGATAAAATATAAATTAAGCTTGGTCCCTGGAGATCATAATTTCATTATTTAGTGGAGAAAAAAACATTCAACTGCTAATACAAAATAGTTAATATAAATGCTAACAGAATATTCCATAAAAAGGAGATAAATTCTGACTTGTTAACTCTGGAATGACCTTATGGAAGAGATATATTTTTTTTAAAAAATATATATATTTTATTGATATTTTACAGAGAGGAAGGGAGAGAGATAGAGAGCTAGAAATGTCGATGAGAGAGAAACATCGACCAGCTGCCTCTTGCACACCCGCTACCGGAGATGTGCCCGCAACCAAGGTACATGCCCTTGACCGGAATCGAACCCGGGACCTTTCAGTCCGCAGACCGACGCTCTACCACTGAGCCAAACCGGTTTTGGCTGGAAGAGATATTTTAGCTGGCATTAAATAGTTTTGAAGTCTGGAGATTGGTGGTCCACAGTCCAGACAATTTTAGATTGTGCAAACACATGGACAAAGGCACAACCAAAGGACTTGTATGCATGCATATTAGCATAGCCAATGGACACAGACCCTGTGGTGGTGGGGGTTTGTCCTGGGGGGGGGGGTGGCTGAGGGAGTCAATCGGAGAAAAAGGAGATATATCTAATACTTTAAACAATAAAAAAAGTAAGGAGACTATTTGGCCAGAGCATAGGTTAAGTGGGATAGATATAGTGGGAAGGAAAGCCTAGACAGTAATGTGCAGTCATTTAGTGGAGAACTACCAATGCTAGACTGGAGAAATGTTTATTAGTTTTAAAGTAAATAGGATTTTAATTTTTTCTGTAACGTTCTATTTTGGAGCTCCTTTCCACTAGGATAACAAAAACTTATCTCAGCCAATTAATGATTTCTTGTGACTTTCCTTCATGAGGGGTTAGTCAGTGTAGCTAACCTAGCGCCATGGTGCTTAATAGCAATGTGAAAGGTGACTGTGCTGGGGTGGGAGTGGAGTTCAAACTCTCTGGTCTAACAACTCCCATTGCTATTTCTTGTTAACTTATCTCATGTTCCTTTCCTCTTTTCCTCTCCTTTAGTTACAAGAGTAACTTTGATGCTATGTCTCAGACAGGGAATCTAAGTAAAGGTGCGCTGTCTTCTGAAACATGCCGTGTAAACATTTCATCCCAAAGGAAGATGGAAAAGTGTGCATTTTACTCTGATACATTTTGCTCACAGGTATTTCAATGTGGGAAGTATGTGATCAAAGGGATGTTTTATGAAAATGATGGGGAAGAAATTGAGGATTTAGAATGGAGAAAAACTGGAGGTAAGATCAGTCAGAATACTCTTTCATTAGAAAATATGTATGTAATTAGGGCTTGAACTAAGGTTATGAAGGTGGAAGAGGAGATGAGAAGAGTTGGATGACATACACATAGCCAGGAATGAGAGAACGGGGCAACTGATTCATTAGTACAGAGAATCATAGAGAGGCAGAAATTAAACATTACTCCAGGGATTCAAGGCTCAGCAAATGGACAAATGATGTAATAGATACAGTAGGAGGAGAGAATTTGGAAATAATAAAATAATTTTGGGAATATGAAATTAGAAGTGGCTGAGAGGACATATTACACAAAGTTGTCTAGCAAGCAGCTGAAAACACTGAACTAGATCTAAAATAGAGCCAAATGTGGGAGATATTGACAGTTAAAGGTACAAGAAAAACAACACATTCCTAAGAAAAAAGTAATTTTAGTGAGAAGATAGCTGAGAACAAAGCTCCGACAATGCTTATGTTTAGGAGCCAAATGGAAGAAGAATAGTTGCGTGGCCAGGCATAAATGGAGAAAGTAATGTTCCAGACACATATCTAATAAGACTTTTAGCAATAACAGAGTTACAATAATATGCTCTATTTCTGTGCTGCCTAATTGGGTAGCCATTAGACACATATGGCTATTGAGTATTTAAAATGTGGCTAGTGCAAAAGAGACAGAATTTGTAATTTTATTTAATTTTAATTAACTTCAATTTACATTTCAATTGCCACATGCAGCTAGTATTTACCACTTTAGACAGTAGTACAGGCCTAGAGAATTATACTAAAGTCTATTCAAAATGGGAAGACATTTAGCAACCATTTCAAACAATTAACATTAAAAGCAATATCTGGGAAGAAAATGAAGGAATTTAGTTCTCAGGTATTAACCAGATGCTTTTTTTCCCTTTCAGCAAAGAGCAAATTCCAGTATATAATGACATCTATAGTAGCAGCACAGTACCATGAAACCAGTTCTCTCTGAAAGGATAATAGATAGGAAAAAGTCACGAAAAGATACTCAAAGCATCTACTACATAGCTTTGTGGGCATACAGAAAACAGTTCCAGGGAGAAAACATTTGCAATGGATAAAAGGTATCAGTCCAAACTAATTTTATATTCATTAAAGACTGAAAGCTGTCTGCGTATCTTGAGTGCAAAGAAGAACATCCATGGTGAATAGACAGGCGTCAGCAGTCTTCTTGAATATGAAATCAAAATGCAATTGTTTAACAAGCTAGAAGTAGAATCACCCCACAAAGACTTCCTTGGCAATCCCTTCACCATTTTGACAGCCTCAATGAACATAAACTTGTTAGTGGTCATGCTGTTGTTTTGGAAATGAGAGGAGCAAAGCTCATGGTATCTATTGAAATAATAATAAAAAGAAACCTTTTTTTTTTAAAAATAAAAAGAATAAGCTTAAGATTTTAATTAAGTTAAATAAGGTTATGAATTGTAACAAAATGAGCAATAAATAAAGAATTGGATGAGAATGTGGGTGGGCATGACCTTAAAGGCCTATAGTCTTTGTGTCTGTGAACATATTCACATTGTTCTGTACCTTGCATCACATCCCTGTTCAGAATTCTACTTCCTCTCCCCCAGAAAGCCATCTAAACTGAAGCACCCATTTAGCTCTAATCACTCGTCTTTCGGTTGAAAATAAAAGATTTATATCCAGATAGTCGGATGGGTGTGAGATGGGTGTGGAAACTAATCTTTTAGCACATAGAGACGTGTGGGGTGCAGGCAGAAGTGAGGCTGATTGATTTTTCAACAACCAAATGGCTCTCTAACATATCCAAAACCACTGAGGCTTTTCAAAATTGAACTGTGAAAAGGGATAAAAAGTAAAAATGTCAATTCAAGGTACAAATGGCAAGAAAACTCATTAGAGTGAGTCTGTGATCCCTGTAACTTTAATAGCTTTGTTTTAACGACCTAAAGAGGCAGTGAGCTAATCCCCATTATGAACTAAATTTGTTTATTCTGCCTGTCATGAGTTAAGACTTAAATGGTTTTGAATGGCCCATCTGATAACTAACTGTACATATTTCATGCTTCCATCCGTTATCTATTTGTTAGTCGTATTCTCTCCCATTAGACTGCCAATATTTTGGGAAAGAAGAAACTATATTCAGCACCACTGTCTCTTTAATTTCTCAAGGTGCCCTATACACTCTATAAACATAATATGAATTTATCAGTTATCATTTTTATTCAATTCTCTATTTTCACATTCTATCATAAACATTTTATACTGGTTTTACAGATGAGGTATAAAAATGAAACCTGTAAAGCCATATTTTTTATTTTTTAAATGTCTTTATTGATTAAGGTGTTATATATGTGTCCTTATTCCCCCATTACCTCCCCATCCCCTCACTAATGCCCTCACCCCCCTGTTGTCTGTGTCCATTGGTTAGGTAAAGCCATATTTTTTAGAAACAAAACTTTTAATTTCTGAATAAATTAGTATAGTACATTTAGTTTCTTCGCACTTTTATTTTGTACAAAAATAAACTGAGTTTCACAGTTTTAAAATAATTTTAAATGTGTTTTCTTTTAAACGTAATTTGTATGATCCAGCAGATATTTTCAATAAAATATTTGAAACTTTCTCTGCGTGAAGATTCATACTATGTAAAAGATATAAAAAATTTTATATGCATACAATGAAACTAACAATTCTTTGTAATAAAAACCCCCTCTCTAGCTGTTCTTAAGATATTCAAGGTATTTATTATAATGGCCATCTAATATATTATCAGGGAAAGAAAAATCTGTATAGCATATGATTGTCTATCCACTATGCTGTACACCTGAAACGAATACAAAATAATATTGAAATGTAAACTGTGTTGAAAAATAAAATTTAAAAAAGAAAACCTATGTGTAGCCGGTGTGGTTCATGGTTGAGCTGTGACCTAAGAACCAAGAGGTCACCAGTTCAATTCCTGGTCAGTGCACATGTTAGGGTTGCAGGCTCGATCCCCAGTAAAGGGGTATGCAAGAGGCAGCCAATCGATGTTGATGTTTCTCTCTCTCTCATCAATGTTTCTATCTCTCTATTCTTCTCGCTTCCTCTCTCTCTAAAATAAAATAAAAAAAAACCACATTTAAAACAAATTTTTAAAGAAAACATATAGGGTGTAAATGATGAGTGACAATTTTTCCCTTGTGATAAATTCAAATAAAGAGTTCAAGTAAAGATAAATACCATGCCCTGTTATAAATAAAAATGTAAACTGAACACTAATTCTTCAATTCAAAATCATCCACTTGGCTGCCACACAATAAATAGAAGTTATGGTATATTTGAAACAAATTTCAAGTAGTAGTTAAAAATTCCTCACCCCATATTATCTTAGTCCCTTTTATCTATTTAGATTGCATTTTCTTGGACAAAAAATGGAACAATTTTTCTCAGTAACTGCAACATTTAAAAAGTGCCATTTATATGAAAAGATACTTAAACGATAATAGTTAATTGTCCAAATAAAAGTACTAGCTTAAATCTAGGCTTATTTTGGTCTACCTTCAAAAGAAATACTACACAGAATCAGTATCATTTAGGGGTTCTTAGTAGTAATACTGAGTGATTATGAGGCAGAATTTTAGGCTCTGAAAAAATTCTAGAGGTTTTCCCCACTGCCACCAAACCTACCATCCATATTCCAGTAAGTTATACTTAAAATACCAAGGGACACATACACATGCATATAAAAATGCTATTGAGATTCTTCAAACTTAATCTTTACCAAGCTTTTTCTTCATTTAAAATTTTCCACATAATTTTATTGCCTCTTTCCTTATATTCAAATAAATATTGCTGTCCTTAACATCCTAATATAATGCCATACTAGAATTCTTAATAGATTCATGGTTGTGGCAAACTTTTATTATGATTTCTAAATATATACTTCCTTTTTTAAAGGTAAAAGTAAACTTCCTTGAGCCACTAAAATCTACCATGGATATGTGATTTACGTTGTCAAATGAAATGCGAGCAGAAATGCTGTCTCATTTCTATGCAGAAACTTTAAGAAGCAGTGCATAATTCACCATGCTTTTTGCCCTCTGCCATGATGACCAGCAGTGTTCAATAAAAGACTGTTCTGGAATATTCACCCCCTTTCCTCCCAGTGTAATCCTAGTATCTGACAGCATACAAAAGAGAACTAAGTATATGATAGACATGCTTGCTTGGTTGGAATATGAACACCTTTCTAAACAGGATGGGGTCTTCTGAAGCAATGAGTTCTCTATTAAGTTTCAATGGGAGCGATTTCAGGATGTGTCACTTAGGGAATGGCAAGGGAGGTCACCTTTGATTCTATTTTCATTCAGAAAGGAGCACATTCATTTAAAGTAAGTAGCTAACTTTAGACTTGGAAATGCTGAAAGCCAGAAGCATAAAAATAAATGTATTTAATAAAATACTATAATAGCCATATCAGAAGTCTACATAAAAAAGAGGCTGCTCTGGGCTCTGAAGTGAAGAATATGTAGAGTAGAGCTATAGTAACCCAGGATGGACATGAAGCATGGGCACTGAACACGAGTGTTATTATAAGCCCGTAATATTTTCAAGTTGTTTTATTACTGTAGCATACTATAACTTACCTTAACTGATACAATCCTAAACCAAATAAAAGCAGAAAAAAATAAAATACATATGCAAATGAAGCCCTGAGTTAATGCAATAACTATTCCAGGAATTTTACATGCTGTATCTCTTCATTCTAGGAATTATGAGTTCTACCTTTTAGAGGTGTTGTATCACTCCTCACACATTATAATTTATAATCAACCTCAGATTGCATTCTGCTACCTTGATGTAAATCTAGTCTTTTCCCATCTTGTATTTGCAGATAATTTTGCTTCATTTTATAAGAATAATTTATGCTTATTTGTCCTAATTACTTAAATCTGCCTGGTTCTTCAACATGCCTGTTAATTAAAATTTCAAATAATTATTTCACTTGTATTAGGGTGCATCTGAATTACCTAACTGATACTTGTGGTCATCCTAACCCAACTCAAGGGGCATGTGTTATTAAAAACTTACTTTGTCAGCAGAGGCAAAGTGCCTTAGAAAATTAGTGCCTATAATTAGTAACTCTATATTTTCTTTGGTTTGTCATCTTGTCCTTGATAATAAAAGGCTAATATGCAAATTGTCCCCTCAACCAGGAGTTTGACCAGGGGGTGGGGCCAGCAGGCTAACCACCTGTGGCCCCTCCCCCTAGCCCTCCCCTACCCCTGACTGCCAGACCCCACCATTGCACCAATTTGTGCACTGGGTCTCTAGTGTAGGAATAAAAATTTATATTTTGATTTAATGATCTAATATACATAAAGCATAATATGACTCATAAATGTTAAACTATAAATTATCATTATTCCTTCTTGTTTTACTAACTCGAGTTCCTACCCCTGTCTGTTGATACCACATTAGTTTCTAGCACTGTTTTTTTCCCTTATTACAAATGCATAATGACCATTTTTATTAATAATATATTTGATGTTTCAAAGAAAAAGTCTAATACTCTTGGATATGCATTTATAGCACAGATGGACTATAAACAACTGATAACTACAGTTGTACATTTTCAAGTTTAGTCTTCTTTATAAACATAAGGGCTCTGGACTGCTATGACTTATAAGTAGCTGAGTCTCCTGATCCACAGTTCTTAATCATTCAGCCTATGTTGAATATGAGGAATATGTATTTTTTGTTTGTTTGTTTTGTTAATCCTCACTCAAGGATATTTTTTCCCATTGATTTTTTTTTTTAGAAAAAGTGGATGGGAAGGGGAGAGACAGAGAAAGAGAAATATCAATGTGAGAGAGACACATCGACTGAGCTGGGGATTGATCCTATAACTTAGTTATGCTCCCTTGACCAAAGCTGAATCTGCAATGACCCTTCAGTCCAAGGGTCGATGCTCTAACCATGAGAAAACAGGCTAGGGTGGGAATATGTATTTTTAACAAGCTTCCGCAGATGAATTATGGCTTGGGAAACACTGTCCTTGATCACATACATCTTTTTCCTACCTCATACTCATGTCACATTAAATCTTTAAAGTATGAGTACAGCACAGTGGCCATCAACTTTGACTCCATAATAGAATCAATTGAGGCATCATTTAAGAAACACTGTTTCCAACCCCTGATGCAGAGAATCTAATTTAATAGGTCTTGGATGGGGCCCAGATATCAGTATTTTTAAAAATCTCTTTACTTGATTCTAAGGTGAAGCCAAACTTGAAGAGCAATGAGCATAAAAATATGACAAACCACATCAAAGCACCTGCATTTAAGTCCTGGCCATGCAACTTATTATGTCATTTTCCCTCTCTAAAATTCTATTTACTCACTTACAAAATTGAGATAATGACATAGAGTCTACCTAATTCACGTGATTGTTGTGAGGAATAATTCTGATAATATATTTTAAAAGCACTTTGCCAAACTCAAAATAATGATATTATTCCTGCTTATTAATCTTTATACAGCCATTTTTTGCTAATAATTTTAAATGTCATAAGTAATAAAGTTAATCCAGATGATATGGTTTGAGAGAGGGGTTACAAAGGTAAACAGAATAGCCAAAAGCAGAATATATTTCCATTCTACAAGGCAGTTTGCAATCCTTTTGGGGAGACAATGTAGATAGTTTAAAGGAGAAGAAACTGGAAGTCTAGTGTGATATTGAGTGGGGTGAGGAGGGCTGTGAAAAACAGTGATATATTAAATAGGAAATCAATAGTTATGATATTAATAACTGCTGAAAAACACTAGGCTAGGCATTTCAAAAGGCATTAAATACTTTGGGGATAGCACTTAAATGGGAGCAAGATACACAATAATATATTTACAAAACAAGAACTAAAATAGATACCCTAATCAAGCCTTTTGATTTCCTTATGTTCTTTGATAATTCCCACTCTGGTACTGTGAAGTTCTATAGTACCATATTCTAAATTACTTTATGGCTCAGGATTCCAATTTGGTAGCAGATCAAATTGAAAAATTTTAATCTGCAACAAAAGCATTCTAAATGATTCTCAGAAATGAATACATGGATTTATTTGGGAAGTGTGGGAAGTAGATTGGACAGTAATGAGAACCTCTTTTTTAAAATCCTTATCCAAGGATATGTTTTTACTGATTTTAGAGAAAAGGGAAAGCGAAAGAGAAATAAAGAGAGAGAAAGAAACATTGATGTGAGAAACAGATGCGTTCCATCAAACCCTTGAACTTTTTGGTGTTCGGGATGATGGTCCAACCAACCAAGCCACTAGCCATCATAATGGGAACCTTTTCAAGCTCCAGAACCAGCTGCCCCCTGCCCCGCCCGAGCCTCTGGTCTTCTCGTTCTCTCCTGTGATTTCTTTCTCCTCCCCTCCCCAATTCACTTGTTTCACAGCAGAGACTGGTACTGTCACCACTGATTTTCCCCAACTCAAGTCCCTATAATTTTAAGAAGGACTTGTATACATGCATATAAGTACAACCAATGGACACAAAACTCTGGGGAGGGAGGGCATGTATGGGAGGAGGGGGGCAATGGTATATGTACACAGATAATAATTTAATAAAAAATTAAAAAAAAGAATTTTAGCAGGTACATAGTTTAGTCCATAATAGTCTTCATCAAAATTAAAAACTTCTGCTCTTTGAAAATTATCTTTAATAAATGAAAAATAAGCCATGGGCTGGAAGAAAAAAAAAGAATTAAGAGAAGGAATAAGAAGAATCAGATCAGCCTTAAAGTTTAAATGACTAATTTTGTATAAGTAACAATCATAATATACCTGGATTTTATCAACTTTGAAAAATGAGAATTTCCCATTTACTTGTTTTTTAGATCTTCATCAGCATCAAAATGAGTTACAGCAGCTACATTTAAAATCTGGTGATTTTTATAACTGCTCCTGCATTCAAACTGCTGCATTATGTTGTTAGGTTCAAATATACGAAGGAAACATGGTCTCCCACTGATATGTTATTGGAAAAAAGTATTCTAAGAGCCTTTTCAGGTAATTATGCCTATTCTTCTTTATAATACTATGCTAAAACTTGCGAAGTGGACGTCTACTTAATGTGAGTTACAGTGTGGAATCTGATGCCAAATAATAACCTTTTCATAACATGCTACATTAAAATCCATTGGTCTAAAAAACCTTTTTTTGGAGTGAACTTTTAAGGGGAAAAGGAATAATTTCATTCTTTCAACTAACTGGAAACATAGCAGTGCATGGAGCAGACGCCTGCCTTCACCAAGTTTCCAACAGCTTATAGTCTCTTAAATGGATTGGTCTTACTTCTGGTTCAATTCTTTACGAAAGAAAAAGTACAGTATATTGGAAATGGTAGCATATCAGAGCTCTTTTGAAATTTATTTTATCATCCTAAGAGTTACAAATCACCTAACCCAGCTTTCTACACCTGTTTCCATATAGGTAACATAGCGATAATGTATAAGTTCTTCCATCTTTTTAGGGTCTTTGTGAGAAAATTTTAAAAGCCTCTTGAAAGGTGAATCGTACAAAACATGAATCCATATCCTGCCATTTGATTATTAACCAGGAATCAAGCCCATAACCTCTTGCTTCATGAGTCAATGCTCAACCACTGAGCAACACTGCTAGGGCTAAATAAACATTTTGGTTAGTACTGTATAGTATGTGACACATCTAGTTCTTTTGTTACTACTAATGATAATGCTATCTATATCTTTTAAAGTGTTTTGGCAGGATGATCAGATAACATACAATATAGTCTAGGTTTGTAAAAGAATAAACCTATGAAAATTATATATTTCAGCATTTTCATATAATATACAATAAAATTTTTAGTTTTTGTTCATAAGTCAGTCCAATGACAGAAAACTGAAAAAATAATAAATTATTATATCTCAACGTTCAAACAGTGCTTTTCTAAAATTTTAATTAGCATGCAATAATTTCATCATTATTATTTTACTTTTCATTTTGAGCCTTCATAAAATTGGCAGCTACCAATAATCATTTTAGTATCGTTTATATCAAGAATGAGAATTTCTCTGTGCGTGTGTGTCTGTATCTAATTATAATGCTATATGCTAGGCCTTTGGAGGAACACAGGCATACACATATAACATAAAGCCAGCTTTGCAAATTCTACATATTTTTGTTTTATATTTGTCTTCAGAAAAAAGTGTTCATGTTTTCTGAGTACTATGCCTAATAGTTGATATCTAATTTCTGATTCCCCATATTAGGATTATATAGAAAAGTTTTAAAATACATTGGTTTTGCTTCTGCATGATCAACTAAAAGAGCTGAAGAAAACAAAGGATTAAGTATCTGAGCCGTGTGTGTGTGTGTGTGTGTGTGTGTGTTTAAATACAAATTGAAAAACAGTATCACCTTTCATATTGTCTTCAACAGGTATGCTAAGTAATATCATTCATATTGTTTAAAATTACATATAAAGCTTGTCCTGGTTTTGGTCTGAAATGCCCCAGTTTCAATCTCAAGAGTCCAGGCCAATTTTCAGGTCACCTAGAATGTCTCGTTCAGGAAAGTTTGAACACTAATTTTCAGAATATAGAAAAAAATAGTATTTAAAATTGTGTTTCAGATGAATCAGAAACTATCCTGGCTGGGCTTTTATGTTTTAATACTACAAGAACCATAAAATATGTGTTCTGCTTACCCTAGTATATTTTTATGTATATTTTAGAACCTTACATATATTTACCACTTGAATCTTAATATCCCTTTTAGAACACACATTTTGTATGACTATCTATTATGTACTGGCCTTTTGCTTTTACACATTTTGAGTTCTCCATTTTCAACTCGAGGTTATTTGAATATGTAAATAGGGACAGCAAATTCATAGGTAATCAAAATGAACCTTTGCATTACATTTAAACATGAACATTTCAAAATATCTTCCAGAACATGCAACACAATCATCCATTTGCATTAAAATAGAAAGAACATCCAAAATTCAACCAAAATCCCTTTAAAAAAGTAAGTTATTCTAGAAATAGGTTAATCTTCATTGCCACTAACTATCAAAAGTAAGCGGAGTATCACTCCTTTAAATGTTTTTGTGGAGTAAAAAACTGACTTTAGTTTCCAAAGGCATTTTTGCTATATAAAATAACTAAACTTGCCATTTACTACACACCCACAAAATGCCAGGTTAACAGCAAGAACAATCACAATATTCACAGCAGTAACGTTTTTAAATATTATGGGATAATAATGAAAATTACCATATTCA
Organism: Pipistrellus hanaki; assembly: GCF_964339955.1. Lineage (NCBI taxonomy): Eukaryota > Metazoa > Chordata > Mammalia > Chiroptera > Vespertilionidae > Pipistrellus > Pipistrellus hanaki. Next base: position 93,982,410 of record NC_140524.1, read on the forward strand.
AAATATATATGTGTATATACATGAAAATAGGCTGAAATAAAATAGGCAAAACGATATCAGGGTTTTTCTTTGGGTGGAAGAATTATAAGCAAGTTTCTGTTTTTCTTTTCATTACTCTAAATTTTCCCATTTAGAACAGATCATCTTACTTTTATAATTTAACAGTAGAAAATAATCAGGCGAGTTTAGAATGGGCTGCATATAAACCTTCATACCAATGCATACAGTAAACCAGGACCATAAACTGCCTTTCAACATCTAAATTAACTTTAATTTCTTGGTGATGATTCTCTGTTAAGATTTTTTGAACAGTAAATGCTATTTCTTCAAATTTTATTTTATTTTTTTCAAATTTTAGATTGTGGGGAAGCAAAGTGTTGACTATGCAGTAGGCAAAAATTACAGACTTAAAATAGATTGATGTCTTGGAAATGTCTCTAGAATTTCTTTTTTCTTTGCATTTCTTCTCTAAAGTTATTTTACAAAATCTTATCTGAGGACACTACTGATCTTCCCCCTCTCCTCCTGCTGACTTTCAGCTGGAAATAGTAAGGGAAAGTAAAGTGTTTTGAACACTATTCAGAAAACCAGTGATATACAAAAACATGCAAAAATGTATATAAAGGTTTGAAAAATGAGCAAACCCATAAGGAAACAGAAATTTTCATTCATACAATTTAGAGGAGACTCTTTCAGGTAAAATTATATTGTCAGAACTTGAATTTTAAAAGGAAGTTTTTTTCCACTCTGTATTTAACATTTCGCGTCTGATTTTACATGCTTCACATGTTGACATTTTTCTCTCAGCATGAATCCAGATTTCACTGTATATGCAGCTGAAGAAAATTAACACCAAATACAAAGGGAAAAATAACGTGTACATCTATCATTTAGAACAAAGTTGCTATTCTAATTTATTTTGCCTAGTCTCTATTTCTCACTCATTTTATAATAAAGAATATTTCTTTTTTTAATTTTCCTTTTCACATTAAAAAAAAGAAATCCTCACTAGAGGATATTTTCCCGTTGATTTATTTTAAGAGAGAGTGGAAGGGAGAGTGAGAGACAGAGAAACCTCTATGTGAGAGAGACACATCGATTTGTTGCCTCCCACATGCAACCCGACCAGAGCTGGGGATTAAGCCTGCAACTGAGTTATGTACCCCTGACCAGAATTGAACCTGGGACCCTTCAGTCCACAGGCCAATGCTATGTCTACTGAGTCAAACTGGCTAGGGCTCCTCTTCAAATTTTTGAACTTCTGAAATAATTCTGATTTTGTTCTCCAATAATGTATAGAATTATGTTTGTAGATGATAAAGGCAGTTACATGGTTTGTTCAAGGTGAAATAATCATGAAGCAGGAGGGCTAAGCCTAAAGTCTCTTAATACTCTATCCACACCCTCTTTGCCTTGCTCCAAATGTTCTAAGTTTTACCAAAGTTTCATCTTGCAAACCATGCTTTTGTGCCCGTATCTTAACTGGTGACAATATAATTGATCACTTTTGTGTTTGAAGTGCAAAATATAAAAATGGTACAGAAGGAATACTTTCAGGTGAAGCTAATACCCATTAGGGTAGGCATCTTGACAATTATTTCAATGCTGACAAGAAATGCGTGGGTACCTGTCTCATTTTTCTGATGTAGTTGCTGACAGTACTCTAAATGAAGCTTCAGTTCTTTGGTAGAATTCTTTCCTTTAAAGATTTTAAATCCAGTTTCCATTTTTTTTTCTCAAATGCATTATTATACACAATATTATATGGGGAGGAAAGTCTTAGGGGAGATCACTTTAAAAGACTTCAAGTATAACTAAACCCATCACAACTGGAAGTAAGTAAAACAGAGGAGATTAAATAAATTCCTCCAAAGAGACTTTGCTAAAAGGAATTTACATTATCTTTCCTCTTTAACACTAGCATTACTTTAGAATCTAAAGTTTAGATCTAAGTAGCCAATGTCAAGCAGCACTTTCCACTTATTTCATAGTACCACCCCCTTCTGGGTTAAGATCGAAAAAAGGCTATTTATGACAGTTTATTTTTAGATATTGATCATCTCATCTTGCAGCAAAGGGAATAAAATAATTAAAATTGAGTGAAGAATAATTTGAAGTACAACATATTTCAAAGCATAACTATCAGAACTGTTCAGATGAGATTTCTTGAAAGCCTGGTAATAAATGCATGCCCTAGATATCTACACTTTGCTAATTCAAATTGGCCTCTTTTGCTGGCACCTTAAGTTTAATTCCCATCTTCAGATACTGCATATAATTCAGATAACGCAGTGATTAGTGTTTGTGTGATGGCTGAACGAGACAATCAGATGGGCATTGACTGTCAATTACACAATTTATTTTAAAATACAGTATTTGTCTGTGCTGTGCTGTTTTATCAAAGTAGTATTTCTTCAATATACATAGCACTAATTTTTTTTCTGATAACTCAAATTCATTTTAGAAAATTTGGAAAATACAAAATAGAGTCTAAAAAAAAGAAAACCATCCATAGTTTCATTATCAAGAAACAAACACAATTACTATATTTCATTATTTATCAATCATCATTCTTATATAATTTTTCATTTCAAAAATTTTATAGACTTCATTTTTAGAGAACTTTTAGTTTCACATCAAAATTGATAAAGTACTGAGATTTCCCATATACCCCTTGTCCCTCACACATGCATATCCTCTTTCCTATTGATAGGAAGCAACAAACATAGAGCCCAGAAAAACTTGGTACCAAAGATAGGACACCATATAACAGTAGAAAAATAACAGATTACTTGAGATGATTTATAAACATTAATATATCATGCCTACACTTGTTTCCTCTAAAAGATATACTTCGTTGGCATTATATATTTGTATAGTGTTTCAGATGTTTTGTTTACTTAATTCTAGCATTGGAAAGTGCTTATGAGGATCAAAACTCTCATTTTAACTAATGTTCAAACTGAGATGTAAAGTAGTATCTCTAGATATCGCTGGGGTTCCTTACATGAACACCAGAGATAGAATTGTAGCTTTTACACTGGAGATGAAATAAAAATGAATAAACAACTCAAGCATTTAATTCCAAATATTTCTTGGGAGAGTACAAACAACATGTGCTAACCACAGGGGATAATTGAGACTCAGGTCAATTTATATTAACAAGTTTGTGTTGAGAACCTACTATATATGAAAATGAGCAAGACACTGTTGCTATTTCAAGGATTTCATAATCTAAGGGAAGTCAGATCATTATTATTCATAGCAGAATATAACTGCTATAGACAAGATGTGAAATACTATGTAAAGTAAGTTAAGTGATTTCCGTTTCTGCCCAAAGAATTATAGCTAATAAGTCAACAAAAGGGACAAAATAGAATCATAAAAATAATGTAAAAGTATAGAGAAAAAAGAAAAAAAAAAGAACAGAGGGGAAACAGAAGATAAAGAAAAAGGTGGTGTATTTAATTTAATCCTAATCATGTCAATAATTACAGTAAATACAAATGGTCCAAGTAGGGGGAAGGTACAAACCGTTCTGTAAAAGTTTCATGCATGAGGTGCATTTCCCAGAGGCCTTTAAAGATAGGACAGAATTTTAACAGGAAGAGATAAAAAAAATCCCACCACATTGGGCATGTTCTGAGGGGGTCCTACAACGTAAAATGATGAAAATGCAAAATCTATTTTATGAACAATAAGTCATTGACATGAGCAAGTGTACAATTGAGATACATGGAGTACTGAAAAATAACACTGAAATTATGTTAAGACCATAATTGGAGACCAAGAGAGAAGTTTGTAATCAAATTGGAAATTAGTGGAAAACTGCTCGAAGTGACAAAACTGGAGCTAGGTTTTGAATAGCTTGAAAATGATCAATGCTACAGTAGATTAAATCAGGATATAATGAAGATACACTTTGCTAAGAGAAACTTCATCTAATATCCGTTTAAGGTACAGCAAGAAAGACATAGTTAAAGTAGATGAATTAATATACCAAGTCAGGTAGAAGTTGGGATGGAGTGGGCAAGACAAGAACCAAGAACACCCATGTATAGAGGTTTTTATTTGAAGCATCTTAAATGTGACATGTGAAACAGAACATGTGATGGGAAAATGAGCATGAGATAGAAGGAACTGTGATAAATATTATGAGCTACTAAACTTTAAAAAACTAGAAATAGCTAATGGTAGAGCAAAATGAACTAAGAATGTCAAGGCATCCTCTTCACAACAGAGTATATAGTGGGTGGAGGATACAGAGGTCCTTCTACATCCTGAGTACATTTGGTGTATTTTAATTAATTGAAGTAATTTAATGTTTTGTCAAGAAGGAATGTACTTAAAAGTTCGACCTCTAAAATCATCTTTCTATTTTATCCGATGTTTCATGTTCTGTAAATAGCAAAATTTAAACCCATTATGCTTTGAAGATAAGGTTAAGCCAAATAGTGCAGCAATTAAAAGGTCCTGTTGAAAGCACTCACAAACCTCTGTGGAAACAGCAGAATGGCATATGTTTTCCCTGAAGTAGTTGCCAATATATGTTCATACATTCTGGAGACAAATAAAAACTGAATCACTTGTTGCTTTTATGGTAGGTTTTTAAAATACCGAAATGGGTGGGTTAGTCATATCTGACAAAATTGCACTCCCACCAATGCACATTTCTCTACAGGAAATCTTAACTCACTGACAATCATTTCAGCTATTAATCTCAATGTAACTTCTGAAGGTGAGAGTGACAAAGGTCTGTTCTGGAATCTGTGAGTCTTAAATATAAAAAAAACTCCATTTCTTATTTTTAAAAACTTTTTATTGACTTGGAGTGACATTGGTTAATTCCATTTCTAACCTCAGTCTAGACATAAAAGTTAAAAGAAAGGTAAATTTTCCACAAGATAATTTTGTTTATGCCCTCTTGATATGGGAAAACATTAGCTATGTATGAATTAAATGGAAATGAATACACCTGAGTGCTCTCCTTCAAGATTTTTGAGAAGTATAATCTTCGTTGCCATTTATTATTTCTTTATCTTTTAAATTTATCTATATTATTGAAAGTTATTTTCAGATGTACCTTTCTTTTCCCTATTGATGCCCTCCATTTTGCACCCATCACACTCACAGGCCTTCATCATACTACTGACTGTGACCATGGGATATGCCTAGTTGCCATTTCAATTTGCACTCTTGGTAACAAAGAGTTGGCCAATTATTTAAAAGTAAACTTAAAACTGGCCAATCAGATCCAGATGTTTGGAAGAGACATGAGGAAAACACCCACTTTCTGTCATAATTATGCTTGGAAATGAAGTTATTCTGGAAGTTTGACATTAAATGTTGAAAAAATAAACATTTTTTACTGTTACACTATTATAGATGTCCCCATTTCCTTCCCCTTTCCCCACCTCCATCTAGTTCTTACCCCCCTCCCTCTGAACGTCATCCCACTGTTGTATGTATCCATGGCTGTAAATAAATATTCTTTGCTGTCCCATTTAATTCCATAGTACTTCAATTGTCTTGGGCTATATCTATATAAAAGCCTAAGCGACTTGCTGAGCAGAAGCTATGATGCTCACTGACCACCAGGGGGCAGACACTCAATGCAGGAGCTTCCCCCTGGTGGTCAGTAAGCTCCCACAGCAGGAGTGCTGCTCAGCCATCGGGCACAAAGCTGCTGGGCTCATGGCTGGTGAGTGCAACAGCAGCAGAGCTAGCCTCTCCTGCCTCCGCAGCAATGCTACCAGTGGCAGGCTTAGTGAGCTGGATTGAGTGGGAGTGGCACGGTGCCCAGCCCGAGCTCCGGCTACTCCCTTGCCATGCACCAGGCCTCTAATGTATAAATAAAAAGCTATAATAGTACATATAATACAGTTATCACAGATACTGCTATGTAGCAGGTGTTAACAATATTGTATTATTATGAGTGTTTGATATAAAATGCTGAGCACATACCCAATACTAAGAGACTCTGAACAATTATTATCCTAACACTGTGTAATAAGTATCCTTAAATCAGAGGAAAAGTCATTCACAGTAAAACGGAAGAAACTAATAATCTGTTACTCACATCGCAAATCTCTGGTCAATTTTAATGCCTTTAGAAGACAGATTTTTGAAGAAATTTCACTGGTTATACAGAGCTATAAGGAAAATTACCCATAGGTTATATTATTGCCCTTCGCCCCTGTGCACTAGAACAGCATATGAGGACCAGAGTCACCCAGAACGCTAGTGAATGTGCAAGTCCCTGGGCTCTCTCATAGTACTTTGGGGTGCTTTTGAAAGTATCTGAATTTCTAACAAGTTTCCTTGTGATAAGAATGCTGCTTGTTAGCAGACCTTACTGGCCTAGCACTGCCCTAGAACTGAGGTCAGCAAACTAAGGGCAATGGGCCAAATGCATAATTTTGCCTATTTTTGTGAAATAAGTTTTAAGGGCACATAGCAACACCCATACATTTACTTACACACACACACACACACACACACACACACACACACAGAACTTTTGCATTACAAAAGCAGAGCTGAGTAGTTGCATCACACATGGTAGTCTACACTTTATAGCCTACAAAGCCATAAATACTTACTCTGGCCTTTTTACAGAAAAGGTTTGCGGAACTTATTCTAAAATGCCCCTCTTTTTCCTATTACACAGTTGAGATTTTTGAAATTCAGAAAGGAAATTTATTGATACAAAGTATGAAGACATGCAGTGACACTGTTAGGGTACTTCAAAGCTCATAAAATGTCCACCATCTTCATGCATGTCTCACAGCAATGAGTTGCCGACCTTCTCACTGCCATGATATAATCGTGATCAATGTCTGATATGTTCCAGAATTAAAAGTCACAAAATTACTATCCTTTTTGTAATGAATGACATCTTAAAAACCTGCAGTTTCAGAGAAATGGTACAAATAAAATTTATACAATACAACATAAAATAGACGGAAGCATTTAAATCTATATTAATAAAATTTCTTATTTGTTAGAGAAAATACAGGTGATAAGAGAAACTCTTAATTACCACTGGTAATAGAGAATAGGGAGTAAAAGGATAAGTTAACTCACAAATTTCCCCAATGATCTTTGTACTGTTGTATTTCATCCTTTGCTTTCCCTGTTTCTGCATCATTGGATAGGTTAACAGGTAGCAGTGCCACAGCAGCGAGAGGCTGCCAGCAGCCTTACACAGAGTGGTGGCTGCACGCCTCAGACCTTTCAAGTATGTTTTTGTTTTTACATTTAAGTAAGTTTTTGTAGATTATACTGTATAGTAGCAAATAAACCAAACCTGGCATAAGATACAAAGAAATGGTAGAGAGGTAAATTTGCTACTATACAGTATAATCTACAAAAACTTACTTAAATGTAAAAACAAAAACATACTTGAAAGGTCTGAGGCGTGCAGCCACCACTCTGTGTAAGGCTGCTGGCAGCCTCTCGCTGCTGTGGCACTGCTACCTGTTAACCTATCCAATGATGCAGAAACAGGGAAAGCAAAATTTCTTTGTATCTTATGCCAGGTTTGGTTTGCACATTTTTATATTAACTACTGCACTCCCGAAGGCATTTGATTTGTAGATACTGGACATAGATAATATTTGAAGTAAAAAATCAGGTCATGTAAGTAGATCATGTAAGTGTTAGAGGCTATTGTGTACATTTGTTTGTATGTTTGTCTATATAAGTGAAACTAATAATTGTACTAATAAGGGAATAATGGTGTCCCAGAGCAAAAGTCTCAGATTGTTATTCAAATGGGGCAATTTCATTTTCTGAAAGGCAATATAGTCAACCCCCTGAAAAAGTGTGAAACTAATAACACACTTACGATCTTATTATAATGGTGTCTCTAGAGGTTCAGTTTAATTTTACATCTTCCAGTAAATAAAATCCTTGTTTATTGGGCTATATGAATAATTTCCCAATGAATAATTACATATTGTTTTTTTCAGAATCACTTGTTTTTTAATGAGAGTCTCCTAAACCCATATCTTAACTCTTGGTAAATAGAATAGTTCAGATTGATAGAATATTAAAGAGCTAATAAATTAACAGAAGGAAAGTTTGTTGGTTAATACCTGTTGCACAATCGTTGTCAGTTCCAAGCAGAGTTGTATGACATTATTTCTTGTGACTGAATAGTCTGTGACAGCAGCGAACGGGGACCTATAGAGGAAAAAAGAAAAACTGTGATTCCAAAAATTCCAAGAAAGGTTCCAAAATTATAATAGCCTAACATAAGATTTTGAATAATGTGAAATAAATTGTTCATAATGATAAAACTATTTAGGACATTGCTATAAAAAAAACTGAGAGAAATGCTTTGAAGAAAATTAAAGTCAAATAATATAATATTTGTTTTCCATAAAATTTCTCACTTTTTTAGTTGCTAATATTTAGAAGTTCTTTGGTACTTCTTATAAGGTCTCTTTATTACATCTAAAACAAATCAACAAAAAAGGAGTACATTAGGCAAAGACAACATTTAATTTACTTTCAAATGAAGAAAGATTTTGAGTACAATACATCTTTGAGATATTCACAATTAAGAGTTAGCAATGACAGCTAATACTTACTAAGGACTTACTATGTGCCAGTTACTTTTCCAAATGCCTTACATGCACGAAATTATTAATATTTTCACAACAGCTTATAAGATACGCACTATTATTATTCCTATTTTAACTTGGGTACCTTTTGGTAGTTTGTGTTTTTCAAAGACGCGGTCTACTTCATCTAATCTGTTAACTTTTGTATGAAAAGTTATTTGTAGTATTCCTTTATTATCCTTTTAATTTTTATTGACTTCTCTATTGTGATTCTGTTTTTAGTTTCATTGATTGCTGCTCCTTTATCATTATTATTTGTTCCCTTCCTCTTGCTTTGGGATTATTGTGCTGTTATTTTATCATTTTCTTTAATTTTACTTTCTTGTAAGAATAGTTATCAAGAGATCTACCCTCTTAACATTTTAAGTGTACATGATAGTATTGTTAACTATGAATACACTGCTCTAGAACAGATCTCTGGAACACATTCATCTTGCTTAACTGAAACTTCATTCCAGTTAATGGACAAATTTTTTTTTTTCTATTTTCTTGAGATGGGAGCTTAGATAATTGATTTGAGATTTTTTTTTTCTGATATAAGACTTTGATGCTATAAATTTCCCTTTCAGTATTGTTTTAGCTATGTGCCACAAAACTTATTTGTTCTAATTTCATTCTGTTTAATGTATTTCTTATTTCCCATCTTCCTCTTTTATCTATGTACTAGAGGCCTGGTACACAAAATTCGGGTTGTGTGTCCCTCAGCCCTGCCTGCACCCTCTCCAATCTGGGACCCCTCGAGGGATGTCAGACATCCCTCTCACAATCCAGGACCACTGGCTATCAACTGCTTGCCTTCCTGCCTTCCTGATTGCTCCTAACCACTTCTGCCTGCCAGCTTGATCACCCTCTAACCACTCCCCTGCTGGCCTGATTGATGCCTAAATGCTCCCCTGCCAACCTGATTGCCCCTAACTGTCCTCCCCTGCAGGCCTGGTCACCTCTAACTGCCCTCCACTGCAGGCCTGGTCATCCCTAATTGCCCTCCCCTGCAGGCCTGGTCACTCTAACTGCCCTCCCCTACAGACCTAGTCCCCCCACCAACTGCCCTCCCCTGCAGGCCTGGTCCCCCTCCCCCAACTGCTCTCCACTGCAGGCCTGGGTCCCCCCCATCTGCCCTTCCCTGAATGCCTGGTCACCCCCAACTTTTCTCCTCTGCAGGCCTGGTCCCTCCCAAATGCCCTCCCCTGCTGGTCTGATCACCCACAACTACCCTTCCTTTCAGGCCTGGTCCCTCCTAACTGCCCTCCTCTGCTGGCTATCTTGTGGAGACCACATGGGGGCAGCCATCTTTGACCACATGGGGCAGCCATCTTGTGTGTTGGAGTGACAGTCAATTTGCATATTACTTTTGTTAGCAAGGATTATTAAGAAGTGTGTTGTTTAATTTTTACTTAGATTCCATTATGGCTAAAGAACACATTCTGATTTCAATTATTTTAGATGTATTTAAAGTTTGTTTTATGATGCAGGTCTATATTAGAGAATGTTCTATAGGCAAGTGAAAAGAATTTGTAGTTTGCTGTTTTTGGACAAAGTGCTCTAAAAAATGTCAATTATATCATGTTGCTGATGGTATTATTCAGCACTTCTAATTCTTTCTAACTTTTTGTTAGTAGTTTTATCATTTTTTTTGAGAGAATGGAGTAGCCAACTATAATTGTGAATTTGTTTATTCTAGTTCTGTCAATTTTCATTCCATGTTCTTAGAAGTTCTGTTGTTTGTTACATACATCTTCCAAGCAATTTCTGTTTCTTCTTTTTTTGAGTTGTCTAGTATATGATTATCTATTACATTTTGGTAGTTTTTGTTTTTAATTTAATATCACTTGCAAATAGTTGTTTTTAATTGAATGTAATATTCACATAATACACATTAACCCCCAGCTTCTCATATCTGTTACAAGTATTTTTTCCCAGTTTGGCATCTGTCTTATATATTGTCATGTTTTTAAATTTAATTTAGTCAAAAGTCAAACAGTATATTTATTTTAAGTTAATCCACATTTTAAGAATTTAATAAGTCTTTCTACATCTAGATATAATTTTCTCTATATTTTCTGTAGTTTCTTATGGATTTATATTTTCCACTTAAATAAATGGTATACCTAAAGTGATTTTAGTGATCTGGTAGTGTTCTATCATTATTTGTTTTCCAAAAACTTAACTAAGAGCTGTAGTATCATTTATTAAATTATGATTTCACCCCCAGTTGTTTTAACATATTATCTTCTAAATAATTCCATATACCACAGTCTATTATGGCTCTCTTCTACTAATCTGTTTACTCCTATTCTAAAATTCAGTATATATATATTTCTGAAACAGATGGAGACATTATCAATTCAAATGAAGTTAATTATAAAAATACATGTTATAAACTGAAGAACCAAAAGATAGATATAGAGGCAGTAAAGCAACAAGCAGACTGTCAAATTACAGCGGGGAGGTTAGGGAGATCTGGGGGAGATAAGAGATCAACCGAAGTACTTATATACATGCATATAAGTACAACCAATGGACTCAAAACTCTGGGGAGGGAGGGCAGGTATGGGGGGGGCAATGGTATATGTACAAAGATAATAATTTAATAAAAAATTAATAAAATTTAAAACAGAAAAAAATACATGTTATTAATCTATGATTTTAGTTCAAAAATTAGCCTATTTAGTCATAAGTAAGACCAGCTTTAAATATTCTATCTTGATGGAAGTTTTCTAAACCTGAATTGTAGAGATGGTTGCATGGATATATCCAAATTTACTAAACCTCATTAAGTTGTACACGTAAAACAAAACAAGTGAATGTTATAGAATGCAAATTAGGTCCCTTTAAAGTTATTGTAAAAAATGTAAAATATAAGCATTTCTAGGAAAAATCATTAATAAAAAATGCTAAAGACCTTTTATTTTTGCTGCATTGAAGCATAAAAACTATCATTTTAATTAAGAATTCAAAGATGCTTCTGGCATCATTAAAAAGTTTGGATTGCTAGGTTTGAAAATGTCAGTCTGCTAATAAAACTAAATACTTAATTCAAGAGTGATAATATGAATTACAGCATGAATTTTCCCATAAATACTTGAGACTGTCACTTGTTCTTCAAAATATACCAAAAGAAAAATCCATTTATGACTGAATGCCTGTAGCAAACTAATTCTAAAGCATATTTTCTTCCCTTTCCTGACTACTCATATTTCAAATAGAACATGATTCTCGATCATGATTAAATGTCAAGAAAACTGGGAGGGTGGGTAATGTAAACATGTGCTAAAGAAAAACATAAAGAAATTCATTATTTTGTAATGAATTCCTCTTGTTTTTATTTTAAAGATAAATCACTTAAAACCATACCAAGAACCATTCTTAGGTGTGGTGATTTTGCCTATATTCATACATAAAAAGAAGCTGACAGACTGGGTTCAAATCTCTGTGAGTTACCAAAGATGACCATTCAATCATGACTTCATGATCTATGAAATAAATAAGTGGGCATCTAGAGAAGAACTGAACACAATCAGCTCAAAAACAAAACAAACAGAGAGATTTGTTCTAAATTATAAAGAAAACCCAAGGCAGAGCTCAGACTATTTACAAAAAGGACACAGTGACTTTAAAGTCAAGGAAATAAAATTCCAGGAAAGAAAGCTTCTTGATGCCAGATAGTTTTTAAAATGATAAAATCCTTGGCTTATCAATAAATGGCTGTTATGAGTAATAGGATGCTTATACGTCTTTCTAGTGCAAAGGTTTATGGTCCTACAAGAAATTATTTTTTGTATGCTTTAAAACAAAAGCATTGTATTTATAAAAAGGTTATTAATGTTAAGAAATCCTAAACAAACTACAAGCTAATAAGGAAAGCTAAAATGTTGAATTTAAAAGCATATCTTTTCCTCTCTCCCCCTTCAAGTGACATAAAATAAAAATTGCAATTAAATCCAATCATTTGAGCATGCAAGTTCTCTCCAAAATGTAACAAAAATTTAATGCCAAAAATTTATTGTTTAAAAAAAATTAAGCCACTTTTACAACAAAATAACCATATTTAAACTGGTAGAATTATATCATATCAAAGGAATAAACTAAGGATAAAGACCAATGCTTAGCAATATTTGATTGCAGTGGCCATTTTAAACTCTCCAAAGTAAAGCAAATCTCTACTGACAAAATTGTCCTTAGGGTATAAGACTCCATATTCCAGAATTCTGGATAAGGAGGTTTTAAGGCCTAATGTTCTAAAATTTGATGTTCTAAGCCTTTTAGAGTATAAACCCCTTGGCTGACTCTAGAGTATAGAACATAAGGCTTCAAGAGTTTATCCTTTCAAGTTGTAAAATTCTAATGATGGTCAACTACAGTTTCTAAGGCTTTATGATCCTTGAAACTCTTGTTATGAGATTCTGGATACTAAAGATCTAAGATACTAGATTCCGCAATTCAAAAGTTCTAAGAATCTTTTGGATTCTTGGAGGTTCTAAAATCTAATGTTCTCAGATGTGATGTTCTAAGATTTAGTCTAAGAACCTAGATTCTCTGTGTCTAAGACTCAAGAACATACGTTTCAAGGTCCTAGATTATTAAAATCTAAGATTCTAAAAAAAAAAAAGAACTTTTGATCAACATTATTTCCATGGAACTTTTATAATTAATTATGTAAATTCTAAGTTATTCAAAAGCAAACAAAAATAAAACAAGCCAAGACATATTCTTAACCTTATATAAAGAAAGCATAAATATAGATTAGCTCTGTTCTAGAACTTAAAATGAAGCAAACAAAATATTAACTAAATTTATTTAGAGAAGAGTTAGGGACTTAAATCATGATTCTATAAGTCACTAATAAGTTTTGTTAGTGTTTATCCTTTGAGATTACATAAATGGAAATAAATTTCGTGTGGCTTTTGTGAACAAGGCCCATGAGTTATGGAATATTAGAGCTTAGAAGAGACCTTCAAATTCTATAGGTCTTACATCCTTATTCTAAAAAGAAAATAAAAACAGGGGTTAAGTTTTAGGTTACCCAAGGCTTGAGGCAGAGCTGAATCTCAACTCTTTATCACCTGCTTTTTAAACTACTGCAGGATGTATTTCAACAGGGATTCACAATAATAGTCTTGGAGAACACTGCTCTTTTGGCTTTTCTAACACTGGTTAGTGTGTTTTGTTTCCTTTGTAATTTTCAGAGCACAATGACACAAGAGGGCCTGAGGAGTGTTGTCTTGCTTGTTTGCTACCTAAAAATATTTTTTTTTCTTTGAAAGGAATAAAAATATAACTTAAATACAAACACTAACAATAGCTAACAAAAGTCTGGGCTACGTGTCAGGAAAACAAACAGCCTAAATAAACATTTCACCTGGCACAGTTGAAGATACAATCCTATTACATTTAAATTGATTTGGGGACCTTCTGAAATGTATACTGGCCAAGGAGCAGTGAAGGTATTCATACAATCCATGGCAAGAGTAGGAAACAAAGTCGAGCTTCCAAAACAGAAATAGCACTCATCATATGTCTTCTCTTTTCCATCACCACTAAAATATTAAGAATCTATGTAAAGGGGATGTTAATATGATACTAAACTATTCTGAATAACAAATCATTTCACAGAAACATTTCTTCAAAGAGGAGTTATCACTTACCTTTAACTCATAACCAATTCATGCATTCTACTTTTCATGAGTTCTAAGTAAAAACACCAAACTGGTGCTGGTAAGGTCACATATACCCTGATTCCCTAGTCTACAACACATTTTCAATCCTTAACCTACTTAATCTCACAGCAGCATTTGACTCTATTGACCACTTCCTTTTGCTCCTACATCTCTTTACTCCTACCTTAAATATTCTCCCTTGCACAGAAAAGGTAATTATGTCCGATGATGAACATTTTAATGAACCTTAATGTGGTAATCATCTTGCAATACAAATGTGTATCAAATCATCACCTTAAACTCGCACCTTAAAACTCGCACAGTTTCATGTTAATTTTTACACCTTAAACTCGCACAGTTTCATGTTAATTTTTTCTAAATGAAGTTTAAAAAATAAAGCAACATCAAAATCTCAATAGAAAGACAACAAACTCTTTATTGCCTTTGCTGCTATGAAACCACTCTCAACTAATTCTCTCCTTCCTCTTCAGTTATGTCTTATTATATTTTTCCATAGCTAAACTCCTAATCATTCTTCAGTTGTTGTGGTCCACAGAGCTCATTCCTCATCCAAGTTCTCTTCAGTCACTCAAATGTATTTCTTTAGTACCCATTATAGGTTAGAAACTCTTCTAGATAATTAAGATATCACTGAATAAAAAAGCTGAAAATCCCTGCTGTCTTCAAGCACACTAGTCATATAAAGACTAGTCAGACAAAATATTAATACTACATGAAAAAAGGAGATGTATGTACTACTATTCATAATACTTGAAACAATAAAATAAAAAAAATACGACATGAGTAAATTAAGTAGTGTGCTAGGGTTTATTTGTTATGGAAAATAAATAGAGCAGAGAATTCTATAATTCTCCTTATACCACCATATTAATATATCTATGACTTTGATGATCCCCAAATTTCTATCAACCATATATCTTTTATGAACAGCAATACTCTAAAGACCTTATCACTTGAATATTCTCCAGCCATCACAATTTATAATGCCTGACACTCAACATGTGTCTTTCACCATAAGCTGTTCCTTCTCTTTTGATAATGGCACTACCATCCGTTGGTTCAGCCAATCAGATACTCTTAATTTAATATATCTCCTTTTCCTTAGTTTCTAGATCTTACTTGTCACCAAGTCTTATTTATCTGCATAAATATCTCCAACATTCTTCCATCCTCACTGTTCTTTCTCTAATTAATTAAAAGTATCAATAAAGAGCAGTGGAGAGGATCGATTCTGTAGTCAGATACCTGGACTGAATCCTGGCTCCAATGCTTAATTGTCATTTGGTTTTGAACTTAACCTCTGTAAGTGCTAGTTTTCCTATCTGTAAAATAAAGACAACCATCCTATTGTTACTGTATTAAATGAGTGTGGCTGGAGGTATTAATATCAGAACCACTGACAGTAGCAGCAGCATGATTAGTTTTTAAAATAGCTTCTTAATTGGTTTCACTTCTTCTAGCCTTAATCTTCTCTAATCTTTCTCAACACTATAGTCCAAGTAGTCTGCAAAATTTACAAATCAGAACACAACAATGACCCTAAATAGGCCCTCACTGCCTGCAGCATTAAGTGCAAATGCCTTAGCATGGCAAATAATTTCTCCCCCCACCCTTCTCATCTTTCCTTTTAAAAACTTAAACTGTTAAAAACATCATCATTATAGGCAAGTCGGCCTGGAAGTAAACTTTTCTGTGAAAGATCTTCAAAATATAAACTTCAGTTTTCTTTTTTCAATTTTAAAAAAAGTCTCAGTAGAAATTTTGAAGTTATCACAAGGTTGCCCTCCCCCCGGACCCCAAGTATGTATTTCATTTTTACGGTCAAAATGTTAAATTATATTTGATTTCATTGATCACCATGATATAACACAAACTAAGCATTTTGAAAAATTTTGCAGCAATGGAAGCCAAATAGATGATTTTAAGTAATTTCCTTCAAGGTTCTGTCACATTTCCTCTTCCTATGAAACAAACATAAGATACCACTAACTTCATAGATTGCTATGTGTGTGCTTGCATATATTTTTGTATGTGTGTATCTCTACCTGTACAATTCTTTCACAAGAAAACATGAAATAATATCATATTCAAACTGGTGTTCAAATAAAATTACTTCTGAAACATTTGGAAGATTTTTACCTGTCCAGCCAGGCAAGCAGGCTCTTGGCTGCTCCGATCAGATCCACAACTGAAGTCAGAAAGTCATTTGGCAATTTTCGGCTGGTTCTCCCATCATAATGGCCACTCCTTCTCCTCCCTGTTATAAAATTCTGTAGATTTTTGGCAGATGCATTCAACTTGTGAGAAAGGGTTTTTAGATTTTCGGTTTCCAAGCCATAATTCTGAATTATAAAAGAAAAAGAACAAATATGCTTAAAGTCAATATTTTATTCATTCATTAAAATCTTTACTGAGCACTTTACTATAATACATACAAGCCATGGAACAGTCTTAAAAGTAACAAATGAGCCTGGGTGTTATTGCTCAATGGTTGAGCATTGACCTATGAACCAGGAGGTCCCTGGTTCGATTCCTTGTCAGGGAACATGCCCGGGTTGCGTGTTGTGGGCTTGATCCCCAGTAGGGGGTATGCTGATCAATGATTCTTTCTCATCATTGATGTTTCTATCTCTCCTCTCTCTGAAATCAATAAAACAATTTTTTTAAGTTACAAAAGGGTAAGCTAAGATTCCTGGTCTAGTGGATCCCGTCAAGTGAGGATTTGGAGAAATATCAGATAAATTACAATAAAATGTGTACTAGTCAAGTACTAATATGAACATGAGTAGATGAGGGCATTATATCTTGGAAATATACCTCCCAGGACAGAAAACGACTATAAGGATCCATAAGTGTTTTTTTAAACCCAAACATAAGTTCATTTGCTTGTGAAATTCATTATTGTCAACAATTATTTTTGAGCATCTATTCTAACAGCATGTGCACATTGTGATTGTAGGTACTAGGAAAATTCGGCCCTCAAAATGAGCAAAGTAAGCACAACCCAACAATAAAAAGAAGTAAGAAATAGATCACAGAATATCTTTTTTTCTGTGTCCTCTCTATATTTCAAATAGAAGTTTCTTTTATAATATGGTACCAGGAAAAACTCTCCTTCCTCAGGGGAACCAATGAACTTTATCCTTTTTACAATACAAGTTATTAAATTAAACTTATATTTACTTTTATCATGGTTACATTAGCTCACAGTCAAATGTGAAACACATCCAAGGCAATCATGGTGACTTTTTGGTAAGTGTATTTGTTTTCATTTCTTTGGTCTCACTTTTCAATTTCTAGTAATGTTTATTATTTTACCCTAAATATTTTACCTACAAATTAATGCAAACAAGAAAGTGATTACAAGAAATAATGCAAACAAGCGTTTCTACCGTATTCATTAGGAAATATTATAGGATCCCCTCAAATAAACTTCAGGGGAAGGTTTTAGTTAAAATTAAATTTTAAAGCAGCTAATTGTGAGTTATAAAACATCTCTAATAAAGGCTAGCTAAGTCGATCAAAAGGTGATGATGATGATTGAACTACTCAGCAAAACAAACATTACTGTCCCGTGTAGAATTAAAAGTATTATCACTTTATGGAAATTATAAAACCCAAAGATTTCTTTGTTTGCTTAAAGAGCTCAGAGCTTAGAGTAGACCGAGTTCAGAATGGGACAAGTCATCAGGATGCCTGGTGACAACAAATGATACAAAATGGAAGATAAAAATACTAAGGGAGTAAAAAAGGAAAGCAAATGGTACATGGGTTTAGCTATATTATTAAGTCAACAACCACTAGAAGTACCTATTATTATTAAACTAACTACTGGAAGTACCTATTTTATTTGAAATTTAGGTTTATTTTTTCCATAGTAATTTAAGAAAAGCAAATTTAGAGGAGATAAAAGGAGGGACTGGAGATGGTTTGGATACATAAACATTAAATACTCCATTATGTTAAGTATGTTAACACTAAAGATTTAATAGTGAAAAAAGTCTGTTTTTTGCTGAGAATTTACATTTTTTTAAAAAGAACATCTTTTTGGAGCCAAGGATTTTTTAAAAAAAATTATAGGACCATTAAATTTTCACTGCTTAATTTAAATAGTGATATTTTCTCTCTCAAGTTAAAAGATTTGGTTTGCACAAATAAAATAACATTCTATTCAAATTCTATTGCACCTGAGCATGGATTATTTGTGAAAACTTTGAAAGATTTATGGTAATGCAGATTGTCATTATATCAAGAAGGAAATCTTTGCATAAGTTTATAAAAAGTACTCTCTAATGACTAGATAGAACAATTTGAAGTTATATTAACTAAATGTAAATATTTCTAAAGTCCTTAAAACATTTTCAGATGTTTTCCTGTGTTAAAGCATTTTCCCTGAAATATAACAATGTTTGCATTTTTGCATACTAATGATTTCAATGAGAAACTTTTTATTTATAAACAAATTATAACATTTTCTTACAGAAGCTCAAATTATAATAGTTCATTAGAGAGGAATTGATTAGATTCTAATCAATCAACCTGGTAATGGTTTAACTGTATAGCCATTAGCTTCCATAAAAATTAATTTAAATTATATCTATCTATATAGGCATCTAAATAATAAAAATCTGAAGGCAAAGCAAAAGTACTTTGAAAACTTCTATTACATTTAAGACAGTATTAGTTTTATTTTTAATACAATTCAAGAATTAGGGTATAGAAAAGTCCTCTGGACAAAACTTGAAAAGATATACTGAGAAGGCCTCCAAACTTGGAAACCTACTGTAAAAATTATCCTACATGCAGAAAAGGTGAAAAATGAGGAGGAAAGAAGAATGTAGAAGCAAGAGATAAAAGTTCAGTAAAAAACTGAGAGGATACTTATTACTAATCCTAGTTAACAAATATAACTAGTTAAACTAATAATTCAAAAGCATTTTTTTCAATTTTAGAAGAGTTATAACAATAGGTTAGAATCTTATTGTGGTACTATATTAAGAAAAGGATGGATTAACTGGCCATTCAAGTTAATTTTTGTCGTCACAATTCTCAATTCTAAGTAGCTCAAAATCAATTACTGTCAACACAAATATCTTCCTGCTGTTTATTTCATGAAAGGGGATAGTGTGTTGTTACTCGCTAAGTTACCAGTAAATTACACTCCTTTGCCTGTCATGTAAACAAGCATCAGATAAATAAATAAATTCTTTGCTTTTGGCCACAGGTATGTACTACTTCAACCTTATAAAAATACAAGTTTATTCATTACAGACTGGCTTTTCACTGGATATGTATAGAAAAACTAGGCATTACTATTGGTATAGAAAAGACTACATAAAAAAGTTTGAATATAAAATGTATTCAGCTATTTTATTTTCCTATGTTACCTATTTGTTCATATTCTTGGCCAATAAGATGTCTGCCAGAAATCTTTTGTGACTCTGGACTGATTCAACATAGCCTGTCTAGTCTTAAGGAACAAGTGTTAATAAATTCATACTGCTCTTTTCTTTCAATTATATGCATGCAAAACCACAGGGAAGAAAGGAACAATGGAACACACTTAACATTTTAGTGGCAAAGTCTCACTAAACACACAACTAAAAATATTCAATACTGGAACCACATATTTTACAATGTCAATGCTATTTTATTCAGAGCTCCTCATTTGAATGTAGCATGTGACAGGTGTTTAGGTTTCATAATACTTTGCTTTAAAAATGAGTGAGTCCTAAATAGATTGCTTTAATGAAGTTTTTTAGAAATTATTTTGAGATGAATGAACCAAGCAATTATGTTGCAAAGAAACAAATCCTAGCAATTGCAGACATCAAAAATTTCATGCAAAATGCTTACCTATTATATGAAAAGCACACAAAGAATGAAATGCAAACTATTTTTATCCTGTCATAAATGATTTACTATACTTCCAAATAAAAGGTGTATTGTCAGAATATAAATTAAGGGCTATGGATTAAACTATATATAGTTTACTTATGCTTTACTATTATGCATATTAAATAAAAGCATAACAGCTTGAAAGAGTTCATACACCTCCAAATCATGAATAGCTTAATTCTTTCTAAATAAGATGGTACAAACAATATAGTTGGTGCTTAATAAATACACTGAGTGATCAGATTATTATGATCTATGAATGCATAATAATCTGGCCACTCAGTGTATATCCTATATAATAAAAGGTTAATATGCAAATTTTCCCCTCCATCAGGAGTTCGACCAGCAGGCAGGCCAGCCAACCATCCATGTCCCCTCTCTGGCCAGGCTGACTGGACCCCACACATGCATGAATTCATGCACCGGGCCTCTAATATTTATATACACACACTGAGTGGCCAGGTTATTATACGTTCAGAGGTCATAATAATCTGTCCATTTAGTGTATATACTGCATGGATTCATAAAAATTAGCTTTCAAACATTTATTCCCATCAGGAATAACTTTAAGACAAGGCAGATAAAAATATTCCAAAGCTTAAAAGAAGCAAAGAAATTTGTTAATTACTCAGTGTTCTTATACGAGAAGAGATACTTTAGTCAGAGGTTATGTAAGCAAGAAAAAAAAAGATAGTTCTCTGGAGAAAGACAGAGAATCTTATCCAGTAAGATAACATTAATTTAATATCCTCTATGTGCGAAGCACTGGGCAGAAAGCATATTGGAGGAACAAAAATTTAAGCAAAGAATTATCATGTGGTACAAAGTATAAATTGCCTTTCTTTCCATCCACCGTACACCAGCCAAATAAAAATTCTCAGTCTTTGACAAAAAAGCAATATCTGTCATTTGTAAAGTTTCTTTTTTTTAAAGAAAGCAATTATGTTCTGCAGATATAAATTATGTACATAAAAGTTATTTTATATTAAAAAAAATTCTCATTTCTCTATGAACACTCCATAGTCTTTCACAATTGTTTCTACATCTATTTCTGCCTAGGTAAATTTCCCCAACTTTTTTGTCTGGTGAACATCTTCTCATCCTGAAAGTCTCAATGCAAAGCCCACCTATACTTCCTGGATCCCCTAGTAGTGTTCATCATTTCCTTCTGCTCTCCCCTGGGATTGTCTTCAAATCTATATTATTTTTCAATGACTATCATCTTCTTTACTAGATGGCATACATCTTAAGAACACAGATTATGCCTTCTTCATCACTTTATTCCCCACTGTAGCACTGTTTGAACATGAATATATAGGTTTTGAAAGAAGAAATAAGTACAGTTGATGTAAGAAAAAAGTACAAAAGCCAGCAGAATCATTAGTTTCAAAGAAACATGACAGTTCCTCATTCACAATAGCAGAATTTCTGGTCTAGTCACCTCAGCTTGTTGATGTTGGATGTTACCTCCTGATTTTATAATGGCATGAGAAGTAAATCAGATTTCATTGCTCAGTAATTTGCTTTATATTCACTGGAAAGCATCTGTTGCGTAAACTGGAAGATATCTGCACTTCTAACTTGCTGATATATAACCATTAAGCAGTGAAAAGGAAGTTTAATATTTGACTTCCCTGGGGAATGTGAGCAATTTATTGCTGGATAAACACAAAGAATGAGTTTACTCTTGTGTGTGTGTGTGTGTGTGTGTGTGTGTTTTATTTTTTTATTTTTGTGTGTTAACTTCCAGAACAGGTCAACCACATAATGAAGTTTTCCCAAGAAAATGATGTAATATTATGGTGCTTAAATCCACAACTGTAGAGGGATTAGAATTTAGAATTTGAAGGGATTTACCACAGCTCCAGAGCTCAAACATCAAAATGGTCTGGACATCTGTCTCTGATGTCATTCTTTTCAGTAAGTTAAGGTCAGCAGAACTTGTTCGGGAGCCAAAGTGCAAAGCCCACAGGTTTAGACTCTGTAACACTGCAATCATCAATCTTCCTTCTTTAAACTGGCAGTGTACGAGCCTAGCACTCGAGTAGCTCATCTATATGAAGCTCTACTTATAAGACATACATACACTCTGGACTTCAAGCTCTGACACACCCAACTGCTGCTGTTATAGAAGATGTGGCAAATAGGGGACTGCTGGATTAGCTGCTCATTTCCAAAGCCCTCTATTGCACCTTCATGGCCACTCTGACTCAGATTTGGAGACCAGCATGTAAAAGCACTGTGGACCCTTACCTTACCCCAAGGGCTCGTTTATTTCATACATAATTTTTGTTATCTGATTCATACAAGGGATAGAGTGTACATGTGTGCTCTGGTCTGAATTTATTTATCTTATCTCAGGAATAGGGAAATAAGAAGATTGCCGAACTATTATGTAAAAAATGTGTCAAGACTCTTTCACTGATACTTTAAAAAAATATTTATTCAGCACCCACTCTTGCCTGGCATTTGTGCTACATGCTAGCTGTTCAATAAACAGTCACTTTCCCCACATAGCTTACAGTTTAATGAAGAAACAGATATTACAATAAAATGATAACCACATATATACATCTATAATTAACAGATGACATGATGGTTAAGAAAGAATAACATTGGAAGGTTAATTTTAGACCAGGCATGGGTGGAGGAATGATCAGGAAATATCTCTTTGAGGAGATGACAATTAAGGTAAGACTGAAATATATAAGTGGGAGTTGCTATTCAATGAATATGGTTTCAGACTCTACTCTTATTTAGAAACTGCTTTCAGTCTGCTCTTTTCCCCCTTGCTTATCCTATTCTCTTTTTTGTGTGAAATTTGATGACATTATTGATATTCTTTAATGAAAATAGGATTCCCTATTGCTTTTGTGACAACTCTTTTGTGGCTGTTTTCATGCTTCTCTGAGCACTCCATAAGCCTCCTCTGCAACTTCTTCCTACTCAGCCAGAGTGCTGAGTGTGGAGCTGTATCCTTTGTTTTATATATTTTAGAGGCCCTCCCCTCTATGGATTCTATCCCTATGCTTTTGAGACTCCAAAATTTGTATATTCAGCCACTTTTCAACTTCAAACCCATACACTCATTTCTGATGAGTATCTCTTTCTCAATAACCCAGAGATGCCTCAAATTCAACAAATTCAAAAGTTGACTTATATTCCCACCTAAAACTATTCTTGCTGCCATTGCTTACTTACGCCCATTACTACAAAATTGACTCTATCTCTGCAGCTAGAAAAGATGGAATCCTTCTCAATTCTTCGTTAATCTTACCCCTCATATTCACCAGCTCTTCTGTATTCCTGTTGCATATGCATCCTTGGTTCAAGCCCTATTTATAGCCTGAGTAGATTATTTTAAACATTACCTAATTATTCTCCTCATCTTTAGTTTATTCCCACTCTATTCCATCATTTTCATTACTATCAGTTACCTTCTAAATACAACTATTTGATTATTCTTGCATGGTTCTCTAATGCGCACATTAAGAAGTACAAATCTCTTACCATGACGTTATGGTTTACTGTCTGGCCCTATCCCCCCCCCCACTTAATTTTTTAATAAAATATTTATTGTTAAATGTATTACATATGCCCCCCCAACTGACTCATTTTAGCTAGCCCCCACCTCTCCCAGGTCTTCACCACCCTATTGTCTGTGTTAAGCATATATGCATACAAGTTCTTTGATTTCTTCCCACCCACCCACCCTCCTTCACCTTCCCTCTGAGATTCTGCAATCTGTTTTATGGTTCTATGTCTCTGGATCTATTTTGTTCATCGGTTTATTTTGTTCATTATGGCTTTATCTTTTCATGCCTATTTCCTCTACTGTTTCCCCACCTATTTTTTTTGTCATTCCAAATAGCTTACCATTTTTCAAATACACCAGGCAAGCTCTTTATTCTGTGTGCATGTGTACATGTTATCTACCTGAAATACCATTCTGTTTCTCCATCTACCAAACACATGCTCATTCAAACTCTATGAGGTTTCTTAAATATTATCTCTCTTACAATATAAACCCATCTATTTTAGGCAAGCTAGTTATTTTCACTTCTGTGCCCCCATAATATTTAGCACTTACTTCATTTTAGTAATTATACTATAGTAATGTGATTATTTGTATGCCACCCCCTAGGATTTTCAAGAGAGCAGAAACTAGATCTTACATCTGACTCACAAACTGCTGAGTATATTAACTCATTTTTAAATTATGTTTAATTATCCACTCATTCCTTATTAAACATCATCTTAATAACACTTATTATTTACTGAATGCCTACTGTGTGTCAGGTGCTGAATTAGGCACTATACAAACACTATCTCATTTGCTTTTTACAACAGCATCAAAAGGTAGTTGTTATTATCTCTGTTTTAAATAAAATAACTAAGGCTATGGTGAAATTATTTCCTCATAAATATTGTCAATAATATATGTAGCCAATTTCAATCCCAGAATATTATGACATGCTCCTTTTCATTGTAGTTCTACCCCCCTCACAAATATGTGGAAAATGTAAAACCAATCAGGTTATTGTAATCTTACCTAACATGGAAAAAAAATCTATGGTCCTCTCAGAATATCTAATGTACTAACAGAATCTTGCAGGATTATTTTGACATTGCTTTATCTTCTCTAATTAGGTATTGCTCTTTTAACATACAAAAAGTAACCATACAAAGTACAATATTCCATTTTCAGTGATGCATATATCAAGAACATCTAAATAAGTCAGCTGAAGAATAATTTTTCTAAAATAGGATTAATATTTGTGATCCTAAATCAAAACTTTTTGAAGTGAATGGATTTTATAACTGATTATATACAATTGAATACCCTAAATTCTATGAAAACTCCTTTGGTGAGCTTTAATTATTTTCAAGTAGAAAAACATAATGTCACTAGCTGAGTTGTAACTCTCCTTTTTGTTAATTGTGGAATTCTAAAAATCTTAGTTACTGATTTTAAAGAGAAAGCATGCAAGGAGAGAGATGGAGGGAGGGAAGGGAAAGAGAGATTCATTTATTGTTTCACTTATTTATGCATTCATTGGTAGATTCTTGTATGTGTCCTGACTAGAGATCAAACCTGCAATCTTTGCATATTGGGACAATGCTCTAACCAACTGAGCTACTGGACCAAGGCTAAACCTCTTTAATTTGTAATTTGGCACTGTATACTATACCAAATTTAATGAAGGAGGAAAATACTACATCCAGTTGTTTGAACCTTAGGGGACTTTTTCTACTAGAATTTAAATTAGTTTTAAAAACAGAAGGAAAGAAGGAAGGAAACAAAAAAAGAAAAAATCAGTTTAAAAGGAAAGAAAACGACAGAAAGTAAAGTTTCCCTTCCCATCAGTTTATGTCCTTACCAGTGCACACAGAAGGTCAACTGCTTCCAGGATCAGCTCCTGATGGCCAATGCGGCTGACCCCCAGGTCTTCTAGCTCCTGATGTGTAATGCGCAGCAGCTGGTCCCCACTGATCTTCTCCCTCTCAAAGTTCTTAATATACTGTTGCAGACAGTCATCAAGACCTGCAAAAAAAGATGGTAGACCAGAATAAAAAAAATCAGTTGAACCAAACAAATAGGAAAATAAAACAAGCATTAAGCCCTCCCAAGCCACAAGTCCAGTCTATTTGAACTCTGGACTAGTTCAGTAATCTATCTTTTCTCAATCTATATATGTGCCTAGTGGGAAGAAATCACTTCATCATATTCCTAATGGTTAAATTCTTATTTGGATCTATTTGGATTTTACAATCAGCAATTATGGAATTCTTCACCTCTCTTCTCAGCAGTTCTCTTTGTTGACTACTTAATAAAGTGTGCTAACAGGCAGGCTCCCCTATTTCCAAAGATATCTGCACCCAATTCCTCCTTCTTTCTTTAATCACAATGCAGAGGAGTAATATCTTTCTTCCTATACAAGGCTAATTGATCTCCCTGTGCTCTGGAATTCCATCTACTGTCACCTTAACACTACTTCAATAATTAAAGAGCTGAAATCCACAGTGGATACATTTTTCAAGATTATTTAGGGCACTTCTTAAGTGTTTGGCTAGGCTATAGAATGGGTTAGCTTCAACAACCTATAAAATGTCTTCATATAAATGATGAACTAGCCTAAGCATATTACTTCTCTCCAGATTTTAAAATAAGAAACACCAATAAAATTAGGCAATTCACAAAAACGAAAAGGTCTTGATTCTATCAAGTAGAGAGATGAGAGGCCACAATGGACCACAATCCAGCTGGAATTACTACAGAGCAGAAATTATAACCAAGTAGAGAAAGCAGAGATGAGGTTAGAACAAATGTGCAAAGGGAAGTCAAGTACCATAACATTAAGTAGCCGCTGAGACAGGAAAAACTTAGTCCTGAAAGCTATCGGGTTCTGATAGGGTCTAGTACCAAGGCAACACATGTAGTTACTATATTATCAAGCTTTCCCAATGTAACCTGAGTTACCCCTGCAATCTGACTATACTATCTTCTCTTTCTTTCATTTCCCAATAGTATGTGTACATTACTCTCTCCAAGTTCTCTTGCCTCTTTGTCCATTCCTTCTCAGTCCTCTTTCAGGATAGTATCTTTTTTTAAAAAAATATATTTTATTGATTTTGTACAGAGAGGAAGGGAGAGAGATAGAGAGTTAGAAACATCGATGAGAGAGAGTCATCGATCAGCTGCCTCTTGCACACCCCCTACTAGGGATGTGCCTGCAACCAAGGTACATGCCCTTGACCGGAATCAAACCCGGGACCCTTCAGTCCCCAAGCCGACGCTCTATCCATTGAGCCAAACCGATCTTGGCATCTTTCAGGATAGTTTCTCTAACTGTCCTAACATACTGTTCTCCTTTCCAGGGACCCCATTCTGGTGTCCTTACTTCTCACTCTTTACATTCTAACTGAACAATCTCATCCCTGCCTGTCTTCAACTATCAGCTAAGAGCCTGTGCTTTCATTTCAGACCTTGCTGAATTCATTGTCTCAATGAACAGCAACACCATCTATCCCAGTATAAAACCCAAATATAAGGGAGCCACCTTACACTTATCTACCTTCCTTATATCCCTGCATCCAACCAATCTCCATGTCCTAAATTGTTCTTCTGAAATATATTTTACATATGTACTTTCCTCTAATTCTCTGGTGCCTAAATCAAGCCATGAATTTTTCTCATCTGTATTAAAGCATCTTTATGGTTTTACTGGCTGCTAGTTATAATACCCTCCAATTCATCTTTCCTAACATAAAAATTCTGATGTTATTCACTATTTCAAAATTTTTCAATGTTTCTTTGTATTTATTGCAAAATAAAATCTCAGCTCCTTTATATACTGATCATAGCTCTTCCTGATCTAGACCTTACCTTCCTGTACAGACTCATTCCAGAACCCTCCTCACTCTGAATCTCCAACTTCACAGACCTCCATTACAACAATGCCCATATAATATTATAACTCCTTCTTCCCATGTCTGTGTGTCCAATAAATAGCCTGGAAATTGCTTGAAGCTGGACACTGTGTCTTCTAAATTTCTAGAATCTGGAACTTAGCACAGTGGCTGACAAAGACTTGTGCTTAATAAGTGTAAACTGAAAACATTAAACATTTATTTTTATGCTATATAACCTGGTCAGAGCCATAAAAGGAACATTTTACGTAGAAGCTAAATCTAAATGTAGAGTGGGCAAAATATTTGGTATATGGCATTTTGAGGCATTAATGTCTTGATAACACTGCATAATAATATGATTGAATGTTACTATTTTGAGTTGATTTTTCTAATGATTCCTTTATGGAAAGCAATGATAAAGGATGGCCTACAGTTCGTCCCTTCTACAATATAAGGTTAGAAAATTAAAACAAACATGCATCAATCCAATATCCTGAAAATTTCAAGGCAAAAGATCTTACTTTTAAGTTACTTTTCAGTCCCCTCTTTTTGTGGACACTGTTTTTTGTCCAGATCATCAATGACCAATAATAACATATTCAACTGCCTCATTTCCAATATCATTCTCCTTAAGAAACTTATTTCTCTGTTTTCACCACTATTTTTCCATTCTCAGAACCATGTTGGAGGACAGTTTAATATCTTATCTTGTCAGTTAGTGAGAATCATAATTTCTTCATTCAAAATAGCTCTTGCTTTGTCCTTTCATTTTGGATCTCACTGTCATCACCTTATTCAGGCTGTAGAGCCTGCCCTGATGCCTAGTTGCTCCCCCTGGCATTAGTCTGCCATCTATCACTGTCACATCTCTAAAAACACTCTTTGATCAAGCCACCCCTCGATTCAAAAACTTCAATAACTCATCCTACCAAAGGTTAAATTTCAAAGATCTTAAGTTTTTTAATTTATAAGGCTTTTTTGAGGGGAGAGGGGTTCTGGATGTCTGTGTCAGCTAGCATTTAGGTATTAACTGTGACATCTACTATAGATAATAAAAGTATTTTCTATAATATAAATAGCCAGAAACTCATACATATAACCATGCTTTTCTCCTATATATAGGATAGCATATAATCATAAGTAATCTAGCAAAAGACAATTCATATTTAAGATCTGTGGTAGTTCCTAAAGCATCTGAAAATGATAAAATTATAGTACAATGCATTTCAACAAGTGAATTTTACTGAATTCTAATTATCGGGAAACTGGTCAACCTATGTAAATGCACAGGCTATTTAACAAATACCAAGAATACTTAATAAATCTAATTCCTGAAGTATTCTAGAAAAATGAGACTATGCAGTTTAAATTTTCGTTAATAACTGTCTTATTATATAATATAGCCATACAAATTCTTGACTTCATTCAGAGAAGAGCTAGCCACCACTCTTACTTAGTAAAAGTGAATTGACTCTTAGTTCTGCTTTTTACTATACTTAGTTTTTCATTTTGTTCAACCAAAGAAATAAGTAAATGTTTTATTTAAAACCATCTATATCACAATTCAAAATTCCAATAAAAGTAAGCAATATCTGTCTTAACAAGTAAGAAATAATGTGAAAAATAACAAACTTTGGGGCATCCATACCATAGAATATTA
Organism: Pipistrellus hanaki; assembly: GCF_964339955.1. NCBI lineage: Eukaryota > Metazoa > Chordata > Mammalia > Chiroptera > Vespertilionidae > Pipistrellus > Pipistrellus hanaki. The sequence goes on from NC_140524.1 coordinate 94,011,689, forward strand.
TTCAGCAATAAAAAAGGAACTATGGATACAACAACTTGGATAGATCTCAAGGGTATTATGCTAAGAGAAATTGGCCAATGTGGAAGAGGTTATATGGAATGATTCCATTTATATTACATTCTGAAAAAGGCAAAACGATAGCAGCGGAAAACAGATCAGTAGTTGCCAGGGATTGGGAATATGAAGAAGCAGTGACTATAAAGCAGCAGGAAAGAGATTTTCTTTTCTTGGGGGTTGATGAAATTATTTTGAATCCTGAGTGTGGTTTTGGTTACATAAATCTATACATGTGTTGAAACTCCTACAACTGATAACACTCAAAAAGTTTATTTTATTGTTAATTTAAAAACAAAATTGAAAAAATTACAAGTGAATTATGAGTTATATAACATTTTAAAAATACTATTAAACTGAAAATTTAGTGAAAAAATTTCCTTCTGACATCATCATTTTATCATAATGTTTGTCATAAAAGACCCAGGCCAGGGAAGAATGTTTCCAGCATTCCATTCAGCAACTATTTATTAAGCACCTACTAAGTTTGAGACAGTGTGAATTTAACTACCTTTGAAAAGACTCCTTCACCCTGCTGACTGGCAGAGCCCAGAGGCTATAAACAGAATTTCTGTCTGAGAAAGTGTATATGACACAGAGTGTGCAGACTGGTGCACGCAGCAGGAAACCAATCACTGTGCCCTGTGGTCTCCAAAACACATTCTGGAAGGCCAAGGCCTACTATACTTATCATCACCATTTCTACTCTTCTCCTCAGATCTATTTTTTTTCTCTAACACCTTAACCTTGTCTTTAAGACAGAGACTACAAAAACAGAAAACACAATAACCTTGATTAGTGGTGATAATGTCAATTGTTCCAGTTTGCAAAACAATTCAGCCTTCCTACAGTCTGTTTCTGGTTCTTCATTTTAAACCAGAGTAAATTTTATCTGCATAAAAACTCCCCTTTCTTATTAAATCACCAAAGAAAACAAAACTAAGGACGTAAACTATATCAGCACTGAAATTAGGAGACTGCTACATAGCAGATGAGATTCAATGTTAAAAACTAAAAACGGTACTAAAGAAAACTGGGTTCTGTATCAAACCAAAGATAGAAACAGTAAAAAAAAACAAACAAACAAAAAAGATAGATAGGTCTGACTAGATAAAAATTAAAATTTTAGTATGACATGCCGCATCAGAATATTCACAAAAAGTACTGACAATATATTGTATCAAGGCTGACTAAGGGCAAAGTAACCCATAGGCACACTATCAAATTGCTTAAAACTACTCAATTTTAAAGTACTGATATATGGTAATATGAGATAATAACCTTTCAAATGCAGTGGCACATTACACAAAACAATGTTTTAATGGTTTCATAATTTTGTAATTTTTAAAGGTATGTAAAACATGATAAAACAGCCGGACTAATGGTTTTTCTAAAAGTGATTCAGGACAGCTCACAAGCAAATTTTTAAATATTCTTTTAGTAAAGATAAAATAACCTCTAAATATTATAATTATTCTGTACATACATATTTTAATTTTTAAAACAAAGTCTAAAATTATTTTAATAACATGTTTAATAAACAAAGACTGCCTTCTATTATCAGGGAGCTTGATGGTATTATATACTTAAGAATTCATATACAACATTTTTCAAATCCCATACTTTCTTACAAAAATTAATGTTCAGTTGCAGAGTTTTCAATAACTAAAACTGAAACTTTTATTTTTGCAACTCTTCACAGTCCTTATTAAGGATATTTTATTAACAGGAAAACAACTTTAATATGCATTATATGTAGACATTATATGAGCAATTAGTAGATGCATTGAATTTTACTACTTATTATATAATAATTTTTGCTTGTTTGTTTAAGGAAGCTTAAGAACATCTAAGCTTTTCATCTTTTACTCTGTCATTGAAGGACCTCCAACTTCAGACCCTAACCTATCTTTCTACCATTATCTCTCATACATTCATAAATCTTAACCTGAAGCCAACTTGAACAATTCAACTGTTTACTTAATGTGATTCCCATTATCTAGATATCTCTTTCTATATATTTAGTTCCTGAAATCCTGTATGGTCTTGATCTTGGAATCAGATGGATCTCTCTTATCTTAATATATTTGGATTTTACACAATAGTATTTGTTACCTGTGCTGTTTCTTTATAATCTTTGTATTATTGTCTTACTAGAGGCCCAGTGCACTAATTCATGCATGGGGGGGGGTCCCTCTGAGTAGCCTGCAGGGATCAGGCCAAAACCTGCAGTCCAGGGCCACCTGCAGCTCCTACCTGCCACTCCTGCTCTTCCTGTCCCCACTGTGCCTGCCACGGGCTCCATTCCTGATCTGGAGAGGCTCACACTGAGGCAGCAGTGCTCACCAGTCATGAGCCCTGCATCTGGCGCCTTCCCAAGGGGAGGAGCCTGTGGGAGAAGCTGAAACTGGCTCTCTGACATCCCAGGAGGGGTCCCGGATTGCAAGAGGGTGCAGGTCAGGCTGAGGGACCCCACCAGTGCTGGGGAGGGTCTCAGGAGGGCACCAGGACATGCCCAGCCCATCTTGCTCAGTCCCAATCAGTTAGACCCCAGCAGCAAGCTCACCTACAGGTCAGAGCATCTGCCCCCTGGTGGCCAGTGCATGTCATAGCAAGCGGTTGAGCAGCCTTAGCATATCATTAGCATATTATGCTTTGATTGGTTGTTTGGTTGTTCTGCCATTCGATCTATTTACATATTGGCCTTTTATTATATAGGATTGTCCCCCCAATAGATTATAGAGCCCTGAAGGGTAGCATCACTGACTTCTCCACATAAAACTGAGCACAGTAGGTACTTGATAGATATCCAGTCATTCCTGCATTTAATCAATATTTACTGAGGTGATTACTATATGCTAGGCACTTGGAATCAGATGCCTAGCAAAAATAAACATTGACCACATGGGGTTATAGTACAATATTGAAGACAACCATTAATCATTTAATTGTCAAAATAGATGCATAAATACAAACTGTGATAATTGTTTTGAAGGAATAATAGACTGTACTATGAAAGACAAAAGTGGATATTATTTCCATTGAGTTGAAAGTCAAGAATGGAAGGCTTAAATGAATAATTGACAATGGTACTGTGACCCATAAGCTTAACTGTTAGCTAGGCAAAGGGGAGGAATAGATAGGGGACAATATACCTAAGAAAAACATATGTAAAGATCCTGTGCTACAAAAAGAACACTGTACTTTTGAAAAACTAAAAGAAGTCTGTGTGGCTGAAATGCAGAGAAGAGGATGGCGTTAGAGAGATGGGCAGGGGTGAGATGATGTAGGATCTTGTAGGCCATGTTAAAAATCTTGGCTGTGAACCTGAGAACAATGAGAAGGTACTGAAGGGTGGAAATGGGCAACATTAAAAGTGTTTTTGCGAATATTACTTCTGCTGCAGTATGGTAGATGAATTTAAGGGTGCCAAGAGGGTGGAATATTGAGTAGCATTTGAAATAATTTAAGTATGGTATGCTGTTCACTTGTCCTAGGATAATGGCAGGAAAGACAGAGAAGAGATGGGTTGGAAAGAAGATCAAATGGACAGGACTTGGTGTGTTGGGTTAGCTATGTGAGGTAGAGGATGCAATGGGAATGAAGATGATGCCCACATTTCTGGATCATAGAAATGGAAAAATGGTGACATTATTCACAGATAATAGAAACACCCAAGAAGAAGAAGTTTCCTTCTGAACATACTGGGATTATAGTTCCTTTGAGACAGCCAGGCAGCAATGTTGAGTAGTCAGAAATCAAGGAATGTCTGCTCTGGAGACATATATTTGAAAATCACTGGTATACAGGTAGAAAATTGAAGCCACAAGTGTTACTGAGACTGGCCAGGGAAAATGAGTAAAGAGAGGATTTAGAATTAAACCTTTAGAAATCAAAGGTAAAGACATTGATAGAAGCAAACCTACAAAAATAACCAAGGAAGTGCAGCCAGAGATAAATGAAATAAAATTAGTAAAAGGTGATGCGATGGAAGCCAATAGAAGAGAATGTTTTATCACTAGCAGTACAGAACTGGGGTAAAATAAAACTTTGTGTCAGGTTGCCAGAGTTCGAAGCCCACTCTGAATTTAACAATTAGGAGATTTACCAATGACTTTAACCACAGAGTAGCACACTGATCAAAATAGAAGCCAGACAGAACATGGAGTTGAAGGGTGAGAAAGAAGCAGCCTTACCCGTAAAATACTCCTCTAGGAGAGTATATGGTATTGGTAAAGATAGGGAAGTGTCAGTCACACCAGGTAAAAGGGACTATTGTTATACCAGTTTTAAACATGTAGGAACTAAAGCTTCGTGAGATTAGGTAACTCCCTAAGTGTACTCAGTAAGTAACTGACTGGCAAAGCAAGGATTAAAACCTACTCTCAGAGGATTCTGAAGCTCAATCTGTTTGACTACATCAGGCCATTTCAAGACTGAAAAAAAAGATCTCAACAATAAATTGGATTTGTGGGCTTGCAAAAAGAAAGTGATAAATGGAGCTGACAGTTATTAAAATGAAGAAGAGATAATATAGGATACTGGTTAATAAAAAATCACACTCTTCCAGCTGGCTGGCATGGCTCAGCAGTTGAGCATTGACCCAGGAACTAAGATTCCCAGTCAGGGCATATGCCCAGGTTGCACGCTTGATCCCTAGTAGAGGGCAGGAGGCAACTGATTGGTGATGTTTCTATCTCTCCCCCTTCCTCTCTAAAAATAAATTAAAAATATATTAAAACATCACACTCTTCCAGACCTGTGTGAAAAAAATTATTTAAAACTACCAAGGACGAAATTCTATGCTAGTATACTCTGATGAATTGAATACAGTGTAAGGATACCTTGTTGGCATTCCATCTGAATCCCACATTCAAATGAATGAAAGGAGAAACACTGCAAATAGTCTTTTTAAAAAGTTATTTATTTTTATTTTCTTTATATTGATTAAGGTATTACCTATAGGTCCTTATTCCCCCACCCCCACCACCCCGCTCATACCCTCTTATCCCTGCTGTCTGTGTCCACTGGCTATGCTAATATGCATGCATACATGTCCTTTGGTTGATCTTAACCCTCCCCTCACCTACTTTCCCTCTGAGGTTTGATGGTCTGATCCATGCTTCACTGTCTCTGGATCTGTTTTTGTTCATCAGTTTATGTTGTTCATTATAATCCACAAATGAGTGAGGTCATGGGGTATTTATCTTTCTCTGACTGGCTTATTTTGCTTAGCATAATGTTCTCCAGGTCCATCCATGCTGTTGCAAATGGTAGGAGTTCCTTCCTTTTTACAGCAGCATGGTATCCCAATTGTGTAGATGTACCAGATTTTTAATCCACTCATCTGCTGATGGGCACTTAGGTTGTTTCCAAATCTTAGCTATTGTAAATTGTGCTGCTATGAACATAGGGTGCGTATATCCTTTCTGATTGGTGTTTCTGTTTTCTTGGGATATATTCCTAAAAGTGGGATTACTTGGTCAAATGGAAATTTCATTTTTATTTATTTTTATTTTTTGAGGAAATGTCATACTGTTTTCCACAGTGGCTGCACCAGTCTGCATTCCTACCAGCAGTGCACGTGGGTTTCTTTTTCTCTGAATCCTCACCAGCACTTGTCATTTGTTGATTTGTTGATGACTGCCATTCTGATAGGTGTGAGATGGTACCACATTATCATTTTGATTTACATTTCTCAGGTAATTAGTGACTTTGAGCAAATAGTTTTAGATATCACTGAAACCAATACAAACACAGAGACCTGGGAACTCCACTTCCTTATGTTCTTCAGTGTCATCCTTCACTTACCTCATTTTATAAGCAAGCAGTTGCTTTATAAGAAAGAGTATATGATTTTTCACAAGGATCCCCCAGCAAACCAAGTAAAACAAAAAAGGAATAACAATTTTCTTCTGGGCCAATTCTCATTAATCCTGTCTTAATTTATTTTAGAAAATGCTAAGCTGGCCATGGTATTCCATTTTCAAATTAAAGAGTTGATGTTAATTAACAGTAATCCTTTCCACTTATTTTGTTGTAATCACTGTATGCCAACCACTGTTGAAAGCACTCCACAAATATTTTCTCATTTAATCCTTAGAACAATCTGAGGAATTACATATCATTATCTTGATTTTACAGATAAGTACACTGAGATTTAGAGACCATGCTCAGGATCCCTCTGCTCAATAAATGGTAATGCAAGGACTGCATCCAAGTCCTGATTCCACATCCCCGTCCTTTAAGCCTACACTAAATTAGAAGGAGTGAGGAAGGGTGGAAGAGATTGTTCTCAAACTGATCATCTGTACCATGCCACAAGTTAAGCCAAAAATATTTTTCCACTTTCCATTTAAAACTTTAAAGACATTGTTGTAAAAGACATTTACCACACTGAAATTAAATTTTGTTTCAAAGGGGGTATAAGTAAATTATTTACACACTCACAAACACACACAGCTCAGCAGGATAGCACAAATGAAAAGATGAGAAAATATGGGTAAGGGAAAATATGGTTAGTCTTCAAATAGGACCTGGAAACAATGGTAATATAAAAAAAATCCATACCAATGAATGTAAGAGTTGCTTGAATGTGGGAGGAGCTAGAACACTGGCTGTAAATGGTCTACAAGCTAATGAAGAAGAAAACAGGATTAGGTACACAGTTAAAACATTCATTAGAAAAAAGCAAGCCAGTTTCTCAGAGAAGCCCATCCATTCTTGGCAGTAAAGCCAGACAAAAGATTTCTCCTGGGAAGAAATCCTTGTGTGATGTAATGAACACAGCCTTCAATAAACCCTTTCAATAGCTGCAAATTTCCATTGGACTGTTTCTTATAGCAATGCTGCAATATATATTTTCCCAAAATTACATTGTATATAAAATAATAACTGGTTTATCACGAAAACAGAAAAATATTTATATTTACTGGCTTTAAAACTGTTACAATTTATCAAGAGAGGTTATAATTCTATGGAGAAAATAGCTAACAGGGTCTCTATTTTATAATGGTAAAAACCGAATAGGTGCTTTGTATTTGAATCAACTTTGGAAAGTTGATAGTTTGTCAGCAGGTAGCTAAAATGTTTTGGTGATACACATTATATATTCATTAAATGTAATGACAATTGAAAGTGAAATACAATTCTGTCATACTTCTTACTTTGAAATGTATCTTTATAGATTTCTGACTTAAAAAAGTATAAGTCACAGGCAACCAAAGAAAAGATAAATTGTACTTCATCAAAATTTAAAACTTTTGCCCTCACAGGACACTATAAACAGAGTGAAATGTCAACCCACAGAAAGGGAGAAAATATCTGTAAATATTAAATCTGACAAGGGATTAATATACAGAATATATAAAGAACTATAAACCACCACCACCAACAAAAAAAAAACCAATAACTTGATTTTTTAAATGACTTTAATCAACATTTCTTAAAAGATGTACAAATGGCCAATAAGTACATGGAAACGTAAAAATCAATAATATTAGGTAAATGAATGTAAAAATCATAATGAGACACCATCTCACCCTGATTAGGATGGCTACTATCCTATCCAGAAAACAAGCAAATAAAAACATAAAACATAAAATAAGTTCTGGCAAGGTTGAGGATAAATTGGAACCCTTGTGAAATGTTAGTGGAAATGCAAAATGGTGCGTGCAGTATGGAAAACAGGATGGTAGTTACTAAAAAAATTAAAGTTAGAACTACAGCATTACCCAGCAATTCCACTTCTGGAAATAGATCCCAAGTGATTAAAGCAAGGTCGCAAAAGACTAGCTGTGCACCCATGTTCATAGCAGCCCTGTTCACAATAGCTGAAAGGTGGAAGCACTCAAGTATCCATCGACCGACAAATGCACAAACAACATGTGTAGAGACATATAATGGAATATTATTCAGCCTTTAGAAGGAAATTCTTACACATGCTACAACATGAATGAACCCTAAGGACATTGTGTTAAGTATTGTAAAATAAACAGTCACAAAAGGACATATAGTGCACGAATCCACTTACATGAAGTACCTGGAGTAGTGGAATTCATAAAGACAGAAGGTACAATGGTAGTTGCCAGGGACTAATGGATGGTGGAAATGGAGAGTTAGTGTTTAACGGGTACAGAGTTTCACTTTTGCAAGATGAAAAGATTTCTGTGGATGGATGGTGGCGACGGTAGCACATAGTGAGTATCTTCAACATCACTGAACTTTACACTTAAAAATGGTGAAGACAGTAAATTTGATGTCAGGTGCATTTTATAATTTAAAAATATAATTGTAAAAATGATAAACTTTATGTGATGTACATTTTACCACAATAAAAAGTACAAGTTAATAGATTAATTTTAAATAGCCTAAATTTGCTACTTTCAAGTATTAATTAGGCTTAAAAATTTGGGGGAAGTATATGCATATATGAAAGCCACAGCTGTAAATTACTATTTTATATCTAATTACTATATGTTCATCTGTAACCAAATTTCCCTAACAGAAACACAAATTCCTTTTACTAACTAAAAAAACAACAATCACCAAAGGTAATGATTTACTAAATTCAGTAAATCTTACATGGAACTCATCAGTATACTATCTCACCCACGCTAATTAATTCATCATGAAAAAGTAATTTGCCTAATCACAATGGCACTTAATACAGCTGCCATCCTTTCTACTATTTTCATTTAATGTCTAAACAATATTATTGGGAATGAGACATGCCAAAATTGTTTCAGCAATGTGTGAATTTTATAAAAAAAATTTACACTAGCTATATCAAGAGGGAAAATAAATTTGTATTCAAGTGCCATGCAGATAAATTCTGAAGGAATAGTAGCACAAGAATTAATCAGTCATCTCTGCATGCTGGGAGAGATTCCGTTCTCCAGGGAGGAGGGCACCCATGAACAGGAGGGAACTGTGTCCCATGGGGGAGGACTCGGTGGGGGGTAATCCCTGAGTAATGTCACTGGAAAGGGCAAAACTTGTTGATTCAGCTTTACTTCTGGGGACACATCTAATCTTGGCTTATCTCAGCCGCAGGCTTCCCTTAATACTCTTGATTTCTTCATCTTTAAGTCTGGTTCATAAATAAGTAACTCTTTCCTATTCTTCTACCAAAGTCCAGACCTCTATGTGATTTTTCTCTGACCAACTAGCTTGTTGAGCTAAAGAAGCCTTCCCTTCCTGTCCCCAGTATTAGGATCCCCACCCCACTGTATTGCAATTCCTGATACCAACTTCCATTTGTTCATTCAACAACTATTTATCAAATGCCTAGTTATAAGCTAGGTATTATTCCAGGGAGTATAAATAAAAAGGTGAGCAGAAACAGACATGATCCCTGCCTTCATGGAGCCAATAGCTTGCTGGGAAAGAAGCACATTAAGCTGAAGATCACACAAGCAACCCTGACAAGTAAATTGAAGGGAAGGAAAGGTACCTTTGCATGGGGCCCCAAAAGCCCATAATGGGGATTTGACCAAATCAGAGAGATCAAGGATAAGTTTTCTGGAAGAAATGTGGCAAGAACTGAGGTCTTGGTGAGTAGGAGACAACCAGTCAAAGAGGGAAGGAAAAGGTTCTGGAAACAGCAAATACCCAGGGGCGGGAGACAGGACAGAGAGTGAGGCACTGAAAGGCCAGCATGACTAAAGGTTGTGTTCACACTTGTGTTCACAAAAGACCTGGCTTCGATGTGTTTTCCATTTGCCAAAGAAAAGTGGTCCCTGGTAGAAACTAATCTTCCTGCTCAGCACCTTCACTTAATTGGCTATTTGAGCCACGTGAATTGAAGCATACAATTTTCCCAAACATGTCATTTCTTTGGCCATTTTATTCCCCTGTGCCTATGTATACCACTTTGGAAGGGAAGGAAAAGAACTACAAGTAAACCCTCTTCCATATGTAATTTAGACAAAGCTATATATCCATAATTGCCTGAATAACAAAACAAAATCAACAGAAAAACGTGATCAATGTAGATACACAGCTTTTAAAATACAGATACACAGCTTCCAGAAACACTGTGGCAATAGGTGAAAAACTGCCTTTAGAAATTTGTTCATTTTAATTCTGATATGTGCGCCTCATTAATTCTGACTGAAACAATTTCCACTAAAAAAATCTCTAGCGTAAAAGTAACTGCAGAAACAAATGGCACCATTTGCTATTAAAACTAAACTCAATACATCTCCTATGATCCCTCCCTGATACAAATCTTTATATATATATATATATATATATATATATATATATATATATATATATATATATAATTGATTTTTCACAGAGAGGAATGAAGAGAGATACAGTTAGAAACATCGATGAGAGTCATAGATCAGCTGCCTCTTGCACGCCCCCTACTGGAGATGTGCCCGCAACCCAGGTACATGCCCTTGACCGGAATCGAACCCGGGACCTTTCAGTCCGCAGGCCGACACTCTATCCACTGAGCCAAACCGGTTTCGGCTCCCTGATGCAAATCTTATTCAGCATTCCCAATACACTGTCTGGAGCATCCTCCAAGGTTAAGCACATACACTTCCTCACTAGAAATGAATGTCAGCATTATTAACTATTAAATAATTTCACAGGTCAAGTGAAAAAAAATACAAAACAACACACCTGTGTTTTTAAAAGTTTCTGACTCCCAAAACAAGTCATTAAATATTAGGCACAATTTAGTTTCTAGTCAATATATATTTTCCATCTAATGTTTATATCACTCAGTTTTACTGAATATTAAAACTAAGATAAAACTATGAATTTTGGTCTTTTAAAACAAAGTTAAAATGTATTCATAAGGATTTATTTCTCAGGGTATTAGGAATCCTATATTTATCCAACAACCATTTTTGGATTATCCAATAAAAACATAAGTGGTGATATTAAATTTTATATTTGTCTTATTTCAGTTACCAGAATAAATACATAATATCATACAATTATATTAAAAGTCAAATAAATTCTATGGGCTCATAATGTAAGTTTTACTTTACCTTCAAAAATGGGCTTTTTAGAAGGTTTATTTTCTCTCTCTCTCTAAATTTATGACCTTCTCAACACATACATAGTACCTTAATCAATAAAGAAAAAATAACATAAAATAAAATTCTAAAAAAGAAAAAAATATATTTTATCATACCACAAAAATAATTATTGTAGGCAATTTATAAGAAAAGTGCACCTCTACATTCACTGCAGCATTATTTTCAATAGCTAAGATGTGGAATGAAAATAATTGTACTAATTATAACTCAAAACAGTGTCCATTTTTCATGGCTTCTCAAATTTCACATGCACACAAACATCTGGGCATCTGATTAAACTGTAAATTCCAATTCAGTTGGTCTGGTGACGGGCCTGAGATTTTGTATTTTTAACAAGCTCCCAGGTCCCATTTCTAACAATGGACATTACTAGAGCAATGTTTGTCAGAGGCAAAAAGAATTTTTTTTCAACAAGATATGAGGTCATTATCAAATAGGACAATAATGATGACTGTTAATACACATAAATAGATGCAAGTAGGCTTATGGTGCTAAATATCTACCTATGCCCTTTATGGGCTTAGCAGTCCCAATTAGGAAATGATGCCCAAAGATTAATAATATTTGTCATAAATTTATAAATCACCAGGGACCGAGTTTCTCATACTGTAAGCCAGGCAAATTATTTTAACTAAGTGGGAAGAAGAAAGGCTATGCCAAAGTAATTGTAATTATTCTGATTTGAATAAATCCCTAATTGCATGTTTTAAGGGTATTTAGAAAACTTCCTAATTTTCCAAAATGTGAAGTCTATGGAGAAATTCACCAGCCTAAATGAGCACAATTAGTTTCATCCTCCACAATACTGTTATCATCAATTATAAGAGTGCAGTGGAATTTCTTCAAAAAACGAAAAGAAAGGACAAAGAGTACATGTTCCTTCTCATTAAGCATTTCTCCATACCTCCTAAAATGATGAGAATCTTTTAATATTTCACATGATTCCTCTCTGCTCAGTAAAATTATCCTTCATTATGATAGCATTCTACTGAAATCACTGCCTGCAAAGTGGGCTTTCTCCCTTGCCAATCAAAATGGAAAAGGTTGTCAGCAAGCACTGCTTTTCTCTTTGTTTCCTCCAGATGCCAAATTCTTGCATGTGAGTCTGAATCAGAAATACTGGAAAATTAGAAAGGAAGGAGAAAAAAGTTCTACAGATATGTATATGAATCAGAGACGTGGGGAGGGGGGGAGGTGAGGCAAAAGGGAGGAAGAGAAGGAAGGAGGAGAGAATCACAGTCTTGTCAAAAAAGCTATTTGATTAAACCCACCTTAAAAAAAAAACAAAAACCACCCTGCACTCACTTCTTCCTGAAAAGACAACATCGCTTCTCTATTCACAAATTAACCTCCATAACATCTGTTTCTTAGCAGATTGCAAGTGCTTGCCAGGAATTGAAGTATTAACTTTCAGATGACATTTGCAAAGTCCTAACTTATAATTTAATACTAGATTCATATCGTTGTCGAGCGAACAGTTAATGGAGCTTAATATTCTTATGATTTTCCTGATTAAATTACTGTTCACAAGCCTACTTTTGCAGATAGCAGTTTATAAGAGAAAGATACACAAACATCATCTTTACGCAGTCCTCAGAATTTAAAACTGACATAAAATGTAATTTAAGATCGCTAGATACTGATGTCATAAGAGAAAACCATTTATTTTTAGTTACCTCCATAAGACACAAAGAATAAATAATCAGCTCTTCTAGGGAAAGGAGACCAAGCAAGAAGGAAAAAACAACACCCAGAATGTGAGGCTTGGGGAGGTTAGGGCAAGGGCAAAGACCCAACACACATAATGACTTTATATTATGCAAAGTGCTACCCAAAAACTTCTGAACATGGCCCAACAAGAGCTTATTCACTCGCCCTTCTATGAGACTCCGGTCACTGCCTGAAAGCAGCTGTGCAAACAATCTTTTAGCAAGCTTCTATTTCAATTCAGCCCCAAATCTTTCCATGGCTGGATTTTCAGTGAAAAGACTCTGAGAGATACAATATTTGCATACATATAAATGTATTACCATTTGCATACATATAAATGTATCGTACATATAAATGTATTACCATTGACTGCAACCCAGGCCTGTACTCAAGACAACTGTAAATCAACCTCTGAAATGAACCAAGCATTTACCAATAGTTATCTTGAGTAGCCACAAAGTCAGAGCTATTTCCTGCGCTGTTTTGCAAATACTGTAAATAGAAAAAGTAAAACAAACTGTGATAAGCATTACGAATAATCTTGGTGGAAGCTATGGAAATATTGGCAGACATCTCTAAATGTATATGAGAAAGATTCATATTGCCTTTCTATTTTAATTTAAAGATTCATGTTGCCTTTCTATTTCTAACTGCTCCTTTCCCCAAGGCAATCATTCAGTACTCATTTTTAACAGCAGACTGCTGAATTCAAGGTAGTTCTTCAGAAATGGAAATTTTTTTGAAGGAACCGAGAGTGAATAATATTTTTTTCTTTTTTAGAATGAAAATATGAAATACATTAAAATATGTAACAATCCAAGAAAATCTTTTAGAAAACATTTTCTCTCTGGTGATAGCATCACAGATTAAAAGTCACTTAGGAAGAGTGTGATTCACTTGGTAATGATAAAGGGAATATATATATATATATATATATATACATTTTTCCTTATTAAGGTATTACACATGTGTCCTTATTCTCCCATCGCTCCCCACCCCCCACTCCAGCCAATTTTACATTCTTAATAAAGTTTTGGATGCGTATAGTCATGATCAAAGTATTCTAATCCTGACTTCCCAGTGCTATAATTTTTTTTAAAAAAAAATGATAAATAAGTCAAAATGGAACCTTGCATTCCGATTAAAAACTCAGTCATGTCATCCAAGTAAGGCTTTATATATAAAAAGAGCTTATTTCATTGCTTTTCATGGCAAACCCAAATCTTATAAAAAAGGAGGATATTATTTCTGCTTGAGTTAGAGAGGCATGCAATTGGGTGATAATCTCATAAGAACACAATAATAGGGGGGAAAAAAGAACTAAAAACTGATAAAAGCCAAGCATAGGAAACAGAATATAACGAATCTGGCGAAACTGCCCCTTTTTGGAAGGAAATATGGCTCATGGGCGTCTATGATAACTACCCCAATGTTTTACTATGGCATCTCTTCAACACATACATATAGTCCAGCCATGAAGTTAACTAGTTCAAACTTGAGGAGTTAATGAATATGTAAATCAGGAATATTTCTTCAGGGAGCATTTCTTCTGGAATAAGATTTATTTCTCAATCCTGCATTTCAAGAAATATTTGAAAAAACATAACATTTTGGGGAATGGAAGGGACTTGCTATCCATTCCACCCCATTCTTCTTAAATCTTTTCTTATATGTCTCCAGTACATTCATTTTTTAAACCTTAATTTAGAAGAGTGGGGTGGAAAAAGTCTTCCTAAGCCAAGTAGCCACAGAAGGGGTAAAATAACATATATGGCTATATTAAAATTTAAATATTTTTCTGAAAAAAAGTGACTTTTTCAAAATATACACATGAGCTCTACCTTCTGATAAAAATCTCATGTTTCCTCTTACTTCCTTTTCTCCTTTAAGAAGTGAAGCTTTAGTGAGTCACTGTGTTTTCTTTAACCCTCACCTGAAGAGATATTTATTGATTTTTGAGAGAGAGGGAGGGGAGGAGGAGGAGGAGGAGAAGGGGAGGAGGAGGAGAAGGGGGGGAAGAAGAGGAGGAGGAGGAGGAGGAGGAGGAGGAGGAGGAGGGGGAAAGATCAGAGAGAGACCAGAGAGAGAGAGAGACATGTGAGAGAGAAACATTGACCCCATATGCACCCCAACTGGGGATCCAACTGCAACCTAGGTATGTGCCCGGTCTAGAAATCGAACCTGCAACTTTGGTGTACACGATGACACTCCAACCAACTGAGAATCTAGCCAAGGCAAGCCACTGTTTCTTATAGAAGTGTTATATCTCCTGCATATGTATCCCAGAATTGATTTTTTTTTCTAAGTCAAATTCTGTGAAGAAGATTAGTAATTAAGTGCTGTGATTCTTTCAGCTAAGTAAGCTATTTTTGCACTCTGGTTTACTTTATGTAAATGTTGTGGCATGTTTCTATTTATGAATGTAGAAGCTGCAATGAAAGATCCTGTGTGGAACAGTATGCCACAAAATGCTATTTTCTGGAAGCAGTTATTTAAAATGTACCACAGTTTACTCTTTGTTCTAACCAGTAGCATGTGGTTTAAGTGAAATATAATATAGCAGCTATATAAAGAATGAAAACACACACACACACTGAGTGGCCAGATTATTATGTATTCAGAGATCATAGTAATCTGGCCACTCAGAGTATACTGGAATCATTATAATGACTATAAGATAGGATAAGAGTCTACATCTAATTTCAGATGCTTAGTAAGACCATCTATAGAAACTATGTATGTCATTTCTATATTTCCAGAACAGAACTTGGCTCACAGAAGGTATTTAATATGTTTGTACAATGAAATATATCCTTTGCTTTACTTTAAAATTCAACAGAGATTTTAAGTTAATCTTGTTAGGTTTTTTAAAATTTCATGTAAGATTTTCTTCTAAAACATGTATGTAGTGAACAGTATTCAGTTAACTCCTTTCTCTCTATAAGAGCTTTGCACTCATCAGCCATAGTCACTTTCCCTGTCTTCACATCATGGAATCTGAGTTGCCTTTGATATTTTACGCAGATAGTTAAGTTGATATAAAGTTCATGTAAACATTGAAAGTAAAATTGCTAATCTATCACCTGGCCATTGGGAGTCATTAGTTTAGGCCTGTGGTCGGCAAACTCCGGCTCACAAGCCACATGCGGCTCTTTGGCCCCTTGAGTGTGGCTCTTCCACAAAATACCATGGCCTGGGCGAGTCTATTTTGAAGAAGTGGTGTTAGAAGAAGTTAAAGTTTAAAAAATAGGGCTCTCAAAAGAAATTTCAATTGTTGTACTGTTGATATTTGGCCCTGTTGACTAATGAGTTTGCCAACCACTGGTTTAGGCCATGAGGTTTTTAAAAAGATAATACAGGCTTTGGGTCATAAAACAGAGAGTACTGAAGGAGAACAATTTTCCCCTATGCCTGCTACCTGTGAATAATCACATCCACAAAATGATGAGGGAAATTGGGCAATTTTAAAGGATGTTTTCCTATTGTATGAAAATTTTCCTTAAAAATATAAATTGAGGAGAAACCAAGATGGCAGCATAGGGTGACACCCGAATGCAGCCTACCACAACAAATTTGAATTTAGAACTGGAAAACAGGGGAAACATCACTCTGAAGCGGCCGGATGGCTGGCTGAGAGGAGGCTCTACTATCTGAGAAGGAGAAAGAAGGTGTGGAGAACTGTGCGCCACAGAGTTCGCTGCTGGCTTGCTTGCGGAGCTCGGAGAGGGTGGGCTGAGTTTGCTACTGGCTTACTCGCTGCTTGCAGAGAAGGCAGACAGCTAATGCGTGGCTAGCTTTCTTGTTCAGGAGGAAAACAGAACTACCCTATTGCGCTGATAGACGGCCCCAAACAGGGAGAGGCCAGACTGTCAGGCAGTGGGCAGAGATCTCTCGGAAGTATGTGAAGCCAGCGGCCATTACTGTGGGACTCAGAAACCAGACCCTCGTAGGGAGAGGCTGTATAAAGCTTGTCTGCACCACCTGAGACTCGGCCCCATCCAAGGAGTGCACAGAAGCCCTTCCAGTGGCTAGCTTTCTCATTCATAGTGAATGGGACTCTCCTAGGGAGTGACAGATAGGAATCTAAAGCGTGTCTGTGCCTATACCAAAGAGGTGCGCGCCTGCAACCAATTGTGCGGGATTCAACAAAACTTGTCTGTGCCACCCCAAGACTCCGCCCCATTCAAGCAGAATACAGAAACCCTCTAAGCTGAGACATTTCTGATCCTCATGGCCAATTGGCTTGGAGATCAATGCTTCCCAGTGATACCAGCAACAAGCAAGGCTTAACAACAAGACTGCACACACAGCCTGCAAAGGGCTACACCAAGACTGTCCACCTCAGGTAACTGGGAGGCTGACTCACTGAACCATATTGGACACCTTGGCACACAAAGCCACCCTACCAACTCAGAGAAGCTGTGAAAATGCCGAGACAAGGAAACAGATCACAAACAAAAGAAATGGAGGAAAAGAAACAACTGGATATGGAGTTCAAAACCAAGCTTATAAGGTTTTTCAAGAATTAAATTGTGTCAAATAAATATAAAAATTTCACTGTTGCCGAGCCAGTGGTTTTGCAATGCTCCATGAACCAGGAGGTCACGATTCCATTCCTGGTCAGGGCACATGCCCAGGTTGTGGGCTCGATCCCCAGTAGGAGGTGTGCAGGAGGCAGCCAATCGATGATTCTCTCTGATAATAGATGTTTCTATTTCTCTCACCCTCTCTCTTTCTCTCTGAAGTCAATAAAATATATATTTAAAAAATTTTCAGTCTACTATTTTACCATGATCTTTTTTTTAGCATACACATTTAAGAGCTAAGTATTTTATATTTTATATTTAACTATTTTCATGTTCTGAGATACTAAAAATGTACTTTTATTTGTAAGATGCATTATAAGCTATGTGCTCATTTGCCTTTAAAATTTCAGATTAGTTGTTAGATTAAAAATGACAAAATATTATAAACAAGTTTTCTTTAAAAATATTAAATGTTAATTATCATCATAAATGCAAAGATAGCCTTTGGCATAAGCATTTACATTATCTAATCTTAATATGGAAATAAACTAAATCATTCTAAAATATTAATGATTTATTATAATTTCCATGATTTTATTACATAAGTAAAATTAGGAATTTTATGAAGTTTCTTTTTACTTGCTCTAGGTTTCAAGTCCATGTCTTTACATATCTGAGGATATCACAGAGTTGTGCAGGTTGTACGCTGCAAACCTATAGAACCATATAGTAGGGATAGTGAAAAGCTACATAGCTGAATGTGATAGCCCTGTTTATTCCTTTTTTCTTATCAGAGTTGGAAAGCTTTTCTTCCAACTCAGCATGGTGTAAGAGAATACAATTTAACTCAATTCTGATGCTACCTACTTGGAGTAGCATCAGACTCCACATGTAAAAGGGCTCAGTCCCACAAAAGGAGCCTCTCATTAATAGCTGTATAACTACTGATTTGGAAAAATATTAAGGGTCACATTCCAGTGTTGTCTGAGTTGTTGAGATTGGTTAACCCATCTTTAAAATACAGAAACAAGTCTCAATTCCTTAGGTCTTTACTGTCCAAGATGCTTTAATTTTACCATATCAAGTTATAATATAAATGTAGTTAAAAATTACAAATTTGAAAAAAAAAAAAACACCTAAATTAAGAACTCAAAACTACTGATCAAAATAAGCCATAGGTTTAAGTTTAATTTTTCCTGGGATTAGACATTTGAGAAACATTCCAGTAACAGCATGTGCCAGTTTGCCATTTGTCATGGAACATGAAGAGCGCAGGTGGCTGCCAATGATGTGAACTTTTCCTAATGGCCCAAGAAGTATGACTCAGTGCTTGTCCTGGGGTGACCACACTTCTTATGGTGGCAGGAAATGTGTTATTATTCCATCTTTGACAGCAACCAAAAAAAAAATGTACGTAATGCTACAGTTCATTCTCCAGTGATTAAGTTACATAATGTTGCCTTTGTTAAAGGATGACAAATCTTGAAAAATACAGTACCTAAACCTTAACACATAGAAGAAAGTATTCCTAAAGGACAATAAATGCCATTAGAAAGAAATTTAGAATAGAAAACACACACAATGGTATTTCAGTGGTATTTCACGTTTTTATCTAGTTATTCAATACTTGGCAGTGCACATAATACAAGAGACCTGCACATATTAAACCTGAAAAAAATCCATAATGTGTTTTTTATTCCATTTTGTTGAATACTTTTATTTATGTAGTCACTCCTCCCTATTTGGCACCCATATACTGGTATTTAAAAAATAATTATCTGAAATCTCACTATGGTTACATTATTTACTTACCTTATTAAACCACTTATACATGCAGATGTCACACTGCTGTAGTTACTCTAAATTGTAAGTAAATAATTCTTTCAAATCAGAGATTCCAACTATTGAGGTTTTAACTAACATGGAGACATAAGACTGTTGGAAAGAGTAATGAATGAGAACAATACAAATGATGGACTTATAGGAGAATATTTATTTAATGTAAAGGAGGACATTATAGCAAGTAAGCTCTATGAACAAATTTTAAAATAATCCATTGGCCTTGATCTTTGATGTATCAAAGACAGGTATTTGTAGTTCGCAGAGACCAATTCCAATTTACAAGGGTGGGCAAAAGTTGATTTATAGTTGTTAGTATGTGAAACACAGTTTATTCTTGTATTATTATTTATTAATTAATCACTGTATTACTTATTTGTATTATACCAATAAAAACTGTATTATACCAATAAAAACAATCCCCAAACTTTTGTCCATGGCCAAGAGTTAGTTTCTCTCTCTCAATCAATCACATTCTCTCTCTCTCTCTCTCTCTCTACCTCTCCCTCTCTCTCTCTCCCTCTCTCTACTTTTGCCCACCCCTGTAATAATTCTAGTAGTGTGAATGAGGTTACTTAAATACAGTGATACCGAAAGTTAAAGAATATAGGGTCAAAATTTATTCCACATTTATAGTTTTAGATACATGTATATTCATAATTAAAATGACAAATGACTAAAATAAGTGAATTGCAATAGAGTATTCAGCATAGCAAACCACTTATTCAGCTCTAAACAGACAAAAAGTCTACTGTGTGTTTGGACTGGGGTTTAATCCTGTTGCACTGGACTTCACTAACAATCTACAAAGCCTAAGAAAATGAGATTTATTATAAAATCACTCCATAGCCCACATAGATTAGAAGACATCAGGAGAAGTTTTTCTGGCAGTTAACAGAATTTTAACTCCCTATAAAGGAAGTTAGGTATACTTGGAATCTTACATTTGATTATGATAAAATAAAATATAAACCAAACTTTCATAATGAGGGGATTATTCTACAAAGTAGGCCTATTGCATGTGTTAATTAAGACTTGTTGTATGCCCTTAAGTTCTACAGCAGTGGTTCTCAACCTGTGGGTCAAGACCCACAGGTTGAGAACCGCTAGCACAGTCGCCTAAGACCATCGGAAAACACAGGTATTTACATTACGATTCATACAGGTATGAAGTAGCAACGAAAATAATTTTATGGTTGGGGGTCACCACAACATGAGGAACTATATATTAAAAGGTTGCGGCATTAAAAAGGTTGAGAACCAATGGTCTATATTTCTGAGCCTTCATATATTGGATTCTTTGTTATACTAATTTTGCTACTAGAAAGACATGAATTTAGTCCTTTAACCTCTCTGAGCTCAGCTGCTTTCAGGTAGGATGATGGCACAGAACCAAGAGATTTCTAAAAGTTCTTTCTTTTTTTAACTTCCTATCAATTAATCTCACAGAAAACAAGAGTATCAGAGTGTAGAGCAACTAAACATGATCTTTTTATAAAAGAAGTGTCACAAATTGCTTTAACTAATGTGCTACAATAACACACACAAAACTATATTTGTGTTTAAATGTGCTTATCAAGCATAATTAAAACCATAGATGTTAAATAACTAAAAAGAGCTGTAAAAATTGCTAAGAATTTAAGTGACATACTTGTACTACATCCATAATACATTTACCTATATCCAGAAGTTAACTATAGAACTATTACATTATACAGATCCTGATTTTATTTTATTTTATTTTATTTTAAGTTATGAGAAATAAATTTTATTTTTATATATTTCCTTTTAAAATGTTTTATTAAATTTATTGTGTTTACATCAGTTAATAACTTTATAATGTTCCAAGTGTACAATTCTATAATATATAATCTGTATATTGTATTGCGTGTTCACCACCCAAAGAATAAAATTAAACCTTTTAAATTCAGAATGTCCAACTGTCACTAGGAGTCACTAAAGTAGATATAAAGAAAATCAAGAATGGCCATCACTCATTGCTTCTAAACCAAAAAAGCAAATCAATGAAAAAATTAGAATAAAATAATATTAGAGTTTTAAAAGAGAACATACCACCTGACGTATTTTTATAGCAAAGGAATGCAGAAATCCAAATATTTACCCTAGGTAACTCTGATGCAAGTAAAGCTGTTTCAGCCATTTGATGTCAATGCTGTCTTTCATTTTTTATTTATTTTATTTATTTTTTAAAAATATATTTTATTGATTTTATACAGAGAGGAAGGGAGAGAGATAGAGAGTTAGAAACATCGATGAGAGAGAGTCCTCGATCAGCTGCCTTCTGCACACCCCCTACTGGGGATATGCCCGCAACCAAGGTACACGCCCTTGACCGGAATCGAACCCGGGACCCTTCAGTCCCCAAGCCGACGCTCTATCCATTGAGCCAAACCGGTCCCGGCTATCTTTCATTTTTTAAATTAAATTTTATTTTTGGCATTCATTTAGTTTAAAATTTACATGATTTAAAATAAAAAGAGTTATAAATGGCTCAGAGCTGACCCCCCACCCCCCAAACAAAATCCAAAGTTTGAATGAAATAAAATATGTCATGTTGCTGTCCTGTCATTTAGAAACATATCAATATAAAAAAGATGGAGGAAGTAGCAATGACAACAAAATCATGGTGAAAGAAGATATTTCTCAAAAGCTTTAATATCAACATTGCCGTCACGTTATAATGATGAAAACAAAACTCTTAATTTTTATATTTTAAAAATTCTACCAAATTTTATATGAGTTGGATAGGTAGCCCATTTTCCGAAGGAAAACACAAATGTAAGTCAAAATGGGAAACCTAACAAGAAAAACAAAACTTCTGGTAATTAAAAAAAAGCCAGCATACTAGTTTTGGGCAAGTACACTTTCCAACAACCATTCCATACAATATTCTATACAAGATGAAAACTAATTTGTAGGCTAATGCTTCTCAATTATCCTCAATCCAAATACCACTTGTGACACATGAATGAGAAAAGGCATTGTTTTGCCATTGATTCTCTCTTGTTTTCAGTGATCCAAGCTCTACTGAATTGGTTCATTTCATTCTTACAATTGACTATTTCTTCTAGGAAAAGTCAATACATTCTTATCACTTAAATGAAGCTCTAGTGCTTATAAGTACCTGTCATTTTCACTGCGCAGATTCAGTGTTTAACAATTTTGATCACAGTGTACATGACTTTTTATGATAAAATTCTGACAAAGCCTGAGAAATGAAATTTCAATGATCATGAACCTTTTGGTAAAATAATGCTGAGAACAAGGAATCATGATATGCAGGGGTCTACTACTAAGATGAGGTGTTTATCTGCTTAGGGTTGGCAGAGACATCAACAGCAATGCCTTATGACCCTTGTATTGAGTTCCCTGTAGGAAGAGAGAGAGATACCATTCTAATAATTATGCAGAATTACTTAAGTAATCCTTGGACTCAAAGGAAAAAAAATGGTGTGCAAAGAAATGCTACAATAAAGCTGTTAGAAAAGTTAGGGTACAAAGAAGACAGAAGCTAGTAAGAGGGAAAGAGTTCTCAAGAGAGAGCCAGCCTCTTGAAATTTTTACTCCATATACATTTTTAAATCAGTATACTCTTCTTTGTATACCATGTCTGAAGGCAAATTTATGTGAGCTACTAGTATATTCAGTAATTTATTTCTAATTGGAATCCTTAAAAAACCCTTCTCCATAATGATATTTGAATCCTGTTCAGTATTTAATTAATAAACAATTATTTTGCCAGTGTCAAAATGTTACTCCATTTCTATCTGGAATGTATCTTGACTAATTATTCTTCAGAATTCCCTACAAAGCACATTTTCCTAATCCCATTTTTAGACAAAAACAACAACCACAAAACAAACCTGAGGGTTTGAGAATTGAAGAGATGAGTTAAACACACACAGCAAACACAAGACATAAGTGAGGTGGGGCCGCAACTTGAGAGACTTGTAGTTCCAACTCAATCCTACAGATAATTTGTATTATTTTCTACATACAGTCTTTCCTACAAGATATTTATCCCTTTAATCTCTTTTTAGTCATCTGCATAAAATGTAGAGATGAAAGAAGAGAACAGTAGGATAGGGAAGTGAGTCTTTTGGCATGGCTACAGGGGATAAAGATGTTTTCAGCAGCCTTGAAAGGCATCATCTGGCATTTTCACTTGGGAAAGGAAAATGCTAAATTCATGGCAGCTAACAAAATAGTGGTTACTATACAATGATTAACCTTAATTAACTTCACTGAAGAACTCGTGTCCATCTGCATTCGAAGATGCTTCCAAGTCTACTTCTTGCCATCTGTATTTCTTAAGTAATGCAAATCACACAATTTGCTTCTGACATTATGTTTTTAATTATTAGAAGACTGTCTGTATCATTGCAGCATGTAGTCATCCTAAACCTTTGTAATTTTGTTAAGAAAGTGACACTGGAAAGTTGTGAAAAGAACTTCAATCTAAATATCGCCCACCTATCCTGAGGGAGATTCTATCCTAGAATAGGTAGTGGAGACTCTTGGGAAGTCAAATCATCCTTTCCACTCACATATACAAAGACAGCTTCAAATCCTTGATATTTAATGTAGTCTCAACACGTTATGTATTTTTAAGTTATCTGTATTGCTGAAAATATTACAGTTGTTCCCCATTACTCCCCCGCCCCCCTTTGATTCCTTCTAGCCTGAACCCACTACCCACACCACAGGTTGTTTTGTGATTTCGTTAAAAGCAAAGCATTCTTACCTTACTAAAACAAAACAAAGCAGACAAATGAAACAAATGCTACTTCATTCCTGTGAGCATAGCTGAAGAAATACTTTGTACAAAAAGCAGAAGCATTTCGCAGATAACAAATTAATGCATATCCGAGCTCGTACTCACAGAGCATAACATCAGGAAAACAAGACAAGAAGACAGTTATTAGACATTCACATCAACATCAGCAGAACCTCCACTTACAGAGTGGATTAATAACAAAGAATCAAGTTGAAATTGTGATAATTATAGCATTTCAATTTACTAGTATTGTGGCAAGAAAAACATATCGGATTAATGCATTAAATTCCTAGTCACAGTTTTATCTTACTATTAGACATTATTCCTTTTAGAATTTTCACTCTGATAAACTAGTCAACAAGGAAGATCTTACCAAAAAGATACAGGAATAAAGGACAAGTATTAAAGTAGTACTGTTTTGAAATCTAATTGAATTTCTTGGAGATGTGGCCAAAGGAGGCCTTTAGATATAACCTCCCTCATATCCAAACTCAGATACTCAACACACTGTATGACTCCATAATACAATGTAAATAAGGTGTTGCATTTAATGATAAAAATAAAAATGTTGACTTTCTTGCAGAAAAGCAATGGGAAAAGGTCACTTATCCAATTTCAGCATTATCTGCCCTAGGCAAATATCTGCCCTAAGTAAATGTGTGTGACATATTTATGTACACATTTATGTACTCAGCTGAATATCAATTATTATAAAGCCCAACGTTTATTTGCTCAAAACTTTTCACACCTTGTTTAACATTCTGACACTGTGTCTGCAGAAAGCAGAAACAACAATTAGAAGGAACATTGGGTTTCGGGCTTGGTTAACAGAAGTTTAGAACAGCACAATCTTCCATCTCAGAGTTCAACTGCAAGATTGTTAGCAGTGAAGTAAAATAAGGAGATGGAGCTAACTTTTGGTCTTCTCCATACCATCCTATCCCATGAACATTGTTTCCTTTTCTTACACACATTTCCTGATTAGCAAAAGGTTAAAAAATATTAAAGTAAAAGACTAATTTCAGTGGAAGGGAAACAAGGCATATTCATTCAAGAAAATTGTTTTCGGTGTGTGTTTTTTTCCACTTGTGGAAAAGCATGATGTTTACACAGGGAAGTAAAGCAGAACGGTTCTTGATACCAACACAGGGCCAATGTTGCTCCTGGGAATATTGTGAGAATTGTAAGGAGTTTGAGGATTCCAATGGATTGCTAGATCAATGGATGCAACAATTCCACACTGAAGAACTGCTTGTATCTCACCTTACTTTTTTGTTTGTATTTGAAAATGCCTTATTATTAACATTCACAGAGAGGCAAAGAAAAACTATTGCACATACAATATAGAGCTTATTTTGGTGATTACCAGATTTGAAGTAAATTCCAATTTTTAAAAATTTACACAAACTTTTTGTTTTAGATAGTTTTAGAACTACAAAAAGCTGCAAAACAGTACAGATAGTTCCTGGATATCTCTCATTCATATTCTTTACTAATAGCTCACATTATTATGATAAGTTTGTCACAAATAAGGAATGAACACTGGTATATTGCTATTAACTAAGCTTTACACCATTTTGATTTCACTATTTTTTTTCCTAATGTGATTTTTCAGTCCCAGGATCCTATTCAGAATATCATCACGTCTCATTTGCCTCCTCTGGGCTGCGCTCTTTCTCATATTTTCCTTGTTTTGGATGACATGGACAGTTGGAGGAGTACTGGTCAGATATTTTGTAAAATATCTTTAACTTTGTGTTTGCCTAATGTTTTTCTCATGCTTGGAGTGGAGTTATGGATTTGGGGGAGGAAGATCACGCGGGAGTAGTGCCATTCTCATAACTTTATATTCAGGGTACATGTTATCAACATGCCTTTTCACTGATGATGCAAACCCTTACCATCTGACCAATATAGTGTTCACTAGGTTTCTCCATTGTAAAGTTGTTTCCCCTTCCCACCTTCTAATCTTTGGAAACAGGTCTTTAAGTATAGACCATAATCAAGGGGTGGGGAGTTAAGTGTCAACTCCTTGAGAGGAGAGTATATAAATTATTTGGAACTCTCTGAATGGGAGATTTTTCTCTTTTCTCTCCTTTATTTAGACATTTATTTACATCAATATGGACTCTCAGATATTTATTTTATACACTGAGTTATAACCAAATACCATTTTTGTTGCTCAAATTATTCCAGCTTTAGCCTTTGAGAACTCTTTCATAATGGCTCTCAAGTCTTTAACATGCCCTCTTTGAGCACTTCCTTGTTTTCTTGCACTACAAGATGCTCCAGGTTCACCTTAAATAATCCCTCTCCAGTTCTAGAATCTGCCATTTCTCCAAAAAGGTGTGGTTCCTTCCCACATGACTTTTTAAAAATATATGTTTCTTTATTGATTTCAGAGAAGAAGGGAGAAGGAGAGAAAGAAACATCAGTGATGAGAGAGTATCACTGATGAGAGAGATGAGGAGATAGATCTCAAAGGAAATAAATGGAGGAAAACAAAAGACTGGATATAGAGTTCAAAACCACGGTTATAAGGTTTTTCAAGAATTTCCTAGAAAAGGCCGATAAATTTAATGAGACCCTTGAGGATATGAAAAAGGACCAACTAGAAATTAAACATACACTGACTGAAATAAAAAATATTATACAGATACCTAACAGCAGACTAGAGGATCACAAGAATCAAGTTAAAGATTTGGAATACAAAGAGGCAAAGGACAATCCTCTGGAGAAGCGAGAAGAGAATCCAGAAAGTTGAAGATAGTGTAAGGAGCCTCTGGGAAAACTCCAAGCATACCAACATCAGAATTATGGGGGTGCCAGAAGAAGAGAGACTGCAAGATACTGAAAACCTATTTGAAAAAATAATGTCAGAAAACTTCCCCCACCTGGTGAAAGAAATAGACTTACAAGTACAGGAAGCACACAGAACCCCAAACAAAAGGAATCCAAAGAGGACCACACCAAGACACATCATAATTAAAATGTCAAGGGCAAAAGACAAAGAGAGGATCTTATAAGCAGCAAGAGAAAAACAGTTACCTATAAGGGAGCACCCATAGGACTACTAGCTGATTTCTCAACAGAAACTATGCAGGCCAGACAGGAGTGGCAAGAAATATTCAAAGTGATGAATAGTGAGAACCTACAACCAAGATTACTCTACCCAGCAAAGTTATCATTCAGAACTGAAGGGCAGATAAAGAGCTTCACAGGTAAGAAAAAACTAAAGGAGTTCATCACCACCAAACCAGTATTATATGAAATGCTGAAAGGTATTCTTTAAGAATAGGAAGAAGAAGAACAAATTAAAGATACAAATTATGATCAACAAATACATACCTATCAACAAGTGAATCTAAAAATCAAGTGAATTAAAAATCTGAGGAACAGAATAAACTGGTGAATATAATAGAATCAGGGTCAAAGAAAGGGAGTGGATTGATAATTATCAGGGAGAAAAGGGTGTGGGGGGGTGCAGGAAGAAACTGGATTAAAATAACACACCTATGGATGATGACAATGGGGGAGAGGTAAGGGCAGAGGGTGGGTGGGAACCGGGTGGAAGGGATCTATAAGGGGAAAAAGGAGAAACAATTGTAATAATCTGAGCAATAAATATTTATTAAATTTGGGGAAAAATTATGTGAGTGGATAGGTTATATTATATATTTATTTCAACAGACATTACATGATATCTGTTATATAAAGGGAGTATTGGGTCCCAAAGGATTGATGTACAGAAAAAAGAATAAGGTAGACTATAGTGTGTGGATTCTATCTGGATCCCAATTTAAGAGAAAAAAAATCTATAAACTATTTATGAGATTTGTGAAACTTGAACAATTAGATATTTAAAGATATTAAGGAATGGATTTTAGGTTGATAACAGTGCTGTAGGGGTAAGTATGTAACGTATACCTTTTTTAAGTATGTTTTTAGAGATACACCTTCATTTTGTTGTGATCGCATTACTGGTGTTTTGGTGGTGAAAAAAAATGTTACTAGATCCCAAGATACTATTCTGCTGTATTTATTTTCTCTGTGTGTGTTGGTCACAAGTAAGAGGTAGACTTTTATATATGGTAAGACCATATATATATATATATATATATATATATATATATATATATAAGCCTAAGCAACTGTTACAACCGTACAATAGCTATGATGAGCCCTGACCACCATGGTGCAGACACTCAATGCAGGAGTGCGCTCCCACAGTCAACCAACCATAGTCCCTCCCCCCAGGCAGCTGGCTCCCATCAGTCACAAAGCCCAGACTGCCAGCCAGGCTGAGGAACCCCACCCATGCATGAATTCGTGCACTGGGCCTCTAGTATTAAATAAGCAGAATTAGCTAGGAAAGCAGCCTCATTTGAAAAAAATAAAAAAATTAGAAAATATTTCCTTTAAACATTACACACATTTTAAAATGAAACATTGTTAGAGATTTATAGTCTTACCATATTTAAAAGTCTTCCTCTTATCAGAGTGTTTATTAACTTAGGATGTCAACAATTATTTAAAGGAAAGTAATACAATTCTCAAAAACATCCCCAAAATTAACTTCAATTCATATGGGTTTTAAACGACAATGAACGCTTTAGCAGAGAAATAGTGCTTTATACAATCAAATGGACAAGGCTAAGGCCACTTCAAAATATTTGATAATTACCATAGCTCACAGCTATTTTTAATACCTATTGTCCTGGGTATTGTGGTAGTTTTCATGCATAGTGAGACTTCAAAAATCATTCTCTCCACAAACAAAGAACAATTGAAGTTGCTTTCAAATATATTTTAAAAATTTCGATCTAAAGCAAAACTCACCTCAATACTATTAAACTAAAACAAGGAGAAACAGAAAATATAATCTGTGTTTTTACTCTGAATGAATCTGACTTTAAGTTCCTAAGTATATGCTAGAACATATATATTTTAGATACACAGGAAAAACCATATGTATAATTTTAGATATGTATAATGTAGATGGAATTATACCTATCAGTACCATTTTACAAGTACTCAACTGATCAAACATCTCTACTCAACTTGAGCACTCCATATGTTACATTGATTTCAAAAGTTTTTTGACTGAATACGGTAAAATTTTTACTAGCAATTAAGTTCCTTTTGTGATTCACTATGCTATTGGTCTATGGTGAAAATGTTTCCAAACAAAACAACATTTAGTAGGTAGGTAAGACTTTCAAAGCTATAGGAATGAACTGAATAAAATCTGCTATTCAAAGGAACACTAATGAAATGCAGATAGCAATACTAACCACTGCTAGGTAAATCTGGACAAAAGAATATAACAGAATTCATTACTTCTACTAAAACATATGCTGCTTATGGACGTCCATTATCAGGCACCACATATTTTTATTGACAATCCTTTTAGAATTAAATATCTCAGCCCTAGGTTGGTAGTAGCAGTGGTCTGAGGTAGATCTTTTGTCCAAGTCTAGACTAAACAGAAGACAGCATTAAACTCCTGGGGCTGACATCAAAATAAGAACAATATCACTAAGACTATAGTGCTATGTCATCTTTTTCAATGGCTCAAGTCCTATTCTGAGTGGCAACACATCCCCCCCACTCCCCCCCCGCACACACACACACACCCAGGCTAGAGACCAGAAGGACCTAAGAACTACAGCCCACCTTAGCACACACTAGAGTAGGTAGGTCTGATGGAAAGGGCATCCACATCTTTGAAAGTATGCTCAGGATTCCTCTCATGTAACATCTACCTCTGATATATATATGGCAATGGGTGCCATGCAAGGTGGCAATATTATATATTCTGGAACCAGTTAGTAATTTTTCAAATTCTGTTTCTTCTACTTATTCTTTATTCATTCTTCAAAATACTTATTGAATACCTGCTCAATAAATATTTGGGTATATAGGAAAAGTCATTCAATGTTTCTAAGCAAAATCTTCTTCATCTGTAAAACAGGGATAATTTGAACCTTTCAGGGTTAGGATAGGCACTAAATAATGCAGAGAAAGCATGTAGCACAGTACACAGTATACAGTAAGCACTCAATAAATATAATCTATTATCAGTTCTGCCTCTGAAGTTTGCCAACAGAATGCACTGTTTCTAAATAAAAAAGATGATGACATTTATCATGTATTTACTAGGTACCAGGCACCATTTTAAACACACCACAACTCTATGAAGTATGTAATATTACTACCCATATTGTACAAAAAAGAGAAAACCTGGCAGGTTACTTAAACTCTCCTTCTCTAGGATCACACAGTTAGGAAGTAATGGAGCCTGAATATGACTGACCCAGGCATCTGATTCCAGTGTTCTTTACCATATACTGTATGGCACATGTGTCAAACACAAGGCCCGCGGGCCAAATCCAGCCCGCCAGGCCTTGCAATGTGGTCCGCACCGCGCTGTCATCACTGCACTCCGCTGTCAGTTTATGACATTGTCAGTTTATGACTGTTCAGTAAACCATTTGGCCCGCGATTTAGGCTGGATTTTAGATTTTGGCCCCTTCTCTGATTGAGTTCGACACCCATACTGTATGGTGCCCATTTTTCAAGGGTAGAAAATTCAGGGATTTAAAAAAAATAAAGTTTGAAGATAATTATATACAAACCTGAACTGTGTTCTTCATCCATGAAAGTATAAATCCAATCCAGTAGAGAAAAAAAAAAAGAATTGAAGCCCAACCTAATTCCATCACTGAACAGCTGTACAATCTCTGTTGAGCTGCTTAACTTCTCTACGCCTTACCTTGAAAACGCTGCTAATAACTGTCCCTTATCTCACTTTTAAGTGTTACTAATAAAGATGTGAAGTGAATGAGATCTTTCCAAGTTGGCTGAATGAGGGGAAGAACCAAGCTGCATCAGAGAATGTTTAAAAAGTATCCCCAAAACAAAAAATAATGATTCGAATGTGCAGAAATTCTAACTAAAAATTCAACTCATTTATAGCTAGCATATTTACAGTATGGAAATGGCTCCTGGCAAAGTACAGTACTTCTGGGTCAAATAATTTCTTTCCCATCTGGTTTGCATTATTAGATTGACCAGCAAACCCTTCACACAGTTAAAGAGTAAACTTCAATGGAAGCCTATTGAAATGATCACAAATCCCAAATAAAGAGGATCTGAATTAATTTTCTTTTACCACAATATATTGAAAATAGTATGTCTAGGGATATACTAGAAAGAAAAATTACTAGTATTTAGTCTTAAATATTCCATAGAACAAGCTTCTCTCTGTGTGTGACAATTCAATATTAAACTGAAAGCCTACTATCTACAGGAGGAAACCTTCTGCCACTGGTTTAATGCAACAGTGATACCAACAGAGACTGCCACAAAACTCGCACCACGGCACCTCGCCATGCGATCCGCATTGGCTCTCCATATTGAACTTGGTCTACACAATAAGCTCCATAAAGCAACTGGACTACAAGTCTGTTTTAAGCACCATTAGTAAAAACTCTATAACACTTTATAGGTTTTTAATATCCCAGTGGTTTGTTTTGAAAGCCAAATATAAATTGTACAAAACGAAAATATGAATTTTCTGTTCAGCCAGGAAAAAAATAAACTCCCATATACACATATAAAACATACCAAAATTATTAAAGAATTCAGCTAATGTTGTTGAAATTAATCCTTCAGCATAAATGCCTAAGGCAAATATATATTTTAAAAGGTCTTAATAAATTACAGTATAAATAAGTCTCACAACTAGCTAGAAAATAGAATCTTTCATAATCTTTGGTAAACAATTTGAAAAAAGTAAAATCCAGGATCTAAGCCTTCCACTGATTTTTTGTAGCTATTACTTGAAAAAACACATTCAAGCCCATTTTAAAAATAGCAGATGTGGCTGAAACAAAATAAAAAGTTCTAACAAGCAAAAAAGTAATATTGGGCAATACTTTAAAGGCAATTAACAATGTGGTTTCTTCTTATCTATTATGTTATCAGATAACTGTCCAACCCATCTAATAAGACTAATTTCCAAGAACATTAATATCAAGTAAATATAAAACAAACAAGTGTGCTATCGTTGATAATACTGTGGCAAATTTGGTTCTTAAAACAATTTTGTTGTGACAAAATATTCAACAGATAAACACAGAAAACTGAAACAGCAGTTATGGTACTTTAGTAAAATTTAAAATTCACGATTTTATGCAAATACCAGCAAGCTTTTCTTTCCTGAAATTTTAAGAGTAAGATTAAGATAATAAAAAACTTCCATTTGAATTAATAATTGTAATTTAAATTGAACAAGAAACTAAAACATATTTAAAGTCCCCAAATTTCTATCATGTTTAATAGTTACTTGTAATTCAAATCAGGGCACAATTGCAATCCCCTGTTTTGCAGTACTAACTAAAATATTTAAGCCTGGAGGTATTGTTTTATTAAGAGTTAACAGACTGGCATACTTATATTAAGGTCTTAAAAATTTCATGTACTGTAGTTTATATTCTAAGCATTCTAAATTTGGGGGAAAGAACATGCGTTATTAGAAGTTATCTATTGTATAACTTACCTAGTAGTGATTATCAAAAGCATGTAACTCACTAAATCTGCAAGAGGCACCTATATTCAATAAGTTATCGTTTTACAATAACTCTCTACGTAGAGAGAGTTAACAAGTGCCTTTAAAAATTAGTCCAAATAAATTTATATTTGGTTTAAATATTAAAATTTATTTTTCAAAATTACAGGGAGAGCTGGGAAGTTATACAAGAATTGCTGATTTAAAATGCATATTCGAATATCTTATTTTTATGGTTATTAATAAAAATGTAAAGTAAAAATTAAATATAAGATAATGGTTCTCATTAAGCTAAAGGGCTATTTTTCCATTTTATTCTCCAACTTAAAAAATAAAGGATATTTTCTTCTCACAAGAGAAAAAATATTTTAATTTCTTATATGAGCATTTTTTTTAACTTTTATAAAAGGATAAACTTAAGGCATTTTATCAATTTCAATCTACCCTGCATTTTAAAATATAGTATATAGTTACTTATTTTTTTAGTTCTTTTTCTTTTTTCTTTTTTAGGGTTATTCAGCATAATTGATTTAAAAAATTTTTTAAAAATATTATTTTTATTGATTTCAGAAAGGGAGAGGGAGAGATAGATAGCAACATCAATGATGAGAGAGAATCATGGATTGGCTGCCTCCTGCATGCTCCACACCAGGGGTTGAACCTGAAACCTGGGCATGTGCCCTGACCGGGAATCAAACCGTGACCTCCTGGTCTATAGGTCTACCGTCAAGCACTGAGCCACACAGGCAGGGCAATTATTTACATTTTTAAACTTTAGTTTTATTGTTGACACTTTACAGATGTCTCAATCCCCCTCTCCTTTGCCCACCTCCACCCAGTCCCCCCGCTTCACGCCATCACCTCACTGTTGTATGTGACTATGGGTTATGCATAGATGTCCTTAGAGTTCTTTTAAAAACACTAAAATGAAGAAACAATTAGAAAATTTGTCTGAAAGAAAATAAATGCTTAAGATAAGGGATATGTTTTAATTTTAAAAATAATGTTTGCCTATTGTGTTGGACTATTAAATGGTAGCAGCAAATAATATTTATAGCATAAACACAAGTGTTATGAATTTGTTGAAATTATTAATATTTCTTAACAAAATTAATCTAAACCATGATTTAGATAACTGAGTTGGCTAGTAGTGTTACACAACTATGAAATATGGATAAAGCAACCCGACTTTCATTCTATCCTGGCACACAATATATGACTTGGCACTGAAGTATCCATTAGAGAATTATAAGAGATTTTACATGCATTGTCATTTACAAAAGCAGATTTGCTGACAGACCAGAGATCTGTGGATAAATTTATTTATTCCTTCACTCCAAAAATATTTCTTGGGTGCCTACTTTTCATCATATAGTTTCTTTTGCCTTGTTATGCAAAAAAACATGTGGTCCCTGCCTTCATCAAATAACAATACAAACTAATGTCAAAATAAAACTGGCAAACAGGAAAAAGATATACATGGCACCAGGAGAGCATATAATGGAGGATTTGATGTGACTTAGAGAAGTGGGAAGGCTTTTCTGAGGCAGTGGGTTGGGAGTGGGGGGGGGGGAAGAAGGATTGGGATCTGAAGGATGAGTCAGATTTAACTGGGTAAAGAACAAAGGTAAGAGAAAACATTTTAAGTGCAAAAAGGCCTAATGCTGGGCAAACAGAAAGAAGGCTGGTGTAGCCTACCTTACAGGCAATAGCCAAACCTTCAAGAGTCTTATCAGCCATTTTAAGGACTTTGCTCTTTATCCTAAAAACAATGAGAAGCCATTCAATTTTTGAAGCTAATGAGGGTGAGAAGTGTAAGGACAGGATCAGGTGAGAATCATTCCCAAATCCATCTGGACTACAGGTTGAACAAACAAACAAAAGTAAAACACTATGTTTATCATGACCTTGGCTGAAAATATATTTTGTCACTTGCAATAGGAGGCACAGAGGAAGCAAAGTACATTAATATGATCTTTTCTAAACGCAATCACCACTTCTCAAACTTTTCCACTGATATGTCCATAATCCTGAAGGGACTCATAACCTTGGGAGGTCTGGGAGGTACAGCTTAAAGTAGCCTGCTGCAAGCCGAAAATTTCTGTTAAGCCTTTAGTCTCATCTGTTCAATCAGGCCAATTTTACTTTCTACAACATAAATATAATACCTCTGTTAGATTTAATATAAAAATGTTTTAGAATACTTAGCAAAAATCAACTCCGCCTTCTTTCGATGTTTTGGCTTCTGCAATCGTAGAAATGCACTATTTTTAAGGAGCACAGGCCTACTGTATATACGAATAATGTGAATTCACTCACTGAATGTTATTCAATACCAGGATTTCATAATTGAACACTACATTTGCTGTTCTTTAGCCAGACACTAAACCATGACAAATATAAAACATAAAAAACTTTAGTCTATATTTTTTCAAATTACTGACCCTCCCTCCCCTCTTCCCCTTATAAATTAGTCCAGATGATCCATCCTTCCAGGACTCTTTACAGAAGCTAATCCTTCACCTTTCACAATAAGCCTTGTGTGTGGGGTGCTATAGGCAAGTCACGTAGAAAGCTAAAAATGTCATTAAGAACAAATTAAGTCCTAATCTGAGGTCACTGTGCTGTAAATGAAAATTATAACTTATCATTGGTTTAAGAACAGCATTAATATTTAAAAGCCTGTATTCATTTTTCATGTAAGAATTTGGGTCAGTAAAATTCTAAATATCCAACAACATAATGTTAGTGATGTAATTAATCTTCAAAAAAACTCATTTTAACATTATTTCCAAATTATCCCTGAGAAACAGATTTGAAACAGCTGTACCAATTCAATACACATTCTTTGTGGGCTTATTTTTGGCAGGCAAAGTTTTATAATGTGGTATTTATTTAAAGTCAGGACATGATGAGATTTTTATTGTTTTTGTAAAATGCAGATTTGTTCTCGTACTTTTGTGCCACCTACTCATTGCTCCTCCCTCACTTTCCTTCTACTGCCCACCTTTCCCCTCCCATCCAGCAAACAGTAGACACAACCCCGCCCTGTGGTTAATCACCCCATCACAGTTTTAGTCTCTTGCTGTGCCTCAACATTTAGAGTACACCCTTCTTAGAATATGCCTTAATTAAATTGCTTAAGCAGTTGCTAAAATACCACCTTCCCTATGGATCTTTCCTTATCTAGTAAAATCATCATCTTCACTTTTCACTGGCGATTGTATACATATGAAACCTTAACACGAAATATTTGATCACATTTGGTACCCGTCTCTGTCTTGGCGTAGGTTTGTCAACATCACTGCTAATCCTTACAGAGATTAATTTCCCCCAAAGCAGGGAATAATTTATTTAAAACAATCCATTAAAATACTGTTCATTATCTATAAGGACCAGAATACATATACATATACATATACATATACATATACATATACATATGCACATACTCTTTTTTCTTAATCTGCATTAAACCTGAGTGTTTAACTTAAAGAGCAGACGTTAATGACGCTATAAATAAAATAATGTTTCTTGTGAACTAAACTTTATATATTGAAAAGGTAAATTTCATTTTTGGGTAAAATGACAAGAATTCCCATTCCAAAAATGTCAAATTCAAAGTAGGTAATTGTTGGTGACTGTCTGGTCACATTGCAAATCAGAATAAAACTAATTTTTTAAAAGGAAGTGATATGACCAATTTGATCATATCTTTTTCTCAAGTTCCTGTCAGAATTATTTCTGATCTCTCTCTCAAGAATGGTTAATTCAAAATTTTGACATTTTCATTCATCCAATTAATATATATGTCAACCTCATCTCTGGATTCTATGAGGGGGAAAATACTGAAAAGCATTGTATCTGTCAAAACTTCATCTTATCAGATAAAACAATCTCCTTTATAGAATTTAAGATTTATACTAAATAGACCTTATTTCATAGCTGCATTTCCCTCTTTTGTAGGGTTGTATGCAAACGTTGGTT
This sequence comes from Pipistrellus hanaki, assembly GCF_964339955.1. Classification (NCBI taxonomy): domain Eukaryota; kingdom Metazoa; phylum Chordata; class Mammalia; order Chiroptera; family Vespertilionidae; genus Pipistrellus; species Pipistrellus hanaki. Next base: position 94,048,238 of record NC_140524.1, read on the forward strand.
TTATCTTTGCTTTTTATACCTAAAATAACGTATTTCATTTTCTTTCTTCTTCTTTTTTTGTATTTCATTTTCTATCCTCAAGATGGCTGAGTCATCGGGACAGAAATTGGAAGTCAGTGAACGCTTCTTACAGAAAATGGTTTATAGTAAACGGGGAAAAGTAGAGCAGTTAATTGTGGGATGCTCTGAGAAGAGGCTATCTTTAAAATTCAGATTATTTTAGGAATCACAATAATACAAGAATGGATGGAGCTAAGTTACAGAGACCGTAAGAAAAGAGTAATAAAGCAGGGCATGTTGGTTGACTCTGGAAAAAAAAAATCTCATTTCATTAGATCCAGAAAAGGATTATTAAGATCATTGGGAAAATTTCATGAAAGGAGCTGGTTCTAGAAGATAACTTTATCTTAGTCAAGTGGATATTTTGAAAGCGTTTCAATGTTAGAAAAGGTGTGAGAAAAAAAACTGGAATTACTTGGTGTGACACGGGCAAGGAAAATTAATCATAATATTAATAATAGATGCACTAAAGTGTTCCGAGGATTTTACTATCATTCAAAGGATAAAAATGGAGACTCAAATATCTGCAGATTATGAAGCATTTCCAGGCCCTGTAAGTGAACATATAGAAATTATTTTAGACTAACAGACTGAGCAAAAATTAGAAAGTTATTGGCCTACTTTTCTACCTATAGCTTTCCTCAATAACTGCTTTGCTTTTATTTACTGTAAACAGGTTTACATTTTAAATTTTTATCAAACCCACAAGAGGACTGAATGCAATTTCTAATTGAAAAAAGAAATTTAGTTTCAAATGCTAAGTGATTTTGATTTTCTCAAAAGTATTTTTTTGTAAAATTCATTTTTAAGGTCTATATACCATATTTTCAAATAGCCTGAGGTACCATCAAGATAATCTGGAATATAACTGCTTATTTTACTGACTCATGAAGAGTTCCTATATTTACTGGAACTAACACTGACACTGTCACATCAAATTTTCATTGTGAACAGAAAATTCTGTATTATATTTTAGAAATAGTGGAATTTAGGGTGAGCAAAAATGCAAGTGGTTCCTTATATCTTCACCAATAATTAATACATAAATTTAATATTTTGTATCCCTTAAATATACTTTAATAATAACAAGTAGCAGGTCAAAATGAATTGCAATGTATAACTGGTCCTTTATAAATAATCTTGAATATATGCTACCGCAGCTTAATATTCTTGTCAGCTTGTTTCCCGCCCCCTTCATTTTCCCTCTCCGCTTACTGAGTTTCTAGACCACTTATATAAATTGTCTGGGAGTATAAATGTATGTCTCTCCTATTATGTGCTTAATGGTTCCTTTTCTATTTACGAAAGAGAAAACTACCCTAGAAAGAGCATAAATCATGTGCCTTACTATATCGAGTTGTAACTATTTAGGATTGGAACTAGTTGAATGCATATGCTATATGCTTTAAATATTAAGGATGATGAAACCATTATATTAGGAGCATGCTTAACTTCCACAGTGTTTCAGTTGTACCAAAGTCCTGTTCATTCTTTGGTACTGCCTTAATAACACACATGTTACACAACATGAAATGAAGTTTAGCCATTCCAAAGCTAGACTAACATTCCAAAGCCAACCCAAATTGGTTGACTTTTAAGCATTATTGCATCTGAGGAAAGGGTGAAATGTAGTTCTAAATGTGTTTTGTAAACTATTCTGGGGAAAGTGTAAAAAGGGGGAAATTTATTAGATAACGGTGTAAGTTATAAGTTGAGAAAATGTTCGTTTCATCCAACTACTTATCAATCTCATTTTCTGATGCCTCAAATCACATTTCTGTAAAATTTATAGAAATTTCATCAGTAAGCAGTTTGGACTTGAAAAATACAGATGACATCAGTTAAATCTCTTCCAGTCTAACGTGTACAAGGATACACAAATCCATCTTGGCAACCTCACTAACCTTTTCAAATAGCTCAAAAAAAATGTCACCAACAGGTATGAAAATTCATTCCACTTGAATATAACAGTCATTCAAACGGCAGCTAAAGATGCTAGGCTAACTTCAAAGAAGCTGCAGTTTAGGCTGGAGAGATTTTGAAAGGACTAGTGTACTGGGGTACTGACATGTGTCAGAACATGTTCATCATATGTTCTACTTGTTTCAGGGGACCTGAACTGTAGAGGCAGGGGAAACTGCAAGGCTGTGCTGGGCGGGTGGGAGGTGAAGAAGATGGAGTACGCAGCACTCAGTCCAAGCATCATGGGAATCTGTGAGAGGTAGTCTGGAAGGTAACCCGACTCCCATGGAGCCAAGACAGCTTTGCTTTGAGAATTTTAGAAACAGACTCCAACTAAAGCCACCTTTTAGGCCAAATTCAAAGAAAGGGCTTAAAGGAATAATGCTCGCTTCTTGAATATATCCTGCTCTTTCTTCTACGACTGAGAGATCCAGAGAAGACAGATGTTTGTGGGTATCTGACAATAAGGGGGGGGGGAGGCTGGTGGGAATCTAGGAAAGCAGAATTTCAATAGCAAATACGAAAAGAGAAGGAGAAACAGCAAAGATGAGCCACTGCAGGACGATGTCTTAGTCATGGCACCCATGGCACGACACCTTAGCACAATGCACCGCATACAGGGGGGCAGTCAATAGATCACGAATTCCATTTAACGAAACACACTCCCATTGCACTGTGCTTTGCAGTTACCAAGCACTTTCTATAGGTTAGAAAAGAAAAAGGAAGTAAACAAGGGATCCATGGGCATGTAAGGGACTAGAAGGAAAGCAAATGGATAAAGGAAAATCCACAAGAATAAGCAAGAAGCTGAAAAGGTTCGGGAAAAGAGAGAGAGAAAAAATTGCTTCTCTCTGGCATTCCCAATCACTTCCAATCGCCCTCACCTTTCCTTCTAAAGTACCTGGATCTTGGAAAGTCTGGCTGCTAAGCAATCCCTAAGAAGGGCTCTCTCCTTACAGCAGGCACATTTTTCACAAATGCTAAGCCTTTGGTCCCCAGGCTAATCTACCTTGAGTCTGTGCCTGGGAAAACCACAAGCAAAGCTGTAACATCTCCCAAGTGTGGCCAGGAGTCATTTATTCAGTTCCATTCATTCCCTGTCAGCATTCCCAAAACCTTAGGAATCTTAGGGCACGGGTGGGGGGGTGGATGGGAGGGGGTTAGAGAGCTTTAGTCTAGTCGTGAGCAAGGGGGGGGGGGGGGAAGAGATCCTCTACAGGCCCCTTAACTCAGACAACAGAGGGAGATAGTGAGGCAGGAAAGCCCAGGGACTAGAGAAAAGCCCACAATTGCGACCAGGAGGGCGAGTGTGTATAAGTATGGCACTTAGAAACTGCCAGGGAAAAGGGGTGGGGGTGGGGGGGAGCCTTCAAGATGGAAGAAATGAGGAGGAATTTGAATGCGCATTACCTCTCACCTGGCATCCAGCCCCCCCAGAAGCCCTGAGATCCAAAGCCTCAACTGGCCAGAAGCGGAGGAAGGGAAGGATGCGGGGTGAAGAGCTGGAGGGAGCCCACAGACACGAGCACGGATGCTGTCCCAGGGGAAGCCCGTTTTCCCCTCCAAAAGTAGAGCATCCCGCGAGCATCCTCAGCCCGACCTGGGGGAGAGGGTCTGCTCCCCGATCCAAACCGGGGCGGCTGCGTCCAGGCCCCGTTATGTGGGCTTAAAAGTTGCCAGGAGAGTTGGCGCTGGGAAAGGCACCTGGCAGGGGCGGCTACCGAGAGGGCATCAGGTTTCCCGGGAACAAAGGGGCTCTTGCAGGGGCGATCGGCCAAGCAGGTCCCTCGGGGGCTCCTCCCTGGGGGGAAAGACTGGGGGTCGACACGTCTCCCCGGTTTGGGGACGCCCAGGGGGGTCGGGAAGCGGGCGAGATGCGCCTGGATTGCGCTGGGATTCCGCAGCAGGGCTTCCACCCCCCTATGCTCCCGCGCTCCCCGCGTCCCTCTCCGGCCAGCCACGGGCGGGAGACAATAGGAGAGCGGGATCCCGAGCCCCTACCGGCTCCGGGGGACCCCCCGCCGCCCCTCCGCACCCCCAGATCGGTCTGTGGGAGCCCCGAGGGCGGGCTCAGCCGTCCCTTCCCTCCCGCGCGCCCGGACCCCACACCCGAGTGCTGCCTCGCCCTCCGCACCGCGGTCCTTACCTTTCATCCAGTCCACCACTTGGCTCGGAGACCATTTGCTCACCGGTTCCATGATCAGAGCCATGAGCGCGGGGTCGGGTCCGCGTGGGGTGCGGAGCTCGGACACAAAACCAACTGGGCTGTCTGCGCGAGCCGCCTTCAGGTGGGGCGCCCCGCCGGCGGGCCGCTCGGACGGAGAAAGCGGCTTTTGTGTCGAGTCTGGAGGCTGCAACGTCTCTCAGCGCGAGGCGGGCAGCGGCGGCGGCGGGAGCGGCGACCGGGGGGGACACGCGCCGCGACCCCTGCGCCTCTCGGTCCCAGCCGAGGTGGCGGCGGCGGCTCCGCCACTCCCTTCGGGGGGTCCGTCCCTCCGGGGCTTCAGTTCATGGCTCGCGCCGCCGAGGGCAGCGACGCCACTGGAAGGAGCCGTCGCCGCCGCCGCCCGCCCGCAGCCAACTTGCCCGCTCGCCTCGCGCGCGGGAGTGGAGCCCCGGCCGGCACGACCGACCGCACGGCGGAAATGACGAGGGGCCTCCTGCCACCCAAAATATCTCGCCGCAGCCCTCGGGTGCGGGGCGCGCGCGCCACGAGCCCCCCGCCCGCGCGCGGCCGCGCGGTCCCGCCCCCGGGGCCGACGCCGGGCGCGCTGGGGGCGCGTGCGCGTGCGCGTGCGCGCGCGACGGCACGAGCCCGGAGCCGCCCGCCCGGGGGCCGCCTCTCCGTCAGGCAGGTGCGGGCGCCGCCGGCCCGTGTTCCCGCCCCGGGACAGGAGCGCGCGAGAGGAGGAGCGCGTGCGCGGCGGCCGCGTCGGAGGCGGCGGCGGCGCGAGCCTGAGCCCCGGTCAGTCACTTAGGTGCCCCGGGCGGGAGCAGGGCTCCTCCGAAGGGGCCTCGGAGCGGACGCGACGGCGGCCAGACGGCCGCCCACCAGTTGCTGAGGCTGCCGAGGAGGTACCTGCTGCAGCGCCGCCGTGGGGTGGGGACCCCGCGGAGTGCCCGGTGACAGCCGGAGCCCGGGCTTTCCTCGCTCCCGCCCTCCCCGCTGCGGAGTGGGCTCCCGAGGTGGTTCCCGAGCCCCGCGCACACATTTGGAGACGGAGGCGTGGAATGCCGCGGGCGGGAACCGGGCTCGCCCGCCAGCAAAGCAGAGATGGGGAGGCGGAGAGCCGGTGCAGGGCTGGACCTGCCAATGAGGTCCAGGTGATACCGAGACAGGTCGGTCCCACGTGCTTTTCGAAGGGCTCCGTGTTGGGTTTCCTCCAACTCCCGAACGCCCAGTATCTGCTTTAGAGGTTGCCCTTTTGTTTCCAGCTATTCCCTGTAGAGAACCAAAGGGGGGACACGCAACGTGATTCTTCAAAACTTAGGTGCTTCACTTGCTATACAGCCCCGAGTCAAAGACAGCCTGATGAAGCGTCACTTTAGACCACAAATAATTAATCTTATAAAGTCTAGATGCAAACTCTACCACCGCATTGATAGGTTCTCTTTGTCACCCTTAAATAGCTGTGTTCAATAAGCAGAAACTCATTTCATTCCCATAACCATTTCAATAATGTCAACAAGATTTGCCAGTTCCTGCAGTAATCCATCTTCTCTAGTTCAGTTGCATGAGATGCAGCATAACTGCCACATTTCTCAACGGACATGAGTTCACATCCACCCCCCGCCTCCGCCCCCCAACACGAAGTGCTGAAACCACAGTATTTTGATATTTTCAAGCTAGTGATACAAACCAAGTAAAACTTAAGATGGTCTGTCTGTAGACATGTTTATTTTTCTAATAACCCAAACTTTAAAGCATGTGGGAGATTTTGGAAAGAATTATCTAGACAAGTCTATGCGCAGAGGATACGGGCATAACACCATTCATAATCTAGATTGCGATTTGCAATGATCTCTTGGCTAACCAAGTATGAAAGGTATTTTGGAGTGCCTGAGTCTCACACATTGCATCAATATTTCTAGAAAAGATCATTCCCAGCATTAGTAATTTATAGAGTAGTTTTGGGTCCAGAAACATAATGGAATGGATGCGTTGGGAATCATTAGAGGTTACAGTCATAGATGTTAAAAAGTAATTTTATCAAAATAATAATGCGAATAATAATGAACATTAATTGAGCACTGTACTAAGTAATTTACGCACACCCTCAAAACAGTTCATTAGCCACATTTTACAGATGAGAAAACCTTGGCTATCACACTCAGTTCCTATCCCCAGAGCCCATTACACATAGTTCAATAAATATTGAATAAGTTAATGAATAAGGCTTAAAGAGATTAAGTAAATTTGCTGGGGTCATGACACATGATTGTAATACTAAGTTAAGGCGATTCCAGAATATGAACTTTTAAAACTACCCTGTTTCCCCGAAAATAAGACAGTGTCTTATATTAATTTTTTTCTCCCAAAGTTGCGCTAGGTCTTATTTTCAGGGGATGTCTTATCTTTCCATGCGCTAGGTCTTATTTTCGGAGGATGTCTTATTTTCGGGGAAACACGGTAGTAAGAAGGGTTATATCAGTGTCACAAAAAGAATAGTACTTTGGAAGGGAAAGGCCCATTGAATGTTATCATAAAGTTAGCTACAAAGGAGTCCGATGGTTGCTATGGGTATTCATGATCAGTACCTAACCAGCAATGTAGGAAGTGAACAAATTTGGCTGAAACATCAAACTGCACATCCTGACTGGGCTTGCATGACAAGCAACCAGACTATTCATCATATTGCAAGCAAGTTTAAAGAGAGATGTTTGCATAATGAACAGAATATCAATCAAAACAAATGCCAAAGAACAGGATGCAATAAAAATAAAAGAGATGGGAAAAAGACATATAAAGAGGATTTTGAAGAACACCCTACATCAGAATTAAGTTGTACATGTTCTTCTCCTATTTATGTTTCAGGGAATTTGTTTAGTCTAGTCATCTGAGATAACTATAAAAAGTTCTAAGATTTATAGTCAAAAGATGGCTGTGGAGTCACCAAGGCCTTAGGTATTCATCCTACGCCTTTCTTCTTGAAGTTTCCTTAAAAAAACATTTTTTTAAAAAAACCATCTTTTGTTTTGACATTATACTTGGTATTAATTATTTTACTTAATTTGTTCAGAACATAACTGGATTTTTACTCTAATATTCTTGATTTGGGGAGAAGAAATATGAAAGGATTAAATTATCATTGCCTTCACACTTTTAACTCCAAATGACTCAGCTAAATCTTTTCTGCATTTTTCTTTCCACAATTTTTAAAATAAACTATCGTTGATATTAATTTGCCTATTATTAAAATGTTAATGTATTGCCCCATTTTTGTAACTATAATTTAATGCGGTTATGTACAAACTTTGGCAGCTTAATTTTGGCCCATTTTTGTAAGTGTAGTATAGTGTGATTAGATGCAAACTTCAGCAGCTTAGTTTTACTTTCTCTTAATGCACAATACAATTTCTAAGATTAGAAGAAAAGATATGTTGTCACAAAATACATATGAAAACATAACATGCTAAATGGCATGATGTCACACATACTTCAACAGTCTAGATATAAAAGGCAAATCTTTCTTTGGAAGCTGACTTGGATTGTTTTTGGAAGCAAGCAGAAGCGAAATAGTACATTAATTAAATTAATTGGAGACATATAACTTGTGAGGTGTTTGCAACCTATCAAAATAAATCACTTTAAATCATTTTGAATTCAGTTGTTACCATTTCGTCTTTTTATTCTCCCTCTAGATCTCAATCTAAAGTTAAAGTCTGTTGACTAAAGTATTTCCGATTAAGATTTTAGAGTGTATATAATGAGTTTAAGTACTTCAGACATGGAATTTACAAAGGTCCTCTGACTGGAATCTAGATGTTCAATGGATCTGACTCTTAGGGATTGGGTCCCATAGGGAGGAGCCCTCCATTGAAAGGACCTTTAAGCTTTTGTCTCTTTGGGTCCCAAGACAGGACTGCATAATATGAATATTTCTTAGAGAGCTACAAAGTTAATCCTTTTAATCTTCACATTTTTCAACATAGTTTATGTGATAGGGGCCTCAATTTTCATTTCCCATTTCTCCTGCTAAGAAGCTTGCTCTGCAGGAGACCTCAGGCTTTCCATGAAAGATGTATTTTAATGTGTTTTTAAAAAATTATATAACATTTAGACAAAATGTCTTGCAGAGTTCTGGTGATTTTCCCAGTTTGCTTTATAGTGTTTGGTTGTTTTGCTCTAGCTGTCTGTTTAATTTTTAGTTTTCTTGATTTTTAAAATGAGTAATATTTTATCAAACTTATTTTTCTCTCTTTTATCTTTCGTGTTTGAATGATTAGTGAGAAGTGACAACACAGAGAGAACAGCTATGAGGGTAGTCAATGTCCTGAAACAGAGCCCCCTTTTTTTCTACTTAGTTTTGCTCAGATCATTCCTATAATATTTTAAATTTTATTTTATTGTTGAGAGTAATACAGAAGTGCCCCCATTCGCCCCTTGGTTCCCCTCACCAATCTCCCCAGCCCTCCACCCCAGACCTTCACCTGCCTATTCTATAATTTTAAAAGCAGGCGTTCTATGGCGGACAAGTTGTATATACCTCATTCAGAAACCTTAGGCAGTTCTGATAAGACTAGTAGTGATAAAACACAAGTTATTCTCAAGAACTATATCTAAAACTTGATTCAGAGAAAGCTTAGCAAAATTTCTGGGAAAAATGTTTTTATTACCTTGCAGTGTAATTCAACTAAAAGTAATGAATTAAAAAATGAATACAGAACCAAAACCTTTGATGTAACCAACGACCAGATAACAATCTTTCTATGCCGCCAGTAGTTAGAGAAGCAAGTAGGAAGAGACCTTTAACTATACTAGTAAATGGGCCTTCAGTGTGTTATTCTGGGCCAAATCTCACTTTTAGATTATCAGGGAAAAGCACTCAGAGACTATAATTCAATTAAGATAAACCTTTCATTGCTGTTCTGCCTCTAACTTCAACTGTATTAAATCAAGTCATGTCCTTTCCAGACCAAGATTCACAGCAATCATTTCTGGGTGAAAAAAAAATTGGATCAAGTTGAGGTTATCCCAATATGGTTTTTAAGGGCTCTTTCCAGGTATTCTCTGCTATATTAATCAGTCTAATAAAAATCCCAGAACCCATCTAGATTAGGAAACCTAGTTTTCTTAACACATTAAGCCCTAGCCCATCAGGAAATTTTCTGGTGCACTTATAAGATATTAATGAAGAACATATAAACTTATTATTCATCAAATGTATTTTGAATACTACTAATGAGCTGACCCAAGTTATATCCTTTGATCAGAAAAATTAGCTTTACAGTATGTTGTTGCTGTATAGGTGATCAGAATGCTCATAGACTGGTAGGGGAAACAGAAATGTTCACAGTTAATTTAATAGGACAGTGCCTTAAGTGCAATGATAGATGTGTTCAGGACTACATTGAGTGGCCAGAACACATAATAATCTGGCGAGTCAGTGTGTGTCTGTGCGTGTGTGTGTGTGTGTGTGTGTGTGTGTGTGTGTGTACTAGAGGCCCAGTGCATGAATTTTGTGCCCGGGCGGGGGGGCCTCAACCCAGCCTGCACCCTCTCCAATCTGGGACCCCTTAATGGACGTCTGACTGCCCGTTTAGTCCCAATCCCACTGGGCAGTCGGACATCCCTTTCACAATCCAGGACTGCTGGCTCCCAACTGCTTGCTTGCCTGTCTTCCTGATTGCCCCTAACCGCTTCTGCCTGCCAGCCTGATCACCTCCTAACCACCTCCATGCCAGCCTGATTGATGTCTAACTGCTCCCCTGCCAGCCTGTTTGCCCCCAACTTTCCTCCTCTGCCAGCCTGGTCACCCCTAACTGCCTTCCTTGCACAGTTGATCACCCCCAACTGCCCTCCCTTGCAGGCCTGATCCCTCCCAATTGCCCTCCCCTATTGTGGTGGCCATCTTGTGTCCACATGGGGGCAGGATCTTTGACCGCATGGGAGCAGCAATCTTGTGTGTTGGAGAGATGGTCAATCTGCATATTACTCTTTTATTAGATAAGATAGAGGCCTGGTGCATGGGTGGGGGCCAGATGGCTTGCCCTGGAGGGTGTCCTGGATCAGGGTGGGGGTTCCCTTGGGGCATGGAGCAGCCTGAGCGAGGGGCCTGTGGTGGTTTGCAGGCCAGCCACACCCCCTGGTGACCCAAGTGGAGGCCCTGGATTCTGGAATTTGTTTACCTTCTACAATTGAATCTTTGTAGCCTGGAGCGGAGCCAAGCCTTCTGCTCGCTCTGTGGCTGCTTCCATTTCTGTTTGGATTTGTTTACTTTCTATAATTGAAACTTTGTAGCCTGGAGTGGAGGCTTGGGCTGGCAAGGGCAGGCAGAAAGCTTGGCTTCTTTCATTGCCAGGGAAACCCAAGCCTCCCTCCTGCTCTCTGTGGCCACAGCCATCTTGGTTGGGGTTCATTTGCATACTCGCTCTGATTGGCTGGTGGGTCTAGTGGAGGCATGGTCAATTTACATATTAGTCTTTTATTAGGTAAGATATATATATATATATAGCCTGGTGCATGAATTCGTGCATAGGAGGGGACATGGGCAGTTGGCCAACCTCCATGCTGGTCGAACACCTGGTCAAAGGGACAATTTTCATATATTCTTTTATTATATAGTATATACACTGAGTGGCCAGATTATTATGCGTTTAGAGATCATAATAATCTGGCTATTCAGTGTATGTTCAGAGGAGTGCCTAACAGCTGGGGAAAGACTATATAGAGGGGCTCCCTAAGATAACCCCATAATTAATAAAAACAACAACCCTCTGATAATGTTATAGGATAAAAACAAAACCCTGAGCTAAACTATGTCTTCTGAGCTTTAACATTATTTATTTACAAAACACCTAGATTTTAGGTATTTCCTTTATATTAAGATGTTAGGTTCATTTTCATGTGAACACTCAGTATTACTTGGTCGTGGCAAATATGAACTGGCAAAATAGGTGCTAGATAAAGCCAAAGATTCTGTTTATAAGTTAACTTGTACATCTCTATAGATAAAACAATTATAAATGTAAGAGCACTTAGGGTAGGATATAATTGTTTAATCTCTGGCTAATAATTGCCTACAGAGGAATAAAGATAGTGGGAGAGGAAGATTTCTTTCTTTCTCCATAGATTTTGTCTTTTTTTCTAAAATGGGTCTTATTTACTTCTAGGACTAGGATGACCAGACCAAGTGGAACTATCAGTTATTCCCACCGACCAGGAACTGTATCAAGAAGAGAGAGAAGCATGTAAGTTTTCCAATGCTTTACATTTTCTTGATTTTAAAATGAAACTTATTTTTGTGATCTGAGTAAAAAATATCTTGGTTGTTTAGTGTCTCTTAAGGACAATTCCAAATACTTTGCAGCACAATGCAAGCTATCATTTATTGATTTTTCAACATGAGTATCTGCTTTTGTATAGGTCTATGCTAAGCACTATAGATACAAAAATGAATAAAACACTGGGTGCTATCCTCAACTCCTATATACAAAACAAAGCATACAACTAGATGTTTTTCACATAATATAGCAAGCAGAATGATAGAGACATACAAAAGTATTTTGTGTGCATTTCACAATATGAAAATATGAATGCATACCAAATAAATAAATAAGCATCTTTCTATAATCTTTCTAGATTCTAAGGTGGCAATGTAATTTGTACATTACATAATGTTTTGTCTCCTTTCATTCAGTAGGCATTTATTAAATGATTACTGTGTACTGGGAACTATGGATAAACTAGTTAATATAATGGGTATGACCCCTCACCCTATGGAGCTTATAATCTGTTGGGAAATATGCAATATAATAATGTGCATACACACACATAAATATGCACACACATACTAGTAACTAACAACAAATGTGTGTGTGTGTGTGTGTGTGTGTGTGTGTGTGTGTGTGTGTACTAGAGGCCCAGTACACAGATTTGTGCACTGGGGGGATTCCTTGGCCTGGCCTGCAGGAATCAGGCTGAAACCAGCTCTCTGACATTCCCCAAGAGGTCCCAAATTTTGAGAGGGTGCAGGCCAGGCTGAGGGACCCCATCAGTGCATGATCCAGGGCAGGGCCGGACCGTGGGTGGGCTCCAGGGCCTGTCTTGCCAAGGTCCAATTGGGGCCAAACAGTGCTGGGGAGGGACTTGGGAGTAACCTACCAGTTAGAGCATCTGCCCCCTGGTGGTCAGTGTATGTCATAGTGACTGGTCAAATAGTTGAACAAATGGTAGGACAGTTAACATATTAGGCTTTTATTATATAGGATATGTGTATATATGGAGGCCTGGTATAAATATACAAAGTGTAGTGATATAAAACAATTGGGGTGAGGGAAAGAAGAAACTTTTTAATGTGATAAGAGACAATTTCTTTGAGTAGGTAACTTTTAGGCACAGTCTTGAGATATAAAAAGACTACAGGCATGAAAAGATTTGAAATAGACAACTTAAAGCATATGTGAAGTCTCTGGGACAATAAATAACGTGAGATAATTGAGGAACAGAAAGTAAATCAGTGTGGCTGAAACAGTGAATGGATAAGAGCATGAAAGAGGCTAGATAAATAGGCTAGAGCTAAAGAAAACGGATCTTGTAAGTTCATGTAGCATCTAGCTTGGGATAGAGTGAAAAGCCATTAAGACTTGTAAGTGGGTTGAATGATGATTTGATTTATAGTTATAAATTAAGAAGAGGTAATTCCAAAAGATCAACTCCCACTAAATACAGCTACAACCCTCAAGCATTATACATAAAGCAAACCTAAGGAGACTTTGAAAGGCAGAAAGAAGAAAGCAGACTAATAAGGGAACTCAGACCCAAAGAATGACACGATCATAAGTTCTCCAGGCTTTTTATGTTTTGCCTCATATATCATGGAATGAGCTGAAGAAGCCAGTAATCTGGAAATGCCAAGGACACAGACAAAATAGTTCCAAGAAAATCCTGGTCTATCTAGCTGAGTGACCAGGAAAGGGACAACCTAGCAAAGCAGAAAACATTGAGGTAATTAACCACTTTAATTCTTCCAAACACTACAGAGAAAATCATGGGCCCACCCCCCACCTATGCCTAAAAAGGCAAAGTAGAGAGCCTAGACTTTTACCTTTGCCAGGCTGTAGCAAGGCACTCTGATATCTCTGCCATGGTGATATCAGAGTAAGACAAGGGGGAACTTGGATTATTTTATCCTTGCCATGCAGTAATGCCCTCCCCCTTTCCAGAGGCAGTGGAGCCTGGATTGCTATCTCCACCCAACAGTAATGGAATGGTGTCAGAGTGTCCTTATGGAGAGTAAAGAGTTTGATCACTGCCTCGCTGTAATGAGAACATCTCCCAACCCATGCTGTTGGCAGAGACCAATGGTGAGGTTAAGTAATAAAACACTCCTAACCCTCCCAATTTGAGAGATATTAGTGGAAGCCTGTAGGAAAATCAGAACTCTGACTATAACCCAGTCAATAATGAGAAGCCCTACCTTCAAGTGTCAATGAAGGCTAAGTTGAGAACCTGGACTTTTACCACATGTGGCAGAAAGAAAGCAGCACCCCCATTTCCTCTGGGAATGATGTCACAACTACAATAAAAGAGAAGGTTTACAAAAGATCCAGAGGTTCATAATATAATACGCAAAATGCTAAGATTTCAATAGAATTTTAATTAAACTAAGAAATAGGAAGATCTCAAACTGATTGAAAAAAGACAATCAATAGATACCAACAACAAGGTGACAGAAGTGTTAGAATATCTGACAAAGATCTTAAAGCAGCCATCATAAAAATGCTTCAATGAACAATTACAAAAACACTTGAAACAAGGGAAAACAAAAATCTCTGTAAAGAAATAGAAGACATAAAGAAAAACATGGTTTTCAAGATGGCTGCAGAGTAGATGGAAGCTCCACTCACCTCCTCCTGGCGCCAAACCAGATTTACAGCTTAATTATAGAGCAGTCAACCTGACTGACCAAGTTAAGGACAGCTGAACAGGAGTATTACATCTAAGGATTTATACAAGAAGCTGCCCAGAGATTAGTAAGAAGGACAGAGATATGGAGAGCTGGCCCCAGCACCCTCTTGTGGTGGCTGAGAAGCCAGAGGGATATGTTGACTGCAAAAGTGCCCCCTGAAGAGCATGGGAGTCTCAAACCCATGCCAGGACCCCTAACCCAGAGCACTAGGACCAGGACATGTAGCATCTGGCAGTGAAAATCAGTGGGGACTCTGTCTGCCAGTAATAGGAGGGAGTCTGCTAGAATCCCAGTTACTCTCCTAAATGACAAATACACAGGAGCTTGCTCTTGGGCAGTCAGCCAGGAGTCTGGTAGAGGGAAGTCGACTCAAGGCATATGGAAGTCATAAAGAGAAGATCTGTGTGGCGTGGCCCCAAGAAAGATCTGGAGGGTCAGCTATTGAGGTCCAGATCCTGAGTCAATAGCCCACAGTACCCTCAAGTGCCATCTTCCCAGGGTTGGGCACTCCTATACTTACAGTACCAGCCTGGGGAATGCACTAACCTGGTCCTCCAAATACTGGTCACACCACTCTGCCAAGCTTGAGTCTGGCAGAAAGAACTGTTGGCTGTACTCAACAGGGACCTTTGGTGCACTCATTCTCTGAAAGAACTATAGTCAGAACCTTAGTGAGACATTGAACTGTGAGGCTTTGAAATGAAGGCCAGTCTTCACCCCCCACCACTACCACCTGTGGACTTGGCCAGCACCACCCCCAACTAGAGACTGTTTTGTTCTAATTTCCCAAGTCCCAGTGGCCAGTCCTGCTGAGCTTAGATTCTTAGGGGGAAAGAAAATGCTGCTCAGAGCTAAGATCTTTGGAGCACGCTTCCCAGAAGAGGCTTCAGTCCAGGATTCAAGTTGGCTAAGGGGAAGTGTAGAGCTTTCTTCCCTCTTACAGGCTCACTGGTGCCACTCCCCAACAGAAAACTGACTTGATATGCTTTACAAAGTCATTGTGGCCCCACCCTGCTGAGCTTGCTTCTGCAGTGGGGACTACCAGCTTCCCCCAGCCTGAATCAATGGTTCACTTTTTCTGGGGGAGCTAGAGTTGTAGACTGAAGCAAAGACTGAGTGGTATGGTTCTTCAATGTGGGACACATTCTCCCCATTGAGTACCTGACCATGCTGCCCACAAGTAGGGGAATCACTAGCCCTGGCCTCCTGACACAGTCACCCCGCCCTACTGAACTTGTGCTGTGTAGAGGAGCATTGGAGCATGGCCATCTTGAAACCACTCTACAGCTATTTTGTGAAAGGCTCTGGAGGAAGTCCAGGCAACTTCGGGGGGTGGTGGAGTAGCTAACAGGTAGATGCTGACCTCAGAGAAACTTATTGACCTGCCCCCAGCTCAGAGCTGCAAGAAGCTGACCCTTATACGTATACTGGTCCCTACCACACACACCCAGGACTAGTAGACATAGCTATATTCAATGAATAGTGCAGTGGTTCCAGACAGGTAGTCCGGGATCACTTACACACAATATCTGACAATGACCTGCACCAGAACCCTGTTCAAGTGGACCCAGAACCAACATAAACAGCGGTGAGTTTCAAACCTCACCAGAGCTTGACCAAACTAGCCACACCAATGGCTCAGCCAAAGAAGGACTCCAGCAGACACCAGAACTTGGTGGGAACAACTTTGCCTTGGGGGCAGCCCCTGAACTGTAACTTATACACAGTGAATGAAGTCTGTCCTAGTCAGCCAACCTGAGGGTTAACTCCACCCATGAATAGGCCAACAGCATTTAGGACTCAACTACAGCAGGAGGGGACACATAACTCATACAAGAAACATTTCTGGATCACCCAGGTCAGGTAATCTAGAAGATTGTGCCACTGAAACCCACAAGGTACCTACATCAGTAAGTCATCATAACAAGCTTGGGAATCATAGCAGATATACCTAATATACAGATTTAAACACAAAAAAGGCAGATAAAATGGGAAGACAAAGAAATATGCACCAAATAAAAGAACAAGAAAATTCCCAGAAAAAGAATTAAATGGAATGGTAGCAACCAAAATTTCAGATTAAGAATTTAAAATAATGGTTATAAGGATGATCAAGGACTTTAGGGGAGGAATGGATGATTTCAGTGAGAATTTAAACAGCTAATAAACATTAAAAGGACATAGAAACTGTAAAAAGAATCAGTCAGAAACGAAGAATATAATATCTGAAATGAATGAATGAGTTAGAGTGAATCAACAGTAGGTTAGATGAAGGAGAGGAATGCATCACCGATTTAGAGGACAAGAAAACAGTAAGCACCCAAGGAGAGCAACAAAAAGAAAATATAATTTAAAAATGAAGAAAGTCTAAGGAACCTGTGGGACAACATCAGGAATAACAATATCCACATCATAGGGGTAGCAGAAGGAGAAGAGAGTGAGCAAGGTATTGAGAACCTGTTTGAAGAAATAATGACTGAAAACTTCCCTAACCATTTGAAGGAAAAAAGTCACACAAGTTCAGGAAGCACAGACAGTCTCTATCTAGATGAACCCAAAGAAACCCACACCAAGACACATCATAATTAAAATGGCTAAGGTTAAAGAGAATCTTAAAAACAGCAAGAGAAAGATAGTTACCAATAAGGGAGCGCCAATAAGGCTGGCAGATGATTTCTCAAAAGAAGCACTTCAGGCCAAAAGGGATTGGCATAAAATATTCAAAGTGATGAAAAGCAAGCACCCACAAGCAAGACTAAGCAATCAGCAAGTCTGTCATTTAAAATGAGAGGCCTGGTGCACAAAAATTCATGCACTTGGCAGGGTGGGGTCCCTCAGCTCAGTCTGCGCCCTCTCTTAGTCCAGGACCCCTTGGGGGATGTCCACCTGCTGGCTTAGGCCCGGTACCTGGAGGATCAGGCCTAAGCTGGCAGTCAGACATCCTCTGGCAGCCTAGGAGCCCTGCAGGGAGTGGGCCTAAGCCACAGTGGGACACCCTTATTGCTGCCAAGGAGGCAGGAGAGGCTCCCGCCACTGCACTCGTGGCCATCAACCTGGCTTGTGGCTGAGTGGAGCTCCCCCTGTGGAAGTGCACTGACCATTGAGCGTCTGCCCCCTGGTCAGTGCATGTCATAGCGACTGGTCATCCCTGGTCATTCTGCCATGAAGGTCAATTTGCATATTCTTTTATTATTATAGGATTGAAGGTGAAATAGCTTCCCAGACCAAAAAAAAAAAAAAAAAAGCTAAAGGAGTTCATTACCAGTAAGCCAGTATTGCAAGAAATATTAAGGGGCCTTCTCTAAGAAGAAAAGAAATATATATTGTCTCTCTCATTTGTGGAATATAATGAACAACATAAACTGATGAACAAAAATAGATCCAGTGACATAGAGGCATCAAACAGACCATCAAACCTCATAGGGAACGCAGGGAAAGGTGGGAAGGGATGTAAGAGATCAACCAAAGGATTTGTGTACATATATATAAGCATAACCAATGGACAAGACAGTAGGGGGGTGGGGGGCTGTGCTGGAGGGCAGGAGTGGGGAGGGAGAGGTCAATCGGGGAAAAGGAAACATATGTAATACTTTCAACAATGGAGAATTTAAGTTAAAAAGATAATTTATATAGAGAGGAACATAGATATAAAGAATAATATAGCAATAAGTAAGTAGCTATCAATAACGTTAAGTATGAAAAGATTAAATGCTTCAATCAAAAGACATAGGGAAGCTTAATGGATAAGAAAACATGACCCATACATATGCTGTTTACAAGAGATCTACCTCAGAACAAAAGATACACACAGACTAAAAATAAAGGGGTGGGGAAAATATTCCCTGCAAGTGGAAACAAATAAAACGCTGGGGTAGCAATATTATATCAGACACAATAAACTTCAAAACAAAGGACACGAGAAGAGTCAAAGAAGGACATTATATAATACTAAACAGATCAATCTAGTAACCGGATATAATCCTTGTAAACATATATATACTCAACATAGGAGCACCTACCATTAATTAAAGAAAATCTTGGTGGACATTTAGGGAAACATTGACAGCAATACAGTCATATTTGGGGATTTTAACACCTCATTGACAAGAATGGATAGATCTTTCAGAAAAAAAAAATCAATAAGGCAACAGTGACCTTAAATGACACACTAGAATGGATGGATTTAATTGATATTTACAGAACATTTCATCCAAAAGCAGCAGAATATAGATTTTTTTGAAATACATATGGAACATTCTCTAAGACAGATCACATACTAGGACACAAGATAAGCCTTAATAAATTAAATAAAAGATAAACAAAAATATAATAACTTAAATAAAAACTGAATATAGAGGACAATAGCAGAAAGAAGGGACAGAGGAAAGAAACAACGAACAGTTAGCACAATAGAAATGACCAAATCTAAACAACAAAGAGGAGATAGACTTAAAAAAAACAAAACAGAAACTTAGGGACCCATGACACTAAAAGAAAAGATCTAATATTCATGTCATTGAAGTCCTGTAGGAGAAGACAGAGAAGGCAGGACTGAAAAAGGACTCAAAGAAAAAAAAAATGGCTACAAACTTCCCAGATATGGCAAAAGCCACAGACCAATAGATTTAAGAAGCTGAATGAACTTCAAATAGTATAAACAAATAAATCCATATCAAGATATGTCATAGTCAAATTTCTGAAAACTAAAGTTAAAGAAAAACAACAACAACTCAAAAGAAGCCAGACAAGAACATCACCTTACCTTTAGAGGAAAATAAATGATAGTCATTTTCTCATCAGAAACCATGGAGTCCAGAAGGATGTCAGCAAAGTGGTGAAATAGGAAGCTACACGTTTTTGTTCTCTATCAAAACCCTAACAATAACCAGAAATTTACATGCTAGAAAACGTATTTGGACCCTTACCTTATATGATGTAGATGTAAGACCTAAAACTGTAAAACTTTTAAAATATATATATTTTATTGATTTTTTACAGAGAGGAAAAGAGAGGGATAGTTAGAAACATCGATGAGAGAGAACATCGATCAGCTGCCTCTTGCACACCCCCCACTGGGGATGTGCCTGCAACCAAGGTACATGCCCTAGACCAGAATCGAACCTGGGACCTTTCAGTCCCCAGGCTGACGCTCTATCCACTGAGCCAAACCGGTTTCGGCACTAAAACTGTAAAACTTTTAGAATAAAACACTAGCAACAATATCCATGACATTGAATTTGACACTTCATATAAAAAATGGGCAAAGAACTTGAATATACATTTATCCCGAGAACATATGCAAATGGTTAAAAATACATGAAAAAATTTTCACCCTCACTAATCATTAAGTGAATGCAAATGGAACCACAATGAGATAGTACTTCACACTCATTAGGCTGTCCCCAACTAGATGTACCTCTCTTTTTTCTAGCCATTCCTTAAAAACGTTGTTTTAGCTACTTCAGAAAACAAAGCCTTGTTTCTCTTGTATCTCTTCAAGTACCCTTGTCACCCATGGATACCCTACTAAAATGTAATTTCATCCCTGAAGCTTTCCCAAATCAGTCACCCTCTACCCACCAAGGGTAGAATGATCTCTTTTCCAGGATACTTTGTGTTTGTTCCATTTTTATATGCAATGGGCAAACAATATATATTTTAAGTCCTATTAAGTAAATAGAAACAAATTCTGAGAATTTAAAAAGAAACATTTTACATAATCACAGGGGAAAAAGCAAAAGAAGTGTGTCTGTAATAAGAAAATATAGGGACATCCACATTTTATTTATTTAAATATATTTTATTGATTTTTTTTACAGAGAGGAAGAGAGAGGGATAGAGAGTTAGAAACATCAATGAGAGAGTCATCAATAAGCTGCCTCTTGCACACCCCCTACTGGGGATTTGTCTGCAACCAAGGCACATGCCCTTGACCAGAATCAAACCCGGGACCTTTCAGTCCACAGGTGGATGCTCTATCCACTGAGCCAAACCAGTTTTGGTGGGACATCCACATTTTAAAAGGGACATTTGTGCTCTGGCTGGTGTGGCTCAGTTGGTTGAGTTTTGTCCCATGAACCCAAAGGTCACTGGTTTGAATCCCTGTCAGGGCACATACCCGGATTGTGGATTTAATCCCCAGTGGGAGATGTGCAGGAGGCAGCAGATTGGTGTTTCTCACATCAATGTTTCTCTCTTTGTTCCTCTCTCTCTGAAATCAGTAAAAAACATTTTTTTTAAAGAGACATTTGTTAGTAGGAAATTACAGTCTGTCCTCCTGGCAATTCTAATAGAGCACATTTCATGACAACTCCTCCTCTCACCACAACTTCAGGAAGATTCACCATATGTCTTCTAAGCCAGAAATCTTATTTTTAGAACAATACTATATTATTTCTAAAGTTTACTGAAATAGCACATCTTTTCTAGTTAAAGGAGATATACTTTTCCCCATGTCATCCATGTCATATAATTGTAAGTTAATCCAATTCTCATGGGGTTTGGAAAGTGATAGAGGAAATAGGAAACAACTGATAATGAGACCCCCGACGGCATTTTCTTGCTTCCCAAGCAGATAACTTTGTTGTACAAGTCCTGTTTTAAGACATATTTACCAAGCCTTTTTCCACTGGCATGTGGCTACGTTTAACAATCTACAAAAACAATCTTATTTTTTTAATGGTAGATTATGGCTATTAGGAGAAAGGACATATTTTAAAAAATTCCTTTTGTTAAAAAACAAAATTCAACTCAGTTTAAAGATCTTATTGGTTTTATTCAATGATTCATTAATCAGGCAGCATCCCCTCTAGCAGACAGAAAGGAGCTCTGAAGAGTTGTACCACATGAAAGACTTTTAGAGGCAAAAGAAGGTAAGACAAGGAAGTTGCACTAGCACAGAGCTCATTGTTTATGGCAAAGTCCTTTCTTTAGGAGATAGCAAGGGCCCACCGGGAAAATTACCTCACTGGTGCTACTTAGATAATTCCAGATTGACTGGTTTTAAATTCTGATCATGGGGAGGCTGAACTGTATTTAAGTTAGGTATTAAACCTTGATTTGTTGACTTAGGGCTTAGCACAACTGACTTCATTTTGGGCCTGTTGTCTCTTTTTTAATAATCTGAATGTGTTTGGATTTTAAAATTGTTATTAAGGATTGATTCTTCCGTTACAGTGATCGTATGGTATAGGATGTCTAGAAATTTGGAAATGACAATTTGAGGCTTTCCATCTTTAGGTATTAATTTGAATGTGTATATTCAAAATGTAAAGTGAAGACTGTTTTCAGTAGCACATCTTAATTTTTATTGAAGTAAATGTCCTCATCGCAATTATCTCATACAACAGCTGCATAATTATATTATTAGGACTTGTATGAAAATAATTCCATATAAAATTATAAGAAATTTCAGAAGATGCCAGAACATGTAAAATGGCAAGGTGATATAGACAGTGAGCAAAATTAGGAGTGAGAAGAGTTGGGTCTTCTATCCAAACTTCAAGTTCAAGGCGCTGTAATATTGCACAAGTCATATAACCTCATTACCCCTCAGTATTGTCATCTGCAATATGATGAGGACCATATCTTAGAGTTGTCATAAGGCTCAAATGAGAAAGTGTTCTCAAAATCACTGTAAAGCTAATGTTACTCAAATTGCATAGAATTTGAAGCATAGTCTTTTAAATATCCTCAAAATTGGTAATCCTTTTTTCATTTTAGAAAAACTTTGATAGTCAAAATTTATTTGAAGCCATGTCTGCTCCATAAGGTTGATGCTCCAATTTACTAATACTGTTTTTGTTTAATAAAAATTAGTTATAAAATAGACATTTTAAAAGCATGCTACATAAAATTACCGAGGGCAAGATTTCAAAAGTTCCTAACATGTTTTTAATTATTAAAAAAATCAAAAATGTCTAGTTTGAAGGTTTAACGGTAATTTATTATATTTATTTGGTTGAGTATTTTTTTAAAAATAAATCTGTCTGCATTTTAGTAATGTTTCCATATAAGTTCGTAGGCTATTCAATATTAAGTCTATATGTTTGATTTAAGATAATACTCTAAAAGAAGTTTAAAGTGGAGCAAAAAATAATTAAGTAAATTTATGTTTGTGAAAGGAGATAAAATATCCAGTTATATTATGCATTTTTCGTATGTGGGTATGGAAAGGTGAATAAAAGTTAAGCCTTTGTAAATTATTCCTTTTGTCAGGATTATGAGTAAAGATTTTAGAAGGGAAAGGGAGGGAAATGGGGAGGAAAATGTTGGAAATACTACTAGTAAAGTGCAGTTTCACTCTCAACATATTTATATGAGTATTTGCATAAAAAAGTGGCTTAAAAAGCTAAATCTTGCCTTTGCTCTCTATACATGAAAATATACTTTCTGTGGACTGGATGAAAGTAAACAGTGAAGGCTCACCATCATAGCCCAGGTACCTATAGTTCCTACACAGCATTGTCAGAATCTTCACATGGCAGAATGAAGCAGAGGTCATAAATTTATTGCATGTGTTTTTCTCAGAAAAATATTGTGTCATGTTTAGAAAATATACTTCCTTAACAGCACAACTTCTGGTATGCATAATCTCATGGAAAAAGAATCACATTCAAAATTTATTCTTGAACAGAAAGATGTAGCCAAAGAAGGATAAGAAAAATAATGGAATTAACTAAAGCCAACTGTTTAAAAGTACTATTCAGAAATTATATTAGGTACTTATTGGGATCTTGGTGTTGGGAAAGGGATATTGTTTTCCTATAAGCAGCATGTTTCTCTTTTATCATGGCTTTTTAATATTGTATGGGTAGCCCAATTTTTCTTGGTCTATTAGAACATAAATATGTTAAAATAGCAAGTCATTCCATCTCTTTCAAAAACTGTTAGTAACAAATGTTCTGTTAACAAATGTACTTGAGTTTTGATATGAAAAATATACTTGGGCTCTGATGGGATCCTATGGAGGTTTGCTTCAACAGCCATATAAAAATGGGAAACCTGTTCATACTAATTTTTCTGTTTTTGATAAATCATAAAACAAGCAATCTAAAACAAACATTTATATGAAAATTTTCTGTATGTCAAGGATGTCAAACTCGCGGCCAGCATGCAGTCTGCTGGCTGTGAGTTTAACATGTTTGCTGTATACATTTGATAAAGATGGCCCAATTAATACCTGCCATTTATACAGTTGCATTTTGCATTTACTTTGTATACCTCAAAGAATTAAATTATTTGCTAACACTTCAGTTGTGCTTCTTAGAAATTGATTTCTCTTGATTTAATATAGCTGTCATTATCATTGTAGGTTAGGAAAAATAATTTCTCCTCTATCCTTGTAGGTTCTTAGTTGAGATACCTTCTTCATCAAAGTTAGATTAATAAGAGAGGTAGCTTTAGAACTCAGGACTAAATATCATTTTAATAGGAAAAAGGGATGAGGTTGTTGGTTTCATAGGGGAGAGTACATGATTTTTAGGAAAGATTAATGGGCCCTTAAAAGAATACTAGTAAATGGGAGGTATAATAGTTTGTGACAAAGTTTGTCTGGGTATGGTATGGACTTCTAGAAGTCTCTCCTGTGATGAGTCAGTTTTCTCTAGTGGATGAAACTCCTAGAGAGGGGATTTGTGACAATTGAGTTCCTTCTGGAAGATCAGAGAAAACCTCTCCCTGCATTTGCTGTTTAAAAGTGCCTTGAGCTCAGAATAATCAATATACTAAGTAACATATTCTGGAGTGGCAATTTTGCTATCATTCATCACTTTATATATTATTCTACAGACAAGGCCTGGAAAAATATCTTAAGATTGGTAGAGAGAATCAAAAGCTCAAGGTAAGTGGAACTTGTGTCAAACTTTTCCCATAAACTGGTTAAAAAATATTCTCAAACAAGGAAACTTATGACAATTTGACTCTGATGCTATGCTGTAATGATCTTTCTTCTTCCAAATGAGAGTAATCAAAACATGTTTCTGAATTTGCTAATACTTAATGAATTCCTCAGATATAGACATTAGTTAGCTAAGCTCTTACCTTCAAATGGTTTGAAAGTAGGACCAATATCATCCGTAGTAATTTGAATTGGGATGGCTTGATTTATCAGGTAGAAACACTTTTGATTGCATAGATTTGTGATCGAATATAGTTTGTAAACTCATATCCTTGAGATGCAGTCAACATATGTGGCCAAAGTTTTTTGCTGTTCAAGAGAAATGAGAGTCTAGTGACACTTGAGCAAAAGATCAGCATCTTGAGCAAAAGATTGTTTGATTATTTCAGAAGAAAATCTGGTTGCCATAGCATCAGCATTCAAGAAAAATTTGTAACTACTTACAGAGATACATAGATTTTTCCAGAAAAAAATAAGCAATTCCATTAAATTAGAAGGTCAGCATTTTAGAAAGTTGTTCACCACAATGAAACCAAATGCAAGGGATCATTGAAACAGAAGAAATCACTCTGTAATCTGCTCTTCCCTTAGTATTTATCATATACTAGAGGCCCAGCACATGAATTCCTGCATGAGTGGGGTCCCTCAGCCTGGCCTATGTGATCAAGCCAAAACTGGCTCTCCAACATCCCCCGAGGGCTCCTGGATTGTAAGAGGGTGAAGGCCAGGCCAAGGGACCCCACCAGTGCACAATCAGGGTCAGGGAGAGACACAGGAGGTTGGCCAGCCAGGAGGGGACCACAGGAGGGCTCCAGGGCATGTCCAGCCTATCTAGCTCAGTCCTGATTGGCGGGACCCCAGCAACAAGCTAACCTGCCAGTCAGAGCATCCACCCCCTGGTGGTCAGTGGATGTCATAGCATATCATTAGCATATTATTCTTTGATTGGTTGAATGGACAACCAGACAACTGGATACTTAACACATTAGGCTTTTATTATATAGGATAATCTTTTTAGGAAGTGTCTGTACACATGTAATCATTAGTGAAAATGCTCATGAGAGTTGGCCTAAATTTTCAATTCAGTATAAAGGAATTGGAGAAATGAAGAACATAGTTTTCTAATGAGTACATATCTTATAGGCTGCAAAAACTCAGTTATGATAGCAATGTGGGATGCTGGAAAAGAAAAAAAAGACAGTGGAAAAAAATGAGTGCATTTTGAATAAAGTTTGTAGTTTTGTTAATAGTATTGTACCAATGTTAATTTCCTATTTTTTATAATAAAACTATGGTTATGTAAAATGTTAACTTTAGGGGAATCAGGGTGAGGGATAAGGGGTACAAAGGAACATTCTGTACTACTTTTGCAACTTTTCTGTAAATTTAACATGTGCACATACAGAAAGAGAAACTTTGCTGTTGGTACAACCAAATGTAATTTCTTTTTTTTTTTTTTTTTTTTTTTAAATATATTTTATTGATTTTGTACAGAGAGGAAGGGAGAGAGACAGAGAGTTAGAAACATCGATGAGAGAGAGTCATCGATCAGCTGCCTCTTGCACACCCCCCACCGGGGATATACCCGCAACCAAGGTACATGCCCTTGACCGGAATCGAACCCGGGACCCTTCAGTCCCCAAGCCGACGCTCTATCCACTGAGCCAAACCGGTCCCGGCCCAAATGTAATTTCTAACTCAAGTGCCCAGAAAATGTTACCTAGTGACATAAAAAGTATGTTTATCTCAGAAAGTTTTATTTGGTCACAACCAGGTATAATTGGTCACTTTTGTGATTTTTCTTAAGGAAATTCACTGGTTTTACCTTGCCTCCCTCCCTAAGATAGATATAAGGATGTTTAAAATTTTCCATAATGTGGGTACATCAACTTGTTATATTTGACTTGGCTATGTCATAAACTGACATCCCCTGTAACGTAACTCTAATCTAATCCTTGGGCCTATCCTCTGCATGCTGACATCTGCTAAGATCTAACTGTAAACCATATTAGATTCCTTGATTTATATTCTTCTAGTTTTTTGGTCTTCAGTATCACCTGTGGATTTTTTGAAAGCACATTAACTATTTATCTTCTTAACTACTATTTACCTCTCCAGATATTTTCCATGCTGTCCCACTGTAAATTCAGAGGGGTTTCTCTGGCCATCTCTAATACGGGCAAAAAATAGCTATTAGAATTGAATGGTTTGGAGGACTTTCCGTAAAGGGTTATCATCTTCTTACTCTTCATCTAGGTTTCTTTTCTTTCTTTAAAATATATTTTATTGACTTTTTACAGAGAGGAAGGGAGAGGGATAGAGAGTTAGAAACATTGATGAGAGTCATCGATCAGCTGCCTTTTGCACGCCCCCTACTCGGGATGTGCCAGCAACTAAGGTATATGCCCTCGACCAGAATCAAACCTGGGACCCTTCTGTCAACAGGCTGAGGCTCTATTCACTGAGCCAAACCAGTTTTGGCAGGAACAGTATTAAAGGGTCACAACATTAAAAAGGTTGAGAACCACTGCCCTAATGCAAGGTAGAAGTCTCTAACCCAGAACTGCCAACAGGCAAAGACAAAAAATGTTCCCAAAAAAACTAGTTTTATTCTCTAGCCCAAACAAACAAACAAACAAACAAACAAATGTAACCACAACACACACACGAAAAATGCTTAAGAACAACAACAAACACCCACCCTCCCCCACCTTTTTCACAATACTATTTTGTAGCAAATGAACAACAAGGGGGAAAAGTACACCTCATCTGCCATGGTTTTTGTGCTATTCTACTTGGCGCAAGTAAGGTTC
The DNA here is from genome assembly GCF_964339955.1 of Pipistrellus hanaki. Taxonomy (NCBI): domain Eukaryota; kingdom Metazoa; phylum Chordata; class Mammalia; order Chiroptera; family Vespertilionidae; genus Pipistrellus; species Pipistrellus hanaki. Next base: position 94,075,102 of record NC_140524.1, read on the forward strand.
ACTCTGATTTTTCCACTAGGTGGTGTTAGCAAGCTGAGTGGGGATCTGAAACAGGCAGCAGTTATTTTGATTCTCCTGTAGAGGTAGTAATGATTGGACCAAGTGGGCAACTAATATCCCCTATCTTCTGCCTGGTAGAAACAGGTTGTGGTCTGATTCTCCTCCCTGGGTATTGTTGGTGAGGCTGAGTGGTGAGAGGATCTATCATTTGGATCTGGCCGAGTAGGCAGTGCTCACATTCCCCCAATAGGGTAGTTTCAGTGTTGTACAGAGGTGAGCTGAGTTCCCACTTGTACCTAGCAACAATGAGACTTAACAAGGTGGTGGGAGGTAGGTTTTGTCACTACTAGGTTTTATTCCCTACCCCATGTCACAGGGTTCTGTGGGAAACTGAGCCTCCACCCCACCTGGGATCGGCATGAAAGAATAAGGTGGTACAAGTCAGGGCTAGTAAGTGCTCTGCTTTCTACCTACCTCTGGTGTCATCAAGGCCAATGCAGGACTGAACTTTCAAACTTACCAGTAGCAATGAGACTGAATGATGTGGTGTTAATCAAGCCTGGACAGCACTTCTGTTCCTTCATTGGTGGCGTCAAAGGGGCCTGTAGGAAACTGAGCTGTTATACACACCTGCTAATGTCCTACTTGCACTGGAAGCTGTCAACAGGACTGAAGGATGAGCTGACCTTCTGTCCCACCCATCTGCAATGAGGCAGTGCGAGCCAGTGCCCCACCTTTTCCAGTAAAGTCAGCAGAACCTAGCAGGAAGCACAACATACATTCTACATGGTGTGGAAGCTACACTTCAACAGGTGGATCACCTGGTAAAATAAAGTTACATAGGATCCACAGTCTCATAATACAGTTTCCAAAATGTCAAGAATATAATAAAAAAATCACTCAGCTCAGCAAGAACCAGGAAAATCAATCACTAATGAGAAGATAATTAATGTATGTCAACATCAAAAGTAATTATCTGGTAACATTTTAAAGCAGATACCATAAAAATGTTTTAATAAGCAATTATGAATTCTCTGGAAAATATTGAAAAAGCTCACCAAATAAAAGGAAGCTATAACAAAAAATTAATAAATGGAGATGATAAAAGTAAAAATATAATAATTAAACTGAAAAGCTCAATGGCTCAATAGTAGAGAAAATAGAAATAGAATAAGTAACTTAGACTACAGATCAGTAAAATTTATCCAATTAGAACAGCAAAGAAATATAGATTAAAAAATAGATTAAAAAATAGATTAAAAAAATAGAACAGTCTCAGGGATCTATGGGACAATAGTGAATAGAGTATTTTTATCATCAGAGTAGCAAAAGGAGAGGAGAGAGAGTAGGACTGAAATAGAGTCATGTGCCACATAACATTTTGGTCAGTAACAGGCAGCATATGTGACAGTGGTCCTATGAAATTATAATAAAGCTTAAAAATTTCCATCAACCTACATTGTAGCAATTGCAATGTTGTTGCATATTCTTTTACTCATGTATTTGTGATGATTGGAGTAGACAGACCTGTGCTGCCAGTCATATAAAAGCATACTACGTACAATTATTTACTGTCTATAACACTTGAAAATTAAAATAAATGAGCATGCTACTAGTTTATGTATATAAAAGCATATGCTGTACTTTTAACTATTATTTTATAGTATATTCTTTGTACTTATACTTTAAAAAATTGCTGTAAAACACTATGTTATCTAACACTACCAGCAGCCTCATACATACTGTGTTTACTGCATCTCTTGATTGCACCATTTTCTCTTATGCTTGATTTAATCTCATGTTGTTTTGTACACTAACATGCTGCACAGGCTAGTAGCCTAGAATTAATATACTATCATATGTAGCCTAGGTTTATAGTAGGCTATAGCATCTAGGTTTGTATATGTACACTCTATGATGTTTACATAAAAACAAAATTGCCTAATGGTGTATTTCTTATAATGTATCATTGTCATTAAGTGGTACATAACTGTATTATTTCAAGGACTAATGGCTGAAATGATCCCAATTTGGCAAAAGAAATACACCTACGTATTCAAGAAGCTGAGCAAGTTACAAAGAAATTCAAAGAAGTTCATGCCATGACCTATAATTAAATTTCTGAAATTACAGACAAAGAAAAATTCTTGAAAGAATACAGAGAGAAATACTGCATTATTTATAGGGGAACACTGACTGGTATGACAGCAGATTTCTTATCTGAAATTATGGATATCAGGAGTAAGTTGCACAATATTTTTTAAACACTGAATTAAAAAGAACTTTCAGTAGCAACTTCTGTATCTGAAAAAAAAAATTCTTGAGGAATTAAGGTGCAATAATAATATTCTTGGAGAAAGGAAAATTAAGATAATTATTTGCTAGCAAACTTCCTGTTAAAGAATGGCTAAAGTTCCTTCTCTAATCAGAAAGTTGATGATAAGTCTCATTTCTTGGATCTATTGGTTTTGAAATAAGGCTTGTAAAAAACTACCATTCCAAACTACAATAAGGGCAAGAACACAATTAAGAAAGTATTTTCATTTTTTATGTTTTTCCATTAACTTAGTTTAGCACCCTGGTCAAGTAACTGATAATGCTTCTTTAGTAGTAGAACTATTCTAAAGTTTAGGTGATTCACTGTACAAACCAACATTTATTGAGTACATTATCTAGGAATTGATAATACAAAGATAAACAAGAGTAATTCTCAAAAGGAGTTCACACTTTCCTGGGAACTAAAGAGAAATCCTATATAATAAAAGCCTAATATGCTAAGTGTCTGGTTGGCTGTTCAACCAATCAAAACATAATATGCTAATGATCTGATAAGGCTGCTCAACTGCTCACTATGATGTGCACTAACCACCAGGGGGCAGATGCTCTGACAGGCAGTTTAGCTTGCTGCTTGGGTCTGGCTGATTGGGACTGAGCAAAATGGGCTGGACATGCACTGGAGCCCTCCCGTGGTCCTTCCCCAGCTGATCAACCTCCCACATCCCTCCCTAGCCCTTATTATGCACCAGTGTGGTCCCTTGGCCTGGCCTGTGCCATCTAGCAATCTAGGACCCTTTCGGAGGATGTCAGGGAGCCAGTTTTGGCCCAATCATGAAGGTTATGCCTAGGGACCCCACTGGTGCACAAATTTGTGCACTGGGCCTCTAGTGAGAAAATAATTGGAAAAGTGTCTGATTTTGGCTATGGGGTAGGAAGGTAGAGTTAATGGGTTTTATTTCTTCTGTATGCCTGTTTAGCATCAATCTGTTGCTAGATACAGACTCACTACCACAAATCAATACATTGGTATTGGTCAGGAGGAAAATAGCCAAGGAATGTTTGTGGATAAGGAAAAATTTTACACAGATGCTGGAGAAAAAAACAAACAAACAAAAAAACAAAAAAACAAAAACAAAAACAAAAAACAGAAAAGAAAAAAAGCACAAACCAAAAATAAAAACAACCCAAAACCAAAAACAACTTGAGTGCTTGAGTGAGCAGGGCTACAGATAGTGAGTCAGAACTATCACCTTTCTAGATGAAGGACAGTTCCTGATTCACCAGTGATAATTGTTGTAAAGAAGTGCTTGTTTTACTAGTAAAGGTTCTGAATTAAACTACTGATAATAGTGATAATAGAGTCTGATTTGGAGTTTTTGGGAGCTTGAGTTATTTTCCAGTGTTGAAACAGTCATCATAAACTACATGTGAAAAAAATACAGAAGATGGATAATTCTTCCACTGTTTTTTTTCTAAAGACAATTATTCAGCTCTGTCACCACACATCACATTTCTCTTTCAAGTGGGTCAATTCATCTCTTAGAGCAACCAAATCACATGTTCATTCATTTTCCCAATAAACTTGCAGAATGGTTGCATAATCTTTTCATTTTCTATTTCTGTTTTGAAGAAGAAAACATTATTCTAGACCAGATAATTGTTTTCCATAGAAAGGTATTCTTAAAACAATATCATTATGCAAAGTCAAACAGTCTGTCTTCATCAAACAGGTAATTTGTGATGTGATTTTTAAAAAATTAGATAACGCAACCAACTTGGACTTTTTCATTAGTTAGTTCCAAATAAAATACCAGGATTCTTTAAAAACCTACCTTTTTTCTATATATGATGTGCATAATAAATTTTAATGATATCTCTTTTTAGCAAAGGGAACCTTCTGTGTGTCAAGGTTAGCAATCCCTGAATAATGCCCAATTCCAAATACCTATGTCAGTATATTAGAGTGTGACATATTTCCCCCTCACCTATCCTCCTTACCACTTGTCTTAATAACTACTTCTTATTTATAGGATGTGTTACATTTTTCCTATAAAGAAGAATTTAGAGAATCATATATTTTTAAAATAGATAATATATTCAGATGGTACAGAATTTGAATGGTACTAGAGAGTATAGTGAAAAGCAAATGTTTCTCCAACCCTTCACCAGCCACCCAATTTCCTTCCTCAGAGATAATTGCCATTGTTAGTTATTTGTTTCCCGCTAGAGAAATGCATGTATGGGCATGCAGGTATAAAATTACATCATGGAATTTTATTTTATCTTTAATTTTGATTATTTTTAACTGGAGTATAACTGGTATGCAATATTCTATTGGTTTCAGGTGTACATCATAGTGACATGATATTTATATACATTATGAAATGATCACCACAATAAGTCTAGTTACCATCTCTATGTAAAGTTATGAATATTATTTACTATATTCCTTATGATGTACATAATCATGGACTTTTAAATATGAGCCTTAGAAATAATAAATATTATGCCACAGCATTTTTTTCTATCTACTTTCTATTAATTACCTAAAGAGCATTCCTTCCATTAGACTACCAGTTTCTCAGGAGTTGATAGAATAGTCTTACTCATCTGTCTGTCTTTAATACACATGTCATTTTCCCATTTTATGAAATATTTATTCAGTTAACATTGGGAGAGTTTAAAATGAAAAAATCTTATTGTCCAGCGATGTTTGAGGAAGTCAAATTATATAAGACAGTGGCTAGATATTTTCCCAGTCCATGGTAGATGTAGATGATACAAGACTGCATTTATATTTGGCATCTGTTTCCTTGTCTGTATTCCCTGCTGCTATTCTATTTTAGGCCCTTATTACTCCTTACTTTAGGTATGGCATTCTAACAGGGCACCCCTCCACATTCTTCTCTCCATCCCCTATTTCTCCTATAAATTCCCTATATGTTTCTGTCATGTTATTCTCCGAAATCCACAGCTTTAATCATCCTATTATGTAAACCCACTCCTAAATTCCAATGCCCCTCACTGTCAATCAATGTAAAGTTCAAATTCATTTGCATAGCAACACACTTGCAATATGACTTCAAATTACTTTTTTACTGTTATCTCCAGAACTCATGTGCCCACTTCCTCCAAATTGAACAACTGCATTTCCACCAAACAAAAGTTAGTAAGGTCCAGTAATATATAAAAACATACAATGGACTTTTCAAGAATATTAATCTCTCTCATGAACAAACAACATTTTTGTAGTTTTATTTTTGTGCCCCTAATTTCTTTTTTCTTTATTTTTAATTAATTTTTTTCAATGACTGTTTATATTCAATATTATTTTGTATTAGTTTCAGAGGTACATCATAGTAGTTAGACAATCATATACTTTACAGAGTGATCCCCCGATATTTCAACTACACAACTGGCACCATACATAGTTAATATTATTGATTATCTTCTCCATGCTGTATTTTACATTCCAGTGACGATTTTGTAACTACCAATTTGTAGTTTTTAATCCATTCACCTTTTTCGCCCAGCCTCCCACCCCTCCCCACCCTTCTGGCAACCATCATCTGTTCTTTGTGTCTGTGAGTCTATTTCTATTTTGCTTGTTTGTTTATTTTGTTGTTCTTTACAAAAATTGAATTTATTGGGGTTATATCGCTTAATAAAATTTTATAGGTTTAAGGTATACAATTCTATGATACATCATCTGTATATTATACCACCCCAAGTCATGTCTTTTTTCATCACCATTTATCCCCCCTTTACCTTCTCCTGCCACCCTTACCCCCATTTCACTTTGGTAATGAGCATGCTCTTGTCTATTAAGTGTTTTGTTTTAGTTTTGCTTAATAACTCTTCACATTTTCACCAAGTTCCCCTTCCACCTCCCCTCTGGCAACTATGAGTCTGTTTCTATTTTGTTTGCTAGTTTATTAGAATCCACATATAAGTGAAATTATGCTATTATGTTCATTTATTTTGTTCTTTAGATTCCACACATATGTGAAATCATATGGCATTTGTATTTCTCTATCTGACTTATTTCACTTAACATAATATCCTCTAAGTCCATACATGCTATGGCAAATGGTAATTCTTTTTTTTAAAAAAAATTTGTTCATCTATTGATGGGCACTTGGGCTGTTTTCAAATCTTAGCTATTATAAATAATGCTGCAGTGAACATAGAGGTGCATATGTCCTTTCAAATTAGTGTTTTGGATTTCTTTGTATTTCCAGAAGTGGGATAGCTGGGTCAAAAGGCAGTTGCATTTTTGAATTTTTTAGGAAACTCCATACTGTTTCCCACAGTAGCTGCACCAGTCTGCATTCCTAACAACAGTGCACCAGGGTTCTCTCTTTCCCATAACCTTGCCAATACTTGTTGTTTGTTGATTTACTGATGATAGCCATTCTAATAGGTGTGAGGTGTATATCATTGTGATTTTTATTTGCATTTCTCTGATGCTGAGTGACATTGAGCATCTTTTCAAATGTCCTTTCAATGTCCTATTTGGAGGCGTATATATTCAGGTCCTCTACCCATTTTTTAATTGGACTGTTTGGTGTGTGTTGAGTTGTATGAGTTCTTCATAAATTTTGAGTACTAACTACTTATTGGATGTCTCATTGGTGAATAGGTTCTTCCATTCAATAATTTGTCTTTTCATTTTGTTGATGGTTTATTTTGCTGTGCAAAAACTTTTTAGTTTGATGTAGTCCTATTGGTTTATTTTTTGTTTTGTTTCCCTTGCCCGAGGAGATATGTCAGAAAAAAAAAATATTGCAAAGGGAAATGTTAGAGATTTTACTTTAGCATTATTTTTTATCCTCCTAAAGTCTATCTTGGATATCAAAGACATTGATAGAGATGGAAAATCTTGAGACAGGAAATTTCAAGATTAGTATTTTTAATCTCAGAATTAGGAAGACAGTCCAAGATGTCTTTATTCTAAAATTATCTGTCTGGTTTTCGTAATTGATTTAAAATTTGGGTGTAGTATACATTTTCTGAGCCAGAATAGATGCTCAGTACTGTCAAAATGTTTATTAATATTGATTACTACTTATTTAAATAAAAGAAGTTTATGGTTTATACTAAGTTAGACTACATACTGGCTATAGTAAATTTGGCACATTTTTCAGGTACCTAAAGTCAGTGATATTGAGGGCTTATCACTTATTTTAACAGGAAGAAGAATATCAATCTATGCAGCCACAAATGAAAATAGTGAGGCAGCAGAGCTGTGCAATAGGAGACTTCAACAGAGAAAGACAAATCTGGGTTGCAGTGATTAGCCATGTAGAAAGAGCTCTGTTTGTTGCCTTGTTTATCTAGGTATAGAATTCTAGGCTGGATTATTTTGAATATGCATAAAAAACAATGGGTCTTAGGCTATATCTACCTCTAGAGGAAAACACAGCTTCTCAGGAGTGAGTTTAAATATTGTATTTCTGAAGGGTCAATATGTTTACCTTGGGGCACTCTGACTATGAAGCTAGACAGTAAAAAGAGAGAAAATTTGTAGCCCTGTTTGCTGACTCAAGACCTTTCTGTATGAGTACTAGGTAGGTTGGTTATAGAGATAGAGCTATACATAGAAATATGTTCTACATTTGTGGCTATATTAGGTTAAATGCTTTTGTTATGTGCTCTTCTTTTTTTTGTACTCATTAAACTTAATATTATTACTTTTAGACTATAAAATCTATGAAGGGAGAATATTTAGCTATTGTTTCTGTCTAGTTCATTGCCTGTCACATTGCTGTGTTTTGAGTATGCACACATTTATTTATATATTAAAATTCAGTTGTTATAGCTGAGAACTGAAGCAAAGTCTATTTAAATATTTTTATTGATTTTAGAACGAGAAAGGGTGAGGGATAGATAGAAGCATAAATGAGAGAGAGACATAGATTGGCTGCTTCCTCACCCCCACCATGGATAGAGCCCACAACCCAGGCATGTGCCCTGACCTGGAATTGAACTATGACCTCCTTGTTCCTGGGTCAAGGCACAACCACTGAGAAACACTGGCTGGACTGAAGGAAGTCTTTATAGACACTGAGAAAAGAAAGAAATGTTTATCAACTGTCCCTCACCCCTCCTTAAAAAGTGCCCCCACCGTACACTCTTTAAAACAATGGGCATAATTGTTATTCAGTTCAAAGAACAAGACAAAATACCTAGTTCTGAATTTTCATTACTAGGAATGTATTAACAGCACCACAGGAAGATCCTTAGCTCTGATAGTGAAGGATTCAGTTTTTCAAACCAGCAAAGTAGAAGGTATGCCTAAACACAAACTACTTTTCATTTCCAATCCCTAGATCTCTCACCATAGAATAAAACATTTGAAGAACATACATTTCTCAGCACAGTAATTGCCATTTGGTTGACAAGGTAACTCCCCTCTCAGGAAATTTTTTTAAAATTTCTTTATTGATTAAGGTATTATATATGTGTCCTTATTCCCCCATTACCCCCCACACCCCTATTGTCTGTTTCCATTACTAGACTTATATGCCCACAGGGAGTTCCCCACCTTCCCTGAGGTTTGATGTTCTGATTGATGCTTGTCTATCTCTGGATCTGTTCTTGTTCATCAGTTTATGTTGTTCAGTATATTCCACAAATGAGTGAGATCATGTGATATTTATCTTTCTCTGCCTGGCTTATTTCACTTAGCATAATGCTCTCCATCTCCATCCATGTTGTTGCAAATTGTAAGAACTCCTTTTTTTTTTACTGCAGCATAGTAATCCATTGTGTAGATGTACCACAGTTTTTTAATTCACTCATCTATTGACGGGCACTAATGAATATTCTTGCTGAAAGTATCATATAAAGAGCTATATAAATCTAAATAAATGTATAAATAAATTTCTGCTAAATTAAACTTTGTTGTCTTTAGAATGTATGAAACAACTATTTAAAATATATTTTTTATTTAGCACTTAGTATATTTTAATCTTCAATAAATATTAAGAATTAATGGTCCTTATGTACTTTGGAAGTTAACCCCTTATTAGGTGTATCAGTGGCAAATACGTTCTACCCTACGGTGGGCTCCCTTTTCATTTGGTTGATTTTTATCTGTTGTGCAGAAGCTTTTTGTTTTGATGTAGTCCCATTTACTTATTTTCTCCTTAGTTTCTCTTGCTCTAGGAGCTGTATGAGCAAACATATTGCTATGAGAGATGTCTGAGATTTTGCTGCCTATAGTTTCTTCTAAGATTTTTATGGTTTCATGACTTACATTTAAGTCTTTTATCCATTTTGAGTTTATTCTTCTGTATAGTGTAATTTGGTGGTCTAGTTTCATTTTTTTATGTGTCCAATTTTCCCAACATCATTTATTGAAGAGACTGTCTTTACTCCAGTGTATACTCTTGCCTCCTTTATAAAAAAAATGAGCATAATGGTTTGATTTCTGAAGAATCTTTTCTGTTCTATTGATCTACATACCTACTATACTGCTGGTGGGAGGGTAGACTAATGTAGCCACTGTGGAAACAGTATAGAGTTCCCTCAAAAAAGTAAAAATGGAACTCCCATTTGATCCAGTGATCCCACTTCTAGAAATATATCTTAAGAAACCCAAAACATTAGTCAGAAAGATTATATGTACCCCGATGTTCATAACAGTACAATTTATAATATCTATATTCTGGAAACAGTCTAAGTGCCCATCTACACTAATAAAAGAGAAACATGCAAATTGACCATCACACTGCTATGCACACCATCCAATCAGAGCGAGTATGCAAATTAACCCAATAAAGATGGCAGTCAATTTGCATACGCAGGCACAGTGTACAAAGAAGAGGGAGGGAAAGCGGAAAGCGGGGCAGGGTGGTGGTGGTGGTGGTAGTGGGAGCCCGGCGGGAAGCCCTATTCTTGCAGGAATCTTCCTACAACGGGACTCTAGTCAGTAGATGAGTGTTTAAAAAAGCTGTGGTACATTTGCATCTTAGAATACTATGCAGCTGAAAAAAAGAAGGACCTTTTCCCTTTGAGACAGTATGGAGGGACCTGGAGAATATTATCCTAAGTGAAATAAGCCAGTCAGAGAAAGACAAGTATCACATGATCTCACTCATAGGTAGAATCTAATAAACAAAATAAGCTGATGAACAAACAAAATAGATCCAGAGACTTAGAAGCATAGAATACTTGAATCTCAGAGGGAATGCAGAGGTGGGGAAAGATTAACTCAAGAACCTATATGCATATATGCATAGCCTATGGGCAGAGACAGTGTGGTGAAGGCTTGGGAGTGGCAGGTGCAAGGTGGAGGGGGTCAGTGGGAAAAAGGGGGACATCTATAATATTTTCAACAATAAAAATAAAATTTTAAAAAGAACTAATTCTCATTGTTATACATTTATTGTGGTATTTGAAGCATATTTGAGAATAAGCTTAAGAAACTAAAGAAAAATTTCAGAATTCTATTTAATATCAATTTAGTTATATATAGTAGGTAGCAAGCATTGGAAATGGAATTATATGAGGTAGTAATGGTTGAAAATGTGTATAGATAGCACAATGATTATTAGTTGCAATCATAGTGTATTAGCAGAAACTGGGATTATTTGGGAGCATATTTGTCACATTTGAGGATGATGACCTAAAAATACCCAAATGTCCCATCTTGCCTCTGCCAGAGAAAAGGTGCTATAGTTTGTTGGTTCTTGGTACTGAGCCCTTAGGCTATTTCTTTGCCTGACCATTTTCTTCATTTAGGGAAAAATGACCTGAATCATAGTCATTCCAGTTATTTGTTACTCTTATATAATGATCTAAAAAAAAATCTCTTTACTCCTTCCTGACATTTACCTTTTTTGCCTTCCTCTAGAGCTCAGAGAACCAAGTTTTAGCTATGTTCTGCTACTGCTACTAGTCTCTTTAACTCTCTAGGATTTACTGTCCTTATATTTATAATAAAATTAGTGATCCAGTGCACAGATTCATGCACATTGAAAGGAAATTAATTAGAAGGTGGCCAGTGGGGTGGGACTGAGCGAGACTGGCGGGACACGCCCTGGAGCCAACCTCCCGAGGTCCCTTCCTGGCCAGTGGCCACACCTAGAGCGGCACCTTTGCATGAAGGGAATCTGTGGAGTGAGCGAGGTCCCTCCAGCAGGTGGGGTCCCCCCTCAGCCTGGCCTGCGGGAATCTACCTGAACCAGCTCTCTGACATACCCCCAGGGGGTCCCAGAGTGTGAGAGGGCACTCTGCAAAGTTGCTGTCCTATAGAGTGTGGAACGCAAACACAAGTGTGCAGTAAACCTGATTCAGGGCTGACAATGCCCCAGCAACAACATAACCCACAGCCAAAGGTGGAATCACGTGGTCATGTGAGGAGTCAGGCTCCCTCCTCTCTGGTTCCAGGGTTCATCATCTGAGAAACATGACTGCCAAGTTACTGCAGCTCTGCAGCTCCTGCATTGAGCATCTTCCCCCTGGTGGTAGTCAGTGCACATCATAGTGACTGGTCAGATGGCTGGACATTTAGCATATTAGCCTTCTCTATCTATCTATCTATCTATCTATCTATCTATCTATCTATCTATCTATCTATCATCTATCTATCTATCTATCTACCGATATTTAAACAAAATAATCACTATAGATTCTTCTAGTGTTATATTTTGAGATTATAAAAAGGTAAGTCCCCCCATAAACCTTCAATGGCTTTCTACTGCTCTATAAATAAAATAAAAATCTCTTTCCTATAAGCCCATAAAGCCTTACATGATCAGCCCTGTTTCTGCCTCCTTCTTCTATTGCATGCTGCTATCCTGTACTCACTTGAAGCCAGCTATCAGCTTCCTATTCTTTTAGGAATCAGCTCAAATAATACCTTCTCAGAAAGATTTCCCTTGACCACTTTATTTAACTTAAGCTACTTCATGAAAGTTACTGAGGCACTATCATATTACCTATTAAATCTTCCTCAAACTTTTTCACAACCAGTTATTTGATTTGTTTATTTCTTCTCATGCTAGATTAGGATGTTAGCTCCATAGAGATGGTACCTGGTTTATCTTTTTTTATCCCTGTATTTTCAGTGCCAACATAGTTCCTCATACACAAAAGATGTAAAAATACTTGCTAAATGTTTATTGTTGGAAAGAGACTGATACATGTTGAAATGATATATGAACCAAGAAGCAGGGGCCAAAAGAGGCCCTATGGCATATAGTGGTGTTTACAATTGTCAGTGAAGCCCTGTGGTCTACTTATAACAAGCACATAGCCAAACAGTCAATTTAAATGGATGTCCTCCTGGGTAGCTCTGGTATAAACCATAGTAAAAAAAACAAAGCAATATCTGATGGCTCTTTCTCAGAAAGATCGTCCTGTTGAGAGGACTAAGAGTGCCTTAGTGCACTTATAGGTCCCCATTGTTCTCTAACCAGGACTTTCTTCTTTTACCTCTTCTCAGATTAGACTCCAGAGATGGTAATATTAGGAAATCTAAACTGAAGTGGACCCTAGTGCAATTTTAGGGAAGAAAGAGTGAGGATGAGGTTTGGATGATATCAAATATTTTATTACTTAGCTTTTTGTTGTTGTTACAATAGTGCTTGTGTATAAGGCAGAGAAAAACTGGGGAAAACAAATGAGAATTTAGGATTTAATCAAGTGTCCATCTGATTTAACCAAAATCCTAGGAGCCTGTTCTCTATTAGATTTTTCAACTTATTAGGCCTTAGCATCCTTATATGTAATAAAAAATAAATAAGATAATCACTATGTTCTCTTCCAGTTTATTATTTTGTGATTTTTATGATATGGATTAAGTATTAATATGTGAACCACAATCTTTACTTTTTAAAAAAAAAAATCGTTCTTGGCCCAGTCAGTGGTGCTCAGTGGTTGAATGTTGACCTATGAACCTGGAGGTCATGGTTAGATTCCCAGTCAGGGCCCAGCCCAAATTGCAGGCTTGATCCCCAGTAAGGGATGTGCAGGAGGCATCTGATCCATGATTCTCTCTCATCATTGGTGCTTCTATCTCTCCTCTCTCTGAAATCAATAATTAAAAAAATCTAAAATTTCTCTATTGAAACTGTATTTTGGAATCAGAAAGTATAATATCAGAATTCAGAATAGAGTTAGGAATTTAGAAAAGAATTAGAGATTATACTGCATACATATGCTTCATAATCATAATGCTTAACAACTAGCAGGTAACAATTCTTTGGGTGCTATAATTGAATCAGGCCCAAGTTATGACTTATTTAGGATTACCCAATCTGTCATGATAGAATACCTTTGGATAAGTACACTTTCTACTAAAAGCATATCTAGCATATTTATAATGTATAACTAAAATGCAATATAATAAAAAGCTAATATGCAAATTGACCGAACAGTAGAACAACTGATTGCTATGATGTGCACTGATCACAAGGGGGCAGACACTCAATGTAGGAGCTTCCCCCTGGTGGTCAGTGAGCTCCCACAGGGGAAGAGCCACTCAGCCAGAAACCAGGCTCATGGCTGGTGAGCACAGTGCAAAGGGTGTCTGACTGATGGCTTAGGCCTGCTCCCTGAGGGCTCCCAGACTGTGAGAGGGTATAGGCCGGGCTTCGGGACCCCCTTACCCGGTGCACAAATTTTATGCACTGGACCTCTAGTAAGTTAATAAGGTCCCTTTTTAAAATTTATTTATTTATTTATTTATTTTATTTTTTTGGAAGAGAACTAAATGGCCACTGGGGATAGCTGGATTGATCCTCAGGGAGATATTTCTTCTTTTTCCTACTGGATATCCAACAAGAAGTATTTCATTTTAGTATTGTCTTTGTCACTATCTACATTTATATGGATAAATATGATTGACTTTATGAAAATCACATCACAGCTATTTTTTCTACTTTCAGCAAAGTGACCTTTATTATTAACATTCACCTTCTGTCCTCCATGTGTCACAGAGGAATGAACCACCAAGTGAGAAATGAATCATCTATTCAAAGAAAATGCAGCCTGCTAAGACCCATTCTTCTTTTATTTAAGTTGCATTAACTTGGAAGTTCAACTGTAGTGACTAGATAGGATTGTTTTCTCAGACAGCATATGTAGATGAATCTTATTTTATAACTAGAGGCCCAGTGCACTTGTGGGGGGGTGGGCAGAGTGGGGGGTTCCCCTCAGAGAAGGCCTAAGCTGGCAGTTGGACATCCTTAGCACTGCTGCGGAATCGCCACTGCACTCACCAGCAATGAGACTGGCTTCTGGCTGAGTGGCGCTTCCCCTGTAGGAGTGCAGGATCACCAGGAAGCAGCTCCTGCATTGAGTGGGATTGGGCCGAAACTGGCTCTCTGACATCCCCTGAGGGGTCCTGGATTGCCAGAGGGTGCAGGCCAGGTTGAGGGTCTCCACTGGTGCATGATCAAAGCAGGAGAGGGACGCAGGAGGTTGGCAAGCTAGGGAGGGACTGCAGGAGGGCTCCAGAGCATGTCCGGCCCATCTTGCTCAGTCCCAATCAGCCGGACCCCAGAAGCAAGCTCACCTATTGGCAGAGCATCTGCCCCCTGGTGGTCAGTGTATGTCATAGCGACTGGTTGACCGGTTGACTGTCTGTCTCCTGGCAGTCAGTGCAAGTCATAGCGAGCAGTTGAGCAGCCTTAGCATATTATTAGCATATTACACTTTGATTGGTTGAATGGTTGACTGGACGACCAGACACTTACCATATTAGGCTTTTATTATATAGGATGCTTTATATAAATAAGTTATATTAATAAAAGTACCACAAAATTTAAATTGGTTTGTATTATGCCTGAGATGGATAACATACACACATGCCTATTCTCAGTCTGAGGAACCATACTATGGTAGCATTAGGAAACATAGGCAGCTTAGTTGAAAAAATAATCCCTAAACTTCAAGGAGGAAGCAATTGCTTGAGAAAAGACTTTAAATGAACTGCAGAGCTAAAGCAGTCCTGAGGATATAAGAAATGTACAAATATGATATGGCTACACAATGATTTGTAGATTTCAAAGTTTAAAACAAAATAGTCTCATTTGAATCTTACTAACTGATGAGTTAGTAGGATATGCATTATGATTAATTTTTAGAGATGAAACAAGTGTCTTGCTCTTAATAGACAATTAGTGGCTAATAAAAGTAGGGGCACACTCTAGCATTTACTGATATGTTTACACTAGAAGCCCAGAGTGAAACTGCATGAACCTGTCCACCCACATACACCCCAAAGTGCTTGCAGCCTCACTCACCTACACACACCCCGCCCACCCACCTGCCGCCCTTCCCGCTCGCAGCTCCGCATACCTGCACATGCCTTGCCCCACTCTCGCCCACCGCCCTGCCTGCCCACTGGCCACCAGCCTTGCTGCTCTTGGATCCTGTGGGCTGCAGGGGAGGGACTGAGGTGCACCATGCACTTCATGGTGACCAGTTGTTTGGTCGTTACAGTGTTATGGCATTATGGCTACGGGCTTTTTATAATAATATAGAGGATTATAACATAATTTTAAATATCTCCAATAATTTATTTTATATATGTATGGGTAGAAAGATGCTGGCCAAATGGAAATAAACTTTGAAACTGACTGAATTGCCAGATAGCATATCATTACTAAAGTGGATTCTGGTCTTTTGATATTCTAATTAACAAAACATAATATTAGAAAATTTGTGATGACTATATAAATGTTTTATTACAAGGATAAAAGATAGCTTAATGAAAGTTGCGTAATGCTATATTTCATTGTCTTTCAAGTATTGATTTGATACCTGTTCACTTTAATTTAAAAGTTTACATTTTATTTTGTATTCTGCTCAATTAAATTTAAAATGAATGCAATCATGGTATGGAGCAGATATTTTAAAAGTAAACCATTTGTCATTGGAGTGAAATTAGATCATGGGATTTTTTATTTTATTGTTTAAAGTATTATGTATGTCTCCTTTTTCTCCGATTGACAACTCCTTCCCCCTGCGATCCCCACTACCCAGGACAAGTCCCCACTGTCCCAGTGTCCATGTCCATTGGTTATGCTAATATGCATGGATACAAGTCCTTTGGTTGATCTCTTATCCCCTCTCCCCACCTTCTCTCTGAGGTTGGAAGGTCTGTTCAGTGTTTCTTTATCTCTGGATCTATCAATATTTTTGTTCATCAGTTTATGTTGTTCATTATATTCCACAAATGAATGAGATCATGTGATATTTATGTTTATCGACTGGCTTATTTCACTTAGTGTAATGCTCTCCAGGCCCATCCATGCTGTTGAAAATGGTAAAAGTTCATTATTTCTTATAGCAGCATAGTATTCCATTGTGTAGCTATACCACAGATTTTTAATCCACTCATATGCTGATGGGCACTTAGGCTGTTTCCAAATCTTAGCTATTATAAATTGTGCTGCTATGAATATAGGGGTGCATATATCCTTTTGGATTAGTGTTTCTAATATCTTGGTATATATTCCCAGAAGTGGGATTACTGGGTCAAATGGGAGTTGCATTTTTAACTTTTTGAGGAAACTCCATACTGTTCTCCACAGTGGCTGCACCACTCTGCATTCCCATCAGCAGTCCACTAGGGTTCCTTTTTCTCCGCATCCTTGCCAGCACTTGTTGTTTGTTGATTTTTTTATGATAGCCATTCTGACAGGTGTGAAATGGTACCTCATTGTTGTTTTGATTTGTATCTCTCGGATGATTAGTGACTTTGAGCATTTTTTCATATGTCTCTTGGCCTTCTTCATATGTCTCTCAGGCCTCTTTCGAAAAGTTATCTATTTAGATCCTTGGCCCATTTTTTGATTGGATTGATTATCTTCCTTTTGTTAAGTTGTATGAGTTCACTGTAAATTTTGGAGATTAAATCCTTATCTGAGATAGCATTGTCAAATATGTTCTCCCATGCAGTGGGCTAACTTGTAGTTTCGTTGATGGTTTCTTTCGCTGTACAGAAGCTTTTTATTTTGATGTAGTCCCATTTGTTTATTTTCTTCTTAGTTTCTAGGTCATGGGATTTATGGCAGCCTTCAGTTTAATGAAATGTTGCCTCTTATTGTAACTTGAATTGTTCCATTTTTTACTGTTCATACTTCCATTGTCCATGCCTATTCCTATGTACGAGCTGCTATCTATTCCTAAAAGTGGGGTATATTTTTTAACTTCCTCTGCTTTCAGAAGGCATAATTTCTCACACATCAGTTTACCAACAAAAGTGATGAATATTTATTGTAGTGCAATTAAAACTCTGATTTATTTTCCTGAGTTAATTAGGACAATTCCTTGTATTCTTGTAATAAAAATTATTTTTTAAAATTCAGGAGAAACATTAGTACCTTTCTTTTATCATCCTTAAGCAGTTCTCTGGAATAATAATGATATTTCAAATTGGATGAAAATCTCATGCAATAATGACACTTACCATTTGTATTTCTTATATTGTAATGAAATAGTGATAATGATAGCCCTCCACATTGTTTTTACATTCATTAGGCCACTTAGGCCTTATAATAAGTGAAGAAATAATTATCATCAAAACATTGTCTCTTGCTCAATATGAAAAACATTCTAATTCAGATTTAATCAAACAAGTATTGAGAATGCTAAGGGAATGAGAGGTATGTCTTTTGTAAAGACAGTAAAAACTTCTTTGCTATGGCCGGGAATGCTCCATCAGAGATGGTCCAGGAGACTGAAGACAAAACTCAAGAAAACAGATGGTTTTAGCAGCTTAATGAAAGAGCAGAGCCTTTCCTTAGGGAACTATAATTATAAAGACCTGTAATTAGCCTGCTAAATCAGGATGGGGAATTCTCAGCACCTCACAGTAATTATCTAGGGGTATGAAATAACTAAGAACACCTGGAGGCTCCAAGAAGGTGTATACCTTAGAGAGGGTCAGCTTCACAGGTATGGGACTTGTATGCTTACACAGTTTCTAAGGCTCAGAAGGACCTGCACTTAGCTTAATGCTCTGCTTTTTCTTTCTTGAAGTGCTTAATAATTTCTGAACGGGGGCCCCGCATTTTTCTTTTGCTTTGGGTTTATCAAGTATGTAGCCAGTCCTGACCTGAGGTGACCTAAGAGAGCAACTTTTGGATGAGGTAGCTGGTTAGCTGGATAGGTAGTGTGAGAAATAACCATGCTAGCAGCTTTGCCAGTATGACATTAAGAAAACTACAGAGTAGAGAGCAGTGTAGACTTGGCCCTCCTAGGAAGGGAGTATTAATTTTGAGAAAAATGAACATTTTTGAGGATTTGTAGGAGGAAAGGTAAAAGGAAAGAGATGGATGCTTCTTTATTTTGGTAACTTGTGTCCTACATTATTTAAAATGGATTTTTCCAACTACCTTTCTATATCAGCATACTCTAAATATTTCTAATTGCACACTCTTGTAATTATAAAAACACTTAAACACGAATCTCCCTAATACAGTTTTATTAATGTAAAACTTACATATTATATTACTATAAAACTATGTTATATATCAGCATTGTCAAACAAAAATATAGTGTGGTACACAAATGAGAGCCACATATGTAATATTAAATTTTCTAGTAAGCAAATAAAAAAATACAAGTGAAATTAATTTTAATAATGTATTTTAATTAAGCCAACATATAAAATATTATAATTTCAACATGACATGAATATAAAATTATAATGAGATATTTTACATTTTCACACTATGACTTAGAAATCTGGTGTATATTTTAAGATTTCAGCATTCCAATTCAAACTAGCCAAGTATTAAGTGTTTAATAATTATGTGTGGTTAATGGCTACAGTATTTGATAGTGTAGTTTTATATGTTTCAGAACATAAGAAATATCAGCTAAGAATGTATGAGGATAAAAAATATAATATTAAAGTCCTGGACCTCATGGCTTCACAGGAAAATTTTACCAAGCACTCAAAGAAAAATTAATATCTGTCTTCCTCAAACTATTGCAAAAAATTCAAGAGGAAGGGAGACTCCCATCACTTTTTATGAGGCCAGCATTATCCTAATTCCAAAACCAGATAAAGACACTACAAAGGAAGGAAGATATAGGCCAATATCTCTGATGAACACAGATACTGAAATCATCAACAAAATATTAGCAAATTGGATTCAGCAATACATTAAAAAGATCATACACCATGGTCAAGTGGGATTTATTTTGGGGATGCAAGGCTGGTACAATATTCACAAATAATAAATGTGATACATCACATAGCAAAATGCAAGATAAAAATTATATGATCATATCAATAGACACAGAAAAAGCATTTGATAAAATCTAACACCCACTTTTGATAAAAACCCTCAGCAAAGTGGGAATAGAGGGATCAAACCTCAACATATAAAAGCCTTATATGACAAACCTATAGCTAATATCATGCTCACTGGACAAAAACTAAAATCATTTCCTTTAAGAATAGGAACAAGACAGGGTTGTCTGCTTTCATCACTCTTATTCAACATAATACTAGAAGTCCTAGCCACAGGAATCAGACAAGAAGAAAAAAAAGTAAAAGGCATCCACATTGTAAAGAAGGAAGTAAAACTGTCATTGTTTGCAGATGGCATGATATTGTACATAAAAAAAACAAACAAAAACCATAAAAACTCTACCAAAAAACGACTAGATCTAAGAAATGAATTTGGCAAAGTAGAAGGATATAAAATAATGTTCAGAAATCAGTGGCATATTTCCACACTGATAATGAACTATCAGAAAGAAAAAACTAAGAAAACAATCCCATTTATTGTACTATTGCAGCAACAGAAAATAAGGTACCTAGGAATAAATTTAACCAAGGAAGTAAAAGACTTGTACTTGAAAAACTATAGGACATTGAAGTGAAAGCATATACCATGTTCATGGATTAGTAGAGTTATCATTAAAATGTCCATATTACCCAAAGCAATTTATAGATTCTATACAATTCCTATTGAAATACCAATGAATTTTATATAGAACCAAAAAGATCCCAAATAGCCTCAGAAATCTTGAGAAAGAAAAACAAAGTTGGAGATATCACAATACTTGATATCAAATAATACTGCAAAGCCATAATAATCAACACATCCTGATAATGGCACAAGAGCGGGCTTATAAACCAATGGGACAGAATAGAGACCCCAGAAATCAACCCACTTCATTATGGTGAATTAGTACTTGACAAAGGAAGCAAGAGCATACAATGCAATAAAGGCAGTCACTTCAGTAAATGGTATTGGGAAAATTGGAAGGTACATGCAAAAAATTAAACTTAACCGCTTTCTTATATCATATACAAAAAAATAAATGAAATAAAGCCAAAATGGTTAAAGACTTTAATGTAAGTTGAGAAACCATGAAAATCTTAGAAGAAAATATAGGTAGTAAAATCTCAGACATCTCTTAGAGCAACATTTTTTCTGCTATATTTCCTAGGACAAGGGAAATGAGAAAAAAATAAATAAGTGGGACTATATCAAACTAGAAAGTTTTTAAAAAAGTATATTTTATTGATTTTTTACAGAGAGGGAGAGGGATAGAGTGTTAGAAACACCGATAAGAGAGAAACATCAATCAGCTGCCTCCTGCACACCCCTCTACTGGGGATGTGCCCGCAACCAAGTTACATGTCCTTGACCGGAATGGAACCTGGGGCCCTTCAGTCCACAGGCCGATGCTCTAACCAGTTAGGGCTAAATTAAAAAGTTTTTGCACAGCAAAAGAAACCACAAAAAATGAAAAAGGAACTCACTATATGGGAGAACATATTTGTCAATGATACATCAGTTAAAGGGTTAATTTTCAAAATACATAATGAACTTATACAACTCAACATCAGGAAAAAAATCCAAAAATAAAAGGTCAGAAGACCTGATATGGCTGTCTCACATCGGTGTTTCTCTCTGTATCTCCCTCTCCCTTCCACTCTCTCTAAAAATCAATGGGAAAATATCCCAAGTGAGGATTAAAATACACATATACATACATACATACATATAAAAAAGAAAGTAATATAAAAGGAATTTTCAACTTCTAATATTTGCCCCATATTTAATGAATGGCCTTGCAAATCATGGGGTATGGGAATCACACATTGAAAACCAGTGGTCTACTGTTCTGGCAACCGTCTTTGGAAAATACAGCCTGCTACAATTCATTAACTATTTTGCAAAGTTGAGGCTCTAGGAAACTGCACTATACTGATCCCTTTGGCATATTGTTTCTGGGCACATACATATTCCTCTTTGGGAAGCTCAAAAAGAAATACAAAAACCTGTAGTGGCAGCTAGGATATATTAGGTCATGGAAGACTTTTTGTATCATGCTATGGAGCCCGAACTTTACCTTATTGGTGATTTTTCAGCAGGGGAATAGCATAGTCAGTTGTATTTTTAAATAGATTCCTCTAACTGTAGTGGGAGGATGTATTTAAAAGGCCAAGACAGGGCCTAGGGCAAATAGAAAGTAAAACAGTATATTACAACAGTGGTCTCAGCTTGTTCACCAGATCTTATCGTATACACATGCTTGCTTATAAAGATGTTCTACTTGGAGCACTTGTCAAGTGAAGTTTTAAATATAGTAACAATTAGAAAGAAGCCATTGAAAAAGCATATTAATGGAAATGTTAAATGTTTGATTTTTAATAACTTTGAGCCAGTGCTTCAGAGCATCCACTGTTTTTTTCTCCACATTGTTTTCTACTTCCCCACAAATCCAAACACATTTATCTTAAAGATCTCTTTGTCAACTGTCCCTATGGCATCCATATAACTCAAAGAAGTCAAAGGCCTAGAGAGTAGGGGTAGAGATGGTTGATATCAGGGCTATCCTATATAATAAAGAGGGGATATGCAAATTGACCATCACTCCAACACACAAGATGGCCGCCCTCATGTAGTCAAAGATGCCATCCCCATGTGGACACAAGATGGCCACCACAAGATGGCTAGCAGGGGAGGGCAGTTGGGGGTGATCAGGCCTGCAAGGGAGGGCAGTTGGGGGCAATCAGGTCTACAGGGGAGGGTAGTTAGGGGTGACTGGGCCAGCAGAGGAGGGCAGTTCAGGGTGACCAGGCCAGCAAGGGAGGGGAGTTAGGGGTGACCAGGCCTGCAGGGTAGGCCATTTGCGGGTGACCAGGCCTGCAGGGGAGGGCAGTTGGGGGTGACTGGACCAGCAGGGCCAGGCAGTTGGAGGCAACCAGGCCAGTAGGGGAGGGCAGTTAGGGGTGACCAGGCTGACAAGGGAGGGCAGTTAGGGGTGGCTGGGCCTGCAGTGGAGGTCAGTTGGGGGTGACCAGGCCTCTAGGGGAAGACAGTTAGGGGCGACCAGGCCAGCAGGGCAGGGCAGTTAGGGTGACCAGGCCAACAGGGGAGCAGCTAGGTGTTGATCAGGCTGTCAGGGAGTGGTTAGGGGGTGATCAGGCTGGCAGGCAGAAGTGGTTAGGGGCAATCAGGCAGACAGGCAGGCGAGCTGTTGGAAGCCAGTAGTCCTGGATTGTGAAAGTGATGAGGCCTAAATGGGCAGTCAGACATCCCTCAAGGGATCCCAAATTGGAGAGGGTGCAGGCTGGGTTGAGGGACACCCCCACCCCCTCCATGCACAAATTTCATTCACTGGGCCTATAGTATTAAGATAATTGAGGAACATTCCACAGAACAGTTGATCTATATTTTTCAAAAATGGATTCTGGATTGAAAATATTTATTATATAGGACATATTTGGGATCACTGGAGATATTTGTATATTATGTATTAAATAATAATATTGTGCCCAGCCAGAGTGACTCAGTTGGTTGAGTATTGTTCTGTGCACCTAAAAGTTTCCTCTTTTATTCCCAGTTAAGGCACATATGGAAGGCAATGGATCTCTCTCTCTCTCTCTCTCTCTCTCTCTCTCTCTCTCTCTCTCCCCCTCCCTCCCTCCCGCCCTCCCTCCCTCCCTCTCTCCCCTTCTCTCTAAGCATGTACTCAGTTGAAGATTAAAAAAAAAATTTAAAAAATTTAAGTAGTATTGTATCAATATTACATTATCTGAATTTGATAATTGTAAAATGGCTATGTAAAGGAGTGTCCTTATTCTTAAGAGATACATGTTAAAACATTTTAAGGAAGGGTTACGATATCTCCAACTTAACATGACTCAGCAAAAATTTGAACATACTTAAGCTTATATTTATATACTATAATATATAGAAAAAAGATTATGCAAAAATGTTAGCAGTTGGTAATCTTGGTAAAGAAGTGTAAGTTATTCATTGTGCTATTTTAAAAAAATAATTTTTATGTATGTTTAAATTTTACAAAAAAGATCTCTTTTAGAGATGCAGTTGAATACTTTTAAATATGATATAATGTCTGAGATTTGCTTCAGAATAATGGCAGATGGAGAGTGAGAGCTGGTGGTAGTATAAATTAAATAATTATCAAGAGTTACAGATTATTGAACCGTGTTGATAAGTATATGGGCATTCATTGTATTATCTTGTCTATTTTGATATATGTTTTAAAATATCCATAATAAAATACTTAAAACTAAAACAATTAGAGGCTCTACCCAAAGAAGAGTATGATGTCCCACCCTCATAAATAAGTCAAAGGAACAATGCTAATACTTAATAGGACAGAATTCCATATTAATTGTAACTTTGCCAAGACTACTTTAAGGTGGGAATGGGAGGTGAGGGGATGGTGGGTGGGTACAGATATAAAATATCATACTGTTTTCTTGGTGTCCTAGCACATACTTAATTTGTTTATTGGATAATTCAGGATTGGTTGAATTAGGGAGGTGAATTAAAAAGAAAATTAGGGAACTGCATAATATATTTATTCTGGTTGAAAATTTTACATGATACAAAAGAAACTTCCAGGAGGGTCTCCATTTTTTTCACACACTAGATTTTTAAAGTTGATATGAATGAAGCTAAGAAGTTAGTTGCTAAAAGTCTAAACACTTCTATGTTTTCCCAATGTTTTAGAGACTAAGAGGTTTCTAGCTCAGCTGTTTTCCTTTCATAACCCCTCCTAACCCTCACATATAAATGTTCATCTGCCAAACATTTGTCAGAAACAATTCATACAAAATCCCAAATTCTTGAGCAGATGCAAACTCTTGTTTCACACTTGGCAGTTTTTCAAAATTCCCTAGGTAACACTTTTCCAGATTTACAGAAAAATGAAAATAATTCTGCCAAGAAGTATGAGTTATATTATGAATTCAGTTATGAGGCCCTTTGAAGAGCACACCAAAACATAGACTCTTTTGTGTTGCCTTACGGATTATGAAGGGATTAACACTGGGAAAGGATTTTAATAGGAGCAAAATGTTGTGAGACACACCACAGTGAAAATACAGGTTTTTTTGTTCATTCCATTGCTTAAGAGAAGATTTATAACCATCTTTGAAAGTGAAGTATTTCCACACTTGTATACATTATCTGTTCACATTAGAGAATTATATGTGATATCAACAAACTCTGAACACTAGCAGAGATGACTCAAATAAAATAATTTCTAGCCGAAACCGGTTTGGCTCAGCGGTAGAGCATCGGTCTGTGGACTGAAAGGTCCCAGGTTCGATTCCGGTCAGGGGCATGTATCTTGGTTGTGGGCACATCCCCAGTAGGGGGTGTGCAAGAGGCAGCTGGTCGATGTTTCTCTCTCATCGACGTTTCTGGCTCTCTGTCCCTCTCCCTTCCTCTCTGTAAGAAATCAATAAAATATATTAAAAATAAAATAAAATAAAATAATTTCTAGGTCATACTACTCAGGCCTTACCTATGGTATACAAAAAGTCCACCAAGTTTCAAGGTGATTTGGAAAAGAATATATTAACATCAGCGATAAGTAGGGGAGTTACAAAATATATAAAGAGTATATTAAATCTGTTTGGCTAATTTTACAAATATTATACTATAGATTTTCATTCAATAATTAAAATATAAAAGTAGTTAACATCATTAAAGAAAATTAAAATCTCAGAAATATAGAACATGTGTTTTGAACCTTAACAGACATATACTAGTAAACACAAATTCAAAACTACTAGTTAATTTGATAAATTTTGACCATACAAATAATATAATATAATATGTTATAAAATTTTAAAAATTATTTGAATACAAAATAAAATTAAAGTACATTTAATTGTCCCTTAAATTATTGGTAATCTATATAATAAAAGCCTAAATGATGATTTTGGCAGAATGGATGGTTTTGGCAGAATGACCAGAATGATAGGTTGTTATGAATCACACTGACCATCAGGGGGCAGACACTCAATGCAGGAGCTGCTCCCTGGTGGTCAGTGCGCTCCCACAGTGGGAGAGCCACTCAGCCAGAACCTCAGCTCATGGCTGGCAAGTGCAGCAGCTGTGGAGGGAGCCTCTTCCGCCTCCACAGCAGCACTAAAGGAGCAGTGAGCCAAGCTGTAAGGAGTGAGCAGGCAGGCAAGTGGTAAGGAGCAAGGGGTCCTGGCCTGCAAAAGGGCCTTGCTGAGGTACCCCTGCCAAGTGCAGAATTTCATGCACCAGGCTTCTAGTTAAGAATATGAAAGTTATTGCCAAAATATAGGGAAAATATGTCAACTATTTTATGTTTCTTTAAAAGGGGGAAATTTCATTAATAGATATAGAGTTGAATTAATAGATATAGTAATAATTTATAGATATAGAGTTGAATTAATAAATTATAAGTCGTTGTAGTATTTTTCTATGCTATAAAATTTTAATAAATACCTACTTAATGTGGTAAGTACTAAAAAGTAAGATGAACCTGTAACATTGGATTGAAATAAACAATGATGTTATATATATTTGTGAAAAGAAAACCATTGTAAATGACCAGAATAAACCATTCCAAATACATTAAGGATAAAGCTTCTTTGACAGTATCTTGGTCTCTTAAATCACTCTAGGAAACTCTTGTTTTAGATATAGCAGTTTCTATTTCCCCACTCCTCTTTTGGTTCCACATAGTTATGACCGAATCAGTTTATGGATAAAATGTGATGAAATATTTATTGGCCGAGTGAAGATATCCCAACCTTTTGCAACTGAAAGATCAACTATGACTTCAGTCATTTGGGCTTATTCCTCAGCACTGTCTGGGCATAGCAGATTCTTTATAATACAATAGAAAGAAATAATCACACCAAACATAATAAGTTGAGCCCATTTTTCCTACTGCATTCCCATTGTGCATTATTAATGCAACAATATCCTAGGAGTCTGAAATATATTTCAAAATATATGAATAAAATTATTCATGCTTACAGTATGAATTTTGGTGTATTGTTTTTGGTCAATCAAAGCAGTATCTTGTTGCAGATAAGCTGGTAGATGATGCGGGAGAATTAATCAGCCGGACACTCAGAGGATATTCAGAAAATATAATTTAATTGTAGATGCACTGGTGCCATGACTCAGGGGAGTCAGTTTCCAAATACTGAGTGATGAATATACCGTGTTTCCCCGAAAAGAAGACATCCTCTGAAAATAAGACCTAGTGCATGGAAAGATAAGACATCCCCTGAAAATAAGACCTAGTGCAACTTTGGGAGAAAAAAATTAATATAAGACACTGTCTTATTTTCGGGGAAACAGGGTAGACGAAGCTTTCCCTTTATACCCTTAGTTCCTCTGTCCCCCAAATATGGATCAGGCTTCTGGACTTTTTGGGGACTTTGCAGCCCCCCATTAGTTGGGATGGGGAAAGTGAGATTGCACTCAGTGCTGCCAATCCCCTCAGGGGGTTGTATATGGTCCATGGCTTATAGCCTCTGTAAAATGGGAGTACTCTGGGAAACAGGTTCTGCAAGGCAGGTCAGGCATCACAGGTCAGAATGGTGTTTATCGGCAAGCAAGAGTGCGCGTCAGAATGCAGGTTACTGGCACAGATTCAGATAGCTAGCCCCCAAATGTCTTATTTTCCCCTTCCCCTTTATTTACATATAAATGCAAATTTTCAAACTGGGATATTAGAATTCATAAAAAGGACAAATTCTTATTTTTCAGTCGAAGGAAGTGAAGCCTCAAGAAGGCCTTAGGGTTGCAAATCTGAAGTGCATTCTGCATGTTTCTTATTAGGGTTCTCAGTGGATTTGAGCACCAGTTAGCCACAATACTACCTAGCTCAATAAGGGACTCTTTTATTGCTTTTCCTTTCCTTTTTCAGACTTTTCATATTCCTAAAATAAACCACCTACATGTTAGCCCTTGTGTCTTTTGGGGAACCCAAGCTATCGATTTCAGAATGTTATTATTATAAACAAAGTTTGATGTGTGGCATTAAGGAAAATGAATTTGAAAGGAAAGATGCCTCCTAAAGTTTGTATTCCTTTAAAAAATAAATATAAGTAATTTTACTTGCATTTTAGAAATAGCTCTTTATGTTTCAAAACACATTTATAATATGAATTATGTTACCCAATGTCTAAATCTAAGAGATTTGTCTTAATTTACCTTGTTATCATAAAAAGAAACAATGAAAAATGCAAGCGAATTCCATTCTCCATTCTGTATCTTGGAGTTGTTTTTCTGGAAAGCTTGTGAGGCTTTCCAGAAAAATATCCCATCAATTAATTTTAAATAATCATGTCACTGGGTTATAGTTGTATTGAAAGCCCAACTGTAACAGTAATTTTCTACTAAGTAATAGAAAACCCAACTGAAACTCACTTATTATCTTACATAACTGTAAGTCTGGTGGGAAGATTTTCTTTTTTTGTGTTAAGAACATTTAACATAAAGTCTACTTTGTTTTCAAATTTAAATATTCAATATAGTATTGTTAGCCATAGCTACTATGCATTATAGTAGACCTCAAGAAATTAAGGCAGTACTCTGAAAATGTGGATTCCCAACTGTGGATTGAAAATACAGTTGATCCTTATAAAATACAGGTATGAACTCCAGCTGGCTTGCTAAAGATACCAAGCACACATAGGCTACAGAGGGAAGCTCCTATACAAGGCCATATTTTTAAGACTAGGAGAGGTTGCTGTTTCACCTATTTGATATGAGACAAACAGAGAAACAATCATAAGGAGGAGACATAAAAATATGTTTAAAATGAAAGAACAGGAAAAAACTCTAAGAAAAAGGATGAAACAAACTGGAGACAAGCAATCTATCAGAAAAAGAATTTATCACAATGGTTACAAAGATGCTCAATGGTCTCAGGGGAAGAATAGATAAACTCAGTGAGAACTTCAACCAAGGTACTGAAAATATAAAAAAATTAACCAGTCAGAACTGAAGACTACCATAACTGAAATGAAAAATATACTAGAGGTAATTAATAGGAAATTAGGTGATGCAAAAGAATGAGTCTTCGAGCTAGAAGACAAAGTAGTGGAAATCATTGACTCAGAAAAGCAAAAAGAATATTCAAAAGGAAAAGGAATTTTAAAATATTTTTAATGGAACTCTGGTACCACATCAAGCATACCAACCTTTGAATCATGGGAGTTTCTGAAGGGGAGGACAGGGAAAAACAATGGGAAATTGTTTAAAAAAATAATATCTGAAAAATTCCTAACCTGGTGAAGGAAACAGACATCCATGTCCAAGAAACAATGAGAGTTTCAAACACAATGAAATTTGAAGAGGCTCACACCAATATACAACATAATTAAAACAGAAAAAGATAAAGAGAGAATCTTAAGAGTAGCAAGAGAAAGGCAGCTACTTAAGTACAGTGGATCTCCCATAAGATTTCAGCAGAAATTTTGAAGACCAGAAAGAAATGGTATAATATATTCAAAATGATGAAAGGGAAAAACATACAATCAAGAATACTCTGTCTAGCAAGATTATCATTCAGAATTGAAGGAAAGACAGTTTTTCAGACAAGCAAAAGCTATAAAAGTTCATCACCATTAAAATGGAAGTGCAAGAAATGTTAAAAGGATTTCTTTAAGTGGAAAAGAAAAGGCCCAAACTGAAAATAAGGGAATATAGGGGAAAAATCTCATTGATAAAGGCAAACATTTAGCAAGTGTAATTGATCAATTATAAAGCTAGTAGGATGGCTAAAAGATAAGGATAGTGAAAACACATGTAACTATAGTAATAAATTAAGGGATAAACGCACACATACAAAGATGTAAAATATGATGTCAAAAACAAATATGCAGGAGTAACTAAAAAATGTAGTACTTTTGGAATGTGTTTGAACTTAAGCGACCCTTAACTTAAAATAGACTGCCATAAACACAGCTTGCTATATATGAACCACATGGTAACAAAAAACCAAAATCCTATAATGGATACACAAAAAGTATAAAAAGGAACCCAAACAAATCACTGAACAAAATTAACCATGTTCAAGAAAAGAGGGCAAGAGAAGAAGAAGGGAAGAGAGAATTACAATAAAAACAACCAAAAAGCAATAAAATAATGATAAGTACATACCTATATATAATAACTTTGCTCCAATCAAAAGACATAGGATGGCTGACTGGATTAATAATTTAAAAAACCAAGATCCTTGCTTATGCTGCTTACAAGGACTCATTTCAGATTGAAAGATACACACAAACTGAAAATGAAGAGACAGAAAAAGATATTTCATGCAAATGGATATGAAAAGAAAGCTGAGGTAGCAATACTCATATCAGACAAAACAGACTTTAAAACAAAAACTTTAAGGATACTTAGAAGGACTTTAGATAATAATAAGTGGCATCCAACAGGAGTATATAATACTTATAAATATTTATGCACATAACATAGGAGCACCTAAATACATAAAGCAAATACTAAAGGACATAAAGGGAGAGATTGACACTAATATAATAATAGTAGGGGACTTTAACACCCCGTTGACATCACTGGCTAGATCATCTAGACAGAAAACTAACAAGGAAACAGTGGCCTTACAGGACACATTGGATCAGATTAACTTAATAGATATTTACAGAACATTCCATTCCCAAACAGGAGAATACACATTTCATTTGCAGGACAGACCAGATGTTAGGCCATAAAAGACAACTCAGTAAACTTAAGAAGACTGAAATCATATCAAGCATCTTTTTCCATCAGAACATTGTGAAACTAGCAATTAATTACAGTAAGAAAACTGGAAAAAACACAAACACATGGGAGCTAAAAACAATGCTACTAAACAACCAATGTGTTAATGAAAATATCAAGGAAGAAATAAAATAATAACTTGAGATAAATGGTAACTTTAAAGGGAATAAATATTGTGAGTCCTGAGAAAGAAACTCAGTACTGTTTTTATTTTATTTTTTATTCCATTAAATATACCGATGATTAACTATAAGTCATTAAATTATACATGGATGCCTTTTCTTATTGGAACTATAGAGAAGCACTAAAATCACTAAATTACTATGAAAGTACCTATTAAATACCACCAAGTTACCATCTACAGGTAAAATGTTAAACTGAAGATGAAATATTTCTGTAGCAGAAAAATGAATACTAGAAAGCTCATGGATAATATAAAAATATGTTCAGCCATTCAATAAATTAGTTACAAATAATGTTTTGGGGCAGTTATAAAAACAAATACATTAGCAATCAGGGAGCTTTCTATAAACAAACACTGAATTTGGGGGATTTTAATTACACTCCAATTATATCTTTGCTGTCTTCTTTTTCTTGGCATTGGCATGAAATTATTCTTTGGGCTAAATGTGGGGCCAAGGACAGTCAATTCCCATCATAACATTGACAAGTGTGACCCATGATTTAGAATAATCAAGCAGCTAAGGAAATATATTTTGGGTAGAATTGGCTGCCTATGCCTTGGAAAAGCATAGCCCTTGAGTAAAATGGCAATAGTCTGGGGTAAGATAAGGAAAATGCTTGTAAAAATATTGGATAACTTGCAGCAAACCCTTTTTAAAAACTTGCTGAAGAAATATTCTCTAGTGGGTGATGTTTACCTGGTTTGACCCTCTTAAGTGCTTCATATTCATAAATAGAAGATTCAAATAGGGTTGTCCTAATCTAGATATTGGTCTATAATTTTAAAGGTGTTTTGCAATTCAAGACTTTATGGATATAACAAAACGGCTGTTAAAATTTATTGAACCCTCAGAATTACATGAGATTTATTATATTTCTTCAAGTAATAAACTTTAACATAAATATAAACAATAAACTCTAACAGATATGTGGGACTAAAGGGGAGGTTTGGGTATAAAATTTTAGTTCTTCTTTGTTAACTAGTGAAAATTATTTGCCAGGTTGCTAGGGAGTTTTGTGTTTTCTGGTCTGGCATAGATTCCTAGAACATAGCATACCGTTTCTTGTTTTTGAACCTTAGCTCATGCATTCAACTCTTTTTGGAATACTCTAAACCTCTCCACCCTAACCAATACAAACATTTACTTGAATAATTAAGTCTCATTCAGTACGACTTTCTCTTCAGTATTGTATAAATACTTGTGCATATCTATGTAACTTAAAGAAATGCAGCTATCTGTTTAAATATCTTATTCATCTTTGTAATTCCAGTGCCTAGACAAAATAGTGCTCAATAGAATGCATCCACAGTATTTATAGAAAATTTCCAATATGGTGCTTGATCGCCTGCCTAATTATTTCATTATTCCAGCAATAGTTAATTATAAACTTACCAAGGAAAATAAATTTCTTGCCATTTGAAAGCCACTAAAAAAGTATATGCCTTTTATTTCTTATTTTTTATTGGATTTATTGGGATGACACTGGTTAACAAAATTATACATGTTTCAGGTGCACAATTCTACAACATATCATCTGTACTGAACTGTATTGTGTTCACCACCCCAAGTCGAGTCTCCTTCTATCACCATTTACCCCCCCATACCCTCTTCTCCCCTCCCACTCCCCCCCCCCAAGCAATCACCACACTGTTGTCTGTATCCATGAGTTTTTCTCCTTTTCCTCTTTTTATGATCAATCCTTCCACCACCCACACAGAGCCCCTCCAACAGCTGTCAGCCTGCTCTCTATGAATCTGTCTCTATTTTGCTTGTTAGTTCATTAGATTCCACATATAAGTGAAATCATATGGTACTTTTCTTTGTCTGTCTGGCTTATTTCACTTAGCTTTTAAAACCAGTGAAAATATTGCCTAAGAAATTAGGATAAGGTAGCATATGTATGAGCACATTCAATCCTGGGATCCTTTTCTTTAAAAAAAAAAATCTATATTTTTATTTGTTGATAGTATTACAAATATCTCCCATTTTCCTCCTCTTTACCCCCCTCCTCCCAGCTCCTACCCACCCATCCCCAGTCTTCACCACTCTGTTGCCCATGTCCATGGGCTATGAATATAAGTTTCTTAGTTTATCTCTTTATATTTTTTGGATATTACTTTATATATTTTGGATATTAACCCCTTACAGATGTATCATTGGCAAATAAGTTCTCCCATATAGTGGGTTCCCTTTTCATTTTGATGGTGGTTTCTTTTGCTCTGCAGATTTTTATTTTGATGTAGTCCCATTTGTTTATTTTTTTCCTTTGTTTGTCTTGCCCTAGGAGATGTATTGGCAAGAATTCTGCTACATCAGATGTCTGAGATTTTACTGTCTATGTTTTCTTCTAAGATTTTTATGGTTTCATTCCTTACATTTAAGTCATTTATTCATTTTGAGTTTATTCTTGTTGTGGTATAAATTGGTGGTCTAGTTACATTTTTTTTTCATGTATCTGTCCAGTTTTCCCAACACCATTTGTTGAAGAGACTGTGTTCACTCCACTGTATGTTATTGCCTCCTTTGTTCTGTTCAATTGGTCAATATGCCTATTCTGGTGCCAGTACTATGCTGTTTTGGTTAAAATGGCTTTGTAGTGTAGTTTAATATCTGGTATTGTGATTCCTCCAACTTTGTTCTTCTTTCTTAAGAATGCTACAACTATTCAGGATCTTTATATGGTTCCATATAAAGTTTTGGAGTATTTGTCCTAGTTCTTTGAAGTATGACAATATATTTTAATAGGGATTGCATTGAATCTATAGATTGCTTTGGGTAGTATGGACATTTTAATTATGTTAATTCTTCCAATATATGAACATTTTCTATTTTTTTGTATCTTCCTCTATTTCTGTTTCCAATGTCCTATAGTTCCCAAGTACAGGTCTTTTACCTCTTTTTTTATTAAATTATTATCTGTGTACATATCTTACCATTTAGGTATCTTATCTTTTTTTTTTACAATGATAAATTGTATTATTTTTTAGCTTCTCTTTCTGAGAGTTCATTATTGGTGTATAAAAATGCCATCAATTTGTGGATGTTGATTTTGTATCATGCTCTCTTGCCAAATTCATTTAATTCTAGTAGTTCTGCATTATAGGGATACCAGAAAAGGAAAAAAGTGAACAAGGAACAGAGAACCTGTTTACATAAATAATGACAGAAAACTTCCCTAATCTTGTGAATAAAAATGTCACACAATTTCAAGGAGACACAGAGAGTCCCAATGAAGATTAATCCAAAGAGACCCACATCTAGACACATCATAATTAAAATGACAGATGTTAAATACAAAGAATCTTAAAGGCACTAAGAGATAGACAGAAAATTACCTACAAAGAAGTTCCCATTAGAATGCTAGCTGACTTCTCAGTAGTAACATTTTAGACTAATGACATGAGATATTCAATGAAATAGAAAGCAAGGGTCTAAATCCAAGACTGCTGTATCCAGCAAGGCTATCATTTAAAATTGAAGGTGAAATAAAAAGCTTTACAGAGAAAAAAAGGTTAAAGGCGGATGTTACCACTAGAACAGCAATGCAAGAAATGTTAAAGGGACTGCTTTAAGATGAAGAAGAACAGGAGAGAGAGGATCATGGGCATAAAGAAAATAAAAATGGCAACAAATAAATATCTATCAATAATAACCTTAAATGTAAATAGAAATGCTCCAGTCAAAAGACATAGGGTGACTGAATGTATAAGTGAACATGACTCGTATATATGCTGTCTACAAGAGATCAACATCAGGACAAAATATACACAGAATGAGAGTAAAGGGAAGGAGAAAATATTCTATACAAATGAAAGGGAAAAATTTGAGGTAGCAATACTCATATCAGAAAAATTAAATTTCAAAACAAAGACCATAACAAGGTACAAAGAAGGTCACTACATAATACTACTAAAGGGAATAATTCAGTAAGAAAATATAACCCTTCTAAACAAATGTGCACCCAAAATAGGAGCACGCAAGTACATAAAAATTTCTTAATGAACTTTAGGAAAGATATTGACAGAAATATAGGCATTTTCTTTTGTTTGATTTTGCAATAATTGTGTAGGAAGGGGAATAAATATTCTAGTATCCAGGTCCGAGTTCTGTAGCTAGAGGATATTGTTAACTGTATCCACACCTGACTTTTGAGTGACTAAAATTAGAACTAGAGAAATTCCAAAGTAATTTCAAAAGTCTGTTTTCATAATTGTTAAGGATCAAGCTAACTTTCATGAATTTAAAGTTCCTCAGAAAGAATTTTCAAAATATTGCAAGGATTCATATCTTTTTCCCATGTAGTGATAGGCAACTTAAATATAGTTGGTATGTAAAATTTGCAAATATTCTGCTTAAAACTATTCTTTTTAGTCTCTTAGAACTCTTTTTGTTTCTTTTCTTTTTCCACAATATTTTTTGTCTTTTGGAAAATGCTTAGTTAGTGCTTCATCAGAATGTCTTTGAGAAAAAAAATGAATATATCATTGATGCTCAAAAATTATAATAATGCAAATAAAAGTCACTGAAATTAAGATGGCATAAAAGAACACTATTTTTATCTGTATCTTAGGGGAAGGAGATAGCAATTAATGTTTTGGACATTTTCTGTATCAGATTTAGACTTGCTCTTTATACATTTATGTAAAATTTGGTACTCCCAAGGAAAACAGTGATGGTAATTTAAATCCAGATAGTTAATCACTGTCAAGATT
Source organism: Pipistrellus hanaki (assembly GCF_964339955.1). Lineage (NCBI taxonomy): Eukaryota > Metazoa > Chordata > Mammalia > Chiroptera > Vespertilionidae > Pipistrellus > Pipistrellus hanaki. Next base: position 94,110,310 of record NC_140524.1, read on the forward strand.
TATGTTACCACCTGCCAAAATACTTGTGAAGTACCCATTTTCTTTTAAAAAATAGAAGAAGGGATTTGGGATAAACTCACAACAGAAAAAAAATTATTGAGACATGTATATTACTTATCTATTATAACATAACAAATTACTCCAAAAATGGATGCATTAAAACATCACTCAAGTAATTGTTGGTAGGAGTTTTTCACAGGATTTTGGCCAGGGGCCTTTCTCATTTTGTTGTTGTTGTTGTTGTTATATGAACTTCTCATTAGAGCAGTTTACAACATGGCAGCAGTCTTTTCTCAAAGCAAGCAAGGGAATGAGAAAGGAAGAGCAAGATGAAAGCCGGAATCTTTATAAATCCTGATCTCAGAAGTGACATCCCATTGCTTTTGCTATATTGTATTCATTAGGATTGACTAGGTCCAGCCCACTCTAAAGGGAGAGCGGATTAACAAGCGTGTGGATATAAGGAGGCAGGGAATGTTTGGAACCATCTTAGAAGTTGTCTACCATACCACTTTTATGGAAAGGCCTCTTTCTCTAGGCCCTCTGGCTGGCATGGGGACCACTTCAGAACAAAATGTACTGTTAATGCTTTAATATATTTTATTGATTTCAGAGAGAGGAAGGGAGAGGGAGAGAGAGATAAAAACATCAATGATGAGGGAGAATCATGTATCTACTGCCTCCTGATGTCCTCCACCAGAGACCCAACCTGCCAGCTGGGCATGTGTCCTGACCAAGAGTTGAACCATAACTTCCTGGTTCATATGTTGACGCTCAAAAACTGGGCCAGACTGACAAGGTACTGTATTATATATTTTTTAAAATATATTTTATTGATTTTATTTTTATGGAGAGGAAGGGAGAGGAATAGAGAGTTAGAAACATTGATGAGAGAGAAACATCGATCAGCTGCCTCCTGCACACCCCCTAATGGGGATGTGCCCACAACCAAGGTACATACCCTTGACCGGAATAGAACCTGGGACCTTTCAGTCTGCAGGCCAATGCTCTATCCATTGAGCCAAACCTGTTTTGGCAAGACACTATATTATAATTTTTAAGATTTCACCTGTGGGATTGCCATTGGGAACCTTTTCTATAGCGTGAGCTGCCAAAGTATGGGTAATAAGAAGATGCTGTGTTATGTTATAGGTTTTATAATTTGGCTAGAAATTTTTTTATATGAGGACTCAAATAAGAGTCTTGGAAATTAGATTATAGCACTCTCTGTTTAATTCCCTTTATCCTTTTCTTCCTTTCTCCCTCTCTCCATTCCTTCTTCCTTCCTTTCCTCTCTTTTTCCTTTACTTTCATCTCTGGTTTGCTCCAGAAAAGGATTTAAGGTGTCTAAATTAAAACATGGATAAAAATGGCATATGGTAACAAGTATGCTCAAAATATCATTTTCACAAAACTCTCTAGGCTAATAACCCCGTGGCAAATACTAAATTATCAATCTATACAGAACAAAGAAATACCCAAACCCCCTTACTGACATTATCAGTTCAAGAAGATTGAAAAATAATTAACAGAAAAAATACAGAGCTATTAATTCCATATGTTACACACAAATTCTCTATCTTAATTTATGTACACAAGACAGAACCCCCATTTTTGGAAGGCAAAGCAAAGGGGAGGTGATCACTGCAGAGGACTAAATGCTCTGGAGGCCAGAGGCTCTGTGCTGCTAACTGTTGAGCTACCGTGTCCTCACTGACTTTTAGTTGTGCTTTTTAGATGAATGCTTTAATGATTGTTGAGTTGCTCCCAGACACAGGGGATATTCTGCAAATCATATTTTCATGATCTGTGGATTATTTAAAGATAGTCACTTTTAATCTTTGTTCATTTCTGACTGCCCTTGCTTGCCACATTTTGTATTTTTCCCTATCATACATACTTTTTCACAGCACAAGTCCTTGTGCTTTGCCAGAGAGGCCTAGTAAAACAACCATGGATAAACAGGTCCCTTTATGTTTCATGTTTAGTAGAAAACCATCAGAACCTAGAATGCAAAATAAAACTTTCTGTAAGAATCAAATAAAATCCTTTAGGTATATTTAAAATAGCTATGAACATCTGGCAAATACTTCTTGAGTATCTTTAATGACATGCCCAAAATTCTCTGTGAAAAGAGCTTTTTGTCAAGGACTAAATCTGATGTCCCTCTCATGTTGTCTGAAAACTGTTTACAAGAGCCCTAAAGCTTGCTCAAGAGCAAGAGGCATTCACAGTTTTGCCTTTGAACCACAGGGGAAAATAGACTTCTACTGCCAATGGGCATTTTCATCTCTTCTTCCTCAATAGCAGTTATGCCATCTCTCATCTGGATCAGCAGCTCCCCTAGGTACCTTCATAACCATTTTGTAATATAAGGATGAGTTATTCATTCTATAGCTCATCCTGAAAAATCAGGAAGGCCAGAGTTTTAATATTTTTAAAAATATGCAAAGCAGAATGTAATGATATGAATGCCTTCAAACAGAAATGCCAGCACTTCCCAAAGGCAAAATTGAGATGTAGGCACAGTTCATTTCTAGATTTCTCCTTTCTCTCTTTTCATGCCTTTCTTTTGCCATTGGGATCATAGGTCCTTATGCTTTCCTTTGTCATGCAGAATATCTTCACTAAATTATATTGTTCTGGCTTGTAGCTCTTGAACTGGGCCTCATACCTTATTTTTCCTTCTCTTGTCAAAATTTACTTGGTCTGTGTCCTATTTTTTACTTTAACAATTTGACACATTAATTTATTTGAGTTTATGGACTAAAAACTGTTGGTGATTTACTATTTTAACTTCTTGGAGTTATGTTAACAGTCTTTCCATGGAAGATAATTTTTTAACTCAATGGGAGAATTGATGAAATTTCAAGGCCTTCAATAGAATGATGGGAACAAAGTTCTGGAGAGTGAGGCCACTACATTTAATGGAGAGGTTGCCTGCATTGTTTGGCTATTAAGCTAGCCCTGTAAATATGGCCATTATTTTGGTAAACACAGAGGAACATGTTCAAGTTCTGCAAGTGTACAGTATAGGACATTTTCAACAAGAAATACATGTTTTTGTTAAGTAAAACTTTTTTGCATTGTTTTCCTTTTCATGAATTTTTTTCCCCCCAGTGGGGCAAAAAGAAAAATCTCTTCACGCTGCCTTCAATTTCACAACCAGAGTATCCATTTTTTCTTATACTCAATCAGTTCTAATCTTTACTTTGAAAACCTTCAATTTGTTAATCTAGGTACACAGCTTATCCCGCTGACTCCACGAGTAGCAAATTTATCAGTTCCACCATGTGCAATGTTTAATGCTTCGCTGGTTGCTGCATGCAACTGTTTTTTCCTTTTTGTCAGGAACTGGTTGACTGCAATTTTATCAAGGGAATGTGGTGGCGCTTCAAGCTTAAAGTATTTTGACATAATACAAGAGTGACTCTCTTCTTTTGACTCCAAGGGTGTCTGTTCCTTAGAAATGAATTTACTCAGTGCTATAGTTTTTTGGGTTCCACTGAATGGGAATTATGTCAATTATTTATGGTTTTGATATGTAACTGGTAAAATGAATCTATTAAGTGCATGAAAATTTACAGTTGAATCAGAAGGCAATTGTCAATGGAACTAAAACATTGCTGAATAAACATATCATTCGGTATCATACTATAATATTGCTGCCTTGATTTGGCACTGAACAAGACAGGACCTGGTGCACATTTTGAGACTGTGATATTTTCTACCTTCTATATCTTAGTACCTTTTTCAAATTCCTGTGCTGAATCAATATATATATATATATATATATATATATATATATATATATATATATATATAAAATACTATAAAAAGCATTTGATGTATAAGCCATTCAAATGGCATAATGAGCATAAAGCATCTTCCCCCAAAGAAAGCTTGACTAAATGGTAGTTATTAATGTCACTATTATTACTGTAATCTTGAGCATAAATCTAAAGTTTATTAGTATCACAAATGTTAAATAAGGTTTTAAATAAATTAATGATGAATCAATGAATTAATAAATTGATGATTAAATGAATGAGCAAGGCATGTATATAGAACTGTGTTCTGTTTAGCAGGTAACATAATATCCTTGTAGAACAGAAGTACAGAAGGCTTTAAAGATCTTAGAATCTATCTACTAATTTTGTAGATGAGGAAATAGAGATAAAGTAATTTGCTTGATCACAATGTTAGTTGGTAATGGCCCAAAACTCTTTATGAACTCCTCTTTGTGTGACAAATCAGATGGGCTTTTTTGAATATACCTTAGGCCTTGAGAGTTGCATAGGATGCTACAGAGAACGTGTTATTGAGAGACAGGGAGACCTGAGTTTGGAGTTCAATTTTACATATCTTAGCTGTGTGTTCCTGGGAAATTATTTAACCTGAATCTTAGTTTCTCATCATTGTCATAAGATCTACCTCTAACTTGTATAAAATACCCAGCAAAGAGTAAACATAAATTGGTAATTCTATCCTCTTTCTTTGTTATACTATATTAAAAAGTTATATAAATAGAAGGTATCAGTTAGTTCACTAAAACTACATATTTTACTTTTAATTAAAAGTTAACATCAGCGCTGATCTTACCATACCTGAAAGTTGGTAAGAATTTTATTTCCCTATAATAGAAAATCTCATTTCACTGTTATTACCATGTAAGAAAATACAGATAATCAATTGGTTATAGAATAGATTGTTATGCATAATTTGAATTGTATTATCTGCTCAAATTCTTCCCAGTTAAAATGCATAAGAGCTGGCAAAATTATCTCTCATTAGTATTATGCATTTTGAAAATTTCTGAGAATTTTTTTTGTCTACACTCATATGTATCACCATTGGCCTTAAACTATTTATCCGTTTGTCCCTATTCTCAATATGTTCAACTAATGTTTGCTAAGATTCTGTAGGAGATGCTATTATTGGGTACTGAGAGTGCTGAAAGCTAACAGCAGTGTCTCCTGCATCCTAGAATGACTGACAATCTCCCAGAAAAGATGTTTCATTTGCATCAAGATATAAGTTAACAAAATTAAAAACAAGATAGAAGACACAGGTCATTAATCATCTTTGTCAGTACCTTTTTCTGGAGAAGTATTGATAGATTAAAGTATTTCTCAATGTTGCTAAATAAAATGAATAGCATTGCGACTTTTGCTCATTTTATTTTCTTCATCTGAAAATAAAAATCTTAATAATAATAACATGACTAAAACAAGAATTAGTAAGTGACTGATTAACATGTATTAGAGACTTAGTTATTATTATTTTCACAATAGCCCTGTGGACTAGGGAAACTGTCTTAGAAAGTTAAATAATTTACTAACGATCATACAGGGAGTGGATCTAGTACTCAAACCCAGGTTTGGTCTTAATCCTACTTAATATTACCTGAATATTAGTCAGCCTACTCCTGTGATTTTAAAAGTGATAAAAGGGAAGTATAGTTAAAATACAGATAGATTTGCCATGCTTATTATTACTCATTGGAAGCAGGCTGACCACTGAAAATCAATTTACCAAATGCCATTTGGCCTAATGCTAATTTGTCTATTAACCATTTCACCAAATGGCCAATATTCCAAATTTACCAAATTTAGCAATTTACCAAAAATATGACTTGTATTTTAAGATTAAGAGTATATATTTAAAATATGCTTATGATTATATCCTTTATTAAGATACTTACATTTGAGAACATATTTCAATTATTCCATATTATTCATAGCTATAATTGTTTATAAAAAGAATAGGTTTGTAGAAAAGTATACTATTTTGTAACCCTTAGCTTTAGATCAACTGAATATTCATTAAAATGTTGCTAAGGGGAATATAGTTATTGAATATATTAATTATATAAATTCAAGACTATCCCTTAAAACATGTTCTTTGTAACATGCTAAATTTATAAAATTTAGTGAGGTGGTCATGCAAATTTTCCTGTGAATATAAATCACCCATATTGGGCATGTGAACCTTAGAATGCATCATTTGTGGGTCTCCTTTAAAATCAAATTCTGAATCTATAGATCTTTGGTGGTGTCTGATAGTCTGCAATTCTAGCAAGCGCCAAGATGCCTATTCTGCTTGTGTTAGACCACATTATTAATAGCATACATTTATAGGGAATTAGCTTTCAGTGAGATAATATGGGCTGAACTGAACTAGAATCTCATATATCACAATTATTTCATACCTTCAACTTCACTGACCTTTGTTTTAGACATCCTGTATCAAGAAGATTTTGCTTAGCTATTAACTTGTCTAATCTTTAAGCTGATAAAGATTTGGATAATGAGACAAATTTTTTTAATTGCTTTATTATTCCCGCGAATGCTCTTTTTTTGGCATGAAATTCAACATTTTTAAGCTTAAATATATCCATAATGTTAACACCTTCAGCAAATTTGACATGAAGTTTTGAAGCTTGTTGTCAATACAACAAAATAGCATACATATCAAATTGCATATATAATATATCAATATATGTGTAACTCCATCTATTGAAAAAAATCTGCATTATTAACTGATACACCTAGTAATTATATAGGTGATACATAATCTTCCAATTATTCCTGTTTGTCCAGTTACTTATATGTACAACCATCTGTTAAGATGGCACAATTTTGTTTATAAATTGGACTAAGGCATGAATTCCAGAAAAAGACGTACAAAAATGTGGGTAATTTTTATAAACACATTATTTATTTTATGACAAAACTGAGAACCCTTAGGCAATATTTATTATCCAAATGGTAACTTTTTGGCCTGGGCTTATACATAATCAGCGAACAGCAAAGAAACACAGTGATAGAAATGTGACATGCAAGCAGTTCCACACATTCCATTCAACAGTATCTTCATGGCATACAATTTCATTTAAAAGTGATGGGTTTCTTCTGGAGGACTTTAAGGGAGATATCAACAACAATACAGTTATATTAAGGGGATTTTAACATTCCACTGACTCTAGATCCCCCAGACAAAAAATTAACATGTAAACAAAAACTCTACATGACACACTGGATCAGATTATTTAACTTACATTTATAGAAAATTTCACCCCAAAGCTGGAGAATATACATTCTTCTCAAGTGAACAGGGGTCATTCTCAAAGATAGATCACATGTTAGGACACAAAACAAGTCTCTCCAAGTTCAATAAGATTGAAATCATATCAAATATCTTCTCAGATCACAGTGGAATGAAATTAGAAATAAACTACACTAAAAACACTCAAAAGCATTCAAACTCATTGAGACCAAATAGCATGTTATTAAGCAATGAATGGGTTGCCAATGAAATCAAGAAAGAAATAAAAAAAAACTTCCTGAAGACAAATTAAAATGAATACACAACAACCCAAATCTCTGAGATATAGCAAAGGCAATCCTGAGAGGGAATTTCATAGCACTACAGGCCTACCTAAAAAAGAAAACAAGAAAATTAATAATAAACCATCTAACACTATGACTTAAAGAATTAGAAAGAGAGCAACAAGAAAAGCCCAGAGTAACTAGAAGGGAGGAAATAATAAATATTAGAGCAGAAATAAATAACATAGGTCCAAAAAAAAAAAAAAGCCAATACAAAAGATCAATGAAACCAGGAGCTGGTATCTTGAAAAAAAAAATAAATAAGATTGATGGACCTTTAGCCACATTCATCCAGAAACAAAGATACTAGACCCAAATAAATAAAATCAGAAATGAGAGCTGTGAAGTAACAACATATAATGTTGTCATCTCTATTTCTGGTTAAGAAATGAGGGTGCAGGATTGGTGTAACCAGGAAGATAAACTCATTGAAAGCAAAAATGAAGATTATTAAATTTTTACCTCCTTCCTACCCAGTGTTTAACATTTGACCTAGCATATACTAGTAGTAATAAATTTGGCTGATGTAGAGAAAGATAATTTTAGGGGAAACCCAAAAAGGATGAATCAGATAGAATAAGGATGCTTTATTTCCAAAGCAATGATCTTAACCCAGAGGATCACAAAACTTATTCAGTAAGAAAGGAATAAGGACCTCTTTAGAGACAGAAAATTACATTCAATAATAGATGAATAAAAGGAATGAAAGAAGAAACCATACACTCATATTAGTGTAGAATGAGTTCTCTATTGGTCCAAATACATATTAGCTCTTGGTTTTTCTGAGAGATCTTTTAACACATAATGATTAGAGCTAAAATGCACAATAATGGCTTAAAAAAGGGAAAGTGTGGAGAAAAGGATTGGAATATAAAAGCGTTTTGTAGAAAGCATATTTAGGAGAAAAAATATTGACACTTGAATTCATGAATTTGACGATAAATATTTATTATTATTGCTTCATTGAATGTGATTTTACAAATTCACAATGCTAAATTATTAATGAGGAATCAATACTGACTATGCATCATTTTTAAAGAGGGGGGAAGAAACAGTAGGAGAACATAGAGAGGGAGTTCCCAAGCCTATCAAAATCAGTGCTTCCTGTTTATTAAAAATAATTTTGTATGCCCTGAAATTAAATTCGTATATAGCATAATTATTCAGCTAAGTTTTTATAAAGCAATAAATACACAAATTGTTATGTAAAGGAGAAATACAAGGAAAGTAATTTATAATGTGTTTCAGTGATGTGTACAGCATGTAATGCTTTTCAATAATATGTTTTATTACATATGATACTCTACATAGAAATATGTAATTTGTAATTTTTCAATATGAGTGAAGGTATGACTGCCCTTTAACACATTGCTTTTATCCATTTATTACAATCAGTGTAAATACAACAGGTATAGCTGCAGACTGATATGGGTGTGTTGTATTGGTAATGCAAATATATATGCAGCTTTGCCTTAGGACAGTAGTCAGCAAACTCATTAATCAACAGAGCCAAATATCAACAGTACAACGATTGAAATTTCTTTTGAGAGCCAAATTTTTTTAAACTTAAACTTCTTCTGATGCCACTTTTTCAAAATAGACTCGCCTAGGTTGTTGTATTTTGTGGAAGAGCCACCCACGTTCAAGGGGCCAAAGAGCCGCGTGTGGCTCCTGAGCCGCAGTTTGCCGACCACGGCCTTAGGGATATAGTTGTTCTGAAAGGTAAATAACTTGGTAAAATTCCAAACAAAACTCATGAAACAAAATGTTCCTTTGGTTAATATAGTGTTTGCCTTTCTAGAAAATTCAGTGCAAATTAACACCATGCACAAAACATTTTCTGTGACATGGAGTAAATTCTATTTGTAAATACTTATAAATGGGGTTTTTGTCTATATGAATTTGTCTGGTAAGACATCAGAAACTCATGTGGAATACAGAATACTTGGTTATATATCAGTGACCTACTCATTGTAAGATATTTATCGTATTATTCCTGACCCACTAAATGCCAATACCATCTCCAAATCATTTTGAAAATTAAAAATTCTTCCTCAAGTTTCCAAAATACTTCTTAGTGGCATGTATGATCCTGGTGAGTGTGGGAGTCAACCACAGACTTCAGCTAAAGTTTTGTGCTACCTCTTACATTAACATTCTCTGTTTTCGGGCAATTCATTAGATCTTTTTGAGTCTCAGTTGAGATAATGGGGGAGGTGGTGGAATGGAACTAGGGATGCAGAAAGGCTATTTTGCATTTTAAGCTGGAAAGAGACTCTCCTACTGGAGACAGTATCAATCATGTAGCATCTTTGAATATTTCTGAGCTACTAGTGTTTTTGGGGAATCTTGTCCAATATTCTTCTGGGGCTCAGATCTCATTGTTGACAAGATAAGAGTTACGCTTGATATGATTTAAAAATGTCCTTTTATTTCATAATTCCTGATTTATTAGACTACCAAATCCTTTAAGAATATCCATGCTGGGAAAACTCTCAGTGGTACTCATCTTCCCATATTACCTGATCTGCATCCCCTGCCCCAACCCTAAGTATTCTTACTGGATCTCTTTCTCACCTTATACCTAGGAAGCATTGGGATGTCAGCACAGGATGTTTAATCAGGCCTTCTGAGTCTATGCAGGGAGAAAGAATAAAGAGGTCATTGGAACTGACAGCATGTTTCCAAAACCCAGATTCTCACTCTTTGGGAAGAAGGTGGAAAAGTAAAATGCCTTAAACTTATATTGGAATAGTACTAGTTGCACTTACTTTTTCTTTTTATGGTAGTAAGCAGACCTCATAGAAGGCATTATTTATGTCTTCTTTCCCTCCCTGTCCTTGCCGTGGCTTCCTCATATATAAAATATACTTTCTCAATCCACTAATATTTGGCTTGGTCATATGTTTGGCTTTAGTGAACAAACTATGGGCAGAATTGAGAGTAAAATACTTTTCAGTTATAGGTTTCAAAGAAACATGTTTTTTATCCGTCTCTCCCTCTCCCTCCCTCTCTGAAAGAAAAAAAACAAAAACATTTTAACAAAAAAAGAGATGTGCATGTCCTAATAGGTTTGGCTCAGTGGATAAGAGCCTTGGCCTGTGGACTGAAGAGTCCCAGGTTCGATTCCGATCAAGGGCATGTACCTTGGTTGTGGGCACATCCCCAGTAGGGGGTGTGCAGGAGGCAGCTGATCGATGTTTCTCATCCATGTTTCTAACTCTCTCTCCTTCTCCCTTCCTCTCTGTAAAAAGTCAATAAAATAGATTTTTTAAAAAAAGAGATGTGCAGAAATGGCATGCAGTCAATCGTAGAGAGAAGTGAAGCCAGATAAACCTAGTCAAGTTCATTTGACCAACAGCTGACCTTTAGACTTCTAAGAGAGAAATAAATATTTGTGGTTGTAAGCTACTGAGAATTGGAGGGGAGAAAGTAGGGTATTATCTTTGTTGAATAGCATTAATGTACTAAACATGACTATAGCAGACTAGTTTCATACTAGGTGCCCCAAAATGCCGTGAAGGAAGATACCACACATTGAGTTTTGGTCAGACTTGGAGATTCAGGAAGGCACTTAAGGTTTTTTTGGCAAGGAGTGGCAATCAGGTAGTAAGAAGAGGTAAGTACCACTGAGAGTTTTCCTAGCCTAGATTTTCTCAAGGGACTGGGTGGTCTAATAAAACAAGTTATATTTGGTATTGTATCAAGAGTAACACTTGAGAATGGTGAGATCTGAGACCCCCAGAATACTTGTAGGAACTCCCCCCCAAAGCATTAGTAAATAAGAGGCCTTAAAGCAGGTATATGATTGATACCCTCTCAAGTCTTTTCACACTTTAAATTTTAATGGAATGAAAAAAGAAAATTCTGTTAAGTGTTGTTTACCCAAAATTTTAGCTGCTCTCCTGTACAGTTGATTCAATTTAAGGGATATTCAGGGGCATTTAATTGTAATGGAGCCCACATTTGAGAGCTGCTTTAAAGTTAATTGGCACTTGGAGACTCGGTAATGAAACCTGAACAGTTATGCTGGAATGAAGGGCATCATTTACACAGCTGAAGGGAACGCTTGGAATGCCAATTGAAGTTACCATGGAGAATGTTATTAAATTAAGTCTAATGAAGGAATGGGGTGAAACGCCATGAACTATATTTTCATCAACATTTTAAATTTCATAGGATCATAGAATATTTTCAGGTGGAAGGGATCTTGGGATTTGGTGTAATGCTTTGATTTTTTTTTTTTACCAGTACTAAATTGAGTAGTTCTGTTCAAACACACACAGATAGATAAGCACAGATTTGATACTAGGGTTGAGGATCCTGTTGCCTCTTTTCTTCTGTTTGTTGTTGTTGTTGTTGTTATTATTATTATTATTATTATTATTCTAAATTTTAATCATTGAATCAAATTGTCCCAGGAAAGAAAGAGAAATAAAAAGAAAAACAATTTGTTAAAACTGGTACCTATTCTTTCCCTTGAAAGTCTGATATTTTGCTAAGAGAGTGTGGGCAATTGAGTTAGACCCTTCTTTATCTTCCACTCTGACAAGGTATTTGAAGATATTTTTCTTTCTACTACTATTACTTAGAAATAGTAGCACTTCAAAACCTTATGTACATTTCACTTCAGAAAGGAGGTGCTGGCAAAATACAAGTGGCAACATGTCAGATTTTTAAAGTCTTAAGTATATATACCAATAAAAATGCAGGTCTCTGTTTAAGGGAGGACAAAGAATTTCACACTTGCATCCAGTAGGTTCTGCGTAGCCTTCTTTTTTAATTGAAGCATTTTAATGAGATAATTGTAGATCACATGTAGTTGTTAGACTAGCACAGAGAAATCCAGTGTACCTTTTACCCAATGTCCCCAGATGATAACTTCTTACAAAATTATAGTACACTATCACATAGGACATTGATATTGACAAGATCTAACAATCTAATTCAGATTTCCCCAGTTTTACCAGTATTCTTGTGCCTGTGTGTGCACATTTAGTTCTATATATTTTTATTACATATGCTCACATATCCACTGGTATAGTCAAAGAAAAAAGCCAGTTGTATCATTACAAGGATCCCTATATTTCTCCCTCACACCACATAGATCCATCCTGATATCTAATCTGTTCACCATTTCTATAATTTTGTCATTTCAAAATGTTATAATAATGGAACTATGCGGCATCTAATTTTTTTGGATTGGCTTTTTTTCATTTAGTGTAATTCCCTGGAAATTCATCTCAGTTGTTTTGTTCATTCCTTCCGAGTAGTATTCCATTGTGCAGATACACAATAGTTTAATAACTTACCTGCAGAAAGCCATCTGGATTGTTTCCAGTTGTTGGTTATTATTAATAAAACTGTTATGAATAATATTTGCATATAGGATTTGTGAGCAAAAGTTTTCATTTCTCTGAGATAAACACAGAGAGTGCAATTATTGCCTTGTATGGTAAATATATGTTTAGTTTTCAAAGAAATTTCCAGACTTTTTCAGACACCAGAGAGGTGTTACTGGACAGGACAGCTCTTTGAGTCAGTGGGAGTGGGCTGTCCCCAACCTCCATCCTTGTCTTCTCATATAAATGAATTTATACGAGAGAACTTGACTGCATTGTGAAAAGCCAATTTATTAAAGCAATTCAAGTGTGCAACTTTATTGAAAAAAAAGCAAAGCAAGCAAACCTATACATCTGGCTTATGAAGCACAGATGTGCTCTCAGCCAATCTGAAGAGCAGGTTGGGAGGGGGTCTGAGACATTACTAGTATATACCGTCCATTCTGTAGGTCTCAAAATTCTTCTGCTGACTATTTTGGTACAGATTAATTCTCAAGGTCCTTTCTTTATTTTAACTTTGTTGTGGCTTTCCCAGAACTCATGAAAAGCAACTGGCAACTTTTATCTTGCCAAGCCTTGATACTGCTGGCTTTTCTGCTTAGGGGGTGAAATTGCCCTTTGTTCCTTTCCTCTTCCCCCACTTCCTTTCTGCATTCTCTCATTAGGGAGTTTTTTGTTTTGTTTTGTTTTGTTTTGTTTTTGTTTTTAAACCATTTGCTCTGGTGTCCTTGGCTGGGAAGAGAATGGCTTGCTAGGTACAAACTGGCTGCAGATTGCCCACACTGTATGGCCTTATTTTAAGTTTTCTGTCTCAGTTTCCCTGGAATCCTGTAACAGTTGTAGCATTTTACATTCTCGCCAACAATATGAAAGTAATCCACTTTCTATACCTCCTCACCGACATTTGGTGTTGTCACTATTTTTGTTTTTATTTTAGCCATTCTGATTGGTGTATAGTGATAGGTATCTTATTATGGTTTCAATTTGCATTTTTATGATGGTCAGTAATGTTGAACATATTTACATGTATTTGTGTGTTTTTTATCAAATGATTTCTTCTTTTATGGATTGTGTTTTTGTTGTCAAGTATAAGAACTCTTTGCCTAGCCCTAGATCCTGAAGATTTTCTCCTATAGTTTTTCCTAAAAGTTTTACAGTTTTATGTTTTGCATTTAAGTTCATTACCCATTTTGAGTTAATTTTTGTATTATGTGTGAGAATTAAGTCAAAGCTTCCTTCCCCACCCCATTTGTATTTATTTGCTCCAATATCGGTTGGTGAAAAGGCTGTCTTTCCTCCTTTGAATTGCTTTGCATAATTATGTATCTGTCAAAAATTAATTGAACATATTGATATGGGTCTTTTTCTAGGTTCTCTATTCCATCACACTGATCTATAAGTCTATCCTCTTCTCATACAACATTATTTTGATTATATAGCTATTCAGTAAGTCTTAATATTGGGTTGAGTGATTCTTCCCACTTTATTCTTTTTCAAGATTGTTGTAGATATTTGGAGGTCTGTGTCTTTTCATATCAATTTTAGGATAGTCATCTGATATCTACAAAAATATTGCTGGAATTATGATAGTTATTATATTAAACCTAAAATTCAATTTGGGGATAATTTACATCTTTGCTGTATCAATTCCTCTAATATTCAAACAAGTATGTCTCTTTATGTATTTAGATAGTCTTTGATATTTTTCATCAACATTTTGAAACTTATAGCATAAAAATCCTGTGCACATTTTGGTAAATGTATGACTAAGTCGTTATTTTTCCCTGTTTGTTTTTTTGTTTACTTATTTATATATTTTTCTTTATTGTTGAAAATATTACAGATGCCGCCTTTTTCCCATTGACCATCTCCATCCCACTTTCACCCCTCCAGGCCTTCACTACACTATTGTCTGTGTCCATGGGTTATGCATATATGCATATAAATTCTTAGGTTAATCTCTTCCCATCTCCCCACCCCCCAAACTCTCGCTTTCCGTCTGAGATTCCTATGTTTCTATGTCTCTGGATCTATTCTTTTTCTTTGGAGTAATTATAAATCATATCATTTTAAATTCTATACATTCATTGTCAGTGTAATAAAAATGCAATTGATTTTTGTGATTTATATTGTATGTTTGGACCTTTCTAAACTCACTTATTTGTTCTAGAAGTTTTTAAAGTTTTCTTGGGATTTCCTAAATAGAAAATCAGGTTATCCACAAATAGGGAAAGTTTTTCTTCTTTTCAAACTGTGTTTTTCTTTCTCTTGCCTGTTACAGTGGCTCTGACTTCAAGTACTATTTTTTTCCAAGTACTATTTTGAATAAGGGTAGTGAGAATGTCCTTCCCTTGTTACCGTTTTAGGAATAACGCATCCAATCTTTCTCCATGAAGTATGATCTTAGCTGTAGGCATTATGTAACCAGACAACCTACGGGTCCAAGCTGCTGTCACTACGTGAACCAATTCAGCAGAGACAGGGCTGAGTCATATATGAGCATTTATTGCAGTAATGCCTGCAGGATGGGAGAGCAGCAGGTCATCCACTAAAATCTGCTCTGCCCCTCCCCATAAGCCAGCTGCTTATGTTTGATAGAAGGACAAAGATTATGTGGGAAAGTAGGAATTACAGGCATGGGAAAGTAGGCACAGGATAATCATTACAGGTTACAAGTCATATGGGCGGGGGGGGGGGGCGGGGGGGGCATTACAGAGGACCAGATTACGGGCAATAGGGGCAGGGGTTGTAAGGGGCATGTGCCTCCGGGACTATCGGGTCTAGTAATAAGTAATGTCGTTTTTAAACATTCGTTTAAAATCTTGCTTGGCGTTGACTTGTATTGACATAACCTTCAAACACGTGGTATCTACAGAACGTGTGAAGTGCAATTAACAAGTTTTGCTTGAAAAAGTTTGTGTTTGGTTTGGTTTTTGTTGCAAAACTAGGGCTAAGACTAAGAAGATGGCGGATGAAGAGCATATTCGGCACTGCATGCTTTACGAGTTCCAATTAGGAAGAAAAGCAAGTGAGGCTGCAAAAAACATCTGTAGTGCTCTTGATCAAGATGCAGTTAGCGCCAGAAAATGCCAGCGTTGGTTTGAGAAATTTTGCGAGGGAAATTTTTCGTTAGATGACAAGAGTGGTCGAGGCCATGTGTCCAATTTTGATCAAGAAGCTCTTCAAGCTCTTTTGGTGCAAAATCCTCAAATTACCCAACAAGAGCTTGCGACAACTTTAAATTGTTCACAAAAAACAATTTCCAATCAATTGTGTGCACTTGGCAAAGTCCAAAAGTTTGGAAAATGGGTTCCTCATGAGTTGACCGACAACAACTGTAATCAAAGAGTCACAATTTGCAGTTCGCTCCTCTCTCGTCAAAACCGTTTGCCGTTTTTAGAGCAAATTGTTACCGGAGATGAAGAATGGGTGCTGTATGTTAATTTGAAAAGGCGGCCTCAATGGTTGGACAAAAATGAGGCTCCACAGCCCACGCCAAAACCTGACTTGCATGCGAAAAAAGTGATGTTGTGTGTTTGGTGGAATTTTAAAGGAATTCTTCATTATGAACTTTTACCATCTAACCAAACCATTACAAGTGCAGTGTATAGTGCCCAATTGGAAAGGTTAGCCCAAGCTTTAAGAGAAAAAGAACCCGCGCTGATTAATCGGAAGGGCATAATTCTTCACCACGATAACGCACGACCGCATACTGCAAGAATCACTGCTGAAAAACTGCGCCAGTTGGAATGGGAAGTTCTCCCTCAACCTGCATATTCTCCTGATATTGCCCCTTCCGATTACCATTTGTTTCGTTCTTTGCAAAACTTTCTTCTTGGAAAAAAATTTAATAATGAAGAATGCCTCAAAAATGCATTGACCGAATTTTTTGCATCAAAATCACAAGAATTTTACAACAGAGGGATTAAAATGCTTCCTGAGCGTTGGGCACAAGTAGTAGAAAACAACGGCAACTATATTGTTGATTAAATTTTGTTGTATTGTTTAAATAAATTCAATTTAAAAAAGTATTAGAAAACGACATTAATTATTACTAGACCTAATAGATTGTTTCAGCCACGAGATTGTAAATCTTTCCATAATGATAGACGGTTCTGGGGACAGGAGGATAGACTGCATTCTGATGTTAGCTCCCTTGTCCTAGGGCAATGGTTGGCAAACTGCAGTTCGAGAGCCACATGCGGCTCTCCAGCCGCGGTTTGCCGCTCTGTTGAGTAGTGAGTTTGCCGACCACTGCATAAGGGATTACCCTTACCCAGAAGTTTTGACTTCAGGTTAAAGACATTAGTACATTATTAAAATGTTTAAAAATTTTAAAAGTGTTTTTTCCCTAAGGCAGTGGTCGGTAAACTTGCGAGCCGCAGTTTGCAGACTATTGTCCTAGGGCGTACAGCTTTCAGTCAGGTTAGAATGTGCTTTCTCTAATCAGAACAGAAGCATCACGGTTAACAGAGTATGATTCATATATCATATAATTGTAGCTGGTCCACAATATTCTATTTCTGACCCTAACAATTAATGTGCTTTAAAAAAATATATAGATATAGATATATAGATATAGATAGTTGATTTTTTTACAGAGAGGAAGAGAGAGGGATAGTTAGAAACATCGATGAGAGAGAATTATCGATCAGCTGCCTCTTGCACACCCCCTACTGGGGATGTGCCCGCAACCAATGTACATGCCCTTGACCGGAATGGAACCTGGGACCTTTCAGTCCACAGACCGACGCTCTACACTGAGCCAAACCGGTTTCGGCTCAAGTTTTATATTTCAGTTCTGTTCTTTTTAACATTTCTTTTTGCTAAGATTATTTTACTTTTTTTTTCAAAGGAATTTTTAATTGTTGAAACATTTGTTTTATTCATTTATTTTTGCTAATCCTCACCCGAGGACATTTTTCCATTGATTTTTTAATATATTTTTTATTGATTAAGTTATTACATATGTTTCCCCACTCCTGTCCATGCCCTCACCCCCTGCTGTCTCAGTCCATTGATTATGCTTATATTCATGCATACAAGTCTTTTGGTTGATTTCTCCTCCTTACCCCCACCCTCGCCTACCTTCTCTCTGAGGTTTGAGCATCTGATTGATGCTTGTCTGTCTCTGGATCTGTTTTTGTTCATCAGTTTATGTTCATTATAATCCACAAATGAGTGAGATCATGTGATATTTATCTTTCTCTGATTGACTTAAACATTTTTTTTTATGATGGCTGCTTTAAAATCTTTCTTTGATAATTCCAACATCTGACTTGTCCTTGAATTGGTGTCAATTTATTATCTTTCCTATTCAAGTTTGGTTTTCTTGCTTCTTGGAATTATGTGTGATTTTAAGTTGCATACAGTACATTTTGTTATTATGTTAGGATACAGAGTTCTATTTCAATATTTTATTTTATTTTAGCAGCAGCCACTTTATGTAGGTTAAGAACACAGGTCTTGGTTTACATTTGTGGGCTTTGGCTTCAGTGGGTTTAATTTTCAGAGACTGGGTAGTAATTTTGTGTGTTAGTTAATCTGGTGCCACTGAAGTCCCCATTGGTCTCTGTTGCCTGAGGAGTTAGTTTCTCTTGATGGGAGAGGAGAATCAGTTTCAAGTTGTGGGGATAGGGAGGCTTCCCGGTTTTGGCTGCTTTCAGTGGCAGAATCTTTCTTGGTTCTGCTTGGCTGGCCTAATACAGTTTTACAGACTTTTTAAGTTACTTTATTTATTTTTTTATTTATCAATTTATTTAGTAAAGAAATATATACCGAGTGGCCAGATTATTATGGCCACCCCATCAGCACTTCGTTGGGTCACCTTTTGCCTTCAGTACTGTGGCGATTCTTCTTGGCATTGACTCCACGAGATGTTGAAAGGTGATGGGAGAAATCTGACACCATGCCTGATGAACAGCACTGTCCAGTTCTGTGAGATTTGATGGTTGTGGAACCAGCTACCTAATGGCTTTTAACTTCGTCCCACAAATGCTCAATTGGATTGAGATCTGGTGATTGTGGGGGCCACCTAAGCAAGGTAAAGTCTCCCTCATGGTCTTAAAACCACTCCTGCACAATGTGAGCACCCTGGCATGGCACATTGTCTTGTTGGAAGAAGCCATCTCCATAGGGTTCCGCCATCAACATGATAGGATGAACTTGATCAGCAATGATACTTAGGTATGTTGTGTTATTCAGACATTGTTCCACACGAATTAAAGGGCCCAAATCATGTCCCAAACTATAACACTGCCCCCACCAGTTTGAAAGGTTGTATTCATGCATGGGGGGGGTGTTGCATGCTTTCATGCTGTTTCTGTGAAATTCTCACTCTGCCATCTGATGATGAAACTGGAAATGTGATTTATCCGACCACATGACTTTTCTCCAATGTACCACTGTCCAATCCTTGTGTTCCTATGCGAATTGGAGACACTTTATCTTGGTAACTGCACACAGCAAAGGTGTTCGAACAGGCCTTTGGCTTCCATATCCCATACAATGCAGTGTATCGCTAATTTGCCTATAAATGTCAGGTGGTCATAATAATCTGGCTACTCAGTGTATATGGAGCACTCAGTATAAGCTAGTCTCTGTCATTTCTGTGATTGTCCAGTTCTTGACAAATACGAATTCTTAAGTATTGAAATGGTTATGGAAATATAAGGTCTTACTTTGTTTTTCAAAGGTGTAGCTAAGTAAACAATATGATAAAGGAACACTTGACTCAAGGGTATTTCTCAATTATATGTTTTAGACTCGTTGTTTTACACTGTCAATATAAGTATCAATTTTTCTTTATTGGGCTAAGTCCCCAGTAGGGAGCGTGCCATCCATGAGTCTCTCTCATCATTGATGTTTCTCTCTCTCTCTCTCTCTCTCTCTCTCTCTCTCTCTCTCTCTCTCTCTCTTTCTCTCTCTCTCTCTCTCTCTCTCCATCTCCCTTCCTTTCTCTGAAATCAATAAAAACATATTTCTTCAAAAAGAGGTAGAGCCTGTATAATTACCCCTTGAATCTGGATTGGCTTTGAGACTTGCCTTGGCCAATGGGATGCAATGGAGTGACAGTGGGCCAGTTTCAAACTTTGGGCTCAGGAGCCCTTATGCACTTCTTTTTCTCCTTTGAAAATTATCTATGGATAGCTAAAAGTGATTTTTGGCCAGGCTGCTGGAGTATAAGTGAGCACAGGGAGCAGAGATAAATGGTTCCCACTAAGACTTTCACTGATCATAAGAGGATAGCTTGCAAGTTGATAGAATGTCTGACTCATTCAGTAGACATGGTTTTTTGTAGAGTTGTAACTATTCATTTCATTATCCTTTGAGTCCATGGAAGTGTCAAGTGAATTAAAAGTAGTTAGCAAAATGTTCATAGAAAGGATAAATAGATGATCAACATTGATGAGATGAAAACTAAAGGGGGGGCAAAAAATTGTTACACAACAATTTATTGCCAATATAATATTATGTTTAGTCAGACAAAAGTAACATTAAAATAATTACTTCTTGAATCTTGATTGGCTTTGTGACTTGCGTTAGCCAGTGGAATGCAATGGATTGAATTTAATTGGCATGTAGTTCTTCTTTGGAAAAACCTAATCCGACTTAAGAAAAGATCATCTCTTATTTTTCCAAAGAATGTGTAGTTTTCTTTATATAATATCTGAAAAATAGAGGAAGAGAAAGTAAAAGGATTATTTAACCTTGATTTTATGAAAAACCTTTCATTAGAAAATGATTTTTAGCCTTGATATTATGTTTTTAAATGTAA
This sequence comes from Pipistrellus hanaki, assembly GCF_964339955.1. Lineage (NCBI taxonomy): Eukaryota > Metazoa > Chordata > Mammalia > Chiroptera > Vespertilionidae > Pipistrellus > Pipistrellus hanaki. The sequence continues at coordinate 94,130,820 of NC_140524.1, forward strand.
AATAATTAGCTCATCTTGGCAATATCCTTGAGAATGGCAAGAGCTATTAACTACATTGCACAACTAAGCAAGATACTTAAATACAAATAAGAACTCTTAGTAATACAAAGACTACTTATAAAGGAAAGCCTTGATGCTTTGCCATGATATGAGAAAAGACAGAAGGTGTTGTCAGTTTTCTTAGAAAATTGTCAGTGGATACATACATTCCACTGTATTTTTGTTATGACAGAACTTAATTTCTGACATATTTTCCAGGAACAGTTCTGGATCATTTCATCAGTAGAGGACTATAAATTTGAGTGGCTGTAGAGACCTTTTTACTACCATGAAAGAAAAAGAGTAACAAAAAGTCAGAACATACTAAAGAGTTTAGGAATAACCAAGAAATAGAGAAGCTGCAGAGAAAATTTATTTTTCATCATATCTCTTTTTCATGCAATGCACCACCTCCATATTTATTGTGTTCTTTGAAATGTAGTGTTATATGTGTATAATGGGTTCTATGTCCCTGCCAGTTTGCCTCAGTGGATAGAGCATCGGCCTGTGAACTGAAAGGTTCCAGGTTTAATTCCAGTCAAGGGCATATTCTCTGGGTTGTGGGCTTGATCCCCAGTGGGGGACTTGCAGGAGGCAGCCCATCCATGATTCTCTCTCATCATGGATGTTTCTATCTATCTCTCCCTCTTCCTTCCTCTCTGAAATCAATAAAAATATATTTTAAAAAAAGAATGGGTTCTATGTGTGCTCTCTACTTGCAAACATGTGTCCGCTACCATGGCAACAGTAAAGGAACCAACAGAAGACACACTCTCTGATTAATATAATTATACAGTAAGCTGTAAAATACCATTAAACACCATTTATTTCTGCATGAAGAAGACACTAAAATGAGTATTATGTTCAGTAAGTTAACATCCTCAAATTCTTTAGGATCATGCGATTTTAATGTCATGCTTAATAATGTTTATCTTGTACATTCAAGATCATAGCTTAGGAATAGGCTGTATTTTAATTCAATTGTATTCCTTAGAATAATTATTGAGTGGTAACTATGGGGCAGGGGCTATTTAAGGATGCAAATATTACAACATGTGTATGGTATGATCCCTGCTCTTAAAGACACTAGAGTCTAATAGATCTAGAATATTACCCAGCAAATATGACTTTTTAAAGCATGAAATGTAGACTGGAAAACACTTCTTGTGAGTTGTCAGGGCATATTTTATCAGTCAGGATTTCTGCTGGAAACAGATGGCACACTTAAAATGGGTAATCTGAGAAGAGTTTAATAAAGGCACTATTTACAAGATGGGAAAACACAGGGGTAGTAGAATACTTCAGGAAATGGTCACAGCAGGTATCATCACCACTGAAAGGACCAAGGAAGAGAGCATTAGCTGGAACTTGGACAGAAACATGGATTGTATGATAGAAATTGTGATTTTCAGTTGAGGTGGCATAGTGAATGATTCTACAAGGAGAGTCAGAGGAATAAACATCCTGATCTTTCTCTATTACTGCCCTCTGTTATTCTGCTGATTATTCTTCCATTATCTGAACCTAACAAGAAACTAGAGGGTAAAGAAAACCATTGATGTAATTTACAAGGTTCAGTCTCCCAGGATACAAAAGAGGTAGAGAAGAAGGGAGAGTGATTCTGGGGAGGGATCTGGAGAAGGTAAATGGACTATATTCAGTGATATATATATATATATATATATATATATATATATATATATATATATATACACACACACACACACACACACACACACACACACACACACACACACTAGAGGCCCAGTGCACAAAAGTCATGCACCTGGGGGTCCCTCAGCCTGGCCTGCACCCTCTTACAGTCCGGGAGCCCTCAGGGGATGCCCAACTGATGGCTTAGGGGAGTGGGTCAAATCTGTCAGTCAGACATCCTTAGTGCTGAGATCCCCATCATTACCACTGCACTCACCAGCCATGAGCCTGGCTTCTGGCTGAGTGGTGCTTTCCCTGTGGGAGTGCACTGACCAGTAGGGAGCAGCTCCTACATTGAGTGTCTGTCCCCTGTTGGTCAGTGCATGTCATAGCAACCAGTTGTTCCTCCATTCAGTCGATTTGCATATTAGCCTTTTATTATATAGGATATATGCATACTCACTAAAGGTGCACACACACATTCCCCAGATACACATATCTATATAACCAAACTTTTATATCTGCATGTAGTATTTATACCCTCTCTTCTTTTTGCTGAACATGTCTAGATATTTTTATATTTGTAGAAGATTTATGAGATCTAAAACCATTTATGTCTATAACACTCTATATTAGAGACTGAATTAATTTTAGATGAGGATGAAATGACAATAAATGTGATCCCATGAATCATTTTTCTCTCTAAGTGGCATGTGGACTGAATTATTTACAGGTTGGGTGGTTATCACCAGACATTTCTAGACCACATCCCCATGAGAGTATGATACTATGGGAAGAAATTCAAAATTAGAATTAGGAGCAAATTATCCAACAAAGAATCTTGAACATGTACCAAATTCCTGAGCTTGCTTTGCTGACTCCACTAAACGGAGCACCAACACGAAATCACAGGACATGAAGAGAGAGAATAAAAAAGGAGAGAGAGAGTGAGAGAGAGAGAGAGAGAGAGAGAGAGAGAGAGAGATTATCTCTTCCATCTGCCAACATACTTCATGCATTGGTTCTGGCTGTGGCTGATTCTCTTCATAACTACAGTTCTGCTGGATATCTCCTACGCCATGGTTTCAGCTCTCACTGGTATCTGTAACACTATTATTTCTTCATTTTTCTTCTTTAATCCTAGAGTTGTTAATGACTTTCAGCTATAACTTATCTCAGGATGATTCAGTCTTCCTGGTTGTCTCCCTTAAACCTATTCATACACCTGTAAGTAGTTCTTTTTTCTTTTTTCTTTTCCTTATTGATTAAGGTATATATGTGTCCTCTTCCCTCCCTTTTTCCCCCCTCCTGCTCATGTCCTCACTCCCCTGTCTTCATTATATGCATGATTTCCACAAAGAATTAACAGGAAGAGCACAACTGATAAAGGGAAGCATGGTATTCAGTCCAAATAAAACTGCTAATTTTTTTTGGCTGGTGGGTGATTGTATTATTATACATATATAAAAATTACCTTTGGACCCTTGCTTTCCTTAGAGTTTTACCTGATAGTTACTTTTTCTGTTTTTGAACTTTAAATAAATGAAATCATACCACATGATACCTTTTGTAACTTCCTTCATCCTGTGATTATTATGTTTTGGAGATTCATCCATGTTGTGATATTGAAAAATCTATGTTGTAACTCTAGATGGTTCATTTTTACTACTCTGTAGCATCTCATCATATACATAGTCCATAATTTATTTATCCATTTCAGTACTGAAGAACATTTGGGTTATTTAACTTTTTGATGATATGAAAGCACATTTGCTGTTATAAATTTGTATATCCTCCGATGCACATGTGCAAGAGTTTATCTAGATTAGTCAATTCACCTATTATTATAATTTTTAATTTAAAAATTTCAATTATACAGAAAAAATTGAAAGAATAAGTTAATTTCTATTCACAAAGTTCTCCAAGTCCATTCATGCTGTCACAAAGAGTAAGATTTCCTTCTTTTTTTTATGGTCGAGTAGTATTTCATTGTGTAAATGTACCACAGCTATTTTATCCACCCATTTACTTATGGGCACTTGGACTGCTTCCAAATATTGGCTATTGTAAATTGTGCACCTATAAAAATAGGGGTGCATACATTCTTTTGAATTAGTGGAATTACTGGGTCATAAGGCAATTCCATTTTTAATTTTTATACTTTTAATTATAGTTTAAATACATTATTATATTAGTTTTAGGTAAATATATCCCAGTGAATAGATATTACATAAAATGTAATCATCCCAATAAATCTAACATTCATCTGATACCATACATAGTTATTAGAATATAGAATATTATTGACTATATTTCCTATGCTGTCCTTTACATCTCTGTGGCTATTCTGTAACAAAAATTTGTACTTTTTAAGCCCTTCACCATTTTTGCCTATCTCCCTAATCCCCATCCCATCTGGCAATCATCAAAATGTTCACTGTATCTGAGTCTGTTTCTGTTTGTTCATTTTATTTTTAGATTCAACTGTTGATATATTTGCATTTATTGTCATTATATTGTTCGCATTTTTAAAATCTTTTTCTTCTAAAAGAAGAGCCTTTAGCATTTCATGTAATACTGATTTGTTGGTGACAAACTCCCTTAGCTTTTTCTTATCTTTTTTTTTCTATCTCTCCTTCAATTCTAAAAGACTAGCGGCCCAGTGCACAGATTCATGCACCAGTGGGAGTCCATCAGCCTGGTCTGCAGGAATTGGGCCAAACCGGCTTGGTGCATGGATTCATGCACTGGTGGGGTCCATTGGCCTGGCTTGTGCACTCTCACAACCTGGGACCCCTCAGGGGTGTTGGACTGCCAGTTTTGGCCCAATCCCCACAGGCCAGGCTGAGGGACCTCACTGGTGCACATGTGCCCCCTACCAGGCTGTGGGCTTTGTCCAGGGCACCACACCTGTGCTGCAGGCACTCAACAGAGCTGCCTTCAGACCAGAAGTGCCACTCCACATGGGGTCTGTCCCTGCTTCTGATCTAGGCTCAGCCCTCCAACCCTGCCATGCTGTCTACCATGATTTGGTTCCTGGAAGAGGCAAGTGTGCAGCTGTTGTCCTACCAGACCTTGGTGGTGCCCAATGGGGAGACCTGGCATGTCATGGGCATCTCCTCTCTGCTGCCCAGCCTGGACGCCTGGAAGCAGCATGTGACCGAGGCCTTCCAGTTTCATTTCTGACCTTGGGGCTCACCAGGACCAGCCTTGGGGGCTTTGTGATCAACATTGAGAAGTCAAATTCCTGGGGCCGACACCACTTAAGTGGTCTGACCCCTGTGATAACCACTTAATAAACAGCCCTCCTCTACCACCCTCCAAAAAAACCCCCACCAAATCTGGGTCAACTGTGATGAGCCAAAGGCTGCCTAGGAGGCAGAGCTTTTGATGCTGACTGGCATAGAAACTGACCAATCAGAACCAAATTGACCGGCAGAGGAGGGCAGTTGGGGGCAAGATCAGGCTGGCAGGGGAGGGCAGTTGGGGGTGAAATCAGGCAGAAAGAGGCAGTTGGGGGTGAGATCAGGCTGTAGGGGAGGGCAGTTAGGGGCAATCAGGCAGGCAGAGGCAGTTATAGGCAATCAGGTAGGCAGGTAGGGGCAATCAGGCAGGCTGGCAGGTCAGCAGTTAGGAAACAGTGGTCCCAGATTATGAGAGGGATGTCCGACTGCTGGTTTAGGCCCGATCTCATAGGGCCTAAACTGGCAGTCAGACATCTCCCAAGGGGACCCTGATTGGAGAGGGTGCAGGCTGGGCCGAGGGACGACCCCCCCATCCATGCATGAATTTTGTGCAATGGGCCACCTGTTTACTAAATATAATTACAGAATTTAAAGAAGGAACCATTTTAGGCAATGCCTCAGATTGACAACTATCTATAATCATAAACATAAGGTTTATTGAAGAAAGTATCCATAGGTGGTTCCAGATACAGGGATGACCTTGTTCTGTACCATGTGATTCCATACTTCTGGTCTCAGCTGACTGGCCTGGGGAGAGCATCCAACTCTAAAGCAGCCAAACTATAGGTTCTCTAGTGGTCTAGTGGCTTAGATGTCCTAGTTGTCCAACTAGCCTGCATAAACATGGTCTATCAGGGTTGACAGCAATGGGTTGAACCAATTTAATCTTCTTCAGGTGCTTGGAGTAAAAAACAAAAGGAAAGAGCAAGGATATTGTTAATGGCAGCACTAGCTGAAAGGTAAACTAAGGCTGGTAGGTAGGAAGGGCTCTGGGGCATGTTAGACTGTGAGAGACACATGGATGAGAGGAAGCTAGGAATGAAGAGGAGCTGGAAAACATACATAAAAGAAGGTGAAGTCAATGAAATGATAACTTTTTGGCCCAAGGTCAGAAACTCAGTGACTAGCAAGATCTTTATCAGAGCACTATTTGGCATTTTTGTTTGTTTGTTTGTTTCTATAACCAAAGAGTACCTGTGACTATCCCCACAGTGCTTTCCAAATCTGGGTATGAATCAGAATAAACTGAAAAGCTTAAGAAAATAACATAGCTGATCTCTGGGCCTCACTTTGGGAAATTCTCCTCCACGAATTCTGGCTGCAGCACTGTGCATCTGTACTTTTGATAAGCTCCGCAGGTGATTCTAATGTGGGAGGACAACTGACCTATGTCTGGGAATCACTTTCCCAGAACATAGCCCTGTGCCCAAATGCTGTTAGTTACTCATGTTAAATTCAGGTCCTGGAAGACTTCATTGTTACTATGGTGATAGAGCAGGAATTAATAGGAATATTTATATTGCTGAGATTGGAAATGAAAGGAATTGCATTACCGGTGTAGCAATTACTCTTTCCTGGATTGACACCAAACCTAGAAGCTCCTGTTTAGAAAGCAGATCATGCATTCCTTCCCCTGAATTTTTAGCAAAATGACTAAGCCTGAGCTTCCATTGCATTTTTGTGATTTTTTTTACATCTTTGTAAGCATTCCTGTACATAGAAAACTGTTTTCCAGAGACTGAAGTCTTAATGTAATTATGTTTGAAATTCAGGGCAAATATATGGGACACTTCAGAAGGTGGCCTGTGCATATGGAATGGATATTTAAAGAATGGATATTTAAAGAATGGAAATTTTTTAAACACTGTACCCTGTATTTTTTATATCTGCATACCTACATAGCCAGTTAAAATTCAGTAAATCTATTGTTGATTGATTGATTAGGACCTCAGGGCAAAGTCATGGTACGTTTTTTTCCATCTCCTTCCTACCAATATCATTTCACTCTTCTTCTTTCACTTCCAGATAAAGTAGAAATTTAGTAAACTAGGATATATAATTTGGAGTCCTTCAAGTCCTTCATGTCTTCACAGTGGAGGTGCTATTACCTCCAAGGGGACACAAAACGGTGGTGGTGGGGGGAAAACAAGCCCCTTAGATATTATAATGATTTGTGCCCTCTCCAAAGAGCCACACAGTATATAAACAGATATAAAGCTAATTTGTAGTATTAAAATTTCATGCCATGGGAAGGTTGTTTGGAAAAATGCATGTAAAAATCTCTAGGTGGGGAGCGATAATAAAACAAAAAAGATTGATAAACACTGTTTCAAATATTCTACAAAATCCTGGCCACCAAGCATCTGGACTTTGTCTTGGTGAAGATTGCTCTGAGGAGTTTCAGCGGTGGGTTGGCAGAGTCAGTCAGTCAGTAAGGAGGGCTCCTTTGGAAAGCACTGTGGGGATAGTGAAAGGCATTCATTGGTTATAGCCTCCCTGGGTAGTAGCACATTAGCAGCCAAGTGTTCTGTTTGAAGAGTACTTGAAGAGTTAGCACTCTTTTGGAGGAGCCTGAAGAATTTAATATAGTGAACAGATTTCAAGGGATGGCTGGGCTTTTATAGATGGAGGCTCCTCATTCATTCTTATGAGAGGAAATGGGGATTAACTGATATTAATGGAGTCATTACAGCAGTGGAAGAGTCAACTTGTGAATGAGTTATTAAAAATGTTGTTTTACCCAGAGTTGCCTCAAGAAATGGAAGAGAGGGAGGGACAAATCCAAGAGATGAATTAATCCAGGCATCATGACTTATCTGAATACGTTGAGTCCAAAAGTCATGAATGCTGTAATACATAATGTATCTAGATAGTGTTTGGCATCATTTCCATCCAAACTAAGGTTCCAATGGAATATTTATTTATTATTAGATAATTATATGATCTAGAGTTCAGTAAAATTTTTTGTCAAATTATTGACTTTTTGTATTCAGAACTAATTGACGTGTGTTGATATGAACAATGCATTGAATTAAAGTTATAACTATTATAGTAACTGTAAAATTTTAGGGAAAATTAAAATAAAGATTAAGCTATAAATACATTTACATTTTTAAAATATATTTTATTGATTTTTTAAAAAAATATATTTTATTGATTTTGTACAGAGAGGAAGGGAGATAGATAGAGAGTTAGAAACATCGATGACAGTTGAGAGAGAGTCATCGATCAGCTGCCTCTTACACACCCCCTACTGGGGATATGCCCGCAACCAAGGTACATGCCCTTGACTGGAATCGAACCCGGGACCCTTTGGTCCCCAAGCCTACGCTCTATCCATTGAGCCAAACCGGTCTGGGCATATTTTATTGATTTTTTACAGAAAGGAAGAGAGAGGGACAGAGAGTTAGAAACATCGATGAGAGAGAGTCATTGATCAGCTGCCTCTTGCACACCCCCTACTGGGGATATGCCCGCAACCAAGGTAGATGCCCTTGACTGGAATCAAACCCGGGACCCTTCAGTCCCCAAGCCTACGCTCTATCCATTGAGCCAAACCAGTTTCGGCTACATTTACATTTTTAAAAATTTGTTAAATGTAGATTCAGAATTGCACATTAATTTCCTACAACAGATTATTTTGCTGCATGTACTTCCTATATATTATTGGTAAACAGCTGTGACCTATTGAACTTGTATGTGCTCTGGTATGCATCGTAACTATAGACTGCTGCATTTACAGTATACTACTTACAGTATAGACTGCTGCAATACAGTATACTACTTATTACATACAGATAGACCTCAGAGATATTGTAGGTTCAATTCCAGACAATCACAATAAAGTGAGTTGTAATATTTTTGCCAGTGGAGGGTCTTGCCTTCCATTTGTAAAAAAAAAATGTAATACCTGTGAAGTGCAATAAAGAAAAACGCAATAAAATGAGGTATGCATGTTTGTTACTTAAATTATTATATTCCTAGTACAGTACTTACTATACTAGTCTTGCCTTTCACATTGTGACATAACAAGATTTTGATATTATCATTAGAGCAATGCTCCAAAATATCCAATGATGAAGCAGGGCTTCGAGGCTGGCTGAATGACTTACACATGTCTCCTTTATATCCCATATCCTTGTATCATTCTTTCTGCTATTCTGTAGAGGAGGCTGACTTCTGTAGATTGTCAGCAGGCCTCCCTTTCCCTTTGGCTTCCAGTCTGACCAGTGGGAGGAACCTATAAGAAATAGAAAAGTGGGAGGAATAAGAAGAGGGTGTTTTTCCTCTGGTTCCCCCCCCCCTTTTATTTTTTTAAATAAATTTTTATTGTTCATATTATTGCAAATGTTCCTCTTTCCCCCCCCCCCTTGCTCTCCTCCACCAGGTTCCCACCCCACCCTCTGCCCTTTCCCCACCCCCTGTTGTCCTCATCCATAGGTGCACAGTTTATGTTCAGTCTCTTTCCACATCCCCCTCTCCTCTTTTCTTCAAGAATTGTCAGTTAACTCACCTTCCATACCTCTGATTCTATTATATTCAACAGTTAAAATTGTTCATCAGATTTTTTTTTAATTTCCTTGGTTTTTAGATTCACTTGTTGATAGTTACGTATTTGTTGTTCATAATTTTTATCTTTATTTATTGATACTTTCTCTTCTGAAAGAACCCCCTTCAGCAATTCATATAATTCTGGTTTGGTGGTGATGAACTCCTTTAGCTTTTTTTTTTTTTTTTTTATTAGTGAAGCTCTTTATCTGACCTTCGATTCTGAGTGATAGCTTTGCTGGATAGATTATCTTTGGCTGTAGGTTGTTACTATTCATCACCTTGAATATTTCTTGCCATTCCCGTCTGGCCTGCATGGTTTCTGTTGAGAAATCAGCTGACAATCGTATAGGTGCTCCTTTATAGGTAACTACCTGCTTTGCTCTTGCTGCTTTTAATATTCCCTCTTTCTCTTGGAATTTTAATTATGATTTGTCTTGGTGTGGTCCTCTTTGGATTCCTTTTGTTTGGAGTTCTGTGTGCTTCCTGGACTTGTAAGTCTAATTCTTTCACCAGGTGGGGGAAGTTTTCTGTCACTGTTTCTTTCAGTATATTTTCGATATCTTGCTCTCTCTCATCTTCTGGGACCCCCATAATTCTGATGTTGGTTCGTTTCAAGTTGTCCCAGAGGTTTCTTACATTATCTTCAATTTTCTGGATTCTCTTGCCTTCTAGCTTCTGTGGAGGAGTGTCTTCTGGCTCTTTATGTTCCAAATCTTTGACTTGATTATTGCGATCTTCCATTCTGTTTTTAGGACTCTGTATAAACATTTTTTATTTCAGACAATGTATTCTTTATTTCTTGTTGATCCCTTGTCATTTCTTGTTGATTCCTTATTAATTCTAGTTGATCCCTTTTCATATCCTCATAGGTCTTATCGATCTTTTCTAGGAAATTCTTGAAAAACCTTATAAGTGTAGATTTGAACTCTATATCCAGTAGCTTTTTGTCCTCCATTTCTTTCATTTGTGATCTATTTTGTCTTGGCATTTTCGCAGCTTTCCTGATGGGGCGGGGTTTCAGGGTGGAGCCTACAGCTTTGGCTTCCGTCAGCCCCGCCCCATGCGGCTCCTGAGTCTCAGGGTCCTTCAGCTAGCGCCTCTGAGAGAAAGGTGCCCTCGATTTTCACCTGTTACCAAACAGTCTAGGCTCTCCCCCAATGAGCCCGGTATTGGGGTTCAGTTCAGTTGGAAGTGGATATGGAGGTGGCTTTCAGAGCAGTCTGGAGCCCCTGTCTCCTTCCCGCCAGGGCAATCCCGCGGCACAGCCAACCGTCCCTTCTCTGCGCACAATGTGCTCGCCTCTGGGACCTCCTTTCGCCTCTCCCCCAGAGTTCCGCCTTACAGCCCAGCTCCCTCTGTTTGAGCCTGGGTCCCCGGGGTCTGGCCTAGAACTGGGGTTCAGAGCAGTCAGACATGGGGCCCAGCACAGTCCGGAGCCTTTGTCTCCTTCCTGCTAGGGAACGCCAGCCAGGCACTCAGCCCCTCCCCTCTGACTCAGTCCTCTCCACATGTGCCATGTGTCTCCGTTCCTTAGGCTTTTACAGCTCCTCTGCTCTTCCTTCTGGTTTTCTCCTTGCTTCTCGTTGTAGAATTTCCAGTCAGTCAACTTTCCTGTAATTCTGGGTAATGTCCATTTTATATTTTAGTTGCATTTTATTGAAATTGTTGTGTGCGGCTGTGGCTAGGTGTTTACCTGTGCAGCCATCTTGGATTCTCTCCCCCCACTCCTCCCTTTTTAAAAAAATATATTTTATTGATTTTTTACAGAAAGGAAGAGAAAGGGACAGAGAGTTAGAAATATCGATGAGAGAGAATCATCAATCAGCTGCCTCTTGCACACCTCCTACTGGGGATGTGCCCCCAACCAAGGTACATGCCCTTGACCGGAATCGAACCCAGGACCTTTCAGTCCGCAGGCCGATGCTCCATCCACTGAGCCAAACCGGTTCCAGCCTCTGGCTCCCTTTGTACCTAAGCACCAGGAGTTCATTGCTTCCCTCTAACTCAAAAGTGGGGAAAGTCTGGCCTGTGGGCTATATAAAGCCCGGGAAATCATTTGATCTGGCACTGCCAAGGCAACCATAGGCGGGACTTGAAATTCAATGAATCTAGGAGCTTTTTTTCATAGCAACATAAATTTAAATTAAGTGAATTATACTAAGCGAATGATGCTATAAATATCCGAATGGTCAGGCAAAAAAAAGTTTCCCCATCCCTTCTGTAACTGAAGGCCACAGCTGTCCCCAATATGGATATTCTCCTAGGTTCTAGTAATGGTTCCCTCCCCTTATTTCTGCAGGCCTCAGCCTCCTTGATGTCGTTAGCCCTAAGACACTGTAATAGCCCATGTTACTTTTTCTAAATTTTGCTTGCACTTTTACAAATGGTCCAAACCTTAAATTCTCCTTTAGTACTTTGTTTGAGCATGCCATTTCTTTCTCTACGAACTGTATTGACACCACACCATAGTGGACTATAAAATTATGTTAGATCATTGGCCCTTTATTGTATTACTAGAGGCCCGATGCATGAAATTCGTGCAAGAATAGGCCTCAGCCTCGGCTGCCTCGGCCCTCACAGCCCCGGCTGCCTTGGCTGCCTTGGCTGCCTCCCGGCCTCATGGCCCTTCAGCCATCCTGTCTAATGAACATATTAGCTTTTTATTATATAGGATGCTATCTACAAGCTAATTTCCCAGAAAAGGACGTTTGACTTTCTAACCACCAGATATCAGTAAATCAGTTAAAACCCAGCTATGAAGGCTGGAATATTATGCAAAGGTACTGCCCTAATTTGGAATACTATAGTATGTCATTTAAGACAAGTTGAGGCGCCCGTTAATGTGAAGAAGGGCTTTTGGTAATGCAAACTTTTACTTTCAATTTGAGACAAGCAAATAAAAAATAAACATTTGCAAAGTACTATCAAAACACTGGATCCTAAAGAGTTTTGAATCTATTACTGAGAAAGGTAACAAAAATAGTTTCATTTTGATTACTTCTCTTAAGCCAGAACTAATAATTTAGAATGGTTCAAAATAGCCTTAAAAATGCCTCAAACCTAGTGTGGATTTATATAAAATATTCATGTCTACTATCAATATGCAAATTTCAAATATAGAAAATACAGTGAAAGTCTGTTTATTTGCATAGATAGATAGTTCTGAAGCTAACAGATTAGTGCTAATTCAGATTTGCTCTTATATCCTGAAAAGTGTACATGGGACTACCATTTACTGTCTGTCGCTGATAAATATTATGTAATACATTTCAGAGCAAAGGAAACTTAGAAAAATTTCATCAGTTTACATTTTGAAATCCTTTTAACTCAGCTTTATTCCACATAAAACTGAGAGGACATTGGGGTCATCATCTGAAACTAGCCATCAAATACATTCTATCAACAGTCTCTCTCTCTCTCTCTCTCTCTCTCTCTCTCTCTCTCTCTCTCTCTCTCTGTTGCAAAGGAAAATGAAATATGCATTTTTTTATGGTTAGGATTGTGTTTTGTTGACATCCTCTAAATGTCTTATTACAGAGAGCTCTATAAAATTAGGTCATTGGCACAGGCAAAAACAGATCTTATCAGACAGCTGTACCTCTTACACTAGAATTCCTCTAGGGTCATATATGCCTACATAAGGCAGATGGCTTAATAATTACTTCTGAAGAGTTCATAAAGACCAGTCAGGTCAGTGGGGTGCTGGATATCTCCATATTGATGAATACATTCCACACTAGAAATACGGAAAGAGGGAGTGATTGTCCTTATTTGTTCCCCCACCTCCAGCCGGGCCTAGCTCACTCTGGACACTTGATGAATATTAATTGAGGTGGAAATTAATTGAAACAGTGAACTCCCAATGAGGGAGAATGTCAAGGACTGAGGGCTGTTATCTATTGACATGTAATGGGTTATTCTTTTTCCCTGGGACCCAAAAGCAATATATATTCAAGACCTAGTCATTTCCTCCTACTGGCAGCTCCATCTGGCACCCACGTAAAGAGGTATGTAATGCAACCTTGTGTTTTGTAGTGATACAGAATCTGGCACTGGGGTTCCGTGGGGGTTAGTCAGTGGAGAAGCCCTCCAAGTGGACTCCCACGGAGAGAGTGGCAAAGAGCCTTTGCTAATCTTTTCTTGTCTCTGTGGGTTTAGCCCTTAGAATTATGGGACCAAGCCACAACTCAGCATGCAAAAGCCATAATAATGATGATTTCATCTTAGGCTGTTTGTAGAACTCTGCCTCCCCCATGGAGTAGGAGAGTTAGGGGAAAGACAGGTTACATAACAGGGAAAGTAAACACAGATTGGCTGGCTGTGTGGTATCTGGGGTTTCCATTGGTATGAGTAGAGAAATATTTGTTTTGTGAAGAAAAGCAAGAGAGCCTTTTTTATTTATATCATTTTGGCAGTTTGTGCTAAAGTCTTTTTTAACATTCAAACTATGATAGTGTTAGAGTATTTTTTTTATTTCTAAGGGCAAAAAGCCCTGTTTCCTCCCTCCTTACCTCCCTCCCCCCTCCCTCTCTTGAACTGCTTCTTGGGTATATTTGTGATTTATAGATTTCCATAGTGTTTTATAGTCACTTTTCATTGTCCTATTGTTCACATGATAACATTTTTGACAAGTCTTAAGCATGTTTCATAGCTATTGATTAATAAAACTAGAGGCCTGGTGCATAAAATTTGTACATGGGTAGGGTCCCTAGGCCTGGCCAGTGATCAGAGCCTATCTGTGCCTTCCAGCTGCCAGCTGGGGCCTTCCTTCGCTCCGCACTGCCCCCTGGTGGTCAGCGCACGTCATAGAGAGTGATCAAACTCCTGGTCTCTGGGTTAAACTCCTGAGGGGCACTTTGCATATTAGCCTTATATATATATATAGATTATATTATCCCTGCTGACCCTGAGTGAACATGTGGACTCACCTAACTACCCATTTTGTGATGATTCCAGTGAGGTATTTAATGCTCCCACCCCACCCCAGTCCTGTGATGTTATCACATAATTAATTATAAAACGAAGTTTGATACATAAAAGATATAGAAAATATTAATTTAAATGTACTTATTCAGGTTTATGAATAATAAATATATATACATGATACTTTTAAAGTAAAAAAAATAGAAATATTTTAATTTACCCAGTCACCTGGTTCATTAAAATAAACATCTGTCTTGGAGGTGATAAGACATTTTCTAACTACAAGATAATCATCAAGGACAATTAAATCTTAATGATTTACCAAATTGTATTAAGAACACTCAGATTTGTCTTAATGGTTGGTTTTACAGACAAGGTAGAATATGGTCACTTAAGAACTTGAGAGTTAATTTCACATTGAGGCAATTTACTTTGAGGGAGCAGAACTGAACCGAGTATTCTCAGGCATCAGTTACTTTAATTGCTCCTTTTCACCTCTCTCATGTACGTGAGGCATATTTTTCCACAGGAAACCTCTTAAAAATAAACAAATAAATTAGCAAAGAATTCCACCTCTACCAGTTCCCCATGATTTGAAATTAAGCACAGCCGCACCAGGACAATGCTCCCAATCTCTTGTCTTTGCATTCTGAATGGCTGTGCACTCTGTAAAAATTCAGTTCTGAATAGAACATATCATTTAGCTTTCATGGGAGTTGAACTTGCTCTCTGCTTTGGAATAATGTTGTTGCGTAGTAAAGGATTCAATGGAAACATTTTCAGAGATCTGATTGAAATAAATCTTCTATATGTTGGGTATACATTTAAAGCTCAGATAAGAAGTAAATTAGCATAATGTCCAATGTCATTTGTCTGTAATCCTTAAGGATGAACATAGGCAGATACAGTGGATATCTATCTCCACACATGTATTTTATAGACATGTTCCAAACCTAATTCATTACTCCACATCCCTCCAAGAAAACCTAAATTCCCTCTTGCTACCACCATTTGCCCAATTGGCTAATCTGAATATTAGGAATTATTCCAAGATTCTCTCTTTTCCTCGCTGATTGTGCTGGGACTTTTATATGTTTATCAAAATCCATTTATTTTTCTTCCTGGCCATGGAACTAGACTGTATTTCTCAGCCTCCACTGCAGTAATTTGTGGCCATGATACTAAGTATTAGTGAATGGAATATGTATACAAGTATTATACATCATTTCCTGGCAAAAGCTTTTAAAATGAGGGTGTGCCCCCTACACAATCTCTCTCCCCTCTGTTTACTATCACAAAGTTTTAAAGGATAGTGGGACCATAGTTTAAGGAGCCCAAATTCCAAAATCACCAAATGAAGGAAATCCTCCAGCTGACAAGGAGCATCTTCCTTGGACAGTGATGTGAACAAGAAATAAACGTCTATATTATTTGAATCATTATGTATATTTGGGTCTATATTTTACTGTAGCTTAGCCTACCTAACTATAGTACACTGGTATTCCAAAGTTAATGACTTCTGTCTTCTACGTGTTTCCCTGAAAATAAGACATCCTCCAAAAATAAGACCTACTTACAGGTTTCCTTCTGAGTGAAATATAAGGTATCTCCCTGAAAATAAGCCCCCCCCCTCCCCCCCCCCCCGCCTAGGCTAAACATGAGAGATTTGGTCCACTGGTTCTGAAAGAAATGGAGTCACAAGAAATTCACCAGGAAATTCAGGAATTGGATTGTTATGATGATGTTCCAGAAGATGATGACATGATTGTCATTGAATAAATGAGTAAATTCTTGATACTGTAGGATTCACAGTTTGTCTGGTTTGTGTTGACAACTACCGTACTACTGTACCATATACAGGTAATAAATTTCCTTTATTTTCATTTAACAATAAATGTGTACCGTATTATTCTTCGTGGAAAAATAAGACATCCCCTGAAAATAAGACCTAGCACATCTTTGGGAGCAAAAATTAATATAAGACACTGTCTTATTTTCGGTGAAACAGGGTAGATATTGAATTCTTTGTATCACCTCAAGCCCAGCTGCTCTTTCTTTTATCTAGGTTCTCATTCTGGTCCTTAAGAAAAAAAGAAACTCTCCACAAAATAACATGTATAAGAAAGTCATAACACAGATATGAAGCAAAAAAAAAATACATGATTTGATTTAGAAGAATTGATACAGTGTAAGAAAAAAGAAGCAAGTCAAACTAGGCAATGGGAGCAGTGGCACAGGTTGTAAGTACCAGTGTTTTTGTGATTTAGTCAATGTCATTATTGTACAGGCAAGCACCTTGATTCACAAGGAAAGAAGATTTACATTAATGATAAAAAGTAATAGTATTTTCATTGTCTCTTGGTTTCCAGAATCATGTCATAGTGAACTTGATTATAGTAATGGTAGAGCTGACAGAGGGTTGGGAGGTGGAGAAGGGTTAAAGGTGGGGAAAAGTGTGATAGAGGCCTTATCGAGAAAGTTAATATATACCATGTAAAGGACCTGGATCAATAACTAGACGTTTAGCTGCATTCCAAATTACAGTGGCAATCAATAGGGAAAGTAAAACTAATAATATAATTATTAAAATCTAGAAAGGAGAGAGGATTGAGTGCTAAAATTTCCAATCTTCAATATTGAAATGTTAATAAGTTGATGGGTTAAAATGTACAGATTTAAGGTATAATTTATAAAACAGCATTTTTTCAAAGTTATTCTATAAACTACCTGAATTAAATGTGCCCACAGAGCTTTTTAAAATTCAGTTTCCTTGGCTACACCCCAGATCTTTTTAAAGTAAGGCCCAGTAATCTATTTTTTAAGCAAGCAGCAAGCTTTGCAGGTAATTGTTGTGTACACAGAAATTGGAGAACCACTGGTTTAGAATAAGGGAAGTAACCACCAGAAAAATTAGGTATAAAACTGTCCATTAAATTGAAAATTAGGATTTGGGGGATGGTACAAAGTTAGGAAGGAGAAACATTTTATACTTTACTTTTTTATTTTTAAAAATATATTTTATTAATTTTTTACAGAGAGAAAGAGAGGGACAGAAAGTTAGAAACATCAATGAGAGAGAATCATCGATCAGCTGCCCCTTGCACACCCCCTACTGGGGATGTACCCTCAACCAAGGTACATGCCCTTGACCGGAATCGAACCTGGGACCTTTCAGTCCATAGGCCGACGCTCTATCCACTGAGCCAAGTCGGTTTTGGCTTACACTTTACTTTTATTTCCTTCTGTACACTTTGAGTTTTTATTCCCGTGTGTAGATCTTATATTTACAACTAAAAAAATGAGTAAGGATGAGAGGTGCCAGTGTTTTTACTGAACCCCTTCATCTCATACCTAGATTATTAGGAGATATGGAAACCACCTGAGGAGGGCCCAATTTATGTTCTTCAGTTCTAATTCTGAGTCATCTTTGGAATCTGGGAGCTCCCTACTATTAATGATAATATTTTTATCTCCTTAGTTATCTCTTTGTTATGCCTATAATGTCTGGGATGACATGCACATACTGTTAATTTCTTTAAATAAAACAAAGAAAGATATAAAGAAAGTAAGTTATACAATTATCTTCAATATACAGTGAGTATATAGAGGCTAGGATAAAATACTTTTCTTCTGTTACCATAAACTCCGAAGAGTCCATACAAACTTACCCTTATTTCTATGTCCACTGCCCCTTTTCTCCTCCCTCAGGGCCCTTAGTTTCTCAATCTGCCTGCCTTCTCACAATGTTTTTGGTTCTATCCTCATATGTAACTTCAGATTTTTCCAATCCTGTGTATCTCTGGAGAAGGACTTTAACTTATTTTCTGTTCTTGTGAGTAAAATATAGGAAAAACATTTTTTTGTATTTTCCCCCCCTAATATTGACCTTATCTCATATTATAATTTCTACTAGAGGCCCAGAGCATGAAAATACATGTACTAGAGGGGGAACCCTCAGCCTGGCCTGCCCCCTCTCACAGTCCAGGAGCCCTCAGAGGTGGGAGGCAACCCAACAATCAGGGGAAAGCAATATTCCCATCACACTTCTGCTGCTGCCGCCACTGCTGGCAGCGCAAGCCTCTGCCGGTCCTGGTTACCTGAGCCTCAGGCCGGCCCTGGGTGGCTAGGCAGCTGCCATATGAGGTTTTCCTGCACCTTGGGCCAGCCCTGGGTGGCTGGGGGGCTGAAGGTACCGGGAGACTCCAGAGGTAGGCACATGGAGTGGCTGGACCTGCCTGGGGGCGGGCCCAGCCATGCTGTATGCCTGCCACCTTGGCAGGGCCGAGGGGACTGGGCGCCACCATCTTGTGATGGTGGGTGCTGCCACCTTTAAGGGTGTGGCAGTCAATTAGCATATTCCCTCTTTATTAGATAGGATTGAAGCAGTAAGAAAAATGGGGAGGGGGAAGGAATGGTACTTCCTGCCAGTTCTCAGTTACCATTTTTCTAACATTCTAAATTAATCTATATATATAAAAGGCTAATATGCAAAGTGTCCCCATGGGAGTTCAACCAGGAGATTAGGTATTCTATTGCTCGCTATGACATGTGCTGACCACCAAGAGGCATCACAGAATGAAGGAAGGCCCTGGCCAGCAGCTGGAAGGCCCCTATCAACCCTGATCGCAGGCCAGGCCTAGGGACCCTACCATGCACAGGTTTCATGCACCAGGCCTCAAGTTCTGAAATAAAGAGGATGAAGTCTGCTAAGAACCACCGAGTCTAGGGAACCAGGTTATCTATTTTACATATACTTCCTTTAAAGGCCAAGATTATTTTATGGTAGCTAGAATAAACTCAAAAGAAACTAATGAAATTAAGGGGGAAAAAACACAAAAAAATAAGGCTGTAAAATTAAAGTAATATGGCTTAACTAATCTAACCTTAATAACTTAGAGTCCAACTTTTTCATCTAACAGAAGACTTGCCAAAAATTTGTCTTTTAACCACAGATAAGTTAACTCTTCTTGACCATGACTGACATTCAACTACAATATTTAAAGATAAATGCTTTGTTCTCCAGGCATTTTGGTGCAAAACTCTCGAACCTCAAATTGGTACTAGTTTAAATGGCTAACCAGATCTAAACTACTTCCTGAGGAAAATCTAGGCCTATCTGCAGGCAGAAAGGACCACATCATGTCACATTCTTCCTGATTAAGAACACCATATTAATCTTACTATCAAACACACTTGACAAAGGATTCTGCAGTTCCCCCAACTTGCTTGCTCTCCTGACAGAGACCAGCTTAAAATGAATATTAGAAAAGGGAAAATCCACAAACACTAACCATTCAATTCTCTACGTCTCTACCTACCAAAAAGTGTGCTTTCACTGTCAATTAAAGAGTAATAAAAGTGTGCAAGGAAGATGACTCTGTCTTCCTTAAAAAACTACTATGGAACTTACTGAGCATCATGTTATTCTGAGTCTGTTGTTTAACTGTTATCCTGCTGAGAGTTTAATACTAATAAAATGTTGTGCTCACCTATCCACTTTGTCTTGACTATCAAGAAGGTCTAAGCTGAATTTTATGCTCACCTGACAACATTCTCAGTTTTGGATTTTGGTACACTACCTCCATCTTTCTATTGCCTTCACTTCAGACTCCTATTTCTTTTCTTCTTTTTATGATGGTCTGCTTTTGTTTGTTAATCCTCAGCAAAGGATATTTTCCTGTTGATTTTTTTTTAGAGAGAGTGGAAAGGTGGGGAGAGTGAGAGAGAGAAACATCAATGTGAGAGAGACAAATCTATTGGTGACCTCATGTGCCCAAAAAATAAGGCTGTAAAATTGGTGACCTGCATGTGCCCAAACCCAGGTATAAGCCCTTGACCAGGAATCGAACCTATGACCCTTCAGTGCATGGGCCAATCCTCTATTTCCTCAGCACACCAGCCAGGGATAATAGTGCTGTGTTTTGTTATTTTTTTATTGAAGTCACCTCACAATTCTTTTGGAAATGAGCAAAGGATATAAGTAATTTAGTAATTTAATGTCCTTCATTATTACTATTTATTTTTTCCTCAATGTCCCCTAAAACTCTCCCTTTTCTGTACTCTTGTGCATGCTGCTTACCCCAAACACAGTCCCTGCTATTTCTAGCATTCAGTGACGTCTCCCAGGCTCCTGGGGTTGAACAAAGCATTCATTTGGTTTCTAACATACTTTTACAATACTGATTTTTTTTTCAAGTTCCTCAAAGTATATGAGATCCTAATGGAAAGAGAGTACATCTTACATACACTAAGTGGCCAGATTATTATGATCTCTGAACGCATAATAATCTGGCCACTCAGTGTGTGTGTGTTTGTATTCGTCCATGGGTGGGGTCTGGCCAGCCTGGCCAGGAGGAGGGGACATGAGCGGTTGGCGGGCCTGCCTGCTGGTCAAACTCCTGGTCGAGGAAACAATTTGCATATTAACTTTTTATTATATAGGATGTTTTACCAAACTAAAACAGTTTTTGCCTGTTTACTGCACTTTACTAAAGCTCCCATCTCATCCTACATTGTAACAAGAGGTGTCATGTGTTGAGTGTTGATTCTATGCCACGCACTGTTTCAGATGTCTTACAGGCATTATTGCCCTTAATCCTCACCCCAGACTTATGAAGTAGAAGTATTAGTTTTATCTTATAGATAAGATAACTGGTTCTTAGATGGGTTTGGTGACTTGCACAAAACTACACAGCTAGAAAGTGTCAGAAGCATGGTAGAAATTCAACAAAATCCAAGTTCTTAACTTCAACAACATTCTGTCTCTATTAGTCCCTATTAGACCACCATACATGCAGACATACTCATATCTTCCCAACTCAAATTTTATCTTATAGAGCTGTGTATGGGCCAATGCCAGCATTATTTTAGAACCTGAAATGCCCACATGAAGGCATTAGACTTTCTTTATTAGAGTGGAAGAGTGAGACTCTTTCCTTTTTCCTTCCGCAAAAGGGAGTTATAGGATCATATGTAACTGCTCCAAATGTTAAGGGTTATAGGCCTAGTGAGGATGTTTGAGCAGGAATTTTGGATTGCAATTTAAATTCCAGCTTCATCAATTATTAGCTCTGTGTCTCTGAGAAAGTTGCATGAGCTACCTGAGTTTCTGCACCTTATGTGAAAAGTGAGACAATACTGTTATGTTTAATTTAAAGAATTGTTGTGAAGTAAAGCCCTGTAAAAGTTCTAGTATGATAGTTTCCAAATGGTAGTTGTTGCTCTTGTTATCATCATCATTATTACAGTTACCATTGCTAATCTAGCAGCAAAAATTTTTAGCAGTTTTATTGAGTTGGAATTTACATACTATAAAATTTACCCATTTTGGTATATTATATTATTAATATTTTATTTTTTTAGATATTCTTTTTTATATTTTATTGATTTCTTACAGAGGAAGAGAGAGGGATAGAGAGTTAGAAACATCGATGAGAGAGAATCATCGACCAGCTGCCTCTTGCATACCCCCTACTGGGGATGTGCCCGCAACCAAGGTACATGCCCTTGACCGGAATCGAATCCAGGACCTTTTAATCTACAGGCCAACGCTCTATCCACTGAGCCAAACTGGTTTTGGCTATTATTAATATTTTAAAACTGTGGTAAAATAGATATAACATAAATTTTAACATTTTAACCATTTTAAGTGTAGGTTCAGTGGTATCAATTACATTTACAATGTTGTACAACCTTCACCACTATCTATTTCCAAAATTTCATCATTATAAACAGAAACTGAAAATATTAAGCAGTAATTCCCCATTCTCCTCTCCCCCATCCACTCTTAACCTTAATCTATTTTATGTTTCTATGAATTTGTCTATTCTATTTAAATACCTCATGTAAGTGGAATAATGCAGTATTTATCCTTTTGTGATTGACTTATTTCACTTCACGTAATGTTTTCAAGGTTCATCTGTGTTGTAGCGTATATCAGTACCTCATTACCTTTGGAGACTGCATATTTCGTTATATGGGTATACTACATTTTGTTTATTCGTCTGCTGATGGACATTTAAGTTGTTTCTACCTTTTGACTATTGTTGATAATGCTGCAATTAACATTAGCATTTAAGTATCTCTTTAATCCCTGCTTTCAATTCCTTTGGTTACATAGTTAGGAGTGGCATTGCTGGGTCATATGGTAAATCAATGTTCAGCTTTTTAAGGAATTACCAAACTGTTTTCCAGACTATCTGCACCATTTTACATTACTACCAGCCAGCAATGTATGATTGTTCCAATTTCTCTACTTCCTCTCCCATGCTTGTTATTTTCTATTTTTTTAATGACCTCATCATGGGTGTTAATGGTTCAGCAGTCACTTTCTAATCTGGGATTCCTTATGAATATAAAATGTGACTAAAACACTAGACAGTGGATATGGACCATACTTTTGTATACTGTACTCAATTCTTATTTCTAAAGAGACTTGGTATAATTTCTAGAAAAAAAATATAGTCTTCCCGTGTCTATAAGATTCTTGGAGAGTAATTTTGTTGCCAAGAAGGTGCCTTAATTTGCAAGGTTTTCAGTAGGCTACATGTATTTTCAAGCAAGTAATCATAGTAGACAATTAAATAAGCTTTACCGATGAAGTCCAATACAGTAACACAATAAGCAATCACATTTTAAAAAATTGACTTAAGATGCTGGTTAGAGGTTTGTGGAATTGGCACCTGAAACATGATTCCTATTAAAAACACACATAGGTGATAATCGTGGCTGGAAAAATACCTGAAGTAACATCAAGATGATCCACTACATATTTAATAAGGCTTTAAAATCTAACAAAACATTTTCAAGTAAGTTACAGTGATATCAGATGGAACAGAAGCTTTCTCTTATTTTTTTAACCTTTAGATATTATTCTTAGTTCATAACACTGAAGGTACATGCCACTCTGGGGTGGATATATTGGGCTGACTTTGTGTTAAAACAATGTTTCTCTTCCTCCCTGGTACAAAGAAAGTGGAAAAAAGTGATTCAGGGTCTACTTGAGCCTAAAAAAGGGATAGTAACTACAGCCATAAAAGTTTTGACATTTTCTTGTCTGCCAATATGGAGTGAACTGAGGAGGCTCTTCCCTAGGGTTTTCAAGCAGCATTGGCAAAATATCTTCTTGTGAAGTTAGATTTTTATGTTTTCTAAGTACTTGGCTACTGTTAAGCATATACAAGCTAACACACAAACACATAGCTTATCTATCAATACTATGCAAAGGCTTGTAAGTGAAGTATCTGATTCAAAAAATAGAAGTGTCTATTTAGTGTTTTTGCATAGAGCTAGTATCTTGATTTGGGAAATGATATAGACTAGTTTTTTGTTGTTGTTGTTGTTGTTGTTGTTGTTGTTTTTGAGCACCAACATGGGATCTAGAAAAGCCTGGCTCTATCACTTAGCTATAGGTCTCTAAGAAGATTGAATTTATTTGAGTATCAGTTTTCTCATCTGTAATAAAGAGATCATGATATCTACCTCATATGATTGTGAGGATTTTATGAGTTTATATTTGTAATGTGCTCAGTATTATACCTCAAAGATCCCCTGTCTCAATAATAATACATTAATATTTATAAATTCTTATTATAATGGCCCAATAAACAGTATCTATTAACAGAATTTTATGCGCATAGAAAATATTTGTCAAATGTTTTGTTATAGATGCAGATTATGGTATTATTTTATCCTATATAATAAAAGGCAAATATGCAAATTGACTTAATAGCAGAATGACTGGTGACTATGATGCACACTGGCCACCAGGGGGCAGATCCTTAATGCAGGAGCTGCCCCCTGGTGGTCAGTGTGTTACTACAGGGAGATCTCTGCTCAGCCAGAAGCGGGGTTCACAGATGGTGAGTGCAGCAGTAGTGGGTGGAGCCTCTCTTGCCTCCATGTAGTGCTAAGGATGTCCAACCCACAGCAGGCCTAAGCTGTCAGTCAGATATCCCCTGAGGACTCCTGGACTGTAAGAGTATGCAGGCCGGGGTGAGGGATCCCCCTGAGAGCACGAATTTTGTGCACCGGGCTTCTAGTATAAGTATAAAACAGTAATAAAAGTAATGATAATAATATCTGGCTATGGTATCCTCAGAGGACTAATTTATTACTATGAGAGACTGGATAGGAAGAAATGTTTCATTACAATAAAATGGGAGCCATCCCAAAATGGAATTTATCAACTTTGGAATCTAAACATTTTCTGTAATACTTTTAAGTATAGGCAATGACAGTTGGAGGAAATGTTGTGGAAGATATCCTATTAATAAAAGCCTATGTGGTCATGTCGCCCTCACGCTGTGATGCCCTCATACTGTAATGAGCCATCACCATCACTAGGAGGTTTCATGCACTGTGTGCATGCATGGGTGGGCAGGGCCCTGATGCTGCGTTTGTGGCATGGAGCAGGGTCCCACAGCTCCAGCTACTACTTTGGGGCAATCCATCGAGGAGCCCTAGATGCGTGAGTGGGGCCTACCTCTTTGGGGCGATCAACCACAGGGCTCCCACACTGTGAGAGGGCACAGGCCAGGCTGGGGCACCCCCCTCCACTGCACAAATTTCATGCACCGGGCCTCTAGTTTAAACATAAATGATCATCAAGCTTTTGTTCAATTCTGAGAGTCAATACTTCTTTTCCATTTCCACTAATCCCTTTCCACTAAGCCAAGAGACAAACAGCAAAAGATCAAGCTGAAAATTTTTCAAGGATAAGCAACACTGGGAGCTGTGTTTCCTTCCTCATTTTGCCACAGACAGAATGGCTGATGCAATAATAATTTGCAGTTAGGTTAAGAAGTCCAGAGATGCATCAAAATAATAACACAAAGCTAATTAACTTTTAGGAGCTTTATAGTTTCAGAGGAAGATATAATTTTCATTTTTATCATAAGCAAAAAATAGTTACTATTTTGGCTAACATTCCAACATTTCTTTTTAGAACCCTTATTAGAACAAATAATTTAGAGCATTTTATTTTATGTTTATTAATATTTTTTGTGTAGGCACTGTGTACGGAAGGGTAAGATATAGTATCCCTGATCCTCAGGACCTTACAAGTAGTCTAGTACTTAGAAATCAAGGTGTTGTGAGTATACAATTTAGGTTTAATTTTTTAGTGTCACATTACTGTGTAACTTTGAATAATGTACTTTACTTCTTTGAACTTCAGTTTTCTCATTTTAAACATGGGAATAATAATACGTCCTTAATGGGCCCCAGCCAGTTTGGCTCAGTGAATTAGAGCAACAGCCTGTGGACTGAAGCTTCCTGGGTTTGATTCCTGTCAACCTCCATTGCAGGCTCTTCCCTGGCCCGAGCCCTGGTCAGGGTTCATGCAGGAGGCAACCAATCGATGTGTTTCTCTCACATCAATATTTTTCTGTCTTGCCCTCTATTTTCTACTCTCTCTAAAATCAATGGGAAAATATCCTTGGCTGAGGATTAAATAAATAAATAATGAAAAACAATCCTTAATGGGATTGCTGAAAGAATTAAAGGAGATATTGTGTGTAAAGATGAGAAAGGATATTAAATCTAACGTGTGGTCTGTATGTATTGCTTCATCTCTTCATGAGAAAATAACTTCACCTCCCCTGTCTCAGTTTCCTTATCTATAAGGTAGTGATAATAATTGTTCCAGCTGTTATTATAAATGAAGTAATTTATGTATAGTGCTTATAACAGTGTTTCAAACATAGCATATGCTCAAAAAGGGTTGGCCATTATTATGCCATCTACACTAATAAGAGAGAAAAATGCTAATTGCCCATACCTTTGCTACGCCTACAGCCAGTCAGAGTGAGTATGCAAATTAACCCCAAAAAAGATGGTGGTTAATTTGCATATACTGAGGGAGGGAGGAGTGAAGACTGAAAACAGCATAGAAGGAAGAGGGAGGGAAAGCAGAAAGCAAGGTGGCTGCCAGAGGGAAAGTGTGGGTAGGGTGGATGGCAGTGGCAGGGTGGGTGGGGAGGACAGGGTTAAATGACATTTAACATTTAAAGTTGATCATTTCTTAATCCATTCAATTTTTACTCCTCTGACAATTTGTCTATGATAGAAATAGTTTATGAATTATTTAGATATCAAGACATCATACATGAAGTTTTAAAAACTACTATAAATAAACATTCTTTTTTAAAAATATATTTTATTGATTTTTACAGAGAGGAAGAGAGAGGGATAGAGAGTTAGAAACATCTATGAGAATCATCGGTCAGCTTCCTCTTGCACACCCCCCACCGGGGATGTGCCCGCAACCAAGGTACATGCCCTTGACCCGAATCGAACCCCGGACATTTCAGTCCGCAGGCCAATGCTCTATCCACTGAGCCAAACCGGTTTCGGCTAAATAAACATTCTTATTTATAAAAGCCTTGCCTATTTTAATAACCCATTCTTCAAGTTTATCCTAAATAAAAAAAACAAGCATCTACAAACTTTTAAATGATTTATTTTTATTTCTCTTTTCTCTCAATTTTATATGTCATTTTTTGTTCTCCCTCATGTAATTATTTGACTATGATGGTATCACCCTCCCACAATGAAGCATAGTTTGAGAGGTCTTTTTAATGATGGAGGCATGACATTTTCAAAGGTCTTCATTAAATTCAGCTAAAAGCAGGGGGAAAATATGAGCCATGGTTCTCAAAGCCCAATTGGTTTCATATATTCATGTATTCTAAATTTAATTCATATCCCATGACTTCATCACTTTTTATTCATTTAAAAGTATCCTATTCATAGACTCAATCATCTTAGTAAGATCTGGAAAACATTTTTCATACTTTAACTCCACTACTGAAACACATTTTCTTTTTGCCTATAAAAGCTGGCACCATCTCAGTCCTAAAAAGGAAAATCCATCTCTAAAGAAATTTTCAGTGGCAAATCTGAGCACTTTGAGATTTAAGCTACAAATATTTTTTTAAAATTTCATTTAAATTGCATCCTGAATCATTTGAGACTCTGAATTGCTAAATACAACAGTATAACATGCTTTTTCAAATATACATTTTGTATTTGTAGGGCCTTGTGATATTACACCTATGGGGAAACCCCAATTTAATGTTTTTTATTTTTTTAAATTTTTATTATTATTATTATTTTTTCTTTCCGAAACTCGTTTGGCTCAGTGGATAGAGCATTGGCCTGTGGACTGAAGGGTCCCGGGTTTGATTCTGGTCAAGGGCATGTACCTTAGTTGTAGGCACATCCCCAATGGGGGGTGTGTAGGAGGCGGCTGATCAATGATGATTCTCTCTCATCGATGTTTCTAACTCTCTATCCCTCTCTCTTCCTCTCTGTAGAAAATCAATAAAATATATTTTTTAAAAGTATGTTTTTTTATTGATTTCACAGAGTAAGATGGAGGGAGAGAAAGATAGAAATATCAATGATGATATATCTAGCTAGTCTCCACAAGCACATACGTGATTCCTTGTAGCAAATCTCTCTTTTTTTTTAAAATATATTTTATTGATTTTATACAGAGAGGAATTGAGAGGGACAGAGAGTTAGAAACGTCGATGAGAGAGAAACACCGACCAGCTGCCTCTTGCACCACCCCCACTGGGGATGTGCCCGCAACCAAGGTACATGCCCCTGACCGGAATCGAATCCGGGACCCTTCAGTCGGCAGACCGATGCTCTACCACTGAGCCAAACCGGTCCCGGCATTTGTAGCAAATCTCTTAATAAACATCTCCCGCTGAAACCGGTTTGGCTCAGTGGATAGAGCGTTGGCTTGTGGACTGAAAGGTCCCAGGTTCGATTCCGGTCAAGGGCATGTACCTTGGTTGCGGGCACATCCCCAATAGGGGTGGTGCAAGAGGCAGCTGATTGATGATTCTCTCTCAACGATGTTTCTAACTCTCAATCCCTCTCTCTTCCTCTCTGTAAAAAATCAATAAAATATATTTTTAAAAAAGAGAAACATCAATGATAAGAGAGAATAATTGGGAAGCTGCCTCCTGCACACCTACTGGGAATCAAACCCAAAACCTTGGCATGTGCTCTGACTGGGAATTGAACCCATGACCTCCTGTTGCATGGGAGGATGCTCAATCAACTGAGCCACACCAGCAGGGCAATGCTATTTTTTAAAAATGTATATTTTTATTGATTTTAGAGAGGAAGGGAGAGAGAGATAGAAACAGTAATGATGAGAGAGTCATTGATCGGCTGCCTCCTGCATGCCCCCTACTGGGGATCGAGTCCACAACTCAGGCATATACCCTTGACAGGAATTGAATCTGGGGCCCTTCAGTCCGCAAGTCGATGCTCTATCCACTGAGCTAACCAGCTTAGGGGTGGGGCAATGTTCTTTAATATTTGGCCAAGCTGTCACTTTCTGCCCTAGGTCTCATATTTTTTTGTGAGTAACTTAATTGAAAGTTTTCCCTTGTATGTGCTCTGCCCTTTGAACATACTGATAGGAGCGTTCTGGAATGAAACAAATGCACTATACTATGGCAGGTCTGTAACTTATTCCCTCTCTTCATAGTTGTACAGAGATAAAGCAACTAATATTTATTTTTTTATTGTCTAAAGTTTTACATATGTCTTATTTTTTCCTGCTTGACCCCTCCCCCCCCCCCCAGCCATTCCAATCCTGGCAAGCCCCCACTGCTCCAGTGTCTGTGTCCATTAGTTATGCTAATATGCATGCATACAAGTCCTTTGGGTGCTCTCTAACACCCACCCCCCCGCCATTTGTCTCTGGATCTGTTCTTGTTCATCAAATTATGTTGATCATTATATCCCACATATAAGTGAGATCATGTGATATTTATCTTTCTCCGACTGGCTTATTTCACTTAGCAGAATGCTCTCCAGTTCCATCAATGCTGTTGCAAATGGTAAATGTTCTTTCTTTTTTATAGCGGTGTAGTATTCCATTGTGTAGATGTACCAGAGTTTTTTAATCCACTTATCTGCTGATGGGCACTTGGTTGTTTCCAAATCTTAACTATTGTAAATTGAAAGAAGCTAATGTTTTGAGTGACCTTCTGTGATCACAGTTTCCATCTACTGTGGTTTGAAATTACTATTAAGTTCTTGTTATGTGAGGATCTGCATGGTACCCCTTGATCTGTCAACTAAGCATGAGCAGCTGCACAAATAAGCACACAATTTCAAAGGCAGACAGTTTGTAGAATCAGGCTCCATTTGCCCATTCTTTTATATAAAACGAAGCTCTTCTTGCCCACTGCCCTCAGTCAGAGGCCTTGTTTCAAATTCTAGCAGCCTAACCAAGCACTTTCCAGCAAAGTTTTAGTCTGTTAATTGATACTGATAATAAATTTAATCTGAAACTTAGCTTTTTATGAACAATAGGTATCTCCATTTTCAAATCAATTTCCTTTATTTTAAAAAAAACATTTTTTCTGATTATAATCATGACATGTTTATTGTAGAAAGTTTAGAAAATACATAAAAGAATAAGGAAGGAAGTACAATTACTCAAAAGCAAGTACCCTCAGATAATCAGTATTAACCTATTACCATATTTTCTTTCAACTTTGACATTTTACTGTGGATATAATTTAACTTTATGTTATAAACATATTAGTTTATGAAAACATTATATTAACCTTCATTCACCCAATATTGAACATTGTACATATAGGTTTCAGTTATTCAGAATGATAAATAACCCTGTAGAAATATTCATTGGTCTCTCTATTACTTAGGGTAGATATACATATTCATCTTTTATGTTCTTAACAATGTCTCAAATTGCTTTCTAAGAAAGCTATAATATTCCCACACATATGCTAATTTTATAGGTGAAAAATTATATCTTACTATACCACTTTCTTTTTATTTAAAATTCAGTTAGTATAGAAATAATTGTGGATAAAAATCAAGAAGAAGAGTAGAAGGAATGATGATTTTGATTCTCACTATGGTCTAGCCATGGAAGGACAGTGCCCAGAGCTTCCATTACCATCTCCTCTGAGGTCTTCTCTGGTGGCCAAGGGGCTGGCTACAAAGAAAGACATCTCTGTCAGAAGACTGCTTAGAGTGTAATAAAACCACAATACACATTTTACTCACGCTCTTCAGTTTATTAAGTTTCTTCACATCAATTGTCTAGATTCTTAAACAAATCTAAGAATGGTGTCTTGTGGAGATATCTGGGCATCTATGCTTCTAGGTTGCTGGGGCCCTTCTTTTCCCCTGTCCTCTCTGGTCATGGCCATATTCTAGGTTAGCAAGTAACAGATTGGAGCCTCAAAATCTAACTCCAAATACAATCACCTTTCTGTTTACTACAGTCCCCACTGCAAAGGCAGGTGCACTAAAAGGAATTTAAGCTTCAGGGTCATTCAGTTGCATCAGTTCTTTCTAAGGCCCTGTGCCTCATTTTGTATTTGTAGTTTTGTAACCTTTTTCTTAAAGAGGGTCCCCAAAGTGTATAAGCATCATGGTTCTACAAAACCGGCATCCATCCCTGCTCCACAGACAGATAAATAAGAGCATAAATGCAGCTGCCAGGGACTTGGGGGTAGGAGAAACAAAAACTTCAAGGTTTGGGCAGAGTATGCAAAATATTGCTAGAGGGTGGGCTATGAAATTGGTGATGTCAAGTCTATATGCACCTCCCCTCAAACCTCTCCACCCATACATTATTGATTCTCAGTGCTCCTTCCTCTTAGGCAACAGACTCAATCATTTTCCCCAGAAAAAAAAAATCTTTGGTCATTGGCCTCTTCAGGGACAAAGCTTAGCTGATTAATCCAAAATACCAATTCAGGACTGAGGGACCTTGAGGGTCATGTTGGCATAGAAGGAGGCACTGCCCAAGTTGAAGACCAGATAAAGAGGGCACAGTTGAAGCCAGATTGAGGTTATATAAAAGAAAATGAATCTTAGTATTCATAAGTTTTGGGAAGCACAATATATAAAATGAGGACCCCTTATCTCAAATTATAAGTACATTAGACATTTTATTAAAGACTTTATACCCAACATGATGGGTCACCTATCTTGCCTTCGCTGAATTGATGTAGTTTCACCTCTGACTGGGCTTTCATATGTGGTCAAGTTCATCAGTCAGGGTTTCTCAACCCTATTTTGTGCCATGAGCCCCTTTGACATATGATGAAGCCTACCAACCCCCTTTTTAGAATAATGTTTTTATATGTATAAAAATAATTATGCAGGATTGCAACATAAACCAATTATATTGAAATAGAGTTATCAAAATATTTATAAAACAAATATATGAGATAGTGTTTTTTTACTAATGCATTAAAAACCCAGATCTAGTAGTGAGTTTTCAAACTGTCATATTTTAAGGTATTGATGAGCATAAACAATGTTTGAAATGTCTGCAACAATTATAATGTGATATGAAGCTATCTGTGATTTCTATTGATGACAAAGTCACAGGTATAGCTAATGCTAGTGTGGTTTGTTGCCTGCGCTCATATTGGAAGGAAATACTAAATTTCATTTATAAGTTTCAGATGTGGAGACAAGGAAGCATCGATCAGACTGTCAAACCTCAGAGGGAAGGTAGGGGAGGGGAGGGTAAGGGGGAGTACTTTTGTTATGGTACTCTGTTATGGTAGCCCTAGCAAACTAATACAGCTCCTGAGCCCTTCCCCTAAGGGTAAAGCCACATCACTCTTCCAGATGAGTAGTGGGTAGGGAATCACAGAGTTTCAGAGAGAGAGAGCGCATGTGTAAAAACTTAGAGGCAAGAGAGGGTATATAGCTCAGTACAGCTGAAGATGGAGTAGGAAAGGTAATAGCAAAAGGTGAAATATTGATGTTAGTAAGCTTTATAAGGCCAATTTGTAGGGCTAGATTTCATCTAGAGATGTGGAGAGCCTTAACGGACCCAGGACTTTTATATATCATGAAGTAGTCAAAATTTAATCAACTAAAAGGTAACATCCGCATGAATAAGTATCTTGGTAGATTGAACTATAACATTTAACATTAGTAGTGATGTTGAAATTGTGACTTTGTAAAGCATTTTATGGCCTTCCAAACTTTTTCACAATCATTAAATTTCTAATTCTCTAAGTCAACTGTGTAAGGCACAGAGTATAAGCAATCTTATTATTATTCTACAGATGAGGAAATTGAGGTTCCCTAAAGTTATGTTCCCATGTCAGGGTGAAGGAAAACTAGATCAAATATTAATAGTACTTGTTGTGAAGTAAAAACTAGGTTTTATGAAGTAAAAACTAAAATAGCTGAATTTAGCTCTTAGTATTAAATAGATTCTAAGATAGTCATCCAAGTTTAGGTTGCATTAATGGTAGTATAATGTAAAAATCTATATTTTTACATTATACTACCATTATGGTAGCTACTAGCCTCATATGGCTAATTAAATTTAAATTATATTAATAGTAGAGGCCCAGTGCATGAAATTTGTGTACGGGTGTGTGTGTCCTTCAGCCCAGCCTGCACTCTCTCCAATCTGGGACCTCTCAAGGGATGTCTGACTGCCAGTTTAGGCCATATCCCAGTAGAATCGAGCCTACATGGGCAGGCGGACATCCCTCTCACAATCCAGGACTGTGCCAAAAAAAACATTTGTGGGAAGTTTTAATTCATTACTTTATTTTGAAGAAAAGTGCTGCTGAAAGGTATAGTATACTTTGGGAAGCTTATAGTGAACATGCTTCATCTCAAGATACTTATGAACGCTGGTTTAAAAACTTTAAAAGTGATGATTTTTATGTGAAAGACAAAGAACGCCCAGGTCAACCGAAAAAGTTTGAAGACCAACAATTACAAGCATTATTGGATGAAGATACATGTCAAACTAACTTGCAGAAAGATTAAACATTGCTCAGCAAACAATTTTCTATAGTTTGCAAGCAATGGGGAAGATTTTAAAGGAAGAAAAATGGGTGCCACATCAACTGAATGAAAGACAAATGGAAAACCAAAAAGTCATCAGTAAAATGTTGCACGAAAGTCTTTTTTTTTTTTCATTTAATTGTGACTGGTGATGGAAAGTGGATTTATTCTGAATTCCCAATGCACAAAATCATGGGTTGATCCAGGTCAACCATCAACATCAACTGTAAAGCCAAATCTCTTCAGAAAGAAGACAATGCTCTGTTTGGTGGGATCAGGAAGGGGTGGTGTAGTATGAGCTTCTAAAATGAGGTGAAACCGTTAATACTGATCACTACCAACAACAAATAATCAATTTGAACCATGCTTTGATAGTAAAATGACCAGAATGTGCCAGAAGACACAGCAAAGTAATTTTGCTTCATAATGATGCACCATCACACACTTCAAAACCAGTTAAAGACACATTAAAAGATCTTGCCTGGGAAATATTAACCTGCCCGCTGAAATCACCAGACCTTGCTCCTTCAGATTACCACTTGTTCAGATAGATGGCACACACACTTTCTGAGCATCACTTCAAAACATACGAAGAAGTGAAAAATTGGAACTCTGAATGGTTTGCCTCAAAACAAGAAAAGTTCTATTGGGACGGTATCCACAAATTACCTAAATATGGGGGAAATGGCCAAAACTGGTTTGGCTCAGTGGATAGAGCTTTGGCCTGTGGACTGAAAGGTCCCAGGTTCGATTCCAGACAAGGGCATGTACCTTGGTTGCAGGCACATCCCCAGTAAGGGGTGTGCAGGAGGCAGCTGATCGATGATTCTCTCTCATTGATGTTTCTAACTCTCTATCCCTCTCTCTTCCTCTCTGTAAAAAAAATCAATAAAACAAATTAAAAAAAAAAGATGCGGGAAATGTGTAGCTAGTGATGGACATTACTTTGAATAAAGCACTTTTGATGTTTCTCTTGAAATTATCATGTTTTCTTTTATCACAAAATCTGCATTATTAACTGGTAATTACTAAGTTAATTATTTAGAGTTCTGGTCATTGGTTCATTGGTTTAATCACTTCTATTGATATATATATGTATAATATATATACATATATATAATCACTTCTATTTATATATATATATATATAAATACATGGATTTCATGTATTTATATATATATTTATATATATGTATAATATATATATAATCACACACACACACACACACACACACACACACATATATATATATATATATATATATATATATATATATATAAATACATGGATTTCACATATTTATGTGCCAAATTAGCAATGGAGGCTCATTATATATTAACAATATATATTATTGTTAATAGTATTACAGATGTGTCCCATTTTCCCCTCCTTAACCCCACTCCACCCAGCCCCTACCCACACCCCAGATCTTCACCACACTATTGCACATTTCCATGGGCCATGCATATAAATTATTTAGTTTATCTCTTTCCACCCATCTACCCTCCGTCCCTTCTCTCTGAGGTTCCACAGTTCATTTCTTTTTTTTTTAAATTGAACAATCATTTTTACTGAAGAAATAAATGCATATGGGATCTAACAAATGTATCAAAACAACTTATGATCTTTATCCCCAGTTCTATTTCCTAGAGGTAAGTTATTTTAACTGTCTCTTTTAGTTTGGAGTGATAATTACCTCTCTGCCCCAGCCTTTCCTAGGCCACCAACACATTATTGTCTGTGTCCATGGGCTATGCATGTATGTTCTTTGGCTAATCTCTTCACCTTCTTTAATACAGTTCCCATCCACCCACCTTCCTTCTGAGATCTGTCAGTCTGTTCCATGTATCAATGCTTTTGGTTCTATTTTTCATCAGTTTATTTTGTTCTTTAGATTCCATGTATGAGTGAGACCACATGATACTTGTCTTTCTCTGACTGGCTCGTTTCACTTAGCATAATATTTGAAGCCACAATTTCTTGCTCTATTAGAGTCCTCAGTATATCTCATTGAATGCATTTGGACTTTAATATGAATATATGGATTTCACATATTTATGTGCCAAATTAGCAATGGAGACTCATATAAATTTTAATATACTAAATTTCATGTCAAAATAAATAGCCTTGCTTAGATTTCAAATGTACCTTTGTATGTGATCGCAATAGCACCTCTATGTTCCTCATTCCCTTGTTTTACCACTTAATCTGCCTGGGTACTCCCCAGCTCTCCCTTATGCATTTTGTCATTTTCTCAAAACCCACAAGTAATGTTTGAGAAAGTCATGTAACTCTAATGATTAATTATACTTGAAATTTCTTTAATATGATCTCAAGTGAATGTTCTTTAATTCCTTTGTTTCAACTCCTTTATTCAATTTTCCAATCCCATACTACTGTCACTCTCTTTAGCTCCCCCAGTTACCACCTCTCATCTCCCT
This sequence comes from Pipistrellus hanaki, assembly GCF_964339955.1. Taxonomy (NCBI): domain Eukaryota; kingdom Metazoa; phylum Chordata; class Mammalia; order Chiroptera; family Vespertilionidae; genus Pipistrellus; species Pipistrellus hanaki. The sequence goes on from NC_140524.1 coordinate 94,166,509, forward strand.
CTGACACACAAAAAAATGTCCTTTCCTCCCTTCATAAAGGGAAAAAAAATCCTCTTCTTTTCTAAAAGTTAACCTTTCTCTCCTTTTGAATTAAAAATTTCATCTCCTCTAGGACCTCAACTCTCTCCCTTTTACCTGCAGTTCTTACTTCCCATGGGCCCCTTTCTCAGCCTATAAATACTCTCATTGCTCTTTATCTTCCAAAGTATGTCCTCAACTTACAAGTCTCCTGAGTGACTACCTACCTACCCATCATCCTCCCTTCACCTCTATAGTTATTACTGTAAGAATAGTGTACACTAACTTTCTCTGTGTCCACTGCCAATTTACTTTTCAACCACCTCAAAACTCATGTATCTCAAACCTCTTTCCCTCACTGCTTTGTTCCCTATTAATACTTCATTCCAGCACAATTGGCCTCAGTAGCCTAACTTCCCACTCACTCTTCAAGCCATTTCACTTCTCTGCTGAAATAGCACCTACCACAGTGTTTCTCAACTTTAGCTGCACATTGGAACCACCTAAGAAGATTTTAAAAGTCCAGATCCCCAGGTTCCAGCTCAGGCTAATTGCACTGAAAACTCTGGGTGTGGAAACCAGGCATTAGCAGTTTCTATATTTTCCTAGATGTTTCCTATGTCCAAAATGCAGCCACAGTTGGGAATCCCTGCACTAAGTAAGGTCTTATCTTTAGCTTTTGTGTTGAAGTCCTTTACTAAAGTTCCTGGCATGAAGGCAGTACGATGTAGGAATCAGACAAATCTGAGTTTGAATCCTGATCACACCACTTATTCATATGAACTTCATAAGTTATTTAATTAGTGTCCATGCATCTCATGTCCTCACCTGTAAAGCCAGGATAGCAATATCTAACTAATATTTTGTAAATATTAAATGAGTTAGCTTATGCAAGATACTTGGCCCTTAGTAGGCCCTCTGGATATGTGCTTTCTATGGCTCTCTGACTGCCCCTTCCTTTCTTTCACATGTGCTCAGAGTTCTTGTTCTGTCTATACCCCATCCCCAGAAAAATGCCTTTCTTTCTCTCCATCTTTTCTCTGTATCTGTATTTTCTCTCTTAGCTTTAATTTTCAGTCCAAGTCAAATAATTCCTCTATTTAGTTCTTTGACTTTCCTTCTGTGCTGTGAGCTCATTTTTTAGGTAAAACATCTTCTGATGTGTGTCTGTAGCACCCAGGATTCTTACATTTCAAACCACAGAAACTGACTCTTATGGATTTAAGCAGAAAAGCAACATATTGAAAATATATTGGCTAGCTCCCAGCATCCTTGGGAAAGCTGTAAAACCTGGTTGGAAAACAGACAAGATTGTAGGAAGGTTCCATAGCCGGGACTCTGGCCAAAATCACTCAGCAAAATTGCTGAATGCTAGATCCTGCGACTGCCATCACCTCTGAAATAATTCTCTCTTAGCCTTGCATTTTTGTATCGCTAACTTCAGATTCAAACTTCAGAACAGGCATGTCTTTTGGGCCAAAGCCAGTGTCACAACTGTATCCTAGCAGCAAGAGAGGCAGGGAAACAAATGTGGCTTTTCTTTTTTTACTTCTGTAGTGGGAAGTGGGCCCCTACCTTCTAATAAGACTTACACAGTGGGGAAATTCCAGTTATGGGATGAGCACTCAAAAATGGCAAATGCCCACTACCATGTCCTATAAGGACCTCATACTTAGCATGCCCAAACCAATCTGAATTCCACCATACATATCGCTGCCAATATTGTGCTTGCAAGTTGGTTGCCTTCAGTGAATGATATCACAGCTCTCTGATATTTCTTGAGTAATTTCCATAATCTATGGATTTGCTTTTCCTCTTCTTTAGGTTAGAGCCTACTTCTTCAGTCTTCTACCTATATATCCACCTGCAACAAATGTACACAGTGGGAGCCTTCTTATCCTTTAAGACTCATCTAAAAATGACCTCCTCCTTGGGTCCTCTTTTCTAATCCCTTAGTTAGGATGACTTTTTCCCTCTTTTGTCCTCCCACAGCACTAAATTCTGCATTAGCTTATTTGTTTATATGTGACTTGCCCGTGCTATACTGTTAACTCTGAAATCAGAGATACATCCTATTCTATTTATCTTTGCCTCCCGATCACCTAAACTCAATGCCTTGTACTTAGTAAGTCACTCAAAATATGATTAGTTAGTTGAAATGATTCATGCTAAAGTAAGTTTTATCCTATTATTGATAACTATACATATCACCAAATCAGGCACCATTGAATATTGTTTTGCAATAAAGCTTGCATTGTTGTTTTATGTTACTAAAATTTGCTGATAAAGCCATAATACATCAGTGACTATAAGATGCATCCTGATCTCTTAGATGTAAAAATATTTTAAAAAGAGCACCTTAGCGTGGCCACCATAGCTCTTATGAACCAGGAGTTCAAAGTTCAGTTTCCTGGTCAGGGCACATGCGCAGGTTGCAGGCTTGATCCCCAGTGTGGGGCATTCAGGAGGCAGAAGATCAAGGATTCTCTCTCATCATTGATGTTTCTATCTCTCTCCCTCTTCCTTTCTTCCTGAAATCAATAAAGATGATATTTTTTAAAGTGTACCTTAGAATTTTTTTAAAAAAATACAATAGTTATCATTATGGTTTAATAGCAATAAAATTTATCCTAAAGAGACATTACTTATGGATAATTTGCAGTATATTTAAAAGCAAATAATTATTTTGGAGCAGCTTCTCTGAAATTCTAAAGCATGGATACTCACACTAATCCACTTATGCTTCATTAAGTTTTGATGTTTATGCATTTGACCAGTGTATTTGTTGTCAAGAGATATTTTCTTGAAGTATTATGGATTTAAGGTATTGTGGTATTCTTTAGGTATCATGGCTTGGGTCTAAAATTTATGAGGATTCATTTTAAATTACATGAATCAAATGTCAGGGTTATTTTCGTTGTTTTCTGCCCTCTCAAATCTGATACTCTGTGAGGAGTTTGGGAGAGAAGCATAGGGTTCATGACTCTTGACCTAGTATGAGGGTGGGCAGGAAGAAGAGAAGAGTATAAGTAAGTGGGTGGATGCAGGGAGTTCTGATGAGGGCAAGTTTTCTAGGAGAAATCACCTCACCATGAGACCCACAAATAATATATACAATGTTTTATATAGGCAAAAAGAAAATGTTGCTTCTTACTCCGCTTGCCTTGGGTTTGCTCTCCATCATGCCTCTGACAGTCCCTGTTGCACACAGGTGATAAGAGCTACACAGATATTTCAGCTCAATTTATCAAGAGCACGGAAACAGGAAAGAGATGAATGAATGCTGATATGTTCATTAAAATGTCTTCTATAGCCGAAACCGGTGTGGCGCAGTGGATAGAGCGTCAGCCTGCAGACCGAAGGGTCCCAGGTTGGATTCTGGTCAAGGGCATGTACCTTGGTTGCGGGCACATCCCCCCCAGTGGGGGGTGTGCAGGAGGCAGCTGGTCAATGTTTCTCTCTCATCGATGTTTCTAACTCTCTATCCCTCTCCTTTCCTCTCTGTATAAAATCAATAAAATATATTAAAAAAATAAAATGTCTTTTATATATTCTATTGCTTGCTGTGTGATTTTGCTTAAAAAAATTATGGACTAACAGAAATATTTTCAATGTAATGTTCTCTTTTTCTTTTTCCTTCCCTCTGCCCAGTCCCCTTTCTCTGGGCCATATCAAGTTGATTCCACTTTTCGCTGGGTAAATAAGGCAGGATCCTGCACAGAGTTCCTTTCCTCCAGAGGTGGATAAGGGAATTTATCAACCTTATGTCCATCCCATCCCCCTCCCTCCCACACAGATACTCAAAATAACTGCAGAGTCATTGTACCAGAGGCTCCCTCAGCCAGCAGGATTTCATAATAAGGCAAGTGGGGAACAGACTCTTCTGGGTGAAAATGTAGCTTTGCTGCTTTTATTTTGTTTAACCACAGACATTTTGTCATTTCAAGAACCTGAGACTACTCTGAGGCATGGTTTGCTTGAAGGTCTCAGTGAATGTAGTTAGTGGATATAAAACTCATTTAGCCAAAATGCCATATCTGTTTTGGGAAGCCAAAAAAGCCCCTTCCCCATTTTTAAGACAAATGCTCCCTGAAAATATTGACATTTTACTTCATTATTTAAATCCAGCTGCAACTATGGGGACCCTCAGATTGATATTTATTTGGCCTGATTTCCCCTTCACTAGAAAGAGCACTATTAACACTGTCGTGAGCAGCTTTCACAAGAGTAATAGCTGTTGACTTCTCTTTAAATTTGGGAATAATGTGTTCCTTATATAACAAAATATTTCAGAAAGCACCAGACTGCAGGAGAGAGTGTGCTTATCAAAAATAAGGTTTTTAGTATAGGAATAAATTATTTAAATCATGTTGCTTTCACCAGCCTGGAGGACAAAGCTAAGGAGGTAGAAGCCTGGGGAGTGAATGAGATTTAAGGTTTCTAGCCTTCAGTTAAAAAATATCTTGAAGGCAATCTCTTATTTTAGGAGTGTTAAACTCTGATTTATGGATAACACAGAAAAGTTTGTGTTATTTGGTAGTTTCAATCTTTTGACTGCAATGTCTTCAAAGAAGTCTGTAGTTCAGTGTTTCTCCCAAGTGTGGTTCTGGAGCAGGAACATCAGCATCATACGGGAACTTGTTAGAAATGCAAATGCTCAGTCCTTACCCTGACGGGACCTGATGGATGAAAAACTCTGGGAATGGGGACCAGCAGTTTATATTTTAACAAGGCTTCCAGGAGATTCTCATGTACATTCAAGTTTGAGAACTAATGGCCCAAGACAGTGGTCCTGTCGGCATGATTTTCTGAAAGAATATACCTTCCCCCCATATTGATAATTTAAAATTGGTTTATCAGGTAAATAAGCTTCTTGTCTACTCCCATCTACTGTGTTTCCCTGAAAATAAGACATCCTCCAAAAATAAGACCTAGCGCATGAAAAGATAAGACATCCCCTGAAAATAAGACCTAGCGCAACTTTGGGAGAAAAAATTAATATAAGATACTGTCTTATTTTCGGGGAAACAGGGTAATATATCTACAGATACCACTTGAGAATAGACAAGTGCATGAATTTAAAGTTATCCGTATATACAGATGGTAGAAATCCTGTTTACTATTAGTTATTCATCATTCTAACACCGGTCAGTATCACAAATAAATTATTTGGACAACCTGAGGCAAGGAAACCAATTGCAATCTTAAGCATCCTGGAGGATGGGGGTCTTTCTAAAATGTAGCCACTCCCACACATACAATTCTTAAACCTCACCACCTGCACCTTTGTAAATAATGTTCCCTTTACTTGGAACACCGTTCTTCCTATTTTACCCGCCTTACTCCTACTCCTTCCGTCCTGAGGAAGCCTTTCCCAACCCCTAAACTGGCACCTGGTTTTTAGCTAGCCCATCACTTGTATCAGCATGCAATTTTATAATTATTTTCTTGTATCTATATGCACTAGCTTAGATCCCACTTGAGTGGAGGGTTGTCTTTAGTAACTGTATACCTTAGTACCTAGCACAGTGCCTGTCTTAAATTGGGGCTTAGTAACATTCTGATTAAATAAATGGATTAAATACCACTGACCTCATATATGGGCAACTTGTCAGTGCTCAGAAAGAAATTAAAACATTAACTGTGCTCTCAGATATCACCCTTGTATGATAATCTCTCTCCTCTTTTAGTTTTAGTTTGTCTTCATTAAAGAATAAAACGATCCAGAGATTATATCAGCAGTAAACTGTGTTTTATATATGCTATTCAAAAGATAAGAATGTGGGGTTAATAGAATCCTAGGAGAGCTAACTTGAAAGGACTTCATGTTTTTGTTTTTTGAAGAATTGTCATACATCCTGTTTTATTTTATAGACGTGCATCTATCTACCTCAGGCTAAATGTGTGTTTCAGGAATGTTTCACAATTGTAAACAGCAAGAAAGGTAATGAGTGCTTCAAAAGGATATTGAAGGCAGAGATATGGTCCTCATACCTAGTAAGATAATTGAATGAATGAAGGCTGAATGCTGATAATTTGGAAGCTAGATGAAATGCAGGGAAAACTCAGTAGTCTAATAGAAATAAAACAAAAGGGATAAGCACAGTTAAATGAAACAAATTAATGAAATTATGCGAATGAACATAAGAGGGCCAGGTGTCATGGACTGTTATTTGCCTACTAAATGTTTTGGGAAAAACTGCTATTATAAATAGTTAGAAATAATTTGCACGGTGAGTTCTAAAATATTCACAACTTGATATCACAGTTCCAGATCGTTTGGTCCTTCAGTTCTTGTGGATTAGAAGGCATCTTTCTTTCTCCCTGTCTGGTATGTGTCCAAATGACCGTGAACTAATTGGCAAACTGGAATTTTTTTTATTTTTATTTTTTGCGGGACACTGAACACAAGTACTAATATTGTAGATAGGAAGAATGGGTAACCCTATCTCTAAGGACACTTTGAAAAATCTGTTCTTAAAAACAATTTAAGACCAGATTTAGACGGTTGTCCATAATCCTTTTCAGAAAGAATAGGGTTGTTCTAAAAGATAGCATGCAAATAGTGGCAGCCTGGGTGTCATGGTGTTGGGATACCTAGGGAATGAAACCATCATTTTAATACTTCTAGCTCTTTACTGCCAATATTCTTGGATGATGAACTCAGGGAAACACATGGAAGAAGAAGTGATTATGTCGGAAGGGAAGAAAAAAGTTCTTATGTGAATGCTTACTATTAAAGCTAGGACTCATACGCAGAAATCTAAGAGTGATGCATGCACTGTTTTGTGTAAGGCATCACTCAGAGAACTTGTCCTGTTAATTAAGAGACAGACTTTTCTTACCCAGTCCCTGCTGAGAGGCAAAATAATGTCTTAACTCCTTACATCAGAACTAGAGAAAGGGACAGTTTTATCAAAAAACTGTTTACTAATTTGGAAATCAGTATGTCAAATCAGGACATTTCATTAAACAGGAATACCCCAGCCTGCTAAGGCTAATACCCCAGCCTTAGTTGGATTTCATTGACAGGTCAGCTGGTTACTGCCACCAAATTGCTTCTCTGTTATTTATGCCCAGCTACTCTTGTTAACTCAAAACATAATCCTGTTTATGAAAGTCGAGTCAGTGTGTGTCCATCAATGTCATCTCCCACACTCTTCCCTACACTCTAACCTATTCATAACTGGGGATTTGGGGTTGGAAATTTAGCGCACTGTTTTTCACCTGGGTCCTAATATAACATTTTGAATCACAGAATCAAAGATTTACATAGGAAGTTGAGGTCCATGTATTAGTCATCAAAGAACAGGTGATAGAAAGGGTGAATACGTACTTTTAGGTTTAGAAAGACGAGGTTTTATTTATATTCAATTGTCTTAAATGTGTGACATCTTTTTTAAAAAAACATACTGCAAAGTACCTGCAAAAAAAAAAAATAAAAAGCTTATTTGTAGAGTGTGTAAAATCAAATGTGTTTATTGTTTAGGACTTCATTTTACCAAAGTGCAGATGCTCAGTGACTTTAAGGAAGTCAGATTTTGACTTATTCCATAGTCGATCCTGCCTGATACACTATAAATGCATTTTCTTTGACAGATTTATTCCTTCAACTGTTCTGAGTTTAATTGGGGCCCTCTGTATAGACCACGGACAGCTTTGGGAAATGTGGCTGTTATTTATAGAACACCATAAGCCTACACTGTACTTTCAATAGAGCTTAAATTGGACTGAATCTCTCATGCTACCAGCTCTGGGTTCTTTTTGGAGGAAGGGGAAAATTCACTGCATTTTTTTTGCCCCTGTGCTTGTAATATTAGGAAATGAAATGGCCCTAAAATGCATTTTTATTTAATGAGAGAAGTGGGAGAAAAAGAAAAGAAGTAAAATGGAATAATGGATTTTTGAGAATTTATTTATAAGAAAATGCAGTATAACTAAATTATACGGAACAAAATTGTTTCAACAGGTTCCTGTGTGAGATTTTTACAGTGAAAACTGGAGATTAGAGGGCAGTCAGACACCCACTTGTCAGAGTGCTTTCTTTTGAACTGTCTGGAAGGCCAAGGGGAAAGAATGGGTTATATGGAAATGTGAGATATGTTAGTGGGAGTGGGGAATTAGAGGTATGTGAAGAGTAAGGAGACAACATTAGGTTGCTGGAATATTAGAGAAATAAGACACTGTGGGTTCACAAGTGGATAAAGAGAAAAAGAGAAGCGTGAAGAGGAAAGCACCAAGAGAAGAGGTGGGCAAGGAGGAGGAGGTAATGATTCTTACCCACAGAGTACATTTGTGAATATAAAGACATCTTAATCATCTCATCAGTACAGGGAGCATTATCTGTGTGGTCAGAGATAAGAGTATGTTTTTATCACACACACAAATAGGCTTTGGATCATAGCAGGTCTCTAATTAGAAGGTTCTAGTTGGATATCTCCATCCGGATGGGACTGTCCGGCTGGTATGGAATGAGTTGAGGATCAGAAAGGGACTGAAGACCGATGGGCCTAAAGCCTTAGCTCTGTTATGGCAATGAGTTTCCTTGATCCCCATTGAAAAAATTTTATGGGCCTCTAAATATTGCTCATTTTCCAAGAGTGTCTAGGAAATATTTTAACAAAAGCACCATAACTAATCTATCTGATGTGAGTCTCCAGCAGAAACTTAACAAATGTCCATTTAGGAGAGAGGGAAAAAAACTATGCTCAGGGTCTTAATTAAATGTCATGTTAATTTTATGAAATCTAGGTTTTAAATATGAAGCCGCTGGACTTGTAATAACACTGTACTTTGCTTCCTTTGAAGCAGGATGATTATCATACCCTCTTTCATCACTTACCTTTCCTACCCCCTAATATGCAGTGAGTAGGCATCCTATATAGCTTTTAAAAATATGTTTTTATTTATTTCAGAGAGGAAGGGAGAGGGAGAGAGAGATAGAAACATCAATGATGAAAGATACTCATTGATTGGCTGCCTTCTGCATGCCCCCCACCACTGGGTATTGAGCCTGAAACCTGGGCATGTACCCAGGCCAGAATTGAACCATAACCTCCTGGTTCATATGTCAATGCTCAATCACTGAGCCCGTGTTTTAAGTGAGCAGAGAAACTTTCAGACAGGCTTTGGAGGAGGAAAACTCATAGTCTTTTCATATATCATTACTAAAAATTAGACCTGGAGTTTAGCACAATTATTTATTCACTTGTTTTCTTCTTCCCTTCCTCTATCCTTTGATTCTGATTCTGTTGGCCTTTCTCAAGATGAACAGAATCAGAATCTGTAGTAGGACATCCCAGGAATTTGGATTTTTGTTACCACTTCCACTATCCTGATGTCATCAGGCCAGCAGTCTGTGAACATCATTAGAGGTTTTCAAAGTTTGCAGAGGTTTCAAAACCAGATCGAACAGAGTGATCATAGATGATTTCAAATACAGTTAGATCATAGATTATTCCAAATACAGTTAGATGATTTCAAATACAGTTAGAAGACCTTTAAATTTGCATCAGAGCTTTTCTTTTTTCCTTTTGGTGTGTCTAAGGTTTAAATTCCTTATACAGGATTATTTAGTAAGAACAAGTGAACAGGGAGAAAGTAAGAAGGCACCTGATGAACAGCGCCCAGAAGGAATGGGCAGATTTTGGTATATTCTTTACAATCCTGCTAAGGGTTGAGCTTACTGAAAAACTAAGAGTTTATTTTTAAATAGAAGAAGGATGTTAGAATAAGCCTAAGACACATACTTGGAAGAATTAATGGCAAGGACACTTTGCTGTTACTAGTATGCGAGAAAAGTCCAACAATTTTACAATACCTTAATAGAAAGCTAGGAAAGCAAGTTTCTTAAAATGTTCCTCTCCAAAATGAGTATCTTGGACATGACACAAAATGTCCAGCACACAACCAAAACATGAATAATAGATGAGTTTGTTGTAACAAGCTTATCTAACATCCTTCTTCTATTTAAAAATAAACTGTTTTGTTTTTTTTAAAAAAAAAATCAGGAGATAGAGCTGTGGATAGGGGGCAGGGTGATAAAATTCTGGATAGTGGCCAAGAAAAACAGTATAAAAATTATATTGAGTACAGATTTTTACATAGTTTTACCATCTGTCTTTGATGACAGATCTAGGCTTGCTTCAAGAAGGATTATGTCAGATAAATCCTAAAGGTTGTTTCCAGAGTTTGGTTTTCTCTTCACCAGGTACTTTACAACTCAAACATGGAAAGAATGGAATAAGGAAGGCTTTGGGAAGAGTGGAAAGCTCTCTTCAAATATGAAAAGTTAGCAAGTGGAATAGAAAATAGCTTTGCCCTAGCTTTCGAGTACTGAGTTACAATGACAGTTTTAAATTACACAAAATAGCGGCTCTTCTCAATACAAGTAAGAACTAGCTCACAAATAGCTAGCACTGTCCTCCATTAAAATAGGTTGTCATACTGATATTTAGCGCTATTTCTGGGGGAGTTTTATTAGCAGAGCCTGATGGTTTTCTGTCAATTATTTTGTACATAACTGCAGTGGGAGGGAGACTGAACTTTTGAACTAAGGTTGGAAGGGAAGGTGAGAGAATGAGGCACATATTGTCTTAGGCTGAGTTACACCAGAAGTAGACTCTCAGGCAAGGATTGAAATGCAATTTATTAATTGAGGAGGTGGTCCTAGGGGTATCAGTAGGAGGATGGGGGTGTGAGTCTTTCTGGGGACCTCTGGAACACACTTCAGAATTGTAATACCCCAGATGTAAGGAGACAGAGGTATCTTTCCTACATTCTCATCTTTCCTGCCTGGGAGATGCTCTCTGGGATACTATACCCAGAAATCCTGGTCTATCATGTGCAGGTGGAGAATCATAGGTCCTTGATTGTTCATGGAGTACTTGACAAAAGTCAGTGATGTGACTGGAGCAGGACAGCATTTGCTACAATTATAAAATTAAGCTGATCTGAACTTAGTGCTTACCTCTTCTTATTATCTCTGTTACTGGAGGCAACTTGTGTAGCCTCTGTGGGTGTATTCCTTATCTTCAGGTCAGAGATGACATTGATACATTACAAGGTAAGTGTCAAAATAAAATCAAATAAACGTAAAGCACCTAACACATAGAAGAAAATTTTACATATAGTTTTTGTTATTATAAGAATAAATTTTCCTTCTCAGACCTAAAATTTGTCCAATCCAAAAATAGTTAAAGCATTAACATTTTAAATGTCAGCAAAATACTTTACAGGTAATACAAATGCTAAAGGGAAGAATTAAAAGTAACATAGAATTTTCTTTCTACATATAGCAACTAATAAGTATTAAATATTTATTGACTATCAAGTAAATGGTACTACTAAATTCAAAATGAACGTAAGTGCCTATTCAAGGCTTGACTTAAGCAGCATTTTCTCTAGGCCACTGCCTTTGTAGCAGTAGAAGATGAAATTATTTTACAGCTAGACTGAGACAGTTTTATGCTTATGTTAAGGACTGCCTCAATATCTGACAGACTCTTGTCCAAGGTAAGGACAATGGGCTAACTCAGTGGTCGGCAAACTCATTAGTCAACAGAGCCAAATATCAACAGTACAATGATTGAAATTTCTCTTGAGAGCCAAATTTTTAAAACTTAAATTATATAGGTAGGTACATTGTTATTAACTTAATTAGGGTACTCCTAAGCTGGCCTTTGCTATAAACACAAGGGGCCAAAGAACCGCATGTGGCTCGTGACTACAAATCATTAGTTAGCCCAACTACTGGGCTAATTAATGATTTGTAATGTGCTGTTTAAAGTTTGAAACTCTCCTGGCAGCACCTAGGACTGGTTTATTTTATTTAATCTCCCCCCCCCCACCCCGCAGCTTTATTGAAATACTAGTAGCCTTGCGCACAAACCTGTGCACCAGTAGCTCTCTGCGGGTCCTGACTGCTCTGTGCCTGCTGCCCAGAGGCTCTCCATGGCCCAGAGGCCTATCCACAGCCAGGCATGGAATGCTTGCCTTGTCGCCAGGGTTACGACTCAAGCATCCCCCACCCCCGCAGGCCACTGCATGCCCACTGCCCAGAGGCTCTCTGTGGCCGGAGTGGAATGCTTACCTTGTTGCCATGGCAATGAAACAAGTATTCTGCCAGGCTGCTCATGCTGCCCACTCTCAGCGGCTGCCCCCCCCCCCCCCCGGGACTGGGGGACTCTGGCGGGGCTGAGAGGACTGAGCACTGCCATCTTATGGCTATGGGCGACACCATCTTGTATGGAGTGAGGTTAATTTGCATGATACCCTTTTTTTAGATAGGACTAGAGGCCTGGAGTATGACATTCATGCACGAAGTGTATCCCTCAGCCCAGCCTTCGCCCTCTCCAATCTGGGATCCCTTGAGGGATGTCTGACTGCCCATTTGGGTCTGATCCAACTGCCTGTTTAGGCCCAATCCAGGTAGGATCCGTTTAGGCCCTACCTGGATCGGGCCTAAATGGACAGTCAGACATCCCTCTCACAATTCAGGACTGCTGGCTCCCAACTGCTCGCCTGCCTTCCTGATTGCTCCTAACCATTTCTGCCTGAAAGCCTGATCACCCTCTAACTACTGCCTTGCCAGCCTGATTGATGCCTAACTGCTCCCCTGCCAGCCTGTTTGCCCCTAACTGCCCTCCCCTACAGGCCTGGTCACCCCTAACTGCCCTCCCCTGCAGGCCTGCCCCCCCAATTACTCTCCCCTGCAGGCCTGGGTCCCCTCCCCCCCAAATATCCTTCTTTGTAGTCCCAGCCCCCCCACAACTTCCCTCTTCTGCTGGCCTGGTCACCCCTAACTGCTCTCCCATGCAGGCTTGATCGCCCCCAACTGCCCTCCCTTACGGGCTTGATCCCTCCCAGTTGCCCTCCCCTGTAGGCCTGGTCCCTCCAAACTGCCCTCCCCTGCTGGCTTGGTCCCTCCCAACTGCTCTCCCCTGCTGGCCATCTTGTGGTGGCCATATTGTGTCTACATGGGTGCAGCCATCTTGTGTGATGGAGTGACAGTCAATTTGCATATTACTCTTTTATTAGATAGGAAAATTTACCTATAACATTGTATAAGTTTAAGGTATATAACATAATTAATTGATATATGTATATAACATGAAGTGCTTACCACAATAAGTTTAGGGAACATCTATTACCTCACATAGTTACAAATGTTTTATTTAATAAGAACTTTTAAGATCTACTTTATTAGCTGTTTTCAATTATGCCTTACAGTATGATTTATAGTTACTATGATGTACATTATATCCTTAGGTCTTATTTATCTTAAAACTGAAAGTTTGTGCCTTTTGACCACCTTCACGCATTTCTGCCAACCTCTACCCTCCTTCCTGTCTCTAGTAACCACAAATTTGTTCACTGTTTCTATGAGTTCTGTTATTATATTATACATATAAGTGATAGTCTTTCTCTGTCTGATTTGTTTTTCTTGGAATAATTTCCTCAATGTCCATCCATGTTGTTGTGAATGGCAGAATTTGGTTATCACACTTTTTATGCATTAATTTATCTATGGACACAGTTGTTTCTATCTCTTGGCTCTTGTAAATAATGCTGCTATGAACATATGGATGTACATATCTCTTTGACATAGTGCTTTCATTTGCTTTCGATATATAACCAGGATTGGAATTTTGAGTAATAAGATAGTTCTGTTTTTTGTTTTTTGTTTTTTTCAGGAACTTCCATACTGTTTTCTTTAGTGCCTATACCAATGTACATTCCCACCAACAGTGCACAAGAATTCCTTTTTCTCCACATCCTCGCCAACAGTTGTTTTTGCTTGTCTTTTTCATAATAGCCATTTTAACAGGTGTGAAGTGATATCTCATTGTGGTTTTGATTTGTATTTTCATGATAACTAGTGATGTTGAGCACCTTTTCATGAACTATCTGGTTGGCCATCTGTATATCTTCTTTGGAGAAATGTATATTTGGGTTTACCTTTTTACCTATATTTTTGAATATACTGTATTTGTTTTTTCTTTATTGATTAAGGCATTATTACATATGTGTCATTATCTCCCCCCATTAAAATTTGATCATTTTATATTTTTGCTGTTGAGTAGTATGAATTTTTTATAGATTTTAGATATTAACCCCATATCAGATATGTAGTTTACAAATATTTTCTCCTATTTCATAGGTTGCCTTTTTTGTTTTGTTAGTTGTTTCCTTTGTTTTGCAAAAGCTTTCTAGTTTGATATGATCTCATATATTTATTTTTTATTTTGTTGCTTGTGCTTCAGATGTCATATCTAAGAAATCACTTGCCAAAAGCAATGGAAAAGGGCTTTCTTTCTGTTTTCTTCCATGAGTTTTATATTTTTCTGGTCTTACGTTTAAGTAATTAATCCATTTCAAGTTAATTTTGGGGAGTGCCATAAGATAGTGGTCTAGTTTCATTTTTTTTTTTTTACATGTGAATATCCAATTTCCACAGAACCATTTATTGAAGAGACTGTCTTTTGTCCACTGAGCCATCTTGTTTTCGTTGTGAAATATCATTTGACCACATATGTAAGGGCTTATTTCTGGGATCTCAATTCTGTTCTATTGATATGTGTCTTTTTAAAATGCCAGTACTATACTATTTTGATTACTATCTATAATAATCTATAATAATATTTTGATTACTATCTATTCTCTATAATAATAAAAGCATAATATGCTAATTAGACTGAACAGCCAGACGACCTTCCAGATGTCCTTCCAGATGACCTTCTGGACGAAGCTGGGGCTGCGAGGGCCTAAGAAAGCCACAGCAGCTGCAACCAACCAGCAGGCTGTGGCAGATGGGCGGTGCCTCCCTCTTCGAGGAAGCCCAAGTCCTGGGTGCTGATGGCTGGAGGGAAGCCCAGGACCTGGAAGTCAGGGGAAGGAAGGTCTACTCTTGTATAAATTTTGTGCATTGGGCTTCTAGTAGTTTTATAAGAAACTATGATACTATCAGCTTTGTTCTTTCCCAAGATTTCTTTGGCTATTTGTGGTCTTTTTTTTGGCACCAAAAAACTTTTTAGGATTATTTGCCTCAAAATTTGTAAAAATTTTGGTTATACGACATCTGTATAGAAATTCCCTTAAGGAGATACTGGTGCTCTGGAGCATGGCAAAGGGAGAGCGTAGTTACTATGATGTACATTATATCCTTAGGAGTTGGTCCGAAGGTTGTGGGTTATTGTTAAGCTGATTAACATTATATCCTTAGGACTTATTTATCTTAAAACTGAAAGTTTGTACCTTTTGACCATGATGGTGCTCACTGGCTGGAGTGAGGCAGAGGGGGTGTGAAAGTATAGCACCTGCTGACAAGAGAGAAAAAAAAATGAAACTAAAAAAGAAAAGGGAAAAAAGGGAAAAGACAAAAGAAAATGGGGAAAATGATGGTGTTCATTGGTTGGAGCATAAAGATGTCATCCATATGAAAAGAAAAAAAAATAATACTTTGCTGGCTTTAGCAAGGTAGAGGGAGCGGAGGAAGCTGGTTCCCAGAAGCCTCTGACCCTAGAGTGTATTCCATCAAGCTCCTGTCCCTCAGACCAATTGTTTTAAAATTAAGAAATGAGTCTCCTTCACATGAATTCTGGGCACTTTTCAAAGGGATACTTCTGCATTGAGCCCTGGGGAAGGTGAGTCTGTGTGTGGGCCCTTTAAAAGCCATCCCATAGTTTGCCACAGCCCTTTAGGTCATGTACATGAGCCCTGTTAGTTTTCGGAGTCAGATGTTTTGGGGTATCATCTCTCCGGTGTTAGTCTTAAAAGTTGGGGTGCCTAATGTGGGACATGAACCCTTTCTCCTCAGGGAGAAGCTCCAGGTTATGAGTTCCCTCAAAATTGTGGGCTCACTAATTCATGGGTGGGGTTTACAGTAAGACTGTATTTCAGCATTTCCTACCTTTGATGTACTTTGCCCCTTGTTTGCATGATTGAAGGAGTTATTTCATTAGAACTAGTTTCTTTTTCAGGGCAAATTATTCACCATATAACTAGATGCACTGTGTCTGTGGGAGGAGGTGAATTCAGTATCTTCTTACATTGCTATCTTGAACCAAAACCCAAAACATTGTACAATAGCTTAAAACAACCACTTATTATTGCTCATGAGTCTAGGGCAGTGGTTGGTAAACTCATTAGTCAACAGAGCAACAAACCACGGCTCGTGAGCCGCAGTTTGCCGACCACTGGTCTAGGGTAACCTGAGAGGTTTTCATGAGCTGGGCCAAATACATCTGACGTAAGCTATGTTTGTTCATGCACCTATAGTCAGTGGTTAGGTTGACTGGTGCTGGCTGGTCTAGGATGGCCTTGACTGGGATGGCCTACTTCCATATGATCCCATCTATCAGCAGACTACTTTGGACCTGATTTCTGATAGTTGCAGGATCCAGGAGCAAAATCAGAACTACGTAAGTACCTTTACAAGCCTCTGTTTGCAACAAGTTTATTGCTCTGAAGTTTATTACTGGCCATAGCAAATTAAATGGCCAGGCTCAAAGTTAGTGTGAGAGGGCACTATCAAATGGCATGGATATAATGATATATGAAAAATTGGGGTTAGTAGTGCAATCAGTCTGCCACACTCTATCATATATTTATTGAGAACATGTGGTCCAGCACACTATTCATGCACATAGTATATATGCCACAGGGATCTGTTGCTAATAATGCTCAGTAGTTGAGAAAAATTGCTTTTTGTAGTCCTCATTATTCTCTGATTAATGGTTCCTTGAAGGTACCCTTTCAAAAACCATCTGTCACTGACATGGTGTTGGCAGACACTGTGGTAACTTTCTGACAACCCATGCTTTCCTCTCCTCCTTCCCAATGTAGATTCTGTTTTCTGTGATGTGCCTTTCCTATATGGGCACAGATTTATACACCACTTTCAATTTTTCAGAGAATAAATATGACTGGGTGGAAATACATTTAGACTTTTATGGGAACTAATGAATTCTTACCATCCCTCCTCTCTTCATCCATATCTTCTTTTCATATGTTTATTTTATATCAGAATTTATACAGTCTTCTTAGTGTATTCATTTTGGAAACATGTATTATTAGGATAAAAATTATTTAAAAATTTACAATCATAGTTTCTTCAATTATTTTGAAGTGTGTTTGCTGCATTGCAAACAAGGCCTTTGCAAACTAAATCCATATTAGTCAATGTTACTGTTGTAATACAATGGTATCTGAATACTTGAATACTTGTTGAGTATCTGTTGCAAATGAAACTAACTGAATAAAGATTAGAATAGTACAAAGTTGTTCCCTTCAATGAATCAGAAGAATAAAACTTCTCTAAAAGGTCTAGTTTCAACTTTACTTTTACAATTACTTGCTCTTATTCTCTAACATATTGTTCACCCTTTTTTCCCAAGTACTCTGTACAATCATTTTTCAAGTAATTTCATTTAAGACTTGAGATGATTATATCTATATTCAATTCATAAGTGTCTCCAAAATTGTGTGCTTTCTTAATAGTTTAGTTATGGTGAGTAAAGTAAAATCATTTTTTACCACATTCTGCCTTCAAGCATTGTTATATTTAATAAAACTGATATTGCTGGTTAAGAAAAAATATGACTTGATATTCACTAGTTCTTCTAATAAGGTAATATTTACAAGAATAAAAACAATGTAAAAATTAACAAAGGAAAAGCTAGATAGCTCTGATTGCATGAAAATTCCAAATTTCTGTACAGTGATAATAATGAAAATTCACCATAACTAAAATTAATATTAAAATATAAGTGCAATATATAATAAAGAACTGCTGTATTTTCATATTAAAGATGTTAATAAAACTATGAGAAAACCTAACTTCCCAGTAGAGGATGTAGACTATGTTTATGAATAAATTACAAAAGAATAAAAAACATAAATGTTCAATATATTTACATGTAAATTGATAAACTGCAGTTAAAATGAATGGTAAGGTAATGAGATAGCAGTTTGACTATCAAATTAGAGAAAACTGATATAAAATAAAACTCCATGTAGCTCTGGTGCTCTTAGAAAGGCATATTCTTACATTGCTCATGGGAGGAAACATTGGGATAATCCTTTTGGAAAGCAATTTGGCAATGTCCTAAGAATCTTAAATACATTTCTATCTCTTGATTGAGGCATTTAACTTATAAAAATCTATGATAAGGAAATATTTGCATATCCAGACAAAGTTTTCCAAAAGAAGATATTTGTCACAGTACTATTTATAACTAGAGGTCCAGTGCATGAAATTTTGTGTGCTGGGGAAAGGGAGTCCCTAAGCCTGGCCTATACCCTTCTGCAGTCTGGGAGTACTTGGGGGATGTCCCACTGAAGGCTTAGGCTTCTTAGCGCTGCCATGGAGGCAGGAGAGGCTCCTGCCACCACCGCTGCACTTGCAGCCATCAGGCTGGCTTGTGGCTTAGCAGAGTTCCCCCGAACTGACCACTAGGGGGCAGCTCCTGCACTGAGCATCTGCCCCCTGGTGGTCAGTGTGCATCATAGCGACTGGTCATTCCTGGGTAAATTAGGGTCAATTTGCCATTAGGGTCAATTTGCATATTACCCTTTTATTATATAGGATAGCAAAATTTTGGGAAATATCTTAAATGCCCAAGACTGCTGAAATTTTGACATAATGGATTATTACATAGCCATTAATAATCATGTTTCTGGAGAGAAACCAAGATGGCGGCCTAGGTAAGTACCTAAGCTGCTGTCTCGCACAGCAATTTCAAAACAACTAAAAGACAGAACAGACATCATCCAAAACCACAGGAAAGCTGGCTGAGTGGGAAATCTACAACTATAAAGAAGGAGAGGCTCATGGATCAGGGGAGCCACAGGCACTGAGGTAGGGAGAAGTGCACGCAGAGAAGAAGGGCAGCTGAGTGCCTGGCTGGCGGGAGGGGAAAAGAAGCCTCCAACTGCACTGAACCCCAACCCTGGCCAAAACCCCATAGACCCAGGCTCATATGGGTGGAGTCTGGACTGTAAAGAAAGGCATCGGGAGACTCAGAGACTGGGAGACTCAGAGGAGCTGGGAGTCGCAGCGGGCAGGGTCTAGAGGCTCTTGCTCACGTATGAGTGAGTGCGTGCAGTGAGGTCTGATTGCAGAGGTTGCTACGGCCTCTCCATAGCAGAAGGAGTATAAAGCTCCAAACTGCACTGAATCATAGTTCCGACTGCACTGGGATTAAAAATATTATACAGATACCCAACCCAGTTCTGGGCAAGATTCTGGGGCACCCACACTCTTACAAGGGGAAACTGGACTGTCAGGTAGACACTCAGGGGATCGCTGGAAGGCAGAGATCTGAGGTGCATGCACAAGGGCAAGGCTGACGGGAAGCCAAGACTGTCAGCTCAGCCCTGAGACTCCACCCATCCAAGCTGAGCACAGAGGCTGTTGCTATTTTGCAAGTCTGATTCTATAAGACTGTCTCCAATATAGAAGGTATTCCTGCATAGACACAGCTGATATACACATCCAATTGGCTTGAAGGTCAATTCCTCCCAGTGATCCCAACAACAATCAAGACAACTACAACAAGGCTGTACACACAGTCCACAAAGGGGAGCACCAAGAGTGTCTGTGTACCTCAGGTAACTGAGGAGTCTGACCCACTAGGCCATATAGGACACCAAGCATACAAAGCCACCCTACCAACTCAGGGAAGCAGCTAAAATGCTAAGACAAGGAAAAAGATCTCACATGAAAGAAATGGAGGAGAACAAAAGACTGGATATAGAGTTCAAAACCAGTTATAAGGTTTTTCAAGAATTTCCTAGAAAAGGTCAATAAATTTAAAGAGACCCTTGAGTATATGAAAAAGGACCAACTAGAAATTAAACATAAACTGACTGAAATAAAAAATATTATACAGAGACCCAACAGCATACTAGAGGAATGCAAGAATCAAGTCAAAGATTTGGAATACAAAGAGGCAAAGGAAACTCCTCTGGAGAAGCAAGAAGAGAATGGAATCCAGAAAGTTGAGCCTCTGGGACAACTTCAAGCAAACCAACATCAGAATTATCAGAATTATGGAGGTGCCAGAAAAAGAGAGAGTGCAAGATACTGAAAACCTATTTGAAGAAATAATGTCAGAAAACTTGCCCCACCTGGTGAAAGAAATAGACTTACAAGTACAGGAAGCACACAGAACCCCAAACAAAAGGAATCCAAAGAGGACCACACCAAGACACATCATAATTAAAATGCCAAGGGCAAAAGACAAATAGAGAATCTTACAAGCAGCAAGAGAAAAACAGTTATCCATAGTTACCTGTAAGGGAGCACCCATACGACTATTAGCTAATTTCTCAAACTATGCAGGCCAGATGGGAGTGGCAAGAAATATTCAAAGTGATGAACTGTGAGAACCTACAACCAAGATTACTCTACCCAGCAAAGTTATCATTCAGAATTGAAGGGCAGATAAAGAGCTTCACAGATAAGAAAAAGCTAAAGGAGTTCATCACCACCAAACCAGTATTATATGAAATGCTGAAAGGTATTCTTTAAGAATAGGAAGAGGAAGAACAAATTAAAGATACAAATTATGATCAACAAATACATACCTATCAACAAGTGAATCTAAAAATCAAGTAAATTAAAAATCTGAGGAACAGAATAAACTGGTGAATATAATAGAATCAGGGTCAAAGAAAGGGAGTGGATTGATTATTATCAGGAGGAAAGAAGTGTGGGGTGTGCAGGAAGAGACTGGGTTAAAATTGTACACCTGGATGAGGACAATGGTTTGGGGGAAGTCAGGGCAGAGGGTGGGGTGGGAACCGGGTGGTAGGGAGCTATGGCGGAAAAAAGGAGAAAAAAATAGTAATAATCTGAACAATAAATATTTATTAAATTAAAAAATAATCATGTTTCTGAATAATTCCAGTTTTTTTAATTAGAG
Source organism: Pipistrellus hanaki (assembly GCF_964339955.1). Classification (NCBI taxonomy): domain Eukaryota; kingdom Metazoa; phylum Chordata; class Mammalia; order Chiroptera; family Vespertilionidae; genus Pipistrellus; species Pipistrellus hanaki. The sequence goes on from NC_140524.1 coordinate 94,187,454, forward strand.
CTAATATAATCATTCAGAGAAAATTGCCCAGAATTCAGTATATTAAAATGATATATTTAGGTGACTTCATTCATTTTATTTTTTCTTAATGTTCTGGTTTCAGCAAGAAACATGTGTTTTGTTATGAAAAATGTCATTAAAATTAAACTTATATATGCCTTAAAACTCTTTTACATTTTATTAAAACCAGGTTTTCCAGATTGAACAATCTCTTCATATTTCTAGTTCATGTTTTGCATTTCTCTCCCCCCTTTCTTCTCTTTGTAACTCAACATTACCCAGAAGATCAGGTTCTCTTGTTGGGTTGAATACATGGGCCATTCCATCAAGTGATGGTGGCATGTTAATGAATTACAATGTGAAATAAGGGGGAGCTTTATTTGTAAAATACAGAAGATCCTTTGATTAGGTTCCTTTTATGTCTTACTAATTACACTCAAAGTAATATTTCCATCAGTCTATTTTGTTTGACATAAGTATTGTTTTTTGTTTCTCTTTTAATGAAATATCTTGTCCATCTTTTTACAATTTTTTCTTTATTGATTAAGGTATTGCATATGTGTTCTTATCCCCCTAGTTGCCCCAGAACCCCCTCACTCATGCCCTCAAACCCCTGGTATCTGTGTCCATTGGTTTGGCTTATATGAATGCATACAAGTCATTTGGTTGATCTTTCCCCCTTATCCCCATCCTCCCCTACCTACCTTCTGAGGCTTGATGATCTGATTGATGCTTCTCTATCTCTCGATCTGTTCTTGTTCATCAATTTATGTTGTTCATTATATTCCACAAATGAGTGAGATCATGTGATATTTATTTTTCTCTGACTGGCTTATTTCACTTAGCATAATGCTCTCCAGTTCCATCCATGCTATTGCAAATGGTAAGAATTCCTTCTTTTTTAATGCAGTGTAATATTCCATTGTGTAGATGTACCACAGATTTCTAATCCACTCATCTCCTGATGGGAACTTAGGCTGTTTCCAAATCTTAGTTATGGTGAATTGTGTTGCTATGAACATAGGGGTGCATATATCCTTTCTTATTGGTGTTTCTGGTTCCTTGGGATATAGTCCTAGAAGTGGGATCACTGATCAAATGGGAGTTCCATTTTTAATTTTTTGAGGAAACTCGATATTGTTTTCCACAGTGGCTGCACCAGTCTGCATTTCCACTAGCAGTGCAGGAGGGTTCCTTTTTCTCCAAATCCTCACCAGCACTTGTCATTTATTGATTTGTTGATGATAGCCACTCTGACAGGTGTGAGATGGTACCAGATTGTTGTTTTGATTTGCATCTCTTTGATGATTAGTGATTTTAAGCATGTTTTTATATATCTCTTGGCCTTCCTTATGTCCTCTTTCGAAAAGTATTTCGATCCGTTGCCCATTTTTTGATTGGGTTGTTTATCTTCCTTTTGTTAAGTTGTATGAGTTCCCTGTAAATGTTGGAGATTTTTCAACCCTTATCAGTGCTTCACAGACCTACAATGAACTCTCCAAAAATTCATCTGGAACAAGAAGACCCTGAATACCTGCAGCAATCCTGAGAAAGAACAAAGTAGGAGGGATCTAATACCATATATCAATCTGTATTACAAAGCCATTGTTCTCAAAACTGTCTGGTACTGGCATAAGAACAGACACATGCTAGTAGACCAATGGAATAGAATAGAGAATCCAGAAATTGACCCAAACAACTATGCTCAATTAATATTTGACAAAGGAAGCAAGAACATACAGTGAAGTCAATACAGTCTCTTTAATAAATGTTGCTGGGAAAATTGGACAGATACATACAAAAAAATGAAACTAGACCACCAGTTTACACCATACACAAAAATAAACTCAAAATGAATAAAGGACTTAAACATAAGATGGGAAACCATAAAAATCTTTGAGGAATTTGTAGGCAGCAAAATCTCAGACACATGCCGAAGCAATTTCTTTGCCAATACAGCTCCCAGGGCAATGGAAACTAAAGAGGAAATAAATAAATGGGACTAAATCAACATAAAAAACTTATGTACAGCAAAATAAATCATCAATAAAACAACAAGAAAGCCCACTGCATGGGAGAACATATTTGCCAATGTTACTATCCTTTTACTTTTAGTCTGTGTTTCTTTAAATCTGAAGTAAGTCTCTTATAGACAGCCTATGTAAGGGTCTTGTTTTGTTATCCTTTCAGCCTCCATATGTCTTTTGACTAGAGCATTGAACCCATTTGTATTTAAAGTAAGTGTTGCTAGATATGTATTGCCATTTTATTATTAATAATTTTATCTTTATTTTTCTTCTTTTTAAGAAGACCCTTTAACTTCTTTTGTAATTCTGGTTTGGTAGTGATAGGCTCCTTTAGCTTTTTCATGTCTGGGAAGCAATTTATATGTCCTTTGATTCTAAATGGTATCTTTGCTGGGTAGAGTAATTATTGGTTATAGGTCCTTATTTTTTCCATTACTTTGAATATTTCTTGACAATCCCTCAGGCTTGAAAAATTTCTTTTGATAAATCAGCTGAGAGTCTAATGGGAGCACCCTTGTAGGTAACTAACTGTTTTTGTCTTGCTGTTTTTAAGATTCCCTATTTGTCTTTAACCTTTAACATTTTCATTGTGATTTTTCTTGGTGTGGGCCTCTTTGGGTTCAGTTTGTTTAGGACTCTTTGTACTTCTTGGACTTGTGAGTCTTTTTCCTTCATCAAGTTAGGGATATTTTCCATCTTTATTTTTAATATAATTTTTCAAACCCTTACTCTCTTTCTTCTCCTTCTGGCACCCCCTGATGTGAATGTTGGTACATTTAAAGTTGGCCCAGAGGCTCCTTACACTATCCTCCATTTTGGGATTTTTTTTTTCCTTTTTGCTGTTCCAGTGGATGTTCTCTGTTTTCTTATCTTCCAAATCTCTTATTTGATCCTTTGCTTAATTTATTCCATTGTTGATTCCCTCTAATGTATTTTTCATTTCTGACTGGTTCCTTTTTATGTTTTGTATTTCCATTTATATGTTTTCTACCTCTTTATTGAGCTTTACACTTAGTTCATTTACTCTTCCCCTAAGTTCATTGAACATACTTATAACCAATATTTTAAACTCTGCATCTGCTTGTCTCCATTTGGTTTAGTTATTTTTTTGGAGGTTTTTTCCCCCTGTTCTTTTGTTTGGGCCATGTTTCTTTGACTCCTCATTTTGGCTCCTGTCTGTGTTTATTTCTGTGTATTAGGTAGAACTACTATATCTCCAAGTCTTGATAGAATGGCCTATAGTATGTGTACTCTAGGATCCAGTGGTGCAGGATCACCCTAGCTGGGCTCTGCAGGTGTGCCTCTCATGTGGGCTGTGTATATCATCCTATTGTACCTGAGCCTTGATAATTGTTGGTACCTCAGTGAGTAGGATTTACCCCTAGGCAATGAGCAACCATGACTGGCTGCAACCATAGTGGAGGATTAGCTGTGCAGGGGCAGACCTGATGGAGCAGGACTTACTTCAGTATGGATCTGGTGCCCACCATGTCTACATTTTGAGTGTGTTGATTGTGTAGGTATTTGGGTGGTGCTTCAATATGGTCTAAAGCTGTCCACCAGGTACACTGGCTCTGGGATGTTGCAGGAGGTATAGGCAAGGTTAACTGACACCTGTGCCCTGCCCAGGGTCACCCAGCATGAGCTACATAGTAATCTTCATATGGCTGCTACTTGTGCTGGGATTGGAGATTCCAGGAGAGGTCAAGCTGTGAATTGAGGCCAGATGCCACTAGTTTCCAGCCTGGGGCCACTTAGCAAGTGGTATGGGGCCCACAGAGTCCAAATGCTGCTTGTTTGAGTGCTTTTAGGAAAGTCCAAAGCATGAGCCAAGAGTGGCCATTTGTATTGAAAAGTCTTAGGTGGACATAAATGTTGGGTGCAACAGGGTCTCAGAGAATCACCGGGATGGGACTAACAGTATGAGCCAAGTTGATGGAGATTCAGGTAGGGCTGCTGTACGTTCTGTGGGGGTGGGGGAGGACTCATATAAGGAACAGTGGCCTCTTCCAGCACCTCTGCCTGGGAGAAAGATACCCCTCCCCTGATGCCAGACATTTAGTCCCTCCACATATGTCCCTGGTGCCTTTTGAGCTCATAGGAAGTGAGTTCTAGTAATTCTGTGTGTGGGCCCTTTAAGAGGAATGCCAGGGACTCCAAAAGCCCTCCATCTCAGTCAGTCATAATTTCTGCTGGTTTTTGCAGCCAGAAATTATGGGGACTTCTTTTCCTAGCAATGGAACCTTGGGCTGGAGGCCTGGTGTAGGGCTGGGATCCCCTCACTCCTCAAGGATGACCTCTGAAGCCGAGATAGACTTCCTGATTTTTATCTGGTTCTTGTCGGTGTGGGTCCAGCTCATTCCTCACCTATACCACTCCAACCAGTCCCAATTTGACCTTTTCTTTGTATCTGTAGTAGTAGGACTTCTGTTCAGCTAGATTTTGTGGTTTTGAATAATGGCTGTTCTGTACTATAGTTGTAATTTTGATGTGGGTGTGGGAGGATTCTAGAATTGCATTACCTACGTTACCATCTTCACTGGAACACATTTTTTCCTTGATTGAGATAATAGTAAGAAGATCTCTAACATCCTTTCTGTATCTTTAAAATCATGTGAATGTATGAATAATCCTGAACTAATTAAAGTCAAGATTTTTGTCCTTGGAAGCATTAAAGTACGTGTTTGAAAAATCTATATATTATTATTTTTTTAAAAAAATAAATTTTATTGATTTTCCACAGAGAGGAAGGGAGAGGGATAGAGAGCTAGAAATGTCGATGAGAGAGAAACATCGACCAGATGCCTCCTGCACAACCCCTCCCGGGGATGTGCCCGCAACCAAGGTACATGCCCCTGACTGGAATCGAACCTGGGACCTTTCAGTCCGCAGACTGACGCTCTATCCACTGAGCCAAACTGGTTTCAGCTAGATATTATTTTGAAAGTAATTATAATCACAATTCATAAGGTACTTGGTAGTTGCCCAACATTCACATTCATAAGTGCTTTAAATATTTTCATATTTAATGCTCACAACAACCCTACAAATAGATGTTATTATCCCATATTTTATATATGAGAGACCTGAGACTCAGAGAGATGAAGTAACTCACCAAAGTCCCACAGCCAGTAAATTGAAGCTTGGTTCTTTTTTATTCCAAAGCCCCTTTTTGGGACCATTATACCTATTTCAAGGCTCCTCGTATTTTAATGTGTGTAGGAATCACCTGGGAATCTTGTTAAAATGTGTATTTTACTTTGCTAGGTGTGGAGTGGGATTTGAGATTCCAGACTTCTAACAAGCTCTGTGCTGTGGCTGATGCTTCTGGTCCTTAGACCATTGTTTGAATAGCAAAGCTTTATGGATTCTTTGTAAATGAAAGACCAGACTTTTAGTAATTTAATACGTTAAGTTAAAGGTGCAGAAGGGAACTTTTCCTAACTTATCCTTATATGTAAAAATAAATGTTAATATAAAAAGCAGCAGCTGAATAAGTCAAACACTGTTCTAGGCACTTTACATGTCATATCTTATTCAATACACACAGCGACCCTCAGAAGTAGATAACATTATCATCCCCCTTCAGAAGGGGAAATGGGGCACAGAATAAGCAATGCATAGGCTTTGTTCCTCAACCTCTTCTTTTTCTTCCCCCATTCACATATTTTCTGTTCCTAAAATTCCTTAGAAACTTATTCCTTTGTTTTCACTTAAAAAGCTATCTCCCAGAGTACAGTAATATATTGATTTATCATTTATTTATACCCTAGTTACTTTTTTATAATAAAGGAGGGGATTGGAACCAAAGTACAAAACATATGAGGAACATGGGTTCTGAAAGAAGGGAAAAAAAGAAAATAAAAATGGAGACTAAATCTCCAATGAAGCTTGGATTTACAAGTTGCAGTATAAGCTTTAGTGGCTTCTACCCCACATATTCCAAAGCTGAGACTAGTGGTAATTTCAAAATAAGAAATAAAATTAAGTTGTGCGTTTATTAGCTATGCAGAGATTTCCATGGAGACAACGGAAATAACTCTCACCATGGAGACCTCTCCCTACCCCTCTCTGCCTGAAATTATCAGTACATCATATAAACAGATAAAGGAATACATTTGGGAAGCAAAACTACAAAGCAAGTAAGCTAGAGCCCCAGAACTGGTGATAGGGTGACTTAGCAATCCAGAGAGAATTTCTAAGATTGTCTTCTAAAGTCACATGTTTCCAAAGTCACTTGCTACATAGTTTATCCAGAGAATAAGAGAAATTTCCAGAGCTTAGGTCATGTCAGCACCAGAGGAGAGTAGTCAACTTAGAAATCATTGCATCAACTCCAACTCTGTAGTATAAGAACCTCAATGAGGCTCTGCTCACTGGAGGGTACTCACCACAGCAATGTGACCCCTATCTACTCCCCTGTGTCATCAACACAATGATGAAATAAAAATAATTAGGAAACAGTATCCTCAGCAATGTAGATTTTTCTTAAACATCTCTGACCCAGAAAAGTGTCCTTTAACAGAGTAGATTCTACAAAATGCAGCAATTTTTCTTAGTGGATATTTACAAACATTGTATTTTGTATAAAAAGAGCATGGAAATAATATCATAGGTGGAGTTCGGCAGGAAGCAGACTTTGAGTGCCCTTAGGGCACTAGGGGAAGGAAGCAAGGTTTGGAAAGAGGAAGAAGTTGAGGTACAGGGTAGACCCAACTACAGCCATGGTCGACCATACGAGCTCTGAAACTAGAATGGCTCTTAAGAGTTGTCTCAGGTTGGGTCAAGATAGCCCAAACATTTTACTCTTGCAGTGGTTGGTTATTGGATGTAGGTCATCAGGTAAGGGGAATGATATTCAACCAGATGAATCTGCAGCTGAGGCAACCACAAAGGGGCTGACAGCTAAAACTTGCCTACCAACTGCAGTGCCATCAGTCGAAAGCTTAGCAAGCCCTTCACTGAAGGGAAATCAGGGTGGCATTTTACAGTCCACCACAAATAATAATGGTTTCAATTTACCAAGAACTCCAAAGTCAAATAAGTGAGATTTGTTTTTTTATCTTTAAATTAGAAAATCCTCTTTCTGAATTATAAAGCACTTCCTGGGGCAAATATTTAAGAGATTCTGCTAAATATGAGAAGTCACTTCCCTAGTGTTGATATTCAGAGAATTAATAAAGTAAATGCATTTTTATCCCTTACTCTGAATAAAAACCAAATATATTACTCATTCCAGTTTTACAATGTACATATGTGTTTAAATGTCAACGAATATTTTTTCCATTCTCTTAGTGAGTCAAATTTCCTGGTGCAAAAAGATTTAAGCAACTAATTACCATATGTGTAATACAGTCAGTCATTTAGCAAATATGTAATGAGCATCCATTCTATATCATAGCACCACACTAGCCAGTGGGTCTATAAACATTAGTAATAACATGGAAGCTAATTTAATAATTGTACTAAAACAAACTCTTAAAGAAAGAGTAGCAGGAGAATAGAGGTAGGTAAAAAACATAGTAGGAAGCTAATTTTCCTTTTCTACCTGCCATTTGGTGAAGCAGATATGTGCATGAGCAGTCTTAGCAGATAAGTGTAAATGAGAAAAACAGCAATCAACTTCATTTTCTAGCAAACCTTTATTACATCCCTTCTATAATTTTGGTCACTTTCTTAAGGTAGCTTTTCTTCCTTTTGGATTTAATGGACTTCCCTTAGGTCTTCCATTGTTCATGGAATGCACATCCATTAATAAACTTGAATCTGCCTATGAAATGACTGATGGTTATTAATGCCCTGGATGATAATTGTGAAAAATGGTCATCTAAAGACACTAGTAGCAGAGATTGGAGAAAAGTATATGCCTTCTTTCAGTGGGGACATAACAATTTGTAGAGACTAAGTGCTATAATCTTTTGCAATCTGTGAATTTTGCTGAAAGAAATTTCTAAATTGGGACACAGAGACCAGACAGCTTCTTGGATTAAGGAGATTAAAGGCATCATTGTCTGTTTATGTTTACACTGTTCAGCAAGCAACTAAATTCAATATGAAAGAAGACATCTTGAGTGGAGGATATTTCTTGGTATCCTGGGGAGAAGATTTCACCCAGAGGTTGTACCAACCAAAAACAGAATAGATCTTTACAAAACAACCTCTGATAATCTTTTATTTACTCTACTTCTGAGTGCCATACAGAATAGATTTGCTTTCTTTCCTTAATTGAATCTCATGTATCTTTGACCCATTCCTACAAGGACATCTTTCTACTTGGTGTTTACCCCACTTAAATTGTTATTAAGTTTTAAATGTTATTTTCAAGTAACTCTACTTACTTTTGTAAAGAGTTGTGAAAAGCGGTTCAAATTGTCTTCTTCCAAGTGTCTGTTGATACACAGGTAGAAGCCATAACAGCTGTACAATAAGAAGGAAAAAAGTTGACAAAAAATGTAGATCCTTGGACCAGCAGCATCAGGACCATCTGGGAACATGTTAGAAATGCACAGACTCAGGCCCTACCCCTGAACACCTGGGTCATAATCTGTATTTTAACAAAATTAATTATATGCACATTAAAGTCTAGAAGGCACTGATTTGTAGCATTTGTGGAAAAGTCCCTTCTTCATAGCCAAATTAACAACACAGAACAGCGATGTATTGTAGTTAATTTTCTTCCCTGAGTCTCTGTTCTTGGCTAATAACATTGGAACCAGTTTGGGATGCAAAAGACAATTACTAAACAAAGCACCTCTCATAAATTAAAGGGACAGTCCAAAACAGAATCAAATTTTTAGATAAGCTGAACTAGAGCTTTTCATTCATTTCTTTTCCGAAGGGTTTAATTGGAGAAAATATATTAAAAATATATATTACAGATGCAAAAATATTCAAAACAGAATCATAGAAAACATTTTGGAAATGGTTTTAAAATAAGTCTGATCAAATGTACAAAACTCAAAGTGTTTGCCCATGAAAAGAATGTATTTACAGCTGGTGGGAAGAAGTTTATCTGGTCAGGGCAAACTTACCCAATTTCACATCAATTATTATTACATTATGGTTCATTTAGAAAAACGTGAAATGTTCCTTTTTGTAACTGTTCTTTGCCATCTCTTTAGAAATGAAAGGATATTTAGTATATCTACCAAAACATGAAGTAATGCTCATGAAATGTGATCTCCCAGTTGGTCATCAGCAGCTGGGCTAAGAAGTCCTGCTGAAACATTTGAGTTTCCTGTATCCACCCTGAACTAAAGCAAATGGCAGGTTAACAGCAGTGGTGACAACTGGCTGCTGGAGGGGACATAAGTCCAAAGTGACAGACTCTAAACGCATTTTTTTTGCTGTGAAGAACCAACGACCTGTTACACTTTTTCATCATGATAAAAAAAAAAGGCAGCTTTCTGGGTACCGCAGGCAGGTAGAACAAAGGACTTTTTAGATGAATCATCACTAACAACAAAAACCCTGCTTACAAGTAGAAAGAAAACAAGCAATCCAAAGTAAAGCTGAATTGAAACATAAGGTTCCAAAATAGAGCACTCTATTAACAAAGGATCCTGCTTACTAGTGAATTAATTTTTGTCATTCTTTTCATTAGTAAATTGGTCAGAATTGGTACTTTTATTTTATAGAAGGGAGTATGGATATTAAATGACATGCCCACGTTTGCACAGCTTATCTATAGAAAAGAAAATTGAGTTTGAGCTATTTGATTGCCTGTCCAGTGGGCTGATATTCTTTTAACATGTACAATAGCACATTTGAAGTAACTCACTCAACTTTTTATTGTAGCATTTAATAATACCCTTGATGTTGTTTCATAATTATTTCAAATGCAGTTTAAAAATATGTTTTATTGATTTTTTACAGAGAGGAAGGGAGAGGGTAGAGAGTTAGAAACATCAATGAGAGAGAAACATCGATCAGCTGCCTCCTGCACACCCCCTACTGGGTTATGTGCCCACAACCAAGCTACATGCCCTTGACTGGAATCAAACCCGGGACCCTTCAGTCCACAGGCCAACGCTCTATCCACTGAGCCAAACCAGCCATGGCTCAAATGTCTTATTATTCCCAAACATTCACCCCAGGTAGATTCCAGTACCTTGTAGACAAGCCTGGCGGATTTTCTGTATTCAGTGAATGTTTATTGATTGATTAACAAGGAAAGATGAAACATTTGGAAAGAAAACAAAAGGACTAGAATATAATAGAGCTGGGGACATAGCTTTAGCTCTCAAAGGCTGCATCCTAGTCGTTTAAATTTAGAGTGTAATATTACAGAGATTGTATTTGGATGGGTCCCCAAGGTGATTTTATGGAATCCTCTACCTGTTGAGGAATAACTTCTGTAGAATCCTTCATTGACAACCATTTAGTTGTGGAGTTTATTATCTCTAATAATGTTTGTTATTAGACTGATGCATTACTTATGTCTTTCTTTATGGATTCAGCAATTTCTTGAGTAACCATGTGTAGATAGCATTCTATCTGTCAGGGATACTAAGAAAATACATTAAGTTTTCCCCTGTGTAAATCCCAAATGGGTGTTGCTGTTTGGTGGCAGCTCTCTTCCAAGTGTTGGTTTATGGATTCAGCTTCCTTCAATCTTATGGCTCTGCTGTGTTCAACGGGTAACTTCAATCTTTTCCATGCTCATTTGCTGCAAGTCAAAAGTGATGGGAAGGGCATGAAGGATGTTTGTGGGCATCGTTAGGAGTCAGGCCTGGAAGTGAAGCATATCACTTCTGCTGAAATTCCTTGGCTAGATCTTAGTCACAGGTCCACACTTAATATCAAAGGAGACTGGGAACAGTTGCCTGGCTGAAGACCTAGGAAAAGGAAGAGAATAAAGGTTTGGTGATTGCCTAGCAGTTTCTGCCACAGTACTTTCATTATGCAAATTTTTGAATGAGACGTCTATGGCACATTCCAAAAATGATGCAGATATAAATAGGGAGCCAGGATTCAGACGTGGGTTATTGGCATAGAGCTCCCTAGTGGTTCTTAGTGTGTGCTCCATGACCAGCAACATCAGCATCACCTGGAAACTTGCAAATGCAGATTATTGAACTTCACCCCAGATGCACTGAATCAGAAACGGACATGGGGCCCAACAATTTGCATTTTAGCAAACCCCCTCTGATTCTGACACATACATTTGAGAACCATGGTATACTACCTTTCACTTAAGGGCTTCTAGAGAATTTTTCTGCTTGGCCATACATATTGTTCAACAGATGTTAATAATGGCAGTCTGAAAATATAAACCTTTGAAATATTTTTCACTCCAAATACAAGACTATTATTTGCTCTTGTTTAATTTTAAAATAATGATATTTCTGCCGAAACCGGTTTGGCTCAGCGGTAGAGCATTGGTCTGTGGACTGAAAGGTCCCAGGTTCGATTCTGGCCAAGGGCATGTACATTGGTTGCGGGCACATCCCCGGTAGGGGGTGTGCAGGAGGCAGCTGGTCGATGTTTCTCTCTCATTGATGTTTCTGGCTCTCTATCTCTCTCCCTTCCTCTCTATAAGAAAATCAATAAAATATATTTAAAAAATAATAATAAAATAAAATAAAATAATGATATTTCTGCGCGGTGGGCTTGGCTCAGTGGTTGAGCATAGATCTATAAACTGGAAGGTGATGGTTCAATTCCTGGTCAGGTCACATGCCTGGGTTGCGGGGTTGATCCCCAGTGTGGGGCATGCAGGAGACAGCCGATCAATTATTCTCCATTATCATTGATGTTTCTATCTCTCCCTCCACCTTCCTCTCTGAAATAAAAAAATATATTTTAAAAAAACAAAATAAAATAATATATATATTTTTTTATTAAAGCATTGCCTGGTTTTATGTATTATTTTTGCAATTGTCTGTTTTCTCACACTAAATTCTGTGCATCCAAAAAGCTCTTGTATCTCCCAGAGCCTCTAGTAATTTTCTTTCCAAATAGTAGGCATTCAGTAACTGTTGTACAATAATGTTTCTCATTAAATCAAAGATATATGGAGAACAGCTTTAGATGCTAAAACTTTCCCATCATATTTTTCATGATTATTAAATTTTCACAGAAAGGAAAATTCAATGTCTTCATTATGAATACACAGCAAGACTTAAAACTTCTGTTATCAGATGTTAAAATTACAATGAGATGTTTAAAAATTATCAGTAACTTAAACATTCACATGGTATTCTATTTTTCTTCCTGAAATAACTTTCTCAATTAGCTAATTTGTAATGCAGATACTAAATGCATTATAATACAACATTCATTATTGGATATTTCACAGGCTCTAATGGGATTTTAAAATATGTCTAAAATAATTTTTAGTTCTCCAAGTAATTATTGATTCTGCTTAAAACTATTTATCATGCAGGAGTCTATCCTTGAAAAGTCATGTTTTCAGAATGTTGTTTACATGGTGGTATCTGATGTAAATTTTGCTGCTAGATATGACTATTATCTTGTATATTTCTTTTTAAAAAAAATATATTTTATTGATTTTGTACAGAGAGGTAGGGAGAGAGATAGAGAGTTAGAATCATTGATGAGAGTCATCGATCAGCTGCCTCTTGCACACCCCCCACTGGGGATATGCCCGCAACCAAGGTACATGCCCTTGACCAGAACTGAACCCAGGACCTTCCAGTCCCCAAGCCGACGCTCTATCCATTGAGCCAAACCGGTTTCGGCTATCTTGTATATTTCACCACCTCACTTCCTCTCATAGATCAGAATATTGTAAAGATAATGAGAACACACTTTAAAATTTATATATGTGATATCAAATGATCAGATTTCCCCCCATATTTCTATCATAAAGTTGAAAATCAAATTGAAACATTTATCTATGTAGTGTGGATTGCACTGATGTAGCTAAGAATTTCTTTATACCTGAATCAAATATAATTTGGTATTATTAAATAAGATGGGGTGAGTCATGAGCTATTGAACAAGTTCTAATGGTTATTTAGCAGCAGTACATTATCACCCCCACCCACCCACAGTCACTATTGTGCATAATGGAATTTTAATTAGCTGTGTGAGACTTTAGTCAAATACACCTGCAAGCCAGCTCTCTTATTTTTCAAAGCTAGAATGCTAGATTATTGCTTTGGAATTTCTATTGTCCAAAGACAGTGATTACAACTACCTTGGGCTTTTACCACCTTCATTTCTCTTTCTCCCACTTTTCTGCCTACATTTTCTCTTGTAAACTCTGAGATTGATCATAACAAATCTGATAATGGAATGAAAGGCTTTCAGTTTCTGAATGATAACCCAAACATGCCAACCTGGCCTGCTATGAATCTGCTCAAAATTTCCTCACTGGTTTAGCCCTAATTTCCATTGCAGTTGTTAAAGGGGGCCATTTTGGATGTTGACTTGGATTTCCAATCAGTATGCTATTCACTCACTTCAATACTGACTTCAAAGTTACTACAAATAGTTTCAAAGCTTTTATTTTATCCATGGCTCAGAACAAAATATTTGGAATGATCTGAACTGGGAAGGACTTGAGTAGGAGTAAGAATAGAAGACCTTTTCCTTCAGCTTATATTTCTGACTGTTCAAAAAGATACATAAGCTTAGATGGATATATTTGTGGGTGAAAATAAAATTAAAACATTAAATATAGTATGAAGTCTGGCTTAAATTTAAGGTGAGTGAGTGAATCATGCGCCCGGTTAAATTAGCAATGTACAGAAGTGGAACCAGAATAGGGGTAGAGTGTAATAGCTCTCTTCCCTCTGAGGTGATGTTTCCATCTGTACACTGCAGGCCTGCTACCAGATAATGAATGGTGAGAGATCCCAAGATAACAGGTGGTAGGAGAATACAGAGTCTTACTAGTGAACTCCTACAATATATATTTTGGGAGCTGCTACATTAACATTTTACCCTCAAAGAATACCTATTAGCAGAAATTAAATATAGAAATAATATATATATATATTTTTACCTCATGACATGCTTTTAGGGGTAGAAATGCATTAAAGATATTCATTGGAAAGCATAAGAAGTGAGGGAACAGATGGTACGTTTTAGTGGCTGGTCATCCATTCATCCTATCTGTAAATCTATCTGGGGATTTACCTGTCTTCTATTTATAGCCCATAGATTTAAGGAAGGTACCAAGATGGAGAATATGACCAAGATTAAGCTTGCTATGTTCTAAATGTTTGTGACACCCCAGATTTCGTGAGTTGAAATGCTAATGCCTAATGTGATATTATTTGGAGGTAGGCCTTTGGGAGGTGTTTAGGAAAACTAGTTGTACTTAAAAATAAAGAAATGTTAATGTTACTCTTTTCAAGACAGACAATTATCATAAGAAGATGGATTTCAGCCCTAGCCGGTTTGGCCCATTAGATAGAGCACTGGCATGTGTACTGAAGGGTCCTGGGTTCGATTCCAGTCAAGAGCAAATACCTTGTTTGAGGCTCCTTGCCAGCCTGAGCCATGGTCTGGGCACATGCAGGAGGCATCTAATTGATGTGTTTCTCTCACATTGATATTTCTCTCTGTCTTTCCCTCTCCTACTCTCTCTGAAAATCAATGGAAAAATATCCTTGGGTGAGGATTTTTTTTTTAAAAGATGTATTTCAAAATATAAACATTGGAAAAATCCAGCAAACCAATAAATGTCCAGTTTTTTCTTAAATAACTGAAATAAAAGGCCAGATTTAAGTGTACAAAGGCCTTTTTTTTTTCAACCTGGTGATTAAAGGAGGGAGTTTGACCTTTTTTATGGTACCTCAACATTGAGGAGAGTCTAAGTGGATCTGATGAATAAACCAGACCACCCAACTTACAATACGTCAGTTATATTAATAAGAAATGACTGTATAAGTTCTGTAACTCTGTTAGTTCTACTTAAATCTGTAAAGACAGCAAAGGCAACAGTGAGTTGCAGTGAGCCAGCAACACATAGATGTGCTCTGGAGTCAAATGATCCAGTTGGAAATCTCAACCCCACTACTTCCCAGCTGCATGGCCTTGGGAAGTTTAATTATCTTCTCCAGCCCTTAGATTCCTGATCTGTCAAATGGGTCTAATGAATGTTAGCTGCTCTCACCTAAGTTTTTCATGTTATAATGATATTTGTCATTTGTAAAGTGTTTTTTGTGCTATGTAAAGCAATAACCAGGGGTCCTCAAACTTTTTAAAGTGGGGGCCAGATCATGGTCCCTCAGAGAGCTGGAGGGCCGGACTATATGAACTACTAATTCCTACTGTAACACCTTGGCTGCGCTAACTGCCCAAAAAACCTGGCGGGCAGGATCAGACTCCCCTGGAGGCTGCATGTGGCCCGCGGGCTGTAGTTTGAAGACCCCTGCGAGTAAGCATAATCACACACACCCCTTAAAACTCTATGAGATAGGTATTTTAATAGTCATTTTATAAATATAGATACTGAGGCTCGGTTAATTTAAATATCTCAGGGTCACATGGCTTGTGTATGATCAGTCCGGTTGGGGGGGGGGGCTGTCTGATTCCATAGACAATCATTCTAACCTATAAAACTAAACAACCTTAATAAGAAAAACAACTTTGAACCTGCACTTTTATCCACATCACAGTTAATCCATAGTTTGGGAAGTGCTTGCAAATTTCACCTGTTATTTGGTGGTTAAAGAATATATATATGAAAAGAAGAACTTTGTGTAAAAACCATGAACTACATACTGATTTGAGGTATACTGAGATACATATATTCTATACTTGTGAAACTGGAGTCAGAACAAATTAGCTTCTGAGGTGTAAAGGCAGAGCTATGAGTCAACAGGTACTATAGATGTGGTCATACTCACTTAACAAACAGAACAAATCTCTACTCACTGTAGAAAAATCAAAGTCAGAAAATACACCAAACCCTATTGTGACATTAGAATTCTCCTGAACCCAGAACTCTGGGCAACCACTGACATTGATTGAGATTGGAAGGCAATATGTAATTGGAGTTCATGGACCCACATAGGCCATGAAACTCTGCTCTCATATAGCAAATCTTAACTCTGGTGGAGAGCTGTGCTGGTTCTATTGGTTCTAGAATTTTAGAAGTGAAGCTATATAGGCAGATCCTAAGCTGGTATCAAATTATGAGAATATGACTAGAATTTAGGATAAAAGAGAACCTGTGATTTCTGGCCAATAGGCCATAACTTTGAGCTTGATATTCTAGTTTCCTATTGGGTTGTATTTATTTATCCTTTGTTATCCTTAGCTTTAAGTGAAATATGGTTTAAAGAAACTGTTAAATTATTTTCTTAGGGAGGGATACAGGAATCCATATTTATCCAGGATGTTAACCTGAGAACAGTTCACATGACTGTCTCAGTGAAAGTTACCTAATTATCTAAAAGGAAAGTAGAATAATGTAATGGTCAAAACTTTGAAGGACAGTTGTTCCTTTGTATATGAGATGTTCTGTAAACCAAACAGCACTTCATTTATATCAGCCAACTCCTAATTATTAAACCAATAACATTCTTCAAATCTAATTTGAATTCTTTTAAACATTTGACCATGATTAATTATTTTTCCTTTTTAAAATGCTCTCCTTGCTTGAATTCATTCTTAGTTTTCTGCCAAGTCTTTTTTAGTCTCCTACATAAGCTCCTCTTTTTCAGTTTGATGTTCAAATGGTGTTTTTCTCCTAGGGCTTTCCATGCCCTGACTACTTCCCTATTCGACTTTATACATCCACTAGTGGCCCAGTGCATGGAATTCATGTATGGGGGGGGGGTGTCCCTCATCCCAGCCTGCACCCTCTCTAATCTGGGACCCCTTGGGGGATGTCCGACTGTCAGTTTAGGCCTGATCCCTGTTAGATTGGGCCTAAACTGGCAGTCGGACATCCCTCTTGCAATCCAGGACAGTTGGCTCTTATCCACTCAACTGCCTGCCTGTCTGATCTATTCACCCCTAATCACTCTGCCAGCCTGCTTGCCCCCAACTGCCCCCCTGCTGGCCTGATCACCCCCAACTGCCCTCTCCTCCTGGCCTAATCAACCCTAACTGCCTCCGCCTTGGCCCTGCCAATATGGCTTTGTCTGGAAGGTCTGCCAGTCTAATTAGCATATTACCCTTTTATTAGTATAGACAGAGATGTGGTGCACGGGTGGGGGCTGGCTGGTCTGCCCTGAGAGGGGTCCTCTTGGGGGGCGGGGCCAGTGTGTGCAAGGGGCCTGGGGCAGTTTGCAGGCCTGCCATGCCCCCATCGGGGTGGTAGTCCCCACTGGGGGGCATGGCCAGCCTAGGTGAAGGGCTGAGGGCCATTTGCAGGCTGGCCACACACCCACTGAGGTGAGGGTCCCTGCTGGGGGTGGGGCAGACCTGGGCAAGGGACTGATGGCCGTTTGCATCCTTGCCACACTCCCATTGGGATGAAGGTCCCTGCTGGGGGGAGTGGCCGGCCTGGGGGAGGGGCTGATGGCCATTTTGGGGTGGTTTGTAGGCAGGCCAAGCCCCTAGCTTTGTCCAGAAGGACCTCCAGAAGGTCTCCAGAAGGTCTCCTCGTCTAATTAGCATATTACTCTTTTATTAGTATAGATGTTAAACATTATACATCCCATGTCTAGGTGATTCCACTGCCATGTTCTTAATAATTAAGTATCCAAAGGCTGCATATTACATGAGAAAGACAAACAACATTGAACACAATTTGTCCCTATTGCTGCCATACAAAATAGGTGGAATGGACCCCCTTTCTACCACTGCTCACATTAAGTTGATTTGGATATTAACACTGATGCACCAAGAGGGTATGAAAGAGATTTTGGATTCACATAATGAGACTTTGAGAGAGAAGTGTGAGTTCTCAAGCAGGTCAAAAAAATGGCTTGAGAGAGCAGGGAAGAGTGATTGGCTTTGGATTTTATTATGGTTAGGTAGTGGGGCTAGAGTGAGGGTTCCTTTGCATGGACTGGGTCTTGCATAGTTTGAACTGCACCCTGGAACCAAGGTAGGGAGCATCTGGGTCTTTTGTCTAGAAGTAGGGACAGAGGAAGTGGCAGGACTTGAAAACTGCCAGTAGCCAAACATCAAAAGTGAATCCAGACTCTTTATTATAGGTCCCATCATAATTAAGTCATAGTGAATTTAGGATTGACTACTACAAATCCACAACTTCAGTCCAATTGTCTCTTCTGAGTTATAGAATTCCCAGATTGATCTTTCTTCTTGGATGTCTGAAAGAGCCCTCAGGCTCAACATGTTCAAAACTGAGCTCTTATTACAATGTAAATTAACGACCCCTCAATCTATCTAGTTTTCCAAATCAGAAAGATAAGAGATATACTAGATGCTTATCTCTTCTAACCACCCCATGCTCTTTTATATTAGTCACAAAGTCATACTGATTCTACCTTTGATGACCTTGCTGATCTATACCCTCTTCTTCTTGTAGATTCCCTATTTACTACCTCAGTCCTTTGTAGTTTCTTTCCTGGATTATTACCCCTTTCCCCTCCCACACATCTACCACCTTGACCCCAAGTGAAAATATGATCATGTCATTCTCCTATTTAAAATTCTTCTGTTATTCTTAATCAGCCATAAGTTGAGCTACAAATGTCTCAATGGCATACAAAAGTTTTTGTGTTTTGATCTCAATTTATTTCTTTAACTAATCTACCTATTCTGCTGTCCTGACTCATACTCATTCACGTTCACTCTGGGTTTCAGTTATACCAAAATCCTTACAGTTCCTCAAATGACCTGCAGTCATTTTTGTCTCCATGTCTTTTCACATGCTGCCCCCTTTTCCCAGAAGACACTATGTAGGTGCCTGTCCTCTAGGCTGTTCTAGTTATTTTTATAGTCTTAAGGTAAGTAATGTCTACTCTAAGAGGCCTTTCTTAGGCCAGTTATAAGCATAGCACCCTATGAATATAGAAAACATTTATTCTGTGCCTGACACAGTGCTGAGTCCTTTACATATGTTATCTTAGGCAGTCTATATAGAAACTTCAGGAACTAAGTATTGATATTCCTGTTTTAAGCATAAGAATATTAAGGTATAGAGAGTTGCAATGACTTACCCAAGATCACACTACTATCAACTAGTAGATAATGAATTTGAAGCCATACTGTTTATGTAGAGCAATGATCATCACTATGGTGTTGCTTAGGCATATGTGTTTAATGGCCTATCAGTTTTTTTTTATTTCCTAGGCCAAACATATGTATATTATATGTATATTTTATGTTGAAGAGACCTGGATCTCTGGGGGTACAACTGAGTGAAAATATATATATATATATATATATATATATATATATATATATATATATATATATATATATATATCTCCATAGTAAAAAGTTAAATTGTACCATTAAATTTAAAATCTGGAAAATCTTATTGGAAAATACTGAAAATACATGGTCATTTCTGATTTCTTATTCAAATATACTTCCTAAAAACCATCAAATGATTTAAGTAAAAACAATGTAAGAGGTCTGTAACAGTTATATGTCACAGTATCCAAGTCCCTCACTTACATCTTGCATGGTCCATAAACAGAAATGACTTTGGCTTTTGCCATCTGTTCTCTGCATCAAGAATAAGTACCATGGAAGAGAATGAGACTGCATTTTATGCAAGAACTCTCACACAAAGAGCAGACATTAAGATTGAAATTGCAGTCTCAGACTAAGGAGCTGAACAATAGCTGAAGATGGAAGAAATTCTAACAGCTGGCATGTCAAAGAAAGGAAGATGGGAAAATGAGTCTCATTGTTCATCTAACTTCCAAAGGTGAAGTGATAAAACTCATACAACCTAATTGCATCTCAATTGTCATTCCAGGAGTGTCTTTTTGCATCACTCAAATCTACCTACCTCGATTCAATTCTTCCTTTTAATCATATGCATCCTTTATGATATGGTTCAAATGTCATCTCCTTTGTGATATACCTCCAGTCCTCCAGTCAGAACTGATACTCCACCTTTTTTTATTTGCAAAGAAACCTATTTGTGCTTCAATTTAGCACTTTTAATTAGGTTAGAGACCAATTTGAGCTTCTGGAGAGCAGAGAAGAATTCTTTCTTATCTTCTATGTTCATGCCAATTGTCTAGCTCAGCGCTCAGTTCAAACTAGGCTTTCAATGAAGATTTGAGTTGAAATAAATCTGTTAAGATTAAAGAATTACTCAACTATAAATCTTTCTTGCTCAAAAGACTTGTTCTTTTAAGGACAACTTTTAAAGACTCAGTAAGTCTCAAATAGTCTCTGTTGAGTTCTGTTCATACTTGATACTTTTTTTTAATTGAAATTTTAGCCTCTGAATTGCACACATTATTAGCACAAAGGATGTCTTCAAAGAGAAAACTCAGATGTCATATATAACCTTTGCTGAGTAATGCTTAAATATTCTTTCAACTTTCCCAGGTCTTTTGGAATTCTTTGTCAAATTTCATGGAAAGCATCTGTAGCAGTTGCTCCTGCCACTGCCACTACTTACGTTGGCAAACCTATATCTGCTGCATTAGGGGTTTAGGGAAATGTGACTCTGACCAAGAGAGAACTCTGATTGATGAAGCAGCTAGGAAAGTGGTCCTAAAATTCTTTAGTGTTTGGAAAATTGAAAAGAAGTTTGGACAGAGAAAATGAATGATTTAAAATTTATGATGGAAAAGAGAACAATTTGTTCTCTCTACCTTAAAGGTCTTTAAATTTTTATTTATTCATTAGGTTATCCATTTTAAACCTAAATTTAGAAAATTTCCTAAGGCCATTCTATAAAATGGAAGGAAACTAGAACTATTAATATTAGTGTGGCATACAGGCACAGGTAGAATGACTTAAGCATCCGTTTTCAAAGTTCTGTGCTTACATTGTCACATCCATTAGAATGATCTTGATTGCAAATAAAATCCAACTCAAAATGACTTAAGCCACAGGGTGTTTGTTATTTCACATAACAAAATATCCAGAGGTAGCATGGCTTCATAGTTTATTATTTCAGTTGTTCCATGATTTATTTTAACATACTTTATTTTCTGTATGTTACATGCCCTCCTGGTTGTAAAATGGCTGCAGTAGCTTCATCATCACCTTTTTGTACATCTCAATTCAGAGCCAAATAAAAAGTCCTTACATGCTCTGTGTCTCCATACAGCTGATCCCTTGACAAGATTTCCTTTCACATGTCACTTGCCAATCACTGGCCAAGTGGAGTTGGTGGTAGAAAGTACATTGTGACGGATTTCCAGTGTTGGTGTCATAGCCCTCTTCCTCGTCTCTACATATAAAAACCAAGTGCTATTTTTGGGGGGAAGATTATGTTGGAATATTATTTTGCACTGTTTCTCAGAATTTTCCCAGGTGGAATGATATTGATTTTTTAAGAGACATTACTTACCACTACATCCAGGTAAGAGGAAGAAAGGGCACAGGCAGCAGTCATAATATTTATTACTTTCTACAGAACTGAAGGCTAACTCTCCTGTGATGTTTCTTCTAGTACTTCCTGCTTCCGTCAGGGAGGGGAAAGGTCAGGAACAATTCTGTCTACCAAACTGTTTTATTGACTACCTCTTGTCATTTCTTCCCAACCAGAAATGTTATGTTGTGGATGAGTGTGAAGGGCTGATTTCACTCTTTGCATGATAGTTAAGAGAGCCTGGGATCATCTGTACATTGAGAACACAGTGCAGTTTCTTTGAACAGCAGTGTACTATTTTGTTTTATGGGGATATATAAGTATTTTTTAAAATAATGAAATGATTTATTTACAATTTTAATTAGTAAATTTTAAATGGTATCTATTAAAATATGAATAAATAACTGAATTAAAAATTTTGATTCATGTAATCCCTATAACTGTGTCCCCACCTTCCTTATAAATTCCTCAACCTTGGGAGAATACTCTCAATTTAATACCTAAGTAAAATGTTTAAGTCTATGTCCCATATTTGTGGGAGATTATTTTTCAAAATCTCTAGAAATTCTTAGGGAAACATACATTTCTTCTAGTTATCTCTTTCTCTAATACCTATATTCCTCTGTATTCTGTATTCAATACTGTTCATTAAAAATGCGATGAAGGTCCCATAAATAGTTTAAAATATTCTTGTAGCCATAGTAAGAAAATCAAAATGAAATTAATTTAGTGTTATATATTTTAAAACCCAATATGTCCAAACATTATCATTTCAACATATGGTACCAGCTATGTTTCAAGTGTTCAATCACCTCATGTGGCTAGTAGCTACTATGTTGGATAGCACAGATATAAATGATATCTTATTTCATCTTTTCCAGCCCTAATAGGGAACACTGACCCTTTCCCTGACTACCCAAAGCAAGTATTTTACTTATATCACACTTTAATTTAAGGCTGGGGAGAATGGAGGATAGTTACATTATTACACAGCATGCCCAACCACTGGACTCCTGGAAATGCCAGGTCTTAAATTAATATCCTTCTGTCTTTGTTATCATAAGAATTTTTCTCTGATCATCCCTTCTCAAACTACAACTTCCCACCAGGCTTCTAAGTACAATATTAATGATAAAGGATCATGGGCATGATAGGAATTTATTACAAAACCTTTCTTTCTTTTATTTCTTTTTTTCTTCTTTTTTTTTTTTTATTGATTTTTTACAGAGTGGAAGGGAGAGAGATAGAGAGCTAGAAACGTCAATGAGAGAGAAACATCGACCAGCTGCCTCTTGCACACTCCCCACCGGGGATGTTCCCGCAACCAACGTACATGCCCTTGACCAGAATCGAACCCTGGACCTTTCAGTCCGCAGACCGACGCTCTACCACTGAGCCAAACCGGTTTCTATTACAAAACCTTTCTTAAACAAAAAGAAAAATGTCAAGATCCTGCCAGCCTGCACATCTCAAGGTCACAGGTAGCTTTTTCTGGCTTTATCAAATAAATGTAAATCCTTAAGGAAACTTGGTTGAACTTTTCTTAAGACAGTCAATACATTTTGCCTTATAATAGCAATATATTTATTTACTTAGACCCAACCTTGTTCCCCACATAATTTGAGGCCTGTGTTGTTTTTAAGGAATGACTCTCCTCTTAACAGTGTTTCATTCCCTATGTATTTATTTATTTTTAAATATATTTTATGGCTTTTTTTACAGAGAGGAAGGAAGAGGGATACAGAAAAACATTGATGAGAGAGAAACATCGATCAGCTGTCTCCTGCACAACTCCTACTGGGGATGTGCCCGCAACTAAGGTACTTGCCCTTGACCAGAATCAAACCTGGGACCTTCCAGTCCGCAAGCCAATGCTCTATCCACTGAGCCAAACCTGTTAGGGCTTGTTCCCTATTTATATTAGCTCCTGAAGTCTCTGGCTTGTGCCAGCATAGGGGCTGTGATCACACTCATCCAAATTTTCTCTCTTGATTTGGATGCTCATGCCAATGGTCACTGTTGGTTTGTCTAACCATTACCACCATCATTACCTGGTCCCAATTAGTCTTAGTAGATGTGTATGCATAACCAACCTGCTTGCTTCATATCTGAACATTCATTGGCATCTTTGATATTCCATCCATCTTCCCGGGCACTATGTTGGACCCAAGTTAGCTTAATTTGAGCCAAAATATGATATGACTTTGCATACCTTTTAAAATATACTTTTATTGATTTCAGAGAAGGGAGAGGGAGAAAGAGAGAAAAACATAAATGATGGGAGAGAATCATTGATTGGCAGCCTCCTGTATGACCCCTACTGGGGATTAAGCCTGCAACCTGGGCATATGCCCTGATTGGGAATCGAACCATGACCTCCTTGTTCATAGGTCGATGCTCAACCACTGAGCCACGCCAGTCAGGCAGACTTTGCATATTTTTAATAGAAATTATAACTAGTATAAGCAAAAAATAAAAATAAAAAAAACCATACATACAACTATGACTTGTAAGACAAAAATTTCAAGTAAACTGGAGATGAGACATTGGCTACTAAATGAAAACTAAATTACAAATAAAAGAAAATATTTCAGATGTCTACAAAGCTTGGCTGTTAACAGCTTTCAACATCTAACTCTTCTTAGTGCCACATGCTTCTCCACATACTTGCCCCACGTAGCGTGATGAATTTTATAACCATTGCTTTAGTGACAATTTTAATTGGGACACATTGAATCATTTTAAAAATAATCTACATTCTTAGTCATTAAAACATTAAAAGTACAGATAAAAATGCAGCCATGCTAGGAGGCTTTAAAGTGTTTTTGTGGAGTTTGAGAATTCCCAAATTTCCTGACTTGAAAATATTAGATTACAACCAAAACAATATCAATATATTAAATTTTTTAATAATCATCAAATATAAAATGCAAATTTTCAGTAAAAATGATTCTCTTAAAGATGATAGTGGGACTTTTAAATTTAATTATTGTCTAAGAACAACTATTAAATTGCCAGAATGAGGCAGGGCTCACCATTAGTTCTCCTTAAGTTTTACACATTATGTATTATATGTAAGCACTAAGCAAGCTTTTGTACAAACAGAAGTAGAGAGAAGAAAAGTTTAGCTATAGCAATGCCATTTAGCTCTTTCAGTGTCTTCTGAGTGTTTTTTTTATTTTTTATTTTTGCCAAAATCATGTTTTATTATTTAAAAACACCAACTATTTTTAATGATCTACCAACCAAGAGCTTGATTAAGTACTTTTTTTTCAGTTTTGCCTAAAGCACAGACTTGGAAACTGATTTGACAAAGGATTTGTTATCCTCTCATTTACCCTTCACTTTTACAACAGTGAAATCAATATTTTGATTTGTCCTCTTGTTTGACACCAGGGAAGTTTCCACAACCAGGGCAATGTTCAATAGTTAAGTTCAGGATGGTTGAGAAATCGGCTTTTCTTTTTGTAAAGTGGGAGAAGTATGACTTTAACAACAAACTTGGGAAAGAAAATGTGGAATGATGGCTATCACATTCTGTCAGACCATTTTAAGGAAAGAATACATAGGAGAATTGAAAATGTAGAAATTGATTCCTTTAAAACTACCCATGCCTACATTCCCTTCAGCTAATTTTTATGTGCCTAATGGAGTATACAAAGTCTCTCAGTGTAAACCCTCAGCAGTACCACACACAGAATCACTCTATCCTTGGAATTCTTTTGGCATTACTGAATGACATTCCACTAGTTAATAATCATATGTTACATTAGGAATTTTCTTGTATTTTTTATTTAGAGTTATACATGTGCATAGGGAATTATTTAATTTCCCCCAAAATATTTATTCTTGTTTTCCTAATTTGATTATAAACTATTTGAAGATCAGAACTAGATATTATTGTCTCGCCCATCACAGTACCATTCCTAAAGCTGATTGTTGATTATTGGTGTCTATTAACTCTGGTCTTGGCTTTGTTAACAAAGTTCCTTCCTCCCCAATTTTCTTCTCTTTCAAAAAACTCATGTTTAAAATTTTAATCCCTAAAATTGATACCTACAAACGAAGAGGTTCAGGTCTCTGTAGACATAGTTATATGGCTCTGTTTTTAGGTCCTGGTTAATCCCACGCTACAGGCTGATATGGCAGTCAAAGGGAAACTCAGGATTCCCAAGGGGAGTATGGCAGTTCAATTTTTGGATATTTTGAACTGCTCATCCTGATTTCTAAGTGATTCACTACTATATTTTGAGGGTAATTTAATAAACATGAGAACATTTTAAAGTGTTATGCATACTTGGAGGACGAAATTTTTATCCATATATGACAATACAGTGACTATAATAACCTTCCTTTTTATCTTATAAACCATCAAAATTAAAAACTTTTGCTCTGTAAAAATTCTGTTAAGAGGAGAAAAAGATGAGCTATATGCTGGTAGAAAATATTTGCAAAAAACTGAATGAAGGACTCATATCTAAGGAATTTTCAAAACTCATCAGTAAAAAACCCAAACAATTCAATCAAAAAATGAGAAAAGATATCAAAAGGTCTCACTGAAGAGTATATACAGATGGCAAATATGCATATGAAAATATTTTCAACATCACTAGCTGATAGAGAATTGTAGATTAAGACCACAATGAGATATTACTACACACCTATTAGAACAGCTAAAAAAAAAAAATGACAACACCAAATGCTGGTGAGAATGTAGAGTAAAATGGCATATAGTTTGGTACTTTCTTAAAAACAAAACTATGCATCTATTTTCCATATGACCTCGCAATCACAATCCTGGGCATTTATTTTAGAAAATAGAAAACATATATACATACACAAAAACCTGTGTATTATTCATGGCAGCTTATTCGCAATAGTAAAAATATAGAAACTATTCAATTGTCCTACAGTCATTGAATGGTTAAACAAACCATGGCACTTCCATACTATCAAACGCTACTTCACAATAAAAAAGGAATGAACTACTGGTGTACACAACAATTTGTATGAATCTCAAGGCATTATGCTGAGTCCAGAAATTCAAATTGAAAAGGTCAAATACTTAGCGTATGATTCAATTTTTATTAACATTCTTGAAATGACAGTATTATAGAGTACAGATTATTTGTTTCCAAGGCTTAAGGATAGTGGAGGTTGAGGGTATGAAAATATCTATAAAGGGAGGTCTTTGAGGTGCTGACGTAGTTCTGTTTCTTGATTGTCAAGATAGTTACAGAACCTATTTGATAAAATGACACAGAACTGTATACACTTAATACAGTATTAATTTCTCAATTTTGACAGTATACTATAGTTATGTATCTTATCTAATAAAAGAGTAATATGCAAATTGACCATCACTCCAACACACAAGATGGCCACCCCATGTGGACACAAGATGGCCACCACAAGATGGCAAGCAGGGGAGGGCAGTTGGGGATGACCAGGCCTGCAAGGGAGGAAAATGAGGGGGACCAGGCCTTTAGGGGAGGACAGTTGGGAGGGACCGGGCCAGCAGGGAAGGGCAGTTGGGGGTAATCAGACCTGCAGGGGAGGGCAGTTAGGGGCAACTAGGCTGGCAGGGCAGGGCAGTTATGGGTGACCCAGCTGGCAATCAGCTGGCAAGGGAGCAGTTAGGCATCAATCACGCTGGCAGGGGAGTGGTTAGGGGATGATCAGGCTAGCAGGCAGGTGAGTGGTTGGGAGCCAGCAGTCTTGGATTGTGAGAGGGATGTCCGACTGCCCGTTTAGGCCCGATCCCAACCACTCTGTACTACCTTTGTAACTTCCTGTTAATCTATAATTATTTAAACTGAAAAGTTGCAAAAAATCTACTTAATGTTTTTCCTAGAAGTTGTAGTTGCTTATTTTTCATATCTGCTTTTGTCCTGTTCTTTTATTTATATAAACTTCATTATTCAGTACCTGATAATTCTAATATCTCAAGTTTTATGTGTCTGTTTCTACTGCCTGAGTTTTTCTCTTTTTGTCTCGTGGTGCTTAGTTTTATATATAATTTTTAACTCTGAGATGTTCATTTTCCTTGGAACTTCATTTTTGCTAATTCTTCAAAGTTTGGATTGAAATTTAGTTATTCCAGACAAATTTGTATTTGCTCTGTAGTCTCCTGAAAGTGGTACCAACCCTGCACTACATTGAGTTTAATTTTCCACTGAAGGTTTTTGGACTATATAAGTAGTGTGAATTTGAACTGTAAACTTTAGAGAGGGCTTTCTTATGATAGTGAATTCTCAGGGGAAAATTTCAAGTTAGCATTATTTAACAGCAGGGTCAAGATAAGCAAGTTTTCTATCTATCTCCTATGGTGTTTTTTTTTTTTTCTTTTTTTTGGGAGGGGGTTATTTTTCATTCTCTGTTATTCCATGGTGTGTTGGGTGTGGTTCTCTGGATCCCCATGTGTATGGGAGATGGTTTACTGCAAACTCCAGTTAAAATGGGCTATTCTCCACACCTTGTACATTTGTGAAAGGAAGAAACTCAAATTCTCCAAGGTTTGACAAAAGTCCAAGGTGGAAAGGTGCCTTTGACATCCCCCACCTCCATGGGTTCTTGATTTAAATTTTTTGTTGTTTTTTCATTTATTTTCTACTTTTATTTTAGATCAACAATTACGATGTCCTTTCTAGTTTACCCAGCCATTTTAGAATTTCAATAGCAAGGGTAATTCATGCTATATAATGTGACATACAGCCTGAAATGGAAGTCTGCCAGTTTTTCTTAAGTATATTTTAAGCTCCCTGTTATTCACGAGCTGCGGTTTGCTGCTCTGTTGACTAATGAGTTTGCTGATCACTATCATATACTACCTTTTACCTCTTTGTACACAATATGCCACAATTGCCTGATCCTCACAGCTTCCAACTACATGGTAACATTTAGTCTAGCCCAGTGGTCGGCAAACGAGCTGCGGCTTGTCGACCACTGAGCTAGATAATTTCATTTGAAGGTGAAATGGATATGCATGAGCAATGCATAAATTATCACAGTAACAATTCTAAAAATATTTTCAAAAAGGTTGATATGAACATAAGCAAATATTTCATGACAGGCAAATCTGAATAGAAAAACCTTCGCTAGCTTTCAGGCAGGCTCATAGAGCACATTTGCACAGCCAACAGAATAATACAACAAAGAATCTCTGGCTTTACCATGCCTGGGAAGATAAATGAGGATCAAAGTGCCATCATTTATGCCTCTCTTGGAGAAATCCACCTGTGATTTCTCCAGGAGACTAATATGGAATGAAATTTCTTACCAAGAGAATCCAGCAAATTTCTTTGCTTCCCTGAATTATAATATTATTTAGGATAAGCCTCTGGCCTGTAGTAAGCACTGAGGTTGGATTTAATTGAAGGTAAAATGAATTCCCACTAAGCCCTTCAAGAGGGGAGAAAAAAGATTTTTCTTAAGTAGCTCAAGTTTTTGGCTTCTGTAGATCATCCGTTGCTTAAAAGAGTTAGTAGGAGTTTGATTAATGTCTTAATTAAAGTGGTCTCCCCTTCTTGTAAGAAAAAGGAGTCTATTCATAATTCAAAACAAAGATTTGATTACCCTTCCTTTTGCTTTCTTCCTTTTGTCTCAGGTACATGGCTACCTGCTTTTTGAAATCTGCTAGGAATATGCTTGATTAATGCTAAATATTCTCTTTTCTCTGCATTTAGGAAGGTGTTAGAAAGCTTGCTAAGGTTTACCTGATTGGAAAATATGAATTGGTATTACACAGGCCTTTTAGTTATACCACTTCTAATCACAAATCTACTCTTGCCCTGAATTCCCCATTTCTTTTTTTAAAAAATAATTTTTTTTTATTGATTTCAGAGAAGGAGAGAGAGATAGAAACATCAGTGATGATAGAGAATCATTGATTGGCTGCCTCCTGCACACCCCCTCCTGGGGATCAAGCCCACAACCTGGGCATGTGCCCTTGACCAGAATCAAACCCAGGACCCTTCAGTCCACAGTCTGACACTGTTTCTACTGAGCCAAACCAGTCTGGGCTCCCCATTTCTTATATAACAGTTCAAAGGGTACTTTGTGGTATTTGTGCATCTCCGCTCTTGATCGTGCACTCCCCACATCTCTCTCTGGCTCTCTGTCTTTGACAAAAGGAAAATTTGTTCAACAACAGACATGATAACAAAAAATAGTAAGGTTTTACAAATAGTCTATATATATAAAACTCCAGCAACTGTAACGGCCATAACGAACTTAATGACCGGTTGCAAGGATGCCCACTGTGGCCAGCCAACCTCAAGATCAGGGGGTGGGGACAGCTGCCCAATCTCATGGCCCCTCCCCCCTTCCAGTCTGCCCCTGATCAGACTCTCCCACCCCAAACAAGAGCAGGCTGCAGGGCAAACAATCCCTCCCTTCCCACCGGCCAGCCCTACCCTTGATCAGCCCACCCCACCACAATAGGCCTGCAGCCCCTACCCCTGGCTGGCCTGCCCCTGGTTGTACTCCCCACCCCAACAGGGGATGGGGCTGGCCAGCCACCCTCTTTCAGCTCTTCCTCCTGACTGGCCCTGTCCTCTATGAGCCCCCACCACCCTGAACAGCCCACAGCCCCTCCCCTTGGCTAGCCCACCCCTGATCATCCCCCCAAACACAATAGGGGTTAGAGTCAGCCCACCAACATCATGAAGCCCCTCCTCCCACCCAGCCTTACCTCAAATCGGCCTGACAAATTGCCTGTGGCCCCTTCCCCCAGCCAGCCTGGCCCTGATCAGCTTGATTGGGGGGAAGCTGGCCAGCCAACCTCCTGCCATCTCCTCCTCCTGACAAACCCAGCCCTGATCCACCTCGACTAGGGCCGGACTGGCCAGACCTCCCCATACACAAATTTGTGCACTGGGCTTCTAGTAGTACATAAAGGAGAAAGGGAAGGCATGCACAGATGTTGAAAGAATAAGTAAATGGTGATGGAAATGTTACTTAAAATTTCAAACACCTTTAATTGGAGTAGAAGACTAAATTGAGAGATACTAAAAAAGAATGCATTATGTAATTAGCAACCTGAAAATAAATCAGAAAGTAGTGATTCAGATACATAAGCCATGGCCCTGGACAGTGTGCCAGATTGGTTGGAGTGTTCTCCCATGCACCAGAAGGTCATGGGTTTGATTCCACTTAGGGCACATACCTAGGTTGTGGGTTCGATTCCCGGTTGGGCTGCACGAAGGGGCAGAGGGGGGCAAACAATCTATTTTTCCCCTCTCTCTCTTTCTACCTCCCTTTTAATCCATCTCTAAAATTCAATTAAAAAAAGAATGTATTACATAATTGGAAACCTGAAAATAAATCAGAAAACAGTGATTCAGATCCATAAGCCATGGCCCTAGCCATTGTGAATACATTAGCCATGAAATAAGGCTGGATGATATAATAATAAAAGAAAACTAACATTATAGATATATAGTTCCTTACAGTTTCCAAAGGATTTACTACACATATTAGCTTATTTCTGTCCAAGTTAATGTGTTATGAGATAATTACTTCAACAACCCAGAATAAAACAAAAATAAAAGAAGCATGATTTGGAAAAGGTAGCTAGTTAAATTATGTTAGAAAATATTATAGTTATGAAGAGCAAGTGTGTCCTCTATCTGAAGCACAGCACCAATCAAGTCATTTCAGGACAAAATATCCTCTGAAATTCCTCTATTGCCAGCATAGTCACTAGTAAATTCAAAGTCCTTCATGAGGAAGATGAAGGCACGGAATCTGCTTCATTTCTAAACGTTCCTCCCATCTCAAGAACTTAACAACTAGCCATACAACTTCTCTACCAATTGATCCCAGAATGGATAGTGTTTTTTCTATTTTGTTACTTTTTACTA
Organism: Pipistrellus hanaki; assembly: GCF_964339955.1. NCBI lineage: Eukaryota > Metazoa > Chordata > Mammalia > Chiroptera > Vespertilionidae > Pipistrellus > Pipistrellus hanaki. The sequence continues at coordinate 94,218,749 of NC_140524.1, forward strand.
GAGGCCCGGTGTACAAAATTCATGCACGGGGGGTGGGGGTGTCCCTCAGCCCAGCCTGCACCCTCTCCAATCTGGGACCCCTTTGAGGGATGTCTGACTGCCCATTTAGGATTGGGCCTAAACGGGCAGTTTGACATCCCTCTTACAATCCAGGACTGTTGGCTCCCAACTGCTCACCTGCCTGCCTTCTGATTGCCCCTAACTGCTTCTGCCTGCCAGCCTGATCACCTCCTAACCACTCCCCTGCCACCCTTATTGATGTCTAACTGCTCCCCTGCCAGCCTGTTTGCCCCCAACTTCCCTCCTCTGCTGGCCTGGTCACCCCAACTGCTCTCCCTTGCAGGTCTGCTCCCTTCCAACTGCCCTCTCCTACTGGCCTAATTGCCCACAACTGACCTCCCTTGCAGGCCTGGTCCCTCCCAACTGCCCTTCCCTGCTGGCCATTTTGTGGTGGCCATCTTGTGTCCACATGGGGACAGGATTTTTTACCACATAGGGGCAGCCATCTTGGGTATTGGAGTGATGGTCAATCTGAAAATTACTCTTTTATTAGATAGAATAGAGGCCTGGTGCATGGGTGGGGGCCAGCTGGTTTGCCCTTGAAGGGTGTCCCAGATCAGAGTAGGGGTTCTCTTGGGGCATGGGATGGCCTGGGCGAGAGGCCTATGGTGGTTTGCAGGACGGCCATGACCCCTGGCGACCCAAGTGGAGGCCCTGGTATATGGGATTTATTTATCTTCTACAATTGAAACTTTGTACCCTAGAGTGGAGCCAAGCCTTCTCCCTCCGAGGTGGCAGCCATTTAAGTTGGGATTTATGTATCTTCTATAATTGAAAATTTGTAGCCTTAAGCTGAGGCCTGGGCCAGCCAGGGTGTGCAGAAAGTTTGGCTTCCTCCATTGCCAGGGAAACCCAAGCCTCCCTCATGCTCTCAGTGGCCATAGCCATCTTGGTTGGGGTTAGTTTGCATACTTGCTCTGATAGGCTAGTGGGCGTGGCTAGCGGGTATAGCAGAGTGATGGTTAATTTGCATATTACTCTTTTATTAGATAGGATTATAAAAAGAGTATAGTGTTGTGAATCACATTATATGGAAGAAATACATAACATGAAACTATAAATTTCCATTTCTCTCCCACATTCCCACCCAACCTTACTATCCAGAAATAGCCATTCTGTTTATCAACAGTTTGTTGGATGTTTTAAAAAGATATTTTCTGTGCATATAAAATACATATGATAAATAAAAAATACTTATGTGATCCAAACTCTATATAATACATACTATAGTGTGTCATATAAAATATACATTATATATATATATATATATATATATATATATATATATATATATATATATATATACACACGCACACACACACACACACACACACACACACAAATACTCTACATTATGTGAAATGAGACTCTGTATTATCCTGCAAATGAAACCGACCTTTTTGCTACCATAAACTGGTCTTATCACAATGTCATATTCACAATGTTCCAAATTTAACTTTCTAATACATTGAATTCTAATGTATGCTTTTACTAAGAACTCTTGAACAGAGAATGGGGAGTAGGGAATGACACCCCAGTAAACACATACTCAAATAGCAACATTTTAAAAAATTCCTCTTTAAGCAATTATCTCCCTCAAACTCACAATGATATTCCTCTCTCTCTCTCTCTCTCTCTCTCTCTCTCTCTCTCTCTCTCTCTCAGAAATACAAACAAATAAAAGCCCTCCTTAGAAGGGTAAAGGATTTCTGGAGGGGGCAGGAATGGGTTTTATATTTACAATTTAATATATGTATCAAAGGACGTGTGTACATGTATAAAATATATGTTAATTAAGATGATTATATATTTTATACCTTGATGTTTTGCTTATCAGCCTTTCTAAGATAAATCGGACTAATTTTCTGAAAGTATTAAGTATTTGATATACTACCATATGTAGAGACATAACTATTTAACCTTTCCTTTATTGGTGGATATAGGTAGTTTTCATTTTTCACAATTATAAGTAGCACATCATTCCCCATATATTTTGGCTCTCTGCTCTTTTTTAACACTGTCCAGCTTGTTCTACTACTTCTATGTGATAAAGTCTCTATAATGAGGTGGAAAGGACTTCTGTTGTTTGAATTTCCATTGAAGTTCCAAATCTGAGGACAATAGGTGTTAAATATCCCCCCATTTTAACATCAAAGCCAAGATACTGGCAGGCATCCTCTTTGGGTTTTACAAGAGGTCGACCCTCACCTTCATGACCCCAAGCGACCAATATGGAAAGCTAAGCAATTTGATGAGAGTTCACTAAGAAAGGTGTTCTATGAAGAAGGGGAATTTGTAAGATTTTAATTAATTGTTGACCTAGGGAGGTGTATACAGAAATGTTCTCTCTCTTGTGCTCTGGCCTGTTGTCAGCTACCAATATCTGGTACTCTTCATCTGGATGGTTTGTGTTCTTTGTTTGTTTTTGTGTGTGTTTTTCTGAAGCTGCAGATGGCTTCTCTGCCTCAGCACTGGGTAAGTTGAAAATGTTAGGAAACTAACATCCCAGGAATGGCCCTCAACCAATGATTGGCATTTGTGTATAAAAAACTTAGCTCTCTTGCAACTCATGTAGGTCGAACTTTGAGACAGATGTTTTACATCAGCTCCTGAGTTTTTCCAGCCCCAATTATTCATTGATGTAGCTTTCTCAACCACACACCATATATTGAATTCCTTACTTTCCCAGTCTCACTTACCCTCTTTCCTGCCAATGTTTCCTAGGATCACCTTCCAAATAAACTACTTGCACTTGAATCTTTCTCTCAGGGTTTTCTTCGAGAGAGTACTACCTAGGACATGGTAGATGTCAGGAAAAAAAATGCAAATTGGATCACACTCCCAACTGGATGTTTGCTGAGCTGCAAATTGTCAGATCTATAATAGCACAAAATGAGGATATTTTTGAAGATGATTTGATATGGATCCCCTAGGATTTGAGAGCATATGTTATCAAAAATATTCTAATCTGCTTCTTACTTGTGGCTTCCAAATGTAAGACACAGCTGGAGTAATCTCTGATGACTGGGAGAAAAGAAGAAAGCTAGTAGAGAAGTCAATGGGATGGACTAAGTGATCCTCCATCCTCACTCTAGGGCTGTGGGTCAGGTTTGAACTGGAGGGACAGAGGAGGCTGGATTTGGATATGATATAGTTTTAATTATACTTGTTTAGAGTTGATTTAGACCTTTCAAGATTTAAAGCAATTTACAGTTACTGGAATTGTTCTTATAATTGAAGAGGACTGTAAAGATTAGAATTTGCCTGACATTGTCTAAAAGAGAGCCAGGCCAATGTTGCTCAGTGGTTGAGCACTGACCCATAAATCAGGAGGTCATGTTCGATGCCTGGGTTGTGGGCTTGATCCCCAGTGTTGGGCATGCAGGAGGCGCCAAACAATGATTATCTCTCCTCATTGATATTTCTAGCTCTCTCTCCCTCTTCCTTCCTCTCTTTGAAATTAATAAAAACATATTACAAAATTTTTTTAAAGGGTTAGAGAAATAAATTGTGGCCAAATTCTTTAAGTTGGAGGGTAGGAAAAATGAAGACAATTTTTGGTACCCTCTTTTGAGTTCAGACTGCTTAATAAACTAGTTGCATACATGTCCTAAACAATCTTTTCCTGACACTAACTCGGGCAAAATTTTAACCTCTCTACACTTGTTTCTTTATCTGCACTATTTAATCCTCATAAGATTGTTAGAAGATTAAATTACATAATGTAATTATGTGAAGTACTTAGCCTAATACAGAGTAAATGATCAATAAATGCTGGCTAGTGTTATTATTATTCTGACCCCCTATAAGTAGTATCATTCATTTGATTTAAACTACAAACTCATTTTTTACCTCTACCTCAGCCTTATTCTATGCATATCTAAGCAATTTCCTTCTTTTGTCAAATCTATCTTCATAGTTATTTTCAAATAAAGATATATCACCTTATAATTAAAAGGAACAACCAGCAAATACATAAACTATGTGTACTTTTACATTCTATTTGCAGGAGCTAATTATTACCCTATTTTAACTAACATGTTCTCTTTGGTAAAGTAAACTTAAGCATGTATTCTCTTGCATGAGTCTTTATTTCTCACTAGGGGTCTTCTTTTTTTTCATTTGCTTTTAAGTACTTCATGGAGAAGTATAAGCAAACACATTCAAGAGTGACTGATCATTGTTCTTCCCTGCTTTGACTATTTATTATCTTTGTCCTTGGCATTTATTTCAACTTCACTGATCTTTCTGCAGTGCCTTACTTTCTTCTGGCATTGCTATTTTAGTGCCCATTGCCATTATGTATTTTGTTAGTATTATTATATGTGGAATTACCAGCTTACTTTCACTATGACAGATTTAATTGGGTGAGGTCACTGGTTTACTGAACTTCAGCCTGACCTGGGCTAAGATATGTTCCCCTGTTGGCTGCTGTCCTGAAATGTGTCCCAACCTATCTGCATGTTTTCCTAGTTTGCAGACCATGAGTGGATCCCTGTACTCTGTAACTCTAAGTGTTAGCCTCTGTTCTATTATTTATCTTCAGCCTTCTCAAACTTCTTAGAGTGAATTAACTGATGGCCCTTCAGCATCATAATCACCCCATTCTGTTTATATAAGTAGAGTAAATCATAGCATTAAGTGAAGAAGGGGAGGGATTCATAGTAGTGACCGAGTTTGGATTAAAGCTGTCTAGTAAACCAAATCTGAAGGAGAAAAGAGAAGTGGGCTTCCACAGTTTCTGAAGGATCCTAACACTCAATGGAGCCTAAGTTGTCTTAGGAAGAACAAGTGTGGCTTCTAGTTACCTTTGTAGGCTTAACTCTAAAGCAGGCAGGGGCTTCAGTAATTGAAAGTTGATGAGAGAAGAGACAATTTTAGAGGGAAGGTGGAGGTGGGAGAATGGGTGGAGAAAGATTAACCTGGGAATTTATATGCATACTAGAGGCCTGGTGTATGAATTCATGCACAGGTGGGGTCCATCAGGCTGGGCTGGTGGGGTGGGGGGACTGAGAGTGGTTGACTGGTTGGCCCCACCCCCAATTGGAGTGTTGGGGGCCAATTGGGGCCCAAATCAGGGTGGGTGACTGCAACAGTGTGTGTCATAGCCACCAGTCATTCTGGTTGTACTGCCGTTCTGGTTGCTAGGCTTTTATATATATAGATATACATAGCCCTTGAACATACACAATTGTGTGGTGAAGGCCTGGGATGGATGGGTGAGGGATGAAGGGGCTCAATGGGGGGAAAAACACCAAAGGGGACGTTTGTAATACTTTCAGCAATAAAGATAATTTTTTTTAACAAAAGAAGACTAGGACCAAGGCCAAACCAAAAGGTGGTCTGTAGTAGGGACTGACAATTTAAATGACAGTAGTCATTACCACTACTGAGTTTGGCACGCATTTTTACACTGTCAGGCCTTCCTGGTTGCTCTGACATGAATCTTCTTTCAGGTCCTGACTTTTGCCCACTTCTTGCTTCTCCTAAGCTAGCCAAATAGCACATCCTAAAGAACAACATGGGGAAAGCTGGGATCTCACGACTTACTTCAGTTTGGGATCTTCAGGTCTAATTCAGCAACTGCAGGGGATTTTGTTCTCCAACAAAATGGAACATGCTCTTCCTGAAAATTCCTGGTGTCATCCCTCTTACATTTCTAGAATGGATCTAGAGCACAGACTGATGGACCACACAGAAAAGTTCTAGGGGAATTTAGCTCAGGCTCAGAAAACTGATTGCTATGTAATTATATCCAGAATCAATAAATAAACACAACTTTTTGAGGTTCATTTCAAATAAGGCACATAATTAGAAGATGAAGACATTATATAGAATAATAAGCATTTTTACCAAATGTGATAATTGCACCAAAACTCAAAATTTTATTGCATTAAAAGATTGTATTTTAACATGATTTTGTGTGTAATATAAAAAACTTTATTTACAACTGAACCATTAAAAAGAGAACTACCATTTAGCAGTGTTACAGATCTTACTTAGGTATTTCAACATGTAACTCTACATAATCACTTTGGAAAACTCTACTAAATATAAACACATGTCTACCCTATGACCCAGCAATTCTATACTTCATTATAACCAGGAACAATGAGTACATATTTTCACAAAAAGACATATATAAGAATATTCATAAGAGCTTTATTCAAATAGTCAAAACCAAAATCAAGCCAAATGCTTGTCAGCAGAAGAATGGATAATTAAATGGTAGTATATTGATACAATGGAAAACTACACAGTTAATAAAAAGAACAAGCTATCGGTACTTATAACAACATGGATGAACCCCACATATGCTATGCTGAGTGGAAAAAAAAAGCCAAATATAAAGGATTATATATCTACAATAATTTCATTTATGTCAAATTTGAGAGGAGTCTAAAAATTGGTTACCTGTGTAGAATGGGAAGAAGAAGAAGGAGGGAGCATTGAGAAGGTACTAGAAATATTCTACATCTTCATCTAGGTGATGGTTACAGGAAGGAGAGAAGGAATGTTGGGGGAATGTGTACTTATACGGTAAAAATTACCAACCTGCACACTTAAGATTAGTGAATTTTACATAGTTTACTCTGTGTCTATTATTTCTCAAAGAAAATTAACTCCAATATACACTGTCATAAAAAGATAGAAGTGATTTTCTTTAAGTCATTTACATTCAAATGGCTAAAGCCAGATGTGTTTCAGTGTTCAACACATGTGCATGTCTAAAATAATCAGCCTTCAGCAGACCTGATTGGTTAGCATAATAAAAATGGCTGATGATTATGCATTCATTCTTTTATTTAAGTAGCTCAAAGGCTTTATAAGCTGATTTTACAATGTGGGTTTTATGAACATGGTAAGTCTAATTCATAAGAACATTTGTCTTGCACTCCAGGAGGGTAAGTTTTATGAAAAAAAATAATTTTAAGACTTAAAAATCTGCATACAGACTCCTGTTTTGATTTATTTTATTATTGTACACAGCAGAAGTGCCATGAAGTTTATCATAGGCCTTAAGGAAATCTTGGGGGGGGGGGGGCGGGGGGCGTACAATCTGGGTGATTCATAGACTCTTCCATTTTCTAGCATATGACCATGACCAGTTGCCTTAGTTTGGTAATAATACTTTTGAGGATGAAATAAGTCAGTGTGTTTACAGGCTTTAGAATTGTGCCTATGGCATAATAAATGCTAATAAATATTAGCTACTTTATTATATAAAATAAATCAGATGGCAGGTATAGAAGAAATTCAAGTAGCATGATGTCTCTTTCCCCATTGAGAAAATTCTTAACTTTTGTGACTTTCCTTTTTAAATAGGATATATTTTTCCAAACTAGCAATATTCTTTCACGTAAAAATCCCTTTAAAAACAGAGACTACGGGTATAATAATATTAGGACACACCTGTATTATGTTAGGCTGATAATGAGCAGAGCTTCTCTAGATGATTTGCAGACCTGTGAGCAGGAAAAGAAATGCTTAGTGTTATAAACTATGAATTTGGGGGTAGTTTATTATATTGCATTACAGTATTTGTCAATGGCTGGCTAATACACTGGATAGCTGGTAGTCTAGAGCAGAGGTTGGCAAACCTTTGGGTCAATTCTGACCTATGGCATATTTTTGTATGGATCATGAACTAAGAATAATTTTTATATTTTAAAAGGTTGTTTAAAAATATTTTAAAAATGATGAGAAGAATGTGTAACAAATATCTGCAAAGCCTAAAATACTTACTATCTGGCTCTTTACAGAAAAAGTTTGCTGATGCCTGGTCTAGAATAAATGTTAAGAAAAAGAAAAGAGAAATTCTTAACATAGCTCTGGCAAAACAAAAGATATATGTAATATGTTTTATTGATTTCAGAGAAGAAGGGAGAGTTAGAAACATCAATGATGATAGACAATCATTGATTGGCTGTCTCCTGAATGCCCCCCATTGGGGATCGAGCCTGCAACCCAGGCATGTGCCTTTGACTGCAATCAAACCTGGAACCCTTCAGTCCACAGGCTGAAGCTCTAACTACTAAATTGGCCAGGGCAGACAAGATGTTTTTTAATTTTTCTTTATTGATTAAGGTATTACATATGTGTCCTTATCCCACATCCCCCCCCACCCCCATCTCCTCATTCATACCCTCACCCTCCTGTTGTCTGTGTCCATTGGTTAGGCTTATATGCATGCATACAAGTCTTTTGGTTGATCTCTCCACCTTACCCCCACCCTCCCCTACCTTCCCTCTGAGGTTTGATGGCTGATCGATGCTTCTCTGTCTCTGGATCTGTTTTTGTTCATCAGTTTATGTTCATGATATCCCACAAATGAGTGAGAACATGTGATATTTATCTTTCTATGACTGGCTTATTTCAGACAAGATATTTTTATGCCCACTATAACTCTGCCTAGATGGCTGTCCCCAACTGGAATTTATATGTTGTTGAGTGAGTATATGACCACAGCACTTTTGGGGAAGAATGTGTGTATAGAGGGACAGGAGATTATAGGGGTAAAATACCTCGAAGCTTGTGTTTCTGTAGCCCATTGACATAAACAACTGCTGGCCATGAGGAGGCAGCACCCTTCAGATGGGCATAAGACTTATAAACTAGAATAATTTCTGCAGGTATAATAGCAATTCACAGCCTCTTCGTTTCACTGCATTTAGTTAAGAACAGTTTTTAAGCCCTTTCTAGTTCTTTTCCTCCTATAGAACTTATTTATACATTTGGTGTTCCTTGATCTACATGGTAATACTGACTCATGTTAAGTGGCAAAACACTACTCTATTTACTACCACTCTATTGGTAGATAAAGATCCTGGAAGGACACAGGCCATTAGAACCCAGTACTCATACAACATAGACCAATGTTGTTTTTGCAGCCCAAAATCTGGATTCTAAGGTATATTTTTTAATTTCCTGTTTTTAAAAAGTATTTTTATTGATTTCAGGTAGGGAGAGGGAGAGAGAGATAGAAACATCAATGATGAGAGAGAATCATTGATCGGCTGCCTCCTACAAGCCCCACACTGGGTTTCGACCCTCCAATCTAGACATATGCCCTGACCGGGAATTGAACCCTGCCCTCCTGGGTCATACGTCGACATTCAACCAGAGTCATGCCGGCCGGGCTATTTTTTTAAATTTCCAAAATATTATGTACAAGGGTCCAAGTGAGTGTTGCAATACTATGTAGTTTTTTTAATTTTAAAAATCTATCTTGATTATTTCATAGCATATTATTTTGTTTACATGTAATTTGAAAACAGCTTGAAAATCAAATTCTTAATTGTGTAAGCGATTCAGCAGTGTGTGTGTGTGTGTGTGTGTGTGTGTGTGTGTATCCTAAGAAATAATTGTCTCTTACAGAAAAGCCGAGAACACAGTTTGTCTGTGTCATAAATATAGTTGTGAGCCTCTCTCTGCCTAGGAGGTCTTCCATTACTGTTATTTTATATCTCATTATAGCCTTTGCTGATACTTCAACATTGCCAATATAGAATTTGAGACTTAAATTTGTTCTGAAATTTAAAAAAATCTGAAGTGATATACTTGCTGTTTGGAACTGCATTGTAATTATTTTGTTAGACCAGAAGAAAACTGCAAAATAGTTACTGACCTGATATATATATACAGAAACTGCATGAGCATAACAATATTACAGCAAAAGAGTGTGTTTTGTCAGTTTGAGGCTGATGGCATTTATGAAAAACTTAGAATCTTTTTAAAAATATATATATTTTATTGATTTTACATAGTGAGGAATTGAGAGGGATAGAGAGTTAGAAACGTCGATGAGAGAGAAACATCGACCAGCTGCCTCTTGCACACCGCCCACTGGGGATGTGCCCGCAACCAAGGTACCTGCCCTTGACCGGAATTGAACCCGGGACCTTTCAGTCTGCAGGCCGACGCTCTATCCATTGAGCCAAACTGGTTTCGGCAAACTTAGAATCTTGTACAAGGCTTTTCTCTGCAGCTTTTTTTTTTTCCTCCTCAGTTAAATCACCTCACCTGTATTTTCTTGTAAAATCTTACTTGGGCCTTTGTGAAATGATATGAAGGATACGAAAAAAGCCCCATTCAACCCCTCATTTGTCATCAACGGGTGCTTGAAGTGGGGATAGTATTTTTTAAAATAAATCTTTATTGTTCAGATTATTACAGATGTTCCTCTTCCCCCCTGCCCCATAACTCCCCTCCACCTGATTCCCCCCACCCCACCCCATGCACTTACCCCCTCCACTGTCTTCATCCATATGTGTAAGATTTTTGTCCAATCTCTTCCCACATTCCTCCCCCTCCTCCCCCTGAGAATTGTCAGTCCACTCCCTTTCTATGCCCTTGATGCTATTATATTCACCAGTTTATTCTATTCATCAGATTTTTATTCACTTGATTTTTAGATTCACTTATTGATAGGTATGTATTTGTTGTCACTTTGTTGTTCATAATTTTTATCTTTACCTTTTTCTTCTTCTTCCTCTTCTTAAAGAATACCCTTCCGCATTTCATATAATCCTGGTTTGGTGGTGATGAACTCTTTTAGCTTTTTCTTTTCTGTGAAGCTCTTTATCTGATCTTCAATTCTAAATTATAGCTTTTCTGGGTAGAGTAATCTTGGTTGTAGGTTCTTTCTGTTCATCACTTTTAATATTTCTTGCCACTCACTTCTGGCCTGCATAGTTTCTGTTGAGAAATCAGCTGACAGTTGTATGGGTACTCCCTTGCAGGTAACTTTTTCTCTTGCTGCTTTCAATATTTTCTCTTTTGTCTTTTGCCCTTGGGGTTTTAATTATGATGTGTCTTGGTATGGTCTTCTTTGGATTCCTCTTGTTTGGGGTTCTCTGCGCTTCCTGGACTTGTAAGTTTACTTCTTTCACCAGTAGGGAAAGTTTTCTGACATTATTTCTTCTAATAGGTTTTCAGTATTTTGCTCTTTCTCTTCTTCTGGCACCCCCATAATTCAGATGTTGGTACCCTTAAAGTTTTCCCAGAGGCTCTTTACACTATCTTCATATTTTTTTATTATTTTTTCTTTTTACTTTTCCTGGTTGAGTATTTTTCTTCTTTGTATTTCAGATCTTTGACTTGATCCTTGTGATCCTCTAGTCTACTGTTATATCTCTGTATATTATTTTTTATTTCAGTCAGTGTATGCTTAATTTCTAGTTGGTCCTTTTTCATATCCTCAAGGGTCTCACTAAATTTATTGGCCTTTCCTAGAAAATTCTTGAGTAACCTTATAACTATGGCTTTAAACTCTATATCCAGTCATTTGCTTTCCTCTATTTCTGTCATTTGTGACCTGTTTCTTTGTCTCCACATTTTGGCTGCTTCCCTGTGTTGATAGAGTGGTTTTGTGTGGTAGGTGACCTATAGGGCCCAGTGGTTCAGTCTCCCCAATCACCTGAGGTGGACACTCTTGGTGTACACCTTTGTGGGCTGTGTGCACAGTCTTGTTGTAGTTAAGCCTTGATTGTTGTTGGTACACTGGGAGGAATTGACCTCCAGGCCAATTGGCTCTGAGGACCTGCTGTGTCTATAATGGAAGAACTGCTGAACTGGAGACTCCCTTATGGGGCAGTACTTGCTTCAGTGGGGCTTTGGTGCTCATTGAGTCTGCTTCTTGAATGTGTTACTTATGGATGTGAGGATTTGAAATCTGGTGTCGTCTCACATTCACCACTAGAGACACTAGCTTCTGGATCTCCAATGGGGTGCAGGTCAGCTACTGTCTAAGACCACCCAGCAGGAGCTACGGCAAGATCTGAAGATTTCTCCTGTTTGTTTGTGGTTTGGAAGTTTTGGAGCTGCCTGACTGGAGCTGCAGTTTGTTAGGTTAAGCTGCAATAGGGCAGGCCATTCGAATGCAAAAGTCACTGCACACAGTTTGGGTGGGTTTGCAAATTGGGCAGGATAGGGGTCTCAGGGAATCACTAGGGCATTGCAAACAGCAATGGCTGCCAGTCAGCCATCTCTGTGTCTCCCTGTTTCTACATCCCCGCTGTTCCCATGTCCCCGCATCCTGTGCCCCAGCACAGTAAACAATGATTCCTGCACACACTTCTGCAAGAAAGCCACCATAACTTTCCAACCTGATGGCAAACAGTCCAGCTTCTCCCCGTAGGAGTCTGGGTCCCCAGAGTCTTGCCGGAAACTGGAGTTAGAGTAATTGGGAGCTTGTGTCTCCCTTTGGATTGAAAAAAAAAATACAACCCACTCAGTTGCCAGCCACCAGCTGGATTTGCATGCCTCCATACCTCTGCTTTTCCGTGGTTGTGCACATCCTACCCGGTCTCAATGCTCTTTTCTCTTTCATTCTAGTTGTAGAACTTCTAGTCAGCTAGTTTTCCCATGTTTCTGGGTGATAGACAATTTGTATTTTAGTTGAAGTGATTGTAGTGGTAGTTGGTGTGGTTGTAAGAGGCAGCATATGCAGGTGTATATTTTATGTCGCCATCTTGGTTTCTCTGGGGATAGTATTTGAGAGAAAAGAAGAAGCCCTTTTTGAAGAATGGAGATACTCCAAATATAAGCTTCTTCAGTTTCTCAATTTTGATTGGAGTCAGTTTTTAGGAGTTATAGGGAGTGGGCATAAAAACTTGTCTTTGATCTTACTCTTTGGAGAATAAGGCATTGTTTAAGCACATTGGGGCAGGAGGAAGATTCTCAATACCAAAACACCTTTGATGTTAGGATGGGAGGTTTTTGTTTTGGGAGGACACGATGCAGCCTTACTCAAATGTAAGGAAGTGGGCATGGGGAACTTCAAATATTCTGCTTCTGCAATCCCTGGATGAATGCTGATGAATACATGATGTTTGGGCTCCTGCAAGATTCCAAGAAATCATAGTTTTCAATGACTGATTATATTTTCATTATAAAACATTCAGTATATACTTGATTAAATTCCAGGCTTTCTGTGTTTTAATCCAACTTCCCATTCCAAGTCTCTATGCAATTTTATACCATTGTCCCATTCTATCATATTACATCCTTTTTCATTATATTCAATTCCATTTTATTCCACTACTTTCCACAAATAACTGTTTCCACAAAGCATTGATGGGTGTACTGAGATTGAAGGTGAATTAGGTATTTTAACAGCCTTCAAGAAGCATAGTATCCCAATTCGAGATATAAACTCATACATATGAAACAAATAGTAAATAAAACAAAACTACATGTAACTAAGTAACCAATTTTGAACACATTCAAAATTTAAGAGAAGGGAAATGTAGGCTTAGGTGATCAGAGATAGCTTCAGGGAAAAGATAAATTTGAACTTAAGTTTAATGGATGAGATGGTTTTGTAAAAACAGAGGAAGGAGGATGATTTTCTGGATAAGAGAAGTAATGAGTAAAACCATGTACAAGTGAGAGGGAATCATTTTGTCTGTTCACATGCTTGCCTCAGTTCATAAAGTAGAAACATTTACTCTGTTGAGTGTAATGAAGAGAATGTTTCAATTATTCTTTACTCACCTCTCACAGTTTTCTCTGTGGGAACAAAAATGATTTACCTAAGTGGTGGAATGCTTGGTCTATGAATGACATCCTTGGGTCCATATTTCTCTACTAGACTGCACTGGTGGAATAGAGATCACTGACCTTTTTTCTCTTTGCCCATCCGTGCTTGCAAGGGTGTGAGGAATGCCACATTCCACTAAGAGTCTACTATCTAAGGGTCTCAACTGCTGATCCAGTTCCATTGTGTGGATCCCAAGGTCTGGACTTGGAGTAAAGAAGTAGAAAGTACATTCTGGCTTCATACTTGACCTGCATTCTCCAAGGTAGTTAGTTGTGGCCCATAATACAAGATAGTGATGAACATAGCATGTTCAAGTTTATAGAATGAAAGGGATAATGAAAGGACTGGGCAGCCAGAGGGCTTGTTGAAGAAAAAGTAAGTGATGAGCTGGGATAAGAAGGAAGGGGTAGACTTCAGAAAGCCTTGATTGCCAAAATATGAATGAGAATGTTCACAGCCTAGCTGCTATAACAGAAGTGTAAAATTAACCTCAACGCAATGAGCTAATGGGTAGATGCTCTTATAAAGATGCTTTCAAAGAATGGGAGAGGCTAATTCTGCTTGATAAGTGTGTGAGAAGAAGCATGAAGAGTAGGGTAGGATAATCTTGGAAGGTTTCACAGAGGTGGTGCATTTCAAAGCTGAGGATGGTCCTGTGTGTCAGCAGCATTCTCCCCACCTCCAACCCAGCAGCAGCTTGGGAGGCAGCAAGAGATAAGACTGAACAAGTAGGCAGAACAGAGTGCTAAAGAATTTGTATTAGGATCTGGAGGTAGGGGGAGGTCCCTGGAGTTCTTTTCATTGAACACATTTATACATTGCAGCACAGTAGATTTATGAGCCATGAGAATGTGCCCCCCTCAGGGCCAGAAACAAACACACCATTTGAAACATAACATGACCTTAGCAAACAAGAATTGTTTGGAGAGGAAGAGAGACTGCTTTCATATGGATTCTACACACAGTAAGGATTTCTCCACTCACTGAGGCTTTCCTCAGAGGCACCTGCTTGTAATTCTCTCAGTGGGTGCCTGCTGCTGGTGCCAGAGGAGAGACTCTGGAAGGAGTGCAGTATCCCTGGGGAGGCTTCAGGAAAGATGCATTTATAGGTGCCCAGGATGGTGGCAGTGATTGAGGGGGAGGGGATTGCTTCAGCTCCACATTTTCCTTTCCTAATGTTTTCCTATCTGTCTCCAGCTCATAGATTCATTAGTAGGAAACGCTGCTGAGAGTCCTTCATCAATGGAAATAAATGCCTCTTCCTCTGGAATGTTAGATATGGAATTGATTTTTGAAACCTTCAAACTTGGTGATTATCTTTAAGCATCTTGAAGGGGAAACTGGAGAGTCAATAAAACCCCTGAGCTCTGCTGGCATGCTACTTTTCCAGCAACCACCTTATTTAACAGGGCACTCCCCAGATTCTTTATTTCACTCCTCACCCTGTTACTCACCCTCTTCCAGCAGATTATAGTTTGTCTATGTTATTTCCTGCTCCTCTCTCACCTGAATACAAATTACCTTAGGGTAGAGGTTTTGCTGTTTTGTTCTCAACTGTATCCTCGGTGCCTAGAACACTGTTTGGCACATAGGAAAAATTCAAATAATATTTGTTATATTTACAGCAGACACTGTCCACATCCCCTCATCTCCTCAGCACCTACCCCTTCTAAGCACATAGTGTGACCTCCTCAAAAGGGAATTCCTTTGCCATTAGGGCCTATTGTGCTCTGCAGCAAATGACAGGTCAGAAGGGCAGAGAAATAGCACTCTCTGTGAGGAGGCCACAACTAATGACTGATTGACAGAGTTGATGGATTAAAACCCCAGCTTGCTTTCCCCTCAGTTGGAATAACTGAGTTAGATGCATGTTCTACACTAATTTCCAGAGACCCTCAGTGCAATTAAGCTGTAGTTGCCCACAGCGTCACTTGCTTAAAAACATGTCATATATTAGGTGCCTTCTCTTCCCTGGCTCACTTCCCATTCCCCAATACCCATTAGTGTTTCCTAGGATCACTTCCCAAATAAACCATTTGCACTCAAATTCTTGCATCAAGGGCTATTCCTATGGGAACCCAAACTAAGATAGGAAGTCCTCAGTCAATATTCAAGTTAATTCATGATGATATTCTTATTCTACATTTTATGCCTATTGAAGTAGGCAGAAAACTAATTGACCATGGGTGAATTTTGCCTGAAGATGTTTTTTTGCTGGGTGGCAATATTTGAATACCTTTTGGGTCTGGAGAGCTTGTTCTGAGAAGCAGCACACATAATTTAACAACATAATTTAAAAGACTTTGATGTTATAGTCATACACCAGCAATGAAATATTATTCAGCAATGGCAATAAATGAAGTACGAAAGGTTAAATACATGCTACAACTTGGATAAACCTTGAAACATTACACTAAGTGAAAAAAGCTAGTCACAGAAGATCACATATTGTATGATATTATTTATATGAAATATGAATAAGGAAATATGTAAAGACAGTAGATCATTTGTTGCCTAGGGCTTTTAAAATATATGTTTTTATTGCTGCTAGTATTACAGATGTCTCCCATTTCCCCCCTCTACCCACCCTCCTCCCAGCCACCACCTACCCCCCCTCCAGTCTTCACCACCTTTACCCATGTCCATGGGATATGCATATAAGTATATGTTTTTTGGTTTATCTCTTTTTGTCCCCACAACCCCATACAGAGGTATGTCAGTCTGTTCTATGCTTCTATGCTTTGGGTCTTATTTTGTTGGACAATTCCTTTTGTTCATTAGATTCCGCAAATAAATGAGATCATGTGATATTTGTCTTTCTCAGATTGGCTTACTTACCTTAGCATATTCTCCAGGGTCCATCCATGCTGTTCCAAAGGGTAAGATCCCTTTTTTTCCAGATGATTTAGTATTCTATTGTGTAAATATACCACAACTTTTCTAACCATTCATCTACTGTTTTCAAATCTTAACGATTGTAGCACTGCTATGACCATAGGGGTGCATATATTCTTTCTGATTGACTTAAAATATGAAACACAAGCAGGTTAGGTTTAACTCAATCATAAAAGTGTAAGTAGTAAATTGAATAAGTAGGACTCATGGGGTATAATCAGAAAACAACTTTGATTTCCCTGCTGCCAATTTAAGTACACTCTGTGGGATTAGATATTCTTTTCTCTTGGATCAAAACTAGGGCAGCTCCATGACTTTTGTGTATTTTAGTCATGTTTTGTCACAGAAGAGTCTCAGTTTAATTAAAGTATCAATAATGAAACTTTAATATTTCTTTAAAGTTATATCTTATTCCATTTTTCCCCTTAGGCCTACTGTGGACTGGATAGCTGAAGTGAGAAAGGGGATGGTGGCCAGTAACTACCCACTTTAGCCATAGAGTGTTTCTAACCCTTCTCTGCCACATTGCTTATGAGGATTTGTGATCTCTCTAGAATTGCACCATATGAGGGGATAGGTGAGAAGTGGAAAATATCATTTTTCTGGATTGATTAATACTTTAATGAATCAGCATCAGCATTCCCTGAGCCTAGCTGATATTTAAAACCACTTTGTTTCCTTATGGGGTACTGTTATGGGCTTTTTTGGGGAACTTCCTGTCCTTTATATTCTAAAGCAGAATCAATAACCAATGTACTGTCTCCTGAGATCTGGGTGACACATATCAAACCTTTGAGTGGTTCCACGGAAGCTTCTTTTCCCAGGCTTAAGGTGAATGTGAGCCGTGCTCCCCGGCCTTCCACTGGGAGAACTTGTGATATACAAAACGCCCACAGCTTTCCTCCAATTCTTCTCCTGTTTTACAGACTTTTAGTTGGCCTCTTCAGATTCTTTTAGATGTGGGAACTGGTGGTCAACTAAGGGTCACAAAACAAGTTTGCAACTATCTTCTTTACAGGACTATCATGGTGGTCTCACACCTCACATGGAATGTGCTGTTTGTTGTCTTAGGGCCTCAGCCAAAACGGAGAATGAAATAGTCCCATTTAAAAATCCTGTTTCACAAGGTTGGCTTACCATTAGAAAAATTTATTATGTAGTTCAACACAATAAGCAAATGAAGGAGAAAATGTATTATATTCTCAACGGAAGCAGAAGAATCATTTGATAGAATTTAGTTATGTAGTTATGACTTAGGAATCTCTTACTAGCAATACAAAATAATTTCTTAACCTAAGAGTGTCCACAAAGAACTTCTAAAGTAAACAATAGACTTAATGGTTTAATGCTAGCAGGAATATTTTAAAAAGAAGGATAGAGACAAGAATACCGTTATTTTCACTTCATTTCAACAATTCACGGAAGATTCTATTCAGCACACTAAGACAAGAATTTAATGAAAAAATAAAATTTATTAAAATAGGAATGTAAGGACTGAAACTATCACTATATATATAATATATAATTATTTAACAGAAAATCGAAGATAACCCATACAAAAATATTAGAATTGATGAGAAAGTTCAGCAGATTTATTAAAGATGAGATTAATATGTTAGAATCTATTGCATTTCTATCAGTAACAACGTTAGAAAATGTAATTTTTTAAAGATGTCACTTTTAACAGCAATTTAAAAAGATACTCAGCAATAGATCTAACAAAAATATATATAACATTTATGGAGAAATTATAAAGTATTATAAGGCTTTAAGGAAAACCCAAAGAAATGATGAGAAATCCATTTGTGGAGAAGACTCAGTGATTATAAATATGTTAATTGTTCCAAAATCAATCTAAGAATTTAATATAATCCCAATCAAAAGACATTCATGGGAATAATAAACCCAGATTTTAGGCTGGGGGAAATATGGGAATGGACATATAAAAATTTCTATTGTTTAATATTTTACTAGTGGTCTGATGCACAAAATTCATGCAGGGGGTTAGCCCTAAGGCTGCCTGAACCCTCTTCAATCTGGGACCCCTTGGGGAATGTCCGACTGCTGGTTTAGGCCTGATCCCTGTGAGATCCCTCTGGCCCTGTGGTATAAGGCCTAAACTAGCAGTTGGACATCCCACTCACATTCCAAGACTGCTGGCCCCTAACCTTTCACCTGCCTGCTTGCCTGATCATCCCTAAGCACTCTTCCTGCTTGCCTGCTCACCTCCAACTGTCCCAATACACCAGCCTTCTCATTTCCAGATGTCCCTCCTCGCCAGCCTGATCACCCCAACTTCCCTCCCCTCCTGGTTTGATCACCCCTAACCACCTCTGCCTCAGCCCCATCACCATGGCTTTGTCCAGAAGGTCGTCTGAAAGTTCTCCCCGTCTGATTAGCATGTTACCCTTTTATTAGTATAGATTTTTTTTAAATTTACCTTGTTGATACAGAGGTGTTTATTTTATTTTTTTATTTTGTTGTATTTCCGAAATATTAAGTTTAAGAAAACAGTACTGATATGCAACTTTGGCATTGTACTGGTGTCTACATGCCAATTTCATAAAGTAACTGCTAATTTGGTACAGATTCGTATCAACATGTGTTTGCACACTGGATTTTGTATCCATAGCTCCTGTGTAACTTGAAACAGGTAATTCATGCTCATAAAACCTCAGTTTCCACATATATGAAATGAGGTTTTCATAAGTAATTTAAACATTTAATAAAAATTAAATAAGATGATAAAGTCTGCTCTCAGTAAATTTTAGTCTATTTATCTGTAAGGAGAGATTGTCAATCTGATTCAGATGGTGAAGCATCTGGGAATCGTAGTGACCTTTGAGAAACACCATGAAATTCTGACATATACAACTCAATCCTGTGAACTAGGAGCAGTTTTACTAAAAGTAAATATGACATATGTTTGCAATATACAACCACAACCACACGTGTGAATAAAGAGTTTCTAAATTATTTCACTAGTCTGCATTTGCTGCCACTTCAATAAATTTTATCATATGCTAGCATTCCCAGCAGCCAGTGTGAGAAAAATTTATGGATGGAGTTATAAGATTGAAAAATTCCCATCTATTAGTCTAACTATTCTTCCCTGTGAATTGAAGAAAAAGCACCAATATTGAAGTCTGCTTGAAAAACCTTCAATTAGTCTTGTGGGGGGGAAATCACAAGGGTGAAAGCGAACAGAACATAGAAGAGGAAATGATAGTGGTTCTGCTTAGCAGAATGAGACTATCTTCAAACATTCCTACCAGTCTCATCAACATGACAAATATGTCTTTAAAAGGTTTCTGACTTATTACTGAGAAATTCCTTTTATCAGGTACTAGGTCAGACATTTCTCCATTTAAACACAGAACTGCTGTTTTAAAATCCAAATCAGAAAATGGTTTGAAATACTCCTATAAAATAAACTTTAAATGGTATAGCCACAGAACACATTCAGATAGTGAGTTGTATCAAGTGGGAATCAGAAATACTACTTCTTAAATTGGGAATACACAGGCATTCTAGATTTTATTGTATACATATTTTAATTAATTTCAAAAGATCATTGTAAATGAAGCCTGCTGGTGCCTAGACTTACCAATTATGAATTGAGATGAATTCACTACTCAAAGTAAATAAATGTTCCCAACCATCTTTCCTCCACACAATGAGGAGGCCCTATTAAGATAAGAACAGAAGGTTCTCTTTACTAAGGTTATTTGGGAAGTTATTAATTAATTCAACAGCATTTACTTGAGGATCTACTAGGATAAATCTCTATTGTACACTGTAGATACAGGAATGAAGAAAATAATTAACATAGTTGATTAATGGATGTATAGTTTAATTAATCAGTTAGTGATACTATAAAAAGGAAACTAATCAGTATATGAAAATACAATTATGGGTGATTTCATTTAAGTTAGAATAGTCAAGGAAAACCTCAGTGAAGAGTGATATTTGAACAAGGACCTGAATGAAGTTAGAGAATGAGTCCCTGAGAAAGGAGGGAATGTCAAGTGCAAAGGCCAAGAGGTAGGAACATGTTTGTTGTGCAAGAGGAAGAGCAAGGTAGGAGTGTGTGTTTTGAGATTGGTAAAAAACGGAGCTAGTGGAAGAAAATGAGGTCAGGGAAATAGCCAGAGGCCATAAAGTAAAGGGCTTTATAGGCCATGATAAAGACTTTGTATTTTATTCTGAATGATTGGAAACCACTGGGAGGTTTTGAAGATGGGAATGACAAAAACTGACATATTTTTATAAGGGTCATCCTGGAAATTCTAGGAGAATGAACTGTAGAGAGATAAGAATGAAAGGTGGAAGACAATGGGAAGCTATGGTAGTAATCCAGTTGAGAGGTCTTGGTGTCTGGAATCTGGAGTGTATCAGTGACAGTGATTAGATGAGTGAGTGCCTGTGTTAGTCTGTTCAGAGTGCTATAACAATAGCATAGACCGGTGGCTTATAAACAACAAAAAATTATTTCTCACAGTTCCGGAGGCTGGGAAGCCTAAGGTCAAGGTGTTGGCAGATTTGGTATCTGGTGAGGGCTCATTTCCTATTTCATATACAGCTATCCTCTTGCTGTGTCCTCACATTATAGAAGGGTTGAGGGACTTCTCTAGGGTTTCTTTTATAAGAACACTAATTCCATTCATGAAGGTTCCATTCACTCTCATAGCAAATAATTTACCAAAGGCCCCACCGTCATATTGGGGGTTAGGATTTCAATATATGAATTTGGAAAGGACACAAACATTCAATTTATAACAGTGCCATTTATTGTGATGGGAAATATTCACTGAGATAGAAAACACTGGAGAAGGAACATATTTAGGGGAGGGAAGAATCTAGGGTTCATTTTGAGATCTTTATTAGAAATACAAGAATAGACAATAGATATGAGACTAAAATTCAGGGAAAGGTTGGAGCTGGAAACAATAGGTATTAGCTGATAGATTGTATTTAAAGCAATTAAATAATCTATAGAATCTATGTAGAGAGGAGAAGGCATATGAGGATTGACTCTGGGGCATTGTGACATATAGAAATATGGAACAAGAAAACAGTAAAATAGACTCAGAATAGGCAGTCATTAATGGAAGCAAAACCAGTACTGGAAGCCAAGTGGAAAAAGTGTTTTATGAAAGAGAAAATTATCAACTTTGACAGATGAACCTAAGAGCTCAAGAAATATTTTTTCCTCAAGTACTAGTAAATCAAGGATAGACATTGGATTTGGCAACGTGGAAGGGACTTAAAAAGGCACATTTCAGTGGAGTTCTTATGACAAAAAAAAAACAAAAAAAAACACACACAAACAAACAAACCTGTTTAGTTGATTTAGCAAACAAACAGTTGGAAGGAAAGAAGTAAAGGTTGTATAGGCGATATTTTCCAAGACTTTGGCTATAAAACGGAATGATGAAATGTTAAAACAAGGGAGATTTTTTAGGATTGGAGCTATTTGTTACAGCATGTTTGTGAGCTGATGAAAATGACAGCAAAATAGATGCTACAGGAGAAAAGAGAGACAATTACAAAGGCATTGTTCTTGAGGTGGTGAGAAGGGTATAGAATAGGAGCCAGTCAGTTTATCTATTATAACTGGAGAGAAGATAGAATATATGGGTGCAGATGCAATGAGATTGGAAAATGTGGTGGTGAAAGATGTGTAAGTTAAAACTTGTTCTGGGGACTTTTCAGTGAAAAAAGAGGTAATCATCAACAACAACAACAAAAAAATAGGAAATGGAAAAAAGGTATTAGAATTTTGAGGCAGGAGGCAATAGTGTGACATAGTCATGTTAGATAATGGAAGTATGATCTGACCTTTGGGAACTATAATAATAGGACTTCCAGGCAGCACTGAAAGTCCATGTGTGGCTCATGGTCTTAGATCTAAAATGAGCCCACCTTCATACCTCTCTTCCAATTATGTTCAGAAATTAAGGTGCAGGCATGCAATAGGTAACAAGATAGATTTGGCCCTAGCCTGTTTGGCTCAGTGGATAGAGCGTTGGTCTTTGGACTGAAGGGTTCCGGGTTCAATTCTGGTCAAGGGCATGTACCTTGGTTGCGGGCACATCCCCAGTGGGGGGTGTGCAGGAGGCAACTGATCAATGTTTCTCTCTCATCAGTGTTTCTAACTCTCTATCCCTCTCCTTCCTCTCTGTAAAGAAAATCAATAAAAATATTTTTTAAAAAGATAGATTTAAACCAAGTTTGAGGTTTTGTTTATGACTACAATTTGTCCTGTTCCAATTCATGATATTTCTCTTGAGGCCACAAAAGAAGCAATAGAGTGCAATGCAGTAAGTGGCCTAGAAGTGTAGTGATTTGTGAAAGAAGGGGTAACTAGAGATAAAGCTGAGAAAATAAAGATACCTCCAAGGAAGACAAAACATTTCATTCATTCTTTATACTTTTTTGTATGAATCAGTCTTTCAATAACCCACAAGTTTTGTGATGGATCTTGATTGCTGGATTTTATTTCCAACCTCCTTATAATTTAACTAGAGGCCTGGTGCACAAAATTCGTGTGTGTGTACGGTCTTAGTCCTGGCCTGTGATCAAGGCCATTTTCCCTGGCTGCCTGCAGCCGGCCCTGCTCCCTGCCACCACCCAATCCCAGTTCCCCATTTGCTATCAGGTGATCAGAGCCTGACAGCTGGGGGAAGGGACCAAGAAGTGGGCTGTTCCTGCCCACTCGTTGGCCCTTCCCTGACCACAGGTTGCCCTCTGTGTGTGGAGCGACTAGTGTGTCGGGGCCTTGGCCTGGTGTTGCCCATGTCCCCTGCCACCCACTCCAGTTCCCTGTTAGCCATTGAGCGATGGGAGCCTGCTGGCCAGGGAAAGGAACCAAGAGGTGATCAGTGTGCCTCATAGTGACTGGTTGAGCAGTCATTCTGGTTGTTCTGCCGTTATGCCAATTTGCATATTGCCCTTTTATTATGTAGGATAGAGGCAAGGTGCACAGGAGGGGGCTGGCCAGCCTGCCCTGATGAGGGCCCTGGATCGGGGGGAGGGGGGAGGGTCCCCACTGGGGGCAGGGCTTGCCTTGGAGAGGGGCCAAGGGCAGTTTGTAGGTCAGCCATGTCCCTGATCATGGTGGAGATTCCTGATGGGGGGGCAGGACCAGCTGGGGCAAGGGACAATGGTCATTCTAGTCTCTGGTTGTTCTGGTCATTCTGCCGTTTTGGTCACTGGGCTTTTATTATATAGGATAAGCTATTCCCACCCAAAATTCCAAGAGGAAGAAGAGGCATAAAACAAGCATACATCTGGATATAGGCGTATCTGTGTGAGAAGAAAAAAGCTAATGGCGGGAGAAGGCAGTATCACTTAACAACCCATGAGGTCTTTGGCTGTTCTCCAGAGCACCCCTCTCTTCTTCCTTTTCAGGTGGGTCACAATATTATATAGTAAGAAAAGGAAAACCAAGCAAGGAAATGTAACTGTCCAAATGGATACTAACAGATTTTTATGGGTTTGGAGAGTGGCATTTATAGTATTTTTACCTTGTGATCTATTTTTCAAGTTAGTTTGGGGACATTTTCTAAGGCAATCTTTAAACAAAAATCAATTCAGCAGAAAATCTCTCTCTGTGGAAACATAAAGAAAGTTTTTGTCTCTATCTGAAGTGTGTGTGTGTGTGTGTGTGTGTGTGTGTGTTGTGATAACAGTCATGGATTCCAGCAAAGGCAGCTGTTGGAAATAGCTTGTGGCATAAAATTCTGCACACTGCCCTACATACTCCAGCACAGCTCTCTGTGAATTCTCCAGAAAGCACTCTGTGTGTGAAAGACTCACTTTTTCATACTCTACACATTGGCAGCTGTTTTGCACACTGGCAGCTGTTTTGTTGAGTTTTGTAACTATACAAATGATGACAGCAGCCTAAACATCTTCCCATGTTTTTTAGTTCTTCCTTAAGGAAAATTTATAATGATCATACACAGAATTTAGGTTCTTAGTGAAGACTTGCATGGTTCATATTATAAGAAACCATATTATGTTGGACCTTAGAAACCACATTAATGAGCCTGGGCTTTATCCTAAAAATAACAGTAAAGAGGTAAATAATGGAAGTCAAATTTTTTGCTTAAAACAACATAGATCTGTTATTACTTACGATTCTGAGTTGATTAGGTTGTTCTGTTGGTCTTAGAATCACTTCTGAAGTGGCATTCTGATGAAAGATTGGCTATACAAGTAGGTCTACGATGGCCTCAGTGGTGTGCCTGGCAGTTGGTGCTAACCTTTTATTCTCCATATGGGCTCTCATCCTCTAGTACAGTGGTTCTCAACCTTTCTAACGCCATGACCCTTTAATAGAGTTCCTCATGTTGTGGTGACCCCCAAGCATAAAATTATCTTCATTGCTACTTCATAACTGTAATTTTTCTACTGTTATGAATCGTAATGTAAATATCTGTGTTTTCTGATGGTCTTGGGCTCTACAGCAGCGGTTCATAACAGTAGCAAAAATTACAGTTATGAAGTAGCAACAAAGATAATTTTATGGTTTATGTTATGGTTTACCACAACATGAGGAACTGTATTAAAGGGTCGCACGGCATTAGAAAGGTTGAGAACCACTGCTCTAGTAGGTTAAACTGGTTTCCTCAGTTGGTAGTCTCAGGAAAGTATCCAAGGTGCAGAAGGTGCAAACTGCATGGCCTCTAAAGCCTAGACTTTGGAACTCACAAAATGTTACATCTGCCATATTCCATTGGTCAAAGCAAGACCCAAGTCCAGGATAGATTCAAGGTGGTGGAAACTGAAACTCTGGGTGGGAAGAATGGCAAAGTCATATTGCAAAAGACAAGTCATACCGCAATAAGAGGATTTGTGTCCATCACAAAGTATACCACACCAAAAAGAACCAAAAAACCCACTACTGGAATCCCAGGAAACCTACTTTGGCAAATATAATTCTAGGCTGAGTAAATGTTCCCCCTTAAGAAGTTGTCTGCCAAGTAGAGTACATTCATATGATTATTTAATTTCATTTTATTATCATATTCTAGTCCTGGGTCACTATCATTGAAGTTATAAGTGCTCTTTAATTTAGTTACCGTACTTTATTAACTGCCAGTGGGTTTTTTGTATAACTTCAATAATTCCTTGTTCATTTTTATAAGCTGAGAACTACAATAAAAAGGCTAATTTTTTAAATGTACTTATTTTCTTTTCCACAGTATTAGCAGCAGAGCAGGAACTGTGCTGGTCAGATACAGCATCATTGGGGGAGATACTTTCATGCAAATTAGTTAATGGTTCTGTCTCCCAGCTGCACAGACCTGCCTGAATGCATAAAGAACATTCTACCTGCAGTCCAGGTCCAGGTCCTGAAACTGTCCTTATTCTAGTAGATATGCTAAAGTATTTTGCTATAGGATCCTTTCTAGGATCAGAAATGGAGATAGAGACTGCACTGCTTAGAGAAATTGCATTCAGTCTTTTTAAAGATGATGATTTTTATATAACCTCCTTTGAGGTTCACAGTCAACCCCTTTCCTTCAGTTTATGGTATCTTCTATTAATTATAAGTTTCAGTCTGTAGTTGTGCTACTCCAGGTATCAAAGAAAATCCATAACCAACAGCTTGAGCTTGATGACATATTATAGCAGATACTAAAGAGTGGCTCACTCTTCTATTACAACATTTTTCTACTGTGCCTTTCTGTAATTCAAAACTAACAAATGTCCTTGCAGCTAAGATTCTGAATGTGATTTGTGCTCCACCAATAAGATGTTCCTGTGTGTGAAACTTGAATGAGGAACAGAGTTAAGTGGGAAGAGAGGCAGCATGTAAGGCATTTCTGCTATTGATGTGAATTGTGATGTGGGCTACATGATTCTGGGATTAATAGCTGTGACTTCTGGATTCTGCAGCAACTCCCTTGGTAGTGCAGTTCTGTGGGAGGTTTGGGGAGTGGTTCCTTGAATCTCAGTCTAGAATTTGGTTTTTCATTGCTGATGTCATGCATGGAGTCATGGGTTCCACTGCATGAGAGGAGAGAAGACAGCAGGAAAAGGTAGAATCACCCAATAACCTAGGAGGTCTTTAGCTATACTCCAGGACATTGCTCCAGTTTCTGTTTCCTTGGGACACAGAGCTGGGTGGAGAAGTGGGTAGAGATTTGGAGGAGCAAATGGAAGTATCCAGCATAATAATTAGGTTTAATGACCCAGCCAGTCCTTTGGTTTTAGCTGGTCTGATAGCTGTTCTCACTGCCATCCATTGTAGGAGGAGGCTTGCTCTTAAATAGTCCTTTGTAAAACACGCTGGTCACTATGCTATAACATTTACGCATCTCATTTTGGTTAGATAACTTTATAAAATTAATATTATTACCACAACATTACATATGAGCAAATTGACACCCTGAAGGAAATTGGAATTCATAGAGTTTGAAGTTAGATTTGTGCCGTTCTAAATCCTACGTTCTTTCTAGAAGGTCATGCTTTGAGAGAGAGGGAGAAAATTAAATACTAAATCCTATTCATTAAGATTAATAGCATTATAAACATTTTCATTTATTCCTTGCCAATAAACTTTATCTTCAGAAATAAGCAGAGATAATTGACACTCAAAGCATGGTTTTGAGGATTCATCTTTTTAAGAGTTTTTTTTTATTTTTTTAAAAAATATATTTTATTGATTTTTTACAGAGAGGAAGGGAGAGACATAGATAGTTAAAAACATCTATGAGAGAGAAACATCGATCAGCTGCCTCCTGCACACCCCCTACTGGGGATGTGCCCGCAACCAAGGTACATGCCCTTGACCCAAATCGAACCTAGGACCTTTTGGTCTGCAGGCTGACGCTCCATCCACTGAACCAAACCGGTTTCGGCTTAAGAGTTTTAAAACATTTTACAAACTTTTTTACATTCAATAAACTTGTACAAGTTCTACAGTTTTCAACAAATATATTGATAACCTTAGTAAATTCACTTATTGCATTCAATTTAGTTTTAAATAATGTTGTAACAGAGGTATTTAGGTAAGTAAATACATTTGTACCTGGGAAATAGGATAGGTCCTTTTTTCCTCTGGATTCCAGCCTCTGTTCTCTCCTTGCTATTGTTTAAGTATACTAAACATTCTTCTCCCCTCTTGGCCTTTGCTGTGCTGTTCTTTCTGCCAGAAATACTCTTTGCTCAGGTATTTCATGGCTCATTCTCTCAGTTCACTCAGACCTATTCAAATGCTATCTCTTCAAAGTGACCTTCCTTGACCTTTCTAAAATAGCTCCTGACTTTAATTTCTCATCCTGCTTTATTATTTGTCATAACATTTGACCACTCAAAATTACATTGAATCATTTGTATTATATTAGTGTATATTCTATTATATCATACTTTTATATCTACTTATAAAAATTATAAAACTATTTATTTTCTATCTCCTTTACTGTAATCTAAGTTTCATGAGGTCAGGTCATTTGCTTGTCTTGCACTCTGCTGTATCTTCAGTGCCTTAAACAGTGCAGGCAAATAACAGATGCACAAAAATATTTGTTAAATGGATCAATGAAAGTTTGAATAATATTGATATTTTTATATTGCAGGATTCCTTTAGAGAACTAAATAAGACTGTTTATAAATAACATAGCAGTAGATGTTCAATCAATGTGAGTGCAATAATATGTTTCTTTTTATGCTTACACAAAGATGGTAAACCTATATGTCTATATAAAATACTCCCCCAAACAAGTGTTTTAAACTTAGCATCACAATACTGAGAGGTATTTTTTTTCTTGTAGTAAAACACACACAACATGAGATCTACCTTCTTAAATTAAGTATACAGCACAATACTTTTAATTATATGTACACTGTTGCACAGCAGATAAATAAAACTTTTTCATCTTGCATGACTGAAACTCTATGCCCATTGAACAGTAACTCCCCATTTTCCCCACCCTTTAGCCTCGGGCAACCACGATTTTACTTTTTGCCTTTATGAGTTTAACTATAGTCATCTTTTGGTATCTGCAGGGGACTGATTCCAGGATCATTATAGGATACCAAAATCTGCGTATAATATACACACATCCTTCCATATATTTTAAATCATCTCTATACTTATAATACCTAATACATTATAAATGCTCTATGTAAATAGTTGTTATGCTGTATTGTTTAGGGAATAAAGAGAAGAAAAACAAGTCTGACCGTGTTTAGTACAGACAACCATCACAGACCTAACTACATAGCAAATGTCAATGGCATAATAATTTCCTAGAACAATACAACCTTCCAAAACCGAATCAGGAAGAATCAGAAAACCTGAAAAGGCCAAAACCAACTGATGAAATTGAAGCAGCAGCAACAACAACAACAACAACTACAATAATAAAACAACCCTCTTCAAACAAAAGCCCTGGTCTGGATGGCTTCACAGGGGAGTTTTCCCAAACATTCAAAGAAGAACTAACACATATACTCCTCAAACTATTCCAAAAAATCCAAGAGGAAGGAATACTTTCTAGCTCTTTTTATAAGGCCAGCATCACTCTAATCCCAAAACCAGGTAAAAACACTACAAAGAAAGAGAATTACAGGCCAACAACCATGGTGAATATACTAGTAGATGCTAAAATCCTCAATAAATCGAAACCAGCAATGTATTAAAGAGATCATATACTCCATGACTAAGTGGTATTTATTCCAAGGCTGCAAGGCTGGTACGATATTTATAAATCAATAAATGTAATAGATCACATAAACAAATTGAAAGACAAAAATCACATGATCATATCAATTGATGCAGAAAAGCACTTGACAAAATCCAACACCCATTTTTATAAAAACTCTCAGCAAGGCTCATGCCTCAACATGATAAAGGTAATATATGCCAGACCTACAGCCAACGTCATACTCAATGGGCAAAAACTAAAACCATTTCCTTTAAGAACTGAAACAAGACAGATGTCTGCTTTCACCATTCTTATTCAACATAGGACTGGAAATCCTAACCACAATGAACAGATAAGAAGAAAACATAAAAGGGACCCAAATTGGAAATGAGGAAGTAAAACTATCATTATGTGTAGATGACATTATAGGAATATAAATGAAGACAATAGCCTGAATGAGAAAAAAGCTTTATGCTCATATACATTTATGCTCAAATTCACTAATCATCAGAGAGATGCAAATTAAAGCAACAATGTGGTATGACCTCACACCTGTCAGAATGGCTACAAACAAGTGTTGGTGAGGATGTGAAGAAAAGGGAGCTAGTACAATGCTAATGGGAATGCATATTGGTGCAGCCACTATGGAAAACAGTATGGAGTTTCCTCAAAAAATTAAATATGGAACTGCCATTTGGCTCAGTGATCCCATTGCTGGAATTACCCTAAGAAACACAAAACACCAATCAGAAAAATTTATATATGCATCCCTATGCTCATGGCAACACAATTTACAATAGCTAAGATCTGAAAACAGCCCATGTGCCTATTAGTGGATGTGTGGATAAAAAAGTCATGGTACATTTGTACCATGGTATACTATGCAGCTGTTAAAAAGAATGATCTTTTACCCTTTAAGACAGCATGGAGGGACCTGGAGAGTATTATGTTAAGCCAAACAAGCTAGAGAAAGACAATTATCACATGATCTCACTCATATGTGGAATCTAATGAATAAAATATACTGATATGCAAAATAGATCCAGAGACATGGAACAGACTGATGAATCTCAGAGGGAAAGTGAGGGTGGGTGAGGAGAGATTAATCAAAGAACTTATATGCACATATGCATAACCCATGGACACAGAGAATAGTGTGGTGAAGACCTGGGCTGGGAGGGGGGATGGGTGCAGGGTGGAGGGGAACAGTGAGGGAAAAATGGGACATCTGTAATACTTTCAACAATAAAGATAAATTAAAAAGCCATGAACACAATGGCTTTCCATTTATTTGTCTTGTTTAATTTATTTCAGCAGTGATTTTTAACATTCACTGTATGTCATTCACCTCCTTGGCTATATTTATTTTCAAATATTTTACTCTTTTTAGTGCTATCCTAAATTAGATGATTTTTAAATTTCCTTTTTAAATAGTTTGTTGTTAGTATATAGAAAGACAACTGATTTTTGTATGATGATTTTGTATCATGTAACTTTGCTTAATTTATTTATTAGTTCTAAGAGAGAGGATTATTTACCATGCAGAGTACTTGTTTCTCTGCAAATCTACCAAATATACTCTAGCGTGGTCTGTTCCTGTCCCCCTGTTCTCTATTTAGTCATTCTTGCCTGTTTCTTCTGGCCCCTGAGATCATGAAAGGCAACTGGCTAAATAGAGTAAAGCTTCTGAAGTGTCAGGGAATCAGCCATAGTTAGGCCTTCCAAGAGAAAGGACAGAACCCAGAAAAAGGGCAGGGTTAACCCAGTCATGACTAAGGATGTGGGTCTAACCATTATGTTTGGTTGTCCTGGGCACTAGTAACTGGAACTGACATTAGGCAACCCATCTTTTCTAGCAAAACCAGATTTTGCAAATCATTGCCTCTGTTTCCTCGGTAACAGCCACCGTGAATAACACAGCCAGCTACTGTTTTCTTACAAGTTGCAGGCTCTGGATTACTTCAAAGACATAAAATTCTCAGGCATATTTCCTGAGGGTTCTAAAGAAGCCACACACTGCTTTTTTTGTACTGCATAATGATTCCCTTGGATTAGGGCTATTTTCTCCATTTCATATCAGTTTTTCCAATGTAGTTGATATAAAATACTTTTATTCTCATTTCAGAGGACCATTTAAATTAGGCTTTATTAAAGCTGGGTTTTATATGAGAAAGGTACCCTCTCTTGTCAAATATAATAAGAATTAGAACTATGTGTTATGCCAATTGACTTTAAAATGCTTATGCCTTGACATAATAATTTAATTTATCTACATATATAAAAGCCTAAGCAACCATCCAACTGTTCGACTGTCTGACTGGTAGCTATGATATGCAATGACCACCAGGGGGAAGACTCTCAATGCAGAAGCTGCTGAGATGTGGTGACTTGGCAGCTGTGATTCTTGGGTGACACACACAGAACCAGAGAGGAGGGAGCCCAATTCCAGGGTGTGTCACCAGAGAACCACCCTCTTGCAATCTGGGACCCTTTGGGGAATGTTGGAGAGCTGATTTCAGCCCAATCCCCACAGGCCAGGCCGAGAGACCCCACTGGTGCACAAATCAATGCACTGGGCTTCTAGTGTATATGAGCAATATAAACTAAGAAAGTAGCCTGAACTAAAAAAAGGCTTTATGCTCATATACACTTATTAAAGCACGAGTGGCCTGGCACACAAATTTGTGCACATTGAAAGGAAATTAATTAGAAGGTGGCAGGCGGGGTAGGACTGGGTGAGATTGCTGGACACGCCCTGTAGCCAACCTTCCACAGTCCCTCTGCTGCCAGCTACACCTGAGGTGGCGCCTGAGCTCGAGGATGTCTGCGGTCACCACAGCTCGGCAGTAAACTGGATTCAGAGCCTACAGTGCCCCTGCAACAACATAACCCACAGCCAAATGTGCAATTGTGCAGCCTCGTGAGGAATCAGGCTCCCTCCTCTCTGGTTCTGGGGTGTATCACCTGAGAACCGCTGCTGCCAAGTCACCACAGTTCAGCAGCGCCTGAATATGGGTAATTTAATGTGGTAAAAAACTATAAACAACTATGTACTTATACTAGAAGGATGATTCAATTAACTTAAAATTATGCTCACAAAGAGCTGATGATGGAATTGAAAAGTACTTCTTATAATATTAAGAAGAAAAGGCTATTTAAAAGTAGGATATGTAGCGTAATGAAAATTTTTCAAGAAAAATGCATTAAAATATACACACAGAACAACATCTGGTGAGAAATATACTATAGCAGTTTTCCCCAACTTTTAATGTATGACAGACACCCCTTCTTTTTAAAAAATAAAAGAGGAAGGGAGAGGGAGAGAGAGATAGAAACATCAATGATGAGACAGAATCATTGATTGGCTGCCTCCTACATGCCCCCTACTGAGGATCGAGCCCACAACTCAGGCATGTGCCCTTGACCAGAATCAAACTCAGACCCTTTAGTCTGCAGATCGATGCTCTATCCACTGAGCCAAACAGGCTACAGCTATTATTATTATTAAAAACTCATCATAGACTTCTTATTATTAAAAACTCATCATAGACTTCTGGTTCCAGTCAAGATGGAATAACTCTATTCATCCAAGCTATCCTCTTATACCTATAAATTTCTGATCATGACATAACAAGCATAAGAAGACTCTGAAAGGTAGAAAAAAGGCATATGGCCTAGTGACTTTGGGACTGATGTAAAGACACAGCGGTACAGTTCCCTGGGTTTTTAATTGCCTCCTATATAGCTCAGAAGATAAGGAAGCCTCCAACCCAGAATTATCAAGTCACAGAAAAAAAATAAAAGCCTGTTTCTCTTTTTCAAAGGATTAGGAAAAGGGTGACCTAACAACAAAAAAACCTTTTTAGCAATATCTATCCTACTCCAGCTAAACACCACTGGAGAAATCACACTCCTCCAACTGACAGTTTCAGTGGGGCCTAGCTGGAAGCTGAGCTTTTGTCTTTACCCTGCAACAACAAAACAGTATGAGTCAGCCCCATGCTTTCCCTCTCCCTGATGTCAGCAGGACCCAGGGGGCAGCTGCAATTACACACCCACTCAGAGACAACAAAGCCATGAGAATGGGTGCCCCATATTGCCCAGAAAAATGTCAGCAGGGCCACGGGGCAGCTCAACTTCCACTCCACCCATTTGCAATGTGGCAGTGTGAGTAAGATCGTACTTCCAAATAATTTATGACTTGGAAAGGAAATCTCAAAGGAAATTTTAAAAATACATAGAACTCAATGCAAACGAAAATGCAACATATTAAAATATGTGGAACATAGGTAAAGCAATGCTGAGAGAGAAATTTATAGCACTGAATGCTTGCATTAGAAAAGAGGGGGGAAAAATCTCAAATCAATAATTTAACTTTGTACCTCAAGAAACAACAACAACAACAAAAAAGAGAACAAAATAAATCCGAAATAAGCAGAAGAAAGTAAATAATAAGAACAGAAATCAATGAAATTGAAAACCGGAAAACAATAGAGAAAAATAATGAAACAGAAAGGTGGTTTTTAGAAAATAATGAATGACTAAAAGAGAAAAGACAAAAATCACCAATATCAGGAATGAAACAGGGGACATCACTATAGATTCAGTAGAGAATACTATAAAGAAAATCACATTCATAAACAAATTTTAAAACCTAGGAAATATAGATTAATTACTCAAAAAAATAACCAAAGTAAATCAGGATATATAGATAATATGAATAGATCTATAATCATTAAAGAAATAGAGTCATGATTTTAAATTTTCCAAAAAAGAAATCTCCAGGCCCAGATGGTTTCACTGGATAATTCTA
Organism: Pipistrellus hanaki; assembly: GCF_964339955.1. Lineage (NCBI taxonomy): Eukaryota > Metazoa > Chordata > Mammalia > Chiroptera > Vespertilionidae > Pipistrellus > Pipistrellus hanaki. The sequence continues at coordinate 94,252,722 of NC_140524.1, forward strand.
CCAATCATTTAAAGAAGAATTAGAACCAATTTGTCCCATCTGTTCTAAAGAATAGAGAAGGGAACATTTTTACACTCATTTTGAGGTTAGTATTACCCTCACATCAAAACCAGAGAAAAGCCATGAAAAAATAAATAAATGGAAAACTATAGACAGATAGCTCTCATGAACTTACATGCAAAAATCCTCAACAAAACATCAGCAAGTTAAATCCAGAAATGTATAAAAAAGGACTTATTCCAGATATGCAGGCCTGTTTCAGCATTTTCAAAATCAATGTAATCCACCAAATCAGCAGTATTAAGAAGAAAAATCATATAATATTGTTTCAGAAAAAGTGTTTGACAAACCTCAGAACTCATTCATAGTAAAATCTCTCAGCAAAGTAAGAATATAGGAGAACTTCCTTAACTTGATAACACACACTCACACACACACACACACACACACACACACACACCTACAGCCTGGCTGGTGTGGTTCAATAGTCAAGTGTCCACCTGTGGACCAAGAGGTCAGGGTTGGATTCCCAGTCAGGGCACATGCCCAGGTTTCAGGCTCAATCTCCAGTAGGAGGTGTGCAGGAGGCAGCCAATCAATGATGGTCTCTTATCATTGAGGTCTCTTTCTCCCTCTCCATTTCTCCCTGAAATCAATAAAAACATTTTTTTAGAAAACATCTACAAATAATCTAATTCTTTTTCTCTAGATTAAAAATAAAAATCAATCATGTTCACACTCACCACTCTTATTTAATACTAGTGGCCCAGTGCATGGATTTGTGCACATTGAAAGGAAATTATTGTAATTAGAAGAAACATTTTAATATTACTATTCGCCCTTTCTCAAATTCACAATCAACAATGACAGATCGAAACACACATGTGCAATTGGCGCTAGCGACAGCTTTATATGTACCATGCATGCACCAGTCATGAGTCAATTTAGCCATATATATGTATATAATAAACTTGCTTAATTAGACCTGCTTTCTGATGTAGCTAAACTTTTTCCAGCCCAGTGAAGCACCCTAACTTCTCTTTCAGGTAATTGTGAGCAATATAGTAGTAAATATCAAAATGAAGCATATTATTATTGTGGATCACACAGGGAGGAACAAAGGGTAAAATATTTATCTGCAGCAGTGTTTGACTATATTCTGTGCAGTTAGAAAACCTGAAGTCATTTTCAAGGTCCACCATTTCTTACTTCTAGTTTCTGTATTTAATGCTTTAAGGTTTGGGGGCCTTCATGACTCTCGAAGGATTGCCATCCACTACAATCCCTATTAGCCAATTCCTAGAGATAGTAAAGGGCTTGCCTGCATATATGTTTTATTGCAATATTATTGATATAACATATATAAGTTTAAGGGCTCAACATGATGAGTTGATAAACATATATATTATAAAATGATTACCACAATAAGGTTAATTAACAATTCCATCACCTCACATAATTATCATTTTTAATAGTGCTAGTATTTAAGACCTACTTTATTAACAACATTCAAGTAGGTAATACAGTACTCTTAGTGAAAGTCACCACACAGTACATCAGACCCCCAGAAATTACTCACCGCATAGCCAAGATCCATCCATGTTTTCAGAAGTGGTAAGATTTCCTCATTTTTTTTGGCTGAATAATATATATAAAATCTTTATCCATTTACCAATCATTGGACATTCCTTGTCTTGGCTTTTGTAAATAATGCTTCTGTTAGCATGGGAGTTCAGATATATTTTTGAGTTAATGTTTCGCCCACCCCCCTTTGGATATATTCCCAGAAGTGCAATTGTTGGATCATGTGGTGGTTCTATTGGGTCGGCAGCTAAGTAATTGTGGGTTTCACACATATATGGCTTCAGTTGAATTTTTAGGTTTGTAGACGTAGTACAAATGTAAAACACATTTTGTTATTTGATAGTTGGCTATTCAGCTGTTAATCAGTAAAAAAAGTTTTTTGATCTGTTTTGTAGTTTTCGTTTGGCGTTCATTGAAAAATGGAAAATCAAAAGGAACATTTTCGTCATATTTTGCTTTTTTATTTCTGCAAAGGGAAAAACGCATCGCAAGCTCATAAAAAGTTATGTGCTGTTTATGGTGACGAAGCCTTAAAAGAACGGCAGTGTCAAAATTGGTTTGCCAAATTTCGTTCTGGTGATTTTTCACTCAAAGATGAAAGACGCTCTGGTCGTCCAGTTGAAGTTGATGACGCCCTAATCAAAGCAATAATCAATTCGGACTGTCACAGTACAACACGTGAGATTGCAGAGAAGCTTCATGTATCACATACATGCATTGAAAATCACTTAAAACAACTTGGCTATGTTCAAAAACTCGATACATGGGTTCCTCACGAACTGAAAGAATCACAGTTAACGCAACGCATTAGCAGCTGCGATTTGCTAAAGAAACGTAATGAAAATGATCCATTTTTAAAACGACTGATAACTGGCGATGAAAAATGGGTTGTTTACAACAATATCAAGCGGAAAAGATCGTGGAGCAGGCCAGGTGAACCAACTCAAACAACATCAAAAGCTGATATTCATCAAAAGAAGGTTTTGTTATCAGTTTGGTGGGATTACAAAGGAATTGTCTACTTTGAACTCTTACCACCCAACCGAACGATCAATTCTGATGTCTACATTGAACAACTAATGAAATTAAACAATGCAGTTGAAGAAAAGCGGCCCGAATTGACAAATCGAAAAGGTGTTGTATTCCATCATGACAATGCAAGGCCACACACATCTTTGGTCACTCGGCAAAAATTAATGGAGCTTGGTTGGGATGTTTTGCCACATCCACCATATAGTCCTGACCTTGCACCATCTGATTACTTTTTGTTTCGATCTTTACAAAACTCCTTGAATGGTAAAAATTTCAATAATGATGATGATGTCAAATCGTACCTGATTCAGTTTTTTGCTAATAAAAACCAGAAGTTTTTTGAACGTGGGATTATGATGCTGCCTGAAAGATGGCAAAAGGTCATTGATCAAAATTGGCAATACATTACAGAATAAAGTTATTTAGTTCCATGAAAAAATTGTCTTTGATTTTCTTTAAAAAATCCGCAATTACTTAGTTGCCGACCCAATATTTTTAATTTTTTGAGGATGTACCATACTGTTTTCCATAATGGTTATACCAATTAACATTTCCACCAACAGTATATAAGGATTCTCTTTTCTCCACATCCTTGACAACATTTGTCATCTCTTGTCTTTTGATGAACATTCAAACAGGTTTTAGGTGATATTTTGTGGTTTTAATTTGCATTTCCATCATGACTGGTGGTGCTGAGCATCTTTTCATGTACCTGCTGGCCAGAAGACCCGGCAAAGTACAATAATTTTGCTTCATGATGACACACTGTCACACACTTAAAAACCAGTTAAAGACACGTTAAAAGATCTTGCCTGGGAAGTATTAACCTACCTGCCATATTCACCAGACCTTGCTCCTTCAGATGACCACTTGTTCCAATCGATGGCACACGCACTTTCTCAGCAGCACTTCAAAACACACGAAAAAGTGGGAAATTGGGTTTCAGAATGGTTTGCCTCAAAATTACACTCTGGCGCATTTTTCCCAGGGAAACAAAATGGTGTTCACACAAAAACCTTTCCATCAATGTTCCTAACAGCTTCATTCAAATTTTCAAAATAGCTGAAACTGGAAACAATGCAGATGTCTTTTAACAGGTGAATGGTTAAACAAATTGTTGTATATCTATATCATGGAATACTATTCAGAAGAAAAAAAGAAAAAAGTATAGCTATATGTAACAAGTTGAGTGAATTTCCAGGAAATGGGGCTGAGTGGAAAAGCAAATCCCAGAAGGTTAACACTGTATGATGCCATTTATATAGCATTCTTGAAATGACAAAATTATAGAATTTGGGGGATGTTTGGTTAACTCTCGTTTACAGTGTATCTGATATATAAACAGTGCATAGATCAGGATGAAATTAGAGTAAAAATATTCAACAATTAGAAATCCCCAGCAGCAGTAACACTAGCATTGCACTGAACACAATTTAACTTTATTTTAGATTCAGCGTCTTGCAGTTTATCGGGACCATTTTCATAAAGTCATTTCTTATTATGAAATCAATAATCACCAATTCATATACATTTTTCGTCTATAGAAATCTGGATCGAAGAAAAATTTTTTAATTTTGCTTAGCAATTCATAGAAAATTATACTAACTAGAAATATTAAATCCTTTATGGCCATTAAATATAAGATTAAGTATAGGGAGACTGCTAAAAATTTAAATAAGTATTCAACTTGTTATTTCATATAAAGATTCATTATTAAAATAATGAAATATTTTTATAAGTTAATATCTCATCTCTGTGTTTATGAAACTTTGTGTGGAGCAGGTTCACGCCTCTTTTTATGCTTGGACCAGCTAATAAATTTTTACCCAAGGTTTGCATTCCTATGCCAGATAGTTAGGTCTGAGCTCACTCATGAACCAACATTTTATCAGTCCCAATTGAGAGATCCAAGCTAATTTCAGATTAAATTTCATAAAGAAAGAAAGATCATATTCCAAATTGTAAATAAAACCTCTTTGCAAGGCAAACACCTTATCCAAGGCACCAAGATGTGTTTGGTTCCTGTTGGCCATAGGCTCCTGCATTTATGTGTTTATTGCTGTCAGTTTCTAATGCCTCAGGGTGAATTTTTATGAATAACCATATGGGCCAGGACCTGCATGATCCTTAAAGATAAATGCAAAGAATCCAGATTTGAAGAAGAACAAAAAGAGAGAAAGATTCACTCCCAAAGCTTTTTTATGTCAAAAGCAAACACGGGAACAAAAGAATGTATAGTCAATAGTGGGGTACGACTGTGTCTAGACATATTGTTCTGTGGGCTTTGTGTTTTCCTGCAGTAACTTTCCAAATAGCTTTAAAAACTTTTATAACATATCTCCAGGGTCAGTTTTGCTGATTGGGACGTCCAACAAATACCTATTTGTTGTGGATACCCTAAAATACCTCCCTCATGCAAACACCACCATACCAGAAATTTCTTCAATGGAAATGCATTCCTTTGAGTTTCTGGTATTCAAGAGTTTCTTATTGAAATGCTGTATCTTAACTTCTCTTTCTGGAGTCAGCCAAACTATAAATCATCAATAAATAAAGAAGGGAATGTTAAGAGACAAATGCCTCTGGGACTGATAACATCTTAGCTCTTTAACCTTGATTTGCTGAGTTCAAGAGTCTAAGAATTTTGCCTCAAGTCTAGGGTCTTAAAAAACTGCAAAGAGAGATGAGAGGGGCCAAGAAAATCTCTGCTTCCTTCCCCGATTAGTGAGAGCAGCGGTAGCTGCTGCTGTTGTTGCATACTGTCCCCAGTTCCCTCTATAAGGTAAATGAGTTCATCACAGCAAACAGGAGGTTTAAAGGAAAGTTCTAGGCTTTCTATAAAGAACACCTTTTCTATAATTTAGTATCATCTATTCTTAAATGAAGTAAATAAATCTCATTGGTGAAGGCAGAACCTCTTCATTAGATAAAATCTGAAGGGATAAAGAGACTAATGCTTGATTTCTTATTGATATGCACATTTATATTTTATTTAATCAAATCAGTGTTTTGTTACTTACAATTATATTACTTCAAATTATAAAATGTATAAATGTCTGAATATAAGATTAATAGGTGTTCATTAGAAATAAGTTTTAGGAAATGTAAAAAATACTAACAAAACAAGTTTACCATCCAACATTGTCACTGATAATATTTTCATTAAAAATTGTGAACTTTAATTTTACTTGACTATAGCCAGAAGAGCAACTAACGTGAAACAGAAGGAAATAAACATGCAATATTTTTTCTTAAGTGAACAATAGGAAGATGTAGATTTTTATTAGATTTTGAAAAACTCCATGAAACTTCATAGGCATGAGTTTATTTATAAGAATTAAAAAGCCAAATGTCTTATAAAAAAGTTAAAAAGTACCAGTAACGAAAGCCATCAGGCTGATACCAAACCAATAAATAACTTTTAATTTTTTAAGAATTATGTTCACTGAAACCTCCTTTTTAAAAAAAGATATTTTTTATTGATTTCAGAGAGGAAGGAAGAGGGAGAGATAGAAACATCAATGATAAGAGAGAATCATGGATCAGCTGCCTCCTGCACACCCCGTACTGGGGATCAAGGCTGCAACCCTGGCATGTGTCCTGACCAGAATTGATCTGTGACCTGGTTCACAGGTTGACACTCAACCACTGAGCCACTCCAACCAGGCTGAAACTTACTTTTAAGATGATCCTTTAAAAATCTGATTTGGGGAAAGAACTCTATTATAAGCAAAATGCACCATAAAATGAAAAATAACTTCCAAGGATAAATAGGCACATAATTAATAAATAGCTAGGGCTATAATTTATTATATCTTCAGAGATTATACAGGAATTCAGAGAATCAGTTGGTTCTCTTCTCCTTCCTAAATTATCTGATCAGTGAAGGTGTAGCTTTGTTGTACATTATTTATTATCTCCATTTGTCTTAAATGATATTGCATTTTAGTATACTTCACATTTGAATCTTGAATTTCTTACAGTTTTCTGTTTCCCTACGTTTCTTATTGCCATTGTTTTCTTAATTACAAGAGTCAGATACTTCATGTAATTAGCAATCAGCATAGCATAGGTATACTATTGTGTTCCTAATCATGTAATTGATGCAGTTTTTAAATTGTATTCACATTCCTCTTGAAGATGTTTGTTTCTTACGTATTTCTTCACCCTACTCATGTGAAGTGAAAAACTCACAGCTTTAGCAAGCCTGTGCCCTCCACTCAAGAAGGTTAGGTTTAGGAGGTTGGGCTAGAATTGTAAGACCTTAGACAAGCCATTTGACCTTCATTCTGTTTCTGTGATAAGAAAAATGATAGTATTTCACTAGAAAGTATATTCAAAACTTATCATTATTACTATTATTACTGTTATTGCATATATAAAGAAACCTTTTTTATAAGTGGCATTATATACACAACCCAATATGTAAAAAAGATGGATGGAGCTAAATGTTTCAGTGGGGCCTAGAAAGCACAAAACACTCCCCCATTTGACCTTCCCTTTTCCTCATATGTGCTATTTATACATTAATTTGAACATTTTTATTGAATACATACTATGTGTCAAGAACTCTTGTAGGTGGTGGAGATACTGAACACAGAGGTGGGAAAAGATGTGCACACCTGGCTCTTATGTTCCAGTTCAAGCTGGCTCCCTCTAGTAGCTGCAACTGGCTGGGGTCAGCATTATCTTCTGGGAGGGCCACTCTTAGACCAGAATATTATTTCTGCTTTTCTCTCTCTGCTCAAGGGATCCTTTTGCATATCCTCCTTTGGTGGCAGTATGCAGTAGGAAGAGGTACAGTCAAGATTGACAGAGATCATATTCTAGAAATGCTGTGATTGTGGACTGAAGGGTTCAAGAAAAGACATGTTTTGAGTATGAGTTGTTATACATTTACTCTATAAAATTCTGAACTATGAAGTTTATTATGACCACAAAATGAATTATCATTCACATTTTTGTGCATATTCTTGGTAAGATTTGCATGGATGATCATCGTCAATGAAACACTGTAACCTATGAAAGAGTCCCTGGAAGCCAGTATTTACAGGCAGCATGATGGAGATGGAAGATCATGAAAAATGATGTAACTACCATTAAATAAAAGGTATTAGGGAAATACATAGGCCAGAAGATCTTATTTCAATACAAAGAGCTTCTGAAGCAGGATTGTTAGCTTTATCTCCTGGCAGTAATTATAAAATTATCAAGGAATAACACATTTGACTATAAAGAACATGAAGATATGCTTCAAGGGTCTGAACAAGAAGAGATATTACAAAGAATGTTTATGTGCTTTGACTGGGCAATAAAAATATATGTACAAGTATTTTTTCTTTATCAATAATTCTAAATAGTCATCATTAAATCAAACAGGCATATGAATTTTGTCATACGTTTTTAAATCAAATTGTTTATATAGATAGAGCCCCAAAAATATTTTCTTGGGGTCTTACACACCCAAGGGAGAGCCTAACTGTATTTGTCACCAGCATTTGCCCCTCCCATTCCTATGGAGCATATATTGGCTTTCCTCTTCCAAATAAGCTTGGAGCATTGGTCTTGGCAGTTCATCTTAAATTAGAAAATTTTATGACTCATAGTGTGAGTTTACAGTTTCGGATGCATTGCTTTCTTGAGGGTTTAAAAGAGAGGATTATCCACCTTCTTCTCCATCTCATACTAAGGTTAACACCTATTAAAGCAGCCTTAGCTCTTAAAAAGGATCTTATTTCAATTAAGCTATGGTTAGACCTTTCAAAATCAAAGTACTTTTATTCTCCTAGAAGTAACAAAAATTCTCTTTTGGAAACTATTTGGTATAGAGAAATATATAATTACTTCTAGAAGACCTGCTAAATAAGCATGTTAATCACAATCTAAGAATGAAAATTACCTAAATGTGTAACTATAGGTGAAATGGTTAAGCTGGCCTTAGACACTCATTTTTAATGAATAGAAAGTGATGGAACTCGTGCTATATGACTTCTGAAGTCAGATAATAAAAAACAACACAGCTTTCATCTAGCTCACTGTCATGGGGAGCTTACTTTAGAATCCAGCTACCATGTTTTTAGGAAATTCAAGCAACATAAAAAAGTCATATGTGGTGTTTCTGATGTTAGTCCAAGTTTATGTGCCAGCATCATCCAAGAGACATACAAGTGAGCAAGTCAGATTATTACAACCCCCAGCATTTATAATTTAACAGTTAATACTGAGAAGACCAGAGTTGAGTTGTTCCTGCCAAGCCCTGCCCAAATTGCAAATTGTTGATTCAAATTACTCTTCTTATTTTTAAGCCACTGAGTTTTGGGATGATTTGTTATGCAGCAACAAATAACTGGAACATACTATATAAAAACAGGAAAATAAAGCTTAGAATATATTAGGTAAAGTTTCAGGAATCAATTTATAATTATACTTATCTAAATGATTCTATTCATAGTCCAAATACCTAAATGCTAACAGGATTTTTGTTAGTGTTGTGATGCCTATATATGCTTTTCCCATTTCTGTTTTCCAAATTTTCACATACAACTGTAAAGCTCATTTGTTACCTTTTTCTGATTTTTGTTATTTTAATATAAGTATTTAATGAACAATTAAAATAGTGAGACTTCTTCCTGTGGGCTGACTCAGTCTCTCATTGCATACCAAAACATCCCTAGCATCTTTTATTGTTGATCAACCAAGCATACACTGAATTCAAGGCAGGCATGATTGAAATGTATTCATTTATCATAAATTAAATATCTTAATTGGAAACAGACACCCAGTGCAGACATCTCCCATCTGCTGTTGGTAATGTTGACATTAAAAATGTCAGTACAGTGAAACTCACTAATTGCATATTTTTGGGACCACAAAACTATTAACTTCCATCTGAAAGGGTTTAGACAATGAGCTCTCATAGTCTGACTGCAGGACAAGAGGAACCTGTACATCAAAGGTATATGCTTGGGTTGTGGGGCTCGATTCCCAGTAGGGGATGTGCAGGAGGCAGCCAATCAATGATTCTCTCTCATCATTGATGTTTTTATCTCTCTCTCCCTCTCCATTCCTCTCTGAAATCAATAAAAATAAATAAAAAACTGAGTGAAGAATTAAAAAAGAGGACCCTGTACATGCTTACAGATGACACATAGAATTTTTTAAGAAATAAATGGTAAAAGAATGAAACTAGTTTACAGTTTGTCCCCATGTACAAGAATTAATTCAAAATGGATCAAAGACCTAAATATAAGTTCTGGAACAATAAATTACATAGAAGAAAACATAGGGATTAAACTCATAGACCTTGCTTGTAGAGAAGATTTTATGAATTTGACCTCAAAGACAAGAAGTAAAGGCAAGAATAAACAAGTGGGACTATATCAAACTAAAAAGCTTCTAAACAGCATAAGAAATGAACAAAAAGGCAACTAATCAATGGGAGATAATATGTGCAAACAACATCTCTGGCAAGGGGTTAATATCCAAAATATATAAAGAAATCATATATAGATTAAAAATGGTGGCAGAGTAAGTGGATACTTCACAGACATGCTCCCAGGAACAAACTGGAATTACAACTAAAATACAACAACAGCAACAACAGAAACAAAAACCTTCCTAAATAATCAACGGAAGACTCCCAGGAGAGTACCCTGATACTTGAAAACTGAGAGTGGAGACTGCATAGAGACTGGACCTCCTTTCTCTGAGAAACCCTTATTGGCTTTTTCATTACTGAGCTGAACTGTCCAATATAGTAGCCATCAATCACAGGTGCTCATTAAATTTAAGATTAAATAAAATTTAAAAAGAAATACAACTCAATGTCAAATAAAATATCCAATTAAAAAATTGGGCAAAGGATCTGAACAGACACTTCTCCCAAGAAGACAGGCAAATGGCCAACAGATACATGAAAAGATGGTCAACTTCACTAGCTATTAGGGAAGTGAAAACTACAATAAGTGGATTAAAAAACTATGGTACTAGACACAATGGAATGCTACGCTGCTGTAAAAAGGAATTCTTACCATTTGCAATAGCAGGGATGGAACTGGAGAACATTATGCTAAGTGAAATAAGCCAGTCAAAGAAACATAAATATCATATGATCTCACTCATTTATGGAATATAATGAACAACATAAATTGATGAACAAAAGTAAACCCAGAGTCATAGAAGCATCGATCAGACCACCAAACCTCAGAGGGATGGTAGGGGAGGGTGAGGATAAGGGGGAGAGATAAATCAAAAGACTTGTATGCATACATATACTAGTAAGCCTAACCAATGGACCCAGACACCAGGGGGTGAGGGCGTGTGAGTGTGGGGGGAGGTAGGATCAGGGGGAGATAAGAACACATATGTAATACCTTAATCAATAAAGATAGAGAGGAAAAAAAATTAAAAGTGTGGTCCCTTTGACCAGCAGCATCAGCATTACCCAGAAGCTTGCGAGAAATTCAAAATCTCAGCCTGACTCCAGAAATAGTGCATCAGGATCTCTGTGGTGGGTTGCAGGCATATGCACGTTTACTAGCTCTGCATATTATTCTGGTGTTCACTCGTGTTTGAGAAACATCGATTTAGATCACTTTCAAACCGAATACTCTAAATTTCTAGAATTCCAGGTGAAAGCAGCATACAGTATATAGATTTTTGTACCTGTATTCTTTCACATAATGTATGTTTTTGAGATTCATCTATGTTGTTCTTTTCTATCGTGTAGTATTTCATTGCATGTATATACCATTATTTTTTTTATCCATTCACTTTTACCTATTGATGAACATTTGGGTTTTGTACACTTGTTTTATTATAATGAACACAGCTATGAGCATTCACATACATAAAATGCACCTGTACTGATATCTGAATAATACAACATATTTTCCAGAGGTAAATGATACAACATAATGGTAAAAGGACAGGGCATTTAGATTCAAACATGGGAATAAATGGTTGAACTTGGGATATGCAGTAATCACTGCACTTTCTAGAAATGCACCTCATTTGTCTGTTGTATATTTTAAAAGTACACGGATATATCTAGGCTCCGAAGCATTATCTTGATGCTTTATTTAGATAGAGTAGAAGAGAGTTCTTAAATCTTCTCTTTCCATTGTCTTGATACACCTGCATTTTGCTGGTGTGATAGCCAAATATTAATGTAGCCCCAGTGGCAAGCATATAGAAATTCAGATGAAATGCCAAAGGTTACTAATGACTTTTGAATAAACTGTGTTCAAGTGGGCCTGTTTCATTTGTAAAAAAAATAAATCCCATCCCAAACTGTTGGATAGTTTATTTTATCAATGTACACAGTTGGCCTATATGATAGCCTTTTCATTTGTCAACATTAAGCCATAAGAGATGTTATGGAGAAGCTTTGAGAACGTTAGTTCAAAATTATTCACTTTTTTATTATGCGTATTCATTTTTTATATCAAGACTATACACTTTCAGCCATGAGGACTTGCTTTCAAGCATTTTGCACTTTGGGAAGAGATCTATAAAATGAGATTTTTTAATTTTTAATTTATTATGTAAAAGACAGCAGAGCATAACAATTCTAGGAAAGTTGCATCAAACTCAAGGATTTGGGAATGGATGAAGTGATCAATCTGAACCAATTGCTATCTTCGTTTCTTCATTGACTTATTCCAAGGAGTTTATCTAATTTGGGGATCCATTAAAGCAGAACCTGCATCGAGGGTTCATGTGCAGGTAGTTTGTTTAGAAGGTGATCCCAGCAAGCCCTGGTAGGAAAATGGGATTGAAATAAGGAATGGAAGGAAGCCAATGCACAGTGCTTTGTCAAATACCTTGTCCCTGAACAACTGGGGCTCAGTTCCACTAAGGAACTCTGGAAAGCAATGTAGAACAAGTAGTAGAGCTGTCTACTCCTTACCCTACGCTCAAAGGGCAAGGATACTGCAGTGTTTATTTCCATCCCCTGCCATCAACATGGTGTGCCAAGGAGATGTGGTCTGAGCACAAAAGGCATCTACTGCAGAGCTCACTTTTTCCCCCTTTTATTTTTTTTATTGTTGATGCTATTACAGATGAACATTTCCCCCCTTTCTCTACCTCCAACCGGCGCATCTCCCCCCCCCCCCCAGCCCCTGACTCTGGCCAATATCCATTGTTGTGTGTCTATGGGCCACGTGTATATGTTCTTTGGCTAATCTCTTCACCTTCTTTCATCCAGTCTTCCCCATCCCCTTCCCCTCTGACAGCTGTCAGTCTGCTCCATAAATCCATGCCTCTGCTTCTATTCTATTCATCATTTTTATTTTGTTCATTAGATTCTACATACAAGTGAGATCATATGGTATTTATCTATCTCTTTCTGGCCTATTCACTTAGTATAATAATCTCCAGGTTCACCCATGCTCTTGCAAATGTAAGAGTCCCTTCTTTTTTACAACCATGTAGTCTTCCATTGTATAAATGTGCCACAGCCTTTTTACCCATTCGTCTATTGTTGGGCATTGGGGTTGCTTCAGATCTTGGCTTTTGTAAATAACACTGCTAGGAACGTAGGGGTATATTTTCTGCTGTATCATTCTTTTTCTTTTCAGCCCACTTCAAAGCGATAATGTAAGAGCCATTCACCCTGTATATTTATCACACATATTTCTTCTTAAGCATCACATACTACTCATGTTGTATTGGTCTTGCTAAATAGGCATATAATAATTTTTGGTTGTGAGTACTCCTTAATTCTGAAGGATTTTCTTTAAGATCTGATTTTTCACAATATATAGCAAGTTTCCCAAAAGTAACCAAACATTTCATATATCATATTTCACCCCTGTGGATAAACTATATAGTGTTATTTGAGAAAATTCTTCAAGCATTAATTCTAAACTGATTCATAGATGACTAAACAGTTCTATTTGAGATTTCATTTCAAAACAAGAGTATAAATCACTTTTTTAACACAAGGATTCTTTGTAAGGTCTAAGATCTACACTAGAAATGCAATTCGAAAATATGCAATTCTGTAAAGTTAAGAGGAAAATTTTAAAAACCACAGTGGCATAAATTACACTGGGATAATAATAAATGTGTAACTGCATCCACAATTTAACATAAATATTTCAGGAGAAAACCACTACTAAGGCAAACTTTAAGTTTCAACCTTTTTCTTTTTACCACTCCTGGTGCCAACTGCTAAGGACAGAATTTTATGGAAAGAGGTATTTGTGAGAGTGAATGAGAAAGAGATGAGGTCAACATTTTGAAACATATTCATGCTCTCAACATATTCCATACTTGGTGAACCTAAGTACCTGAGAGCAAACAAAATGGGAAATAATATCAAAATGCACTGTGACATGATCCTGCACTTATGTTTCCATAAACCTTAATGCAAGACCCTATGAAGCCATGAATCAATGTTGAAATGTTTGCCAAAGATCCTTTATGGCAGGATTTCTTTGTAGTCCTGGCTTATGAGTTTTTTTCTTTGTAATCCCTTTTGTGTCTATATGAACAGTTTTCTCCTTAGTGTTTTTACTTTCGTTTTCTTTGCATTAACATTAGCACATCTTTAACAAAGTCAAATTATTTACTGCTCTGTCAACTATTCCCAAACAGATCTGGAAATATTGTGTCTCAACATCATGACAGAACACACATGGCATTGTTCAACTGTCTGTGGAGACTCCTGAATTTAAAATATTTTTGTCCTTCTTATTGTAATTTAGGTAAAGATAGTGCTGGATTGCCATTAATGAAAAGAAGGGTTTAAAGCTAGGTTTTTAAGATGTCACCCTCAAAATTAATATGCAGATGATGTTTTATGAGCTGAATGATTAATTGGACTAAGGTTGTATCATAAGACACCTCCAAATTAGGGCTGGACGAGGGGCTGTCAAGTGATTAAGGCAAGTTGAGGCACTTATCTAGGGTACAAAATTTATCAGTGGGGGCACCAAAAATCTAAGTAACCGAAAAGAAATCATATTTTAATGCAATACCTTAAAAATAACCAAATAAAATAATAGTGAACTATCACAAGACAGACTTAAAATATATTAATATTTTGATGGAAGATTCTTTCTAAGCATCATTTTATGCAGATATAAATATGTATTCAATTTTTTATACATGGGATCATAGTATATGATATTTGGTAACATGCTTTTAATATACCATATTATATTAACTGGTGTTTTCTTTATATAAAAATCTAAATCTATAAAATGATTCCCTATAATTCCATTGTATAAAGTATAGGTGATATGGTCATTGGACTACTCTTATCCCCTCAGATCCCTGTCACTTATTCTGTGTACCCACCCCCAAGTTCCCATATAGCTTGTACCTGTAATCTTTAGAGGATGTCCTTTAGTATACTGGAACTCCTAATACAATAAAGATCCTGAAATACCTAAATGTCCACATGCCCCAGGATGGCCCCACATCCAAGACTGAGTGGTGTGGGGGTTTGGGAGCCCTTCTCTCTTACCTCAAGATGGGACAAACTCTGAGATGCAATTTATGCTCCAGAGCTCCCTGCAGGATCAGACTGAGGCTGAAACTTCATCTGAATCACACTCTTCCTCAGCTTCCTCTGATTCTCTATCCTGTTTTTCCTCCTCTTTTACCAGTTTTTCTAGAAACACTTTCTTAATAAATTAGTTGCATATAAATCCTTATCTCAAACTTTGCTTCTAGAGCAGTGTTATCCCTAGAAAGATAATGGAAGCCATCAGTGTGAGCCATATATGTGGTTTAAAATTTTCTAGTAGCCATATTTAAAAAGTAAAAAGAAACAGTTGAAATTAATTTAACAATGCTTTATTTAACTTGATATATAAAATTATAATTTCAGTAGAAATTCAAAATAAAAATTATTAATGAGATATTTTATATTATTTAAAATTTATTTATTTTTCTTTTTAGATTTTTTAAATTGATTTCAGAGAGGAAGGGAGAGGGAGATAGAGAGAGAAACATCAATGATGAGAGAGAATCATGGATCGGCTGCCTCCTGCACACCGCACACTGAGGATGGAGCCCACAACCCCAGTATGTGCCCTGACTGGGAATCGAACCATGACCTACTGGTTCTTAAGTCAATGCTCAACCACTGAGCCATGACAGCTGGGCTCATTTTGTATTCTTTTATTCATATTAAATCTTTGAAATTAGGTGTACATCTAGCCACATTTCAATGTTTATACAGTTATATGTGACTAGTGCCTACCACACAAATCTGAAGTAACTAAAATAAAATATAAACTATGTTTTTCTTGACTAGTGCCCTAATTGATAATGAGTGACTTAGTTTCTATTCCTTCTTCATTGTTTAATTATCTGATGGATATCCTTGGGACTATTATACCTATGTGAGCATTTCCTTAAGATAAAATATCCTCTGGAAGGATAGTTGTCCATTTCCCCTCACCCTGGCAGCACTGAATTTTGTTAGTATTTTTCACATTCTTAAACCACAAAATTTAAGTTTTGACTTTAAATGTTTCTTTACCTTTGGCAAACCAGGAGATATTTTTTCTTTTATTTTTCCTTTCTCATTAACCTTGAAGACAGTGGATAAGTAGGGCATTCCTGCTGCTGTTCTCATCTCAGGCATGGAAGAGTCCACATATAAATATTTAATACCACATCACACAAAATAAAATTCTATACTGCACCCTCAGTCTCTATTAAATTAAATTAGTGAACAACCTAGAAATTGTCTTGTGGGACTTTTTTATGTGATTCTTCAAACCCAGCATACCTGTCAATGTCAGATTGTCCAAGAGGAGAATAAGGAAATGAGAGGCAGTTACAGTTTAACAAAAACTGAGGCCACTATAAGAATAAAATCTGCTGCATAATGCAAAGTAGCTTACAAACATTCCAATTTCATGGACTGTTTGCTGATATTAC
The DNA here is from genome assembly GCF_964339955.1 of Pipistrellus hanaki. NCBI lineage: Eukaryota > Metazoa > Chordata > Mammalia > Chiroptera > Vespertilionidae > Pipistrellus > Pipistrellus hanaki. Next base: position 94,269,243 of record NC_140524.1, read on the forward strand.
CTGTTTTGGAAGGGAATTTATCTAACGTTCCATGTGGATATTGATTTTAAATAAGGAAGTTTGCCAAACAAATGTAATATAGCTTTCGAAACAATCTATTGGGCTCTTAAGTTGTGAGTCATTTTGCAACAAGAGTGAAATCATTTATCATGACTCAGAATTTATGGTTTCTAAGGCCCAGTGACAAATAAAAATGCCTCATTCCTGATTTAAAGGATGTCATTTTCTCAGATGCTCAAGAAAGCTGACTTTGAGGGTGTCCACATATTTAACTCTTCCATTTTGAACAATTATACCCACTGGATCAATATGTTTTGTTATAGAAGGACATTTGGTAACTATCTTATGTTCCCTTATATCACATATAGGATATAGTTCTTTTTTTTAAATATATTTTATTGATTTTTTACAGAGAGGAATGGAGAGAGATAGAGAGCCAGAAACATCGATGAGAGAGAAACATCGACCAGCTGCCTCCTGCACACCCCCTACCGGGGATGTGCCCGCAACCAATGTACATGCCCCTGACCGGAATCAAACCTGGGACTCTTCGGTCCGCAGACCGACGCTCTACCACTGAGCCAAACCGGTTTCAGCTAGGATATAGTTCTTAAAAGTAGATGTTCCATATGGTATTTGTCTTCACTTACATGTGGAATGTAAAGAACAATTTAAATGAACAAACAAAAGAGAAACAGAGAACAGACCAACGGTTGCCAAAGGGGAGGGCATTTGAAGCACTGAGTGTAAAATGTGAAGGGATTAAGAACTACAAATTGTTGGTTATAAAATAGCCATGGGGGTGTAATGTAGACTAGCATAGGAAATATAGTGAATAATATAGTAATAACCATGTATGGTGCCGGTGGGTACTGAAAATATCAGGAGGAAACACTTTTTAAAGTATATGATTATCTGACTATGCTCACACAAAAAATAATTTTAAATGTAAAATGTACCGTGTTTTCCGGCGTATAAGACGATGCCCCTAATTTTACAGTTAAAACATAGGTTTAGGCCTATATTCGCTGTATAAGACTACCCCCCACTTCCGAGGCAACACCAGTTCTTTTTTTAATAGACCGCCTCTCTGACTCTGGCCAATCTGAGCAGGCTTTTTTTGTTTGTTTCAAAAGTCGTCTTATACGCCGGAAAATATGGTAACTGACTTTTTTTTTTTTTTAAATTTAAAGTAGATGTTCCACAACATTTAGATTGAGAATCTTCTTTTCACTATACAATACTGTCCTTAAAAATGCATAGCTTTAAATTATTTCCTCAGTACTATATGACTCCAAAATCTTGGGTTTCAAATAAGGGCTTTCATGATTCTGTAGTACGTGATTTTTTTTTTTCTACCCCTATGCACTTCTGCAGCTCATGCTTGTGATGTAGGGACCAGGTCTTCTGTTAGAATGGAAATTAGCGATAAGCCCTTTAAAACAAGCACTTAAATGTCCTTGAGAATAACAGTTTTCCATCTCCTTGCCATCATCTGTTACTGAAAGCATTTATCTGCAAAGTTAAAGAGGCAAGCAGCCAGAATTGTGTTAATGCAACACAAGCTCATTTAAAACATCATGCACAAGATATTTATATTAATTTGTATCATCATGAATATGCCTGAACTATATCCTTCTTTCAAATTATCAATGATGTCATGGTCTATTAGACACATGTCTTACTGATAACCCATTTTTCATCCACAGGAAAGTCATAATTGTGTTTAACCCCAAACAGAGTCTCATTTTGAGTATCTGTTTTATGGGACTACCACTATATCAAGAATTGCATCAGACAGTGAATTGAAAAAAAAAAAGTGGAAACCGTGCTGGATATTTCAAACAGGAAGATTTTATTATGGGAAGTTTGTCACAGAGATGATCAAAGGTCTAAGGAACTAAACAAATGACAGGGAGCTAGCACAAAGATTAGAAACAGCACAATAGCACTACTAACCCAAGGACTGGAAGGAGAACAGAGAAGGTGGTATTACCAAATCCTAGGAGTCATGGAAACTAGCTATAGCATACCTATCCACATGAAGCTAGGAACAGGGAGGGAGAGGCTGTTAGGAACTGGAGCAATGGAAGAGATACAGCTGCTCTCAGAGATACTGACCAAAACAGAGAAAGAGGGTGAGATATTCTCTTGTTTTTCCCCTCCTCCCTATTTCTCCATCAGTGCCTTTCATTGGTTTATCATGCTTGGAAGCCAATTGGCAAGCAAATCTGGAATATGTGATTCCCTGTCCTACAGAGAAAGGCAGAAAAGCGCAAGGAATGGAACTGAGAGTGAACAGGCAAATAATGGGCATGGCAACATTTGGAAATGAATTTGATACTTACCTTCCTTATGTAGTTTGCTAATTCTGCTGTTTCCATAATGGTTTCTGTATATTTGTGAATTTATGTATTTGAGAATATTTTGCCAGAAGGAAGAGGGGGAAAATATGCAGTGATTGTGTGTGTGTGTGTGTGTGTGTGTGTGTGTGTGTGTGTGTGTGTCTGTGTGATCATATATATATTTGTGCAGTGTGTTGAGGAGAGTAACTTAAGTAAATACATGGACATTCATTGCATAAATATATATTAAATAACTAAGGTATCACTGATACACACACACACACACACACACACACACACACACACACACACACATATATATATATATATATATATATATATATATAGCATAGATGTTTCATATATATATATATGAACTCAAACACAATTAGGTATTAAATGCTGAGTATTGCTACTGAATAACAAGACTAGTCCACCACTCTCATGTCTCACCTGAGAAAAGCAGGTACAATCCAGAAGAAAAAAACCAAGAGCAAAAAGCAGAAAATGTACTTTAATTTCTAGAGCCTCCCTTAATCTTATGGGTAATGAAGTAGCCTTCTTAGCTAGTTTTCCATGAGTATATCTTCACAATTATCTTACATGGCATCCAGAAATGCAAAGAAATTGCACCTTTCTTACTAGTATAGGTGAGAATGATCCATTCAGCCGAGGATTTTTGTTCAGTGAGATCTTTGTTCAGTGTTAGGCTCGTCTCTTTCCAAAAACTTTTTCAGAGGACTATTATAGTTCATTCCCCCCTCCCCCCCATTCTTTATGCAAAATAGGCTTTTTTTGGGATGAGCCACTGTTTAGTTACCTCTTTTTGGCTCCAGAACTTTCTTTAGCCTTACTTCCTTTCCATACTGTACCACTATTTAATCAGAAGAACAGAAATGACAGATTTTACTTTTAAAAATATAATAATATACAAAGAGGACCATTAGGAATTCCTTAAATGTATCACCTTCTAGAAGCTTAAAATATTATCTGTCCATATGGCAAAGAGTCTTCCTATTTTTTTCTTGAATGCTTCCTTCTGCATCTTCACTGGACCTTGCCTTTTAATAGCTTGGCAGTAATGATTTCGCAGTTTCCACAACTTAATTTCTTTCTGATAGAGTCAACACTTGAAGTCAAATTCTCAATGCTGTCAGAATATAAGGCTAATGATCTTGCCACCATCACTTAAAATCACTAAGTTCTTGACGAAGATAAAGAGATGGATAGACAGATAAAGAAGCTGGCTGGTAAATAAATATGCAACAATAATTGTAATAAACTTCAAGAAAGCTCAGTTAAATGCAGAATTTGTGAAAATGTTGCAGTTTGATGGCTCATTACTTTTCATGAGATTTTTATATTATACATCAATTTATATAGAACTCTCTGAAAATGTTAACTAAATGTTCCATGATTGGCCATTAAGAGCTGTGTATGATTTCACAACAAAGGAGGGAAAAGCACTTTCTGCACGTTGTTGGGGGAATAGCTTAAGCAAAGGCATGCCCATGTATTTATTCTTTTCATAAATTCTAAGGAGCACCTACTGGGTCTCAGTGATACTATGTTATACAATTGGGGCACCTCTGTAAAAACAAAAGACGGAAACAGCCCGCTATTTCATTTACTCTTGCTGAGTAACAAATCACTCCAAATTTAGCAGCTTAAAGCAACCATTTTATTATGCTCATGATTCTGTGGATCTGGAATTCTGATAGGAGCACATAAGGTCTTCGCTTCATGATGTCTGGGACCTCAGATGGAAAATTTCAATGCCAGGAGGCAAATTGATTTCTAGGATTAAAATTACCTAAGGTATTTTTGCTCATGTCTGGCACCTGGATGGAATGATATGAAGACTAGAAATGCCAAGTGGACTACCTATATGTGGTCTTTCCATATGGCTTGGTTTTTTGTTTGTTTGTTTGTTTGTTTGTTTGTTTTCAGCATGGGAGCCTCAGGGTAATTGGACATTTTACATGGCACCTTGGGGTTCAAAGTGAAGTGTTCCAGTGAACCAGGAGGAAATTGCATTGCCTCTTCTGACTTGACTTTGGAAGTTATTCAGTGTCACTTCTGATGTAGTCCACTGGCCAAAGCAGTTGTAGGCCTGCTCCCATTGAAAGGGAGAAGAATAAATCCCACCTCTTCCTGGAGATGTCACAAGGATTCATTGTAGAAAACCATGTAGGATAGGAGATGCAGTCATTTTGGAAAATACAATCTACCACAGACTAATTCTCAAGTTAGAAAGGTTAGAGAATTCATTTATAGATAAAATAATAACATAAATGAGTGGACTGAGTGTGAAGACAGAAAGGATTATTTTTATGAAAGTGCAGATAACAGGATTATGGCCCAAAATGAGGATTGTCCAGTTTCCCTTAGGATCTAAGCACTGAAGGAGTATCTAGATTCTAGATAATGAATAGGAATTTCCCAGACAAGGTGTTCAGAGATTTGATGGAGCAGAAATAGCATTTCAAAAGAAGATAACACATGCAAAGGCTCTGTTACAGAAAATACCATGGCTTATACAAGGACATGAAAGGAAGGCTCAAGTAGCTAAATTATAAAGGAAAAAGGTGAGGTGAGATGGGCCTAGAGAAAGAGGTAAGAAAAAGACCAGATAAATAGGCCATGTAAATGAGTGTGGTTTTTATCCTAAAAACAATGGTAATCTACTGAATGATCTTAATAAAGTGACAAGGTCAGATTTAGCATTCCAAAAGGTCCTAATGGTTGAGCATCAACCTATGAGCTAGGAGGTCACAATTCAATTCCTGGTCAGGTCACAAACCCGGGCTCGATCCCCAGTAGGGAGCGTACAGGAGGGAGCCGATCAATGCTTTTCTCTCATCATTGATATTTCTATCTATCCTTCTCCCTTCCTCTCTAAATCAATATGCTTTAAATATGGAGAATGGATTGAAAGGAAATCGAGTTTAGCAGATAAGCAAAAAGACTCATTAGAAAACTGTTGCCATGATCAAGGCAAGAAATGACAGCAATTTTGATTAGATTGGTTGCAGGTTAAATGGAGACAAGTGAAACCACTCAAGGGATATTAAAAAGTCAGATCTGTAGTATATGAGAGTGAAGATGAATTGAAGTAAGGAAACAGACGATGACTAGGACAACACCTAGTTTTGAGGATTGCACAAATTGATACTTATGCTACTCATTGAGATCAAGAACATAGCAAGAAGCCATTTAATTGTGGGAGATCAATAATTTGATCTTGGGCATGTTGAGGACTTTTGAACATCCAGTTGGAGATGTTTAGTAGGCAACATGATGCTCAGATGAGGCATTTGTTTTGAAGATATAAATTTAGAAGCTTAGAGAGGGTTACTGAAGCCATGGACACAGAGAACATAAAACCCACAATTTTTTTGAAATGTGTTGGATACCTGAATTTTTTGACTGTTTAAGACATGAAAGGAAATCTTTTCTCCTTCCTCTTCTATCTCAAGTGATCCATTCAGATACATGGAACTCTGTGAGCCAGCAGGGCTCACTTAGAAAGTCCAATCTTGCTCAGTCTGTTCATTTCTCAGATGAACAAATTTAGAGACAGAAGTAGCTGATATGAAATCTGAGCCTAGAACTCCTGATTGCTGTCTCATCTAGTCACTGCTCTATATACCTAGAAGCTTATGTCTTTTGTAGTAGAAAAGAAGGTTTGATTACCTTGTCTATCTGAAACTGCATAGAAAGAAATGGACTTTATTTATAATATTACTGAAATAATTGTAGAAATTATATTTATAAGATTAATCTGGAAAAATAAATATTCTATAATACATTGTTTCAGAACAATGATCAGATCAGATGAACTTCTCTTTAATTTTCAGAGACACTAAAAGAAGCCATGTGCTCCCTTAGTAATATCAGGGACTTCCCTTCCCATTCACTGTATCTGAAACAGTCTTGAATACATTTCCAAATGTTTTAATTTCAATTATATCCTAACAAATAAAGTTACTTTGAGATGTCATTGGCTCCTAATATTATCTATTTTAGACAATTCTAATACTGGATACAGTACCTTCCATGCTTCAACTTCAATACTGATTTGAAACATCATGTTTAGGAGTGATGTTTTACCAAATGGCTTTGCATATTTACAAAAGAGGCTATAGTTGAATTCATAACCAAGTTACCTTCACCCCTAGAATGTATTTTAATGATGCATCAAAGAGTGGACTGTTTTGGTGTTTCCCAAAGTTTGGTATCAGTAACACTGGTTATCTATAAAGGTCCTTTTAGTCCTATAGTATGAATGCTCTATAACTTAACAATTATCATCTTTTTATTTCCTTATAAAATCACTGGTTTCTTTATTGGATGATCATGTGCCAGCCATCTGCCAACTCCTTGCACACACATATAGGTCAGGGATAATCTGATAATTACTGAGCAACCGATCTTAGAGAAGCCAGTATAAATTGATTAGTGTTATATTCCCAGGTAACTATACATCCCAGTTTGCCCAGAAAGTCCTGGTTTGTACTTATTGTGCTGACTTAATTGTGAACAGTGCCTCTTTCACTCTGATATAAGTATTTTGAATTGAATGATGCCTAACTGTGCATCACTTATATATTGTAATCAACTCTCCTCAAATATTGAGTACATTAGATTTTCACTCTCTACCATTTCAGTTGAAAATTGAAATTAGAGTCCTGTGATTAACAGTGAAGCCTGAGACTGAAAACTCATGAAGTAGAGAGAAGTAGGAGGGTCATGATAGGCCATGAGTGAGTCAACATTATGAGTAATTCAAATTTATGGATAAGTAAGAGTTCCAAAATTGAGAAAATATCTGCAGAATAGAGGTTGAGACATTATTTTGGAGGGGAGAGGAGAATATATTCACAAAGAAATTAAGCATGTCCTATATAACAAATATGCAAATCGACCAAATGGTGGAACAGCCAGTCACTATGATGTACACTGACCACCAGGGGGCAGACGCTCACTGCAGGAGCTGCCCCTGGTGGTCAGTGCGCTCCCACAGGGGGCATGCAGCTCAGCCAGAAGCCCTGAGCTGGGCTCACAGCTGGCGAGCACAGCAGCAGTGGCGGGAGCCTCTCCCACCTTTGCAGCAGCTCTACGGATGTCTGACTGTAGGCATAGGCCTGCTCCCAGACTGTGAGAGGCCACAGGCCAGGCTGAGGGACTCCAACAAGTGCACAAATTTTGTGCACCAAGCCTCTAGTTTTATATAATGATGGAACTTCATTAGTGAATGCTCATGAGATCCCAATGCCAAACCCATTTGTCATGAGACTCATTCCAGGGCCAGTTCTTGGATTCCTATGAGATTATATCTCACTTAATTATTATCCTAGTTTAAGTTTCCCTAATAGCCAGACTTAGGACAGGGATTTCAGTATAGGTAGTTTCTTTGGGAAGTAATCTCAGGAAGCACTGGTAGGGGAATGGGGACATGAACAGAGAAGGAAATGAAGCCACTACAGGTATGTTGATGAACATATTTTTTTGATATAGACAATACAGCAAGGCTCAGTCAAGGCTAGGACCCCTGGAAGACAGCATACAGAACAATTCAGTTACCCACCAAATTAGAAAGGCAGCTGAGATACTTATTTACCTTGCCCAGTCATCATTATTAGATAACCCTTCCTAGGACTATCAATTCCTTGGCATTTCTGGCCTGCCCCTTTCATGTGCTGGGCACACTCCTGTGGCCAGAGGAATTTCTCAGGAAGATAATCCCACATGCTGAAGTAAAACAAACATCAAAAGCGTGTAGATGGGCACCAACAGAACCTGCTACACTGCTCATGGTTCAGGTAGTAAATGTATTCAAGAGAATGTATTTCTCTTTATTGCTACAAAAATTGTCTGAGACAGTCCTCAGTCATTTATTTATTCTCTTCTTGAATTCTCAAAATACTAACTGAGCAGCATCTGTCATACTATTAGATTTTATTAGTTTAATTGGGATCATGGAAATAAATAGTGCAGATCACTTTAGGAGTGGTATTTCACTCCACAATAATGGCCTCTTACTTTATAGAATATGTGAGAAATACTGACTTCTTGATATGAATCATAGTGATGTTGAAATTTCCTTCAAAGTAAATCTCTATTCAGTATTAATGAGAGTCATTTCCTTTTTTTTAAAGGAGTATAGAATATTTTATTTCTCAAACACTCAGTGAACTATGTCTATATATAGTAGTAGAAAATGGATTACTTCCCATTATTGTTTGTAACTAAAGAAATATGACACAAAATGGAGATGAAGTTCACAATATGAATGGCTGTTCCTGATTGATTTAATTTTAAGCCTAACATTGAACCGCTAAATTCCACACTTTTGATCAGATGACAAAAATTTTTCCATCATTGAGCCTTTTCTTTTTCTTTAGCAAGACATAGCAAATTTCTTCATCAATATATTAGGAATACTATACTCCACAATATTCAACGTTATGGAGTCAACTGAATCATGATATACTTGACTATGTAGAAGGATCCCTCCTACCTACCCACACAAGCATCCCTCCTACCTACCCACCTTGGCTTAGAAGAAATCTTAGCCATTAACAAAAGGTAGTTAGCTCTATATCCATGAGCAAATAAGATGATTTATTGGTAATGTGCTGGAGCCAGTGGTTTGACATCCAACTTTGCACTCGTCTTTCCCCTGCTTTGTTTAGTGACATCTTGTTAGTAGCATAAAATTGACCATAGTGAGAATTGACAATGGGAATTAGCAAGCACTATGAATCAGACCTCTTTTCTCATAATGGTCAGTTAAAAATTTACCAGCCTGTCACTGGTTTTCCTTTCTTTTTCTTTTTGTTCTTTTTTTCTCCAGCTTTATTGAACTATTGAGATATAATATCTAGAAGTTTAAGGTTTACAATGCAATGATTTGATATAAGTATATATTTTTAAATGATTAACATAAAGTAATCAACTCAATTACCTCATATAATTACTTTTTTATAGTGATAACATTTAAAATATACTCTCTTAACAACATTCAAGAAGATAAGACAGTATTTTTAGTGGTAGTTACTATACATTAGACCTCATATCTGGAAATTTATACCATTTGACCGACATCTCTCATATTTTTTACATCCCTTACCTCCAGTTCCTGACAACCACTATTCTTCTGTGTTTATAAGAATTTGGCTTTATTAGATTCCACACATAAGTGAGATCATACAGTATTTTCCAATCTGACTTATTGTACTTAGTACAATGCCCTCAAGATCCATTCACATTGCTACAAAAGGCAGAATTTTTATCTTTTTATGACTGAATAATATTCCATTGGGTGAATATATATTCCCATTTTATTTGCCCTTTCATTCATCAGTGGAAACTTAGGTTCTTTCTATGTCTTGACTATTGTGAATAATGCTGCAATGAACACAGAGGATCACAGATAATGATTTCATTTTCACTGAATACATACTGAGAAGTGGGATTGCTAGATCATATGGTATTTCTATTTTTTCCAGTTTTATTGATATACTAGAGGCCCAGTGTACAAAAATCATGCATGGGGCGGGGGAATGGTCCCCTCAGCCCAGCCTGCATCCTCTCCAATCCAGGACCCCTTGGGGGATTGGGCTTAAACTGGCAGTTGGACATCCCTCTCACAATCCTAAACTAGGCTGGCTCCTAATTGCTCACCTGCCTGCTTGCCTGGTCACCCCCAATTGCCTCCACCTGCCAGCCTGATTGCCCCTCACTGCCTCTGTGTGCCAGCCTGATAACTCCTAACTGACCCCCACTGCTGGCCTAACTGCCCCCCAACTGCCCTCTCTCTACTTACCTAGTTGCTCCTAACTCCCCCCCCCCACTGTCCTGGTCACCCCATACTGCCCCCCTGCTGTCCTGGTTGCCCCAACTGCCCCCTCTGCCAGCCTGGTCACCCCTAACTTCCCCCCTGCTGGCCTGGTTGCCCCTCACAGCCCCATCCCCACCGGCCTGGTTGCCCGATACAGCCTGCTGTTCAGTCGTTTGGCAGTCCCTCACTAACTCGCTTACTGGCCTAGTCGTAGGCAACCACCTTGTGAGGGTGTGAGGATTAAGTTGCATATTACCTCTTTATCATATAGGATAATTGACACACAGCATTGTATAAGTTTAAGGTGTACAGCATAATGATTTGACTTATACAGGAATGGGCAAAGTAGGTTTACAGTTGTGAATATATGAACCAGAGTTTATTCTTATGTCATTATTTATTGTTTATAAATAATGTATTTAATTGAGTTAAATAAAAAAATGCAATAATAATATTATTTATTCATATTAAAACTGTAAAACTACTTTTGTCCATACCTGTATGTATTGTGAATTGATTACCACGATAAATTTAGTTAACATCCATTGTCTCATATAGATACAAAAAAATAAAGATGAATAAATAAATCTTTGTGATGAGAACTCTTTTTTTAAAAAAAAATATATTTTATTGATTTATTCACAGAGAGGAAGAGAGAGGGATAGAGAGTTAGAAACATCAATGATAGAGAATCATCCATCAGCTGCCTCTTGCACACCCCCTACTGGGATGTGCCCGCAACCAGGTACATGCCTTTGACCGGAATCGAACCCGGGACCTTTCAGTCCGCAGGCCGACGTACTATCCACTGAGCCAAACCGGTTCCGGCTGTGATGAGAACTCTTGACAGTGTCTGTGGGGGGCTTGCTGCTGGAGTCTTTGGGTAGGCATGCCTGGTGCCTGGGTCAGAAGGTGGGCAAGTCTGATGCTTGGGTACATAGGAACCATCCCAGTGCCTGGGTCAGGAGGTGAGGGGCCTGGAGCTGGACTCACTGGGGTGGGTCTGACATTTGAATCTGCCGTGATGACTGGGACCTGGGTCTGTGTGGACAGAACAGGATCCTGGGTCCACAGAGGCCAACCAAATACCAAGAACAACTGCAATAGGCTCAGTGTCTTGGTGCCTGGGTGCAAGTTTGGTATTGGGATGGTCCGGGAACCTGGTTCCACAGTTGCTGGCCTGGAGGCTGGGCCAGCTGAAAACCTGGGTCCACAGGACCTGGTCTGGACTCTAAATCTGAGGAAGCCAGTCTGGAACCTAGGTAGGATGAAAGCCTGGGTCCGTTGTAATCAGCTTGATGCCTAACCCAGCTGGCAAACTGGGTTTGTGGAGGCTGATTGGGAGACTTGTGCCGCCAAAGCAACTCAGAGCCTCAGAAGCCAGCTGACGCTGGAATGTCTTCAAGCCTGTGTGTAGAGGAGCCCTCTGCAAGCTAGGAGACTGGAGCCAGCAGGCACCTGGGTGGGTCAAGGCACTTAATTTGTGGGAGTTCACTGGGAATCACTTAACACTTAGCCAGAATTGGCTAGCTGCTGGGGCAGGGTGGCACTGGCGTCCACAGTGAGATGAAGCACTTCCCTCTCCTCCCACTGGGAAGGTGTCGCTCTCCATGCTGGCCTGCCCGGGCTCGGAGGAGAGGTGATAGGGTAATGTGAATCCATCTCTCCTTTTATCTGCATGGCATCTTGTACTTCTATGCTTCTCTCTGGTGTTGTAATCCCTCACCAGGAATCCTTAGTTCTTGTGAAGGTATTTTTCTGTGCAGATAGTTGTTCAAATTGATATTTCTGGGAGGGGATGAGCACTAGAAATTCCTATACTGCCAGAGAGTCATTTTCAAAGCTTCAGCACATCACAGAATCATGGAGTTGAAAAAGCCCTTAGAATTTATCTAAAGCAGCCTGGCCAGTGTTGCTCAGTGGTTGAGTGTTGACCCATGTACCAAGGTCACCAGTTCAAGTCATAAGTAGGATACATGCCCAGGTGGTGGGCTCCATCCCCAGTAGGGGGCATGCAGGAAGCAGCCAATCAGTGTTTCACTGTTACATCAATGTTTCTATCTCACCCTCCCCCTTCCTCTCTCTCGAAAATCAATAAAAACATATTTTTAAAAAGCAGTTACCTAAAGCAGCATCTTGCTAGTGCAAAACTTTGCTTTACATCAATGGATATACCCTTTTTGGCTTCAAACAGGTAAAAAATATTTTAGTGGAGTATTTTTTTTTCTGAGCAGGTGATAAATTGGAATTTATTTATAGTGACATACTTTGGTTAGGAATGAGATTTATGAAACTCCCAGTCAGGCTATTAAAAAAACATTAATATGTTCATCCCATTTTGTTTTACCTCAACACAGCTTATTTTCACATAACTCACAAAATAATATGAATATATGCCTAAATAAGATTCAAATAAGGTAAGTAGCCACTCATCTTATCTTCTGAATATGATGGTTGAAGTCTATTATTAAAATAATGGAATGCTACTCAGGAAGAAGTAACCATTTTAATTTAAACCTCTCTTTAGAATTAATTTAGCTACATGATGAGCTAAAAGCCACAATCATTTAAAATACTCAAAGCTACTTTACAAATATAACAAAATAAAAAAATGCTTGCAAGTAGGTGTTTACAAGCTAAAACAGTTCCAGTGTGTGATTAGGCTTTTCTAGTAAAAAAAAAAAAATATATATATATATATATATATATATATATATATATATATATATATATATTTTTATAAAGCCCAGCTGTTGGTTTCCCCCCCCACAGGTATTGTCTGGAAATGTGCTTCTTTTTTTAACTTGTGGCAAAATATACATCAGATAAAATTTACCATTTTTACAATTTTTAAGTATACAATGACGTTAAGTACTTTCACATTGTTGTACAACCATCAACACCATACAACTCCAAAACTTTTTCTTTCTCCAAAACTGAATCTGTATACATTAAACATAACTCCCAATTCCCTATTAACCCCAGCCCCTGGCAACCACAATTCTACTTTCTTCTATATGAGTTTGACTATTTTAGGAGCTACATATAAGTGGAAGCATACAGTATTTGTCTTTTTGTGGCTGACATATTTGAAAATGTACTTCTTAAACTCTTTCTTCCAAATTCACTAAACTCAGTTTGGATTTCAGGTGTTGCTGCTTTCCACTATACTGAAGCCCTGGTGAAAATTCATATATAGTATATTTAATGCATAGTAGACTCACTGATGATTACAAAACAATACCACATATGTCAGCCCCTGGCCAAAAAAAAAATCATTTAACTGTCCTTGTAAGGAGACTCACAGAAGGCCCATCCAGGTGCCTTATATAAAAATAACAGTTCCCTCCAGCTACCTAACCTAGATTTTAAGTTATGTAAAATTAGTGACTTGGAAGGAAAATGCTGAATAAACACATTTTAGGGGGTAGCAATGTAGTTACCCTGTTTTTTCAGGGGTATGTCCATCTCTCAAAAGATTCAGGAGGAAACTTTAATCAATTTCTGCAAAAAGCTATCTCAATCCCATGCCAGTTATTGGTTTGAAGAAAGGTGTGAGTCCCAGTTCTGGCCAGTAACTGAAGGGAGGTCAGCCAGAGATGGTTTATAAAAAAATGATATCTTGTTCTTAAAAAAGATTTATCTGGAAAGTATCAGTCCTTTTCCTTTTTCAGTACATTTTCATATCTGCTTGCAATGCCACCATGTTGACAATGGCAGACAGAAAGAGAAACACTGAGGACTTGATGGTTTTAGTGAGTCACTGAATTAACTAACCCTGGAACAACCCCACCTCAGGACTTCAGGTAATATGAGATAACAATATTTCCTTGTTTAAGCCCATTGAAATTGAGTTGTCCGTTACTTGCAGACACTTAACAGACAAAGGTAGATTGCATGATGCCACAGGGTGGTTTCTATTGGAAACAGATACTTAAATGTACTTCCAGGAGGTTTCTTAAGCAGTATTTTGTGGAAGGGGGTGAAAAGTAGAACTGGGCAGACAAAGGGAAGCTGTGGGGTAAGCAATGACAGCCAGGGGTGGCCTCGTGGAGAGGCCCTCTTTGGGATTAGATTGCCAGGCCTTTGTACCTGCATCTCCATTAGTCATTGCAATGCATCACCCTTCGGGAGGCCATGGCCTATGGCTTAGCTGCTGAGAGCATCTAAAACAACTCCTGAAGGGTCAATTGAGCTGCCTTGAGATAGCACTTTCAGCATCTGGGGCAAAAAGTTCTTCATTTAAGTGGGATCCAGATGGTGCATGAGAATGCCCACCACAGATGATTACTGGGAGCATTTATAGAACAGAACCTGTCCAAGACCCAGAAAATATTCCAGAGACACACTAAACTTGTCTAACTTCTGGTAGTCTGTGGCTTATGCTAATGATAGCAGTCATGTATTTTTCTCAATTTGCCTTCATTTATCTTTCTTTTTGCCTCATTACCAAAGGATTGTAATTGAATTGTCCATAAACATCCATACATTGCAACAAAGCTATTGTCCACTTGGGATTCATGTGATCAAATTAGTTTGGTGTTTACTGAATGACAAGCTAGCCTGGCTTGACTTCCTTGCCAGCCCGTTCCTCTTCAAACTCCTCTCTTGGCTTGCCACCAACCTCTGACTTAGGCTCTATGTCATCTCTTTCTATAAAACATTTTATTTAATTTATTGGGGAGGCATTGGTTAATAAAATTATATAGGTTTTAGGTGAACAGTTGTATAATACATAATCTATATGTGGCATTGTGTGTTCACTACTCCAAGTTAAGTCTTCTTCCATCATCATTTAGCCCCCCTTTATTCTCTGCTAACTCACCCCCCTCTCCTTTTCCTCTGGTAATCACCACACTGTTGTCTGTCTATGATGATTTTGTTGCTTAATCACTTCACCTTTTCACCCAGTTCCCTCAAACCCTTCCTCTCCATGGTCAATCTGTTTTCTGTACTTACTAGTATGATTCTGTTTGTATTTTGTTAGTTTATTTTGTTCATTAGATTCCAAAAATAAGTGAAATCATTTTTTATTTGTCTTTCTCTGACTGGCTCATTGTACTTAGCCTAATTCTTTTCAGGTCCATCCATGCTGTCACAAAAAGTATGATTTCTTTCTCTCTTTTTTTACTGCTGCATTGTATTCCACTGTGTAAATGTACCACTGCTTTTTTATCCACTCATCTGTACTTGGGCTGCTTCCAAATCTTGGCCACTATAAATAACACTGAAGTGAACATAGGGGTGTATATAGCCTTTCAAATCATTTTTTTCAGGCTTCTTCAGATATAGTCCCAGAAGTGGAATCACTGAGTCATTAGGCAGTTCCATAGTTAAATTTTTTTTGAGGTAACTCCATACTGTTTGTGTGTCTTTTATCTTCAGTAGTTTAGGGAAATTTTCAGTCATTATTTCTTCAAATAGACTATCTATCCCTTGATTTCTCTCTTCCCCTTTCCCTATGATGTGGATGTAGTTATGCTTTATGTCGTTTCAAAGGTCCCTTAAATTATCCTTGCTTTTTAAAATTCTTTTTTCTTTTCACTGTTCTGACCAGCTGTTTTCTGTTACCTTGTGTTCCAAATTATTAATTATATTTTCTGCTTCATCTAACCTACTATTCACTCCTTCTAGCTTACTCATCATTTCAGATATTGTATTTATTGTATTCTTTATTTTTGACTTGTTCTTTTTTATGGTCTCTATATCTTTTATCATACTGTTAAAGTTTTCAATAAGTTCCTTGAGTGCCCTTAAAACCAATACTTTGAACTCTATATCTGATAAATTGCTTGCCTCCATTTTATTTAGCTCTTTTTACTGAGATTTCTCCTGTTCTTTCATTTGGGGCATGTTTCTTTGTCTCCCCATTTTGGCTGTCTCTTTGTTTGTTTCTATGTATTCGGTAGATCTGCAATGTCTCCCAGTCTTGATAGGGTGGCCTTATGTGGTAGGTGTCCTGGGGGACCCAGTGATGCAATCTCCTCAGTCACCTGAGCAGAGTTCTCCAGGAATGTACCTTGTGTGGGTTATGTGTGCCCACTTATTATAATTGAGTCTTTATTGCTATTTGCCTGTTCTTGTATGGGTTCAACCCTCAGGTTGGCTGACTGTATCAACCCCAACCACAGTGTATGAGCTGCTGTGCAGCTGCTGACCATATAAAGTGGAATTCACCTCAGCAGGGTATAGTGACTTCCAAGATTTCCCTTTGGATATGCCGCTTGTGAAACTAATTGGATCCTGCAGGAAGCGGTTATAGGGTTAAGCCTCCGACTGACCTGCTTGCAAAGTCGCAAACAAGTCCCAGCTTGGAGGGCACAGTCCTCTAAGCATAATTAAGCTTGATCTTGTAACTGCTCTCTAGATCTTTACTGGGTAGCTAGTGGGCAGTGGGTGGGTGGGGGGGGAAGGGGAAGCAAGTGCTGCCAAAACAAGTAAAACTTACAACAACATTGTAGATTGCCTTGTTTGTTCCTAATTATAAATAAAGCCTCAGCTTTGCAGTCTGGATCTGTTCTGTGGCCTCAGCCAGGCACAGAAGATCCACCTAGACCCAGCTTTTTCTCTTTGTCTATCACTTCTCCATGCTTCATCGCCCCCGCTCAGGCTCGCCGAACCCTTGGCTGTGCTGGTGCAGCACAGGATCTGCTCTGATGGTGTCTGAAGGTGGCCACTGGCTGTGTTGGTTCTGGGGTCTCTTGGCAGGGACTCTGGTGCATGTCAATTTCAGATGCTCCCTGTGTCTAGCCTTGGGCAACCTGTTTGGAGCTATGAAGTGATCCACAGTTCATGGCTGTCACTGTTGGGCCTGAGTGTGCATGGGAAGGAACAAACTGTGCACAAAAGCTGGCTTTTTCCAGAACTGGGCCCAGGGGCAAGCCAGCTAAAGTCCAAAGTGCCCCAGGATCTATTTCCACCCTCCTTTGTCTGCCAGCTGCCTATTAGGTTCAGTCACTGAAAGAGCCTCTGGAGGTACTCATGAGGTAGGTTCTTAGTGAGGCACTAGGTAGGAGCCAATGGTGTTCATCAGATTCATACGGGTTCAAACTCAGTGTCAGTACTGGGTCTGAGGCCATTCATCAAATGTGGCAGGGCATACCAAGTCTATCTTCCACCTGGTGGGAGCTTACACATCTGTATGGATAGGTCTGGGTTTCAGGGAGTCATCAGCATGAGACCAACAGAGTTTATATGGCCCAAACAGAGTAAGATTTGGCCATATGAAGGGAGGGCTTTGCACTGGTTGTCCGTGTGATGGGAAAAATGAATCTCCCTTGAGGGGGTGGTGCCAGTCAGGTCAGGGTTGAAGAAAGGTGTGGGAAGATATCCTACCCCATAGCCACACAACTCAGTCTGTCTCAGATTCTGCCCAGACCTTGGCAGGGCATAGCTACCAGGATTTAGGAGGGTGAGATTGCCAGGAGCTAAGAGGGTGGGTCTAGTGGATCTCTCAAGAAGGGGAGGAACTAGTCAGATTTGTGGGAAAGTGGGAGGAATGGCTCCCGCCCCCAAATCCATACCACTCAGTCCCTGACACTGCCTGAATCTGCTCAGACTGCTACACCTGAGCTCAGGCAACTGACTCCTCAGAATGATGCAAGCTCTGCAGGGTAGGGTAACAAGAAATACAGAAAGTAAGGCTATTTCATTCCCCCAGACGGATGCCATATAGATGGGAGTGCTCCACCCAAGAATGATGGTTTCTGCACTATGAGAGAGTGACTCAGCACAGGGATCCTGGTGGCTGTCCCTTCAGCTCTCTCCCCAGAAACACAAACCCCAGTGTCTCCTCATGCCACTTGAGTCTGCTCCACTCTTTCTGCCAGAGCCCAGGGTGGGTAGCTGCAAATAAAATTCTGTGTGCTAGCCCTTTAAGAGGGGCTATCTCCGACTCTCCCTGGTAGACCAAATCCCCACTGATTTTCACACCAGATATTATGTGGACACCCCTTCTCGGTTCTGATGCTCTGCACTGGGGAGCCCAGCTTGGGGTTGAAATCCCGTTCTTCTCAGGTGGAACCTTTGCAGCTGTGATATTGCTCCAGAATCTCAACCACTGCCCATGGGAGCAGGGCAGCCCTTTTCATATCTATACTCTCCATAACAGCCTTGTATTCATGGTTAGGGATCCTCAATAGTTGAAGGATTTTTTCTCCAGAGCTTCTTCTGTAAACAAATTTCTTTTCAGCTAGTCCTCACTAGGTTATTCTTATTTCTCTTGCAGCTTTGGTGGACAGTTAGTATAGGATAAAACTATTGCCAAAACATCCCATTTTGAACCGTTACAGGCCTTACTGCCTCTGACTTTCTCTGAAGCTTCTGGAAACAGCTCATCCCATGGGTGTTTGCAGCCTGGATGTGCAGAGGTGTGAACCTCCCTATAGGGGTGGAAAAACTTTTTCTCTACCTTCTTAGTTCAGTGCCTGGGGCGTGGCAAATTTAATTGACAAAAACAAAACAAAAAAAAAACAAAAAAAAAAACATCCACACATATAATCAGGAAAAAAGACATACCAATTTTATTTGATGTTAATATTTTTATATGGTGTGGGGTTTTCAAAGAAGATGAATTAAAAAGCCCAGAGGCAGTCAGACATGGATGCTTATATACCATTTCAACTAAGAGCAGTAAATTTGTGGAGAAGAGACAGGACAAAGGAAAAGGCTAGTAAATTATGGGAAGGTAAATATATGGGGGAAACTAATAGAAGATAAGGGTTATTTAGATAAGGTTTATTACTACAGTTTCCTCTTGGTATTGCCTTTGGAATGATAAGAGTCTGGAGTTGTCTCCAGAGAATCAGGGTTGTTCTGACTCCTCTGTTACCAGGGAAGGAAGGGGGGAAAAACCTTGACAAAGGGAAATTTATGCCATACTTTTAAGCAAAAACAGGAGGATAGAGAGTTTTGTCTGCTGTTTGTCAGTTGCTTTCAGTTTAAGATAATATATAGGCCAAAGTGGGATATTTTGGTGTGGTATATTCTGATCCTCTTCAATGGCCCAGGAAAACCCTTAATCAGTAAGGGGCTGGGAGCTGGTGACCAAATGTCCTAGCCTCCCCCTAGGAGGTATTATGTAGGGTTTTCGTTAAAATGAGTTCTGCAATTCTTCCTTCCTTTTTTTTTTTTTTTTTTTTTTTAGTTTCTTTATTGATTAGGTATTATATATGTGTCCTTATCTCCCCATTGAGGCATCCCCCCCCCCTAAACTCATGCTGTCATGCCCCTGGTGTCTGTGTCCATTGGTTAGGCTTATATGCATTCATACAAGTCCTTTGGTTCATCTCTCCCCATTACCCCCAACTTCCCCTACCTTCCCTCTGAGGTTTGATGGTCTGATCGATGTTTCTCTGTCTCTGGATCTGTTTTTGTTCATCAGTTTATGTTGTTCATTATATTCCATAAATGAGTGAGATCGTGTGATATTTATCTTTCTCTGATTTGGCTTATTTTGCTTAGCATAATGCTCTCCAGTTCCATCTATGCTGTTGAAAATTGTAAGAATTCCTTTTTTTTTTTTTTTACCACAGTGTGTAGATGTACCACAGTTTTTTAATCCACTCATCTGCTGATGGGCACTTAGGCTGTTCCCAAATCTTAGCTATGGTAAATTGTGCTGCTGTGAACATAGGTGTGCATATATGCTTTCTGATTGGTGTTTCTGTTTTCTTGGGATATATCACTGGGTCAAATGGGAGTTCCATTTTTAGTTTTTTTGAGGAAAAAAACAGTGGCTGCACCAGTCTGCATTCCCACCAGCAGTGTATAAGGTTTCCTTTTCTCCACATCCTCTCTAGCACTTGTCATTTGTTGATTTGTTGATGATAGCCATTCTGACAGGTGTGAGATGGTACCACATTGTCGTTTTGATTTGCATCTCCCAGATGATTAGTGACTTTGAAGATGTTTTCATGTGTCTCTTGGCCTTCCTTATGCCATCTTTCAAAAAGTATCTATTTAAGTCCATTGTCCATTTTTTGATTGGGTTTTTATCTTCCATTTGTTAAGTTATCTGAGTTCCCTGAAAATGTTGGAAATTAAACCTTATTGGTGATAACATTGACAAATATGTTCTCCCATGCAGTGAGCTTTCTTGTTGTTTTGTTGATGGTTTCTTTTGCTGTGCAAAAGCTTTATATTTTGATGTAGTCCCGTTTGTTTATTTTCTCTTTAGCTTCCATTGCCCTAGGAGCAGTATCTGTGAAGAAATTGCTTTGGCATTTGTCTGAGATTTTGATGCCTGTGGATTCCTCTAGTATTTTTATGGTTTCCTATCTTATGTTTAAGTTCTTTATCCATTTTGAGTTTCTTTTTGTGTATGGTGTTAAGTTGGTGGTCTAGTTTTTTTGTTTGTTTATTTGTTTTTGCATGTATCTGTCCAATTTTCCCAACACCATTTATTGAAAAGATTGTCTTGATTCCATTGTATGTTCTTGCCTCCTTTGTCAAATATTAATAGAGCATAGTGTTTTGGGTCAAATTCTGGGTTCTCCTTTCAATTCCATTGATCCACAAGTCTGTTCTTGTGCCAGTACCAGGCTGTTTTGAGAACACTGACTTTATAATACAGCTTGATATCTGGTATTGAGATCCCACTTACTTTGTTCTTCTTTCTCAGGATAGCTACAGCTATTGGGGGACTTTTTTAAATTTTTTTATTCCAGATGTATTTTTGAAGAGTTTGTTCTAGGTCTGTGAAATATGCTGTTGGTATTTTCATGGGGAGTGCATTGAACTTATAGATTGCTTTGGGTAGTATGAACATTTTAATGATGTTGATTCTACCAATCCATGAACACAGTATGTCCTACCATCTGTTTATGTCTTCCTCTATCTCTTTTTTCAGTGTCCTGTAGTTTTCTAGGTACAGGTCTTTTATCTCCTTTGTTAAGTTTATTCCTAGGAATCTTAATTTTCTTGGTGTGATGGTAAATGGGATTGCTTTTTTAGTCTCGCTTTCTGTAAGTTCACTATTGGTGTATAGAAAGGCCATAGATTTCTTGGCGTTAGTTTTGTATCCTGCTATATTTCTGATTTTGTTTATTAATTCTAATAATTTTTGATGGAGTATTTAGGATTTTCTATGTACAATTATCATCTTATCTGCGAATAAGGACAGTTTTACTTCTTCTTTTTCAATTTGGATGCTTTTTGTTTCTTCTTCTGGTCTAATTGCAATGGCTAGTACTTCCAGTACTATGTCAAACAGGAGTGGTGAGAGTAGGCATCCCTGTCTTGTTCCTGTTCTTAGGAGAAATGATTTTTGTTTTTGCCCATTGTGTATGATGTTGGCTGTGGGTTTGTCATGTATGGCTTTTATTATGTTGAGGTATGATCCTTTTATTCCCCCCTTGTTGAGAGTTTTTATCAAGAAAGGGTGCTAGATTTTGTCAAATGCTTTTTCTGCAACAATTGATATGACTATGTGATTTTTATCTCTCAATTTCTTTATGTGATGTATCACGTTTATTGATTTGTGGATATTGTACCATCCTTGTATTCCCAGGATAAATTCTTCTTGGTCATGGTATACGATCTTTCTGTCTTCTTATTTTACTCATTAAAGTGTTGCTGCAGTTTCTAATTTTTTTGTTGATCATACAGGTGACTTTAATGCTGTGTTCCATCTGATGATTGTCTTCCATCATTTTTGTAAAATAAGGGCTACTGAAAACAAGCACTGAAATACTATGACAGTAAAACTAACAGACACAGCTACTTAGTGACTAACAGACTGGGACCATACACATTGTGGAGATGAGGACAAAGGAATGATTCACATCCTGGGCAGGACAGGGTAGGTGGTGTGAGATTTCATCTTGCTACTCAGAATGAATGTTATTTAAGACTTACGAATTGTTTATTTCTGTAAATTTCCTTTTAATATATTGTGGCTGACTGCAAGAAACTAAAACTGCAGAAAGTGAAACCATGGGTAAAGGGAGACCCTGTAATCAAGAACTTAGAGCACAGCCCACTGAAAGCTTGTCAGAGGCACGGTCTCTTAAACGGCTCTGCCCTTCTTCAAATATTTTTCCTACCATATCCTATACTTGTCCAGCCTTCACAAGGAACTTAAAGTACTTAATATTATTTGTTCTTATGAAAATAAGATGTTCTGTTCTCAGCACCTAAATTTAAAAGTGAGCAATATGAGTGTTTTATACTCTAATGGGAACCACATTAAATTAAGTTGCTGTTGGTTTTTGCTTAATTTGGCTTTTCTTCATCCTTTCTCTGGGAAAAAAATTGATTCTCTATCAAGGGTTAAGCCAAGAAAATTTATCTGAAAGTCAAATATTAATTATAAGTTGTGCTTATTGATCTCATTTTAAATAAAATTTAAAAGAAAACAATACCAAAGAACAGGATCTATTTCTCATTCCCCTGGCTAACTATACAAACATTTTCTTGAAACATTAGAAAATAATCCTTGTAATGGCAAAGAGAAGGAAATCCTATAACATAGTTTTGCTTCTACCATGCATTTGGCTATCTCTATAGACTTTCCTATGTCTAGCTAGGGGTGTTAGAACAATTTTGAAGAATACTGAGTTTATATTAGACACATTATGTTCAATTGTGGCACCACCACCTTGCTATGTGATCTTGGGCAAGTTATTGAACCCCTATGAACTTAAATTTCCTCTTCCTCATGGGGTTGTATTGAGGATCAAATGATGATTTGACAGTCCACAGTGAAAGGAAAGAACACCCTTGCTGTGCCCATTAGATGCCTCAATGTGTATTCATTGACATCTGTAATTAATGTTATGGTGAGTACATGGTAAAGCTTCTAAGAGACAAGTGGCAGGGATTTTTCTTTTTTTTTGGGGGGGGGGGTGTCTCATCCTTTGTTTGGTGTTGAGTACCTCTGGCCACTGCCATCATGCTCTCTCAGTTCTTTGGTATCGTACAGTTCTTGCAGCTTCCTTGAGCCTGAGTGCTTACTGATATGTACTGTTGGGATACCTCTTGAAGGGATCCTGTTATAATTCTCCCAAATATTGAAGATACCCTTTCCATTGTACCTTCCCTTCATTTCGAGGCTATCACTATTTTCTTTTACTCTTTCCTCTGAAGATCATTGGAAATAACCAAGAAAAAAATTACACACTTTACTATCAACAAACATGCCACTTTCTCAGGAACATAATATCATATCCTGTCTCCCCCAGAATGTATTTTCTATTTCATTTTATGAACAAGTATCTCACAGTTCCCTGGCAACTTTTTGGTCACCTACCCACTCTAAATAAAGATCAGTTCTTTTTAAAAAAAATATATCTTATTGATTTTTTACATAGAGAGGAAGGGAGAGAGATAGAGAGCTAGAAACGTCAATGAGAGAGAAACATTGACCAGCTGCCTCCTGCACACCCCCTACCGGGGATGTGCCCGCAACCAACGTACATGCCCTTGACCAGAATCGAACCTGGGACCTTCAGTCCACAGACCAACGCTCTACCGCTGAGCCAAACCGGTTTTGGCAAGATCAGTTCTTTTATATAAAACCAAAGTCATTCCTGACAAACAGAAACAACCAACCATCATCATGAGCTAGATGCCTTATCTTCCCTCTGGATCGAAATCTGTAAGGCAAAGCAAAGAATTCCAATATGAGAAGGACTCTAAATTTCTCAAACTCTGATTTTCATAGTCTGTGATGCAGTCTGTTTGTAATATCTTCACCAAGAAGTTATTCAACCCCTATGTGAACATCTCTGATTCTCTTCTCTGGTTAATCATAAAATACATTAATATATTTTATTTCTGTTTGATGAGTGGACTGAATAAATAGGTTGCCCAAGAACAGCTTCCTCTTGTGCTAAGTGACTTTCAATGTTCTTTGTTCCAAGGTAATACTGCCTAAGATACCTGAAAAATACTATGTCCCTGTCACCCCTTTACTCACAGGCACCGTTAGGCCTCTGTATTAGTATTCATGCACATTTGAATATGCTGCCATGAACTTCCAAGAACACCATGAGCAAAGCAAGATATATTTTGAGGGACATCTTTGCACATTTTTTTTTAAAAGTCCACTGTAGGAAGTACAGAATGAATCAAAACTCATTTCTATTCAGGCTTTCAAGCAGTTATATCTAATAGAAAAAAATATGAAGCTATAAATTCTGTAGGTGGTTAAAAAATGAGTAGAGTGAACAAACCCCTCTTTGAAAGTCAATCCCATTTCCTCTGATCGAGAAAATGATCCTTTTGGAAGAAAATGAAAATGAATATATTTTGTTTGCCAAGGGCCATCACACACACCAAATGATCATCTTATCAAAACCAAATTCATTTTTAGAGAGAAAGTAAGCAGCAATAGCTCAGACACCATCTATTCCTTTCTGATGAATCGGCTTCGCATGTCTATGAATAATCAATTTCTACCAGAGCATTTTCAAATCGTAACTAAGAAAATGTAGTTAAAGATGTACAATGATTTTTTTAATCGTTCTTCAAATGGGATAAATTAACATGTAAATGTCAATTAGTTATAAATGGACAAACCTATTGCTGAATGGTGTCAGACGGGCATTGAAGAAAGCAGACCCTAGTATAATGTGTTTTGAACTTTTTTTTTAGGCTGAGAAATCATATGTGAACAGTTAAAACAGTGTCTGCTGGAGTTAAATTGGGACAGGGAGTTGAATGGGACAGATAAGACATAGAGGTGACCTTATGGATTCTCTGTTCTCTCTTCCCTCACCTTTCCCCAAACTCCTCAACAGTTTTCAACATCTTAAGGGTATTTAAGATTCCTTGGAACACAATTTAAAAATTAATGGCAGAATGTAAAACAGATGGACTATAACAATTGATAGTCTTATTCTTATCCTGCCTCCAAAATATTAGATGTGTGAATCAGTGCAAATTACCAAGACTACCTCAATATATTTTGCCTCTGTAGAATGGAGATGATGCTAGAATGAATATGAAAGTCAAGTAAGCATTCTTGGCGTATAATAGTTGCTCAATAAATGGCAGCTATTGTTATTATCTAGGAGAAACACATTTTCAGGGTTTCTGAGGAACTGCGTTGTTCAAAACCATGGCTTACTTTAGGTGTGGTGATAGGCAAGGGGACAGCCTCTCCATCTTTTATGACTCTAGTCAAGTGTTCTCAGGATCCCAGTTTTAACAACCCAGACCATGAGATTATTTTGGGGACTTCTTTCCCCTGCTGACTAGGGAATCTACCTAAAGTGGAGGAAGAGAGAATCAATAAGAATGCAGTTTGTGGAAAAATGTGGATGGAAGAAGGCACTTTCACTTCCAGAAGACAGTGCTTGTCCCCAGGCAAGTGTTGCATTGGGCTAAAGCATGAACATTACTCAGAAACAGCAGATTTGACAACTTCTGTGCTTGGAAGGGGCTTAGAAATCAATTAGTTCTAACTCCTCATTTTACTGGGCAGTAAACAGAGAGTGGGAGAAGAGGAGCAGGAAGGGTGTGGAATTGGCTTCTGAAATGTAAATTCTTCTGAGAAGGCAGACCTATAAGTCACTAACCCCTTATTATTTCTCTGGTGTTTCTAGTGTAGGATGGGGAAAGGCCCATTGTCTGGTTTAGACCAAGGCATTGCCAAGGTGGGCAGTGAAGGTTGGGACAGCCAGACCCAATCTCAAGCCTTTGGTCTAGTGGAACTGAAAATTAAAAAGGCCCATAGAACAAGGAGTCTCAATGAAGAAATTTTTTGCTATCTTCAAACCCTCAGTGGAGCTGACTGGGCTAAGCATGCTGAGAACCCTCAGTGAACATTGTGAAGGATTGATTGAGGCTCTTGCCTTGACTCATATATTTCCCCTGTATCTGTTTAAGCACCTCCTCTAGCTTTGAAGCAGCAGAAAGTAGCTGGACCTCATCAAAGTCACACCTGTGTCAGCTGATATTGGAGGGATTGGGAAGTGGGGGGTCCAAAGAGAGAAGGGAACTTAAACAAGGCTCTGAAAGTTTGGGATATACCTACAAAATGCTGAATCTTCACCCCTCCCTTCTTTGTGCTTTTTTCCTGCACCTTCACTCCCAAAACAGGGCAGGGTTGATGTGGGGCAAGAGGGTAAGATATGGAGTCTTCATTCTTGTCAGGGAGTGGTGATGCAGTTTTGAAGCTGAGTAGATTGTCACTTCTGAAAGCTTTTTTTTTTATGTTACCTGAGATATTCATCAGGTTTTTAATTGACACCTACCTCAAGAAGGAACGGCCTTGAAGGACCTTTAAGGTTGGTAAGGCTTCAACAAAATTGGAATCTCAGTGGAGGTCCAAACCAGCCTTCCAATGTTGTCTAACAAGACTTTCTCCGATAATAGAAATGTTCTATTCTATGCTGCCTAATATCATAGCTAGTAGCTACATGTGGTTATTGAACCCTTGAACTATGATTAGTAGGACTAAGGAAATAACATTTTAATTGCATTTACTTTTAATTAATTTTAAATATAAAGTATTCACATGTGGCTACTGGGTACTATTAGATAGTATAGCTTAGGCATCCTCTCTTTCTCTAATCTTGTGTTTTCAATAATCAATACCCAAGGCTTTATTATCTATCAAGATAATATGATTGATTATATGATGTCATATTATTCCCCCTTGAAAAATTTATTCCAGGAAGTTAAAATTCTAAAGAAAAGTTTATTCATCTTACAAATGGATGATATTCTATGCATTACTTATAACTCATTCAAAAATTCAAGTTCAAAACCAGTAAGAAGCTGATGTGGTAAGTTTGCAGGCAAGACATTTAATCTCACTGGATCCTTGATTCCTCAACTGTAAAATAAGGAGTTTATATTAAATTAGAGGCCTGGTGCATGAAATTTGTGCATGGGGGGGGATGGGTGTCACTCAGCCCCGTCTGCACCCTCTCCAATCTGGGACCTCTCAAGGAATGTTCGACTGCCCCTCAAGGGATGTCTAACATCCCTCTCACAATCTAGGACTGCTGGCTCCCAACTGCTCACCTGCCTGCCTGATTGCCCCTAATTGCTTCTGCCTGACAGCCTAATCACCTCCTAACCACTCCCCTGCCAAACTGATCAATGCCTAACTGCTCCCCTGCTGGCCCGATTTCCCCTAACTGCCCTCTCTCGCCAGCCTGGTCACCCCTAACTGCCCTATCCTGCTGGCCTGGTCCCTCCCAACTGTCCTCCCCTGCCGGCTTGGTCCCACCAACTGTCCTCCTCTGCCAGTCCAGTCACCCCTAATTGCCCTTCCCTGCAGGTCTTGTGCCTCCCAACATCCCTCCCATGTGGGTCTTGTCCCTCCCAACCACCCTCCCCTGCAGGCCTGATTACCCACAACTGCCCCCCTCCCTTAATGGCCATCCTGTAGTGGCCATTTTGTGTCCACATGGGGTCGGCCATCTTTGACCACAGAGGGGCAGCCATCTTGTGTGTTGGAGTGATGGTCAATTTGCATATTAGGCTTTTATTATATAGGATGAGTCTGAAGTCCTTTACTAGCCCTAGAGGATGTGATTTGAAATGGCTGTTTTGATGGTGAAAAAAGTGTATATGTCCAAGGAAGTAGTTATGGAGGTGGCTGACATTTATGATAAGGCTGTTACAAGTTTAGTAATAAACATAAGATTAATATAATTATAGGCAGGCATTAAAGTACAATAAACTGAAGTGTTTAGCTTTGAGGGAGAAAGTCTGAAAAGGAATATTTTCTTAGATTGCTCATATTCTCATTATCCATTATACAAAAGACCATTTGCATTCATTAATTCCAGTGAAGCTCATAAGTTTAACTTACAGTTTGTCATAAACACTAAAAGATGTAATATTTTGATTTGTTCATATAGCCCTTCAATAAATTTTAGAAACCCACTGAAAAGCAAGACTTCACTATCAAAGAAATCATTTATCAGTACTCAAGAAGAACTTAACTTTGATCTCAGCCCTGGTGAAAAGACACACTGGCTGTACTATGAAGAACACAGATTTCACATCAAAGAACATCACCCAACATCAACCCAGACACATTGTGAGCCCAAATCATAAGACAGCTGGAGCTAAATCTCTTTTGGGGGGAAACATTGCTTTTACAAAAGGCTGCCAAAAGTGATTAAATTAAACATTTCCTACACCAAAAACCCCAAGTGCACCAAAGACCAATTGAACACATTATCACACTGGCCCTAGAACAGAGTAAATCTGGGCAGCCTGTGTCTAATATTTTGTTTATGAATAGAATTGTACAGTCTGAGTGGCAGCATTCTGAGAAAAACCTTCCCACAGCCTAAACGTGGGATTCACCAGAAACCCAGGAGGTATAAATAATAGCAATAATAATAATAATAATAATAGGTAATGATTATATAGCACATATTATGGTCAGACACTGATCTGAGTGTCTGGTAAGATCAGAGTAAGCCTGAGTCTTCATTAAAGGAATGAAAGTTTGCCATCCACAACTAACAGAGTACTTAACCAGTGGTACCAGTAAAACACTTTCTAATAAAAATGCTTAAAATTTATGAATAGATAAAATGCTCTAACAACAAAGTTTACTTAAACTATTTTATAAACTATAATGGAATTTACCCAGGGATACAAGTGTTATCAATATGAATGGAGAGTTTTCCTTCTTTCATCTGTAGAAAATAGGCTCAAGTAATTGGAAGACAGTGTGGCAGTCTGTCACAGTCTATGGAGACCCCATTGCAGGTGTATAAAGGAGACAGCATTTCTTGAAGCATTTCAGACTGGTGAGTCCCTTCTCTCAGGGATTTCACACTTCAGTACCCCTTGAAGATATGTTAGAATAGATTGGCTTGTTCACTGTACTGGCTTCTCTTTGCAATTACTAGTTCTTTCTGACTAACCTTAAAGAATGTCATAAAACAAAAACCTGTCACCAATGACCTGCAGCTATTCTGTCAACAGACCTCTTCTAGAAGGCATTTTTAAAATGTTTCATCTTGCTTTCTCTTTTCACCTTCCCCTTGCTTAGTGCTTCTTTGGCTATAATAAAAAACACATTTCTTGGATTACATAAATGTTATGTCCTTAAAATTCATTGTAGAAGCTTCCTAAGAATTAAGAAATTAATAGTCTGGCAAAATGTGATTTGAATTTACTAGTGAATAACCTTGACAAGTTACTTAATCCTTTATCTATCACTGTTCCCTGTTTTCAGTGAAATTGGATGGTAAAATCAAGCTCATATAGAGTGGTACCCTCAGTTCATGAAAAACGGGTAAATATTCATGAATTTTATGATTTAGTTTTTAAGCATAGCCATTATTAAAAGTGTAAACTATCCAAACTTACACTTAAAATTATGTTAAATCAAAAATAATAAATACCCAAAACTCATCACTTTCTAATTATCTATGACATTTGATTATTATCTGTGCTCCTCGGGTTATTTATATCTACTGTATAAGTTTGGTGCAAATACTATATTAAAGTGTACTACTGCGCTGCACATGCACCCCCCCCCCCACACACACACACACACATTCAGTAAAGTCAGGTTGCTAGCTGGAAATGAGGGGGTCCCCAAAACCACAGGTTTTACCCAAGGTTCCATAGGCATCTACTAGTAAAACTGGTAATAATATATGTTATCTGTGTATCTTTTCAAGTCTTTTGACACCTTTCATAAGTGGATGAATTGTTTATTAAGGGCGTTGTAAATCAATGATGGTTTTCATTTTTGGTATTTATTATGTTGTGAAAACTAGGAACAACATACAATAGAATTCAAACCATAGGAAATTAACATTTTTTTCAAATAAAAATTGGTCAAATGTTGACAATGGTATGTAAGTCAACCTAATGTCATATTTGACCTAACAAAGCTAGTATTTGAAGTGATCTTTTCTTTTTCACCTCTGTCTTGCAAACATAATTTAAGATCAATTCGGTCACATACATAGGAGCTGCAGATGTTTAAATGAGAATCTGTGGAATTATTTGGCTATAAGAATTTTATGGTTTCTATGCTAACGAATGCTATTAATGCTATCACTATACATTATGAAACAGAAGAATTACCCCAGATTTTTAAGATGCAGGACAGACAAATAGTTTATATATGTTTGTGTGGCATTTGTGACATTTTCTGGGTTGGGTTTAAGACCAAAGAATGTCTAAATTATATATATTATTCTAGGCTTAAAAAAAAAAACACTCACCACATAAGGATTAGTTTAAGAAAACCCTAAATTGCTTTTAAAAATGGTCAAGCCAAAATAGAAGAAAATCCATGGTTCTGTGCCCAATATACAATTATACAATTACAGAATTTATATGCTTGCAGTTGGATTTACAAAACCTCCTTAATGTACTAAAGTATGGTCTAATTGCTTACTAATAAAAGGGGGGGAATACCCTCTAATTAGATAAATACCTTTTATAGAAACCTTAGTAAATGCACTCACTGTTTGCCAGGGGGTAGCTAAGAGTTGGAATGTGTGCTCAATGACTCTTTTCACCCTGTGGTTCCTGGTGGAGCAGGGTCAGTTTGGAATGCAGGGTGCTTGCCCAGAGAGGCCCAGCATTCCCCACTAAGAGCTCTAATCAGAAACTCCTTTAGTCAACAGTATTGAAGAGATGAAAGGAAGCAGTGGTTTCCACTCCCCCACCCCCAAATAATTGGAGTCAAAATAGTAATTGACTCTTGTTTGTTTTTCCCATATGCCTCTGGGAATAGCCTCAAGGTCAATGCAGTTATCAGAGTCCCTAAATCTTTCCTCAAAACAGAAACTGGTCTGTTTCTGTTTTTATTAGTTTCTGCAGATCCTTCTTTATGTTGCTGTTTATGTTTGGTTTTGCTTTGGTTTGAGGGCTTTTATTTTGAAAAGTTTAAGAAAGCAGCTATCCTACCTTCAGCAAATTGAGTTACAGAACAGTGGTCATAGTAGCTGTAAGGCCTGAGGTCCAATCCCCAGTCTGTTACTAACTCATATGAAACCTTGACCACATCGCTTGAGTTCAGAGAACTTCAGTGTCTCCATTTGTAAAATAAGATATTGGGCTAGAGAATGTTCTCTTAAATTCTCAATAGCTCTATATTAGCTCTAAAGCTGTGATTCTAAGGGAGAAAATCTTATCACAGGCATCCAGCATCTATTTATACAGAGAAGCCTTTTTCTAATACCTTCAGAGAACATTCATCTCTTCCTTTTTCCTATTGTGGGCACACCCATATTGCTGTATTTATCATGCATGGCTCTCTTACCAGGGATATGAGACCCTTCAAATCAGGAACCGTTAACTTACTCAACTTTATTGTGGGGAGTGGATATAGCATAAGACTACAGACATAATTGTGGAAAAAGGGATGGAACTGGTATACTCTGAATTTCTTTAAGGCAGGAATAACAAAGGCATGAACAAAAAGAAAAAGGAGTAAAGAAGGGAACACATATACTGCACTAGGCTTAAGAGATGAACTTCTCTGGGTGTAATGGACTGTGCTTCGGAGATAAATTGTGGAAACACAGTAGCAAGAAGGGGGACTCAGCAGAATTCGTAGATGAGATATGCTTCTTAATGAGAAGAGTAATAGTTTCTTTAAACAACCACAAAACCCTGCAACTTTTCTTATTATAAAAATAATCCATGCTTATTATAGCAAATTTAGAAAATAAAATGATGAGAATATCAACCATAACCAATGATAATTTCTTTTTTTATTGTCTAAAGTTTTACATATGTCTCCGTTTTCCCCAACTGATATTCTCCCCGCCCCCAGTAATTTCCATTCCGGGCAAGCCCCCACCGCCCCAGTGTCTGTGTCCATTGGTTATGCTAATATGAATGCATACAAGTACTTTGGTTGCTCTCTAACCACCCCCATCCCCTATGTCTCTGATGTATTCTTGTTCATCAAATTATGTTGATCATTATATCCCATATATGAGTGAGGTCATGTGATATTTATCTTTCTCTGACTGACTTATTTCACTTAGCATAATGCTCTCCAGTTCCATCCGTGCTGTCACAAATGGTAAAAGTTCCTTCTTTTTTATAGCAGCATAGTATTCCATTCTGCAGATGTACCCTAGTTTTCTAATCCACTCATCTCCTGATGCGCACTTAGGCTGTTTCTAAAACTTAGCTATTGTAAATTGTGCTGCTATGAACATAGGGGTGTATATATCCTTTCTGCTTGGTATGTCTGGTTTCTTGGGATATAATCCTAGAAGTGGGATTACTGGGTCAAATGGGAGTTACATTTTTAACTTTTTGAGGAAACTCCATACTGTTTTCCACAGTGGCTGCACCAGTCTGCATTCCCACCAGCAGTGCATGCATGAGGGTTCCTTTTTTTACACATCCTCTCTATGGCTTGTAATTTGTTGATTTGTTGATGATAGCCATTCTGACAGGTGTGAGATGATATCTCATTGTTGTTTTGATTTGCATCTCTCAGATTAGTGACTTTGAGCATGTGTTCATATGTCTCTGGGCCTTCCTTATGTCTTCTTTCAAAAAGTGTCTATTTACTAGTAGATCCTTTGCCCATTTTTTGATTAGATCATTTATCTTCCTTTTGTTAAGTTGTATGAGTTCTCTGTAAATTTTGGAGATTAAACCCTTATCTGAAATATCATTGACAAATATGTTCTCCAATGCAATGAGTGGGCTTTATTGTTGTTTTCTTTGATCATTTCTTTTCAGTGTTTTTTTTTCCCCCCAAGCATTTTTGTATGGTTGAGATTATATTGAGTAAATGATTTTATATCTTGACTTTTCACTTTAAAATGACATAATTTAAATTCTATTTTATGAATGTGTTATAATTTACTTAAAAATCCCTCTACTTTTGCCTATTTTTAATTTTTATCTGTTATGAGTATTTCCATGATAAATGTTACTATGTAATAAAATTTCCCCATTTTTTAGATAATTTTTGAAGAAGATATTTCTGAAAGATACATTGCTAGGAATAAAGATATAAATATTTAAGGAATGACCTAATCATCTCCCAAAGTCCCCATCTCCAAATATCATTACCTTGCAGGGTAGGATTTCAACATATGGATTTGCTGGTGGCACAGATGTTCAGACCAGAGCAGGTATGATTATCCGCATGTTAGGGACAAAAAATTAAGGCTCAATATACTTAGGTAACTTAATGAGGGTAAAATATTTAAATGGCAGAAATGGAATTTGAACCCAGATCTTATTAGGTTTAATCCATAGCACCAAAGGGCGTGGGGGTTGCTGTTCAGCATAAGATTTCAGCTCAGAAAAACTATTGCTTTTATTTCCCATATTTAGAAATGAATCTTTTTTACTATTATTTTGGAAACACTTGGTACTGTTTTGTTTCCCTAGTTTTTAGTAACTTCCCTTTGAAAAGATTAATCTACCTCTTCTATGCTTAAGTGGAGGAAGAAAAGATATTTTCATTTTATTCCAATAACAGTGTGGCTGTCCCACTCAGCCTGGCCATTATTATTCTGAAGCTCATTATTGCTCAGACCTTCTAAGATTTGGTTTTACTAAGGAATCCCATTCATTATTGAGGGCATGTAGCAAAAATAGATTCTGACGCGTTAAATATAGAACGTCCAGGCCATCATCTAGATGTCAGAGTCATAAAGAAAATGGCAATGATTCATACAGTGTCAGAACAGGAAGAAATCTCAAATACCACCCTGTTCATTTCATTTTACAGATGAAACACCTGAAACCCAGAGAGGTTAAGTAATGTTCCAGAGGTAACACTAAAGTAGTGCAGAATAGAGCCAGAGTCAGATTACCTGATTAAAGCTATTTTTTTATTAAAAAAAAATCCACAACATCAGTGGCCCATATTTTATTTTATCAAATTCCTACTCCATCTCTTCAAATCCAAAGTTCTTTCTAATATTTCGAATTGCCAAGTGGGACACACAAATATTGGCCTTTACTTTTGCTGTTGGTAGATTACAAACTAGAAAACTTCTAAGAATAAAGGTATAAGATGGGTGATACTTCTTATGTTTTCCTAGCTCCTTCTTTTTCATTTGTTACCCCCAAAGATAGGTTTTCCATTGATGGTGGAAGGGTTTATGCCTAAGGGTGTCTATATGAGTTATGTATTGTGACAGTTTTAGAACATGGTCCCAACATTTTTTGACACTCCTCAAGAAGCAAAGTCTATACCCCTGCCCTTGAATATGGCCTCTGTGAATGCTAGACAGCTAAAAATCAGAAGTGAGGTTGGGCCAATTTCTGGGCCCACACCTTAAGAAATAGATGGCTTTCACTTCCTGTCTCTTGAGATGCTCATTCTTGGAATGAAGGCACTGATAGATCCTCCCTCCCCCCAACTGGAGGGCAGAGTATGAAGGGACTTGAGTCTGCTGCTGGGACATCCCCAAGACATTGATCCCCAATCAGCATGTGCTGAGTGCCCTGGGGCCCACCCCTTCCCATTCCACCCTGGGTCCCACCCTTTCCTGTCCCTCCCCTCAAAAGGCATCTTCACAGCTCCATCTCCCAGTCTGTAAGTCAAACTAGTTGGGTCCCTCCTTCTCCTCCTCCTCCTCCTCCTCCTCCTCCTCCTCCTCCTCCTCCTCCTCCTCTAATCCAAGTTTCTCTACCTCCTCCTTAATGAATCTCACTTGTTAGTGCAGAATAAACCTCCTCATTAACATGTCTTGGTCTCCGACTTCTGTTTCCTGTCTCAAATATGTGAGGAGGTCAGCAACCCAAGAAAAGGTTAGGCCCCAGTGAGCTGAAGCTGCCAGTCACATGAGTAGCTTCTTGGAAGTGGGTGTTCCAGCCCCATTCAAGCTGCCCCACATGGGAGAGAGATGAGCCTTCCTTGCAGAACTCTGCCCAAATTACTGATTTGTGGGCAGATAAATGGTTGTTGCTGTTGTAAGCCATTAAATTTTGCTTTGATTTTTTATTTATTGTGTTGTTGTTTTTTGGTAGTGTGTGTGTGTGTGGGGGGGATTGTATAGAAATATAGCTGCAACAGGTATTGCCACAAAAAAAAAATGCTATGTAACAAACCACCCCAAAACTCATTGGCTTCAAACAGGGGTCATTTATTCTCACAGATCTTCAGGTCAGCAAAAGTTTGCTCTTTTGAGGGATCAGTATGAGGAGCTGCACTCCCTGGGACAAGCTCTTTCATGGGATGTCAGAGATATGAGAGGGCAATCAAAAGACAAAAGATCACTTAAGGCCAAGGCCAGATTTAGAACTGGACACTGTTGCTTATGTCAACATGCAGGCGATTGGCCAAAGCAAATCATATGGCCAAGCCCAAAGTCAAGTGCTGAGGAAATACCCTTTGTCCCTAGAACCATAGGAACTGCAAAGTCATACAACAAAGATGGGGTACAAGGAGTGAACAATTGGGATCAATGGTGCAATCTGCCACAGTATCTGAATAGAGCTGAGCAACTTTGGGATGGGCTGAAAATATCACCTTTTTTAAAGCATTAATTGATTCTTTGAGACATACTATTAAGTTATTTTAGATCTTTTAAAAAATATAATAATAAAATTAAAGTATATTCAAGGAGAAGGAAAAAACAGAGTTCATATACACAATGTTTTGTTTGTTTTTTTAACCTTGAGTTGGCTAAGAAAAATAATTGACTAGGAAGAAAAAGCTACTGGAGAAACACAATTATCTTTTTTTTCCTACCTAAACTGCACTCTATGATATAATCTGGGGAATAAAGGTAGATTCTTTTAGGGGAAGTGTTTATTATGTTCCCTTTAAAATCATGTGTTTCCTACAAGGATGAAAATAACATCTTTGGAGGTCAGCAGAAAGATATAACATTCCTCTCTATAGTTATTGAAGATTAATTGGGAAGCTAATGTATAGTCTGAATGTATTTTTAGGGAACCTGATTTGGGATAATATCATAAAACAGCAAACACTGTTCGTGGGTCACATTGCAGGTTAAGTTGTAATTCCCACATGTTGTCACTTACCTGTTAGCTCACCCTGTTCATATGAGGCAGAAGCTGGCCTCACAGCTCCTTCAGTTCCTGCCAGATCCTCTAATGAGCCAGTGCATGTAGCTTCTGGGGCAACAGTCATGTCTGCAGTTCCTCTGTCTCCAACTATGTTTTCAGTTTCTCTGACTCATACATCAAGTACATGTTCAGTTTTATGATGAAGGGCGGGTGCCAGGTTCCTTTTCATGTTGCTGCATCACTGAACTGGAGGGAGGCTGGGGCAGTCAGACACTCACACAAGTACTAGTTTGTCCTTACCTCCATCTTTCTTTCCTGATTGCCTGTCCAGCTAACTTCATACCCAGTGCCTGCTGCAGAAGCAACCGCCATATAAAAACGATTTAATCACCTTCCTTGATTGTATAAGGTCAAATTTTTATAAGAAATCCCTTTTTTACATAATTGTTTATCGTTTTCCTTCTCTGATCAAACCCTAACAGATACAAGGACCTTATGTAAAACTCAACATGATTTATCTTTTCTATTATCTTTTTCTAAATACCAAAATCCTTTAGCCTATTGTAAATGCTTACTAGATGTCAGGCACTGTAGTAGGCACTGAAGGAAACAAGATGAATAAGACAGATAATTCCTGCTCTGGGAATCTTAGTCTAGGCCCTGTGTATATTGTTGAGCAATGTAAAGGAAATGACACCCACCATTAAATATGAAGAGTGTTATCATCCAACTCCTAGAACAAATCCAGGTGCGGTAATGATTTCTCTGTAACCTGTGATATGTATGTAGATAAGTAGAGCTGCCTGATGACACATGTATATTATACTAGGGAATCCTATATAATAAAAGGCTAATATGTAAATAGACTAGACAGCTAAACGACCAGTTGCTATGATGCACACTGACCACCAGGGGGCAGACGCTCAACAGCTCAACAAAGGAGGTTCTCCCCCCTGGTGGTCAGTGTGCTCCCACAGGGGGAGCACCACTCAGCCAGAAGCCAGGCTCACAGTTGGTGAGCACAGCAGCACTCTGCAGAAGTCAGACATCCACCACATGCGCCCAGACTGCGAGAGGGTGTAGGCTGGGCTAAGGGAATCCCCGAATGCACGATTTTTGTGCATGGGGCCTCTAGTAGGGTAATATGATCATTAGTTGCTGTTACATCCCACAATATGTCAGTCTTATGTGATCTGGAAATGGTGAAACAAACTTTTCTCATGCATAGAGCATAATAATATAAAAGTAGCCTTGCTAATAATGAAATATAGAGTGAAAGTTTAGAAATCCAGCTTTATCACTGGAGGAAAAGAGTCCCCAGGGGTCTGGTGGCAGAGGAGTGAGGGACTGTTCTGGCTTAAGGCTAGGGGGAAGTTCAGCACCAAATTTAGTGCCCCTGGGAGGAGGAACAGATATCACATTTATCCTAACAGGGGAGGAGGAAATTGTGCAATGATGTGATTCTCTGTAGCAATGTCTTCTGTATATGCATTTGTAAGTGTTAAAAATGGCCTCATAGTTGGTTAAATAAATCATGGTACGTCCATGTCATGTAATACTGTGTAACCATAAGAAAAAAGAATATGTATGTCTATACAAACTGATGATGGGAAAAGCTCTGAGACACATGTCAGTCAAACAAAGGACCAGCTATGGATAGTGTGCTATCATTTTGCTTTATAAAGAAACAAAAAGAGCCTGTATACATGGTTGTTTGACAAATATGGAATATATTTAAAAGGCTTCAGAAAAGCCAGTAACATTGGTTACCTCTGTAGGGAAGGACAGGTAAGCTATGGGATAGGAGTAAGAGGAAGACTTTTTACCAAATATTCTTGCATCTTTTTCTTTTGTGCCATGTGAATTCAGTACTCATCTAAAAAATAAATAAAACAGAAATGTAAAAGCTAAGGGGAAATGGCCAGGTGAATGTAAAAGAAGGGAAGATAACTCACCTGTCTGGGACTCTCAGTCTAGGCCCATCCTCCCTCAGAGAAAACTGGTACTGGGGAGAGTGAGAATGTGCCCAATGACCCAGCTGTTTACTACAGGATTTGTCCAGATGCCTGGTTTCCAAGTGCAGAGAAATCAGGGCTTGAAAAAGAAGTACTTCACAAACAATATGGCTCCCGATCCAGTCTAGGGTGAAGAGGTCACAGGTAATTATCTGCAGTGAAGACTACTATAAAGGATCACAACCACTTATTTGGCAGAGAAAATCGCCCCTCTTTAGACAAGTTCTCCAATGTAATGAGGAAACTGAAGCTTTGGAGGTCTTTTTAAAGGACCACCCCATCCATTTTCCATATAATGTCTCGAAAACAAAACAAAATACAATCAAGAATCCAAACATCCTGGAGAGAAGCTAGGGGTGGAGGAAGTGTTGGAACTACTGAAAACTCCTACCTGCTAAAGGCTAAGAAAGGGGCTACTTGTTAACCATCTCAGGAGCACATTCAGTCAGCAAAATGTAGCCTTATATGACAGAGCCTCAAGGCTTAAAAAAGTTATTGAAGGAGAGAATCCCTTTAGAACCTTATGGGGACTATTTCAGACACTCCCATGTCACACTGCATTCCTCAGAGAGTGCAGTTCCCATCTCTTTTAGGAAGAATCAGCCTCTCATTTTCTTCCTCAATCACAGGTATTTCCACTTTCATGTCTGTCAAATCACAAACATGGAAATTCCAAAGGCAGCCACCTTTTCATGTGGAAGAGAGAAAGGGCAGCCAAATTCCTCAGTGTCATATTTTCAGCAGAAAAATGCTCAGAACAGCACTGTCAGGATTGCAGCCTCAGTGTTTGTCGTTATGCATATTTGAAATGTTCAGAGGGAAAGGGGTGATGAAAGGACTTAGGACCCTCAGGCACTTAGGAAACCGTAGGCCCTCAATTAGCATTTCCTCCACCCTGTCACCAGGTTAATGGGGACATGAAAGGAAACTACAGCTGCAGGATGCCCCTTGCCCATCCCCATCCCAGTCCAACCTACTTTCATCTCTTGCCCTAAAAAATAAATAGGACAGTGTGCTGATAGAGGGAGAAAAGAGAGGCTGGTTCACAAACCTCATTTTCCATCACAACTCTATTGCTCTCCTGTTTTTAAGACCATCTTTACCTTGACCTAACTCCCTTGCTTTCGTTATCTTTCTTTTAAAAGATCCTGGGTTTGTTTTCCCAAGTCAGAATAAAATACCTAAGGCAGTAATGCTCTGTAATGCAAAACACATCAACCATCTTTTCAGAGCATATTTGAGCTCAAGGAGAAGCTGGACATAATCTTTTTTTCAAATTTATCATTTGCAGGCAACTGAAACCCAGAGAAGTTAATTGGCCTGCCCACGCTAGTTGCTGAGCCATTACTAGGAGGAAGGTTGTCTGACTCCTGTCCAGGATGTTTAACAATAGACTTCAAGGTGAGAATTACATTTTTTATTCTTTTTCATGCTGCATGCCTTGCATTGAATTTGGGCATATTATGAAAATTCTCCATATTGAGAAGTCAGGCATCCAATGATATCAACTACCCATAGAATGGTTGGCAATCAGAGAGCAACTGAAAGGATCCGTTACTCCAAAAAATGGTTTGAGTGTATATAGCAAGTTTATTCACTTCAGATATAGGAAAGGTCCTAAAACCTTCTCTCAAAGTCTGTTTACATATTTGATGTTCTTCATTCACTTGCTGAATAAACATTTACTGAACCTCTGCTCTGGACTAAGCAATGTTCTTGGAAGTTTAAGGGCTCAAAGATAAATAAGGCATAGCCTTGGAGCTAACGTTCTAGAATTGTGAACCCAAAAGACCAAGGCAATGTGCTTGTATGGAGATTGATACAGGTGCTATGGAGCCATGCAAGGCAGTCTGGGAGAGTCAGAGGAGACTTTGAAAAAACAGGTGAAGTCTTAGCTAGGGCTGGGAGGGGAAGTGGGTGTTTATTCGTCAAGATAAGGGAACAAGGACATTCTAGGCAAAGGGAACAGCCTGGAAAAGCTAAGGGGCATGAAGCAGTGTCCTGTCTTTCAGGAAGTGCAAGTTTTCTATGATTGGAAGATAGGGTAAATTCAAAGAAAGGTGAGCTTTATAACACTACCAGGAATTTTGACTTTGTCCTGGAGGCATTAGAAAATCAAACAAAAGTGATCATAAAAATTGTGTGTTTGAAAGACAACTTTAGTCACTTATGGTGAATGGATTGAACATATAGAAGGCTGCAAGACTGAACTCAGAAGACCCTTCAGATGTTTTTCATAATAGAGTGTGTGAATGATGGGATTTGAGTACACTTGAGAGAAATTTAGGAGATAGAATTATAAGTAATGTTGACCTTGGAGGCAGTGGATGGGAAAACTCAAGAGATGAAAATGACTCCATATTTCTAGCTAGTTGTCTCCAGAAATATGTTGTGTCCTTCTTTCCTAATAATAGAAGCTTTGAATTTTAATGGAAATGAATAAAACCCATATTTCCCAGCCTCCTTTATAGCCAAGTGACTAAGTTTTGGCCAGTGGTTGTAAGTGAACACGGTATGTGAAACTTCTATGAGGAGTCCTTAATGAAAATGAGCTTGTCTTTCTTCTTTCCTTTCCTCCTTTTTGGTGACTGGAATGCAACCATGATAGCTGAAAGTAGAGCAGCCATCTTGAAATACAATGTAGAAACTGAGTATTGAGGAGGGCAGAGCAGCAAGATTTGAAAGGACTTGGGTTGCTAATAATTGCAGAGTTGCCAAATCAGCCTTGAAGTACAATCATGCATATGCAGGAAAAATAAACTTCTGCTTTGTCTAAGCCACTGTTCTTTTGGGCTTCTGTCACTCGCAGCCACAACAAATCTTAACACAGATAAGCAGGGAAATTATGGCAGCATGGATTGAGAAAATGAATGAAAAGAAGAACAAATTTGGGAGAGGGGAAGAATAGATTTTGGGATAAGTTGATGTTGAATTGCGTGGAACTTCCAGAAAGAGATATCAAGCCAGGAGTCAGCTGTATAGATCTGGAATTAGGAGAGAGCCATAGGTGTGACTGTGAGTCAAAAGTGGATAACAAAAAAAGAAGTCAATTAATGTAGAAGGAATGGAGAAACTATGTAGCCTGGACACAGAAGCAAAGCCACAGTGATAGGCATCATGCTCAGGCCAAGCCTGAAGGAACAGATTGGCATGCAGTAAGTGGACTGCACTGACTTTCCAAGGCCAGAATGGAACACAGACAGGGCAGAGGCTGATAACCACTCTACATATCTCCATGCTATTGATGTAGGAACAATTAATGTCTGAATATTTGGGGGAGCACAGTAACTATAATCAAGATATGAAAATATGACACTAAAAGACCTTGCATCATGAGTAGTCTCATACAACACCTTGATGAGGGAAGTTTGACCCACTACCAT
Source organism: Pipistrellus hanaki (assembly GCF_964339955.1). Classification (NCBI taxonomy): domain Eukaryota; kingdom Metazoa; phylum Chordata; class Mammalia; order Chiroptera; family Vespertilionidae; genus Pipistrellus; species Pipistrellus hanaki. The sequence goes on from NC_140524.1 coordinate 94,310,737, forward strand.
GGGAGCAATCTATTCTCTGCCTTAGTTACGTCTTCATGGTGGAGGTAGGTATCTGCTCAAAGATAGTGGCTCTCTTCAGAGCAGTACGGGTCCCTATGGAAGCCAATATTAATGTTTTGATTCTCCTCAGAGTTCTTCTTTACCAACTGGTATATTCTGAGAGAGAAGAGAATATGAGGAGGAGAAAAAGAGGGGGAAGACACTTAAGACTGACTAATACTAATCTGCAGCACTTCTTAGTCATATTCATTGTAGGTTACATAAAATGTCTGTCAACTAGAATGCTTTTGCCCTCTCTGTTACCAAAATATCCTTTGTTTTTCAAGATCCACCTCATATTTTATCATCTCCACAAAGGTCTCCCAAGTCACCCTGTCCCACATTGATCTCACATTCATTAAAACTCAAACAGCACTTCTACCTCATTTGTACTACAGCAGCAATCATTTAATTATATATTGATTTTGTATTATCTCTGTGGAGTCTTGTCTTTCCAAATAAATTACACACTTTTTGAGCACAGGGGTTACATCCTACATGGCATCTGTATCCCTCATGTGTTATGTTTATGGTTAGGATTAAGCAGATATTTGGTGATGAAATGGAAGCAAAGGAGCATGTGAGTTGTGTAAATGTCATGACACACATTCTAGTCATAGCATCTCATGGTGGCTTCTGAAGCAGGCATAAGTACACATCATTTTTATTGTTATTTTTTTGACAGATATGCTAGAAATTACTTAAATAATCACTTTAGAGTGCTAGGGCGAGCCACCCACCCCATAGCACACATAAGAGGATAATTGCTTGTTCAATGGATTGTTTATTCTTTGGTATTGAACTTTTGGCTTCTAAACCCTTTTTAAAATTTTTAGTAAAGTAATTTGTCTCTATTGAAATGGTTTAAAAACGTATTTCATATTTTTTAAAGGAGCAAGGAATTGGGAAAGGGCTCCGATTTCCCTCTAATGACTATTAGCCATGGCTTGAATCCTCCTATGCAGAATGGGACTGAGACTTGGGGCCTGAAATTTACTATGTATATCCCAAAGCTCCTACTAGATACTCTGACAAGGACAACGAGGATTATGGTGGCTAAGTAGAAACTGCCCTTCCAGGCCACATGGAGGTAGAAATGTACCATTAGTCTTCTCTTACTGATAAATCATTGATCAAACACTAGGCTCTGTTTAACTATAGAGATAGATCAAAAGGCTTTTAGATGGATTTTATACAAAGTCAAAATCTCATCCCAAATGATTCCAAATCCAGACCGAAATATTCAAAATATAGAACTTGAATAATATTAACAACAAAGACAAAAATGAGTTTTAGATTCAATAACTATTAAGTGTAAGAGAGCAGGGACTACCTGGCCTTAGAAATGCACAGTTTGAAATGACAATAGCTGGTTTTATTAAGCTGAAGAGCCAGGCACTATGCTTTTCTCTTTAAGCAATTAACTGTAAGCCACAACAACCCTAGAAAGGTAGTGTTACCTCCACTTTATCATTTATAAAAAAACAGTCAAAAGGATGCTGAGTAAACTATTTAAGGATACAGTGTTCTTAAGTGGAAAGAACTGGGATAGAAGCCTACTAGTAGATCTATCTCAAGCTAAACCTCATGTTTTTCCACACCACTATGTGTTTGCTGAATTAATACAACATAAGTAAATTCACAAAGACGTTTTTTCTATTATTTCATCTGATCATTGTGTATGACAGGTTATCGTTATATCCATTTTGTAAATAAGGAAAAATCTAAGTCACTGAAAGTGTGTAAGGCCCCAGTTTCTTCTGCTGCAAAATGGGATGATAATGCCTATTTTAGGTTGTTATTGGGGACTAGATATGTTCATTATTTTTAATTACTAGTCCATAGCCAGTACATATTAAAAGCTAGCTCTGGTATTGTTATTTTTATCAGCAAACTCCCTAATTGCCTAAAGCCACACAGCTTAAAAGTGACACATTCAGGACTCACATGTAAAGTTTCTGATCCTATCCCAGTGACTTACTTCCTATGGCTGGGTCCAATGAAGTCTCAAGAGGATATCTCTACAGGTCTGTGTTGGAGCCAGAGAAACAGTTCAAGGTGTAGGCAGGAATCAGGCATCTAAAACTCCTTACTTTGCAATTGTTTATTGATTTTAGATGTACGATAGAATTACCAGGGACTTTTTATAAATATTGATGCCCAGGCCAAACCCCAGATAAATGATATTAGAGTCACTGGTGGTAGGGCGCAGGCATTACTATTTTTTAGACTTCCCTATGGCTAAGGCTGAGAACCACTGATTTAGAGAGAACCATGACCAGTGATTTGTTTGTCATGAGGAGCTCAGCAGCTGGCAAAGTACTTTGCCCTTCCTCATTAGACCATCAAAACAGAGAAACAGGCCAAGCAAAGATAATTCCCTTTTTTCCAGATGAGAAAACTTATATCAATAGCATAATTTGGATGATCCAAGGTTGTGAATAGTTAGTCGCAGGGGTCCTCAAACTTTTTAAAGTGGGGGCCAGATCACGGTCCCTCAGAGAGCTGGAGGGCCGGACTATATGAACTACTAATTCCTACTGTAACACCTCGGCTGCGCTCACTGCCCAAAAAACCTGGCGGGCCAGATCAGACTCCTCTGCGGGCCACATGTGGCCCGCGGGCCGTAGTTTGAAGATCCCTGAGTGGCTCAGCTAAGTTTTATGCCCAGTACTCAATTTTGTGCCTAGACTCTTATTAGTATATTTTTCTTCCTTTGGGTATCAAGAAGAAAGATCCCGTGGTCCCCATATTAATTCCTTTACTTCCTCTATAGAATCGCCAATCTATCTACTGAAAAAATTTTTAAATTGCTATTTTAACAAACAATGATTTTCTGGAAAAAGAAAATTAAACAGTCAGTGCTGATCTTAATGGAAAGAGGAATTTATATAAATGTTAAGAATGTTATTCCAAAGCAACGTGATTATTAGACCAATTTTATTCCTGGTTTTATTAAACCCTTGAAATTGCAAAGCAAAAGTCCTGAATGCTATGAAAAATAAGAAAGCAATGGCTCTTGGGAAAGACTTTGATGAAACTGTCCTTGTCACTTCACTAAAATTCAACTCCTATGTACAGTACATTGCACAAAGAATAATAAAACTCCTGGTTTCTCCATAGGTAGGAAATACTATCTATTTATTATTTTGAATTTCAACTGAGTGATATTCTCATATGTATAACATTTATAACTGATAAAGCTAAAACTATGATAATTACTGCTACCAACTACTTAAATATAAACAAGGTTAATTTTGCTCATTTGGGCAAGATTCCACAAATCAGCCAAGGCTCCTTTGAGATCTAAAGAAAACAAAGTCAGAAGCATGTTTTCCAATGAAGGGTGAAAATAAACAGGTCTAGAGGGACTATTAGGGGATACTCAGTATGTATTTAGCATCTGTTTAGAAAGGCTAGTGGCCTGGTTGCTAATTCTAACCATCCTTGAGTTTTCATTAGCCCAGTATTTAGAGTGTGCATTTCTAAAGTTAAAAAACACATTTTCACCAGAAATTTAATTTGTAAAACAAAATAAAACAAGTAAACATAGTCCCCTTGTCCCCAACTGGGTCAAAAAAGACATTGGACTAGGACAGTGATCGGCAAACCACAGCTCATGAGCCACATGCGGCCCTTTGGCCCCTTGAGTGTGGCTCTTCCACGAAATACCATGGCCTGGGCAAGTCTATTTTGAAGAAATGGTGCTAGAAGAAGTTTAAGTTTAAAAAATTTGGCTCTTAAAAGAAATTTCAATTGTTGTACTATTGATATTTGGCTCTGTTGACTAATGATTTTTCCAACCTCTGGACTAGGATATTAATACATTGCACACATCACAAGAACAAGACTAGCATTCCAAATCACTATGTAAAGTATTTCCAGTTCCCAATTACAAAAGAGATTAAGAGAAGGCCTGTTCTCTTATTGCCTGGTGTTCTCCAATCCATAGAAACTTCAGTTGTATCCCCCTTCATCTAATTCTTTGAATGGGTATTGGTACATTTTTCTCTTAGATTGACAGTTGTTGGATATAACAAATAGGCTTTGTCAGTTGCTGTCAAATAATTTTACAGTTACTCGGGAGTCATGCTGCTCATTTAATTATTAAATGTCCTTAAATATCAGGTGTGCAATTTTCAGTGGAAATGTATTAATAGAGCATCTTTTCTAATGGGATTTCAACAAGTATGACACTAGAGGGATACTTCTGGCTCTCTATGTCATTAAGAATATAGGGCATTCTGATTCCAAAGAAGTTACTAATAAGGAGAATTATGTGGCAAAGAAGTAAAAAAAAAAAGTGTAGGTTTCAGTTATTATAACTACTTAAGAGAAAGATGCAAGTTATATATTTTGATGGAGAATATATTTCCATTCCTGATAAATAAATCATGATCTTGTTCACTGTGTTTAAGAAGAGAATTTTTCCTCTTGCAGAAACCAAAATATGTTTGGTTTGTTGTTTATTGGGAAACCCATCCAGACCATTTGTTGAAAATAAACATAGAAAATTTACCCAGATCCAAACACTGCAAAACAGCTTTTCTTTTTCAAAGTCACCAGTGATGGGGTTTATGTTTATGGAAGGGGGATGTCATATTTACTAGAAGAAATATAGAATCCTAGAACAGAACAGGAAACAAACTGAAACGTTTACTGCACACATAAATCATGTTTGGCCCAGGGTAGATGACAATTTGCAAGGCCAACCTATAATTCTTTTCATTATTGAAACCTCTACAAACTCTAAACTAGTTTTATGTAACCATCCAAAGCCAGTATTTTTTTTTCCTTTTTGTTGTGCTTTTCTACCTCCATTCATTAACAATGATCACAGACAAAGCAAGAAATAAAGGAAAGCGGGTGATGTTGGGTATATTCATTGTTACATTGTAAACATATACTAAATCAATGCCTGAAGGAAAACAATTCATTTGCCTTAAGGAGAATATGGGCAGTCCTACCACTATACATCTATTTGCTCTTCAACAGGACACTCAGTCCTATTTAGAGAGTTGTGGCGACATTCATTAAAAAAGGCCACTTAAAATATCAAGCAACCCTCTCCATCTTTACTTCCTTCATTCCCCATCACTAAAGAGTAAATTTCACAGGAAGACAGCTTGTGGTTAAAATGTGTGTGAGATTGTACCATAATCCTTGAGAACATAAAGGACTAGCTTTATGAGTTATTGACCTATTTGATGTCATTGAATTGAGAAATCCCATCCTTTTAGCTCTATTTCTTTAGCCTTTCAAGGTAGCTCATTAAGTGAAAAAAATCTTCTTAGGGCTCCAGTTGAGATCCCAGATATCAAGAGTCTCACCCCAGAAGGCCTTGAGGTAATTTCTATCCATTCAGCGGCATCAAGAATGCCACAGAGTGTGGAGTCTTTTATTGAGATGACACATCAAATGCTCCTGGAAGAATGAGACATTTTTCTTTAAGAAAACCTGATCTTTGTTGACAAGCATTACAGATTTGTTCAGTGTCAACAAAACTGGACCTATATCTCTCCATAGTTTCCTTCCCTGCATAGTTCTGAGTCAGGGTAGGCCACAGAGATGTATCTTCTGAGGAGATACAAAGGAAGCAGAGTCATCTTTTTCCAACTCCTAAGAGATCAGTGCATGTACCAAGTGCTGTTGCAGCTCACACAGGTTCTGTTGCCTCACTGTTTTGGTGTACAGCAACCACTAGGTTTATAGCTTCTCTAACTCCTGATTTCTACAACTTTTCCACCTCCTGGGACAGTTGAGTATTTAGCTCTGAGATGATGGATGCCAACTTATGTAGGAAACATACATCATCAAAGTTGGGAAGCTTAAAGGTCATGGGGAGAGTCCAACATGGTACCAGTTCATCATTATGGGTTCTAGCTCAGCCTTGAAGGTTACAATTTACCTTTCTTTTGCCTATGTCACGTTTGTCTTCCCTTTTTGAATGCTGGCCTTGAGAGTTTGGACTCCAGGCCCAGGCCCGACTCAGAAGCAATAGCCTCATATAGGCTGTTTAATCAGCTTCCACAATTACATATGGTAAAATTCCTATAATAAACCCATTAATATAGCTATATATCTATATATCTATAGATATAGATATAAATGCATGGATAAAGCTAGAGATAGAGATAATAATAGGGAAAGAGATAGAGAGGGATAAATATTTTCTAATGATTCTGCTTTTGTGATTGAACATTGACTAATACTATAAGCCTGGACTATATTGAAAGAGCTGAATTGATTTAGTCACTGATACAATTCAGCTTAGACTTGAATGTCAATTCTCTTGCTACCTTCTTAAGATCTGGCTTCATCATTGAGTTATATCCTTTGTTCAAGCCACAGAGTGTCTTATTATTCTATCCAGCCTTAACCCCTTCCTGTGATGACATCTCAGTCTGCACTATTGACTATTGTTATCTTGACTCCTGTTTATTGCTACTTTTTTGTGACCTTATTCCTGGATCTTCCCTCTGTGTGTGTGACTGCACTTCTCACTGAAGTCCTTTTGCATCCCTGAGTCCTATGATAATGCATTTGTGACCACATCTGCCTCCACTGTTCCCTCACTGTGGTCTGTTACTGTCTCTGGAACGACAATACATTAGGCCGATTTCTGTGCTAAGAAAAATATCAACACAGAATGATTGAGGTGAGACATGGCAGGGTGGATAATTGAGAATGAAATATTCAGAGTTCTAGTTAGCAAGGGCAAACCTAGGTAAGAGACCACACTTGTGACCTCTGGCCAACCAAGGAATATCTAGGAAACGGCTATGCCTTAAGAGAACTCTGATGATGAGGCCCTAAATTAGAGACGAAAAATAGCCAAAAAGTGTCCTGAAAAAACAAGAGTCAAGTTGAATGATTCACATTTTCCAATTTCAAAGTATACTACAAAACTATGATAACCAAACACCGTAAGGATCAACTTATAGATATGGAATAGAATTGAGGGTCTAGAAGTATACCCTGACATTTACAGTTTACTGATTTTGACAAGGGTGTCAAGACAATTTAATAGGGGAAAGAAAGCATAGTCTTTTCAACAAATGGTGCTGAGACAACTGGATATTCATATGGAAAATGAAGTTGTACCCCTACTTCACACCATATGTAAAAATTAGCTCAAAATGGATCAAATACTTAACTGTAAGAGCTAAAAACATGAGAATCTTAGAAGAAAACAGGCATTGATGTATATCATCTTGGATTAGGCACCATATGACATCAAAAGCAAGTAACAAAAGAAAAACATAGACCAACTAGACATTATCCAAAGAAAATCATGTGTGCTTCTAAAGAACTGCTAGTGGAAAGGCAACCTGCAGGATGGGAGAAAATTTCCCATATATCTTATAAAAAAAACACATCTAAAATATATAAAGAATTCCTACAACTAAACAAAGACAAATGACTCAATCTAAAAATGGGCAAAGATTCTGAATAGACATTTTGCCAAAGAAGATACACAAATGGCCAATAACACATGGAAATATGCTGAACATCACTAGCCATCAGGATAATGCAAATCAAATCTACAATGAAATATCACTTCACCTCATTGGATTGTCAATAGTCAAAAGGACATATAGATAATAACCAATATTGACAAGGATGTGGAGAAATTGGAACTTTCATATACTCCCAGTTGGAATATAAAATGTTTCAGCCACTTTTGGGTTAAACTTAAGAGTTACCAATTCTAGTCCTAGGTATATATCCAAGATAAATGAAAACATATGTTCACACAAAAGCTTGTACAAAATGCCTATCAACTTATAAATGTGGGAAAATAAAATGTAGTATTCCCAAACAATGGAATATTAAGTAATAAGAATTGAAGTACTGATACATGCTCTAACATGGATGAATCTTGAAAACAAGGATAATTGAAAGGAGCTAGTGACAAAGGACCACATATTGTATCATTCCATGTATATGAAGCGTCAAGAATAGGCAAATCCATAAAGATATAGAGTAGATTGGTAGTTGCCTAGGATAAGAAGGGATGGGGACTAGGAAGTGACAGCTAAGGACTACCAGATTCTTTTTGGAATGATAAACACCTTCCAAAATTGACTGTATGCACCAAAATTATGTATGCACCATTCTGTGACTACTTATGCACTGTTTGGCTAAGTGGCTAGAGCATCAGCCTGCAGACTAAATGGTCCTGCATTCGATTCAACTCAAGGGCATGTACCACAGTTGCAGACTCCTCCATGGCCTGGTCCCTGGTCTGGGTGCATGAGGAGGCAACCAATGGATGTCTTTTTCTCACATCGATATTTCTTTGTGTGTATATATATATATATATATATATATATATATATATATATATATTATTGATTTTTTTACAGAGAGGAAGGGAGAGGGATAGAGAGTTAGAAACATCAATAAGAGAGAAACATCCATCAGCTGCCTCCTACACACTCCCTACTAGGTATGTGCCCGCAACCAAGGTATATGCCCTTGACAAGAATTGAACCTGGGACTTTTAAGCTTGCAGGCCGATGCTCTACCCACTGAGCCAAACTGGTTAGGGCTTCTCTCTGTTTTTCCGTTTCTCTCCCAATATCTAAAAATCAATGGAAGAATATCCTCAGGTGAGGATGTTTTTGAGAAGTACACATTTATTGTGTACTTTAAATGGATGAATTGTATAGTATTTAAATTGTATCTCAATAAAGATGTTAAAAAGAAGCTAACAAAAAGCCTTGTTTAGAGGGGAAAATGATCTTCTATCCTCAGATACATCTGCATAGTTGGTGGAGGAGGAGAAGCCAAAAGCTGGTAGAGAGAGTGTTGGGAATGCCAGTGGGTGAATTGCTTGTTCACATGAACAGGTAATGAGAATGTTTGGCAGATTTGTTCTTCAGGGGGTAAATTAATAGCTGGAATTAAACCAAATTCAAAAAGGGTATTCTTAGCTAATTAAGATTGTAAAAATCTGTCAGGCTTAGTAGCATGGTGGATATGTTTTCAGAGATGGCTTAACTATAACATTATTGCAAAAAGAAAGCTTTTGTAAATTAAAAGTTTTAAGTGTTCTCTCTGAATTGATGCATATTAGCAAAAAATCCCCCTGACACCTGACATATCCTTAATGTATGGAGTTATAGATAATTCCATTAATCTTGTTTCTTGTGTATTGCTGCAGGAAGATTAAAAATGCCTATGACCTAAAGCCATTCTCTATACTCTGAGGGTTCAGAAAGTGCTATCTCTTGTGCTCAAACTCGGGAAGGGTAGGGGAAGTTCTAATTAAAGAGCCAGTTAGTCACTTTTGTATCAGGCTAGAAAATAATTCTGAACTAACTTGTAGAACCCATTAATGCCAGTCTTGTTAAAGAGCTGAATCTACCCCTATAATAATGCCATTTCCGTAGAGGTAAGGTTGCTCTGCTAATTATTTTTCTAAATATCAACTCTTCTAGCCAGTTATTTCTGGTTAAGAGGCTCGTCTGCCACTTTTCAGTCCTTAACTCTGCAGTGATGACACCTCATGGTATATCTTGGAAGGCATGGGCAAAATATAGGGTTGGGCAATATACAGGTAGGTTTACAGTTGTTCATATGGGAAATAACACAATAATTAATAAACAATAATAGAAGACTAAAATCTGTGTTTTGTGCATTCACAACTATGCCAAGATCATTCAATAGGGTTAGAAATCATCTTTTCAACAAATGGTGCTGGGGCAACTGGATATTCACATGCAAAAGAATGAATTTAGTCTCTGACCCCACACCATATATAAAAAATTCAGTCAAGCCCTAACCGGTTGGCTCAGCAGATAGAGCGTCTGCCTGCAGACTGAAAGGTCCCAGGTTCGGTTTCAGTCAAGGGCTTGTATGTACCTTGGTTGCGGTCACATCCCCAGTAGGAGGTATGCAGGAGGCAGCTGATTAATGTTTCTCTTACCGATGTTTCTAACTATCTCTCTCCCTTCCTCTCTGTAAAAAAATCAATAAAATATATATTTAAAAATTCGGTCAAAATGGATTAATAGCCTAAATGATAAGGGCCCAAACTATAAAACCCTTAGAAGAAAGTACAGGGAATAAATTTTCATGATCTTGGATGAGGCAGTGGATTTTTAGATATAGAAAAGTGCAAGCAAGAAAAGAAAAACTAGGTAAACTGGACTTTATGAAAATAAAAACTTTTATGCTTCAAAGGAATCTACTAAGAAAGTGAAAAGACAACATACAGGATAGGGGAAAGTATTTGCAAATATATGTCTAATTAGTATCTATTATCAATAATATATAAAGAATACTTAAAAGTCAATATAAAAGACTTAAGTATTCTTTATATATTCTGGTTAAAACTGGGCAGAGGACCAAGATAAACTATTATAGGAACATAAAATGAGTTTTAATACATTTCAAAAGACTAAATTCATACAGAGTTCTATTTTTGGAATTAAGCTAGACAAATAATAATGAGATATGTTGAAATAGTCCAAATTTTTCAGGGGTTGTTTTTAAAATAACCTATGGGTCAACAATTTTACAAGAGAAGTTAGAAAATGTTTTTAACTGAATTCTAAAGAAAACACAAAATATCAAAATTTGTGGGATGTAGGCAAACTAGAATTTAGAGAGAAATGTATACCTCTTTACAATATAAAGATGTATCTATTTGTTAAAACTGATTGAATTATACACTTAAGATGTGTGTATTTTGCTCTATGTAAATTCAGCATCAATTTTAAAAATAAAAGGCAGCTGACAGAGAGATAAACAAAAATCATGGGAGAGGAAAGAAAGAAAGAAAGAAAGAAAGAAAGAAAGAAAGAAAGAAAGAAAGAAAGAAAGAAAGAAAGAAAGAAAGAAAGAAAGAAAGAAAGAAAGAAAGAAAGAAAGAAAGAAAGAAAGAAAGAAAGAAAGGGAAAAGAAAAGAAAAGAAAAGAAAAAAGAAAAGAAAAGAAGGGAAGGAAGGAAGGAAGGAAGGAAGGAAGGAAGGAAGGAAGGAAGGAAGGAAGGAAGGAAGGAAGGAAGGAAAGAAGGGAGGGAGGGAGGGAGGGAGGGAGGGAGGGAGGGAGGGAGGGAAGGAAAAGGAAGGAAAGAAAAAGAAAGAAAGGAAGGAAGGAAGGAAGGAAGGAAGGAAGGAAGGAAGGAAGGAAGGAAGGAAGGAAGGGAAAGTCTGTGGAAGCAATGGTTGCAATGTCTGTGTTTTTTAATGATAACAATACTTTTTGATGTATAATTAAGAGTAAAATGTACAAATTTTGTCTTGATCACACATAAGATCAAGATAAAGAACATTTCTATCACCATAGAAAGGCCCTAAGGTAGGAGAGAAAATGATGGCTTGGCTTAGAGGAGCTAGAAGAGATTAAGGGAAAAGAAGGCAGGAGTACCATCTGTAAGTTCTTGTAGACAACTCTAAGTGTTTTGTCCATTTTCTTAAGGAAGCTATTGAAGGATTCTAATGTTGACATACAAAATGTCCAAACGTGTAGAGAATTTTATGAGTTTATTTGAGCCAAACTGACAACAATGGCTGGGAAGCAAAGTCTCAACATATTGAGGAAATGCTGCAGAGATTGGCAGTTTTGCGATTTATTTTATACATTACAATCAAAGGAGAAAGCATAAGGAGAGATACATGAAATTCATTGGTGGTAGATTAGGGAGGCTGCAGAGAGCAAAGTGGGGAAATCTCTGAAATTGTATAAAGAGTAAAATGAAGAAACAGATACCTTTTTTACATCGGTGGGTATAGGAAGTTAACAATTAGCATTTACAGCACATAGAGATGATATTTGGGAAACAAGGTAGCAATGAGGGACTTCTGCTCTGTTGGGAGACTGTGCCTGGAAGGGTCTGGGGAAAAAGGGATTACTCTGACATTCCAAAGGTATGTTATGTAGAAGCAAAAAGACAATAGAAAGGCTCAGTTAAGGTGAAGATTAATCTTTGTCAAGGAAGATACAGGACTAGAGCATGACTACCTGCTATAAGCCACTTTTAGTTAAGAATTTTTAATTCCAGACCATCCTGTGTGGTTACGTTAGGTTTCTGAGTTTGTAAGCCCTCTCCCCCTGCCGCCCAGAGCTTGTCAGGTTTAGTATGTGACAACTTCTTTGTCTACACCAGTGGTCGTCAAACTGCAGATCTGTTGACTAATGAGTTTGCCGACTACTGGTCTACACTAATCAGAAGGTAACATCATCAATGCAAATGGAAGTGAAATCTTTAGTAAGTGTTCTATCCCTCCACATTTTGGGAAGAGGAAAGGATTTGTGTGATCTGGCCTCTGAGTTGTCCACATAAAAGTAGACAACTGCTCAGTGCTGTAAACTGCCGCCCACCTCTCCATGCTGCCACACTCCTGCTAACTTTACTGCAGTTACAGCTTGGACATTAGGTAGAGTTCCCTAATGGGCTACAGCATCTTTGTATGTCCCTCGGGGGAGGAGAAATTAGGCAGGGCACAATTTCCTCTTTCTTTCTGTCCACTTATCGCAATAGTTCCACCCTTTAAAGCTGTATGAAATTATTCCCTGAATGGTTCAGAATTACAGTGGAGCAGGGAAGAAAAATATCTAAAAGAGCATAGCGAATAGATTTACCCCCATAACCCAAGGGAAAAGGTCCCTGTATGTATGTGGGGAGGTGTGCCTAAATTCCACGCCCATGTTCTCAGATTCACTTCCTCTGCAAGAGTATATTTTAATAGCCATTTTGCAAATCTTCACTGATATTTCAGGACATCTTACCAGTACACAACAGTATTGTTCTCAGCCCAGGATATATTTCTCTGCTCCCAGATATTTCCCTAAATCTGAGTTATTCAGCCTATAATTGTGACCTAGGCCCGTGGTTGGCAAACTGCAGCTCGTGAGCCACATGAGTGTGGCCCCTTGAGTGTGGCTCTTTGGCCCCTTGAGTGTGGCTCTTCCACAAAATACCAGAGCCTGGGCGAGTCTATTTTGAAGAAGTGGTATTAGAAGAAATTTAAGTTTAAAAAATTTGGCTCTCAAAAGAAATCTCAATCCTTGTACTGTTGATATTTGGCTCTGTTGACTAATGAGTTTGCAGACCACCGACCTAGGCTTTTACAGGACAATCCATAATGGCCTCTGATAGTCTGAATCCCATAGAAATCATTGGCATCACTCATATATTCTAATTTGAGCTCCTCCCACCAGCATGAGTTGCATACCAGTCTCTATTTTTCTGATTGCCTAGTAGTTAACTGTTGGAGCACACACTTATGTGTATCCACATACACTCATAATCTTCAGAGGACAAACACTATTTGGCAGAGACAGTACAAACAAGCTTCATAAAAGGAAAAGGCAGTAATTCCCTAAGGTTCCATAATTTACAAAGTCGTCTCTTTCACAATAGAGTTAGTACAGTACATAATTATGTAAAGAGTTGTTAGTTCATATCTATTATCCCCTTCTCTCAAATTGTACCTCCTTGAGCCTGCCAAGAGTAAGAAACGGCCCATTATGAAGCTATATACCCTATAATGACCACTCAGCTACACAAAGACCTGGTTAAAGCTTGAAATTACCTCTTGAAATTGTCCAATTAGCTATTAGACAAAGGCCATCAGTCTCCCCAGCCTCTGTCTTAGGAGAAGGGATTTGGTGTTTGGGAAGTAGAGGAAGTATAATCAGATTTTCATTTTTATCAGAATATGCTGAGTGGAAAGTGGTGTGTGAGGAGGGGGGTAGGGGCAGTGCAAAAGTACATACTAGCGGACCAGAAGGGAATAAAGACAGATACATTGTGATCTTAAATTTGCAGCCAACTCACACAAAATAAAAGGAATTCAAGTATAAAAAGGAACATTATCAATAGATAGGTTCTAGAAAATGTATATGGTTTCATGAATTTGGATTATAACTATTTTATAAATAGGATGGAAAATGCAATAAGATGAAATGGTACCAGTGATAAATCTATGACCTATATAAACTAATATACTCTTTTCTCATCATTTCTACAAGGAGACCCTCATCATCAATAGCAAACAATTCCAGAACCTTTGTGTGTCATCATGACCACTTATAAGTATTTGGATCAAATTGATACAACTGGAATAACTATGCGACTTTCATTCTAAAGCTAAATTTAACAAATGTTAATTCAGAAAATACAACCTCATACCTCAGAAACTCTTCCTCAGAAATTATATTTCAACTTTCCTGACACTAAATTTGGGCAGAGGTGTCAAATCATTATAAGAACTGCAAGCTGGCCCCAGCTAAAATAGCATTTCAGCAGCCTGCCACTGGCATGTAATCAACTGCACACCCACTGCTGGACTTAATACACAATTGTGGCACCAAAATGATTAGAATGTACCTCTTGGTGCCAGGTTTTGCAGTACAACAAATGAACCTTTGACCACAATAATTATTTTCCCGCTTTCTGGATGTCTAAGTCAGTTAAGCATTTCAGACCAATGCAACCATATGTCCACCTGTAACACTTGAGAAATTATTTCTTATTTGAAGAATAACTTTCACTGTCACAAAGGATATATTATGTCTTCCAACAAAAATAGTGGGCAACTGGTTATTTCAAAGTATTTAACACACTAAATAGTCCAGAAGTGCTCATCTATTTGCATAATATTAGTGTATCATATTTAAACATTCCTACACAAACTTAACCTAAACCAATAGTCCTCCACAAAATATTTTCACTGCTTTAATTTTCTCGATTGTTAAGATCAATACCTTTCTCTGCACCATATATTTTTGTGGAAGTAATTAGCGCTGTAGAATTATTGTTAGAAAAAAAGTAGGTTTCCATGGAAAAAGTAAAGATGTATGGGTCGTTATGGTTATAAAAGTAATTTCAGAAGGAAGATGACGTAGAGTGGGCAGCTACTCTAAATAGTCTAGATTTAGTCCTTTACTTAAGTCCCATTATTTCTAATTTTTATATTTCTGGACTTTTATTTATTTTTTTAAAAAAAATATGTTTTTATTAATTTCAGAGGAAGAGAGAGGGAGAGATAGCAACATCAATGATGATGATCATTGATCAGCTGCCTTCTACACACCCCTTACTGGGGATCGAGCCTGAAACGCAGGCATGTGCCCTGGCTGGGAATCAAACTGTGACCTGATGGTTCATCGATTGACCCTCAACCCCTGAGCCACACTGGATGGGCTATTTCTGAACTTTTAGCTAAAGTGCAACACTATCATTGTTAAATTGTCCATAATAGTCATATTTTGCAGAAACTTTATTTATATCTAAGGTTGCAATGCTTGAGCAATGCTTGCAAGTATTCTACTTTATTTGCAACTTACTTCTCCCATACAATCTCTGCAAACCTATTGCAGGACAACCCCTCAAAAATTGTGTCTTATTTTCTTCCAAATAAATGTAATAATATGAATGTACTTCCCTTAAAGGGACCAAAACAAGCCATAAACAAAAATCAAAATAATGATAAAATATCTTCAGTCACAATAGTTTGTTGTGTATAAATACACTTTTTTATGTGAATTCTGAACCAAGGTATAATTGTTGGAGTTTTGTGCAGGGGTATTAAATACAACAAAAGAAAAATGCTTCTAGTAGGAGAAGTTAATGTGTAAAGAATTTAAATGGCTATTAACTTTGAGTAGAAGCGCATACAAAAGTTGACTTGTGAGGGCTAGAGAACATATCAGTTGCATCTCCCCCTGCTGCTGGACAGATCCAAAAGTATGGACATTTTAGCATAATGAGTAACTTCTTTTCTAAACAAGACAAACTGCACTTCATTTTGTAGAACAATGTCATAGGGTGTAGTAAGGGCCACATGTTTTGGAATTAGAAACATAAAACTTCAGATACTGGTTCTGTGACTGTTTTGCAATGTATGTCTTTGTTTTCTGAAGTGCAGAAGAATAAAGCAATTGGAAGAGATTGCTAGATGAACTAAGTGAAATGTTTGTGAAAGCATCATCTGTGGCCTTTTCACCTTTAGTGACATGATTTTCATTGGATTTAAGTGAGGTTTACGAGTAACCTAAAGCTGTTTTCCCCACAAGATATTAATTTCATAGCAAATATTGAGGAAAAACAGGACTGTATTAATGTCTATTGTAATATTTTTAGGAAGTCATACAAAACATTAAGCGAGACATGCCAGCAACATTAAAAAAATTAATCTAGCTGAAACCGGTTTGGCTCAGTGGATAGAGCATTGGCCTGTGGACTGAAAGGTCCTGGGTTCGATTCCAGTCAAGGGCATGTACCTTGGTTGTGGGCACTTCCCCAGTAGGGGGTGTGCAAGAGGCAGCTGATCGATGATTCTCTCTCATCGATGTTTCTAACTTTCTATCCCTCTCTCTTCCTCTCTGTAAAAAATCAATAAAATATATTTTTAAAAATTAATCTATAAATACTGGCATCCTCATATCTACCAAATCTATCTGTTATAAAGATCAGATAGACTGATCTTTACCCCCTTTTGGCTTTAAAATGACTATAGAATGATATTGACCATGAGATTATTGATACCTAATAAAGATGGTTAAAAATGTGGAAAATAGAGAATCAGAAGAATGCCAACCTCGTTACATGTTTTTCTACTATAAAAGAAAATATGGATGGCTAGAACTAGAGTTTGGTTATCATAAAAGTACATGATACATTTAGTATCCTTATATACAATGTAAGTTTGCCTGTTGTAAAAGCCAGCCCGTTGACTTATGTAGCTCTATCACTTTGGTACTCTGCAAGATTACTAGTACTGTTTTCCTACTACCGTGTTTCCCCGAAAATATGACATCCTCCGAAAATAAGAGCTACTTACAGGTTTCCTTCTGAGTGAAATATAAGGCATCCCCTGAAAATAAGGCCTCCCAGGCTAAACATGAGAGATTTGGCCCACTGATTCTGAAAGAAATAGAGTTACAAGAAATTCACCAGGAAATTCAGGAATTCAGGATTGTTATGATGATGTTCCAGAAGATGATGACATGATTGTCATTGAATAAATGAGTAAATTCTTGATACTGTAGGATTCACAGTTTGTCTGGTTTGTGTTGACAACTACCATACTACCGTACAGAGGTAATAAATTTCCTTTATTTTCATTTAAAAATAAATGTGTACCGTATTCTTCTTCATGGAAAAATAAGACATCCCCTGAAAATAAGACCTAGCGCATCTTTGGGAGCAAAAATTAATATAAGACACTGCCTTATTTTCAGGGAAACGGTATAAGTGGAATAAATATTCTAAATTTATTTGATTGAGGTATGTGCACAAGAGTTTTGTTAGTATCTCCAAAGGCTCTGAAGCACTCGTAAAGAGAGGAGCATTTTCCCAGGAGAGAGCATGAACCTCCTCCTTACCACATAAGCCTTTTTGTTTTCCTGCCTTTCCTCTCACTCACTTCTTGACATTTCTCATCTTACCACTTTTCCTACATCATTTTAACTGTTTCTATTTCTCTATCTCATAACTATCTGACTTTTCTTTCATATTTGGTGCACCAGATTTGGGGTCTGAACAATTTGCCAACACTTACAAGCTTCACAGAGGTCCACGGAGACAGATTTACATCAGATAAAATTGATGCGGAGAGTTGAGAAGACTGAGTTGTCCCTAAAGTATTGGTGTACTAGGGAAAGAAGGCTTTTTTCTGGGGGCTTTGAGCCAAAACTGATCAGGAAGGGAACTGAGTGGCCCCATAGATGGTTTAGGAAATAAAAGCAATGCTTGAAGGAGGATAGATAGAAGTGTTCAAATCAAACCTGTAACCACAATTCCAGACTTACTACATTGTTTCTCTATTACCCCGTGTTTCCCCGAAAATAAGACATCCTCCGAAAATAAGACCTAGCACATGGAAAGATAAGACATCCCCTGAAAATAAGACCTAGCACAACTTTGGGAGAAAAAATTAATATAAGACACTGTCTTATTTTCGGGGAAACAGGGTTGTAGTGTGGTGCTCTTACTTTGTTTGCCATGCCATGGAGAAACATACAAAAGTAGGATAACAGCAGAAGCCCGATGACCTCATGTCCAGGAGTCCAGTATCCTACAATAACCAGCAAATCATGAATGTTGGAAAGGATGACTTGATGCAGAGAAGCCTCAGCCTCTGTTTCAGGAATAACATTTAGGATGGATCTAATTATCCTTTGCTTTAAGCCTTGAAAGGATTAAAAAGTCTGTCCAAAAGTGAGCCTGAGTGCAAAATGTACAAACAAGCATTGTTGTGTTTGTTAGACATTTGATCTTTCTCAGAATTTGTGATTAATTAAGGAATGGGGAACCCAAAAATATTTTCCTGTGAATTTATATTCAACTCTGCTGCTTGGAAACATGTGTATTTGAGGGGAATTTTGAAATTCATATATTCGATTTGTGTCTCTGATTATATGTAATTCATCAAGATCTTGTTCTTCACGAGTTATTTAGTACTCAGCAAGTCAATTAAGTCATTTTAGAATTTGCCTAAAATCCAAGAGGAAGTTATGTTTACAAAGGACACACAAACCTGAAACATTTGCACATTTTATTTAAATCCAAATGCAGAATTCATAAATATTTCAGAATGGAGAGAAACTCAGCCAATCTCTTCTCTGTCATTAAGAAATGTCGATGTCATATCATCCAAAAATCCTTCCTGATAATCCCACCTGATTATGATGAGTGAAATGTTATATTACTTGTACATCATTCATTGTCAATGGTCTTATGTTGTAATCACTCGTATATGTCTTGTGTCTTTTTTTCAATTAAATTATTATCTGTGTACATATTTTAACATTCTCCCCCCCCCCCCCCCCGTCTTGTGTCTTTAATCGAGATTCTGATATAAGGGAAGGAAAATAGATGTAAGCTTCGATGACAAAGGTTGAGTCTTGATTTTCACAGCTGTGTGACCTTGGATGAATCACTCAACATAACTGAGCTTCATCTATTCTGCATTCTTAATGAATTTTTAACACATCAACATTTTGAACACATCATGATGAACCTAGATATATTATGTGAACCCCAAATGATAGTGCCAGGTAATTGGGACTGTCTTCTATTAAATCCACAATTGTCTTTACATATTTATACTTACTGTTTCAACAAATATTTGCAAAGGTACACAACAGAAACCGTGTGGGAAAAGAAGACAGAAACATGGGAAAAGAAGAGGTTAATTTTATATTCAACACACATTTCATTTCTGTCAAAGTGGAATGCCCATATCATAACAATTTTGTGCTACTACATATCCTGTTATGGACATTTCTAAATAGATAAAGGGAAGCTTACAAAGTCCTAGGAACCTCATTTTTATAAGATTAGACTAAGCATATTTTATGGTGAATTGATTCAAGCTATTGTGTTTTCAAAAAATATACTAATTTTTGCCTACTAATTTTTATTATATAGTATATATTACTTATACTATATAATACAGTATATAATTATACAAGAGGTATTTTAAAATATAATCTTGATATTTGTATTATATTCCTTTAAAATTTTTAGGTGCCAACATATTATCAAAATAAGTAACTTGTACTTTTCTGTTTCTAACAAAGGAGGAGGTAAATGTGTTTATCATCACATGTGATCCCCCAAGAGGGTGCATTTTATACTGGATGTCAAATTTTAAGTGGAGGAATAGCAGGGTGTAGACACTCTAACATTCTCTCGGTAGCTGATGTTTTTCCCTCCAGTGGGCAATGAAAATCAAATCCCCAGACTGCTCCTTCTGGGCTTTTTACTAATTAACTTGACATCTGTGGTGAAGCAGAACATAGACTAACCTTGTTAATTTCTCGTCTTACAATTAAACTGCTGGTAGTTTGGGTCAGAAACTTATTTCTGGATATTTGAGACTAAAATGATTTCAAATTGACAGAAAGTATAAAACAGCTTATTCAATGTTTTTACCAAAATATTCAGGAAAAGGAGGGGCTTTCAGCTAGAGTAAAAATTGTACTCTTTTTAAAATATATATATTTTATTGATATTTTACAGAGAGGAAGAGAGAGGGATAGAGTTAGAAACATCGATGAGAGAGAATCATCGATCAGCTGCCTCTTGCACACCCCCCACTGGGGATGTGCCTGCAACTAAAGTACATGCCCCTGACCGGAATCAAATCCAGGACCTTGCAGTCCGCAGGCCGACGCTCTATCCACTGAGCCAAACCGGTTTCGGCAAAATTATCCTCTTAAACCACCATGATTTGCTACTCTTCACCATGGAAAAACACAGTGGAAACTGGATCCAATGTAAGCCTCCTACAGTTTTTCCTTATCTCCCTTATTTCCCAACAACTTGGCTTTATATCTCTTTCCATGATGTTCAGATAACATATAAATGTGCTACTGAATTGATTTTGCAAATCCCAATTCTGCTCGCCCCATACCTGCTGCTCCTTTTCACTATAGATCCTCATTTCAAATCATCCCTTTGCTCAACTGATTCTTCAATAAATATCTTCACAAAACTATTAACATTATGCCCTCATTTAAAAATATAGAACCAATATAAAAATGGGCATATAGAGGTGTCTGTAGTTGTTGTAGAATTTCTATTGAAGATACTGTTCATTATATTGTTCATTTCCCAATTTATGTGTTCAGTTTCAGAGTTCTGACCTATTGTTGATCTCTCCTAGTGATTCTGTATGACTCTCTTTGTAGATAAATGTGTAATCCTTATATCTTTCTTTCATTTTTACCTTAGATTCCAGGAAGTTTAGAGTTAGATTCATTAAACAATAACCTCCTTGGCTTCCTTTTCTGTTCTAATTATTCCACTCTTGCCTTTCCCATCACCATCCCAACAATTGGTCCCATTACTTGTTACATCTCCTTTAATAAGTATAGATTCATTGGATTCATACTATCTACATTTTTGGAAACATAGGTTTGGAAGTAGGTAGATAATGCATAATAATTTCTATAAAACCTCCAATGCTGTTAATGTTATGTTACTCTCGCTCAAATTTTATTGCAGTGCTATCCAAGCATTTTGCAATAAAGAATAGGTTTAGCTAATATTTTGAGAAAATAAAGTCCTTTGTTATATTAGGAAGCCATTAGGAAGCAATTAAGAGGAAAAAATTTGCATGCCTTAGAGTGATTTTATTAAAAAAAAAGAAAATTGAGGCCAACTTTCACATGCTATGTTGTCCATCCATTCTCTTCAATGTACATGTGTTCCCAATTTATCATCACAATGGTCAGACTGAACACTGATGTGGAAACATCTCACTCCTCTCAACTGTCTTTTGTCAGACAGTGAATGAATCTAGGTCATCTCTCTTGGAGACAGTGCTATGTCTCTGTGGATTAGAGAGAAAAAGCCCAACAGTATGATAGAAAAATTCAACTGTCAAAGTTAAACTAAATCTTTTAAATTTGTCACAATTTCATAAGTATATATCCCCTAAAAGAACAGAATAAAAAGGTTTTTCTATAACAGTTCACGTGGGATAAGTCATTCTTTCTAAACACATAATAACTAGAAACTATGCTTGACCCACTGATTAAATATTCAGAAGCTGAAAAAATTTAAAACATAAAAACACAGAAGAAAACGGCTGAATAATGATCTGAGTTTGGGATAAAGTATACTAAACTGGAAAATAACCAAACAATCAAGTAGAAATTGCAATAGATATCTCTACATGGCAGTGAAAAAACGTATGCTTATCAAAATTAGAAATTAAACAATAAGCTGGGAATGCTATATGCCAGAAATGTGAGAGACAAAGAAATATTTAATCTCTAAAGAGCTCACAGGAATTAAAATGCTTTCAATTAATGAAAAAAATGACATACAAAATCAAAAAATCCTTCCAATATAAAATGAAAATTGGTAATAAACACCTGCAAAACTAATCCCATTACTGGCAATAAAAATAAAAAATAAATAAGAATTTTTGTTTTTCAAAATAGCTTTGATTTTTAAATAAGCATATACTTAATACTGGTGAAGGTATATTGAAAGAATCTCTCTTATTCACTGCAGCCAGGAATAGGGACTGATGCCATTATTTGGGCAGGACAATATGATATGTTTCCAGAGCCTTAAAATATTAATTTTCTTTTTGCTTCTAATTCTACTTCTAGGCATATATCCTAATAAAACACCCAGAAACATGAACATAAGTATAGAGATTTATGTATAATAATGTTCATTGACATAGTATTTATATCAATTTGCTATGGAAGGGAACCTAAATTATACATCATTTTATTGGATTATAAACTAAAATCAATAATAATTATGTACTGAATGGAATATTATAAAGCTATTAAATTATTTTACTGACAAAATAGTGGGAAATTGCTTTTATGTATTGTTAATGGAAAATATAAAGCATTAAAATGATTTATAACTGAAAAATTATATCTATAGCATGGGAAGAAATGTGTAAACTATCTCTGGGAAACAGGATTATAAGTGACTGTTATGTTGTTCTTTACATTTTTCTAGGAATGTAATAATTTTATTATCAAACAGTACTACTAAAAATCCTGGAAGAACTCTACTGTTTTCTATCTTTAACCATTCCTCACATCAAAAAGAAAAGTTAATTTCTCTTTGAGCCAAGATTTGCTGCTTTATGTGGTTACAGAAATAGTCAAACGATTCTCATATTTCTACTGCCCTCATAATACTGTGGTTTATGCTAAGAAAAAGGTCCTCCTAATCTCTTTCTTCTGAATATGAATTTCTGATTTAGGAAGTCAAATTGGATTCTGAGAGGATAAGAAAGCACTGCAATAAAAGTGATTTTAAATTGTTCTAGAATCTCACAAAAGACTAGAATACTACCAGAAATAAAATATTGATAAAAAGACATTTTAAAAGTGAAAATGGCATTTTTGCTTTATAAATTAGAGTTCTGAAGCTAAAAGGGCTTTTTATTTTCACTCTGGTACATAACTTGTAATTATAATATGGCAGTACTTTGGCAAATCACTTAGCTATTACAGTATAACCAAGTACCACAAAACAAAATAACTTAGAAAACCACCATTTATTTAGCTTATAATTGGCAATATGGGTTGGGCTCATCTGAGCAGTGCTTCTTCAAACTTTTTAAAGTGGGGGCCAGATCACGGTCCCTCAGAGAGCTGGAGGGCCGGACTATATGAACTACTAATCCCTACTGTAACACCTTGGCTGCGCTCACTGCCCAAAAAACCTGGCGGGCAGGATCAGACTCCCCTGGGGGCTGCATGTGGCCCGCGGGCCATAGTTTGAAGACCCCTGGTACAGTCTCAGCTGGGCTTACTCAGGTGCCTGCAGTTAGCTACCAGGTAACCAGAGGAAGGCTTATTCAGGATGACCTGAGCTGGGATGGCTTGACTCTGTTCCATGTTGTCCGTCCAGGTTTGTTCTTATATTCCAGGGTAAAGAGTGTGTGTGTGTGTGTGTGTGTGTGTGTGTGTGTGTGTGAGAGAGAGAGAGAGAGAGAGAGAGAGAGAGAGAGAGAGAGAGAGAGAGAGAGAGAGAGAGAGAGAGGAGGGCATAGGAAAGGGAGAGAAGGGGAGGAAAGGAGGAGGGAAGACCATTTGTAACAGTCTGAGAACGGGCACAATGTCATTTTTGCTTCATCTCAGTGGTGAGTCATCCCAAGTCCAGCTCAGATTCAGAGGGAAGGGAAACAACCGCTATGTTGATAGTAATCTCTGCAAAATTTCACTTTGAGGATACAAAGAAAGGGAAGATTTGTATCTTTTTGCAGTACACCACATTAACCTTAAGCACAAACACCCCATTTTATTCATAAGTGTGATTAACTAAATTTAAAAGGTCTGACAGTTAGGAATCAGATTTTCCCTACATCCACAGCAAAAAATAAAAACTTAAAAAAGAAGAAGAATATACCTTCCTAAATTTCAGATAGACCATTATATACAACAGATGCATTGACTTTTTCCTTCTAAACTCCATCCTTCTTTTTAATCCTGATTTCCTTTTTCTTTTTCTAAAACAGTAATTGGAAAAACTTCCCCTCATTTAAAAATATCATTTAATTTTTATCAAAGCAGTACTTGTACATGGTTTAAAAAGTCAAATAGTACTTAAAGACTTTGAACAAAACAGACTACTACATTATTTCAAATTTTCTGTCCCCACCCACAAGCACACAAGACAGTCACATTCCTAGAAGCAACCTCTTTACACTTTCTTGCTATTTCTTCTTCTTTGAAAATAATATGCAGCCCTAGCTGGTTTGGCTCAGTGGATAGAGCATTGGCCAGAGGACTGAAAGGCCCTGGTTCAGTTCCCTGCACCTACCTCCTGGGTTGCAGGCTGGTACTTGGCCCCAGTTGGATTGTGAGTGGAAGGCAACCAATTGATGTGCATCTTTCAAACCATTGTTTCTCTCTGTGTGTCTTTCCCCTCCCTTCCACTCTCTCTAAAACTCAATAGAAAAATATCCTTGGGTGAGATTAAAAACAACAAAAAGAAAATAATTCTACATAATAAGAGAGGAATATGCTAATTATCCATTATGCCTTGAGGGGTTATCACTAACAACATAACAACCAGATCATGGATCTGCAAGAGGATGGGGCAGTGAACTATAAGCAGGCTGTGAAAAGCTACGGGAGGGGGCTGGGCAGCAAACTCTGGGGCTGGGGTGTGTGTGTGTGTGTGTGTGTGTGTGTGTGTGTGTGTGTGTGTGTGAGAAAGGGGCAGGGAGAACTACAGGAGGGTGGGTCAGCTGGCAGAGAGCTACAGGAGGGAGGCAGAAGCTACTGGCAAATGGATTCATGCCAGGGCTACTAGTATGCATATAATTTTTTAATTCATTCATATTAGACATCAGATATGATGGGAGGCAAAATAATGGACTCATATGAGTAACAATCTCTGAGTAGTTGATTAAAATGCCTAAAGAAAAAAATAATCTAGTAGAAACAACTAAGCCAAACAACTGCATTGTTCAGTCCTACTGAAGATTTTAATCCACTTTCCCTGTTCAATTTATGTGTGAAAAGAACAACCCTAAACATATTCTGTTGATAGTCTTGGGATACACCCTAAAATAATTATTTATTCTCAGATTTGTTTTCTAATTATCTCTGGCTTCATTTCAATTTTATTTAATAAAGGGGATTTTTTATTTTTTATTTTTACTCTTCTTATTATCTTACTAGAGGCCTGGTGCATGAAATTTGTGCACTGGGGGGGGGGGTGTTCCTCAGCCCAAACCGGCAATTGGACATCCCTCTCACAATCCGGGACTGCTGGCTCCCAACCGCTTCCCTGCCCGCCTGCCTAATTGCCCCTAACCATTTCTGCTTGCCAGCCTGATCATCCCTAACCATACCCCTGCCAACCATGATTCATGCCTAACTGCTCCCCTGCTGGCCCAATTTCCCCCACTTCCCTCCCCTACCAGCCAGGTCACCCCCAACTGCCCTCTCCTGCTGTCCTGGTCTCCCCCAACTGCCCTCCCCTGCAGGTTTGACCCCTCAAATTGCCCTCCCTTCCCTGTAGGCCTAGTCACCCCCAACTGCCCTCCCCTGCAGGCATGATTGCCCCCAACTGAACTGCCCTTCCCTGAAAGCCTGGTACCCCCAACTGCCTTCATTTGCAGGCCTGGAACCCCCCCAAACTGCCCTCCCTCCCCTGCAGGCCTGGTACCCCCCAACTTCCCTCCCTCCCCTGCAGGCCCACTTACCCCCAACTGCTCTCTCCTGCCCTCCCCTGGCCTCACCCACAACTGCCCTCCCTTGCTGGCCATCTTGTGGCCGCATGGAGGTGGGCATCTTATCACATGGGGTTGGCCATCTCGTGTGAGGGTGTGATGATCAATTTGCATATTACCTCTTTATCATATAGGATTTTAGAAATCATTGTGGGCAACCACTGTGTATTTCATTCTGCCTTTGTTTCTACCTTCATAAATATTGGTATACAATAATATTTATAAAGACAGGCTGTTAGCATTAGGTGATAACAATAACAAATGCATTTCTGCTTCTGAACATTACAATGCAAGTGTTCTGTGTTTTTTTTAAAAAAAATAAAGGTTCATTCTTTATTGAGTATTCCATTTTCCATGTGTCTCTTTCAACTTATCTAAAATGGAAATAAAGTTGTCAATCAAAGCAACAGTATTAGAGAAAAATTCTATGCAGAGAATTTGTAAAAGCAGAAAGATTCATTAAAGGAAATAAAGAGGAATACCTGTTGTTACATTTTATTATTCTTATTATATTTTTCCTTTTGTTGAATTTATTGGGGTAACACTGGTTAACAAAATTATACAAGTTTCAGGTGCACAATTCCACAACACACCATCTGCACACTGTATTGTGTACACTATCCCAAGTCAATTTTCCTTCCATCACCATTTATTCCTCCATACCCTCCTACCCCCACAGTCACCACACTGTTTTCAGTGGCCATGCATTTTTCCTTCTTTTTTGCTCAATCCCTTCACCCTACCCCCCACCCTGCCATCCCCTGAAATAGCTATCAGCTTGCTCTCTATCTATAAGTCTGTCTCAATTTTGTTTGTTAGTCCACTTTGCTTATTAGATTCTAAATACAAGTGAAGTCATATGGTATTTGTCTTTCTCTGATTAGCTTATTTCACTTATCATAAGATTCTCCAGGCCTTTCCATGCTGTTGCAAAGGGTAAGATTTCCTCCTTTTTATGGCATTGTATAAATATACCACAAATTTTTAAATCTGCTGCTTCAAAATCTTAGCTATTGTAAAAAACTGCAATGAACATAGGGGTGCATATATTCTTTAAAAATTGTGTTTCAGATTTCTTCAGATATATTCCCAGAAATGGGATCACTTAAGGCAGTTCCATTTTTTATTTTTTGAGGTAACTCCACATTGCTTTACACAGTGCCTACACAAGTCTGTATTCCCACCAACAGTGCAATAGTGACATTATCCATTCGTTGAAATCTGGGCCTGATTATGTTGGGTGTTTCATAAATCTCTCCTCACATAAAGTCATCTAGAAATAACAGTCTATCCTTTTTTTCCATGAGGATAATTTGGTGGGGACCAGGAGCCAAGGGACCTGGACTTAATATTGGGCATAGAACCCTAACCATTAGTGAGAACTTGGACAAGCCTTTTCATTTATCAAGACAACTGGTTCCCAAACTTTTGGTATGGAAATATATTTTGGATCACATCAATCAATTTTTTAAACTTCTACTTATGGAGGTATGCCCTATTTTAGTTTAAGCTCCCCCAGGAAGTGACTCTAAGACAAAATTTCTTCCAAGTAATATATTTGGGGCATTATCCCAGGAAATATTGGAGAGGGGCCAGCAAGTGAGACAAGGAAGGAAAGAAAGCCAACATTGGAGTGAGTTATCATGATAGTCATTTGGTTGTAACGGTCGCTTAGGCTTTTATATACATAGATATAATTACTCACTGTCTCAAGCACAACTTTAAAGATCTGTATTTATTGCCTGGCTGTGCAGCTCAGTTGTTTGGAATCTTGGGTTCTGTTCCTGGACAGGGCACATACCTGGGTTGCAGGTTTGATCCCTGGTTGGAGAGCATAGGGGAAGCAACCAATAGATGTTTCTCTCTGTCTCTTCCTATCTCTTCTTCTCCCTTCAAAAATCAATAAAGCATATCCTCAGGTGAGGATAAAAATGAAAAGATCTATATCTATTATATTTGGAGAAACAATCAGCTGATATTTTGTCAAAATGTCACACTAGCAATGAACTAACATCATGAAAATCATACTTTGCAAGGCAAACTGAATTCCTCTTAATGGTTTTTTATTTTATTTTTTTTAATTACAGGTGACATTCAATGTTATAATAGTTTCAGGTGTACAGCATAGTTAATTTGACATTTATATAATTTACTAGAAGTCCGGTGCACGAAATTCATGCACAGGTAGAGTCCCTAGGCCTGGCCGGCAATCAGGGCTGATCTGTGAGGTGACTGGTGGGGTAACCAGGGGCCTCCATTCACAACCACCTTGACCTGGCGCTACCTGCTCACCAGCCCCAACCCCTGTTGCCACCACAGGTTGCCTCCCTCTGTAGGGCATCAGGCAGGCTGATCAGGGGCCCCTGCTCGCACCTGCCTTGGCTGGCCTGGAGCCACCCACTCGACAGCTCTGCCTCCTGCCACTACTGATTCAGGCCTGTGGGTGGGGGCAGCTCCTGCATTGAGTGTCTGCCCTCTGGTGATTAGTGCACATCATAGCGACTGGTCATTGGGCCATTCAGTTGATTTGCATATTAAGATTTTATATAGATAGATGAAGTGATTCATTCGATAAGTCTAGTACACATCTGGCACCATACATAGTTCAATATTATTGACTGTAGTCCCTATGCTGGACTTTATGTCCCTGGGATAATTTTATAACAACCAATTTGTACTTCTTAATTCCTTCACCTTTTTCACCCAGCCCCCATCCCATCTGGCAACCATCAGTTTGTTCTCTGTGTCTGTGAGCCTATTTTATTTTGTTTTGTTTTATTTTTTTAATTCCACATAAAAGTGAAATCATGTGGTATCTGTCCTTATCTGTCTGACTTATTTCACTGAGCATTATACCCTGTAAGTCTATCTGTGTTGTAGCAAATGGCAAGATTTCATTATTTTCCATTGTATATGTGTGCCACTTCTTTATTCAATCAAAAATGGATAGAAGGTTAGATTGCTTTCATATCTTGGCTATTGTAAATAATGCTGTAATGAACATAGCTCTGCATATATCTTTCCAAATTGGCGTTTTGGATTTCTACAGATAAATACCCAGAAGTAGAATTTCTGGGTCATAACTTAGTTCTATTTTTAATTTTTTCAGGAACCCCCATATTCTTTTCATTGTGACTTTGCCAACACTTTACTCCATATCCTTCCAACACTTGTTGTTTGTTGATTTATTGATGATAACCATTAAGACTGGTGTGGGGTGATACCTCATTGTGATTTTTGAGCTGCATTTCCCTGATATTTAGAAATTTTGTGCATTTTTTCATATGCATGTTGTCTGTTTGTATATGCTCTTTGGAGAAATGTATTTTCAGGTCATCTGTCCAGTCTTTAATTTGAATCTTTGTGGGTTATTTGATGTTAAGTTATATGGGTTTTTACATATTTTGTATATTAACCCCTTATCGGTGTATCATTGGCAAATATTTTCTCCCATTCAATAGGTTGTCTTTTAATTTTGTTGATGATTACTGGGCAAAATCATATTAGTTTGCTATAATTCCGTTTGTTGTTGTTTTTGTTTGTTTGTTTGTTTGTTTTCCTTGCCTGAGGAGGTACAGCCAAAAATAATATTGCTAATAACAATGTCAAAGAATTTACTGCCTATATATTCTAAGAGTTTTATGGTTTGGGTCTTACATTTAAGTCTAATCCATTTTTAGTTTATTTTTAAGTATGGTTTAAAAAAGTGGTCTAGTTTTATTATTTTTGCATGTATTTTTCCATTTTCCAAGCTCCAATTTTTAAACAGATTGACATTACCCATTGTATGTTATTTCTTTCTTTCTCATAGATTAATTGACCATATAGGTGAGGGCTTATTTCTGGGCTCTCTGTTCTCTTCAAGTGATTTATGTATCTGTTTTCATGCCAGTACTGTGCTGTTTTGATTACTATAGCCATCCAGTATAGTTTGATATAAAGTTGCATTATACCTCCTACTTTGTTCTTCTTTCTAAAGATTGCTGTGGCTATTTGGGTGCTTTTGTGGTTCCGTGTAATTTTTTTTGCATTATTTGTTCTAGTTTTGTGAAAAATATGATTGGCATTTTGATAAGAATTGTGTTGAATGTATAGATTGGTTTGAGTAGTATGTACATTTTAACTATATTAATTCTCCCCATGAGCACAGTATATGCTTCCATTTATTTGTATTTTGTTTCTTTCTTCATTGTCTTATAATTTTTTGCATATAGGGCTTTTTGCTTCTTAATTTTATTCCTAGGTGTTTTATCTTTGACACCATTATAAATGGGCTTGTTTTCTTAATTTTTCTTTCAGATAGTTCATTGCTGATGAGTAAAAATGCCACAAATTATTAAATATTAATTTTGTATCCTTCTACTTTACTGAGTTAGTTTATCAGTTCTAGTAGTTTTTTGGTGGAATCTTTATGCTTCTCTGTATATTATCTTGTCATCTACAAGTAATGTATTGTTAACATTAGTTTTATTTACCTATCAATAGTATATATTCCTTAAGATCAGGGGCTGTTTTTTCATTTATGTTTTTACTTTCTTCTTAACATCATTCTAGAACCATAATAGCTGCTCAAATCATTTGTCATTCAATAGTCACTGACTGAGAACCTACTATATGTCAGGCGGTTTGAGATGCAAAGACCTGGCACAGTCGATGTCCTCAAGGGCCTATAACTTGGGGAAAATATGGAAGCAACAATCTGCTGCCTGTCAGGGGAAGAAAACTATCTTGGGTCCAAGATTCGACACCAAAACCAACCAGACAGAAGTTGATTCCTACCGAGGAAGATCCAGGAAACTCCCACCCAAGATCAACAAATATCAATGAATAATTCCCTCAATGGACCCATCTGTAGGCTGGAGATATTTGAGTACAGACTATGTGAACTTGAAAATAGGTTAATATAAATGTTGTTTACCAAGGAGGTTCATTTGAGACTCAGTACACAGGGTGTTTATTAGAGGCTGGTCATTTAGGCATTTGATGTCTAATGCATACCAAAACATCAGACTTCAAGAAGGAAAGCAGGTATTCTACATAAAACATACAGTTTGCACAGTTTAGGCATTTAAGATGGTAGGAACATTCAAAATCCAAGTTCCCTTTTACCACCAAGGGCTAACTTTATGAGCTGGCTGTTTAAAGTACAGTAGTTATGGGCCTGCTGAGTTAACTCTGCACAATAGTTAATTAAAATTTAATTGATTTCAACTCCTTCAAGGTCTTTGGGAATGGAGAAACTGTTTCACAAGAGAAACTATTGCTTGTTGGGCCTGAATAATTTTTTCTTTACAAATTATGTATTTATTTTTTTTTGCTATTGCAAGGGTATGTCATTCTCATGGACTTCAACACCAAGAAACAGACATATGGGTTACGTTGGAGGCAGGATCAATGTGAGGCATTTCTGGTATTATGAAATTAAACATGCTAGTAATAAATTAAATTATTATTTTTGAATATACATTAATAAGCATTAGATTTAAAAATGAGATATCAAACACCTAACAAATAAGGTGGTGTCTTTTTAAAGAAAAAGAGTAGCAAGCTAAGGCCAAAAGATTGAATAGAGAGACTACTCATGACATTATGAAAATGTCAACTTAGGATGGGAATTAACTCTCACTCTTTCAGACTTTCCCTATTCAAATAGGGAAGTAGCTATTTTTAAATGATAAAGTTGTGGAACCTCAAAAGAACATCAACTGTCTGTAGATCTAACTCTTAAGAAAAAGTCTGCTGTTGGATGCACCATTATTTTCAACGTTACCCATTGACATCATGGTATTTTCTCAAAGGCCTACTTCCAGATATCCTCAGTTAAAGAAGGAAAGAAGCTCTGAAATTAGTGGACCACTAAAAAATGCATAGATCTTTGCAGGAGACAAATCTAGATTCAAATATGTATACTACTAAATAACCAATAACCACTGTGTGATTCTGGTGCAGCTTTTTTAATTTTTCTGAGCCTCAGTTTCCTCCTCTATAAAATGCACACAATATGAGCAAATTCGGAGGGTGGCATAAGAAGTACTCTAGATGTCAAGTCCCTAGTAAAGTGCATATAAAGAAGGAACACATGCCGAAACTGGTTTGGCTCAGTGGTAGAGCATCGGTCTGTGGACTGAAAGGTCCCAGGTTTGATTCCGGTCAAGGGCATGTACATTGGTTGCGGGCACATCCCCGGTAGGGGGTGTGCAAGAGGCAGCTCTCTCATCGACGTTTCTAGCTCTCTATCTCTCTCCCTTCCTCTCTGTAAAAAATCAATAAAGTATATTAAAAAAAAAAAAAAGAAGAAGGAACACAATAAAACTTTACAGCTTTATGGTTATGTTGCATCATAGTTCTTCATGTTAGGCTCTGCCTGCACGATTCTTTTTTTTTTTTTTCTTTTTTCTTTTTTTAATCCTCACCTGAGGATATTTTCCTTTTTTTTTTTTTTTTTTTTTTTTTTTTTTTTTTTTTTTTTTTTTTAAGGGAGAGTAGAAGAGAGAGGGAAAGACAGAGAGAAACATTGATGTGAGAGAAACACAGATTGCTTGCCTCCTGCAAAAGCCCTGACCAGGGTCCAGGCCCCAGAGGAGCCTGCAACTGAGGTACATGCCCTTGACCAGAATTGAACTCGGGACCCCTTGGTCCGCAGGCTGACGCTCTATCCACTGAGCCAAACTGGCTAGGGCTACACCATTATGTGGAAGTTACTGAAGTTGGAAGAAAAAGCCCCTGTGATATCACTAGAAAGAAAGAATGTGCTAATTTGTTATCATGGACATCTGCACTTTAGAACTAGGAGTGGAAAAGATGATTATAAAGAAGAGAGTACAGTACAATTTTTTCTTACTCATAAAATCCAGGAAACCTCGGGTTCTGTTTTTCCTTGTTTAATATGGAAACTTGAAGTATGAGTTCTTTCAAGAAAATTCTAATAAACAAGTAAAGGTAGGTAACACCAATCCCACTGCTCATTTACATTCGCAATTTCTGATTGAATCCCTCACCAGGAGTCCCATAAATCTCCTGCAATGGGGGCTTCCTGTAGAGCACACTGTGTGACAAAATTAGAGAGGATGATTGTACATCCACATTAAAACAACATGAAGTATAGATCTTCAACTAAAGCAGGAAAAGGGATATTTGCGAAGGTGATTTTTTTAAAGCACCATGTCTCAGTTTGTGGATATTAAAATTATTTCACAGCAGCTGTTAAAAATTTAGTTCCAATTTGTTGGTGGGACTGGTGAATTAAAAAATTAAAGGGAATAAAAAAATGAGTAAGCATATTCTTTATTGCCTCCACCCCACACTGCCTGAAATGAGGAGAGGAAGAGAAATATCATCATGTGAAAAATTATTTCTGCACCTAATACAAATAACAATACATAATGAGAATGAGATGCTATAAAAATGGGACTGATTGCATATCAAACATAATAAAAGAACAGGAAGTCGCATCTTGCATTGCACATCCATTGGATAGAGTTCTTTCTTGCACAGTACTAAAAGGTCCTCTCCGGCGCAGAATGCTCCTTACTTTTTCAGTGTCCCTACACTTGTGAGACATGAGAAAAGGGAAAAAGGTGAAATGAAAGCTGTTATAATTTCAGTTTTCTTACTCAACAGTCATTTTTCAAGCAAGACTTAGACAAAAGAAGCCATTTTTCTTGTCTGAGGAAATGTCATAGCATAAATATGTACTCATGCAACTATCCCATAGGCTTTTTATCCAAGAGAAATGGATGGCAATCCCACTGATATTCTTTAGGCCAACAATTGTCCCGACCCGCGGGGCAACAACGGGGGCACGCAGGAACCACCTAAGAGAATGAAGCAAACAAGGAACGTGAAAGAATGGAGGCAAGACAAGGTTCTGATCAAGCCTCAACTTTCTTCTTTTAAATGGCTGTATATATACAGCAGAAACAAAGGGGGGCAGGGTTGCCTATGCAGAGGGGTCTTTGGCAGTGTATAATTGGTTTAGGCACAGAGTGGCAAGGTGGTAAGGTATCTGGCAACACAGGATTGGCTAACTGCCAGGGCGGCGTAACATTCCAAGGTGTAGCATTCCAAGGCTGGGCTATCTAGGGGGGAGGATCAGGAAGGGGGAGTTGCAAAGATGCTAAGCGGCAGGTTAATCTTATCTTCTGGCCAAACCCTCAGGGCACCTCATAACTTCTGCTAGAAGGAACTTAATTCTGTTTCCTTAAGACTGAGTTGCTTGTCTCAACTCTGATGTCTCCCGACAAACAATAACATTCTTTAGTGGGGCTTCTCTAATTCTCTGTTGTTTCTTTCAGAAAGAAAGTCTTTATGCCTGCTTCTGACATTTGTATACATAAATATATTTGTTTTGATTTTGGCTTTTAAATTAATGTTGCCTGACTTCTAACAACAACCTCGATTACTAGTGTGTTGTTAATATGAAGGCCAATAAATCCCCTTAAAATGAAGAATACAATGAAAGACTCAAGGTTTATTTATTTCTATTTATAGTGTCTGTAGTAATGTTCTCTAATAAAGTTTAGTGTAAGAATGATAGAATAAATGGAGCTGTCACCAAACCTCTCTCCTCTTGTTTCTAGTCACATAACTACTACCTTTTTCCAGCCTCTCATGAGACCATGTGACAGGTTTAGCCAGTGGAATGTTAGCAGAATTGATATTCTCTTCATGTCTTGATATACAGAGCTACTAAGTCACATTACAATGGGGGTGGATACAGAGAAAGAGTTAATTGAGTCCATTTTTGCATAAAGTCTACCATGGATGCCATTTAGTAGCTTTATATTTATCATGTCATTTAATCTTTATCACACTTTTGAGAGGCAAGTATCACTTCACCTAATTTAGAGATGAGACAGCAGAAACTCAAATGATAAGTCTCTTCTCAGATATTCATAGCTATGTCTTGAACTGAGATCAAAGGAGACATGCTAATAATGATACTTAAAGGGCCCTTGTCCAATTGCCCGGAGGCTTAGGAACCTACTGTACTCTTTTTTTGTTCAACCGCCACGTTAAGCCATCTCACACTCCATCCCATTCTCAGGGAGTGGGTTGAAGGTCACCAAGTTATTGGGCCTGCTGGCCTGCCTGGATTTCCCTTTGCTGTTCCTCAGAAATCTGTTAGCACCTTTCCTTCCTTCACAGTCCCCATGTCAAGTAGGGACTACCACCCACTGTCTCATAGTCACCCTCTACTTCCCAGAATTCACCTTGTCAGTGTATTTGATTCTGGAGTCTTCATCATAGTCCTCTGGGCAGACTAGCTCTAGCTCTCTGTCCCAAACTCTCATCATGCTTTTTCCCTCTGTACTTAACCAGTAAATATACAACTCTATCCAAATCACAGCCAAATTGAGCTCTGATGGGAGAGTTTAGAGCAAATGCACAGGAAATATCTCTAAAAAGGTATTTTATCTGCTGCCTAGAAATATGGGAAGATGTGAGAATCCTGTAAATCTTTTTTTCTAATCACCGTCAAAGCCCTATCCTATCTTTAAAATCTGGAAATTCAGAATGTCCTCAGAGGGCTACGGTATATTTGATAGATGCCTAGTGAATTCGTTTCATAAATCCTGGATTGTTAAGTGTTAACCTTGCATATGTTGGAAAAGCAATGGCTGGTTTGCAAATTGCTGGGGACAAATGCCTTGTTTTTCTTCTGGCTTGCCTTTAAATAGAGAGTAGGACGTTGGGCAGGGACTGAGGGGGAGTAGAGCAAGAACAGGCATTGTTGTGCAGGATTGCGGATGCCCCTGCACCAAGTCTGAAACAAAAACCGGAGCACCGCTCAGCAGAAGGCTTTCAGGATGTCATGGCGAGGGAAGTTGGGCTGGGTGTCCACTCTTTGTACTGCCTGGAATCAGAGCAAATGTTTAAATAGCTGGGAAAGTAAAGTGGGTGGGAAACAAGATGAGGTGGCAGGGAGGGGAAGGAGGGGGTGGAATGCAGAGGGAGGCAGAAAGAGAGAGAGGAATTACAGGCTTAACTAACTTTAAAGGAAGAAAGAGAAGGAGGCCCTTTGTTTAACATTAGTAATTTCAACCAGAGAAATGACCTTCTTTACTTTTATGTAGCCCTTAGAAACCCAGAGGTTTGAAAGTCATAAGAAGCCTAAGTTGGATCTTTAAACTCAGTGGATCTCAGACTCTGCTATGTATTAGAACCAATTCCAGGTTGTTTTCTGGACCAATGACATCAGAATTTGTGGGAGTAGGGCCCAGGTAGCAGTAGGTTCTAAAATATCCATGGTAATTTAAATGTCACAGCCAATGGTTGCTATGTGACAAGACTGGTACCGGGTATGAAACACACAAAGAGTGACATGTAGTCAGAATCTCAATGAAAAAGAAAACAGTACCACAAAATGCAACTTGTTCTGCTTCTGATAATTTGTTCAATCTGGTTTAATATTTTAGGCAACTTTCAAATTAAAAACAATGACACTGTTTTGTGTTCACATTACCCTGGGCATATAATACAGGTGCAGTCACTTCTTCGTTTTGTACTCCTAGACCTACCTTTTAAGCTTCTGTTTTCAGTATTTAACCCATTAAAACAAAAGTTCCCAGGTGACTTCCTATCTTGCTTGTAGATCTTATCATAAAATATACCAGTTTTGATGGCTTTTATATTAAAATTACATGGAACATTCCATTCCAATGTTTTCCACAATTCTGAAATTTGACTTAGAACTAAAATTAATGATTTGATGGAAATAACTCCACTATTCAATAGGATTTTGTTGTACAATAGCACCTAATGACAAACTAGAAACAAAAATCTATCTTTGGTTTCCTTCTTAAAAAAGCTGCATATATGAGGCATAGTTTATCTGATGTCTGTTATTCAAATGTAATATAATCTCAGTACCATGTAAGTTGAGCTTGTGGCTTAATTCAGGGGTATTTTTTCCCATTTTTCATACGATATAAACTCAGCTAAAATGTCTCTTATTCTCACTTTGAAGCAAATTTAAAGCAAACATCACAATTCATTGCTATTAATATAATTATAAAAATGATTATAATGGTCCATTCAGCCTCTCCTTGTTCCAGCTAAAAAAAAAAAAATAGAAAGAAAATGTACAATTGACTGGTTAATAAGAAATTATAATTGAAGGTCAGATAAAGAGCTTCATACACAGACAAGAAAAAGCTAAAGGAGTTCAGAATTAAATGAAATATTAAAGGGTCTTCTTTACAAAGAAGAAGAAAAAATAAAGTAAAAAATGAACAATACAACGGCAATAAGAACATATCTATAAAAAATTGAATCTAAAAATCAAAATAAACACAGAGTCTAATGAACAAAATAAACGGATCAATAAAATAGAACCAGAAGTATGGACACAGCATGAGTTTCCTGTCAAGCCCCACAGGGGCGAGGGAGGGCATAGCCTCAGGTCCCTGCTGATTGCTTAAGGCTCCTTATGGGAACTTGGCCTCAGCTGTGGATGCAGTCATCTTGTGATGGAGTGATGGTCAATTTGCATATTACCTCTTTATTAGATAGGATATGCATTACCTATGGACATAGACAATAGGGTGGTGAAAGCCTGGGATGGTGCTGGAATTGGGTGGAGGGGGCAATTGGAGGAAAAGGGGGAACAGCTGTAATACTCTCAAAAGTAAATATTAAAAAAAAAATTGGAGTGATTCAAATCCTGAATATTGTAGTAAAGCCATGACTTTGTGGTAGTTGTGATTATATATCTATTGTATTTATATAAATCTCATTCATCTATATCTATATTTCTCTGTTTATTTAATATATATATTATATGAATGCATTTTATGAATGTAATTCTTTTCTCTACTGGCTTGAAAGTTACACATTTTGTTTCCATTCCTTAACATTTTAACATATATTATTAACGAATACTACACTTAATATCTCCCTCTCTAGAATAAACATTTTAATTACATTAAACCCCTCTCTTCTTACATGTATTTTAGTTCTGTCTTGTTTTTAATCCCCAAGGTAGACATTAATTTGTTTTATACCATTAAATTTTAATTTGTTTCATTTTTTATCAACATTTTTGCCAAAATAAATGTTGCTAAATATTCTGTTTCTTGATTTAGGTTTTAGGGATTGTCTATTGTCTTTCCAGTAGAAAAAGAGGCGTTACACCAATATTTAGCATTTATGTTGGTATGACTGCACAAACCCTAATCCATCTGAGGTCAGATAGCTACACTTCCTTTCCTAGAAAATACTTTATTTTCTCTGAAGTTAATTTTTTTGTTTGTTTTGTTGTGTTTTGCTTAGTTTCCTACATGTTAATAACAAAGGCTAGCTCAAACTTTTCCTTTGTTATATAAATATCGTTTCAATATGCTTAAACTTATTCTAGGATAATCTGGCTGGAACATTTCCTTGAAGAATCCCATGAGGTATTATTTTTTGATCTCTCAGTCTGGCCATATTGCCCCAATAAACTACCAGAACCCCAACTGGAATGGATAAGGCTACATATTCTGGGCGCTGTGTAGGAGAAGAAAGACAAAAGTCTTAACATTTCTTATGTAAACTTGGATGTAATCATCTGTTTCCATACAGTATACCCTTGTTTTGGGGTTCAGAACCTCTTTGTTTTACTCTCTCCAAAATAAAGAAAAAGATCTGCATTCAGTAGAGTGGTTGCCTGGCTGTGCAATAGAAGAGAGGGGATATAAGGATTTGCTTTTAAAATAGATCTTCAACAAATCCTTCTTTTGAACCATGTATGCCCCCCGATTTCCAGAGGCAACTCACATCTGCAATTTAGGTTTGTATAATACAAATAGGATTGCTTTAGGTTTAAGATTAAGCTCTCTCGGGTCTGCTAAATTAGCTAATACTTCTGCTTTCCATCTTCTGTAATTGTCTATCTTCTCTGTGTTGTCCTTTATTATTATTTTTTTTTTTGCGTTGTCCTTTAAATACTTTCTTTTTTATTAATTTTAGTGGAGTTTCAGAAGGCTATAGAAATAAATGAGTGTGTTGAACTTAATCAAACTAGGATGTATTCAAATTAAGTTTACCAGTATTCAATTATTTTTATAGGCTCACATGTCTTCTAGTTTCTAAGTTTGACATTTCTTGCATTAAATCATTTCTTTTTTCTTAAAGCTTGTACTTTAGAAGTTCTTTTAATGAAGGTTTGTAGTTAAGCTCTAAGTTTTTGTCTGAAAAATATTTATTTCACCTCTATACTTGAATAATAATGGATCATATTATTATTAGGTTGATAGTTATTTTCTCTCAGTATGCAGAAGATATTAATCCTTTATTGTTGTTGAGAAATATGTTAGATCTTATTCTATACTCCATGTCTATTAATATCTTTTACATTTGCTATGTCTGTATCTCTGTGCTGAAATTTCAATAATATTTTTGAAATTTTCTATTTTATTATTTTGTTTTAATTGAATTTATTGATGTAGCATTGGTTAATAAAATTATATAGGTCACAATAA
Source organism: Pipistrellus hanaki (assembly GCF_964339955.1). NCBI lineage: Eukaryota > Metazoa > Chordata > Mammalia > Chiroptera > Vespertilionidae > Pipistrellus > Pipistrellus hanaki. The sequence goes on from NC_140524.1 coordinate 94,349,929, forward strand.
TATTTTCATATATTTCTTTTTAGCTGAATCCGTTCTGCTATTTCTAGTTCTATTTGTGTGTTTTTTAATATGGAAATATTTTATACTGAGTCATGTTATTACTTCTATTTTCAAATTCTTCCATCACTTTAAATGTGTTTAGTTTGTGGTATATAGTCAATAATTTTATTACCTGAATTTTAGGAGGATCAACTTCTAATTCTTGTCAATGGTAGGTTTTCTCTCCATTGTGTTATTTTATGGATTATGAGCTTATATTTTGTTGGTTGCTATTTAAGGGAATCCTCCAAGGACTGGAGTATGAAGGATCCTTCTGAAAAGGTTTCAATTTTCTCCTGCTAGACAAACGCAGGACTGTTTTAACTCCTACATTGATTTGGGACTTCCTAAATTATGTAACTGTGTAAATGTAAGCCCCAAACCAGCAAGAAACAAGCCTATGGTCTCAAATTCTCAGGTGTTTACATTTTTAGAAATCTATATATATATTTTTCTATTTTTTACAGAGAGGAAGGAAGAGGGATAGTGAGTTAGAAACATCAATGAGAGAGAAACATCAATCAGCTGCTCCTGCACACCCCCTACTGGGGATGTGTCCACAACCAAAGTACATGCCCTTGACCAGAATAGAACCTGGGACCTTTCATTCCACAGGCTGATGCTCTATCCCACATATGTCAAACACAAGGCCCGCCGGCCAAATCCAGCCCGCCAGGCCTTGCAATGTGGCCCATACCGCGCTGTCATCACTGCACTCCGCTGTCAGTTTATGACATTGTCAGTTTATGACTGTTCAGTAAACCATTCGGCCCGCGATTTAGGCTGGATTTTAGATTTTGGCCCCTTCTCTGATTGAGTTCGACACCCCTACTCTATCCACTGAGCCAAACCAGTTTCGGCCCAGGTGTTTACATTTTTTATTTTTATTTTTATTTTTTTGTATCCAGAACCCAGGTCAATTTGTCATTGCAAAAAAATGTCTCTGCCACCTTCTGTTGCTGGTTAATTTTTTTCTATTTCACCCTTTCTTTGATTATGTACTTCTGTAAGGAATTGCTGAGAAATTTCAGTTCTAACCCCAAATCTTGCCCCTCAGAAGACCAGAGACAGCTTCCTACTCTAATTTTCCGCTCTCCCTATATTTTGTCCCCCTGATCTTCCCTTACTTTCTGTGGGCTCAACTATACATTTAAAATATTGTTTTTCAAGCTTATCAAGATGTTTTGTTTTTTTTTATTAGAGGGATTTATTTCCCCCCCAAGAGAGCTGCTCTGCTGCATTACCAGAAATAGAAGTCCAAGTATATCATTAAGACAAGGGAAAACAGAACTGGTGACATAGATGGGAAGATGTTACAGCTAGGGAATTGGATGAGATCCAGAGATAGATTGTTTAGAAAGGAATAAAGTGATGGTTGCTAAGAAAACATCAGACAAACCCATAATGAGGACTTTCTACAAAAATTTCTATAAAAATGTCCAGGTCAATAAACACAAAGTGAGACTGAAGAACTATACCAGATTAAAGGAAATTATAGCTAAATGTAAGGCATGGTCCTAGAATGGGATTTTATACTGAAAAATAGCTATAAAAGATAGTATTGTAACAATTGATGACATTTGAATGTGGATTGTGGATTAGATAATATTTTCGTGTTAGTGACAAATGTGTTGATTTTCATAATTATAATGTGGTTATGTAAGAGAAGGTATTTGTTCTTAGAAGACACACACTGAAGTATGTAGGGGTAAAGAGTCACAGTGTCTCCAATTTATACTATTAAATGGTTCAAAATTACACACACACACACACACACACACACACGCATGCACGCGCGCGCGTGCGCGTACACACACCTACAGAGTGGAATGATAATATGATTAAGCAAATCAAGCAAGGTGTAAACAATTGGTAAATCTAACCAAAGGAAATGCCTATCTCTAGGAAAAAAGAAAATCAAGCAGGTGATGGAGGTAAAAAAAAGAACAAGTTTTTATGTAGGAAGATAACTAAGTAAGCATAGTCAGCCAGTCAAGAGAATGTTTCACTTTGTCCAGGACAGTGTCTACTCCCTGTGTACCCACACTAGGCTTCACAGATAAATCAGAAAGTATTTCGGTACAGAGTCTTCATGTCCCTGAAAACAAATGATGCAGTAAGTTTGTGAACTAAACTAAGTGGTGTTATGATTCATTGATTTGCTTAGAAAATTTAACCTCCTCACTTTTTTAATAGCTTCTGCTTTTGCCATATTAAATTAATATATTTGAAATAGCTATTGTCTGAATAGCAATATCTGACACTTCTCATTTTGAAAGCACTGAATGGAATTGTACTTTTCACCCAGGATAGTTTGTGATTTTTTGTGGAAATTTTATTATTACATTCTATTAATGAGAGTGATCCCTTATAAGATTTAGGGCTTTCAAATGAAAGGCATAGTTTCCATATTAAACTTTAGGTTAAGTTACACCAAAATTATGAAATATATAATTTAATTTTATAATATCATGCAACAGTTATTTTATATTATTCTGTAGTTATTACTTTAGTATCCTTGTTGAAAAGGCAATGATTTTGCCAAACAATTAGGAGAGAAATGATTATGCCTTCTTTCTTTAGTACTATAATTAAGTTGTTTAAATAACCAGCACTCTTTGCTGCTTCAGAAATGGTAGGAAAAGTTGGGGGAGGGAAGAATTGATAGAATTCTGCCTTTGAAGGAGAAATGCCCTCTTAGTGTTTTTAAAAATCCTCACAAGTAACTTTATTTAAGAATTTAAAGATATGATTAACTACCATGGTTATATAAATAGTATAAGTGTTATATGTCTGTAAAGTAATCATATATATTTAATGTTAGCTGACTCTTTAACTCTGGTGTTAACAAACTTTTTCTGTAAAGAGTCATATAGTAAATATTTTTGGCTTTGTAGACCAAGAAATCTTAGTTGCAAATAGTCAGTTCTGCTTTTTTAGTGTGAAAGCAACCATAGATATTATGTGAATTTATGGGAATGGCCATATTCCAATCAACTTTACTTACAAAAATAAGTAATTAGACAGGACAGATTTGGCCCTTAAGCCATAGTTTATTATTTCCTCCTTTAACCTATAGCTATTTTACATTGGAATTTGTCAGCCTCATCTTAAGAGGAATTCAGTGTATGAAAGGGAATAATTTGCAAAGAGATTTCAAAGATGTTTTATAGAAAATTTCACTGGTTACTCATGTTCCCTAAGTATTCTATATCAGGAGAACCATCAAAACTCAAGCAACCTATTTGTGATAATAAAGAAAACTAAGAAAAAATAAAGTTCAAACGAAAAGAAAACCAAAAATCTAGTGTCTATTTTTCTTTTTAAAAGAAAATATGGTCTCATTTTGTTGTATTTTCTAACTGTCTACAAGCTTTCATGACCTTCCTTTACATGCCATTAGAGATGAAGGGTTTAAGGAGTTCAGTCTTTGGGCTCCAAATTATTTTTTAATTGAGAGGGCTTATTATTCATTGAATTAATCAATCAACCAATCAGTTTATATCCTTCAAAGTACATCTTCCATCTCTAAAATTCTTTATACAGGGTTTCACATTCAACATTATTAGCTATGCTTGAATAAAAATGCTTTCAGCAAAATTACACATAAGCTTCTTCATTTGATAGTACTTTTAACTAGCATGACAATCAGGTCCAATTTGTTTTTTAAATGGGGACTACTGCGTTAACATTATCCTCACATTATACCCTTAATGAGCAGCAGTCTTTGATGACTATTAAGCATATTTCAATTATCCCAGCAATAGTTTTCTCTTCAAGTTAATAAAATCATGAGTACATTCTCTTTCTTTCTTTTTAATTTAAATTCTTTATTGTTTAAAGTAGTATTGCTTCTCAGCCTTTTGGCTGAGATCAAGTGTAGTAAAGTAATACATAGGTTCCCCCCCCCCATTGACCACTCCCTGGCCTCCCCCACCACCTAGCACATGCCCTCACCACCCCATCCTTGGTTATGCTCCTATGCATGCATTGGTTATGCTCATACCATGCATACAAGTCCCTGGGTTGATCTCTTACCCCCTCACCCCCCACCTTTCCTCATAGGCTGGACAGTCTGTTCAATGCTTCTATGACTCTGGGTCTACTTTTGTTCATCAGTTTATGTTGTTCATTATATTCCACAAATAAGTGAGATCATGTGATATTTATCTTTCTCTGACTGGCTTATTTCACTTAGCATAATGCTCTCCAGTTCCATCCATGCTGTTACAAATGGTAAGAATTCTTTCTTCCTAAAGCAGCATAGTATTCCATTGTGTAGATTTACCATGACTTTCTAATCCACTCATCTCCTGATGGGCACTTAGGCTATTTCCAAATCTTAGCTATGGTAAATTGTGCTGCTATGAACATAGGGGTGTATATATCTTTTCTAATTTGTATGTCTAGTTTCTTGGGATATAATCCTAGAAGTGGGGTTACTGGATCAAATGGGATTTCTATTTTTAGTTTTTTGAGGAAACTCCATACTATATTCCACAGAGGCTGCACCAATCTGCATTCCCACCAGCAGTGCACCAGGGTTCCCTTTTCTCCACATCCTCACCAGCACTTATTTGTTGATTTGTACATAATAGCCATTCTGACAGGTGAGATGGTACCTCATTGTCATTTTGATTTGCATCTCTCAGATGATTAGTGACTTTGAGCATGTTTTCATATGTCTCTTGGCTTTCTGTATGTCTTCTTTCAAAAAGTGTCTATTTAGGTCCTTTGCCCATTTTTTGATTGGATTGTTTATCTTCTTTTTGTTAAGTTGTATAAGTTCTCTATAAATTTTGGAGCTTAAACCCTAATTGGAGATGACATTGACAAATATATTCTCCCATGCAATGGGCTTTCTTGTTGGTAGTTTCTTTTGCTGTGCAGAAGCTTTTTATTTTGATGTAGTAGTCCCCTTTTGTTTATTTTCTCTTTAGTTTCCATTGCCCAAGGAGCTATATTGGCAAAGATGTTGCTACAACAAATGACTCCTATTTTGCTGCCTATGGATTCTTCTGGGATTATTATGGTTTCCCATCTTATATTTAAATCCTTTATCCATTTTGAATTTGTTTTTGTGGTTGGTGGTGTCGTTTCTTTTTTCTTCCTTCCTTCCTTCCTTCCTCCCTCCCTCCCTCCCTCCCTCCCTCCCTCCCTCCCTCCCTCCCTCCCTCCCTCTCTCTCTCTCTCTCTCTCTCTCTTTCTTTCTTTCTTTCTTTTGCATGTATCCATCTAATTTTCCCAATACCATTTATTGAAGAGACTGCCTTAATTAATTTTTTTTTTACTCTTGCTTCTTTGTTTAATATTAATTGAGCATAATGGCTTTCGTTGATCTCTGGGTTCTCTGTTCTGATCCATTTTTCCATATGACTGTTCCTGTGCCAGTACCAGACAGTTTTGAGAACAGTGGCTTTGTAGCATAGATTGGTGTTTAGTATTGTGATCACTCCCACTTTGTTCTTCTTTCTCAAGATTGCTACAGCTATTTGGGGTCTCTTTTTATTCCAGATGAATTTTTGGAGAGTTTATTCTAGGTCTTTATAGTATACAGTTGGTATTTTGATGGGGACTGCATTGAATCTATAGATTGCTTTGGGTAGTATGGATATTTTAATGATGTTGATTCTTCCAATCTATGAACATTTGTTAATGTCTCCTCTATCTCTGTCTCTTCCATTTGTTAATGTCTCCTCTCTCTCACTCTCTCTCTCTCTCTCTCTCTCTCTCTCTCTCTCTCTCTCTCTCTCTTTTTTTTAGCCTTCTGTAAATTTCTGAGCACAGGTCCTTTAACTCCTTGGTTAATTTTATTCCTAGGTATCCTAATTTCTTTGTTGCAATGGTAAATAGGTTTTTGTTTTTTTCAGTTTCTCTTTCTGTGAGTTCATTATTGGTATATAAAAAATCCATAGATTTCTGGGTGTTAATTTTGTATCCTGCTACATGGTCGAATTCATTTATTAGTTATAGTAGTTTTTTTTTTTCATGGAGTCTTTAAGGTTTTCTATGTACAATATCATGTCATCTGTGAATAATGACAACTTTATGTCTTCTTTTCCAATTTTGGATGCCTTTTCTTTCTTCTTCTTGTCTGATCACTATGGATAGCACTTCCAGTACTATGTCAAACAGCAGTGGTGAAAATGGGTATCCTTGTGTTGTTCCTATTCTTAGGGAAAATGGTTTTAGTTTTTGCATTGAATATGATGTTGGCTGTGGGTTTGTCATATAATGCTTTTATTATGTTGAGGTATGATCCCTCTATTCCCACTTTGCTGAGAGTTTTTATCTGGAAAGGTGCTGGATTTTGTAAAATGCCTTTTCTGTATCAATTGATATGATTATGTGATTTGGTTTCTCAAATTTGTTTGTGTTATGTATCACATTTATTGATTGGCAAATATTGTATCATCATTGCATCCCTGGAATAAATTCCCCTTGGTCATGGTGTATGATCTTTCTAATGTAATGCTGGATAGGATTTGCTAGAAGTTTGTTGAGGATTTTAGCATCTGTGTCATCAGGGATATTGGCCTGTAATTATCTTTCTTTATGGTATTTTTATCTGATTTGAGGATTAGGGTAATATTGGCATCATAGAAACAGCTTGGGTGCCTTCCTGTTGATTTTTTTAAGTCTCAGGGGGATAGTTTATAGTTCTTCTTTGACTGTTTGGTAAAACTCTACTGTGAAGCTGTCTGTCCCCAAGCTTTTGTTTGCTTGAAGATTTTGATGACTATGTCAGTTTCCTTAATTATTGACCTGTTGAGATTTTCTTTTATTCTTCTTGATTGAGTTTTGAATGTATTTTTCTAGGAATATGTCCATTTCCTCTAGGTTGTTTAGTTTGTTGGAGTAGCATTGTTCATAGTATTTTTTTTCACAATCTTTTGTATTTCTGTGGGGTCTGTTGTTATTTCACCTCTTTGATTTCTAATTTTGTTTATTTGGATCCTCTCTCTCTGCTTCTTGGGGAGCTGGGCTAGAGGTTCATCAATTTTGTTTATCCTTTCAAAGAGCTAGCTCTTGGTTTCATTGATCTTTTTATTATATTTTTATCTCTGTCATTTATTTCTTTTCTGATCTTTATTATCTCCTTCCTTCTGCTCACACTGGCCTTTTCTTGTTCCTCTCTTTCTACTTCTTTAAGTTGTAGAGTTAGATAATTTATTACCTATTTTTCTAGGTTTTGGGGTGGTTTTTTTTGTTTGTTTGTTTGTTTTTTTAGGTAGGCCTGTAATGCTATGAACGTCCCTCTTGGACTGCTTTCACTATGTCCCATACGTTTTGGATTGTTGTGTTTTATTGTTATTTGTTTCCAGGATGTTCTTAATTGCTTCTTTGATCTTTTTAGTAACCCAATAATTGTTTAATAGCATGCTATTCAGCTTCCAAGTGTTTGAATTTTTTGGATTATTTTTATTGTAGTTGATTTCTAATATTATGCCATTGTGGTCTGACAAGATGCTTGATGATATTTCAATCTTCTTCAATTTGGAGAGCTTTGTCTGTGACCCATATATAGTCTGTCTTTGAAAATGTCCCATGTGCACTTGAGAAGAATATATATTGTATAGCTTTTGGGTGAAATGTTCTGAAGATGTCAATTAAGTCCATCTGATCTAGTGAGTCATTTAGGATTGCTTTTTTTGCGGATTTTTTTTTGTCTAGAGGATTTATCCAGTGATGTCAGTGGGGTATTAAAGTCCCCTACTATGATTGTATTGTGGATCTCCCCCTTGATATCTTCCATGAAGTTTTTGTAAATGTATTTGGGTGCTCTCCTGCCTTAGGTGCATATATGTTTACCAGATTTATACCCTTTTGTTGTATCAATCCCTTTAGTATTATGAAATGGCCTTCCTTATCTCTTGTTATGGCCTTCACTCTGAGTTGTATTTTGTCAGATATAAGTATTGCTACCCCAGCTTTTTTTTTCATTTCCATTTTTCTAAAATATATTTTTCTATCCCTTCACTTTCAGTCTGTTTGAGTCTCTTGTTCTGAGATGGGTATGTTTCAGACAGCATATATATGGGACACGTTTTCTTATCCATGCAGCCACTCGATGTCTTTTGATTGGAGCTTTTAGACCATTTACATTTGAAGTTATAATTGATACATACTTGTTTGTAGTGTCTCGTTGGTGTGAGGGCAGTGCACTCTGGAATTCACAGGAGCCCTCAGCTGGGGAAGCTGGAGTCCTGGTGTCCGTGGGTTAGCAGCTGATGCAGCAGGTCCCTGGCTAGAGTGGCTGTAGAATCCAGGTGGTGTCTGAGAGCACCCTGGGTGGAGGTGAGACTGGGTTCCCAGTCACAGCAGCTCTTTCCTTCAAGATGATGTGGCCTCTGTTGCAGAACTAGTGCTCCAGGAGAGATTTATAGCAATACCTGAGGCTGCCTGGCAATGTGAGCCTGGTCCGCCAGCCCTTAAATGTCCTGTAATATCTAGCTGTCACACAATGCGCGCGCGCGCACACACACATACACACACACACACCATGTGTCCAAACACTCCCCTTTCATCTCTCACTCACTCACACTCTACCCTTCACTGCTGTCCTGTCAGCTGCCGTGTTGGGATCCCCATAAGTACATTCTTTCAGAGTTTAATCTAAAACATTAGCCTAAAAGTATTTATTATCCATAAGGAATTTGTTGACCTTAGTATTAAAACAATTTTTCAATAAATATAGTTTTATATCCTTTTATCATTTATCAAGTACTTTTGATGTATACTATCTCACTTGATCCCAATAACAATTTTGTCAAATATGCCACCTTAAAAGATTTTTTTTTATAAATGTTTAGCAAAATACACACTTATATTATAACATATACCCTATTTAGGAAGCTAAACTTTTTATCCTAGGGCAATGTCTTATTCACTGTTGTATCTTCAACACCTAATACAACTAATTTAAGAGGCATTGTGTAAATATTTGATTCATTAATAAATGAGTGAATGAGAAAGCAAGGCACTTGTTAAAGTTCCTACTTAGAGATGAGAAAAGCATTCAAAGATATTCAATGATTCGCTTAAGGGTATGTGGCTAGTAAGTGGAAATATAACTGTCATCTAAGGCGTACTAGATGTTCAGTAAGTATACCTTTTTGATATTCTGTGCACATGTTCTAACATTTATGGTGTCCTTTTCACCATATTGCATCATAGTAATGGTGTATGGAATTATCACTTAGATAAATTCAATATTCCAAATTAGTTAAATCTTGTTTATTAAATAGCAACCTCTGAAAGGTAAATACATTCCCAAAGGCTAAATAAGTTCTTTCCTTCAGTTTTACACATTATCAATGACTTGATTTAAAACCCAAAGACAATTAAGTTGAATTTTATGCAAGAGCATAAAAATCCAGCCGTCAGCTATTCATCACATTTGAATTTGTCTTTGTCAAAAAGGACAACTTCCATTTAGTCCTCTGAAATCTATATAGACTGTAGTTCCATTTTGCAAATTCTGAGCCATTTACTCTGTAAATTGCCATGAATTGCAAACAAAAGCCCGGAAATAGTTCTGTGCAGATTCACACCAGTCAGTCAGTTCTGTAAATAGTCAGCCTTGCCCGAGTCCTGTTTTAAATAACCTTCATTATTAACAATTCCATGTCATCCTTAGAGCTGATTACCATGCAGTGAGCCCCCCCAAACTAACATTTTAAAACAGGCACTACAGACTTTGCAGAAATTATTCAGCCATATTGCTGCTAAACCAAGCCATCTATCGATACAAGTGAACATTTTATGTTCATATGGATGCTATTTGGAAGGAATCGCATTTTAGTAATGGCAGAGAGCTGTCAATTATTCAATTAAGGCTCATATTTATTTTTTAAACACATACATTTTTTGTTGTTTTAATGTTCTTAAAGACTTTGTAAGGAAGTTTTAGAGGGAGTGTTTATATTTTATTTCTAGATGATTGTTTTATTGAAAGACTTCTAAATATTGATTTCTAGGTTTTTCTGTCATCTTCTTCATTCCAAACTTTTTTGTCCAGAATCTTATTTTTGCCACAAACATTGAAACTGCTTTAAAAAGGAAACTCTAATTTGCCTGCCTTTAAGTAGCTGATTTATGTTTTAGGAAATAGTTTTAAAAAAATGTTTAAGATGAGAATAGCCAGAACATGAAGTCAATGTCAAATCAAATGGATTTCCTGAAGGTCATTCAGCCAGGTTTGAATTCAAGTTCCTTTGTCACCAGTGCCTGTGCTCTTTTCACTATAGCAGGTCGCGAAAGATTCAAAATTTGCCCCTGCAACAATCCAAGAAGAAAATTCCTGGTGAATAGTAGCCAATGGGGACAATTAAAAAAATCCAAAAATGTGTGCATCAATATTCCTAAAAAATGGACAGCTCTAAGATCTAGTAAGCTTTCTTGAATAAAGTATGTATTGTAATCAATACCAACAATATGTGCAATTAAAAGGTAAGGAAGTATTAACAGCTTCAAAATTTATTTTTTCTAAGCTGATTTACACAGAGATACACCGAGTAGCTATATATCCAGATAACTAAATATCAACAGTAATTATCATTTGGAGAAAACTTTGAAAAGTAAGCTCGGTGTTCTAAGTTTTCTAGCTTTCTGGATTATTCCTTTCTTGACTAGCATATTAAAATTTCTACCTGGACTATTTTTATCTCCCAGTTAAAGGACTTCTCAGAAAACAAGATTGATTTCCATTTGTCAGGTGTTTATTAGGAGTTGTTTGATCTCCAATCATGTCTAGACATTTTTCCAAACTTTTCCAGGCTTCCCACCCCAAACCTGGGCACAACCCCTTCTTTTAGGCCCCTAAGCATAACCAACACAAGGCTGACTCCAAACTACTGACCATTTCAGGATGTTCTAAGGGAATTACAATATAGAAATAAAACTTACAATTGATTATCAAACCCAAATTATCCTGAATCCCCAGTACAGTGAGCTCTTACCATTCCTAGACTCCAGTCTGCAAACTATCTCTGTAGTGCTCCCACATTCTCTCCAGAGTCTGTGAAAAATTAAAAGTTTATTATTATCCAAATAATTTCTCTATAGCACTGAGACTACCTTTCAGATTAATAAACTGAGAATTATTATTCCACCTGAAGTAATGGCATTTAGATTAGTTCACTAAAACTATTTGACTTTATGTAGGTATAACTAAAGCAATGAACATTTGCAATAAGGTAACTTGAATTCTCTACATAAAACTGCTAGAATTTCCAATGTAGTGGCTTTCTTATTTGAAAAAATGAAGTTCCATACCATTTTCCATTCTGCTACAAACATATCATGGATGGATTTATTAACTTAGCTACCACCAATCATAATTCACTATAGTTTTGGAAGGAGTTGAATATCTCATATGTTAGATTTTAGACTCTATAAAATTCCTCATGCGTACAAGATAGACACATGATTGAGGGAGGGAGGGAGGGAGATAGGGTGGGAGGAAAGAAGGAGTAAATAATATGTGCTTAATACTTGTAAGAAATAAATGAAAAGAGATAACCCATTAGCTTCTTATTCCATGTTAAAGTTCTCAATGCCATTTATTGCGAGAAGCATACCCTATCTAATACCTCTTATTCCATTTCTTAATTTCCAGACAAAGTTGTCCCAGAGGCTCCTTATACTATCTTCATATTTTTGGATTCTTTCTTTCTTTTTGCCTTTCTGGTTGTTTTTTGCTTCTTTGTATTTCAAATCTTTGACTTGATTCTTGTGATCCTCTAGTCTGCTGTTGGATCTCTGTATATTATTTTTTTTCTTCAGTCACTGTATGATTAATTTCTAGTTGGTCCTTTTTCATATCATCAAGGGTCTTGCTAAATTTGTCGGCCTTTTCTAGGAAATTATTGAAAAACTTTGTAACTGTGGTTTTGAATTCTATATCCAGTCCTTTGCTTTCCTCCATTTCTGTCATTTGTGACCTGTTTCTTTGTGTCCTCATTTTGGCTGCTTCCCTGGGTTGATAGAGTGCTTTGTGCGCTAGGTGTCCTATAGGGCCCAGTGGCTCAGTCTCCCCAGTTACCTGAGGTGGACACTCTTGGAGCACCACTTTGTGGGCTGTGTGCACAGTGTTGTTGTAGTTAAGCCTTGATTATTGTTGGTATCACTTGGAGGAATTGGCCTCCAGGCCAGTTGGCTGTGAGGATCAGTTGTGTCTATGCTGGGAGAACTTCTGTCTGGAGACACCCTTATGAGGCAAGAATTGCTTCAGAGGGGTTTTGGTGCTCACTGAGTCTGCCCGCTGAGTGTGTCCCTTATGGATCCGAGGAGTTGTAATCTGGATGGTCCCACTCTGAACCCTGGGTACACTGGCTCTTGGATCTCTAAGAGGGTGCTAATTTAGCCTCTACCTGAGGCCACCCAGCAGGAGCTATGGAGAGATCTGCATATTTCTCTTCTTTGTTTGGGTTTTGGAGGTGCCCTGATGAGGCCCAGCTGTGAGGCACTGCAAGCTGCTGTAGGGCCTTGGGCCTTCTTTTGGATGTTCTGGGTCTCACTGACTCAGCTGCAGTTTCTTAGGTAAGTTTAGAATTCAGAGGACCAGGGCATTCATATGCAAAAGCCTCTGCACTCAGCTTGGATGGGGCAGAGTCTCGGGTGGAGCAAGCAGCAATAGCTTAGTGAGGCGTGAAGCAATGGCTTCCTGTCAGCCCTGCCCTAAGAGGACCCTGGGTCTCAGTGTCTCACAGTAATCACTGCAAGCACCTCTGAGAGAAAGCCACCCTCAAGTTTCGCCTGCTGCCAGACAGTCCAGTTTCTCCCCGTATAAGTCTGGGTCCCCAGAGTCTCGCCTGGAACTGGAGTTCAGAGCAGTTGGGAGATTTTGTCTCCCTCCTGATTGAGAAAGCCAGCTGCGCACTCAGTTTCCAGCCCTCTCCATTCATACACACGCCTCTCTACTTCTGCCTTCCGCAATTCCTGTGAGTCTCAGTGTGCTTTTCTCTTTCCTTCTAGTTGTAGAATTTCAACTCAGCCAGTCTTCTGTGGTTCTGGATGTTGTCTTTTTGTCTTTTAGTTGTAGTTTGGAAATTGTGCGAGGCAGCAGTTCAGGTGTTTACCTATGCCACCATCTTGGTTTCTCCCCAACCAAAGTTTCTTAATCAAAACTATCAAACAAAAAATACAAGCACTAATCTTATCTAATAAAAGATTAATATGCAAATTGACCATACCCCCACTACACCCACAAGCCACACCCATCAGCCAATTAGAGCAATTATGCAAATTAACCCAACCAAGATGGCCGTGGCCAAAGAGAGAAGGAGGGCAGCTTGGGTTTACCAGGCAATGGATGAAGCCAAGCTTTCTGCCTGCCCTTGCCAGCCCAGACCTCCACTCAAGGATACAAAGTTTCAATTATAGAAGGTAAGCAAATCCAAAGAGAAATAGTGGCAGCCGTGGAGTAAATAGGAGGCTTGGCTCCACTCCAGGCTACAAAGTTTTAGTTGTAGAAGGTAAATAAATTCCAGATACCAGGACCTCTACTTGGGTCGCAGGGGGGCATGCTCAGCCTGCAAACTATCACAGGCCCCTTTCCCAGGCTGCCCCATTCCCTAAGGGAACCCCCATCTTGATCTGGGACACCCTTCAGGGCATACCAGTTGTCCCCCCACCCATGCACCAGGCCTCTATCCTATCTAATAAAAGAGTAATATGAAGATTGACCATCACTCCAAAACACAGTAGCTGCCCCCATGTGGTCAAAGATGACTTCCCCCATGTGGACACAAGATAGTCACCACAAGATGGCCAGCAGGGGAGGGCAGTTGGGAGGGACCAGGCCTGCAAGGGAGGGCAGTTGGGGGTGATCAGGCAAGCAAGGGAGGGCAGTTGGGGGTGATCAACCCTGCAGGGGAGGGCATTTAGAGGTGACCAGGTCAGCAGAGGAGGGAAGTTGGGGGAAAACAGGCTGGCAGAGGAGCAGTTAGACATCAATCAGGCTGGCAGGGGAGTGGTTAGGGGGTGATCAGGCTAAAAGGCAGAAACAGTTAGAGGTAATCAGGAAGGCAGGCAGGTGAGCAGTTGGGAGCCAGCAGTCCTGGATTGTGAGAGGGCTGACCCACTGCCTGTTTAGACATGACCGGGCCTAAACAGGCAGCCAGAAATCCCTCAAGGGATCCCAGATTGGAAAAGGTGCAGGCTGGTCTAAGGGACATCATCACTCCCTCTGCCCCGTGCACGCTTTTCATGCACTGGGCCTCTAGTCCTATCTAATAAAGAGAGAATATGCTAATTGACTATCACATCCTCACAAAAGATGGCAACATCCACAGCCAATCAGGAGGGAATATGCTAATTGACTGCCATGCCTTCAAAGATGGTGCCACTGAGAGCCACATGATGACAGTGCCCAGTCCCCTCAGCCCTCTGGGATGGCAGGCGTGTGGCATGACTGGGCCTGACCCATGTGTGTGCCTCTGGAATCCCCCAGTCCTCTCAGGCCCCCAGCCGCTCAGGGCTGGCCTGAGATGCAGGTAAGCCTCAGATATCAGCTTTCCAGCCACTCAGGGCCTATCCGAATTGCAGGCAAGCTTCAGATGTCTGCTACCCATGCACCCAGGGCCAGTCTGAGGCACAGGCAAGCTTCAGATGGCAGCTGCACAGCCACCCATGGCCAGTCTGGTGCGCAGGTCAGCCTCATTTTGAGGCTGTCCAGCTGATGCCCAAGGAACAGGCAAGCCTCAGAGGGCAGCTTCCCAGCCTCCCTGAGCCACCTGAGGCTCAGGTAACCAGGGCTGGTCGAGGCTTGCGCTGTCAGCAGTGGCAGCAGCAGAGACGTGATGGAGGCATAGCCTTCCCCTGATTGTTGGGTCACCTCTCACCCCTGAGGGCTCCCAGACTGTGAGAGGGGGCAGGTTGGACTGAGAGAACCCCCTCCAGTGAATGAATTTTCATGTACTGTGCCTCTAGTTAATTATAAGGTGCTATAGCAAATATTTATAGTCACAGAAACAGTTTCCAATGCTAAATAAATATAGCATATTATATTAAATATACACATATCCTATATAATAAAGAGGTAATATGAAAATTGACCATCATTTCAACATACAAGATGGCCGTCCCCATGTGGACACAAGATGGCTGCCACAAGATAGCCAGCAGGGGAGGGAATATGTGGGGGACCAGGCCTGCAGGGGAGGGCAGTTGGGGGTGACCAGGCTGGTAGGAGAGGGCATTTGTGGGTGATCAGGCAAGCAGGGGAGGGAAGTTGGGAGGAACCAGGTCTGAAGGGGAGGAAAGCTGGGGGTGGGGGGGAAGGGGGATGGCCTACAGGGGAGAGCAATTGGGGGTGACCAGGCCAGCAGGGGAAGACAGTTAGGGGCAATCGGGCCAGCAGGTGAGCAGTTAGGCATCAATCAGGCTGGCAGGGGAGTGGTTAAGGTGTGATCAGGTTGGCAGGCAGAAGCGGTTAGGGGCAATCAGGTAGGCAGGCAGGTGAGTGGTTGGGAACCAGCAGTCCTGGATTGTGAGAGGGATGTCCAACTGCCAATTTAGACCTGATCCCACTGGACATCCCTCTGGGGTTCCAGGATTTTAGGCTGGGCTAAGGGACACACACACACATCCCCACACGAATTTCGTGCACTGAGCCTCTAGTATGTATATATGCATGATATGTATTTTCGGAAAGAGAAAATGATTCTGAAGTAATAATCACCTCTTTTTATTCCATGTGCTCAGCATTCTATATTTTATCTTTATTTTTCCATTTAAATTCTTTATTGCTTAAAGTATTACATAAGTCACCTATTCGCCCCATTGACGACTCCCCTTTCATTTTACAGATAAGAAAAGTTCATATGGATATGATCTTTAGCTCATAATTGTCCTGCAGATCAATCTTTGTATTTGCATTTAACAATCATGTTTCTTGGTTAAATCAATGCTGGTTTTATTTTCAGATCTGGCTTCTTACTCTGCCTAAAGATATGGTTTTATTAGCATATGGTATTTCTTTCAAGGAATTTAAAGCATTAACTTTACAAGGTGATTGAAAAAGGTGTGTTGATAAATGGCTGCTTTATACATGAATATATGTCTGTGAACAACTCCTTACTGAAAAGCCCAACTGTTCTTCATCCAATGGGTACTTAGACTCATATTTCCTGTTTATAACTATATTCACTCAAGGGAGAGCTACTGGAAATGAGACTTCGTCACTCTCTTGGTTAATCTGTGATGCATGATCATCCTCTGTTACTAAAGCTACATAAGAGAGAGAATTATTTTAAATTTTGACCTTAAAAAACTTCTGCTTGTCTGTACAAGAATGGACATTACCTCAATTAGTTTTCCATGCTTTAATTTTGGCAGGGCTAAGGAACAACATTAATTGATTTGAGGACAAAAGACTCATGTCTCTTTATAATGACCGTTACCCAAATCTGGAAATCCTTGGTACAGCCTTAGCAATGCAGTTCTAAAAAGTAGCTTCATTTAGACCGAAAATAACACGTAATAATCAATATGTAACCAAGGCACTGAGACTCAAATGCAGTCTAAGCCAGAAGCATTCACTTATTAGGCCCTATGAGATGGATTACAGATCAAACTTTGAGAATGTAATTTAATGCTCCTTATTTTCCTTCAAAAAAAATGTAGTCAAAATGTTTTCCCTCTCCTAGAGCTTTGTCAGGTACATGCTGTGCAGGTCTTGTCAAAAGGACATGTCACACAGTTAAACTCATTTCCTGCCTAGGTCAGTCCTAAGATCCCAGTCCCTTTCTCCCTGATGTTTGCACTTTCTGCCAATTCCTTGTAGTAACCTCACCCTTCATCTTTCAGAGAAAAGAAACAAACAATCCCATTTATCAATTATTTAATAGTAACCAGTACTGCTGACTATTGTTTGCCTTCTTGTGACCATCCATTCACCACTCTGGTGACATGATAATACGTAATTTGCCTCGGACCACACATCAGGCGCCTTCAGATGTGATTAATTATCACTCAGAGGTAACAGACCACACACAATGGCCTGAGGAAGTGAAGACAGAGGGTTCAAGATGAAGTTCAATCTTGTAAGGCTAGCTCCACATAACTAAATTGATGACCGAGTTCTTCTTTCCCCTTTGTCTGCAGGTTGTCTCAGATTTCAAGGTTAATGTCAATTGAGGCCTAAGTGAAGAATAGCTATGGCTGATAGCCCAAAACTGTGAAAAAAACTAAACAAGCTACTAGAACTTGTCAAAATACACATATTCACAGTGGATCATCACTGCTGGAATTCCAAGGATTTTTAATATCCTTAGGAAAAATACCTTGAATTTCATAGATAATCGATTTGAATTTATTCATGGTTGTTTATGCAGTCAGTTAGAAAGGATTTATTGAGTGTCTATGGGTTCAGTATGTCCAAAGCTTCACAGAGAGGAGGAGAAGGGGAACAATTAGTATTATAAAACAGCAAGACAACAAGCTACATAGAAATCCAAAGATACTTCTGAGGGAGGTTTCAAATAGAATTCTAAGCCAAAGAATATTTTTCCTCTACCTATAATATATATACTAACAGTGATAATAATAACTAACACTATTGACAAAAATTAGAGTATTTGCAAGTTTAATAATTTTTAAAGGTCTCAAAATGAGCATACCAAAGAATGCAAAAAAGCTTATGGTTTTTAAAGGACTAGAACATTCACTTTGTCTAGAATCTGGATAAAAGTTCCCAGGAAATAGGGTTTCCTGCTTCAGTTTCTTTAATTGTGAGACAAAAGAACTAAATGAGATAATGTGTGAGTAGCACCCAATAACATAAATAGCAATAGCACACAGTAAGCCTGTGTAAGTAGGTGGTCCCTACTGCAGATGAACAGTTTGCTCTAGGCATAGAACAGCTTCTGTAGCCTTAGTAACAGGATGATCATGCACTGCAGATTAAATTGAGAAAATCAAAGTTTCCACTTTTAAAAATATAAAAAAACTAAGCTGATAAATAGCCTAATTGATATATCTAGGCCAGTGGACTCAGTTAGGGGCAATTTGGAGACATTTTTGGTTATCACAACTTGGGGGAGATAATACTGGCATCTAGTGGGTCAAGGCTAGGGATGCTGCTAAACATCCTATAAGGCACAGGTCAGCCCCCAGAGCAAAATATCATCTGGCCTAAAATGTATATACTGCTGAGTGTAAAAACCCTAGTCTAAGTAGATGGACATAAATTAGGATATCAATTTTGCTATTGCTCTAATAGAACCAATGAGGATGTCAGATGTAGTAGTGGTTTTTCCTTAATATAGATTCTTTTGACAGAAAAAAAACAAATGGAGCTGGATATCATATCATGCTTCTCTGATACAGTGTCTCCCTAGAAAGTTAAAGAAACATAAAAAAGGTAGAAGTGATTTTAGAACAGCATCTTGGTAGGATAAAAATGGAAGGATTTTCTCAAATAGAGAATTAGGACCCAATAATGAAACATTAAACAATTTTCTAGGCCCGAAGACAAGACAATGGGGTTATTCTGGCATTGGGCACTTGTAAGTGGACTAGATTTTTAAAAGTATTTCCACAGATATAGCTCTTGGTCATTTAAAATTTAATAGACTAGAAAGACTGAACTTAAAACTCAATGGATTTGATTAGAGTGAGATTTATTGAAGGACAAAAAAGGCTTCAATCAGGGAATGGTGGCTACTTTGCATTATGAAGCTTTCATTTATTTATATAGATGCACACATACAAAGATACTAAATACAGGAGAGAACTGTTGATCCAAATATTAAATATTATAACTTCAGTATGTTAATAAAAGGTGGCATTTGGGGGACATCAGCCTGATGGTGAAAACTAGAGTAGCTAATATTCGTTTATAGACAAAGATTTTCCATATCCTTAGGAAAAGCCATCTGAACAGCAAAAAATGGATGAAATAAAAAGAGAATTGTAACATGCTTGTGCATAACATTTTACAATGTACAAAATACTCTGACATTATTTATTTATAGAATAATGTGGGGGAAAAACTAATTATTTTCATAATGACTGTTTACTCCCAAGTGTCCAAAATAGTTGGCTTCTGATAACAGATCTTCATTGAATTACTGAGTGAATGTGTGGATTCTAAGAGCTCAAGTGGCAGTAATTATAGTCTAAACCATCTAACTCACTAATGGTAGTGAGAAATAGATGGAAGACATAACCTAACTCTGAAGACACTCTATCATACCACAAACATAATGCATTGGGAAATAATAAGTGGATAATTCTAGCTGCTGAAATTCACAGGGAGCTATATAAACCCAGTAAATCACTGGTAGAGGCTGTAAACTTGCCAGCAAATCAATTACAATATCTTTGTGATTTCTTTCTGTTTGTAACTAAAATAACAACACTGGGGATTTGAAACATAAGCCATCATTGATTGCTTAAAATCAGTTCTTAAGGTGGTGAAAGACACCCTAGTTACCATTCATTAGCAAGGCCTTTACTATATCATTTAAAGTATGCATTGGTTAAATGGGAAAAAGGATTCTCTCTATATAAACACAATAATGCTAACCCATTATCAGTAAGACATGCATTTTTAGCTCTTTTTCTAGTAGTTAAGATGTGTTTGTATTAAGTTATATATTCTTGTCTAGCTTCGAGATACAACAGGACTGAGAAAATTATTTATGATCCAGTTTATCTTTTCATCATACATAATTAATAAATAGATGGTTAAAACTCTGGCAAATCCCTGCATTTCCTTTTAGTAACTAGGATATGCTTAAGAGTAATTGAAAATGATTTCAATACTTGGATATGTAATGTTACTTCTTAGGATCATTGAATCTTAAAGTTAAGCAAAGCTTTAATATCTAGTACTATCTTACATTTGCAAATTAAAACGCTAAGATTCAGGGAAGTTAAGAGATTTATCCAAGTTCACAGGGCTAATGTAGTGGCTTGTCAGGTTTTAGAATTCAGCGTTCCAAGCTACCAATTCAGTGATCTTTCCATTATGTCATACTGCCCTAAGGTCACACTTGATTCTACTACTACCTGTGCAACAACAACAAAAATCTCATACCAGCTTAGCAAGAGCATTAGTATAGAGGTGCTCTGTGAAATTCTTTGAATCTGCCTGCAAGAGATAAGACTTTCAAGTTCATGTCAGCTGCTTACACCATCCCAGAATTATGGGTTCTTTCATTGCCATACAATGAAAGAATGCATGGAGAGCCAAGTATGCATTTATACCCCATCATTAAAATTTGTACATTGTGTGTCCTGGAGATGTTCACATTTTCAAAGCTGACTCGAAGGTATAGACTTAAGCAGAATGCTTTCTACTAATCAAATAGCACATGAACTAATTTTTAAAAATCAGATCTAGAATATCCTTTCGTAAGCATGTCTCTAATAATCATATTTCCATAAGCTGATTTTTAGTCTAAAACCCATTTTATGTGTCTAAGAATATACTTGTACTAGATTTTGACATTTCACTATGTAAGACCAAAATGTGAACATGACTGTGAGGTGAACAAACTGAATTTGGACAGCCTAATGCGAATTAAGAGAAAAATCACACAGATAAGGACACCTTTAGTAATGTTTGAAATTCATGGCAAACTGAGTGTGATTTGGGCAGATATGTGAATGCAGTCTAAGGCACATGGTCGGCAAACCGCGAGCCACTTGCGGCTCTTTGGCCCGTTGAGTGTGGCTCTTCCACAAAATACCACGGCCTGGGTGAGTCTATTTTGAAGAAGCAGCGTTAGAAGAAATTTAAGTTTAAGATTTTTGGTTCTCAGAAGACATTTAAATCGTTGTACTGTTGATATTTGGCTCTGTTGACTAATGAGTTTGCCGACCACTGGCCTAAGGGAAAGATTACAGCAGAAATGGTAATGACTGTGACGGGGGCTGTGACGGGGGATAAGATGAGAGTGTAAAAGATTATATCAATTACCTCAATTATTCACTTCTACCTGTATCTTTACCTTTTGTCATGTAACTTTGCAGTCCTTTCTAACATAGGTGGGACATAATTCCTAACCCATAGGGTTAGTCATGATGACATGC
This sequence comes from Pipistrellus hanaki, assembly GCF_964339955.1. NCBI lineage: Eukaryota > Metazoa > Chordata > Mammalia > Chiroptera > Vespertilionidae > Pipistrellus > Pipistrellus hanaki. The sequence goes on from NC_140524.1 coordinate 94,371,013, forward strand.
ATTAACCAATAGGATTAGTAAATATGATAGAGTCTTGAAAAGTGCTTGCACAACTGGCCTCATTCATTCTGTGCTCCCCATGAGAAGGATACACCTTTGGTGCTCCCAAGACAAGATGAAAGGCATGTGAATCAGAGCTGCTGCGCTAAGGTACTCTGGACTGCCCAGCCTAGAGCAAAGGCCATCCAACACAAGGGTGTATGTGCTATAGTAAGTAATGAGTGGCGTGTGCCACTGAGTGTTAGGGTAGTTTGTTATGCAACAACAGATGCCCAATATAGACAGTGTGGTGTCTCATGACTTGGGGTTATCTATCTATTTATATAAGAATGTCAGGAAGTGCAGAGGTTCTTGAATAGCAGAACAGCTCTCCAAATGAGGTTACTCACAAACTCTAAGCAAGTTACCATGACTATTTTTCATAGCAAACAAGTTGAATTTGGGACTGGTGACTGGTAAAGGGTGTTTGAGGAACTGGTGCTAATCTCATTGGAGAGGTTTATGAGGGCGAGGGTTGGAATAGGGGGTTTCTCTCCTGAAGTCGCATAGATTGGCACAGGGAAGATTAGACTAACAGTTGGTGAAAAACAAACGGAACAGGAAGCTCTCAAAGCAAAGATTTGTGTGTGTGTGTGTGTGTGTGTGTGTGTGTGTGTGTGTGTGTGTGTATTGGGGGCAGGGAGAAATTCAGGCAGCCCCTAAAAAGAGTAGGCACAAACAGTATGAATGGGTGTATCTAGGAGGGTGACAAATGGTTGCCTATATGAAAAGAATTGTTGGTGAGGCTTGTACGACAGAGTAGCATAGGAAACTGATACTTTTTTCTTCTCTATAGGTTATAGAGTAGAAATTATAAAATAAAGTAGAAATTATAGCTGAGAACAAGCCTTATTTATAACGAAAATAAATTTTTCCAATGGAATTTTAAAAATTCTTAGTTCTTGGCTCAAAGATTCAATGTGTTGAAGAGGTTGTGGAGACAAAGGAACCCTCATTCACTGTTGGTGGGGATGTAAACTGGTGCAGCCACTATGGAAAACAGCACGCAAGTTCATCAAAAAATTAAGAAGCGAGTTACCATATGACCTAGCAAGCCCTTTTCTAGGTGTCTCACTGAAAATTTGAAAACATTTATTCATACCTTTATGTTTATTGCATATATACCTTTGTGCATCACTCACAGTGGCCAAGACATGGAAATAACCAGTGTTCTTTGACAGGTTGCATAAAGCAGATTACATAAGGCTGGAGAGGGGAAAGGGGATAAATGGTGATAGAAAGAGACACGACTTGGGGTGGTAAACGCACAATACAATATAGAGATGATGTGTTATAAAATTGTGCATCTTAAACCCATATAGTTTTATTAACATGAATGTAACCCCAATGAGTTCAATTAAAAATTAAATTAAAAACTTTAAAAAAAGATGTACATATATGCAATGGGATACTACTTAGCCATAAGAAAAGACGAAATACTGCCATTTCCAACAGTATGAACGGATCTTATGTCTATCATGCTAAGCAAAGTAAGTGAGATGAAAAAAATTAAAAACTGTATGATTTCACTCATATGTGATACAAAACTGAAAGCAACACTGACATTTTAAAATAATAGTTGAGCCGAAACCGGTTTGGCTCAATGGATAAAGCGTCGGCCTGCGGACTGAAAGGTCCCGGGTTCAATTCCGGTCAGGGGCATGTACGTTGGTTGCCAGCACATCCCCGGTGGGGGGTGTGCAGGAGGCAGCTGGTCGATGTTTCTCTCTCATCGACGTTTCTGGCTCTCTATCTCTCTCCCTTCCTCTCTGTACAAAATCAATAAAATATATTTAAAAAATAAAATAAAATAAAATAATAGTTGAATGGTCCTCCATTTGGATTTGTCTGGTATGTTCTAATGATTATATTTAGATTGTGTGTTTTTTGACAGGAACACCACAAAAGTAATGTTGTGCCTTTCTCATACATCCCGCCATGATGTATATGATGTTATTTTGTTCCCTTATTAGTGATTAGAGAATATCTTCACAAGAAAAAAAAGATCTAGGAAAAGTGAGCTTACTCAATTCGGTGCTTTTTCATAAGTAAGCAAGTCATGAGTTGATTTGACCCAAACACAGAATTTTCTTTGAAAATAAAAAGGCAGTCCCTTGACAACATAACCAATTGAACGTCACTTTTATTGACATGAGCTGAGAATTCCGAAATCAGATTTAAATTATGTTGACAATTAATATGCAGGATGATATAGCCTGTCAAAAGCCTAGATGGAACTTAGCTGGTGGTCAGAGGATATTGCTTTGCAGTCAGTATGCTTGGGAATTACGTGCATCAGAAGGAAAGTGGACCACCTCATGAGACTGCATATTGGGTCTTTGCAAAGGGTGAGCTGTAAAGTGCTTTCCTGCAGCTCAAAGAAATGAAAAGGATGAGATTCATTTTTATCTCATTTTGCTTCCATCTGATTCTGTTCTGCTAGCAAAGTACTTGAAGTAAAGCATCTATTAATCTTGGAACAACCACTGAATTTAATTACCATGCCTAATGTTAGCTTGTACAAAGTGTTATAGGGATATGTTTTCTTCCATAAGAAGTACAGTACAATATGTTCTTCTATTTCAAATCCAGTTCACTTAATTCCAGTGCTTTGACAAGGAAAAAGCAGTACCGCTTCCGACCTTCATAGTCAGGCAGCTCACTCGCTCAACTACACACCTGAAAAAAAATCCCATCCTAATTGCCTTCGTCACGACATGCTGCAATATAGAACTGTTTCTGTTTGTCACCCCAAAAAATATAACTGGGAAAGCATGAATAATGATTGCATTCCAAGAGACCATGATGAATGTTATTAGTGTATAAAGCATATTGCATGGATTCACCAGAGATCTTTTTTTCTGAGTTCACATTTGTTCTGCAAAGCCATCATTTTAAACTGCTCATAGAGTGCTGCTGAATGGAACATTCCATTTCCTTGTATGGCTACTACCTTTTTGGGTGGGGTGACTGGCAGGTATTAATCGCTATATGCTATGATGGGAATCTACCCAAAGTTTATACTTCTCCGCAGATTTTTAGGAAAGGCGAGTAAGGCAAAAACGGAAAGTCATATCGATTCTCTCTGTAGGTCTCTTGAATTAAGAGGCCATTTAAAACTGGAAGGTTATTTGATGGGATGTTGGGTAATTGGATATAGGGTCAGCATGTACTTTAAAAACAACACTATTAACAACTGTGAAATGATAACCCTCCATCTTTGCAAAGGAGTGAAGGAAAGGAATTTAACTATAGTCACAATACTGTGCGTTAGATCTCCAGAATTTATTCATCTTCTAACTGCAAGTTTGTACTCTATGGCCAACATCTCTGTGATTCCCCCACCTCCCAACCCCTGGTAATCACAAATGCTACACTATTACTCATATTGAAATACATAAGTATATCAAATAAATGCATTGTACACCTCAATTTATACATTGCTATATGTCAGTTATATCACAATGAAAATTTAAAGTATAGAAAAAGGTATTTAGGTTGTGTATTTTAAAACCTCAGCAACACTAACATGAACTTATTAGGATGTCAAATAGTATATTTTCTCCGGAGAGTCTAAGAAGGGGAAGATGACTTGCTCTCATACTTAAGCTGCTAGTCAGAGTTGGGCTAGGAAGCATCTTAAAGTTTTTGAACCCTTGAGACAGACATAGTCATGCCAACAAGGTGATCTTATGAAGTCAAGTCAGAAATAGTTATTTCAAAGAAGTGTCACAACCTGTGTTCACCATTATCCATACTATAATTTTCTGTCATATTTAAACTCTGATCATTATTAAAACTGATTTTATATTATAATAATATAAACCATTGCTCAGTTTTTCTCTTCTCCAAAAGAATCACACACACACACACACACACACACACACACACAGTAAAGCTTTCAAATGTGACAATAAACAATAAAAAATAAGAATAAGCCTATACTTGAATTATGATGACAATCCTATATATTTTTGCAATTATATTTTTGTTATTTAAATTCTCAATCCCTCCCTAATATATCTCTTGATTATGCTTCCTTCCCAGTCCTATAGGACTAGGGGCAAGGCTGTGCGCACCCCCATTTTTTCCTTTGGCTGATTGGGCATTTATTGCAAACAGAGCATCTGAGGTATAAAAAGCCGACCCAGACCCATGCCTGCCCCTGGCTGTGGATGGGGCAGTCTTTCCTCACCTAATCCCAGGCCCCCAACTCCGAGGTAGCTGCATCTTAAGCCCCCACAGTACAACTCCCCGGGCTTGTGAATTCCTATGTAGATCCAAGCCTGAAGGGGAAGAAGAAAGAAGAAATGCAGCTGCAGTGGAAAATGCCCATATTCCCAACAAACATTTCAGCCTCTGAGGAAAGGCACCTTTCTGCCTATCCATTCCAGTAGCAGTGAGGACAGAGCGGCTGGCTACCAGGTGGGTGGGTCATTGCTGCTCCAGGCAGTCACCCCCTGGGCTGCCAGTTCAGCCAGCACGTTCTGCTGGTAGTTGGGGTCAGGGTAGCTATGGCCTGTCACGTTGTGGTACACCTCTGTCTTATGGTGGATCACATTCCACACTGCCATGTCAGTCTCGTTGTGGTGTTGGGCATTTCCATTGTGAAGATAGGCCACATTGAGCAGCTCTAGAACCTGAGGCCCTGAGCATTGTCCAGAAGGTAGCACTGGCAGGGAAACCCTCTAGTAGTGAATGGCTTCCTTAGTTTAGGGTGGCTCAGGACCATGAATGCCATAAGGAATATTGTAAACTATGAGTATTCCAAGCTACTTCTTGTGTAACACGTGTGGAGACTCTGAGAGCAAATCATGAGCTTTCTCAGACAGAATCTCTGTGATTATTCTAATTGGGGTATCAAGCTGTGTCTGCTGAGGCCCCAACTACTGTGAAAAAACAATCAAGGAGAGGATCTCCTACTCATCTATTTTATTCTCTTATATAGTTCCCTTATTTTCAGTCTTAGAAACTCATTTCCATGGCAGAATATCCCATCATTTTGTTCTGGGGAATTTGAAGAGCAGATGGAAGGATGGAACCCATAGTTTTTTTTCCCCCCTTTTGAGATTTTGTACATATATGAAAAGCAGAGAATCCCCAGCAGCTATAATATAATCTATTAAAGCTCATTACACTATTAGAAGAGTAAATAGGAAATTTCCTGTGGGTAGGCTCAGTCTCTTGCTCCTATCCCCTGAATAATTTAGTGCTGTGTCCTTTACTTGGTAAACACTTAGCCAATAGATTAAGTGTGTGAGTAAATAAAGATTGGGTGAATGAACAAACAAATTAATGAAAAATATCATTGAAAAAGTTAAAGAACAGGAAACCAAAAATAACCTTGAAAGTGAACTTGTGCCTGGCCAGCGTGGCTCAGTGATTGAGCATCATCGACCTATGAATCAGGAGGTCATGGTTCAATTTCTGGTCAGGGCACATTTCCAGGTTGCAGGCAGGATCCCCAGTGTAGGGAGTACAAAAGGCAGCCAATCAATGATTCTCTCTCATCTTTGATATTTCTACCTCTCTGCCCCCCCACTCTTCCTCTCTGAAACCAATAAAAATATATTTAAAAAAAGAAAATGGGACTTGAAGGAAGGAATTATGCCATTCCTCTATTTTTATTTATATTTGGTCAGTCTAGGTAATATTATTATCATTAACATGAAACTTATCTATAATCTAAAAATAAAAATGAATGACTTTTTGTAAAGTCTTTCTTTCCATAACCACACAGGAAAAAATCATGACTACTCAGGAAATGATGAATAAGAAATAGAAACAACCTAAGAGCTTCTATCCAATGCCATATCCGAAATGTATTGCAGTAAAACAAAAATAAATTACTATTTCCAAAATAAATAATTACTATTTCCTGAAATAAGGGATGAATATGTAATTTTTATTTTTTCCCAAATAAATGAAGAGCAAAAGATAGTAGGAAATGGAAAGGTAATGAGGCAGGAAGAACATGTTCCTATAGAGAAAGTATTTCTTCCTCCATAACAAATGTGTCTGTGTTTTAAGTCATGTTACTAGTCTTCCTACCCTGAACAGTTGCCCAGTCATTTGAAAGCATATGAGCAATGTTGTCCTATTTTGCTCTTACAAATCATGGTCTTCCAAGTTATTTATTAACTATAAAAGGAATGATGGCAACTTTATAAGAGGAAAACCCAACAGACACTACTTTAGCCAAGTGACCAAGGTTAACATCAGTAACAGGACATATTGACATTATAAAACCTTTGATGTGAAACATTGAGAAGGAAACACCATAACCCTGTGGCATTTTTGCCAAAAATTCTAACCTCAATCTAATCATGAGAAAGCCTCAGACAAATACAGATTGAGGGACATTTTACAATATAACTGATCAATACTTTCAAAAGTGTCAAGGTCTTGAAAGAGAAGGAAATACTGAGGAAATGTTACAGATTAGAGGAGACTAAGGAGAAAGAACTGTTTAATATGTGAAACTCTGGATTGAATTATAGACCACAAAAAGAGCTTTAGTAGAAACACTGGTAAAATTTGAATACGGTCTGCAGCTTAGTTAGTATTATATCAATGTTTTGGTAATTATGGCATGGTTATATAAGATATTAACATTAGGGAAAGCTGGTTAAGGGCTATATGGCAATGCTTTACTATTTTTTCACTTTTTCTGTAAATCTAATATTAGCTCAAAATATAAAATTTTTTAAAAAGTTAAAAATCAGATGGTACCACAATATTAGTGGACATTAAGGACACATTGTAGAGTGGCCCAGATGTTATTAGTCAGGATGATGTGACTTAAACGTTGCAACCATGTGTAATTTATCTTTATCCAGTCTTAACAAATGGTATCCACCATTAATATCACTCCATATTCAGTCTGCTAGGTGCTATAGTGCTCACTGTCATTATACTGTCTGATTTTAGTCATTTAAATTGGTTTCATTACATTAGGTTTTTTTTAAACCAAAGAAAAAGCTCAAAATTTTTTGAAAGCACTGCCATCTGCTCCTATACAGTGCTATATTTTCTTTTATCTGATATTCACTACCAGACCAAAAATATGTTTCTTATCATCATGTCATTCTAACTTCAGTGGTAAGTAAGCAAACCACTTATCAAAATAATGCTCCAATATTTTTGGTATTTAAGTGTGAGAAATCAGTTAGTCTGACTCCACATAAAAACAAAGCACACCTCACAACCCGCCTTCCCCCAATTTGTCTCATCTTCATTCTCTGGGAATAGAATTTTTGGAAGCAGTTCTCACCACAATGTGGAAAATACATCTAATTTCCAATGATCAGTTGCCAGATAGTTAAGGGCTTATTCTGTCAGAACTGTCTCATTTTTACAAGAGCAATTAAGTCTTTACCAGCTTGAGGCTAACATTCTTCAAATTGATTCAGATGCAAAAGCTGAAGTGAAATTCAAACTAAGCAAGAAGCGATTTTCATCTGGACTCTTACTACATGAAGTTAATCATAACATGTATATGAAAATTCTTAACTATTTTTAAAGCTATAATACACTTTTCAGATATATATGTTATACACAGTTGTTTATATAATATAGTTGGTTGCAGTTGTAAGCAGCCAAACATCAACTTATCTTGAGCAAAGTTAGGCTCTCATTTTTAGTATGAAAGTATATAAACTTTGAATCTTAATTATGAATCTGTTCATTTTGGTGGCCGTTGGTATGTCAATACCAATGAGCTAAAACCTAATATATAGGAGTTGGGAAATAAATAATATAAAGGAAATAGGGTTATTAGATATAGAATACCTTTGAGAGATTTACTTCACTAGGTTGATAAGAATGACATGGCAGATGGAGAAAATGATTGTTCTGGAATTAGGAACTTGCTGATAAATATGGAGGAGCTTTGAGGGGAGGTAACAAGGACACACATGGTAGACTGAGCCCTCATTGAGGTGGAGGAAACCTGTCTCTGAAGTGGAAGGGAGGAGAGAAGTTGAAGGTGGATGAAAATTCAGAAAAAGTATAGGTGGAGTGCAGGAAAGCTGAAGTTAACAGCATGTAATTTCTGTTCTTTTCCAGCAAAGTCAGATAATAGTGGATGTGTTGGGAAGACAATGGAAGCAAGAAAGGAGGAGTTTGGGGCTTTAGGGAAATGGACTCAGCACTGTGGAGACTGGCATTGATATTAGTGAAAGGTTCCTGGAAAACAAAGAATGGGTAGCCCATGTTAATTTGTAGTACAATCATTACCTAAGCTTTGAGGTTTACTCTAGCCACCCTGGGCATATTAGTTGTGATTTTTTTCTATAATTCCATTATTTCTTTTCCAGTGAATTTTAAGCAGGTTTACATTTATTCTAAGAAATAGCCACTGGCAATTTTTCTGCAATTGAGTCCATTCCAATCCACTTTTTTCTCTAATTGAGTCCCTTCTAGTCCATTTTATAATCGTCCCTATCTTTGTGCTTATTCCAGCTTCCCTGGTGTTGGCTATACCCCTAATTTCTTCCCTGTCAAGAATTGTATAAATGTGCTATTTTAACCTTGTTCTACATTCATGAAAACAGGGAATTTTTCTTTTCTTCTCTCCTATAAACAAAGAATAGGCCTCCCAATGATTTTTTAATTGAGGTAAAATTGGTATATAGTATCATATTAGTTTAAGGCAGTGGTCAGCAAACCGCGGCTCTTTGGCCCCTTGAGTGTGGTTCTTCCACAAAATACCATGGCCTGGGCGAGTCTATTTTGAAGAAGTGGCATTAGAAGTTTAAATTTAAAATTTTTGGTTCTCAAAAGAAATCTCAATCCTTGTACTGTTGATATTTGGCTTTGTTGTCTAATGAGTTTGCCGACCACTGGTTTAAGGCATAGGGCATAATAATTGGATATTTGCATCCAGTACAAAGTGATCATCACAATAAGTCTAGTTATAATTCATCACCATAATAATTACTCCCATTACCCATTTCACTCATCTTAAACCCTTTTTCCTTTTATAACCTTTTTAATTTTTTTTTTAATCCTCACCCAAGGATATTTTTCCATTGATTTTTTAGAGAGAGTGGTAGGGAGGGGGAGAGACAAGGGAGAAAGAAGCATCAATATGAGAGAGATACATTGATTGGTTGCCTTCCACACGTGCCCAACCAGGTCCGGAGATTGAGCCTGCAACCAAGTACATGCCCTTGACAGGAATCAAACCCAGGACCCCTCAATTCTTGGGCTGACACTCTATCCACTGAGTCAAACTAGCTAGGGCTCCTTTGATAACAATCAATCTATTCTCTGTATCTATGAGTTTTGTCTTATTTTTTTCGTTTTATTTTTGAGATTCCACATATAAATGAAATCATATTGTATCTGTCTTTGTATGACTTATTTCACATAGCACAATACACTCAGTGTCCATCTATGTTGTCACAAATGGAAAGAGTAGTATTCCATTATAAATGCCACTTCTTTATTCATTCATCCATCGAAGGACACTTACTAGTAGGTTGTTTTCATGTCTTGGCTGTTGTAAATAATGCTGCAATGAACATAGGGGTGCATATATCTTTCAAATTAGTGTTTTTCTTTTCTGCACATAAATACCCAGAAGTGGAATAGCTGGATCCTATGATTTTAAAGAATGTTTAACAGACTGTGGGTTGCCAAAGGTGAGAGGTATTGGGGATCAGGTGGGTACTTGAAATATCAGGGGAATCACTTTATAAAGTATATGATTATTTAATCACTATGCTGTACACCTGAAACTAATAAATAATGATATTGAATATAAACTATAACTGAAAAATAAAATTTATTTTTTTAGAAAATAAGTGATTAAAAGTGAATTTTGTTCATGGAAGACATATAACCTGGCAATGAATGTTGAAGATGGGATGGGTTCGGGCTGGGAATAGATGAATAGTCAAATATGAAGAAATAAATAAATAAACACCTAAGAATAAATTTAACCAAGGATATAAAAGACCTGTATTCATAAAATTATAAGACACTGAGGAAAGAAATTTAAGAATATACAAATAAGTAAAAGCACATATAGTGTGCATGTATAGGAATAATTCACATAATTAAAATGTCCCTACTACCCAAAGCAATCTATACATTCAACACAATCACTATCAAGATATCAATGGTGTATTTCACAGAACTAGGACAAAAAAATCCAAAAATTTATATTGAAAAGACCCCAAATAGCAATAGAAATCTTGAGAAAGAAAGACAAAGTTGGAAGAATCATGCTACCTGATATCAAACTATACTATACGGCCATAATAATCTAAACAACATGGTACTAGCATTAAAAAAGACAAAAAGTCAATGGGACAAAAAAGAGAACTCAGAAGTAAACTCATGCCTTTATGGTCAATTAATAATATTTGACAAAGGAGGCAAGAACACATACAATGGGATAAAGACAGTCTATTCAGTAAAAGATATTGGACAGATATGTGCCAAAAAAAGTAAAACTAGACCACCTTCTTATACCATACAAAAGAATAAACTTAAGGCAAAGAAGCCAAGATGGCAGCATAGGTAAACACCTAAACTGCTGCCTCGCGCAACAATTTCAAAACTACAACTAAAAGACAAAATGTCTATCACCCAGAACCATGGGAAAGCTGGATGAGTGCAAGTTCTATAACTAGAAGGAAAGAGAAAAGAGCATTGAGATGTGTATATAAGTGCTAAAAAGCTGAGGTACGGAGGTGTGCGAATTGGGCTGGCAGCAGGTGTCTGGGTGCGCTGCTTCTTTCAACCCAAAGGGAGACACGCTCTTGATTACTCTGAACTCCAGTTTCCGGGGAGACGCTGGGAACCCAAACTCCTATGGGGAGAAGCTGGACTGTCTGCCATCAGGTCGGAAAGTAAGGGTTGCTTTCTTGCAGACGTGTGCCCAGCAATCATTGTGTACTACCCTGGGGCATGGGACGCAGGAACTTGGAAATGCTGAGACCCAGAGACGACTAATTGGCAGCCATTGTTATTTGCCACGCCCTAGTCTAGTGACTCCCTGAGACCCTGCCTCACACAATCTACAAACCCACCCAAGCTCTACACAGTGGCTTTTGCATATAAATGGCCTGCCCTATCACATTTTAACCAAACAAACTGCAGCTCTTCTCAGACAGCTCCCAAACCTCCAAACCCCAAACAAAGAGGATAAAACTAGTTCTCACTATAGCTCCTGTTGGGTGGCCTCAGATAGTAGCTGACCTGCAACCCATTGGAGATCCAGAAGCTAGTGTCTCTAGTGGTGAGTGTGAGACTACATCAGATTATCAGATTTAAACTCCTCACATCCATAAATAACACATTCAAGAGGCAGACTCAGTGAGCACCAAAGCCCCACTGAAGCAAGTCCTGCTCCATATGCATGTCTGCAGTGTAGCAGTTCTTCCATTATAGACACAGCAGTTTCTCCAGGCCAATTGGCCTGGAGGTCAATTCCTCCCAGTGACATCAACAACTATCAAGACTTAACTACAAAAAGGCTGTACACACAGTCCACAAAAGTGTGCACCAAGAGTGTCCACCTCAGGTAACTGGGAGGCTGAACCACTGGGCCATATAGGACACCTAGCACACAAAGCTACCCTACCAACTCAGGGAAACAGCCAAAATGTAGAGAAAAAGAAACATATCACAAACTAAAGAAATGGAGGAAATGAAATTACTGGATATAGAGTTCAAAACTATATATAACTATACAGTGATAAGGTTTTTCAAGAATTTCCTAGAAAAGGTTGGCAAATTCAACAAGACCCTCAAGGATATGAAAAAGGACCAACTAGAAATTAAACATACACTGACTGAAATAAAAAAAATATTATACAGAGACCCAACAGCAGACTAGAGGATCACTAGAATCAAGTCAAAGATTTGAAATACAAAGAAGCAAAAAACACTCAAATGGGAAAGAAAAAAAAAAAGAATAAAAATATTTGAAGATAGTATAAGAAGCCTCTGGGACAACTTCAAGCATACCAACATCAGAATTATGGGGGTGCCAGAAGAAGAGAGAGAGCAAGATATTGAAAACCTATTTGAAGAAATAATGACTGAAAACTTCCCTCACCTGGTGAAAGAAATAGGCTTACAAGTCTAAGTGCACTGAATCCCAAAAAAAATGAATCCAAAGAGGACCACACCAAGACATATCATAATTAAAATGCCAAGGGTAAAAGACAAAGAGAGAACATTAAAAGCAGTAAGAGAAAAACAGTTAATTACCTACAAGGGAGCACCCATACGATTGTCAGCTGATTTCTCCTCAGAAACTATGCAGGCCAGACAGGAGTGGCAAGAAATATTCAAAGTGATGAATAGCAAGAACCTACAACCAAGATTACTCTACCAAGCAAAGTTATCATTCAGAATTGAAGGTCAGATAAAGAGCTTCACAGACAAGTAAAAGCTAAAGGAGTCCATCACCACCAAACCAATATTATATGAAATGCTTAAAGGTATTCTTTAAGAAATGGAAGAAAAAAGTAAAGATAAAAATTATAAACAAGAAATACATATCTATCAATAAGTGAATCTAAAAAATCAAGTGAATGAACAATCCGAGGAATAGAATAAACTGGTAAGTATAATAGAATTGGGCATATAAAGGGAGTGGACTGAAAATTCTCAGGGGAAAAGGGGTGTGGGGGGTATGGGAAGAGACTGGACAAAAATCGTACACCTGTGGATGAGGACAGTGCGGTGGGGGGGGGGGGGGGAGGTAAGGACAGAGGGTGGGGTGGGAACCGGCTGGAGGGGAGCTATGGGGGGAAAAGGGAGAAGCAATTGTAATAATCTGAACAATAAAGATTTATTAAATTTTAAAATGAATAAACTTAAATGGATTAAAGACTTAACATTTTAGACTTGAAACCATGAAAATCCTAGAAGAAAACAAACATAGGCAGCGAAATCAGACATTTCTTGTTGCAAAATATTTTCTGATATATCTCCTCAGGTGAAAACAAAAGAAAAACTAAATAAATGGAACTACATCAAACTAAAAAAAAAGTTTTACACAGCAAAGGAAACCATCAACAAAGTGAAAAGATAACCTACTGAATAGGAGAACATTTTCACCAATGATACATCTGATAAGGGGTTAACATCCAAATTTTATAAAGAACTGATAAAACTCAATATGAAAAAAACAATCCAATTTAAAAATGGGCAAAGGACCTGAATAGACACTTCTCCAAATAGTACATACAGATTGAAAAGATAGTCACTGTCACTAATCATCAGAGAAATGAAATTTAAAACCACAATGAGATATCACTTCATACCTGCCAGAATGACTACCATCAATAATTAACAAACAGCCAACAAGTGGGGACAAGGATGTGGAGAAGAGGGAACCCTTATACATTGTTGGTGGGAATGCAGACTGGTACAATTACTGTGGAAAGCAGTATAGAGTTTCCTTAAAAAATTTAAAATGTAGCTGCCATGTGACCCAGTGATTCCACTTTTGAGAATATATCCCAAGAAGTCTGAACCACTAATTCAAAAGAATATATGCACCCCTATATTCATAGCAGAATTATTTACAATAGCCAGTATTTGGAAACAACCCAAATATCCAGCAGTAGATGAGTGGATAAAAAAGCTGTGGTACATTTACACAATGGAATAGTACTCAACTATAGAAGGAGGAGTGGGGGGAGAAGAAAGAGGAGGAGGAAGATAAGGAGGAAGAAGGGAGAAAGGAGAAAATTGTGCCCTGGCTGGTGTGGCTCAGTTGGCTGGATGTCATCCCATGCACTGAAGGGTTACCAGTTTGATTCCTACCGTGTTTCCCTGAAAATAAAACATCCTCCGAAAATAAGACCTACTTACAGGTTTCCTTCTGAGTGAAATATAAGGCATCCCTCCGAAAATAAGCCCCCCCCCCTCCCAGAATGAAAATTAATTTACCGTAAACTGGTCGCTAGGGCCGCCCTTACTGGCATCTAGCAACCAGTGACATTATGCGGAATCCTGACGTCACTGCTGTGTGGAGGCGGAGCAGAGGTCAGAGTGAGCAATGAGCGCAGGGCGGGAGAGAGGAGACTTTCGCAGATGCATGTAGAAGAACAGGAGGATTAGAGAGGATGGGACTTGGTGAAGGTGGTGAGTGCTGGTCTGTCTCTGGTAATACTTCCTGATGCTCGCGGCCGCCCTCATGATGACTGAAGGTTCTCAGTCAGTGGCAGACCCTGCTCCAGCCCAGATCCAGGCCCCAGCAAGCCCAGTGACAGTCCCCAGACAGGCCCCAGAGGGTAAATGTCTGATAAAGGGGTAGGGGGGATGTCTGGTGAAGGTGTTCAGTGGCACAGGGGTGGGGTGAGGGGGATCACTTAAAATGACACAGGAGGGTCAGAGGGAGCAATCAAAATGACACAGGAGGATCAAAAGGGGTTACTAAAATGGTAATCCCCCCTCTGATTCTCCTGTGCCATTTTGATTTCCCCCTCTGATCCCCCCTGTGTCATTTTAAGTGATTCCCCTCTCCCCACCTTGATACCCCAATTCCTTTTTTTTTACCCCTAGAAATGAGCGCAAAAAGAAAAAGCTACTCCGTGGAGTACAAGAAAGGAATCGTGGAGGACTCTTGGGGCCAAAATCTTACTGCTTTCTGCAAAGAGAAGATGTTGAGTATCCGATTGGTCTGAAAATGGTGAGCAGAGTATGGTAACCTCATTGAACAAGTGGACAAGAGAAATGCTAAAAAGCGCAAGTGTGGATCAGGTTCGCAACCATTATTTTCTGAGCTGGAAGACCTGATCTGTGAATGGGTTGTTGACAGGAGAGCAGAGGCTTTGGTTGTGAATAGGGCTCAGATTTAAGAATTTGCCCTTGCAATGGCACCACAGTTTGACATAGCCTCCGGAGACTTCAAAGCATCACAACACTGGCTGGATAATTTCCTTCAGCGAAGTGAACTGTCTTTAAGAAGATCTACAACATTGTTTAGGTTGGAAGATACTCAAGTTATTAAGCGAGCACTTGCATTTAAGTCCTTTATTGATGATGCTGACTTCTCTAAATGCAATCTTTCTAACATGATTGCTATGGATGAAACTGCAGTGTTAATAGGCCAATCATCTCAAACAACAATTGAACACCGGGGTGCCTCCTTAGTGTACATTCCCTCCACTGCTTACAATAGTGCATGTGTTTCCTGTATTTTGGCAATTCGTCTGGATGGCACTAAAATCCCACCTTTAATCATTTCTAAGGGCAAGAAGGAAAAGATTGAATGTGTTTTGGGCGTTTTTATTCTTGAAACTGAAAAAGCCTGGGCAACACAAGCAGTTATAGGAAGTGGGTCAATTTAATGCTGCTGCTTGTTATGCAACTGAGCCAAAGAGGTCTGCTAGTCTGGGATGCAGCCAGCACTCACCACGCTAAAGACATAAAGACATTTCTTCACAAAAGAAAAATAGATCAGGTAATGATTCCCGCAGGAATGACAGCCTATCTCCAGACTCTTGATATTGCAATAAACAAGCCATTCAAAGACAATTTGCACATGGAAATTAATGACTACATTGAAAATAGAATGGAGAGAAATCAGCGTGGAAACTTTGTGAAACCTAAACTGCAAGAAGTTGTGACTTGGGTGAAGAATTCATGGGAGAAAATCACTGACAGTTGCATTGCAAATGCACTGTGAGCAGGCTACCTTGACAAGAAGCACTCATTTAAAGACAGTGCTATTGCTAAACATGAGAGATTTGGTCCACTGATTCTGAAAGAAATGGAGTCACAAGAAATTCACTAGGAAATTCAGGAATTGGATTGTTATGATGATGTTCCAGAAGATGATGACATGATTGTCATTGAATAAATGAGTAAATTCTTGATACTGTAGGATTCACAGTTTGTCTGGTTTGTGTTGATAACTACTGTACTACTGTACTGTATACAGGTAATAAATTTCCTTTATTTTCATTTAACAATAAATGTGTATCGTATTCTTCTTCATGGAAAAATAAGACATCCCCTGAAAATAAGACCTAGCGCATCTTTGGGAGCAAAAATTAATATAAGACACTGTCTTATTTTCGGGGAAACAGGGTAGTAGGGACACATGCCCAGGTTACAGGCTCGATCCCAGGTGGAGGGCATGCAGAAGGCAGCAAATCGATGTTTTGCTCTTGCATCAATGTTTCTTTCCCTCTTCCTCTCTCTCTAAAAATCAATGAAAAGTCTAAAAAAAAGAAAAAGAAGGAGGAAATCTTACCTTTTCTAATATCATGGATTGACTTGGAGGTTATGCTAAGTGAAATAAGCCAGTCAGAGGAAGACAAATACCACATGATTTCACTTATATGTAGACTCTAATGGATAAAATAAACTAACAAAATAGACACAGGCTCATTGCTACAGAGAACAGACTGACAGCTGTCAGAGGGGAGAAGGGAGGGGGGCTGGGTGAAAAGGCATACAAACAAAAACCCTCCTTGGTGATTATTGAAGGGAAAGGGGGTGGGGTGGTAAAAAAAAGGTAAATTGGGAAATAAATGGCGATGGAAGGAGACTTGACTTGGGGTGGTGAACACACAATACAGTATACAGATGATATGTTATAGAATTATACATCTTAAACCTATATAATTTTATTAACCAATGTCATGTGAATAAATTCAATTAAAAATGAAAATTTCAACTGATTTCCTACTGCCTTTTTAATAGAATCCAAACACAGTAGCCTTGCATTCAAGGTCCTCTACAAGGCGGTCTAAATTTATCATTCCATAATAGTCTCCTATTTACTCCCTACAAAACATACCCTAAACTTCCATCAAACTGAACTAGTTCTTCCCCAAAGGTACCTTGCATTCCATGTCTCCATTCCTGGTAGAGGGAAGGTATGATCTCCCACATATAACCTGAATTTGAATCCTAACTCGGCCATTTGTCAGCTGTGTGATGTTAGTCAGGGATATATAGAATCAGTGGTGCCCAGTCCCCCACCCCACCCCCTTGCTACTTATGAGAATCAAGTAAAACAATGATAATCACAGCAGTGGAAGAGCTGTATAATGCTATTAAAATGTAAAGTGTTCTTTCATTCAACAAATATACATTTAGCACTCATTTCTTCCCAAGCAATAGTATTGTTGCTATTCACTTTGCAAATGAATGTTATAGGTATACTTAAGGAGACAGCCAATCTGCATTCATCAGTCAATGCAAGCAAAAACAACCAGCAAAATCAGGACATAAAGAAAACCCTCAAAAGTTTGATGTTTGATAAATACTATCCTTGAAAAACATCATTTGTGGATGGGTTGATGGCCAGTTTCAGCCCTATACCATTTTCCTTTAGAATATACAAACATCTTTGTTGCTGCTTTTCTGGACACCAAAATAAATTCAGATCAATAACTTAAATAAAAGAATTAAAAAAGCTTATTAGAAATAGGAGTAGACTCTTATTTCTTTTATTGCTCAGAATGTGAATCTGTGATTGAAAAACAAAATGTATTGCTTTAAGTAAGCTTATGTCTTGAATCTCTTTAATCCATGCCAGATGGATTGTTCAGGAGCAGATTGTACAAGCAAGCTTGCAAGGGAACATGGCCTTGTAAATATAGCTTCTCTTAGCGATGGCTGAGACTCTGTGTGGTACAAGAGAAGACCTCACTGAAAAGGTTTTCGTTTTTTGTGTGTGTTTTTTTCACTGTAGTTATCAATACAAAAAGCACGTACCAAAAAGTACATTTTCTCTGGTACTGGCAGATTAGTTGTACAAGTGCCAATAACATTATTTGTTGGTTTCCAGAGAGTTGGGGGTAGGGAAAACAGGTAGACAAAAAAGCTACCCAGTGAACAAGCTGTTTCTCTTTTGATTTCTCCCACCCCTCCTTTTTGAAAAAATCCAAAATAGAAATTTCAAAGCTTGAAAAACTTCAAGGCAATTTAAGTTGTTTCCCATGACTTTAAACGCTGAATGTTCACACCTACGTCAGTACTACATTGAGAACCTCCCACTCAGAGACTGTATTTAGGAAAGAAAGGATGCTATGGTCTGAGATTAGGCCTAGATTTTGAAGGATCTTGAGCTCTCAGATGAGTTCTTCAGCAAGACCCCAGAGTTCAGCAGATTTTATTCATACTCCTCAGTAGAAAGCCAGGGCAATGCTTTCAGAACGTTTCCTTTAGGGATAATTATTATAGGTAGAATACACAGTATAATATGTATATTATAAGATAAGTGCAGTAAAATCCCTGTATAACCTGCTTCATCATTCTCATATATTCTGCTGCGTGCAATAAATTTGTTCTGATGAATCAGCCCCAGGATTCTCTTGATATAATTCTGAAGGACAGACATTGCTGTTTCTCCTCACACTTAGGCACTGACAACAATCCATGCCCCATTTTCTTTAACAATGTTTGCTCCTTTATTGGTTTTCAATATATAGTGTGATTTTTCTGATCATCCCTTTTCTGGGGAAGTAAATTTTGGTTTTCATGTTTAAGACATAACATGGCCAACTTGTATATCACACCCCACCATTTTCAGGTGAGTAGGCGTCTTCCAATATTAAATCTTGCTGACTTTTCCCCCAAAAGAAAAGCTAGCAAACAGGAGGTGATAAATGCTATGCTTCCTACTCAGACTCTGTCACATAAGATGTCAGTTCTTTATTTTAATTATATTCTTTGCCTGCTCAAAAAAGGCAATAAATTTGCTGCATGTTATCCTACCCTTTTTAGAGTTCCTCACAAGCAGCAGTGGAAGGTCTTCCATTTGTTGTACCAGAGCTGGTCCTCCTATCCAATTCCAAGCCAATCTCTTGGTGTCCTGGAGAAAGAAACAGATTATTTGTTGTCGAAAAAACAGAACAAACACTTACTAAAATGCAAGCCAGATATGAAAAATGAAATACTGTTCTTAAACAATACAGCAGTTGGAGAGGGTTTTTATTTTTTTATTTTTTTAAAAATATATTTTATTGATTTTTTACAGAGAGGAAGGGAGAGAGATAGAGAGCTAGAAACGTCGATGAGAGAGAAACATCGACCAGCCACCTCCTGCACATCCCCCACCGGGGATGTGCCCGCAGCCAACGTACATGTCCTTGACCGGAATCGAACCCGGGACCCTTCAGTCCGCAGACCGATGCTCTACCACGGAGCCAAACCGGTTTCAGCTGGAGAGGGTTTTTATTTGCTTTTTAAGAACAAAACCCATACACTTACTCCACATAAGTAGTAATATTGACCAAAGGGGCAAACAATACAGACATCATCAGGAAGATCCTGGAAATAAAGGTGAAACTATAATAAGAGCCCATAGCTTAATTAACTTTCCAAGAACTAGATCCTAATATGAGGATTCTCTTGCCAGTTGTGTATTTGGGAGGCACAGGGACCACTAACAGAGTAATGAGAAAGGAAAATGGAAAGTGCTGGAAGCATTCTCAGGAAAAGAGTCCATTACTAAGTCACCACCACAGTGTACAACTGGAGCTTAACCTTGAGAGAAAATTCTTGGATGTGCTGTAAAATATATTCCTCAGAATGATTCCACTTAGGGGCTGAGGGAGCTGGGGTTTTATACCTCAACTTCTGGCAGTCATTTGGTTGATGGCTACTGAGAGGGCAAGGATTATTTCATCCACAGTTTTGTTTGTTTGTTTATTAATCCTCACCTGAGGATGTTTTCCCATTGATTTTCAGGAAGAGTGGAAGGGAGTAGAGACAGAGAGAAACATGAATGTGAGACACATCAATTGGTTGCCTCGCGCATATGCCCCCAACAAAGGTACATGCCCTTGACCAGAATCGAACCCAGGACCCTTCAGTCAGCAAGTTGACACTTTACCCACTAAACCAAGCCGGCTAGGGCTCATCAACTTTTTTTTTATCTGCCTTTCTAGTTTCAGAAAAAGCACTCAGGTCCAAAGATACAGACATTGGCGACTGGAAGTGGGCTGAAGCATGCTGACCAGTCATGCCCAAGGGAGTGAGTAGCAGCTTCCCTTTGTACCAAATCATTATGTGCTTAGAGGAATAATGCCCATGTCGTGGGGCCTCCAGTTAGGGTCACCAGATTTAATAAATAAAAATGCATGATGCTGCCGAAACCAGTTTGACTCAGTGGTAGAGCGTTGGTCTGCAGACTGAATGGTCCCAGGTTTGATTCTGGTCAAGGGCATGTACATTGGTTGCAGGCACATCCCCAGTAGGGGGTGTGCAAGAGGCAGCTGGTCGATGTTTCTCTCTCATAGACGTTTCTAGCTCTCTATCTCTCTCCCTTCCTCTCTGTAAAAAAGCAATAAAATATATTTAATTTTTTTTTTTAAATGCATGATGCATAGTTAATTTGAATTTCAGATATATATAATAAATTGTTATTATGTGTTTTGCATTTTTTATAAGATTGTCAGTCAGGTGTGATGATCACAAGAGGAGACAGAGAAGAGGCTTAGGAAAAAAGCAAAGTTTATTAAACTCACAGATCCTAGAGACAGGAGGCATGGCACACTACTCAAGGCCTTATGGGAAAGATGCAAGAATGGCCAGGAGGAAGAAGTCCGGAGCAAGTAAAAGTTTTAGGCCACTGCCTCTGTTGGAGTGTCTACAGGGCAGGGTGAACAGTTTAAGACTGGTTAAGTTGTATAATATTGTTGGGCTTTGGCCTATAATGGTGGTCACCACTTTCCTGGAATCTGGCCCTGAGATGGGTAAGGAACAGGAATGATCTAATGGGGTATACAGGCCAGATAGAGGAGGTATGGCTCTAGATTGGTTAGTGTGCACATCAGAAAACATGTTAAGGCCCTTTGCCTTCCTCTAAGAATTGGCTAGCTTAGAGAGAACCAATCTCTTCCCAGCCAGAAAGTTTTTTTAAGGTGTCAGAAGCATTATAATATAAAGAAAATTAAAAATATGTCAATACAAAAAAAGATATCCATGAAAACAAAATATTTGGTATCTAAATTTCGAATTGAACTTAGTTTCCTATATTCTATCTGGCAACCCTACCTACAAGAAGACATGGCAAAGCCAAAACAGGTTTGGCTCAGTGGATAAAGCGTCAGCCTGCGGACTGAAGGGTCCCGGGTTCAATTCCGGTTAAGGGCATGTACCTTGGTTGCGGGCACATCCCCAGTGGGGGTTGTGCAAGAGGCAGCTGATCGATGATTCTCTCTCATCGATGTTCTTAACTTTCTATCTCTCTCTCTTCCTCCCTGTAAAAAAAAAAAATCAATAAAATACATTAAGAAGAAGAAGAAGAAGAAGAAGAAGAAGAAGAAGAAGAAGAAGAAGAAGAAGAAGAAGAAGAAGAAGAAGAAGACCACATAGCAGAGAGAGGCAACAAAGTCAACATATCTAAGAGGAAACAGTGGTACACTTGCACTCTCCCCTCTTCCCCCCACCTTACCTGTATCCACCACTTGTCATGTACTCCGTTAAGATACTTTTGCCTTCTACGTGAAGAAGGGAGTTGGTAGGACTATGTTGAGTTTATTTGTGGGGATGAGGGTCAGGCATTTGAACCTGGAAGCAGACAGATGTCTTTTTCATGATGATGTTTAGGTTATAGACACCAGTAAATTATAAAGGATGTTCACATTTGAAACTTTTTATGCAAGGCACACTTCTACATGCTTCACACATACCTGTTCAGTTAATCCCCATAGCAGCATTATGAGGTAGATATTGCTATTATTCCTTACTTCCAGAGAAGAAATCTAAGACACAAGAAAATTAAGTATCTTGCCTGAGACTACATAGCTAGAAACCATGGTCTTAACTACCATGGTAAAGAGGGAAAGAGAAGATAGTTGATGGTAAACAGGATAAGAGGTTCAAAAAGGAAACTAATATTGTAGGGAAGATGGAAAAGGATCTCTGAGCAGCGAATTGCACCTGAGGATTCCAGATCCTCTGAACAAACTAAAGAAAACAACAACACCCAAGAGTAAAAAGGAGAACTCATAATTATGTAATTCCTTTTCCTGCCACCTTAGGGAAAAGTTTGGAAAAGAAGCCACAAGGTCAATGGGATTTAAACAAGTTCTGTAGATGAGCTAAAACAGATACAATTCCCATTGTCATTACTGTGAAAATGATAGTTTAAATAAACACAACACCATGCATATGAGAGACAGCAATTTATAAATTAAATTCACCCTTTTATGGTAATGAATTTGCAAATGCAAACAAGATATCCATGCAAAGTAAAGCAAGATAAAGTGAAGCTGGGAAAGATATTGTTTTATATGAGAATCCTTGAGGGTAATAAAGTGATAGCTTGCCTTGGAACAGAAAATAATTCTGGCTGGAAGCTAATGAAGGTTCCACCCCTCCCAAATAGCCAAACTATGTCCTTCATGTATGATGTTTATTTAGCAAATAGAGATGTAGCATAGTTAGATGGAATAGGGTGTTATTTGGTATCCAGACCTACCCTGATGGTGAAAAAGGGAAAACAGCAACAAAAAACACAAGCCTAGAAAACGTTCACTGAAGTCTTTCCTGGAACCCAGGATGTTAGAAAGTCTGGAAGAGACAAAGATAAGATTGCAGCTAGCAACATCTTCCGATGGCCAACAGAAAGAAAAGGTCATAAAGAGCACAGTATGGAAGGCACAGCTGCAAATCCAATTCTTTTTGTTTTTGGTTAACCATAGGAATAATGAAAATAGAAATATCAAAATGAATTCATTATTTTAAATATATATATATATATATATATATATATATATATATATATATATATATACTTCCAGGCTCTGTCCAGTGAAGGGGTCTTGGATACAATCACATTGAGTGGTATTGAGCATACCTAATGCTTAGATTTAGTGTCCAAATACCAATAAAAGTTTACCCAGTTCTGAAAGAAATTTGAATATGGACATAAAAATATCAAGTTGTCTATCTTAAATTCATATAACTTTTATTTGTCATTATACCACAATAAGCCTGAAAAATGTGCTAGGACACTTTAATATCCATATGAAAAATAATAAAAGTGAATATATTCAATCTAATACTGTCTTGATCATAAAAATGTAAGTTTCTGCTTTCAAAATCTGATGAGACTTTATGACCAATTTTGGGTGAGTGGGTGGGAAGAGATTAACTAAAGAACTTGTGTGCATATATGCATAACCCATGGACACAGATAATAGGGTGGTGGAGGCCTGGGGGGGGGCAGGTGCAAGATAGAAAGGGTCAATGGAGAAAAATGGGGAACATATCTAATATTTTCAACAATAAAGATTTAAAAATAAAAATAAACCTTGGTAAAAGAAATGCAAAAAAAAAAAAAGACCAATTTTTGTTCTATTTCAGCTTTGAGTATTAATCATAGAACCTGTAATGTTCAGAAACAATGCAGGGAAACTACTATTTGAAACAAACCCTTAACATATAACATTGTGAAACCACATGACATAATATGATAATTAACAAATTTATATTCTGAGTTCTTTAGCAAACCCTATTTAATTCTTAAGAATTAAATTATTTCAAATTTATGTGCCATATCATATCATAATATGTTTCTTTTCTCACAACTGGAAAAGGGAAGAATTGTGTTATAATCTTCATCTACTGCCAACCTTGACAACCTGTAATAAGCTTTAAGACTCTCCTCCTCTTTTACTACAGAACAATTATTCACCTAGAGTTACATAACACTAACTTCTTAGGAATCCAAATCTCATTTTCTCCTTAATCTTAAAGTGCTTATTACTTAAAGCAAAAAAGAAAGAAAGAAAAAGTTTTAAGGAAATATTTGAGACACAGCAAAAAGAAGGGGGAAAATTGCAAATAACTATTAGGATGTGAACACTTATGATTTTCTATCCCTCAGTGCACTCACACTCAGGTTTATGCAAGTGTTGACCCTGCATTTACATGACCTGTAGAGTGAACACCTCACCTCCTTAGTTTGTGCCCCAAGAACCCTCTTGCTTCATGTTATTCCCTGTTCTGTGTAAGAGAGAACCCAGAGACATAGCATTTAGGAGATAATAAAAGGGAGAGCCCCGCAGGGGACACTGAGAAGGAGTCAGAGAGGAAGAAGGGAAACTTAACCAGTAGTGTTACAGAAGCTGATCAAAGAGGGCACAGCCAGAAGAAAGCAGTTGTGAACTACATTCAACTCTGAACAAAAGTCATATAAGATAATGTTCCAAAAGTGCCTATTGCTAGGCACTGCCAATTCAAAGGAAATATTCATGACTCTTAAATGTATACTCAATCCTACTAAAAAAAATATTCTATTTTACCTAAACTTAGTAAAATGCAAATTAAAATATCAAGAAGACAGTATTGGATAGGGCATCCAGATATTTTCTCTCAACCATTGCTGGTGGCAGTGAAAATTGGTGCGACTACCATGGAATTTAATGTGGCAGCATCTATCAAAAATTGCTTTGACCCAGTAATTCTTCCTATCCAACATGTTCTTGGCATATGTGTCTGACAAAATGTATTGCAGCATTTATTGTGAATATTGAGACATTGTAAATGTTACAGAGAATGGGTTAAATAAATGTTGATATAATACTATGTGCTATTCAAAGTATTAGTGAGCTCCATGTGTACTAATATGGAAAGATCTCTAAGATCTTAAAAATCATGGAGCAGAATGTGAAAACATCAAGGTACAGGACAGTGTTTTCAATGTGCTCCAATTTATGATTTAAAAAAAAAAAAGATGATTTTACTCATTTTTGCATAGAGTATCTCTAGAAGGAAGCACACAAAAAGTGGTAGTAGCTGTGCTTCTTGACAAGGGAACTAAGCTGTAAAACATGGGTTGGAGAGAGAGACTTACATTTAACTCTACCCTTTTAAACCTTTAAAATATTTTCATGCCATTGGGTTCAGGAAACCTGGAAAAGGGGCTGTGTGTAAACTAAATAAGAGTCTGGAGAGAAAACATAATTTTGAAAAGCATTTGGGGAGGGGGGCTGAGGAGCTTGGTTGAAGAAATCAAGTTCTCCTTATCTCAGGACCCCTTGCTTTTTATTTACACAATTTGTCCCAAGGCAGGGTGGAAATATATACATCAAAGGATAGGGTTTGTCTACAGAGTCCATTGTCAGATTGGGGAATTGCTTCAGGCTATTCATGTGTTTGGCCAACAGGAGGCAATATCATGTAGATTAAGATGCCCTGAGCTGTCTGGCAGCAAACAATCATATTTTTCAGGTTTGGGGAAATGCCTTTATCCATTCCCATTCCCAAATGATTCACCCTTTGCTGACATGTTGGAATTGGCTTCAGGCAGATATGTATTACCTATCCAAAATTACAAAAACAAAACAAAAGATTTTCATTGCACTCAGTGTAAAGGGGGTTGCAAATAGTGGCTGCTTCAGAGACATGGTAGGCATAGAATCCATATTGCATTGGATTAAGCAGTGGTACTGAAATAAATGAAGACATTCCAATAAGAGTAACTTTTAAAATTCTTTGGCTCTGGCTCTAGCCAGTTTGGCTCAGTGGAAAAAGGGTTGGCTTGCAGACTGAAGGGTCTCCCGGTTCAATTCCGGTCAAGGGCATGTACCTTGGTTGCAAGTTCCTCCTGGACCCTGGTCAGGGTGAGTGCTGGAGGCAACCAATTGATGTGTTTCTCTCACATTGATATTTCTCTCTGTCTTTCCCTCTTTCTTCCACTCTCTCTAAAAATCACTGGGAAAATATTTTCTGGTGAGGATTAAAAAACAAACAAAAAAACCTCTTTGGCCCTGGATGTGGGAAGAGTAATAGAACAGTAGTCAGAGGTGGGCATGAAATTAATGGGTTAAATGGATATTGAAATCACTAAACAGAGCAGAATTCAGTGGGTAACATATAAATAATCTCTAAACTTTATGCTTCTTCTTCTAAATAAACCCTAATGGTACACCCAGTGCTTTGCTGGAATATGACAATCTGGCTTCTGACTATGACTAAGCTGTGTAAGCTTAGCAAGTTATTTTATTTCCCTGTACTTCACTTTCCTCATCTGTCCATTTTACATAGGTACTATGAAGATTAGAGCTAAATAATTAAAACCATGCCTGACACATAGTAAGTACAATTCCTATTATTTTGCTAGGGCTGCCATAACAAAATACAAAACACCAGATGGCTTAAATGAAAGAGGTATATATGCTGGAAGTCTGAGATCAAGGTGTCAGCAGGGTTGGTTTCTTCTGAGGCATCTCTTTTTGGCTTGGAGATTGCTGTCTTCTCCTTGTGTCTTCACATGGTTTTCTCTCCATGTGTTCTTGTGTCCTAATCTGTCTTTCTATGAGGACACCGGTCATATTGGATTAAGTCTCACACTTATGACCTCATTTAAGCTTCATTATCTCTTCAAAGACCCTATTTTCAAATACACTCACATTCTGAGATACTGGGGGTTAGAACATTAACATGAATTTTCTGTGAATATAATTC
Source organism: Pipistrellus hanaki (assembly GCF_964339955.1). Lineage (NCBI taxonomy): Eukaryota > Metazoa > Chordata > Mammalia > Chiroptera > Vespertilionidae > Pipistrellus > Pipistrellus hanaki. The sequence continues at coordinate 94,397,461 of NC_140524.1, forward strand.
ATCCCATAACACTGAGTGTTTGTGACTGATGTAGTCTTCAATGTAAAGGCAGATGTTTGGGTACACAGGAAATAAGCAATAAATGTATTAATATCTTAAATGGAATAAGGGCAGGACCAGGAGGTTAATAGATGCTAACAATGAGAAAGAGGAAAGTGGTTTAGCCTGTGGGAAATTAAAATGAATAATTATTTCATTAATTTGATTCCTCCTGTGTAAAATTATTCATAGGTTCTAAGTCCTTAGAAGATCTTAATGGAACACTTTAAGTAAATAATTGTGGACACAAGTATTTTGTGCAAACGATGTGCTACATTCACTATTAGCTTTTATTTAGATAGAGAAGAATAAAGGATAGGGAAGAGTTACATGCCAATCAGCTAACATTTGAATTAAATGTATATTCATGAATACATTCTCATCATAAAGTAAAATTTTTGTCTAGTTCTAATTACTAAAAATGGTAGAGGATTTACATACAACACTGAGAGATTTTTTTAAAAAAATAGTTCTAAGAACCTGTAGCCTTGAATTATCAATGTTTATTATTAGAAACCACATTTGTTGAGATGTTTGCATAGAAAGCAGGATTTGTTTGCTTAAAGTTGTGAACTCTGTAGATTGAATTGCTGTGAACTATGGAGGCTGCATTTAACATTGAATAATAACCACTGGAGGTTGAATTGACTCATCATTCTTGGAATAATTAACCTGCTTACTATAACCATGCTGATCTAGCTTTAATTGGCCAGAATAACAGAAAATACAGTCTCTTAGAACTAGGAACATGTCTAAAGACTTCTTTTGGACAAGTTGTTTTTAATGTAAAATAAATAAGTGAGCATACAGAGTAACGGAAAATAAGGCTGAATTTCAGCCTTCCATAATGAGCCAATGGCATGAAAATCAATGTGATTTTTTTTCCCAAACAAGATAGAAGAACAGTGTCCTGAAAGCATCAGGAGGGACTGAAGAGGAGGGGAAAAAGAAGTAGCCCCCACTTGAGAGAGGATTAGGTAAAGCTGAGTCTTTGGGGAGAGCTCAAGGAGATGGAGGGACTTTCCAAGAAGAGGATGCAAATATGGGAATGTTGTAACCACCGAAAAGGGAGTTTTTAAGGGCGCATGGAAAGTTTTTGGAGGAAGGGAGGGTTCAGTGGGAGTTTGGAATGGGATTGGGAAGGCATAGAACATTCTGAAAATGCAAATGTGGCGGAAGATGGTCAGAAGACTTGAAGCTTCATATAATGGGAAGGTAATCAAGAGAAACAAGGATAAGAAGTGTGTGGATTTAGCTGTCCATAATTCCGCCATGTTTATCATTCCACTGGAGTATGGGATGGGCACTCAGGCCTCTCAAACATCAGCGGACATTCAGAGTGGTTGCATTTTCAAGACAGCTCAAGACAACATGGAAGTTTCCAGCTTTTGGAGAACATTAAGCTGAGGACTGCATTGATTATGAAGCTCCAGGCTATGGGAAACAGGCTCCTTGAAATTGGTTAGAAGTCATGTGGGTGAATCAGAGGGCCTAGTCCCTAAAAGCGTGGGATGCTTATGATCTAATTCAAGCCCTGTATCTTCTTATTACACTTAAATATTTCTGGGGTGCCACATACAGGTGTAGGGTCTTAGTTACCAGTACAGGGAGGAGAATGTGGTTAGATGAAATATGAAAAGCATGAGAGAAAAAAATGTTTTGGAAGTAATGAGTTGCTGGGTTATGAATATGTTGAATTTGGGAGTGCATGTAGACCACCCATTTGTAACAGACTAGAGAGACAGAAGAAGGGTAAGGGAGTTGAGAAGCTTGCCAAGGAAAAGAGCTGCTTGTCCTGATTCAAGGTATGTCTAGAGTGCTGGTTGGTTTTCATATTCTTCTATTTAAAAAAAAATATTTTTATTGATCTCAGAGAGGAAGGGAGAGGGAGATGGAAACATCAATGATGAGAATCATTGATCAGCTGCTTCCTGAATGTCCCCTACTGGGGATCGAGCCCACAACCCAGACATGTGCCCTTGACCAGAATCAAACAGGGGACGCTTCAATTCTCAGGCCAACACTCTATCCACTAAGCCAAACCAGCTAGGGCGGTTTTCGCATTCTTTCTCCTGCTCCCTGCCTCCCATTTCTGTTTATACTTTATCCTTTCTTCAGTTTTTGCTTCCTTTTCTACTTGATCCTTTCCCTTACCCATCCAACATGCTGAAGTTTTTATTTCCTAAATAAATCTTCCTAAGTCCTGGTTCTTCTGCAAGGTACTCCCCTCACCCCACCCTCCCCATCCCCCACCCCCTCTCACACATGTTCTTCCCCCCCACCCCACAGCTTTTCCAAAATAAGAGGTATATTTGATGCCTACTCTTTTTAAAAATATATTTTATTGAGTTTTTACAGAGAGGAAGGGAGAGGGATTTTAGAAACATGGATGAGAGAGAAACATCGATGAGCTGCCTCCTGCACACTCCCCACTGGGGATGTGCCTGCAACCAAGTACATGCCCTTGACTGGGATCGAACCTGGGACCTTGCAGTCCGCAGGCCGATGTTCTATCCACTGAGCCAAACTGGTTAGGGCTGATGCCTACTCTTTATCCTTATACTCTTGAGCTCCCTGCAGTCCAGCTTTTATAATTTTGTGGTAAATGGTCCTTAATTTTCTCTAACAACATCCTAATGTCTGAATCTAATAATCCATTGCAAGTATTCATCCTATTACCCTGTTGGCATCAGTCAATATTATTGAGCATACTTTTTATTGATGCCCCTTTCTAGGTCTAGCCCGCTCTTCTTATTTTTCTCCCATCTCTTCTCTCTTAAGCTCCATTAGATCCCTTTCTCTGATTTTTATCTTTTTTTATTTTATTTTATTTTTTAATTACAGCTTACTTCCAATATTATTTTGTGTTATTTTCGGGTATACAACACACTAATTAGACAATCATATACTTTATAAAGCTGTCCTTTACAGTTAGCTGTTCTATATATTCCATCCATTAGATTTTCCAACACAAAGCTGTGGGGCTCAGAGACACATTTGACCATTGCCACCATGAATGCCACTTTAAGGACTCATCACCACCTCTTGCTGCCATATCTATCAGCAGAACAAGAAGCAGGAGGGTTTTTAGTTGGGTTTTCATCTGATAGTCAAATGAATAATAATATGTAAATTGAAGAGTCATAGAATGCTGTCTGCCATTTAGCATTTGCAAAACTCAGCTCCAAGCTCCCAAAGCTTGTTAAATGTGCCGCTTGCACTGCCCTATATTGTGAACTCTACTATATTTCTTCAAACCTAAGCTGGGTCCTGGCAGGATGTTGAGAATTGACCCTGTTAGTTATCATCAAACCTACCCTCCTTTGTCTCTCTTATGTGTTATCATTAGTAGATAGTGGGGGAAATGACAGAAGTCTATAAGATTAAGACATACCAAAACTGGTTTGGCTCAGTGAATAGAGCGTTGACCTATGGACTCAAGGGTCCCAGGTTCGATTCCAGTCAAGGGCATGCCCCTTGGTTGCGGGCACATCCCCAGTAGGGGGTGTGCAGGAGGCAGCTGATCGATGTTTCTCTCTCATCAACGTTTCTAACTCTCTACCTCTCTCCCTTCCTCTCTGTAAAAAAATCAATAAAATATATATATTTTTAAAAAGATTAAGACATGAAGGCATTTAGGGTTTTGTGAAAGTGATCAAAAGTATTTTTAGTATCTAGATGCTTTACACATTTTCTCAAAATTCTCAAATTTGGTGCAAGCTATCAGATCTGGGATCCCTGGTGTAGCACTGTCTTTAGCCCTCCCACTCTACTCATTTTCTTAAGCTACCTAATCTTTATTTCTAGCCCAGATCCCAGTCCTGGACACTCTCCAGTGTTCTATATCTATACCTCCAAGTGCTGATTGGAAAAATCCACATAGATGTCCGGCAGGCAGCTGGTCCTCATCTATAACTGAACCCATTTCCTGCTCCCTTAAAATTTAATTTTCTTTCCCCAATAAAAACACACCTATCTGTGGTCTTTATCTTGGCAAATGACAACCACCCTGAACTCCTTATCTCTCTCCAACCATACCACACATTTCCATTGATATTGACTCTCTGATGTTTCTCCCATCTGTTAACTCTTTCACACCCACTTCTACTGCCCTAGTTTCATGCCTCATCACTTTAGTGCCAGGACTTGTAATAGCCTTCAGTTACTCCCCTCTCCAATCTTTCTTTTACACTTTTGTCAGAAATGTGTTCCTTAAAAAATAAATATATTCAGTCCCTGGTTCAAAATCTCTATTGAAGTCCTGCTGCATGTAGGATAAAGTCCAAACTCATTAACCTGGATTGCAGAATTGATCATTATCTGGCCCCAAAATAATTTTTCCTTAGAGACTTAAGAAATTGGGGTAAAATTTACATACAGTGAAATGCACAAATATCAAGGGTACAATCTGCTTAGTTTTGACAAATGTACACACCCATGCAACCAATGCTTCAATTAAAATATAAAGTATTTTCATCACTTTAAAAAATTCCCTCATGCCCCCTTTCAATCACTTTCCACATTCCAGTAGATAACCACTGTTCTCATTTTATCATCATTGATTACTTTTGTATGTTCTCAACATAAAGTAGGTATTCTTTTTTTTATTCAACATAATGCTTTTGAGATTCATTTATGCTGTTTTATTTATTGTTAAATGTTTTTTGTCTCATCTATATTAGTCCATTAACCTCCCTTACCTACAATTTTACTTTCACTTTTTCAGTTACTGATGGTCAACTATGATCCAAAGATATTAAATGGAAAATTCCAGAAATAAACTACTCATAAGTTTTATTTTTTAAACTATAAAGATGCATTTTATTTATTTATTTATTTATTTATTTATTTATTTATTTATTTATTTTTGTCAGGCATTTTATTTATTTAGTAGAGGCCTGGTGCTTGAAATTCATGCACGGAGGAGGGGGTGTCCCTCAGCCCAGCTTGCATCCTCTCTATCCTGGGACATCCATCTCATAATCCAGCAACCACTCACCTGCCTGCCTGCCTGATTTTCCCTAATCACTTCTGCCCACCAGCCTGATCACATCTTAACGGCTCCCCTGCCAGCCTGATTAACACCTAACTACTCCCTGCCAGCCTGATTGCCCTTAACTTCGCTCCCTGCTAGCCTGGTAGTCCCCAACTTCCCTCCCCCGCAGGCCTGGTCACCCCCAAATGCCTTCCCCTTCAGGCCTGGCCCCACAACTGCCCTCTCCTGTAAGCCTGATTGCCCCCAACTGCCCTTCCCTGCTGGCCATCTTGTGGAGGCCATCTTTGACCACATGGGGGCAGCCATCTTGTGTGTTTGAGTGATGGTCAATTTGATATTACCTCTTTATTATATATTATATAGGATTTATTTAAATTTATTGGGGTGACATTGGATGACATGATCATATAGGTTTCAGGTGTGGGTTTCTGTTATAAGAACTGTATATTACACTGTGTGCTCACTACCCAAAGTCAAATCTACTCCTATCACCATATATTAGCACCCCCTTCTCTCTCCACCCCATTCCCTCTCTCAACCACTACACTGCTGGTTGTGTTCATGAGTTTCAGTTTTATATCCCACATATGAATGACATCATATGGTTCTAAGCTAAGAACCATTTGATGTCACTCATATGTGGGATATAAAACTGATTTATTTTACTATATATAAAATTGATTTATTTCACTTAGAATAATGTTCTCAAGATCCATCCATGTTGTTGCAAATGGCAGTATTTCATCCTTTCTTATAGCTGAGTAGTATACCATTGTGTATATGTGCCATATTTTTATCCAGTCCTCTATCACAGGACACTTTGGTTGTTTCCATGTATCAGCCACTGTGAATAATGCTGCAAAGAACATAAGGATGTATATGTCTGCAAGTACAGGTGAGGAATTGCTGGGTTGTATGGTCTGACCTCATACATTTTAAATTGTATGTTATTCTGAGTAGTTTGATAAAAACTTGCACTGTCTCACTCCATCCCACACAGATGTAAATCATCCCTTTGTCTAAGGTATCCATGCTATATAAGTTCTCTTTCTTTCAAATGGGGAATTTCTGTTGATCTTGTTTCAAGAATCCTTTCTTCTGGAGCCTCCATTTTTGTCTAAATCTCATCCAATGATTTTTTTATATCAGGTATTATTCTTTTATGTTATAAAACACTTATATGGGATTCATTTTATAACTACTGTGATTTCTCATATAGTCATTCATTATGACAATCTTTTCCTTTAGGTTTTAAAAAACATATTTATATAATAGCTTCTGTAAATTCCTTGTCTACTCATTCCACCAGTTGTATATTCTCAGGGTTTGTTTCCATTGATGGTTACTTTTCTACTTTTGTGCCTATGGGCACGCTTTCCTGCCCCTTTGCATACCTAGAATTTTTTATGCTGCATATTATAAATGATAAATTCTATAGCATCTAGATTATGTAATCTTTTAAAAATCATTGAATTTTGTTCTGAAAAAAAATCTCTTTAGTTACTAAAGATTTAGGTCCTGTTGGGATTACTTTTATTCTGTTGGAATGGATTTTTAACTCCCTGTCCCTTATTCTAGGACATGAGATGTGAGCTTCTCAATTGATTGCCTGGAGTGCTCAATGGGATTTCTTCTCTGTCTAGGCCAGAATGCCAAAATCTTACAGCACTGCATGATCCCTGGTATCTCTATTTAGCCATCAACCCAATAACATACAATCCCTGGTAAGCACAGCAGAGTCATGTTCTACCTATGTGTAGCCCAGCTTTAGCGTAGGGCCATGCAAACTTTGATGCCACCCTTTTTCACAGTTTTTTAAAACAATGTAGTGCCCCAAATTTCAGTTTCTTCAGCAGCCCAGAACTCTAATTTCTGGCTTGTTAAGGCAGCTGTTCAGCTTGGGCTCTACCTTCCACTGTGAGGCAAGTCAGAATTAATAGGGGAAAAGCTGGGATGCTTATGGAGTCAACCTTATGAATTTTCTGTCTCTTAAGGATTATAGTACTGCACTGCCTATTCATTGCCTGTGCCTGAAAATAGTTGCCACATATATTTTGTCCAAATTTATTTATTCTTGATAAGAAAGTAAGTTAAGGATCAGTTATTTTGTACTGGCATGAAGTGGAAGTTTTATAGTTCTTTATTGTTTAATTAAAATTTAAAACAATTTCTTTCTTAAAATTAGTAACTAAATTAGAATTATTATATTGGGGGACATGGAGGATGGTATGATTTTTAAATTATGTTGACAATACTGGTTTAACATATAATTCTAAATCTGAAGAAGATTCTAGTTCCAAAGTATGGGTTATTTGGAATTCAATGGCCAAGACACAGCATTATCAGAGAGTGATCTCCTAATCTATCTCAAGTCTTTAATCTCCTCTTAGCTATCATTATTTATACTTTCAAACTACCAGTGGTTCTTTGAAGCTCTCAGAATGAATGCAAACATCAGGCCTACTCCCATGGAATTGCCTCATTAGCTGCCTGCTCTTTGATACAATAAAGGCTTCTTTCTTCTCACTCCTGGCCTCTTGTTCTCCCCTTCTGTATGGTGATCAATATATAAAACAAGGTCCCTTATTCTAGGACATGAGATGTGAGCTTCTCAATTGATTGCCTGGAGTGCTCAATGGGATTTCTTCTGTGTGTGTGTGTGTGTGTGTGTGTGTATGTGTGTGTGTGATCTTATCCAGAAAGTTGCTTTTCCTAGGACATGAGATGTGAGCTTCTCAATTGATTGCCTGGAGTGCTCAATGGGATTTCTTCTGTGTGTGTGTGTGTGTGTATGTGTGTGTGTGATCTTATCCAGAAAGTTGCTTTTCCTGAATAATCCTGTCCATTTTCTCTAGACGTCTATTTATGTCTTCTCCCATTAGTCTCAGTTGCTGAAAGATCTGAGACCCAAATAATAAAGGTTTTTATTACATACGTTCAGTTCCCCTCCTAGATACACTGGCACCCTGATTCTTTCAGGTCTACCTCTTTAACACTTTTTACAAGTCCCACACTCCTTCTCCATAGCTGTTTCTTTGGGGATAGTTATCTAAGGATACACTCTAGGCCAGTGGTTGGCAAACTCATTAGTTAACAGAGCCAAATATCAACAGTACAATGATTGAAATTTCTTTTGAGAGCCAAATTTTTTAAACTTAAACTATATAGTTAGGTACATTTTTATTAACTTAATTAGAGTACTCCTAAGTTGGCCTAAGAGCCACACTCAAGGGGCCAGAGAGCCGCAGTTTGCCGACCATGGCTCTAGGCCATTTACCTTGGGCGATGTTGTTAAGATTTATTACTGTTTTTTTTTTTTTTTAAATGTCCAGAGTTGAGTCACTTTAATTTTTGCTGCTGCTTCTTTGAGGAAATTAAATAATGTAGTTTAATGGTGAGGAAGCTTTCAGTAATGGGCCTTCTCAGAGAGAATCCAGGACTATCCCTGAGTAGCAAATTATCAGGCATTGTGAATAGAGCATGTTCCTTGGACATTCCCAAGAGTGTCTCTATAGGAATAACAACATGGAGATTATTGCCTCTTGGAAGATGCTTAATCTAAGTATATGCTGGGTGTGGGGTACAAAGGTAGCTTTTGATTTTAATACTTAGAAAACCTCATGCAAATGTGCCCCTGTATTATACCTCAAGAATCCCAAGATTCCCTAAGGTAAAGGTGTAAATGGGCTTAAAATAATCCTAGGTTACACGTTTAAATCTGTTTCTATATTTTTTTTTTGAAAATCACATTCCATCTACTAGATTGCAATTTCCTTGAGGACAGTGATTTAACTTATTTTTTAACAAGTTTCTATTCTCCCTGTCAGTCTACTGTGCCCAGGATGTAAAGTTATACACCTGAGGCAATGTAACGTGCCCAACTCTGAACTGAATGATTTCCTTACAATTATTATAAACCTTGAGGAAAAACCCCACAGTCATTCAAATTGGCTTTCTAGACCAAAAATGGTTTTAAACGGAAAACATGGCTTGCAGAACTGTATTATTTAGGATGGTGTTTAGTGTCATTCAATTACTAATCATAAAAGAGAACTTAAAGTTCTCTAAGAAAGGTAGACCCCCAGGAGGAAAAATGTTTCTAAATGATAGTGTTGTAGAAGTAGGCATTCAAACAAGCACAGGGGTAAGTAAGATTTAACTATTCCTATGCGGGCTTAAATCTCAGGTTTATCTCTTATTAGTTAGGTTCCATTAGAAATGATAAGAATGTCTGGAATCCCTCCATTTTCCCATCCTCAAAACGAGGACAATAATATTAAGTTTTCAGGTTTGTTTTGAGGATGAAATAAGATGTGCTTCAAATATAGTGCATAATCTCCAACCAAATCATAAGCCTTTCATACAGTGCGTCACCGGCAATCACCTCATTCAGCTAGCTAACATTAGAAACTGAACTAGAGGCATTATATTGTGGAACAGTGGAGAGGATGGTATGATTTTGATATTATGTCAACAAGAATTATTTAATGAAAGGAATTCTGAACCTGGAGATTCTAGGAATTGGACATACCTTTGATTTTAAAATCATTCATGGGTTCAAATTTTTAAATTAGGAAAGAGATTAATAGACTAGCTGAATGGATTTCAAAGGTAATTGTAGAAAATTGCACTTCTTCAAGAATCATAAAGCTAAGTTATTTTTCTTCAAAAATTGATTTCAAGGTTCAGAGCTCACACTTAACTTCCCTGCAAATTAGTGTTAGCAAGAGCAATTTCTATATTCTTGCCACTGGTAATGGAAATGAATCCAGCAATCATGAAGAGTTATCATTGCAGTGGCATTGTGTGAGTAATTCACATTTCTTGGCTAAACCAACTGCAAAACATCAGACAAGACAAAATTCTGCAGGTTTGATAATGAACACAGTCATTTTGAAATGTGTTTATAACTATACATTTTATTATTCTACTCATGGTTAGCTGCATTAACACAATTACCTCCAATATTCAAAAGATGGAAAATTAACACTCAGAGGCTTCACTATAAAATAAAATTATCTCAGTTGAACTAAAAAATTAAGGTTATATTAACCTCTGTGTATATTACTATTTCTGAGCTGAAAGGAATATAAAAATTTGAAAAATTCTAAACCTGTTGTGAAAATCCCCCATCTATTGAGTTCTTATGTTCAGTGTTTATACTTTTCAGTTTTAGAATTCCTAATTGATTATAGCTTCCAGTTTTCTGCTGAAATTTACCTTGTCATGTAATTTATTGAACCTCCCAAATCCCAGTATATTTTAATACTTTAAAATATAGTTAAAAACTCAATGTCTGGATCTCTAGTGGATCTGTCCTTATTTTCTGATATATTTTAAAATAAACTGTTGTGTTTTTTATCATGTTTGGTTGCATATGTACTAATTGAACAGTGGACATTGTGTGTTTTAAATAGTAGAAAGTCATTTTAGGCTTTATCTAGTGTTTTCTTCCTCCAAAGATGATCTACTTTGGTTTCTGGCAGGAAGTTAAGATGAGGACAGGTTGTCTTAATTTCATCGGAGATTGAGCCTATTTGAAGTTGGTTTACATTTTGTGAGAGCTGGTCCACTACAGTTCACTGTTCTGATATTGTAAAATACAGGTAGCATAAAACTATTATAACCATTTTTTGTGTATATTGTTTAGTGGTATTAAGTACATTTATTTGTTTGTTTATTTATTTATTTATTTTTAATTTATCTTTATTGTTGAAAGTGTTATAAATGTTTCCCCTTATTCCCATCAACCCCACACCCACCCCTCCCAGGCCTCCACCACACTATTGTCTGTGTCCATGGGCTGTGTACATTAAGTACATTAATATTGTTGTGCAACCACCACTACCATCTAAGAACTGTTTTCATCTCACACGAAAAACAACTCTACCCATTAAACAACTTCCCATGACCCCCTCTTCCTAGCTCCTAGCAGCTACCATTCTACTTTCTTCTTTTTCTTTTAATTATCTGCTTTATACCCATGCCATAGCCTCTGGTAACTACTCTTCCAATGTCTGTTACTGTAAGTTCAGCTTTTTTTTAAAAAAAAAAAAATCTAAATATAAATGAGATCATGCAATATTTTCCCTTCTGTGTCTGACTTTCTTTTTTCACTTAGCATAATGTCCTCCAGCTTCATGCACATTGTCACAAATGGCAGGGGATGTCGTGTGTGTGTGTGTGTGTGTGTGTGTGTGTGTGTGTGTGTGGCATTTTTTAAATCTGTTCATCTATTGATGGACATTTATGTTGTTTCCAAATCTTGATGATCATGAACGATGCTGACATGAACGTGGAAATGCAGATATCTTGTTAAGATATGATTTTATTTCCTTTGGACACATCATTGCCAACACTTGTTATCTTTCACTTTTTTTATAATAGTCATCATAGCAGGTGTGAGGTGGTATCTCATTGTGGCTTTAACTTTTATTTCCCTAATGGTTAGTGATGTTCACCATCTTTTCATGTACTTTATTGGCCATTTGCATGTCTTCTTTGGGAAAATGTTTATTCAGATCCTCTGCCCATTTTTAAAAATTGGATTGTTTGCAGTTGTTTGATATTCAGTTGTATAGTCCCTTATACATTATAGATGTTAACCCCTTGCCAGATAGATAGTTTGAAAATATTTTCCCCATTCATTTGTTGCCTTTTCATTCGTTAATTGTTTCCCTTATTGTGCAGAAGATTTTTAGTTTTAATGTAGTCCCACTTACTTATTTTTGTGTTTGTTACTTGTGCTTTTGGTATTGAGCCCAGTGGAATACCAGTGGGACAAGCTCATGTACCCACTTAAAAACTGCTTCTTTGTTTTCTGTGGTCCTGGGAAACTTCTAAATGCCAAGCCCATTCAGTTCTTTGAGCTGTTTGATTTGGGAGCCAGCCCCTTGGGTGGCATCTGTAAAACTTCCCTACAGAAGCTGGGAATTGGGAGATTCTATCCCAGTTGTAAGGCACTGCAGCAGTCATGTGGTTTGTGGCGTGAGTGTGTCTCATCTTTTCCTATCTACTTCAGTGTGGCTATTTTTTTCAGTCCTCTAATGCATAGGAGTCACTCAGATAGCTTCTGGATTTTTCTGAATGAATTGACGCATGTGTAACTATATATTCAGTGTATCCATAGGAAGAGGAAATTTTAGAATCCTCTTATTCTACATGTTGCTGATGTACCTACCAGTTCACACTTTTACCTAAGGTGTAGTCTTCCAGAGTTCTGGCTGAAACTCATGAGTATTTAGGCTCCTCCTCCTTGTAAAGTCCTAAAATCCAGCTTTTGTGTCCCAAAACCATGAAATTACTAAATTTTCTGTTCAGTTTCTGAGCCTCTCAACTGCTGCCTTGAAATTGGCAATGCTTTAGGGGCTCTTGGTAAGTCCTTTAACTTTTCTGAACCACAGTTTCCTTACCTGTAAAAGGGGGCTAGCATTACAGATATTACTTTTGTAAAACAAATGATACAATGCTTGGTACTTAGTAGCTGCTCAATATATGTCATTTCTCTTCCATCTTTTGTGGATCTAATTCTTCCTTTCAAGATGTTCAAGGAGAAACTACAATGACAGCCACTGCAGTTGTTCTACACAGGATTTGAAGGGAACAAAAGCATTATTTCAGCTGTCTTTTCACAGCATCTGAAACACAAGTACCTTATGCCTATCTTGTACATGTACTCCAGTATCACTGTTCATCTTTCTTTTAAATAAGCCATTTAAAAAGCACAAGTTATTTAGAGTAAAGTACCCAATTCAGAATGCAATATTTATAAGCTAATTTGAATTTCATATGAGGAAGAATTGTAGCATTCTGCTTACCCTTGGAAAAATAAAAATGCATAGCATATGCATAAGTATTATTAGAGGTCAAAGGACACATAGAGGCTTAGGGACACTGGTAATTAGTTCTTCTCCCCCACATGCACAGAAAAAAGGTATAAAAATGCAAACACTGGCAACTACTTTACAGAACCATGGATTAAATTACAAAGAATGCCTCTTTTACCTTCTTCTTTACTTTGAAAGAGAGGGTTCTTCCCACCCCCATCAGAAACTAGAGACTTCTTTGCAGCAGGTATCTGGGGGTAGGGGGGAGAAGAATCCCATAATGCAAAGTACTTTCCTAAATAATTCAGTAAAATTGGCAATCTCAGCCTTCATGAGAGTAGCAATGGTCCTAACACAGTTTACCACCATCATAGAATGGGATACAAGGTCAATGCCAGGCTCTTGGAGACATTAAAAAAAATCTTTATTGAATTATTGTATACATTATATGAACTGTACCCATTTAAAGTGAATATTTCTATGAATTTTTATAATACATACATTAGAACCACCACTATAATGAGATATAGAACATTCCCATCAACCCACCCAGAGATTCTTTGTGCCCCATTGCACTCCATCTCTCCTTCCACCCCTACTCCCAGGCACCACCAATGTGTTGTCGCAAAAGATTGATTTGCATTTCTGTATTAGATTTTGTTTTCTAGAATTTTATATACTACTAGAGGCCCCTTGCAGGAAGATTCCTGCAGTAGAGCTTCCTGCTGCAGTCTCTGCTGCCCCACCTGCTTCTCTCCCTTCTCCCCCGCCCGCTTGCTTGTTTCTCCACAGTTCCACTCCCTTCTGTAGCGCTTGGCTTCTTCCCATGCTGTCTTTAGTCTTCACTCTGGCCTGGATTTGCAAATTAACTGCCATCTTGGTTGGGTTAATTTGCATAGCCATCCTGACTGGCTGGTGGGCAGGGCTTGTGGACATAGCAAAGGTGCGGTCAATTTGTATATTTCTCCTTTATTAGGTAGGATTAGAGGCCCATTGTATGAAATTTGTGCACGGGGGTTGTGTCCCTCAGCCCAGCCTGCACTCTCTCCAATCTGGGACCCCTAGAGGGATGTCAGACTACCCATTTAGGATACTACTGGGATCTGGCCTAAATGAGCAATCAGACATCCCTCTCACAATCTGGCTCCCAAGTGCTCGCCTGCCTGCTTTCCTGATTGCCCCTAACCATTTCTGCCTGCCAAGCTGATCACCCCCTAACCACTCCCCTGCTAGCCTGATTGATGCCTAACTGCTCCCTTACCAGCCTGATTGACCCTAACTACCCTCCCCTGCAGGCCTGGTCATCCCTAACTGCCCTCCTCTGCAGGCCTTGTCCCCTCCAACTGCCCTCCTCTAAAGGCCTGGGTCCCCCCCAACTGCTCTTCCCTCTTCCCTGCAGGTCCAGTCACCCCAAACTTCCCTCCTCTGCCAGCCTTGTCACCCCTAACTGCCCTCCCATACAGGCTTGATCAGCCCCAACTGCCCTCCCTTGTAGGCCTGGTCCCTCTCAACTGCCCTCTCCTGCTGGCCTGATCGCCCACAACTGTCCTCCCTTGAAGGCCTGGTCCCTCCCAACTGCCCTCCCACTGCTGGCCATCTTGGGATAGCCATCTTGTGTCCACATGGGGGCAGCCATTTTTGAGCACATGGGGGCAGCCATCATCTGTGTTGGAGTGATGATCAATTTGCATATTACTCTTTTATTAGATAGGATAATCTTATAGTATACCTTTTTGTCTAGCTCCCATCACTCATCATAATGCATTTGAGGTTCATCATATTGTTGCATATATCAGTAGTTCATTCCTTTGTATTGCTGAGTAGTATCCCATATATAACTATACTACAATTGTTTTTTATTTTATTTTTTGATGAACATTTAAATTATTTCAATTTTTTTCTGTTACAAATAACACTGCTATTGACAAATGCATACAGGTCATTTTGTGGATATATGTTATTATATTTTCGCTTGAATAATACCCAGGAGTAGATTGGCTGGATAATATGGTAGATGTACGTTTAACTTAGGGGTGTCGAACTCAATCAGAGAAGGGGCCAAAATCTAAAATCCAGCCTAAATCGCGGGCCGAATGGTTTACTGAACAGTCATAAACTGACAATGTCATAAACTGACAGCGGAGTGCAGTGATGACAGCGCGGTGCGGGCCATATTGCAAGGCCTGGCGGGCTGGATTTGGCCCGTGGGCCTTGTGTTTGACACATGTGGTTTAACTGATAAATAATTCACCAAAGTAGCTGTACTATTTTACCTTACAACCGGCAATGTGTGAGAATTCCAGTTTGGGGGACTCTCCTTAATATGTGTTTTATTATTTATTTAAGTAAATTAACTCAGAGCAAACTAGTTTACAGTAAGTATATAGTAAGGGTGGCATGAGCTCTTTGTTTACCCTCTCTGAGTCTGTTTCTGAATTTGATAAATGAGAATAAGAATGGAACTTACCTCACTGGACTGTTTTGATGTTCAAATGAGATATAGTTATAAAGATATTATCACGTGATAAATTCTCAATAAATGTTATCTAATACTATTATTATCTATATGTATTAAGGCTATTTGCCATGGATTTGCTAAGAGTTTTACATTTTTCATATTTTCAATCCAGTCAACAACCTTGAAATGTGTGTACTTGTTATATATATGTTGTGAACGAAGACATTAGATTCAGAATGGTTAAATGACTTACTCAAAAATCACAGAGCAAATGAGTAATAATCTGGAATCCAAACCCAGGCAATCTAATAACAAACTTAAGCATTTAAGCACTATGTTATCTGGGCATGCGTTCTAGGTTAAAAGTGAATATAGATGCATTGTTATTTTCATTGATCCATCCTGGTTGAATTGTCACAGTACTTTGTTACTTGGTTTTTGGTAGACCCCCCTCTCTGCCCTATGTTTCCACTGCTCAAGCCCCATTATGTTTTTTAAATTTGCGGCATATAAATACAAATCATGGAGAGAAATAGCTTCCTATATTCAGTATCTCACCTGTCCCCTGTGTTCCATTCAAAAATTGCCCCATCAATTGATTACTCCATTTTTAGTGTCTAACCCTTCTCTAAATGACCGCTACATGAAATGCTTCTTAAAGAGGTTGGTGCCCACAAAATTGGAAAACTGTCTGAGAGTGCCTAATAAAGCTGAACATACATCTATCCTATAACCCAGCAATTACACTCCAAGATGCCTAGAAGAAAAGATTACCTAGAAGAGTAGTATTAGAATGTTCCTAGTAGCATTACTTGTACTAGGCCAAAACGGAAAGAAAAAAAAAATTAAAGATACCATCCTATATAATAAAAACCTAATATGCTAATTGTCCATTCGTCCATTCAACCAGCAAAGCATAAAATGCTAATCTATGCTAAGGATGCTCAACTTCTCCTTATGATGTACACTGAACACCAGGGGGGCAGAGAGTTGACCAGTTGCTATGATGTGCACTGACCATGAGGGGGCAGATGCTCCAACTGGTAGGTTAGGTTGCTGCTGGGGTCTGCCAATCGGGACAGAGTGAGATGGGCTTGACACACCCTGGAGCCCTCTGGTGGTCCCTCCCCAGCTGGCCACCCTCCCATACCCCTCCCCACCCAAATCGTGCACCAGTGGGGTCCCTCTGCCTGGCCTGTGCCCTCTCACAATCCTGGACCCCTCGGGCGATGTCGGAGACTTGGTTTCGGCCCGATCCCACCGGCCAGACCAAGGCTCTAGTTAATAATATATAAATAAATTGTGTGGCATTCACACAAAATATATAATAAAGAGCAATGAAAATTAACAAATATAACTATATGCAAAAATATATAACACATATGCAAAAGAAAATCACAGAAACATACTATTGAGTGGGGGGAAAAACAGACCCAAAAGAGTATATACAGCATGATCCATTTATATAAAGTTCAAAAACAGTTAATGGCATTTAAAGTCAGATAAATAGTTTCCCTTGTTAATGGGGGTGGGGGATATAAGTGCCTGGAAGGGGATATGAGCAAGTCTTCTAAGAATACTGATAATATTTGATTTGTATGAATACTGGTTACATTATTATTGTTTAATTTGTAAAAATTTATCAAGCTATTTACATTTTTTTTACTTTGCTATGTTATACTTCAATTTTAAAATTCAAAAGAAATTAACCCCTTACTCTGTCCCACCTTCAGACAAACCAAAATCCTTTGCAAGGCTGCTGCTAAGTACAGCTTTCTTTCATTGACTATTTTCTCAAGCGTCTACTTAAAGATTACTTCATGAGACATGAATAAAAGCAGTTTTCCCAGCGATAAGAATTTAACAAATTCCCTCTCCCACAAGCAAATGTCTATCTCCCTTCCTTCCTGTTGCTCCATATGAGTAGAGAAAATAAGAACTGAAAATAAAAATGAGAGACTTATGCTTGACCGTGTCTTTAGGTAAAAATTAGTACCTCTGGAAAGTTAGCCCTAAGAGGACAGTCTTACAGAATAAGGCATTCAGTAAGTCACACAGTCAGCAGAAAGCAAAGAAGCAAACAATATAAGTGTTAAAAGGATTTTTTTAATACTTCAGTTTACTAAGAAAAAATCATTAATCTTGGCCCAGCTCCACTATTAAGTAATGCTCTCCAATATTGAGCTATAACTTCCAAAAACCAGCATCCACCACAGCCATCATAACTGCCCATATATGTAGCAACACTGGAACCAGACACTATCTGCTTAAAATAGTTTGAAAAATCTTGGTCTTTGAGTACATGCTCTTGTTTATTAATTAAGACAAGAGGATACTGGCCAGATGGTGTTGCTCAGTGGTTGAGCAACTGATGAACCAGGAGGTCATGTTAGATTCCAAGTCAGGGCACTTGTGGAAGTTGTGGGCTCAATCCCCAGAGTGGAGTATGAAGGAGGCAGCCCATCAATTGTTCTTTCTCGGCACTAATGTTCATAATAGCAGTACTTGTACTAGGCCAAAAATGGAGAAAAAATTAAAGATACCGTCCTATATAATAAAAGCCTAATGTTCTAAGTGTCCAGTCATGCATTCAAACGCCCTGCCTCTTTCTGAAATCAACAAAAACATATTTTTTGTTTCTTTTTTTTCTTTACTGTTGGAAGTATTACAGATGTGTGTGTGTGTGTGTGTGTGTGTGTGTGTGTTTCCATTGACCCCCTCCACCCGGCACCTGTCCTTCCCAGGCCTTTATCACTCTATTGTATGTTTCTAAGAGTTCTTTCTTTTTTACAGCTGCATAATATTCCATCGGGCAAATGTACCACAGCTTTTTATATATTTTTATTTACCACAATTTCTTTATTTAGTCATCTGTCAATGAACACTTAGGTTGTTTCATATCTATTTTTGTTTTAATTTAAGTTCTTTATAGTTTAAGTATTACATAAGTCTCCTTTTTTCTCCATTGACTTCTGCCTGGCTGCCCCCAACTCCCAGCACGTGCCCTCATTCTCCATCTCCCTGTGTCTGTGTCCATTGGTTTTGCTCATATGTATGCATACTAGTCCTTTGGTTGATCTCTTACCCCCCAACCCCCACCTTCCCTCATAGGTTGGACAGTCTGTTCAATGCTTCTGTGACTCTGGTTCTATTTTGGTTCCTCAGTTTATGTTGCTCATTATATTCCACAAATGAGTGAGATCAGGTGATATTTATCTTTCTCTGACTGGCTTATTTTGCTTAGCATAATGCACTCCAGTTCCATCCATGCTGTTTGCAAATGGTAAGAATTCCTTCTTTTTTTACTGCAGCATAGTATTCCATTGTGTAGATGTACCACAGATTTCTAATCTACTCATCTCCTGATGGGCACTTAGGCTGTTTTCCAAATCTTAGTTATGGTGAATTGTGCTGCTTTGAACATAGGGGTGCATACATCCTTTCTGATTGGTGTTTCTGTTTTCTTGAAATATATTCCTAAAAGTGGGATTACTGGGTCAAATGAAATTTCTAGTTTTAATTTTTTGAGGAAACGCTATACTGTTCTCCACAGTGGCTGCACCAGTTTGCTTTCCTTCCAGCAGTGCATGAGGGTTCCTTTTTCTCCGCATCCTCTCCAGCACTTGTCTTTTGTTGATTTGTTGATGATAGCCATTCTGACAGGTGTGAGGTGGTACCTCAATGTTTTGATTTGCATCTCTCGGATGATCAGTAACTTTGAGCATGTTTTCTATGTCTCTTGGCCTTCTGTATGTCTTATTTCAAAAAGTATATATTTAGGTCCTCCATCCATTTTTAATTGGATTATTTTTTTTTTGTTAAATTTTATGAGTTCCCTATAAATTTTGGAGATTAACAAATTGAAGTTTTTATCTTTAAATGCTTTCCAGGGGTGGGGAAGGTTTTCCCTGTCAAGGGCCATTTGGATATTTATAACTTCATTTCTGGGCCATACAAAATTATCAACTTGCCCTAACCCGTTTGGCTCGGATAGAGGGCCATCCTGGGGACCAAAGGATCCTGGGTTTGGTTCTGGTCAAGGGCACGTACT
Organism: Pipistrellus hanaki; assembly: GCF_964339955.1. Taxonomy (NCBI): domain Eukaryota; kingdom Metazoa; phylum Chordata; class Mammalia; order Chiroptera; family Vespertilionidae; genus Pipistrellus; species Pipistrellus hanaki. Next base: position 94,416,831 of record NC_140524.1, read on the forward strand.
TTGGCTGCAGGCTCCTACCTGGCCTGGGCCCTTGTCCAGGCTCGTGTGGGAGGCTACAAATTGATGTGTTTCTCTCAGTCTTTCCCTCTTTCTTCTACTCCCCCTAAAAATCAATGGAAAAGTATCCTAGTTTAAGATTAACAAAAATATCAGTTTATACAGTAGTCTGCTATATTTGGTCAAACATTTAATTAACTCACTCCTAATCCCTTGGAGGACCAGACCAAACACGGGCTTTATAGGGTCCAAGGGCCCGAAGTTCCCCACCCCTGCTTTAGACAATTATGATTTGACTTATATGACAAATAAGTCCTTTATTGGGATTATAACCCACCCATCATTGTTTATAATTCAGTTTTACTATTTGTTAAATTTCCCGAGTACAGTAAAAGCTGCAAAAACTCCTTTGTTTATGTTTATCAAAAGAAATGCATTTCTTATTGTCTTCTTTAGACATATATGAAGTCTCATCCAGTATGAGCGTCTGATCTCAAAACAGAGTAACTAGACAAAAACAGAGGGAGTACTTAGTGCACTGATAACCCAAGTGTGGTTTTAGATACCAATGTTAGCATTGCCTGGGAGATTGTTATAAATACAGACTCCCAGGCTCTGCTCACACCTACTGAATTAGAATCTGCATTTTAACAAGGTCCCCAGGTGATGCCTATACACAGCCTTGGGTAAGGGTAGTAGACAGAATTTCCCCCTTTTGTATTAAATACTAGAAGCCCAATACATGTAGATTCGTGCCAGAATGGGTCTTCCTTTTCCTGGCTGCTGGCACCACTTTCACTCTGGTCCAGAGCCACCTTTCCACCTTCCTATGCTACCCAGAGGCCCAGAGCAGCTGGGGGTGGGGTGGCAGTGTATGGAAATTAACCGCTATCTTTGTTGGTTACTTATTTCTGATTGGCTGTGGGCGTCGCAAAGGTACGGTCAATTAGCATGTTTCTGTTTTATTAGTGTAGATAGTATGTTCTTTCTTATAGCATGTAAAATACATACTAATTTAGATATTATAATCCATTTCTCTCCAAGTATAGAAAAGAGAAGCTCCTATACCTGGCAAATTAAAATTACCTTGTGGTTGGAAGCCTTATCTGTTTAGATCATTTTGCTGTCAAAAAGACAATACTGCCAAAACCGGTTTGGCTCAGTGGATAGAGCGTCAGCCTGCTGACTGAAAGGTCCCAGGTTCTATTCCGGTTAAGGGCATGTACCTTGGTTTCGGGCACATCCCCAGTAGGGGGTGTGCAGGAGGCAGCTGATCGATGTTTCTCTCCCATTGATATTTCTAACTCTCTATCCCTCTCTCTTCCTCTCTGTAAAAAAATCAATTATATATATATATATATATATATATATATATATATTTTTTTTTAAGACAATACTAATTGCCTACAAGGAAACTAGGAATGTTGGCAATCAGGATACACATGGTTAGTATAACCCATGCATATAAGCCTAAGGAAGCAGATGGTTAGAAGTGCACATTCTACTGACCATAGCTTGGTCTGTGGAAGACCTCTGCTTTGTGGTCAGGGGAACCACTATATGCTGAAGGGAATGGCACTATTTCTACATGTGGCAAAGACTGCATGTCACTCCTCAGTATGCACTCTCCTTTTTCTCCTTTTAGTACTAACCTCCCCCACACATGGAGTTTTTCAGGACACACTCTATCTAGAGACCACATTTATCGTTCTGCTTTGCACGTAAATATGGCCACAACACTAAATTATCCCAATGGAATGTGAGCAGAGAAGTGTGTACACCACTGCCTCTGCATTCTTCCATTAAAAGAAAACCGTTTGGCCTACCATCTTTCCTTTTCTTTTTCCCGAGAGTAGAATTTCAGATGTGGTTCTGGGAAAATAGCTTTGACCACATCTATAAGGTCAACCAATACACTAGGGCAGAAAGCAAGAAAGAAAAATGCCGACAAGAAACAAGCTAATTTGCCTGTAGAACCCCTCAAAGCCTAACAAATTAGAGGCACAAATATCTCAGAAGATAGAGTGAAATATCAGAAAACTGATTGAAGTGTATAAGGAAAAGTTAGAGCTCTAGTTGCTCCCTGTAACTCTGCCCAGACAGCCACCACCACTCTGGCACGCCAACAGGAGCCATGGAGTTTCATCGCTGGAACAATTCAGCCCAATAGGCTTCAGAGCCTGGCACAGTAGAAAGTATGGGCAAGAAGTAGGTATAAATTTTTTAAAGTTTTTTTTTCTTTCTTGATTCCTAAAACCCTAGCAATCAGGCTTCTAGTCCTCCAGATAGGAAATTAGAAGAGTATTTTCTGAATAAATAATCCTAAAGAAAATGTCTTATAGATATTTATATTTGAGGGTTTCCCAACAAATGGCTAAGCCCCACACAATTACACAAGAGCTTTTAATTAACTTTTCAGTATTTTATTATTAAATTTGAATAGACAGCCTATGATAAACATTCTGGATAGACTCCAACATGAGATACAGAGACCAAAACAAAGACTCCACAAAGGAATAAAACAAAAGTCAAAAGGAATAATAATTAAAAAATAAAACACAGGAGAAGGTAAGCAAAAACTTTACCTCCATGTATCAATAACCAGATATTATAACAAATAAATGATGACAACACACTGAGGAGCCCAGCTAGTGTAGATCAGCAGTTGAGGGTCGACCCATGAACCAGGATTTCATGGATTGATTCATGTCAGGGCACACGCCCAATTTTTGGGCTCCATCCCCAGTAGGGGTCGTGCAGGCAGCAGCTGATCTATGTTTCTCTCTCATTGATGTTTCTGTCTCTCTATCCCTCTCCCTTCCTCTCTCTCTCTCTAAAAATCAATAAAAACATTTTTTAGAACACTATAGATCTTTTGGGATTTAAAATTATGAAATAAAACATTCAATAAGTAGGTTGGAGGATAAACATGAGAAAATGTCTCATAAAAGAAAACATAGTAAGTTAGGATAAAGAAAATAAGATGACTAGCTTGGAATATTCAACATCTGAATAAGAAGAAATTCAAAATACAAATAGTTAAAAGGGAGGTGAGCAAATTACAAAAGAGATAATAACAGAATATATCCCCAAAATTAAGGAAATGAGTCTCAGGGTTTCAGAACTCATCAAATGCCAAATATATTATAGAGAACAAGAACTACACACCAGTAAGGCACATAATTTCAAATGCTAGAACAGGGATAAGCATAAAAGCCCTAAAAACTCCCGGGGGGGGGGGGGGGAAGTTTGCTTACAAAGAATCAGGAATCAATTTACAATCAGAATTCCTAGCAAGAATACTGGTGGCTGGAGTGATGACCACAATATTGACACTGAAGATTATTTCCATTCTGGAAATATACACCCAGCCAAACATTCAAGAATGAGAGGAGAACATTTTCAGACATGAAAGAATTCTAAAATGTGTTTCCAGAGAGCTACCCCAGGATGTGCTTCACTAACACAAGGGAATAAACAAAGTGAAAAACAGGATTCAGGAAATGGAGAATTCAACCCAGAGGAAAGAGGAGAATTCCTTTACTAAGAGGAAATTGTGGCAGGACAGCCATGCAGCTGGTCTAAAGAATAATTAGTACAGAATGAATTGGAATAACAGGAGACTCTAGAACAGATGTCTTATGGGAGGTGAGAGGAAAATGGAAGTGATAAATTACCAGGTGTGTTTGCACTATTAAGCATCTACAACTATATAGGAGAGTTGGGGAAGAATTAGATTGGTTCACAGAAAACTAAGCAAATATAAAGTGAAAGCAATTATTACCTAGATTAAAAAATGTACGATAAAGAAAAATGAATTATTGCCTCAACTGTGAACAGTTTTACCTTATCATAATAATGTTTAAGGAGATAGTCATTTCACCAAAGGTTATGATACAACTATCTTAAAGAGATGAGGAGAGGGACACTATGGGTGTGTAAGAATACTAAATTCTGATCTTCCATTTAGGAAGTCAATGGATAATGTATAAAATATCTAAATAAGAAACCATACTATAAACTTTTGTATACAATAATGTAGGCACATAGAAGAAATAGCTAAAAGAGTTAAAAGTTGTTTTCTTTGAGGAATGGTTCTTGGGTGTAGGGAGTAATGGAGGACTAGCTATATTTTCTTATAAGCTTTTTAGTACTAATTGTATTTTTTAAATTGAGTATTAATTTGATAAAAATACAGGCAAGTATTCTTCCACAATTCTCTCTCTCTCTCTCTCTCTCTCTCTCTCTCTCTCTCTCTCTCTCTCTCTCTCTCTCACACACACACACACACACACACACACACACACACACACACACCCATTGTAGCATAAGAGGATTTATTTCTTGTTAAGAAATTTCAAGCATTGAGAAGCAAAGCACTATATATTTGTGGCAATCCCAGTGTCCCTGAGATCACATCACAGCATTCCGTTTACATGAGGACTGGCCCTAGTGGACTGTTAGTATGTGCATCTGGTAACATTGCAACTGTAATTTTGAAACAAGGTCAGCATTCTTGAGCAAACGGATATGACAGCATGATTAAATGATGAAAATCACACCCAAGGGTGTTTTAACAGGCGTCATAGTCTTGAAAGTAGAATGAAGATCAGAATGCCTAAATAGAGTGTCAGATATGAACTTGGGCCTCCTTGTCCTAATCATTCAAGAATCTTACTTTTCTAGCCAAGAATCATCATCAGTTTAATCTGACACAGAGGCATTTTTCTTCCAGGCAGTGCCCTATAGATGAAGCAAAATGGCCAGGATCCAAAGCAAAGCCACACAGGGCCAATAGCCGCCTGGTCATAAGGGAAGCTAGGCTGAAAAGAGCCTTCAGTTTTTATTACTCATTATTCTGACTTAGTGGCTCCTCAGCCATCTTTGTGACAGCAGGGAGCAGTGACCAATGAAGCATTCAGTCAACAAATGTTATCATCACTGCAATCATAATCATGTTATCACCCATCACAATGGTGTTTTGTTCTGAGAGAAGACTCAGAAAGCTTAGGGTTTCCATTGGGGAAAAACCAAAAGGAAAAAGATGATGTAAGCAGGACAGTCATGCCAGTAGGGATAGAAAAGAAGAGAGCTATGGAATTGAGAGTGGAATATAAGAGTTATTCAAAAAGAGCTAGAAATTAAAAAAAAAAACTGGTTTCACCACAGTATTGAGATTAAGAGATGAGTTTTTTCTGCCACAGTCATATTATATATATCTTAAAATGAGTATTAGTCAGATATTCTCTTGGGAATACTTTCAGTTATGCAACAGATGTTGTCAATTCTACCACATCCTCTCTGATCTCCTTGCCATGTCCATCATACCACCTTGACCTCCAATGGCTGGTACATGCATCTCTATAAGAGGGATGACCTGGGGCTGCTAGAATCAACCTTACCCCCACACATTACAAAACCTAGGAACCAATATTCCTCCAGTGGAAGCCTTGAACAAATGGCTGATAGGTGTGGAGGTATAAATGTCTCAGATACCTGGCTTCTTGAGTGGGTTATGATGAGAAATGTTTTTGATCCTATCTCCAAAGTTTTCCAATGGGAATAGACTTTAGTTGGCCATAGTGGTAGCTGTGACACACACACACACACACACACACACACACACACACACACACTACCTTTTATTAACTATCTTCCCTTCCCTGTATCACCCACCCCCATTCTCATCCAGTGTTCCTGTACCTCCCTAATATACTATGTACATTCAATTCTTATCTAACATTCTGCCTCTGGCCAGAATCAAAGGTTGATCTGTAGTGTATTATGCCTGCTAACTGCAATACCATCAAGGGCAGCACAGATAACAGACAAAAGATGACAGGTAACTTCAGCTCATTCCTCAGCTGTACCTTTTCCATGGCAATAATCCTGTTTCAATCTACTAGGGCCAGTCACCACTGGATAAATAATGAAGAAAAATTAATTTTAGAAAAGGTTCACCAGATATAATATATCCAAGGCAGATTGGGTATTTATAAGAGTCTAGGTCTTGAAGGAGTGATGACAATTCATTTTTAAATGCAAGATTATATTCCACTCACACAGTTCTAAACAGCATGCTACATGCCAACCAGATCATGGTATTTATCATATTGTATGTAGGAACAATCAGGAATAACACTGGTCCTACTCTGTAGAAGACAAATATTACAATTATAATTTATATTAAGAAGACTCCTGCTAAATTTACTTATAATATATACTTAATATCATAGTATATGTATAATATATAATATCATAAAATCATGGTAATGTATAATCATTATACATTAAATATAATAATATATAACTAATATCATAATATGGTAATGTATAATCATTATCATGTAAGTATCATATAATACTATAAATATCATAGTATATGTATAATAGATAATTAGTATAATATCACGGTAATGTATAATCATTATCATGTAAGTAGCTGCATTCATATCTGAAGTATCATTGGAGAGGGCCACTCGCAAGCTTTTGTGTAAGTGTCTGAAGATCCTCCTGGCAGAACAATGGTTGGAAAATCGAGCCTGGTAAATAGTTCCCACCCTTCCTGTAAACGTAGGGAAGACCAAGAACAATCCCTTAATCCCCTAGTTTGGGGGTTTTCCAGGAGGAAAACAATATAACCCTTATGAAAGAGTTTTTGAGGTATGCCCCTTGCCCAGGAACAGGGATTGTAGCCAAAGGGAAGGAGAGATTTGGTATCCCCTAGCCAACTAACCCTCAAAATGCCCTCTAGACTGGAGCCTCCACTTGGGATGAGACCATGATTCTATGCAAAGGACATCTTAAAGGATACTGAATGAGAAAAAAAGAGTTGATTCTCTGTTGTTATTCTAAACTATCAGAGAATAATGCAGAGCTATATTAAGACATAATAAAAATAAAGCCCTAAGTGGGGGGTAGTACTTACTCTCACTTCAGCTCAATGAGTGAATAAATACAGGAGTAGCTATAGCCACTTTAGACCATTAAATAATTCAATAAATACTTATTGAACACATACATATGATAGCAGGATACCATGCTAAACATAAAAAATATAGTATTCAATAATGTAAAGAATTTATTCTCACATGGTGTTTACAATGTGCCAGACACTGTTCTAATTTGTAAGATTCACACAACATGCCTATGAGATAGGTATCCTTGCAATCCCCTTTTAGAGGAGGGTACAGAGGTTAAGTGACTTGCCCAATGCCATACAAATGGTTAGGGTTAGAGCTGGGATTTGAACCCTATAATGTGCTGCCTCCCAGGTAGCCAGCCCTAGTCTCTATTGTCTTGGAGATTACATTGTAGTGAGTAAAAAGTCTTATATAAAATATTAAGCATATTTGTAATCATTTAATTTTAATATTAATCTAGACCTTTTAGGAGGTGGTATGTACAGAGTGCCCTGAGCATGTTCACCAGCTTATTCACTTTATGAATACATATTGATTGTGTACTCTGTGCCCGGTTCTGTGAGTGATATTGGGAATTTAATGAGAGCAAAACAGATACCTCCTCTGCTGTCTTATGAAAGGAGAGAAGTGTCAGACATTATTTGAATAATAACACACATTTATATGCAATTACAAAGGAAGTAGCTTTGAAGGAAAGTACTGAGAGTATTAAGAGCATATAATAGGAGGACTTGACATTTAAAATGAGATCAACTAAGATCTGAAGAATGAGTAACAGTTACCTTGGTGAAAGAAAAAAAGAGGAAAACACATTTCAGGGACGTCTGCACCAAGGCTCTGATGTAAAAAAAAAAAAAAAGAAAAAAGAAAATCTAAGGCACTGAGAGGTCAGTGAGGTTGTAACCCAGTGAGAGGAAGAGTAGCATGCAATGAGGTAGAGGTGGTGGGCAGGGGTCACATGACTTAGCCAATCAGGATACATTGTTCCCCATTAATTTTTAGAGAGAGTGGAAGGGAGGGAGGGAGGGAGGGAAAAGAGAGAGAGAGAGAGAGAGAGAGAGAGAGAGAGAGAGAGATCTATGTGAAAAAGACACATCCATTGATTGCCTCCATACATATCTCAATACTTTTTTGAAAGTGAAAGGGGTGCTGATAATAATTAAGCTAGGGCAAGACGCATAATAAAGCAGGTATTCCACTCTCCCATAGAGCAAATTGTGACTTTAATTTAGGCCTTGTTAAGATTTTATCCTAAGAAAAATAAGAAGTTATTTAGTGATTCTAAATGAGGGGTAGGAAATGTATAATCATAATTTATTATGATTATTTTAATAACACTAGAGGCAAGGTGCACAAATTTGTGCACCAGTGGGGTCCCTTGGCCTAGCCTGTGGTATCAGGCTAAAACTGGCTCTCCAAAATCCCCTGAGGGGGTCCCAGATTTCAAGAGGGCACAGGCCAGGCTGTATTTACCCTTCAAAGGCTTTAAAAAATTAAGTGAAAATTAATCTTGCCATTTCTTGGTTGGCTTTATACTTGAAAACAACAACAACAATGAACATCCTATTTATTATTATACTGCTTCAGGGAAAGTTGGTTCCTCTGATTTAAATTTGACTGAAGGTTAAATGAGAATGCAACCTAAGATTGAATTTGTGAGGTTTTCATCAAATTAGCACTATTCCACCACAGAAAAAAATCTTTCTCAGTACAATATAATTACCAAATGAAGTTCTAGTTTGCTTCATGTTAAGAGAAAAACATTGATTGAACACTGATATTAAAAGAAATTGAACACTGATATTAAAAGAGATAAACATTTTCCTTCCAGAAAATACTAATTGAATAAACCATTATTTCTTCTCATACTATTACCTTGCTAGAAACTCCATGAGGCTTGAAGGCCAACAAAGCTTTAGAATTGTGGAATGTAGTGGAAAGAGTAGAGCCTGAACATCTGGAAGATGAGTTCTTGTTCTGACTGCCTTGCAATCACTTGCCGGAAAATTAAGAATGATTTACCATATGACCCAGCAACCCCTCAAAAATTTGAAAACATGCATTTTCAAAGATATATGCATCTCTATGTTCACTGTAGCATTATTCATAATGGCCAAGACATGCAAATATGGCGGGCACGTTCTGACACACTTAGCATCACTCAGTGAAGGAAGCAGACACAATCCTGAACTTCAGTTTAATCAGAGAGTCAGTCACACTAGACATCATTTGAGTTCTCTTCCCCTCATGTCACAGATGGTATTGCTGAGCAGAATGTTGAATCACAGAACCATATAAAAAATGAGTGATCTTTTAGTTCAGAAGATAGACCTCATGTTTCTGCAGAACATGGGTTGAGGAGAAGAGCATGAGTTTGTGGGTGAGGGGGCTTGTCAGAACCATGCATTTGATCTAAGTCTGTTTTAAAGGGTGACCTTTTTTTTCCTGCTTCAGCTGCTGGCCCTGCCCTGGTGCTCCCCACCCTCAACTTCACCATCATCATATATTTGATCCACTTTACCCTTTACTAATCCCCAGCCCCTTCTCTCTAGAAACTACCATACTGTTTCTGTGTCTATGAGTTTTTGTTTGTTTTCCTTGTGTGTTCATTTGTTCTTTTCAGTTTTATATCTCACATATGAGTGAAATCAACTTATCCAAGTTAGCATGCTAGTCTTAAGACTCATCCACGTTGTCACAAATGGTATTATTTCATCCTTTCTTATGGCTGAGTAGTATTTCATTGTACATATATGCCATGTATTCTTTTAAAAATATATTTTTTTATTGATTTTTTTACAGAGAGGAAGGGAGAGTTAGAAACATCAATGGGAGAGAATCATCGATCAGCTGCCTCCTGCACACTCCCCACTGGGGATGTGCCTGCAACCAAGGTACATGCCCTTGACCAGAATCGAACCGGAGACCCTTCAGTCTGCAGAACAAACACTCCATCCACTGAGCCAAACCGGTTTCGGCTGTACCATATATTCTTTACCCATTCATCTGTCAAAGGATACTTTAGTTGTTTCCATGTATTGGCCACAACTATGAATAATACTGCAATATATATGAACTCCATCCAAAATTATCCCAAATATCTATTGCCCCAAAGATCCCTAATCTGGCCACACCAAGGACAAAAACCAAGACCAGCTGGCATTTCAAACTCTTTGACAGGCTGCTTTCCATGTGCTTTTACAAATGCATGGGAGAGTGGAAATTCATAAAGTAGAACCACAGCAGATCCAACATTATGTTCTGCAGGACTGGTCAGCCATGCCTGATCCAATTAATCCCAACAAAACTACACGAGGTTTATTTTCTATTATCCACTTTCAGAGAAGCAAACTGAGGCTCAGAACGGTATTCCTAAATCATAAGCTAGGTTGGGCAGACCTTGTCCATGGAGGAAGCCATGGCTCACCTAGTGAGAAGCTTGTCCTGGATATGTTAGGTGGTTTTGAATGCCACATACCTGGTAGGTGAACACATAGGTAGTCATGGTTCTACATGGGAAGTCTGATATCATAGACACTATAGAACATTTTTATATTATGCCTTCTGGAAGGTAAATGTTTATCTCTTTTAATATCAGTGTTCAATTTCTTTTAATATCAGTGTTCAATCAATGTTTTTCTCTTAACATGAAGCAAACTAGAACTTCATTTGGTAATTATATTGTACTGAGAAAGATTTTTTTCTGTGGTGGAATAGTGCTAATTTGATGAAAACCTCACAAATTCAATCTTAAGTTGCATTCTCATTTAACCTTCAGTCAAATTTAAATCAGAGGAACCAACTTTCCCTGAAGCAGTATAATAATAAATAGGATGTTCATTGTTGTTGTTGTTTTCAAGTATAAAGCCAACCAAGAAATGGCAAGATTAATTTTCACTTAATTTTTTAAAGCCTTTGAAGGTGAATTACATTCGTCATGTGTGTTCACATAAATGTCTGTGTGTCACCTTAGTCCTTCATGCTGAAAACGGACATGGAGTTCTATAAAGGTCAATAGATCGAAATGTTTTAATTCAAGATTTCTTTCACATAGGAAGTAAACAATAACCACTTTTGGTTTTAAATGTTCTAATATTTCTATTTTTTTAAAAATTATTGGTGATACAAATTACTTTATTTTGAGACTATATAATTGGCTAATTGTTATGAAACATGATTTTAACTGTCCTGACAAAAATATTTCAACTAGTTTATTACCACCTTAAGCAGTCTTATTTATATTTCAACATCAAACATCTCAGAAAAGTATCCTCTCCCCTTGGCTTCCATTTCTTTATTAATCAATTTTAGCCTTTGCCTCTATTCAAACTGCATTCTTAAAGGTCACTAGTGAATGGCCGGCCTTCTGCTGCTAACCAAATCTTTTTGTCTTTGCTCAATTGCCTTTCTTGTTGACATTTATCCATGACATTTGACATTGTTGATATTGTCCCTTGTCACCTAGAATACTAAACTATCATGGTCCCTTCATCCTATTGCATTAAAAACACTGTGGATCAGTGTATGGAGCCATGGGGCCCTCACATTTTGAGAAAAGGGAAAACACCAATGTTAATTAGAAATAAATTGAGATAAAATGGTACATTTAGAAGGGAGTGTTTTGGTGAGTGAGTTGTTGAAGATAGAAAAACCAAAGAAATAGAAGCAGAATGGCAGGTTAACCAAAAAGAATTAAGGCCCCAGTGGAAGTTTAACTATATATGTAGCAACCCCAGATGACCTGCCATTCAGTAATGCCATCATGTTGGCTTATTTTATTTTATTCTATTTTTTTTATCCCAACACCCACCCCTTTGGCAATCATAGCTTGTTCTCTATATCTGTGGGTCTGTTTCTATTTTGTTTTGTTTATCCATTTGTTTTGTTTTTTATATTATTTATTGTTTTTTAGATTATAAGTGAAATCATATAGGATTTATATTTCTATCTGACTTATTTCACTTTGCAAAATACCATCTAGGACCATGCATGTTGTCATAAATAGCAAGATGTCATTCTTTTCTATTGCTGAATAATATTATATATATATATATATATATATATATATATATATATATATATATGTAATATTTATCCATTTAATTGATGGACATGTAGGTATATTTTATGTCTTGACTGTTACTAGTAATGCTGTTGTGAACGTAGGAGTGCATATAGCTTTTTTAATTAGTATTTTTATTTTATTTGGTGTAAAAACCCAAAAGTGGGATCGCTGTATCATATGGAAGCTCTAATTTTTTGAGGAATCTCCATTTGTTGATTTATTGGTGATAACAATTCTGTCAGGTGTGAGGTGATATCTATGGTTTTAATTTGCATTCCTATGATGATTAGTGATGATGAGCAACTTTACATATGTCTATTGGCCATCTGTATGTCTTCATTGGAGACATTTGTAATCAGATCCTCTGCTCATTTTTCACTTGGATTGTGTGTGTGTGTGTGTGTGTGTGTGTGTAAACCATCCATTCTGTTAACTCAGTCATATTGGAGAATGGGAAAGCAGGCACTCAGCACTTTTTTTCCCTCCCTCCTCTCTTCCTCCTGCCTTACTTCCATCCTTCAATAAATATGTACTGAAAACCTAGAAAATGGCAATTACTCTGTTATACACTGAGGGAACAAAAATTAATGATTGGTCATCAAACTGAAGTAGTTCATGGTCTTATTAAGGGGAAATGTATATCTTGCAAGCACTTTAAACTTAACTTTTGAAAATAATTCATGTATTCCAATCTACGTATAGTTCCAAACTCCTACTTATCCTAGCCCCAATTCCTGATTGCCCTATTTCTGATGTAGGTAATCAACGTTTTCACAAGGTTATAACTCGGTGTGTAAAATAAGCATTCTTCTCATCCTTTTCTATGACCATACTCTTGGTTCAGCTCTTCATTAATTTTCTACTAGACTAATGTTCTTTCTTGCCTCCATGCTTCCAGTTTCTCCCCAATACAATTTATCCTGCTTAAGGCCACATTGAGTAAATCAGTCTCTTAAAGGAAACAATAATGGATGCCACAAAGTGTGTATTCAAAGAACTAGCAGCTGATCCCAGGTTATCTTTCCAGCATATTTACCACCATTCCGAATGTACACTTTATTCTCCAACTGTATTGGTAATACAGGTTGAATAATGGGGCCCCAAAGATGTCTACCTACTAACCCCCAGAACCTGGACATTGCAGATATGATCAAGCTAAGTATTGAGATGGGAAGATTACCATGGATTATCCAGATGGGTCTAGTGTAAGCACAAGTGTCCTTATCAGAGGAGACAGAAGGCCAGAGACAGGGGAAGAAAGGCAATGTGACAACAAAAGCAGGCACTGGAGTGACACAGCCATGAATCAGGGAATGCCTACAGTCTCTAGAAACTGGAAGAGGCAAATAACAGATTCTTTCCTGGAGCACTCAGAAGTAACCAGTCTTGCCAACATCTTGATTTTAGCCCTGTAAGACTTATCTTGAACATCTAATCTCCAGAACTATAAAAGGATACATTTGTATTTCTTAAGCCAGTGTTTTTTAACCTTTTTTGGGCAAAGGCACACTTGTTTCATGAAAAAAATCACGAGGCACACCACCATTAGAAAATGTTAAAAAATTTAACTCTGTGCCTATATTGACTATATATAAAGTAATTCTCTTGAATAGGAATCAAATAAACATAAAGAAAGTATTTTATAATGACTTTATTATGAAATATTAAGTAAACAAAATAGTGAAAAATTATAAAATTCTTGTCTTGTCTGCACCTACGGCACACCAGGCAACATCTCGCGGCACACTAGTGTGCCGCGGAACAGCGGTTGAAAAATGCTGTCTTAAGCCACTAAGGTTGTGGTAATTTGTTATAGGAGTAAAAATAATCTAACACAATTCATTTAGCTATTGCTCTGTAAATGACAACTACAAAATCTCAGCATTTACTGCTGGTCCACATGTCTATAGATCAGGAGGGCTTTGCTAATCTTGGATATGTTTAGCCAGCTCCCCTCTATTGGTTCAGTTCACTTCTACTCATGTATCTCTCATTCTTCAGGAAATAGCAAGTTTCCCAGAAAATATTCTTCTCGTGTTGAAAGGAAAGGATGTTCAAGCATAAATATTAACCAGGAAAGTACATTTCAAGTATTTGCTCATATCACCTCTGCTGATATTCCATTGGTCAAAAGCAGCTTACCTGGACAAACCCAAGATCAATTGGGCAGTAAAGTATCTTCTGCCTCTAGTGGGAGGAACATCAAAGTCTTGGGGCAAAGAGCATAGATTCAAGGACGGTTGAAGTAATAAAAGTAATAATGCAATGTAATGTGGTGTGCTGGTAGACCAGCTTTCAAGAAACAAATAACAAGAACAAAACAAACCAAAAAAATTTATAGCACTTGCTTATTTCTGTGGTGTAAATATTCCATGGTTAATTTTAAGCTACCAACATGACATCACTTAACACAAAGTTGTGGAAGATACACACAATGGGCTCTCTGTCAGTGCCAGTCAGCTTCAGCATAGCAATGAATCTACAAACCAATCAAACCAAATCATTACATATTTTTTTCAAAAACGGTGTTTCATAACATTCTATTTCCTAAAATTCCTCCTCCTTTCAAATGCCACCTTTGTACAAAGATCTGCTTTCCTAACTAGAAGTAATTCCTCTCTCCTTGGCATTTTCATAACACTTCCTTGTGGGTATTTTTCATTTGTTTTTTGGAATACCTATTGTGCATGTGTTTTTCTTTGCCACTGGGTTTCCAGGTACTGGAAGGTAGGCACTGTATCTAACACATCTTAAGATCTTGTAGCACTTTTTACTTAATAGGTATTAATAACTATGTAGTGAATAGATGAATGAATAAATGAATGAATGAGATACATAGAAGGATAAAATTTTAATTACATTTAATTGGACAAGTAATGTTCTGGCAGAAAAAGTAATCTGAAAGAAATAATCCAACTAAGAATTCCAAGGAACCAGTAACCTAATCCCAGAGAACACAAAAGCTCTGAGCATGTGCAGTAGGTGAAGTTTTGTCTTCCAGCCCTATTCAGAGCTCAGTATTTAAAAACCCCCACAAAAGCTAATTCTGACAAAACAAAGCATTCTCTTCTCCACCATTAGGAAACAGAAGCTTTAACACCCACAGGGAATTTGGAAGCCCTCAATGACTAAAGCAGTGGAAAATGAGTCTGCTTCATAAGCCATAGGAGTTTTGCAGAAATCCTCCATTTGTATCATTAGGAGGAAGCTACAACTGTTACTTCCTGGCAGCTGTTGAGACCTGGGATTCAAATAGGTAGAACCAGACTGGTTTTCTTTGGAAATACCTTTTTCAATCCTTTCATCAAACTCATCCCTGAAAATGAGATTCTCTTTCAACCTCAGTGCAAAGCACAGAGATGGAGTCTGGAGTTGAAGTAATTATGGAGAAATGTTTAGACTATTTTATTCAAAGAAATTCATGAGTAGGCATTGTGGCCACTCCCTTTTGTGGTGTTTATGAAATGAAAAATAAGATTTTCATGCCTATATCTTTTGGTCTTTTTTAAAGCCCTTGCATGCTAAAAGAAAAGGGTTTTATAAAAAATGAAATGCATATAAAGTCCTTTTTGTCTGAAACAAAGCATCTTTGGTATAGATAACAAAGCCTTGATGCATAAAATATACACAAGGGCCAGCTTCCCTTCCTTCATTAAGAATCAGGGAAAGCTTTATACGAATAAGGAAAAAACTTATAGATCTAGACAATATTCTTTCTAAATTAAAGCAAAGCTAGCTTGTGGAAAAATAAAAAATCTCTCTCTGGTCTGCCATGCCCTTCCTGCATAACATGAAATGTCTACTATTATAGTGCTTTTTCTGAATTAAATAATAATTAAAATGTTTATTCTTTCATTCAATTAAACATTTATTTTATACCTGCTATGTTCCCAAAAATAATTGACACCAAGAATACCAATATTAATTTTTAGAAATTATAAAAGAAAACAAGGATCCCTATTTTTAAGTAGGGAAAATATACATAAATCCTTGGAGCTTATGTTTTTCTGGGTCTGATCAGACACATACATTGATAATCCGTTATTAAAGAGTAAAACCTGTGTTCAAGGGGAGCCACAATAACAGTGGTAAAAGATTCCACTGGATCTTACTCTCACATACTCATTGAAAACCTCTGACTTCTTTAATGTATGTCTTAAAGATCTCTGGAAGTCCCCATGGGGTATCTACATATACTTATGAAGTTATTCACTCTGACCAAGGACAATTGTGGCCTGTCCCAATGCAATGGAATTCTCATGGGAGGTACTCAGTATTACATTCCTTCTGTAACATTCTGTTGGGTGGGATCCTGGGTTCTCCAACATCTATAAGATATTGGGTTCTATTTTTTAATTAATAAGAAATCTCCTTTTCCTATGGGCCTATACTAGTTCAAGGGACAAATCTGAATGTTAAACACCATACTATACTCAAAATCCTCATATCCTTGAAATATCTGAGTTATTACTTACCAGAGGCCTGGTGCACAAATTCGTGCATAGGTGGGGGGTCCCTCAGCCTGGCTGGTGATCAGGGCACAACTGGGCCATCTTGCCCAGTCCTGTTGGGGCCAATGGGCCCAGCCAGTCAGGGAGTGACCAGGGGAGGTTGGCTGGCTAAGGAGAGACTGCGGGGGGCTCCAGGGCATATCTGGCCCATCTCATCCAGTGTTGATAGGCTGGACCCCAGCAGCAAGCTAACCTAGTGGTCAGAGCATCTGCCATCTGGTGGACAGTGTGAATCATAGCAACTGGTCGAGCTATCAACCCAATGGTCAACTGATCTGTTGGACACTTAATATATTAGACTTTTATATAAATAGATTGAACTACCCTTATTAGACCTGCTTCTTTCTCCCATTAGGGTGTTCTGGCTCCCAAAGGGCCTCTCCACAGTTGGGAAGTCATGATCAGACATACTTGTAATGTTCTAAGAATCAAGCTGGGACCCTTGCTACTTATGTAATATTTAAGCAATTTGATGGGTGCATCCTAGTGGGAAAAAAGGCAGAAAAAAATATTCTACATGAAGTCATACAGAGATTGGGGGACAAATCAAGCATTTCCCATGTAAAGATGAACAATAATGCCAATAATAAAGTAGAATGAGAAAGGAATACATTTTATTTTAACATTGCATCATATAAGCTATTTTCATTTGTGTTGTAGTGCACATGGTAGGCATGTGCCCCATTTCTAGTATTACACATTAACATATCACTGATCTAGTCAGTGTCAGTGAACTGGTACACTTTGAATGAACCAATGTGATGCTTATTTGAATATTTTATGTGGACAACACGAGTTACAGTAATACCTATGTAAATAACAATTGGTAATGAAATTGAAATACGTATTTTAATTACAATCAAGTTACTTTCCCAGTTTTTTTTTTTTTAAAGTATGGAAAATATTTCTATTTCAAGTGAAGGCAGACAACTGAAAAAGAATTGAGAGGAGATGCAGAAACTAGTACTATGGCCAGAACAGAAAAGAAACAAGTTGGAAGAAGGTATGCCATAAATTTCATAATAAATAGCAATTGCAATTTGGTGCAATAGAACAAAACAAAAGGCTTTAGAAGGAAATAAAGTAGAAAATATTAAGAGGCATTTTCAGCAAATGCATAAAAAATTTGATGAGAAGTTTTGTATTAACTGCCAAAAAGAAGAGCCATTTAAATGGGTCACTTGAAGTCAGAATGAAATGTCCAACAAAAATATTTTATAACTCTGGACAGCTATATAATGGTTTGGATTCTTACACAAAAAGGAAATCATTTTTAGATAAACAGTAAAATATTTATTATGTCAGTTGTAGGAATTGTTAGAAAATTATGAGGAAAACATTAAAAATTTTGTTTTACAGAAAGAGAAAGATTGTCAATTATGCCACCAAATAATTACCTGTGGAATGCAAGCCCTTTCTAGCAATTTTAAAGATCAATTGATGCAAAGTTTAAAAAATTGCATGTACCTTTCTGTAGTTTTACATGAGTCCTTCAATATAAGTGACACTACCCAATAATAATTTGGATACATTTTGTCTCAAAGGACTTACAAATTTATGAAGAAATGATATCAATTAGTAGCCTGAAAATCAAATTCAACGTGTAGATATTTTTAAATCTTTTACATCTGTCAAAGAAGAATTTCAGCTACATATGAAAAAAAAAATTGTATCATAACAGATGATGCTCCAGCTGTGTTAGTTTAGAAAATACGGATTTATTGAATTTTTAAACAAAAGACTGATGTTTTTCTTATTGCTTTGTTCCACCATATAATACATATTGAAAATATTTGTGCTCAGTTTTCTGAAGCAAACCTAAGAAAAGTGTCATGGATACAGTTATTAAAATTGTTCAGTACACATGCAAATGCTATGAATCATTGCCAGTTTATAGAACTGTTGACAGAAATAAAAGACAATGATCATATGTTCTTTGCCAATGCTTATTGGCTGAGTTATAGAAGAGCTTTGCAAAGATTTATTGTACAGTACTTTTAAATCAAATTCAAGATTTTTTTTAAAGCTAAAGGAATACTTGCCAAATACTCAATAACTAAAAGCAAAAATGGCAGTGGTTTTTACATTTTCAACTGATATCGCACTGCAGATGAATAAACTTTTTATATCACCTTTTTTGAGATGTAATTCACATACCACAACATTCACCCATTTAAAAAGAACAAGTGACCAAAAATGAAGACAAAAAAATAAAAGGAAAAAGTGAGTGATTTTTTTCATATATTCACAGTGTTGTATATTCATTACAACAACCTAATTTTAGAAAATTTCCATCACCCTAAAAGAAGTCCCATATCCATTAGTAGTCATTCCCCATTTGCCCCAACTTTCCCCTGTCCCTGGCAGTTACCAACTTACTTTCTGCCTCTATGGATTTGTCTGTTCTGGACATATCAAATAAATGGAACCATACAATATGTGGTCTTTTGTGACAGGCTTCCTTCAATTATAATATTTTCAAGGTTCATCCATGTTGTAACATGTGTCAGTATTTCATTTCTTTCTATTACTGAATAATATCTATACTAATAATCTATACTAGTAAAAGGGTAATATGCAAATTGGTTGGGACACCCTCATGCAGTGACCAAACAGCATGCTGTGTGGAGCAATCAGGCCAGCAGGGGGGGCGGGGGGAAGGGGCAGTGAGGGGTGACCAGGTCAGCAGGGGGACCAGTTGGGGGCAACCAGGCTGGCAGGGGGGTAGTGAGGAGTGACCAGGCCGGTAGTGACGGGCAGTTGGGGTGACCAGGTTAGCAGGGGGGAAGATGGGGGGACAGTTAAGGGCAATCAGGCTGGCAGGCAGAGGCCGTTAGGGGTGATCAGACCAGCAGGTTGGGGGGGGGGGAGTTAGGAGCAACCATACTGGTAGGGATGGCAGTTAGAGGTGATCAGGCAGGCAGGCAGAAGCCATTAGGGGCAGTCCTGCAGGCAGGCATGTGAGCAGTTAGGAGCCAGCAGTCCCAGATTGTGAGAGGGATGTCCAACTGCCGGGATCAGGCCTAAACCAGCAGTCAGATATCCTCTGAGGGGTTCCAAATTGGAGAGGGTACAGGCTGGGCTGAGGGCCCCCCCTCTCCCCGTGCATGAATTTCATGCACTGGGCCTCTAGTTTAATTATATAAATATACATTTCATTTATAAATTTATCAGTTAATGATGACATTTGTATTGTTTCCACTTTTTGGGTCTTATGAATGCCTCTATGGACAAGTTTTTGTGTATATATACACTTTCATTTCTCTTGCATATATACCTGAAAGTGGAATTGCTGAGTCATGTGGTAACTTTATGTTTAAGTTTGTGTGGAACTGAAAAACTTTTTTGGAAAGTAGCTGCACCATTTTAAATATTCATCAGCAGTATATGAGGTGTCCAATTTCTCTACATATTTGACAGCACTGTATTTTTTTAAATTATAACTATTCTAGTAGTGTATGGAGTGGTATTTCATTGTGGTTTTGATTTGCATTTCTCTGATGGCTAATGATGTTGAAGAATGAGCTCATTTTGAAACTCTAAGGAAAGGAAAAAGCTTATTTGTGAGATATGAGAAATTATATTGAAATTAAAACTTTTCATAATAGAAATTACTAAAAATGATTTTTTTTCACTTTTCTAACATGAAACATGAAGAGGATTGAATTGTAATTCACAGCACTGTGTAAGTTGGCTACAAAAAATACAGAAAAATTTGAAGTATTTTATTTTATTTTTATAAATTAAGAGTTTTTTAATTTATACAATATCCCTTTGAACTTATTAATCATATTGAGTTGGCACAAGATTCAGTGAATTTACTTAACTTGGACAAATGAAGTTTTGAAACTGACATACTTTTTATTCAAAGTCAAATCAATAAACCTCTTTTGTCAGTGTGGATGCAAATATTAAGGCAGATGATTTGTTGGTACTTGCTTGATTACAATTACTAGAAAACTTTTAAGTAAGTTTGGAACAATTTAGGGATGTGAATACACTTTTCCAACTGTAAATTATATAAAATCTACATTCAGATCAAGTATTCCCAATGAAAATTTAGCAGAGAAATTGAAATATACTGTAAGTATAAAACATATGCCAATTTTCAAAGATTCAACATGAAATAATGACAAAATATCTCAATAATATATTTTTCATTTTGATTATATATTGAAATAATGTTTACATATATTGGATTAAATAAAGTGTCATTTGTATTAATTTGATATGTTTCCTTTTCCTCTATGTAATGATTAATTTTAGTGTTTTTTTAATTAAGCATACAATATTATATTTGTTTCAGGTGTAAAACATTGTGATTCGACATTTATTTATCTTATGACATGAACACCACACTAAGTCTAGTAAACATCTATCACCATATGTAGTTACCACACTATTATTGACTATATTCCCCTGTACTTTTTACACTGGTCCTTCTAGCAACTATCAGTTTGTTCTTTGTTTCTGTGAGTCTGGTCTGTTTTTTTCGTTCATTTTTTTTTAATTGCACATATAAATGAAATCATGTGATATTTGTATTTCTTTGTTTGACATTGAAATTAGCATAATATCCTCTAGGTCAGTGGTTCTTAACCTTTCTAATGCCACAACCCTTTAATACAGCTCCTCTTGTTGTAGTGACCCCCAACCATAAAATTATTTTCATTGCTACTTCATAACTGTAATTTTGCTACTGTTATGAATTGTAATGTAAATATCTGTGTTTTTCAATGGTCTTAGGCAACCCTGCTAGTAGTTCTCAACCATTAGAAAGGTTGAGAACCACTGATATATATATTGTCAGAAGTTGTAGAATTTCATTCTTTTTTTTATTAATGTGTAATATTCCATTGTATGTGTTTTTATCTATTGATATACACCTAGGTTGCTTTCATATTGTGACTATTGTAAATAATGATGCAATGAACATATGACCACATGTATCTTTTCTAATTACTTTTTTCATTTTCTTTGGAAAAATACCCAGCAGGAGAATTTCTGAGTTGTATGGTAGGTCTATATTTTGTTTTTTGAGAAATTCAATGTTTTCCATAGTGGCTGCCCCAATTTGTGGTCCACCAACAGTTCAGAAGGGTTCTGTTTTCTCCATATCCTCATCAACACTTATTATTTATTAGAGGCCCAGTGCACGAATTCGTGCACCACTAGAGTCCCTTGGCCTGGCCTGCAGGATCCGGCCAAAACTGGCTTTCTGACATCCTCTGAGGGGTCCCACATTGTGAGAGAGTGCAGGCAAGGCTGAGAGACCCCACTGGTGCACAATCAGAACTGAGGAGGGATGCGGGAGGTTGGCCAGCTGGGCTCCAGGACATGTCCAGCCTGTCTCTCTCAGTCCCAATCAACTGGACCCCAGCAGCAAGCTAACCTACCAGTTGGAGTGTCTTCCCCCTAGTGGTCAGTGCATGGCATAGTGAGCAGTTGAGAGATCTTAGCATATCATTAGCATATTACACTTTGATTGGTTGAATGGACGACCGGACACTTAGCATATTAGGCTTTTATTATATAGGATGGTGCCCACTGGTTCCTTACATCCTGGAGCATTCTCTCAGTTCCTGGAGAGCTCTCATGGTTCCCAAACCTTTCATATGCTGTTTCTCTATGTTTGTTGTGCAGAAGCTATTCAATAGACCCTCAGTAGTCTCTTGGGAGAATTGCTCTAAATATAGATGTATATTTTATGTGTTCTTGGGAGGGGCAAGCTCTGTGTCCTTCTATGCTGCCATCTTGGACCTGCCTCTTGATCTATTGTATATTGTTAAAGGGATACTAGGAGCAAAATTCTCTATATAAAGAACTACCATGAAATACAATATGAAGTCACGCATATTATCATGAAAATAAGTTGCCAAAACTGTAACTTACCTGTTGACTCACTCTTCGCTTAGGCCCAGTGCACCCCTAAATAGATCTTAATGAAGATGAGAAGATAGAATTTTGACCAATGGGAGGAGATTTAGGACCAATTTAAGTTGTGACACTTTGGTACTTTTAAAAATACTTATTCACCTACATATTTATTGCTTTTTTGGGATACCAGATCATGTCTGGGATATGCAGAAAATTATTGGAACTAATTTATATAAGAAACTAAGGAGTACACATGACTATTGTATGTGATTATTTTCACTTTACAGCTAGTAGAATGTAACCTAGAGAACATAACAGAAATAACACTTACTGTAGAGAACAATTTAGAAATTTTAGTACAGAAGTAAACATTGTTAAATGGAAAAATATTACAAAAGAAGCATCAAAGAATTATTTTTATACTATATACTACTTTTAAGTATATAGCATATATAATTAAACATGCTTTAAGTATTTGATATATACATAAACATATTTAAAGTTTACATTTTAAAATGTATACATCTATATACACATATGAAATTATATATAACAGTGTTCACATATTAACAGTAGTTATCTCTGGGAAGCAGAATTACAGGTGATTTTTCTTTTCTTTTTGCTTTTACTTTGTTTTATAAATTATTTACAATGAACATGTATCTTTTTTGTACTAAGAAGAAAGTCTTTTAAAAATTAATCTGGCCTGGTTGGTGTGGCTCTGCAGATACAGCATTGGACTGCAGACTGAAGCAGATTCTGTTCAAGGGCACATGCCCAGGTTGCAGGCTTGATCTCCAGTAGGGGGGCCTGCAGAAGGCTGATCAGTGATTCAAATCATTGATGTTTCTATCTCTCTCTCCGTCTCCCTTCCTCTCTGTAAACAATAAAAACATATTTTTTAAAGTAATCTGAAAACCTCTTAGCTAAGTAATTGAAAGCTGCAGTCTTCTGAGCAGAGCATAACAAAAAAATGGAAGGAATTACAAAAAATAAACAATCATTACCTTTCCTCAACACACAGCATAAAGATGAAAAGGCAACAAATTAAGTCTCAGTGAAATTCTCCAACAGCCACTTTTGCCTCAGCAGAAAAGCACACATTTTTGCTTCGTTGCCTGGCTTAAGATGTCTGGCCACTGGCTCATTGGAGCAAGGTGAGACCAGCCCTCTCTCATAAACTCACCCAGAACGTGGTTATCTGTGCAGTTGTAGTGGATAAGGTTAAGCTTCGCAGGATACCCCACTGATTCCGCTCCCAAGAGCGCATGAAAACTCCTTTAACAAATTATTTAAGATCCCTACTGGGTGCCGATTTTGCACATTGCTCTTATTCTCTTAAAAACAAACATGATGGATTTCTTTAGAGTAGTTAACAGTGGTCGGCAAACTCATTAGTCAACAGAGCCAAATATCAACAGTACAATTGAAATTTCTTTTGAGAGCCAAATTTTTTAAACTTAAACTTCTTCAAAATAGACTCACCCAGGCCGTGGTATTTTGTGGAAGAGCCACACTCAAGGGGCCAAAGAGCCGCATGTGGCTCGAGAGCCACAGTTTGCAGACCATGGGGGTAAGTAAAATGCACAGAAAAAACTCTAAGGTCACGAGTAAGGGGTGGGATTCAGCTTAAGTGTCTGGAAAGTTTAGATTTCCATGGTCAGATAATTTTCCCAAGTGACTGACTTAGTTATAATGCTTTTCTCTCTCAGCTCTAAAACCACCCACCTTTTTTTTAAGGCAGAGGCAGGGACTTTGCCAACTATATTTCTGCTTGGCCAGCTGCTCCCTGTTAGACTGCCAATAAAGGGGGGGAGCGCGTTGAGGGAGCCTGTGGAGATGGAGGAGGGAGAAGGGACTTGCTCAACCCAGTTGCTCACTGTTTCTGTGAGCATTTACTCCAGGTAAGGTTTCTTCCCCCTGGTAGTGATACCAGCTCCCTCGGAGATACCACTTGCCCTTCCTGTGAGTTACTAAATGTAAAGGATTCCAACCTCTTCCCTGTGTTCCCCAGTCCTAAGGGTAGGAGTAACTTCCTGCAGTCGAAACCTTGCAATAGCTCAGCATCCTACTTTGTCTTTATTGCTCTCTACTACCTGATTAACAACTTGTTTATTAAATACTCCCTTTGAAAACAGCTGATGTTTCTGTTTCCTGACTAGACCTGACAGATACAGTTCTATAAGTCAGTCTCATAAAAGGTGAGGGGCACATTATTAATAGGACTTATTAGGCAACTTTTCTATTCTAACAGTTGGGCTTGTAATTAAGGAGACCAAACAAATAAATGAAACCATGTGTATTGTAGCACACGTATTACTAAGGGCAGCTATACAGATGCTTTCAGAATTGGGACCAGCTGTGGCTGGGAGTCATATAAGCCATGTAATTAGTTCAAGAAAACTTCAAGAAGGAAATGAATTTTAGGGATGAGTGATACAATCTCTCAGAGAGGAGGAGGAAGGTCATTTCTAGGATGGGCAATGGCATTTGCATATGCTCTATTGGAAAAACAAATGAGTAACATATATAAGGAAACTAGGACAGTACTTCATCATTAACTTCCTTCCCAGCACTTAGCACCGAGCCTGAAACATTTGAGATGATGAATAAAGATTTGCATACTTATGAAACTCAATGATTGAGTTCGTGTGTTTTGTTGGTGTGGAGAGGTCAGGCAATCTTGTCCTTAGAAGCTTCTTTGCGCATGACAATTCAAAATCATAGCAGGTTCATCATAATAGGAGCCAGGATTCTGGAAGAAAATGCCTGGGAAATATAGTAATGGCACCGTTGTGATTTAACCTCGTTATTAATAACTGGGAAGGAAAAAAGGGGAGGCCAAATATTATGGGCATGCCATTTGTGCAGCTTTGCCAGGAAGCCACCTGTCTCTCTGGGGGAAGGGCCTGGATAAAGACAGAATAGAAGCATGCCCAGTAAAGTTTGGGTGACATAGGGAAGGTACCTGTCTGTCAGTCACACCTGGGAACTCGTCATTGACCAGAGTGGGTGTGGCCACTGAGGGTGCAGGAAGAGTTAAAATATCTAATCTCCTATACTCGTGGTCAACAAACTTTGGATTGCGAGCCACATGCGGCTCTTTGGTCCTTTGAGTGTGGTTCTCCCACAAAATACCATAGCCTGGGCAAGTCTACTTTGAAGAAGTGGCGTTAGAAGAAGTTTAAGTTTAAAAAAATGTGGCTTTCAAAAGAAATTTCAATCTTGTACTGTTGATATTTGGCTCTGTTAACTAATGAGTTTTCCTACCACTGTCCTATACAAAGGAATTCACTCTCTTGCCCTCTTGCGCTCTTATGCTTGATTCCTAGCTTGTGGGACTCTCATGCTCCTACATTCACTCCACATAGCTCACAGCCATGTAAACCCCACACAGTGGACTTATGGACTGCAACTAGCTTGATACTGCACTGGACCCAATTATAGCATGGAACAGAAACTTTGGATGCTGGCTTTGCTTTAAGCTTTATTGAATCTCTAACTGCACACCATCCAGGATTGGATTAAGGAGAATGGGACCTTGGAAACTAAAGCATGTAATTCTACACAAATAAAAATAACTCATCCTCCTGTGCAAGTCTCAACCATTTTTCTCGCGAGATGTTGTAACGACCCCCAGCACCCAGTGGGGAAGGGGATCCCTCACTTTCACTGATAAGAGTAGCAAGATTGAAATGTGGACGTAGCCAGGAACTATTGCCTGAGTGCAGAAACAACTCTGAACTTCAACACTGATGACGGAAATGGTAAAGAAATGGAAGAAGGGAAAAAATGGAAGAATCTGCAGTACCGGGAGATCAATTTAAGGACAAAATATAAAAGAACAAGCCACCACTTCAGTGTGATGAATCTGGGAAAAGAGAACCACATAGGATTTGGGAACTAACAGGGTTATCCAAGTTCAAGGTTTAAATGAACATTTTAGTAGAATGTCCAAATGGAGACTACCTGTGGGCAGAAGGGAAAAGTATATAAAAATGAGAAAATTTCAGGCCTCGGAAGGTATACCCATATATACATATAAATTATGATGGAGTGGATAGTCAGCAGCGTTAAAGAGAGGTGAGTCCAAAAGAAGAAGAAGCAACTAACGTACCTGGAGGATTTTTATTATAGAATTTACCATGACCAGTTATTTTGTTTATGGACTGGGACCAAACAAACAAAAAATGGGTTTAGAGTAGAGCTTGAGGGATTTAGACTAAATCAATATTTGCTGACAATGAGAGAGGTTACAAAAATATCCTCTCCACTTTTTAAAACATAAAATTGATTCTTATTTGCCTGGGAAGGGATAACTGTGGCCATGCATCAACTTATTCAAATAAAATTAGTTTTAGTTACCTTTCAGTCTTATGGTTTCCTGGAAGGACATTTACTGGTTGATTAATTCACTCAACATTATTCATATTACCGCGAGAGCCAAATAGAAACCAACTTGCCAAGTCTGAAGTGGGTTTCCTCTCAAATGGCCATGTCAAATCTATCCCTTTCAAAGAAATAATAAACGGAAAGAGTGAAGCCTCTCAGATATAGTGATTCCTACTGAAATGCCCTAGATAGAACAATCCTCAGCAATCCCTTCCTAGTCTCACTGACTCAGAGCAGCAGGAAGGATGGACAATATAAAGTTGAGGAAAGAGATGCCAACCAGCTTAGTTTTCTCAAAAATGGTTAACATTTTGGTATTGTCTGCAATTTTCAATCAAGGATATGCAAACTCTCAATAAAAGTAATAAGAGCGAACCGTTCCGAGCTGTTACATCTAATAAACCGTCACATCTAATGTGAATTACATCTAATTCACATGTACTCTTTACATCCCCATAAGGATTTTTCAGACATTGTTTTATTCAATCTTTACAGTATCTAAATGAGATAGATACTATGTGTAATGGGTTGAATTGTGCCCCCCCCCCAAAAAAAAAATTCACATGTAGCCCTGGCCCTGTGGCTCAGTTGGTTGGAGTGTCATTCTGTACACTGAAAGGTTTCAGGTTCGATTCCTGATCAGGGCATGTGCCTAGGTTGCGGATTCTATCCCCAGTTGGAGTGCATATGGGAGGCAACTGATGGATGTTTCCCTTTCACATCAATGTGTCTCTCTGTCGCTGCCTTCCTCTCTATAAAATCAATAAATATGTCCTTGGGTGAGGACTAAAATAAATTCACATGTAGAAGTCCTAAACCACAGTACTTGAAAATGTCACCTTATTTGGAAATAGGGTTGTTGCAGATATAATTAGTTTAGATGAGGAGCTGTGAATTTCAAATATCAGCACCAACACTAAACAGGAGCTTTTTATTCACTCCAGGCTCATTTTTCTCATATGTAACAGGTGTCAAACATTTTCTAAGCTGATGAGAATTACATAAAAATGTATAATAGTGCACTTTGAAAACCATACAGTGCTGGAAAAACACAAGTAGTATACAACTGAATGAGCTGAGTCTAACCCATAAAAATATAACAAAGTAAAAGCAATAGCAATTATTCTAATAGTAAAGACTGCATTTTTAAGGCTATGAAAAATGTTCCAACATTACTTCTAATTCACATGTAATATGTGTCCTTTCATTTTCAATTGGGCAATGAGCACAGTTACTATAATTACAAAGTTATGACGGCTCTGCCACTATGATCCCTAACATATACACACAAAAGTTGGCTTTGCATGTCCTACGTTATAGCTCTAATTGGAAATCACTGCTGTGGTATTTGGTAAGAAAATAACTTAGCTTTGTAGTTTAGAAAACAAAGACCATGTCCAGGATTCGTGGGAAGCTGGGTTTGCAGACTCCTTTTCACTGCTTTTCACTGACCAGCCAGCTGGAATTGGACCTCCCACTGCCTCATACACATCTGGTGTTTTCTAACACAGAGACGAAGGCAAGGGGAACAGGACTTTTGTTATTAAAGGCAGAGGAAGTTTTTCATTTTCATTGGAAAGTAAATGGGCAGCAAACAGGAGAGGGGAAGAAAATAAACTTATTACTGGGCACCTGTTGATGACAATCCAATGAGTATCAAGGCTGCTGGTATTATACTAGAAACAAAAACTCTTTTGAGAAGCATTTTGACATATTCCGAAGTTGGTGAGGAAAGAGAATGCAGCCTTACTTGCAACACCTACTTAGAAAAGTTCTTTGATATTATATTTTTTATTGTTGACACTATTACATATGTCACCTATCCCCCCCTCTTTTCTACATCCAGCCCGCCCATGCCCCCAGCCTTCACCACAATGTTCTCTATGTCTGTGGGCTATGCATATATGTTCTTTGGCTAATCCTTTCACCTTCTTTTATATAGTATCCTCTACCCTCCTCCCCTCTGCATCCATTGAGATGATCATATGACTTTTCTTTCATTCTATTAAATTTGATGTTTCACATTTATTGATTTGTGTATGGTGAGCCATCCTTGAATCCCATGGCTAAATACCACTTGATCATGGTGAGTGATCCTTTTAATGTGCTGCTGAATTTTATTTGCTAGTATTTTATTGAGAGTTTTTGCCATCCTCATTTAGCAGAGATATTGGCTTATTGATTTTTTTTTCTTGTAGTGTCCTTTTCTGGCTTTGTTATCAGGCCTCATATAATGAGTTTGGGAGTGCTTCCTCCTCTTTAATTTTTTGGAAGAATTTGAAAAGGATTGGCATTAATTCTTCTTTAAATGTTAGGTAAAATTAACCACTGAAGCAATGTGGTCCAGGGTTATTCTTTGTTGAGATATTTTTTATTACTAATTCAATATTCTTAGTAGTAATTGGTTTGTTAAGATTTTCTATTTCTTCCTGATTCAGTCTTTTTTTGTTTTAATATATTTTACTGATTTTCCACAGAGAGGAAGGGAGAGACATAGTTAGAAACATTGATGAGAGAAAGTCATCAATCAGCTGCCTCCTGTACACCCCCCACTGGGGATGTGCCAGCAACCAAGGTACATGCCCTTGACCGGGAATCGAACCTGGACCCTTCAGTCCAAAGGCCGACGCTCTATTCACTGAGCCAAACCGGCTTCGGTCTGATTCAGTCTTGATAAGTTAAATGTTTCTCAGGTTTTTAAATTTCTTCTAGGTTGCCCTGTTTGTTGGCATACACTTGTCCATAGTAGCCTCTTATGATCCTTTGTATTTCTATAGTATCAATTGTAATGTCTCTTTTTCCATTTGTAGTTTTGTTGATTTGTGTCCTCTCTCTTTTATTCTTTGTTAGTCTAGCTAAAAGTTTGTCGATTTTGTTTATCTTTTCAAAGAACCAACTCTATATTTTGTTAATCTTACCTATTATTTTTCTTTTCTCTATTCATTTCCACTGTATACTTTATTATTTCCTTCCTTCTGCTAGTATTTGGCCCAGTTTCTTCTTTTTCTAGATCCTTAAGGACTATTATTAGGTTGTTTATTTGAGATCTCTCTTGTTTCTTAATGTAACATAGTTTGCTATTAACTTTCCTCTTAAAACTGCTTTTCCTGAATCCTATAAGTTTTGGTATATTGTGTTTCCATTTTCATTTGTCTCAGGATACATTTAGAAATGTTCCATGTGCACTTGAGAAGAATGTATATTCTCCTCTGTTAAATAGAATGTTCTGTATAAGTCTGTTAGGTTAATTTGGCCTATCGTGTTGCTCAGATACACTGTTTCCTTATTAATTATCTGACTGGATGATTTATCTATTATTGAGATGGGGTCTTAAAGTCCCCAGTTATTATTGTAATGCTTTTATTTCTCATTTTAGCTCTGTTAGTGTTTATTTTATATATTTAGGTTCTCCAATGTTGGGCACATAAATATTGCAATTGTTATATCATATTGATCCCTTTAACATCCTATCTAATAAAGAGGGAATATTCTAATTGGCCATCACACTATCACAAAGATGGTGGTGCCCACAGCCAATAAGGAGGGAATATGCTAATTGACTACTACACCCTTAAAGATGGCATCACCCACCACCACAAGATGGTGGTACCCAGTCTCCTGAGCCGTGCTGGGGCAGCAGTCATGTGGCATGGCCAGGCCTGTCCCCAGGCAGGTCAGGCCACTCCATGCACCTGCCTCCAGAGTCCCCCAGTCCTTTCAGCCCCCCAGCAACCCAGGGCCTGCCCAAGGTGCAGGCAAGCCTCAGATATAGGCTACCCAGCTGTCCAGGGCTTATTTGGGGCACAGGCAAGCCTCGGATGGCAGCTGCCTGGCCGCCCAAGGCTTAGGTATCCAGGACCAGCTGAGTCTTATGCTACCGGCAGTGGCAGCAGCAGAGGTGTGATGGGACGTCACCTTCCCCTGATCTCAGGGTTGCCTCTGGCCTCTAAGGGCTCCTGGGGTCAGGCCAGGCTAAGAGACCCCCCCCCCTCCAGTGCATGAATTTTCATGCACCAGGCCTCTAATTATATAATAACCTTCTTTGTCTCTTTTTACTAATTTCAATGTCTATTTTGCCCAATATAAATACAACTACCCTTGCCTTTTTAGTTACCATTTGCCTGAAATATCTTTTTGATGTTTACATTTCTGATGAGAATGAGTAATTTGACTCCTTAATTACTCGCAATATTCAGTCTCCACAGTAGACATGCAAACAGGAAAACATTGACTGGTGGGGTTCAAAGCTGCCTATTTAGTGGCAAGCATTAGTCATCCTTGATAACATAAATGATTCTGCAAATGATGTTGCTGGTTTAATTTTAATTAGAAAAGAACATTTGAAATGTAGGCTTACTTTTAAACTACTCCCAAATTGAAGGAAAAGGCTTTTCCCCTGGGACGAAAGTTTCCATAAACCAATGTCATTCATTACTGGGGAGTGTGGATAGGGCAGTGTGATGGTTAATTTTATATGTCAACTTGACTGGGCCATCAGGTCCCCACATATTTGATCAAACACTATTCTGGGTATTTCTGTGAAGGTGTTTCTGGATGAGGTTAACATTTGAATCAGTAGATTGAGTAAAACCCTCCCTAATATGGGTAGGTCTCATCAAATTGATTGAAGATCTAAACAGAACAAAAAATCAAAGTGAGAAGGAACTCTTCCTGCCTGCCTATTTGTGCTAGGACATCGGTCTTTTTTTGGTCTTTTTTCTGCCTTTGATCACAAATTGAACAATTGATTTTTCTTGTGTCTTGAGCCTGCCAGCTTTTAGACTAGAACTTACACCATCAGATCTCCTGAGTCTCCAGCTTGCCAGCTACAGATTTTGGAACTCCTCATCTTCTATAATTGCATGAGCCAATTCTTTAATTTATATGTCTATTTATCTATCCTATTGGTTCTAAAAATCCCTGACTAATAAAGGCAGCAAGGGGTAAGGTTCACTTAGAACTTTAGCAGCCTCTAAAAAGCACTTGGGAAATCTAAATCATGCTCATGAACAGTGAAGCTTCAGGGTTTTTCCCCCCCCATTTGTCTAGCTTCAAAACATTAGCGGCTATTAACATTGATCTGTCCAGACTACATTTATAAAGATCTGTAAACTGATCAGAGGGGAAATTAAATTAGGCTGTAATTCTGCAGCACTCTGAAGAACATTAGCTTACAAGAACACTCAGGAGAGCCAATTAAAACCCTCATGGCCTATCTGGCCATAGAATACAAACATGTTCTCCCTCTTTCCTCCAGACCTGAAGCACTACTTGGGTAGTGCCTGTTTCATTTGGAGGGTTAGTGCTGCTTCTGTCTATAGGTACTGATCACACATCAAGATTAGGAAATGCCTAAAGTAATCCTATTAGCAGAACTGGACTGGGGAATATAGCCAGCTTAGTGACGCAGCTAGGATTAATGTCAAAAAACTTATAATATGAGCTCCAGTGGGGAAAGAGAGCTGGGCTCTGCCAATGGCCATTGAGAGAAAGAAGATAAGCAAGACAAAAAAGCCAGGCCAGTAACTCAAGAAAGGAGACCCCCCTCCTCACCTAGCTCAAGTTCAGGATTAGTTTCTAAAACCCAAGATTAGAAAAGGAAAGGGACATTAGCCTTTCCTGTGTCGATCCTATGCCAAATGCTTGCACACATAGTTTTATTTAATCTTTGCAATACCCTCCTCCCTATTTACAAATAATTAAACTGATGCTAAGAGAGGTTAGGGTAATTGCTCAAGATTGCACCAGTAGAAAATGAGGCTTCCTCATCTTATCCAGGTCTGCGTGAGTTCAAGGACTGTGTTCTTTCCACTACATCACACAAACTATGTGTCTAAGGAAGTGAATGCAATAAAAGAAAAGTTGAAAAGGCTTAGAGCAAGCAAGGAGATGAGACAGAACAAAGGGAAAAAACATTCTGAATTTAAGGTAAGGGTGGTTGTCATCAAAAGCTGAAGCAAAGTGTATCCAAGCAAAAAGAAGCCTGCATATGATTGGGAGCGGGGGACAGAAAGCACTGACAAGTTCCATACTAGAACCGCATGCAAGGTGGTCTCTGTTGGGAAGTAGAGTCAGAGACAGGAAGCTGATCAGGCTTAAGAATAAACACATTGAATTTAGAAGACTTCACTAAGAGTACTGGTGCTGTTCCTACTTCACACTCTGACAGAGAGAGTCAGAAAATATAGTGATGTGGAAAGCTTGGAATTGGCAAAAATGGGGCTGATGGTCTGAGATGGCCCCTGGGAGGACTTCACTTCTACTCCAGTATTCCAGGAACAAGTTGACTACAGTCATGATCAAACTCTAGATCAAGACCCTGAATTCCTAAGAATCATCTCCTGTCTTTATGGAATCAAATCTATATTACTTCATATTTTAGTCAGGCTAGGACTATGGGTTATTTTTCAAAATGTCAAGTTTTATTCTCTGTCCTCAGACAGCTATGCATATTTCTCCCTGTACCACAAATCCCATTTCCCTTTTCTCGCTTATAACTATAAGCCTAATACGTATAACACAGCCCAAGTAACTTACTGGAGTGAACTCTATGATGTGCCATCGAGATCTCCTTTCAATGATTCTCTTGTTGCCCCAACTCTGGGAGTGCTGTTGCGCCAGCCTTTGACTGGCAACCACTTCAGGATGGCTTCACCTGAAAAAAAGTGTCCTCACCCAAGTTAATGCTCCTCCCTATAGTGGCCTAGATCCAATGACTGATCTAGGCCACACTATTATAGTCTGGCCATCTTTGCTCAATCAGGGACAACTATGAAGGATCCTATATCCTATATCCTCCAGACCTCTCGGAGCTGGCTACACCTACCATTGGGCCTGCATTGAAGTTGACTTCTCCTTTAATCACTTCTGCTTCCACCTTCTCTTCTCTACAACTGTTTATCCCATGGGCACTGCTTAATAAACATCCTGTTTAATAAACTCCACCTCCAAGTCTGCTTCTTCAGGAATCTAACTTGGGACACTTCTGGCCCAGTAGAAGAGGGAAAAGGTGATAAGGGGGGGAAGGGGAGAAAGAAACGGAAGATACTAAGCATTCCATACCAACGAAATTCAATAAAACATTGAAATATCTTCCTCATCCACTAGAAATTCATGAATGTAAGAACTGTGTCATTCTGGGTTTATTGAGGAAAATAGAGCACCGCATTTATTACATAACTAGAAAATTTAACATGAAAATCAAGACAAAGAGACATCAGGAGAGTTCAGGGAGTAAAGATCTGGAAGGGATTGTAGCCAGAGGGTGGACAGTCCAAGGACTTTACTTACATTGAAGTATTCCCTAGCCATTTTGGTTCAGTGGATAGAGCATTGGCCTGTGAACAGAAGGTCCCAGGCTCAGTTATAGTCAAGGACACATATCTCAGTTGCAGGCTCCTCCCTGGCCTGGATTCTGATCTGGGCACATACAGGAGGCAACCAGTCGATGTTTCTCTCACATTGATATTTCTCCCTGTGTTTCCATCTCTCTTCAACGCTTTAAAACTCAATGGAAAAATATTCTCAGGTGAGGATTTTTTTTAATAAAAAGCATTGAAATAGGTGAAATGGGCTGAGAAGCAGGAAGTGAGGGGATCCAAGAAGCCACCATTTGGGTCACTAATGTGGGAGTTCATGGAAAGAACTGTGAAGCTGCCAAATCAGTGAAATCCACTGTATTTCACAAAACTGCTGTTTCTCTGCTTTACAACATCTCAACAATTATAGCTTCTATTTAATTTCTGCCCTCCAAATATCACAGGAGTACCTCTCCTTAGCAGACTCTAACCTGGAATCATACAGGAAAGAATATTCTGGGATATTCTTGTCTTAGACAAGAGGGTGGTGGAGCCAGTTCACACAGACGATTCAGAACAATTCCCCAGCCAAATAATTAAGCTCATCTACCCAAATCCATGAGTCACGGTTTGTCCTATTTATCTCTCCCTGCTTTAGGTGGCTTTAATGCCCTTTTGTTCTTTACATAAATCATTGTTTCTGAGTAACGCCTCTGGGCAAAAATAGGCATGCCTGTCCTCTCTATGTACAATGGATATGGCTCAAGCCATTATAATTAATGTTTATGGAAAAAAGACAAAAAAAGTGAGTAGGCTTAGAAGTGGGGGGATATAGGGAAACTCAGAATAATATGAACCACATGGTCAGTTTTTCCCCCCTCTAGTCTTAATTACTCAGAATAATGGACACCCGTTAATCCAGGCACAGCCTACACAGGTCACAGCCATGATAGAGAATTTAGTATCATAGTCATAAAGCAAAGTAGCTCCTATTTCATAAGAGCCTCCATCCACTTTGAAAAAGAGCAAACTCCAAGACTTCCTTTGCATTATTCCTATTTCTGAGGCCTTGCAGATGGGTAACATGGAAAATGCAAAACACAATTTTCTAAATTATAACCTTAGTAACACTTTGTTCATTCTGTCTGGGGATATATTAGTGGATGGTTCACTAACTGACTTCTTTTTTTTACTTTCAATTTTATTTTGTAATAGTTTCAAGTGTACAGCATAGTGGTTAGACAAACATATACATTACATAGTGTCTCCCTCGATATTTTTAGTACCACAACCGGCACCATACATAGTTATTACAATATTATTGACCATATTCCCTATGCTGTACTTTACATCCCCTGACTATTTTGTAACTGCCAATCTGTGCTTCTTAATCCCTTCACCTCTTTCACCCAGCCCCCAACACCCCTCCCTCACTAAGTGGCTTTTAGCTGCATATGTTAATGGTCCTTGAGAACATCTGTTAAAGACCCTCTTCTGGAAAAAAAGATAAGCAGTCCCTGGGACACTGAATAAAGCTGGGTACCCTCCTTTAGATTCCTTTCTTTCTAAACTTCAGATCGCATATTTAGGTTATTTTTTATTTGTTGTGTTATATTTTCATTTTTGTGTGCCCCAGAACCTTACTATTACATGTGCGGCCTTTGGACCAGCAATATCAGTATCACCTGGAAGTGTGAGGAAGTGCAGAATCTTGAGCACCATCCCAGACCTGCTAACTCAGTATCTGCATTTTAACAGAATGACCCGGTGATTTGTACACCCTATGAAGTGAAATTGACCACAGAAAGTGAA
The DNA here is from genome assembly GCF_964339955.1 of Pipistrellus hanaki. Classification (NCBI taxonomy): domain Eukaryota; kingdom Metazoa; phylum Chordata; class Mammalia; order Chiroptera; family Vespertilionidae; genus Pipistrellus; species Pipistrellus hanaki. The sequence continues at coordinate 94,452,706 of NC_140524.1, forward strand.
GGTATTAGATTGTCATATATCTGAGAGCTTCCTTGTAGAGATTATATATACCATATTATAGTCTCCTTGATAGAAACCAGGAGCATTTACTCTATGGGAGAACAGGTGAATCTGTTGATTTAAGCTTAATCATCATGGACACTCTGTGACCCCATGACCGCAATTCAAGGGGTTTGGCTTAATAACTGAAGGCAACATGATGACAATTTTCCTAAATTCAGAATACCTTCACTGAACTTTGGCCCCATTTCCTTCTACTCTTTTTGCAACACATACAGTCAGGGCCATTTGGTTTTGCAGGAGAGTTCCAAGAATGAACCCTGAATGTTCCAAATGAACCAGAGTCCATGAAAAAGTTCAGTGTCTAGATTTAGATAGTAATCATCATAGCATAGTAGAGGCTCAGTGCATGAATTCATGCATATTGAAAGGACACTAATTAGAAGAAATATTTTAGAGGCTTGGGAGTGTTGGCTCCAGGGCATGTCCAGCCTGTCTTGCCCAGTCCTGTTGGGGGCCAATCTGGGCTGGCCAACTAGGAAGGGACCAAGGGAGGTTGACAGGCCAGGAAAGAAATGTGGGAGGGCTCCAGGATGTGTCTGGCTCATTCACCCAGTCCCAATCAGCCAGACCCCAGCAGCAAGCTAACCTACTGGTCAGAGCATCTGCCCCTGGTGGTCAGTGTGCATTGTAGTGACTGATTGCGTAGTTGCCAAATGGTCGACTGATCAGTCAGACACTTAGCATATTAGGCTTCTACATATATAGATGTTGACAGTGCTGTGCCTATACCCTTTTTATGCACACCTGCTCCTGGTGGGCATGCTTTCCCTCCCAACAGCCAGCACCTCTGTGTCTTTGTTGGCTGTCTGCCCTCTGGCTGTCATAGCCTGCTTTGCCTGTGTGCATGGAAAGCCGGAAGTGCCTAAGGTTTTATGGCTTCTGTTCACAGCCCCTAACCTATGCCTGATTGGGCGAGAGGACAAATACTCCAGGCCCCTCAAACTTGGCCTTAACTGAGCAATTTCTGAAGTATTAAAATGTGAACTGTGTACTCTTTCCAGAACTTTCCCTGTGGTACACTGATACCATAAACTTGCTTGACCTCCTTCTCTTCCTGGTCCCATTTCCCTGGTGGTTTTTACTAGAAGCAGTTCCTACTAAATCACTGTCACATGAATTATTGGCTCATACTCTGCTTCTGGGGAACTCAAACCTAAGACGGTCACCTTCATGGCCTCCCCTCTTGTATACTATGGGTTGTAATTTGATATGGAATTTAATATTTCTATACATTTATCAAACACCCGTTTTCATATCAGACATTGAGCTAGAGGTGGAAATAGAATAATGATCTGGAGAAATATGGTCCCGGACTTCAGGTTGCTTATACCTTAGCAGAGAACTGGACTTTAATGGCTGATAAAGGTTATGACTAGTTATATGATAATATCAAGACAAATGATATAAAGACAAATCTATTTCAAAGAAGGTCAGCTTTTCCTCCTATTAAGATATGACATAAATGCCTTCCCAGGGACTTCAAATGGAAGACTCTATCTACAATTTAAAAACAGATCCATACCTTTAGTTATTAATTCAACAAAAGTTTATTGAGTACCTTCAGGCACTGTGGAAATAAAATGAATGACATAATGCCTTGCATTAAGGAGCTAGCTCAGTAAGAGAGGTACGATCCATAAAGAAACCAGTGTAAAACAATGTAGTAAGTACAATTATCAAAATTTGTCCACTGTGTTTTAGGAACACAGGAAATTGGTTACTTTTATGAGGGTATAAGAGAGAGGCAGTAATGCCTATGTGAATCCAAAAAAGTTGCCACTATAGACAGAAAGCACAAAGGAAAGGCCAAGTGAGTTCCACTGCCCTCAGAACCAAGCTTAAAGCACAAGGTAAGGAGTGGGAATAAATGAGAATAGAGATGTAGACAAAAAGGAGATAAGACAGGCCTTGAGTGTCATGTTAAAATACTTGATATTTTTTTATGGTGATCGGGTAAAGGGTTCATATAAGTACAGAATGAAAGAATAATAGAGGCAGGTTTTTGTTTTAGCCCAACCACCCTGTCAACAGCATAGATGACTGGATTTAAGACACCAGCCAGGAGACTGGTAATAATCTGGATCTGAGATCATGAAGCAAAGGGAGGGATTCAGAATTACTAAGAGACTTCAATGTTCTCACCACAAAAAAGAAATGGTAATTATATGACACTATAGAGGTGTTAGCTAAAGCTACAGTGGTGATTTTGTTGCAATAGATAAATGCATCACATCAACAGGCTGTGTACCTTAAAATTACAAAGTGTTCTATGTGAACTATATCTCAATGAAAAGATATATTTAAAAATAGAGTAGTACAGTTTGCCTCAAAATATGTGATATACAGAAAGCATTAGCTTTTACAATGGACCACAAATATTGGCCCTTGTATCTGAGCTGTCATCCTGAATGACACCAGGCTCACATGGAACTTTCTCAAGACTTGGGAGATCTGCAAGACTTATGTTAGCAGATGAACCTAGAAGGAAAGAATGTAGAAGGTAGATCTTAGAAAGTAAGAGACTTTAAAAAAATTTTTTTTTATTGTTTTTTTACAGAGAGGAAGTGAGAGGGATAGAGAGCTAGAAACACCAATGAGAGAGAAACATTGATCAGTTGCCTCCTGCACACTCCCTACCGGGGATGTGCCCGCAACCAAGGTATATGCCCTTGACTGGAATTGAACCTGGGACCTTTCAGTCCGCAGGCCAATGCTCTATCCACTGAGCCAATCCTTTTGAGGCCGGATTTGTGGTGAAAGAAAAGAGGCCTGGAGTCAGCCAGATCAAACAGTAAGGCCAAGGCAGCTGAAATAAATATGAAGTGAACAAGTATCAAGAAGATTGGAAAATTACATATTAAAGGAAAAGATGATTTCCCCCCAAATTACTGCTAATTCATTTGCACTGTGAATGACCTTATTTAAAATGAAGATTTTTTTTAAGCTGCCAGATTGCCCTCCAACTAGAAGGCATCGTGAAGAGACATTATTGCTTATCCCTCCGTCTTTAGCAGTTGGGTACCTAACAATAATTCTGCAGGGATTTGCAAATTGATTTCCCACCCCTCTTAGTCATCAGTGCTAATACACTTCCGTAGCATCTTAGTGTCAAAGTAAATTTGACAGAACCAAAGGAGTTAGAACAGTGATTCTCAACCTTCACTGAATAGTAGAATCACCTGAGAACTACAAAAAATACTGGATGTCCATAGCCCAAATCTCAGATATTTGGATTTAAATAATCTCGGGTTTTTATATCAGAATTTTGAAAAGCTGGGTGGTTCTTATGTGCACATGTAGTTGAAAATTACTGCATAAGACACTGGCCCAAAAATGATCCTAGCTGGACACGAGCAGTAAGTACCCTCTTTTTCATGTCCCAGGAATACTACAGAGTCTGAATGGAGGGTAACACCCATCTTTTTGTGTAAGAAAGCAGAAAGAAGACTGAAAATATCACCTCAGTTTATCCAATTGACCTCCTGACTAACTCCTTGGGTGCCCTAGGTGTAAATTAAAGAGATATACACATAGCATGTATAATTTTCTCCAACAAGGAAGGGATCTTTCAGTGAAATGGACACATTCCCAAATGCCAGAAGGCATCTCAGTGCTTTTCTCACTACACATTCAAAGTCTGAGTGATATGCTTTGTTTTTAAGAAATTACTTTAGAAAGAAAAAAGTCACTAGAGATAAATATAATAATAATGACACAGAAATGGAAAATACTCAAGGAAATATGTAAACACATCCTAGCAGAGAGAAAATGTTGGAGCTAAATACAGCCTTAAAATCAGAGAGTATAGCAAAATTGAGGTATGATACTTGAGATCACATGATGTTAATGCAGGTGTTTTCAAACAATTGAATAATCCCGTTTCAATGAGAAAAGTATGCCATGGGGATAAAAGAGCCAAGGAATTCTAAGTCTAGAGTGCCTGCAAAGCAAAATTAAATCTTAAAGTATAAGGGCTTAATGTTACATAGTGTTATGCGTGCTAAGTGCTGTGCAAAACGTTTTATTCTCACAGTGGATGTAGGAGATATATATTACTAACTTTGTTTTGGAGATATTCAATAAAGGGACCAAAACTTGTAGCTTTTTGGTAGTGGTTAAATAAGGCACACCCATATAAAAATATTATAAAACTAGAGGCCCAGTGCATGAAGTTCATGCACAGGGGCAGAGGATGTCCCTCAGCCCAGCTTGCACCCTCTTCAATCTGGGACCCCTCGAAGATCCCAGTGGAATTGAGCCAACTGCTCGCCTGCATGCCTTCCTGATCACCCCCTAACCACTCCCATGCCAGCCTGATTGATGTCTAACTGCTCCCCTGCCAGTCTGTTTGCCCCCAACTTCCCTCCTCTGCCAGCCTGGTCACCCCTAACTGCCCTCCCCTGCAGGGTTGATCACCTCCAACTGTCCTCCCTTGCAGGTCTGGTCCCTCCCAACTGCCCTCCCCTGATGGCCATCTTGTGGTGGCCATCTTGTGTCCACATGGGGTCAGGATCTTTGACCACATGGGGGCAGCCATATTGTGTGTTCGAGTGATGGTCAATCTGCATATTACTCTTTTATTAGATAGGATTGTCAAAATAATGCACAAGTCTTTCAGGTACTGATCTGGAAAGACTGCTAAGAAATGTTAAATAAGAGAAAGCACACTACCATTTGTAAAAAATAAAAAAGGAGGAATGAATATAGAAGGTTTAGTTACTAATGCAGAAGGTTTAGTTACTAATGCAGGTGTATTTAGTAGTATATTCATAAAATTTCTCTGGAAAGATACATATGAGAGAAGTAACATTTAACTGTGTGAGAAGAATTGGGTGGCAGGAACCATGGTGAGAGAGGTGAATCATCATAATTTCAGAACTCCAAGGATTAAAAAGAAGTTAAAATAACTTAGAAAAGCAATAGACTGATGCTTTTAAAACTGAGAGGAAATGATTAAGAACCTATATTTTATGCTTATTACTTATAAAAACACATTTTCAAACATGGGAAAATGCAGATAATTTGTCACATATGCATGTGGGTGAGGGAAAATGCCTTACAAATTTATTCTAGCATAAAAAGAATACTATGCATGACGACTTGAGATAGAAGAAACAATGGCAGTTGACTATGGTCTAAGGGAGCACTAGAACTTGATGCTTTTAAAATCCTCTCTGAAGTTTGGTGACATGTATTTTTCTATAGGAGGAATCCTCTGTGGTGAATAATATTTACATAAATCTAAAACTGCAAATGTGATTTTATTTTATAATTAATCCAAGTACAACGTCAAAGACAATTATAGTTACAGAATGAAACTGTATATACCTAGAGTGTGTGAAAACAATAACATAGCAATATCAGGTGATCCCAGCTGATATAAATGAGCCAAATACCTCATTTTTTAGAGGGGGCCATTAACAAATCATATAATAAAGACTGATAAACCAAAGAATACAATTATATATTTTATATACTTATATAAATTAATACTATTAAACACTAGAAAAACACATTTAAAAAGGAATTTGAAGTGTTTACCTCTGGGGAGAGGTACCGAGGGTAAGGAAACGTCTATTTTTCATTTAAGACCTTTTATGTGCTTTAGTTTTTTAGAAGTTATTAAAATAACATAAAAAATTAAAAGGGATTGGAGAGAGGGAGTAACTTGCTCAAGATCATACATACAGCAGGTGATGGAGCTGCATTCTAAACTAGAGTCATCTAACTGCAAAGTTTGGTTCTCAAACTAGAGCTTGTTAAAAAAAAAAAAAAAAAAAAAAAAAGACAGCTAGCTGGGCTTCACTTAAGAGTTTCTGATTCAGTAAATCCCAGGTGGGGCCCAAAAACTTGCATTTCTAAACAGTTCCCAGGTGATGGTGAGACTACTGGTCCAGGGATCACATTGTAAGAACCACACACTATACCAAGGCCCCTATTTTTTTTTAATATGTTTTATTGATTTTTTACAGAGAGGAAGGGAGAGAGACGGAGAACTAGAAACGTCCATGAGAGAGAAACATCGACCAGCTGCCTCTTGCACACCCCCTACTGGGGATGTGCCCGCAACCAAGGTACGTGCCCTTGACTGGAATCAAACCTGGGAACCTTCAGTCCGCAGACCGATGCTCTACCACTGAGCCAAACCGGTTTCGGCCATGGCCTCTATTTTTGAGGTCAACAATTTGGAAAAATAATTACTATTAATGTATTGTGAGTTTTGACCAGAGTTTCTCTCTCTCTCTCTCTCTCTCTCTCTCTCTCTCTCTCTCTCTCTCTCTCTCTCTCTCTCTCTCTCTCTCTCTCTCTTCCTCTCTCTCTCTCCTCTCCAATTTGTGTCATTTTTTATTTGTTCCCCAACAGATATCAAAGAACAGAAGTTTGTTTGAATCAACCTATGATTTAAGTGATTTCCCCACCAGCAAAGCAAACTCTATCTCCAACTGTCTTTCATTTCAGCATTGCCACTTATGAGGTCTATGTAACAGCCAGCCTCAAGAGTAAGACCTGACCCAACACACAGAGAGAAAAGGAATTATTTCAGGATTAACATGTGTTCACACAAATTCAGTGGCTGGCAAGTAGTGGTTGCCATGTCACTATGGAAATCTGTGAGCAATCTTAATAGCACACTGAATAGTTCAGAGAAACCCTGTATCTAAGGAATTGAGTTGACAATTTAATTTAAATGATGTAAAACCTCAGTGTTATCATCTCAGTCCTGCACAAAACAGACAACAGGATACCTAACCATCTTACAAATATCTAATCTGTCTTAGCCCTTATCCTTTCTGTTATGTTCCCTCATTTCTCTTTAAATAATGAGCCATTTGGCCACTGACTTTTGGTTATGTATCTTATCACCTTCCTGTGCAAAACACTACCTTTCACAACAGCTCACATCAGAAAAGTAAATGCTTTGATACACTGTAGAACATGTTGTAAATTACTGAATGTAGAGGCCTTGCATCAGAAAGGAAGGCACATAAAATGTCACTGGCAGTTTAGTCAAGATTAGTTCAGCACATTTATTCTGATTAGCACCACGGGCTCCACAAATGTTCAGACATGGAATGCCAATAAATCAATTACTCTATAGAAGCAAATCACTTTAGAAAGTGCATTAACTTCCTTGGACCACTAGGCTACCAATTAGTAACAGACTGCCTCTTTATGCTCACAGTGACCTCTGCAGATAATGCCACCCCTAGATGTTTAACATTTCGAGGGAAGGATGCAATAAATCATCATCACTGCTATTTATGTATTTGAAAATGCTATTTATTACAAAATTGCCCCTTTTCTAGCCTTCCACATCAGGAAGCCAGTACAAAACGGTACGCATTTTCAAATACATAAATTGGAATTACAAAAAGTAATTGGTGTGTTTCTTGCAATTTACTAGTTAAAGTAATGCTAGCTGCTGGAACAAGAGTGTAATGACTCAAACGTTATAGAAGTTATTTCTCTAAAACCTATATTCTAAAAGAGCTGTCCCTAATCAACAGGTAGTTGTCCTCAGTGAAGTTACTTTTGTGTCAACTTGGCTGGGCCACAATACTAAAGGTACTGGGTCAAACATGGGTCCTGATATTGCTGTGAAAGTATATCTTAGATGAGTTTAACATTTACATCAGTAAACTTTGAGCAAAGCAGGTTATGCTTCAAAATGTGGGTGGACCTCATCCAGTCAGTTGAAGGCCTTAAAAGAAAAATATTAATGTCCTCGAGGAAGAAGGAATTCTCTCAGAACACTGCCTTTGCATTTGAGTTGCTACATTAACTCTTCCCTGGTCTCCAGACTCTCCAATCTGCCTGCCTACCCTGCAGACTTTGGACTTGCTATGTGAGCCCACAAAATTGTGTGAGCCAACACCTTTAAACCTTAAATCAGTCTCTCTCTCTCTCTCTCTCTCTCTCTCTCTCTCTCTCTCTCTCTCTCTCTCTCTCTCTCTTACCCCTGAATATTCAGGCACCAAGGCTCTATCCTTTGGCTCTGCCATCTTCAAAATGTGATTCTCAAGGTTTCTGTGGTTGTCTCTGTCATGTCCAAAGGAGAAAGATTATGAAAATGTATGTATAGGAATTGTTCATAGGTTCTACTCACATTCCATTGCCTGTTAGTCACATGACTACTTCTACCTACAAAGCAGGCTGGAAAGTGTAGTCTACCATGTTTCTCTGAAAATAAAACATCCTCCAAAAATAAGACCTACTTACAGGTTTCCTTCTGAGTGAAATATAAGACATCCCCCCGAAAATAAGGCCCCCCCTAGGTTCTGACTTCTCTAAATACAATCTTTCCAACATGATTGCTATGGATGAAACTGCAGTGTTTATGGGCCAATCATCTCAAACAACAATTGAACAGCAGGGTACCTCCTTAGTGTACATTCCCTCCACTGCTTACGAAAGTGCATGTGTTTCCTGTATTTTGGCAGTTCGTCTGGATGGCACTAAAATCCCACCTTTAATCATTTCTAAGGGCAAGAAGGAAAAGATTGAATGTGTTTTGGGCGTTTTTATTCTTGAAACTGAAAAAGCCTGGGCAACACAAGCAGTTATAAGGAAGTGGGTCGATTTAATGTTGCTGCTTGTTATGCGAGGGAGCCAAAGAGGTCTGCTAGTCTGGGATGCAGCCAGCACTCACCACGCTAAAGACATAAAGACATTTCTTCACGAAAGAAAAATAGATCAGATAATGATTCCCGCAGGAATGGCGGCCTATCTCCAGACTCTTGATATTGCAATAAACAAGCCATTCAAAGACAATTTGCACGTGGAAATTAATGACTACATTGAAAATAGAATGGAGAGAAATCAGCGTGGAAACTTTGTGAAACCTAAACTGCAAGAAGTTGTGACTTGGGTGAAGAATTCATGGGAGAAAATCACTGACAGTTGCATTGCAAATGCACTGTGAGCAGGCTACCTTGACAAGAAGCACTCATTTAAAGACAGTGCTATTGCTAAACATGAGAGATTTGGTCCACTGATTCTGAAAGAAATGGAGTCACAAGAAATTCAGCAGGAAATTCAGGAATTGGATTGTTATGATGATGTTCCAGAAGATGATGACATGATTGTCATTGAATAAATGAGTAAATTCTTGATACTGTAGGATTCAGTTTGTCTGGTTTGTGTTGACAACTACTGTACTACCATACTGTATACAGGTAATAAATTTCCTTTATTTTCATTTAACAATAAATGTGTACTGTATTCTTCTTCATGGAAAAATAAGACACCCCCTGGAAATAAGACCTAGTGCATCTTTGGGAGCAAAAATTAATATAAGACACTGTCTTATTTTCGGGAAACAGGGTAGTTGTGTGCCTAGAGAAAAGAGAGAAGTGAATTTTGGAAAACAGCTAGCACTACCCTGCTTGCTACCATCTTTCAAATGAGTTTTATCAATTCTGGATGATGGTTTTTCTATATTTTAGTTGTAATTTTGATGTGGTTGTTGGAAGAAGAGAATATAGGTATTTGCCTACACTGCTATTTGCCTACACTGTTCTCCTACCACAGCTTTTTTATTTTATTTATTTATTTATTTAAAATATATTTTACTGATTTTTTAAAGAGAGGAAGAGAGAGGAAGAGAGATTTAGAAACATTGATCAGCTGCTTCTTGCACACCTGCAACCAAGGTACATGCCCTTGACCGGAATCGAACATGGGACCTTTCATTCCGCAGGCCGAAGCTCTAGCCACTGAGCAAAAATGGTTTCGGCAATACCACAGCCTTTTTAAACAGTCATCTACTCATGGGCACTTGGTCTATTTCCATATCTTAGCTATTGTTAATAATGTTTCTATGAACATAGGAGTGCATTCTTTCTGATTAGTGTTTTGAGTTTCTTAGGATATAGTCCTAGAAGTGGGGTTTTATTTATTTATTTTTTAGGAAACTCCATACTGTTTTCCACAGTGGTTGTACCATTCTGCATTCCTACCAGCAGTATGCTAAGGTTCCCTTTTCTCCACATCCTCACCAGCACTTGCCATTTGTTGATCCATTAATGGTAGCCCTTCTGACAGGTGTGAGGTGATACCTCACTGTAGTTTAAATTGCATCTCTCTGATGATTTATGACCTTGAGCATTTTTTTTTTCATTTTTTTTCATTCCCTTGGTGTTCTGTATTTCCTCTTTGTAGAAGTGTCTATTTAGATCCTTTGCCCATTTTTTATTGGATTCTTTGTCTTCCTTATGTTGAGTTGTAAGAGTTCTTTATATATTTTGGAAATTAGCTCCTTATCAGACATATCATTGATGAATTTGTTCTCACATACAGTAGGTTCCTTTTTCATTTTGTTGATTGTTTCTTTTCCTTGTTCTTGATGATGATGATGATGGTTTCTTTTGCTGTGCAGAAGTTTTTTATTTTGATGTAGTCTTATTTGTTTATTTTTTCCTTTGTTTCCCTTGTACTAGGCAATACATTGGTGAAAATAGTGCTAGGTAAGATATCTGAAATTTTACTGCCTTTTTTTGTAGGATTTTTAATGGTTTCATGATTTACAATATGTTTTTTATCTAATTTGAGTTTCACCAGTATTTTTTAATATATGGATTTAAAAATTTCTTAAACCAGACGAAGCTGGTTTGGCTCAGTGGTAGAGCGTCGGTCTGTGGACTGAAAGGTCCCAGGTTCGATTCCGGTCAAGGGCATGTACATTGGTTGCGGGCACATCCCCGGTAGGGGGTGTGCAAGAGGCAGCTGGTCGATGTTTCTCTCTCATCGATGTTTCTAGCTCTCTAACTCTCTCCCTTCCTCCTCTCCGTGAAATATCAATAAAATATTTTTTTTTTAAATTCTTAAACCAAAGAATCTTATATATAGGATCTAGTAAAATTCCAGAAATTATCAATTTTCTTACTTTACTGAGAAGTAAACTGTATTCTTAGAATATAAGTATTTTATTCAAGGTCATATAATTAGCTATGAATGCAGTTCAGATAAGAACTAAAATCCCATCAATTTCCAACACAATGGGTATAGCATAGTTGTTCTGTGCAGAAAATTATATGTAAATAGATCAATTTGTATCTTCATATAATTATGTAATTATATGTTACATACCATTTATTAGATAATTATATCTTCATATAAACAGTTACATATGAGGAAATATACAAGCATCCTCATTTATTATTTTCTGCTTCTAAAAATATTTATCACTAAACCCCTCTATGCCATGGCATTGCAGCTTCATCTGTGTTCTGTTTGATAATTTCTCTTTTTTGACATTTATTTTATTTTATTTATTTTAAAATATATATATTTTATTGATTTTTCACAGAGAGGAAGCGAGAGAGGGATAGAGAGTTAGAAACATCAATGAGAGAGAGACATCGATCAGCTGCCTCTTGCACACCCCCTACCAGGGATGTGCCCACAACCAAGGTACATGCCCTTGACCAGAATCGAACCTGGGACCTTTCAGTCAGCAGGCAGACGCTCTATCCACTGAGCCAAACTGGTTTCGGCTTGACATTTATTTTCTGCCCCCACCCCAGCCCAATGCCTCCCTCCTCTACATCCTGCTATTCTCCTCTAGAGATCTGTACATGACTCCCTATCTGTGTTATTGCCCTTGGCAGAGCTAGGAAGTCAGGAGAGAACAATAGTGAAAAGGGGCCAATAATGCCTGCTTAAATGTGAATGACCAAGTGGAGGTGAACCTTGCTGTGTTTTCATGTTCAGGCAATCCATCTCAGTCATACTCTCTACATTACAATGGACCATTTTTCTTAACCATCAGAGAATAAACAAACAAACAAAAGAGCCTTCTCCTAGGATAAGGACATATACAATCAGGGCATTAAGAGTTAAGGTGCTTCTGCTCTTGTATTGTCAAAGAGTGGATGAGATTAACAGCTACCATCTTTTGAGAGCTTACCATTGGGAAGGCTTTGATGAATTGCACAAACACACCATATACTCCCTTGGGATCACCCAAACAGAGCGTATTTTCCCATTGAGGATAAAGAGGCATTCTCTAATGCAGAGGACAGTACTGACCACATCAAGACTGAAATCATGACCTTGGCACAATTGCTGTCATAAATATTTCCTTGTGGACATCGCAGGGGCTCTCAACTGTGTGGCATGGTGCCCCAGGGTACCATAGCAAATTTACACTGCTGCTATGGGTGAGTTTAAATTTTCAAGAGCATCTCTGTGACATCTGTTGGACACCGTGTTAACTTTTAGCTTGGGATAGTTCAGTTTCATCGTTAGATCGCTACATTCCTTTTGATGCCATCATATTTTTGCTAAGCTGGGTATTCAGCAGTTGCTGTAATAAAAAACAAATACTACATGAAAATCCATGTGAAATAAGAAACGAGGGTTGCTGTGTCTAATGTGACTCCAAAGGTTGAAAAGCTATTCAGTGCCCAACAGGTGCTAAATTGTTAGACTATAAATACTTATTAAGTTATTTGGATATAACTACTTAATAAATGAAACTGCCAAGTATTTGTTTTCACTTATATACCCTGTGAAAAAAATTACTGAGACTCAAGAGTGGTGTGAAATGAGATAGTTAGGGAACCTCTGTGGACATCATTATTTCTGAGGAGAGGCAGTATAGCGTGGGTGTTGTGGTGTGTGCTCCCTCCCATTGCTTCCTCTGCTAATTGCTTCAGCCCAGAAGCAGCAGCCCTGTGGAACCAACCTATGCATGATCAGAAATTAAAGCAGTGGCCTGTTTTATGCCCACTATTCTTCCCTAACATCCACTTATATCAGGAGGATTTATGAAGACTATCTGAGCTGATGTCTTCGTGCTACAAATAAATATAAATAATAACAGTGATGAACCTCCCAGAAGTCTTAAGGATCATATTTCTGACCAAAACTGCCTGTCTAAATGCCTTCCTATCACCTTTCCAATAGTATTCAAGCAGTACTGCTCAGTGACTTTGTTAGTTGGCCTTCATACCCTTGTTGCAGAGTGTTTTTCTCCCAGGAGTTATGCTCAATGCTAAAAGAGCACAAGGGCTCACACATTCAGATTCTTCCAGTTTCCGTAATTGTAATATATTGGACTGAATAGCCAAATGTTTAAGCCGATATTTGGGCAACATTTAAAATTAGTCATCAGAGAAAGAACTTTGGGAACATAGGGATTAAATCTTAAATATTTCAAATGAAATGTAACTAGAATTCCACTTTAATTATAAAAAGTCTTATTACGTGTATGGCATTTGGGGGCAGAAATAATAACTTCTTGCCAAAACCGGTTTGGCTCAGTGGATAGAGCAATGGCCTGCATACTAAAAGGTCCCAGGTTCTATTCAGGTCAAGGGTACATACCTTGGTTGTGGGCACATCCCCAGTAGGGGGTGTGCAAGAGGCAGCTGATCGATGATTCTCTCTCATGGATGTTTCTAACACTCTGTCCCTCTCTCTTCCTCTGTGTAAAAAAAAATCAATAAAAATATATTTTAAAAAGAAATAATAACTTCTTAAACTTATCAGTTACTGGAATGCTACTTCAGCCACTATTTGCACATCTCTGAGATTAAACAGATGCTAACTTGGTGTGTTAGTTTCCTAGGGCTGCTGTAACAAATGTCTACAAGCTAGGTGATTCAAACAAGAGAAATTTGTTCTCTGTTGGTTATGGAGGCCAGAAATCTTAAACCAAGGTCTGTGGCCCTTGTGTTTCTTTGCCGAGGCTATGTTCACTCTGAAGGCTCTGGGGAAGAAGCCTTCCTTTCCTCTCCCTGACTTCTGATGGTTGCCTTGGAATTCCCTGGCTTATAGCTGTATTACTCCAATCTTTGCCTCTCTCTTCACCTGCCATCATCCTTTGGTGTGTGTATGTATTTCTTTATGTGGTCTTCTTATAAAGATGCTAATTATTGGGTTTAGGGGACACTAATCCAGTATGTCCTCAATTATTATATTTGCAAAAAACCTATTTCAAAAGAAATCACATTCTGTGGTTCTTGGTAGACATGAATTTTTGTGGGGAGCATTATTCAACCCAGTACACTTAGTTACAATCAATATTTGTGAGGAAACAAGATAATTTGGGGGCAGCTCATCCTGTATAGAGCATTGTGGTCGGTGATGTTGCCCCGAAGGTCTTATGCTTTCCTTCCTCTCTCAGAGCAACTTCATTAGACAAAAAAATTATCCTGTTTTCAACTCTGTTATTCTACCTTGTTTTTTATTTAAATGTTCATAAACAGTTTAACCAAAAAAATAATATAATGCTCTTCCTAAAGTTATCTCGCTAATGCATTTATACAGTCATGTACTATTTAGTGATGGGGTTATGTTTTGAGAAATGCACCATTAGGTAATTTTGTCATTGTGTGGACACCATAAAGTGCACTTACATAAATCTAGATGATATAGCCCACTACACAGCTATGTGTTATAGGCAATTGCTTCTAGACTAAACAACTGTATAACATGTTACTGTATAGAAAAGCACAAGATTCAATTAACCACAAGAGAAAATAATGCAATCAAGAGACATGGTAAACATAAGATGCATGAGGATGCTGCAAATGTAACATGGCTTCCTGCTTTACAGCCCACTTTTTTATAATTAGAAAGAGTAGACTCTAAAATAACAATAAAAAGTTTAGTATAGTAAATATATAAACTAATAACACAGTCATTTATTATCGTTATCAAATAGGATGCACTATACATAATTGTATGTGCTGTGCTTTTATATGACTGGCAAAGCGGTAGGTTTGTTGACACTAGCATTACCATAAAACACCTGGGTTATATTTAAAAAAAAAAAAAAGCAAGCCAAAACCGGTTTGCCTCAGTGGATAGAGCATCGGCCTGCGGACTGAAAGGTCCCGGGTTCGATTCCAGTCAAGAGCATGTACATTGGTTGCAGGCACATCCTCGGTAGGGGGCATGCAGGATGCAGCTAGTCTCTCATGGATGTTTCTAGCTCTCTATCCCTCTCCCTTCCTCTCTGTAAAAATTCAATAAAATATATATATTTTTTAAAAACACCTGGGTAATGCATTACATTGTACTCTGTTTATTCTTAATAAAACTGAGAATTGGTACCCTGTTTATTCTTAATAAAATTGTTCACTCCCAAAAACATGGTTATTGAGGAAAGAGTCCAATAAGGAATCTGAAGCAAACCCACTCATTTGGGTATGACCAGGACTTCAAGGACTATAGGAGCTGACACTACAGGGAGTCAGATAATCAAAGCAATGTTCCGAAAGGCCATTCAGGCAGGTTCAAGTGCAGGACTAAGGAACAGGAAGCCAGAAGCACTGAATGAAGAAATCCGGACAGTGAGCAATGATTAAAGCCTTAATTAAGGGACTAATGCAGACATTTGGGGAGCAAAGTGAGTGCTTTATAAAAGTCATTGATCAAATATTTGTTGTATGGCTGGCTGGATGAATGAATAAATGAATGAATGATGGAGGAACTTATTTATAGGTGGCAGGATCCCAGTGGTTGGGTGAAGGTAAGATTGGGCACTTCAAGAAAGCAACTATGTTCTCCAGAGTTTAGGACACAGATCAAGAAATGGTGCATGGCCTTAGAGCAAAATATCTTCAACTTCATAGTAAAAATGAATGAGAATACATATTTCTAGCCTACTAGGAGTGGGGATCCAAGTATCATCATTGTTAATATACATTTCGTTTTTGTTCATTATTTAAGTAGAACAAAAGCATAGAGAAGCGCAGTTAATCACAGTAACAATCAAGTTGTAGTTATTTTATATTAAAGAAAGGTTTTGATTTTGTTCAGAATGTATTTGCTTTATTTTAAGAGGTAATTTTTTGTAACAAAAAAAAAAATATGGTCAAAAGTGGTATACTCTATCATACAGCCCAAATGGTGGTTTGTTCCTAACATTCAGGAGTTAGGTTAATTGTTTGCAAACTATATAAAACATGCTCTAAAGACAAAGCCCCAAAGCAACAGAAGAATGAATTCTTAAAAAGAAGTTTAAATTATTATGACTTTCTGCACTAAGTAATGTAGACTTCTGAGTACCTTCCCTCTTAAGTATTTTTTTTCCTCCAAGAATGCAAGTCTTAAAATTTTAAAACTGGTTAGGCAATTTGGGATTCCTCTGGGATTTTGATGCCAAAGCCTCTACTGACATTTTGAGAAGTTAATGGTTATAATTACTTTGCCTGTAGCAATATTACTGCCTTTAAAATAAAAGCCTTGGGACTTTTTTCTAATGTATTGGATTACATTCTGTTCTATTCAAAAGGACAGGAATTATTATACCAAAAAAAAATGTACTAAGAGTACACTGATCTTTATTCCAAAAGTCTATTTTTCAAAAATGAATCTTAAAACTATTATCACACATTTACAGAAAAAGTTATTCCTCTACTCCTCCTTTATAACAAATAAGTTTCTCTGGTTTGTCAACCTTTAATTTTGATTTTCCTTTTTCAACAAGTCGCTATTTTTGTGGTACAAATTCATTGGTCCTTTGGCAAGGTGAGGGGTAAAAAAGCCCCAGACCGTGTTAGATGAGGCTTGGGACACTGAGTCACAGCTGATGACTAAAAGCAGAAAGGCCAGTGGTTCCTCACAGTGTCCCATGACATTGTAGAGTAGCCATCATGGCTGCTCAGAAAAGAGACTAAAAAAACTGGTAATTGCAGCCCTTAGGGTAAAACTGACTACACAGAACAAAGAAGCAGAATATTGTGCTAGAAAGAGATAATCATGAATGAAAATGGCACATCCCAAGAGTATTTAGGTATGTGAGTAAATAGAGTTGGTCTTGGGACTGGGATGAATGAGCGGCTGACATGTAGGATTATGTGAAATGCTCCAGAAAGAATTAAGAAAGAGGTAGGATAGTTTTATATGACCATTTTTGATAGGAAGTGACACTTGTTTAGATCCTGGAGTGAGTTGGTTAAAACACAAAGAGGCCAGATCTCCTGATGTCTAATCCAGTGCTGTTTCTACTATGACACACTGCCTGGAATCCTGCCATTAGCATTTCATTCCTTTAGCAGTGTCTACTGATAAAATGCAAGTATTCCTGAAATAAATAGGAACTTAAACCAGCTATTAGCTATTACAGAAAGTTCTATATAGGAAGTTAAAAGTTTCCTGTAAATCATTTTATCAGGCCTTTGCCAGTGATAGAAATGGGCAGTTTTGATAGTGGAGAAAGGGAGTCTGACCGCAGAGCCAGGGGCCTTCCAGGGATAAGACATGGGAAAGAGTAGTACTCTGGGAAGTCAGGGAATCCTAACTGCACACCCAGCCCCCCAAACTGGGAGGAGAAGGCACTGCAAAATGGGAAAAGACCCGCAGTAAACCGAGTCTTTCCCACAGTGCTATCCAAGATCAGCCCTAAGCCTCATTCTGCAGAGAACAAAGACTGGCGAAGAGGACATGGGAAGGAGCCAGAAATAACAGCCATCAGGGCTTCCTCCCAAGTCAGGTCAGCCACCAGAGGAAAATGAGGCTTTCACATCAATCAGTGCAGCAGCTTGAAGAGAAAGACTGGGAGCCTTGCTCCAGACTAATTTCTTCCTCTCTCCAACCATAGGCTTTATTACCCACCAATTCTTTTCCTTTATTGTACCACAGTCTGCCAGCAGTTGTTTTTATACCAGTGGACGTGTGTGTGTGTGTGTGTGTGTGTGTGTGTGTGTGTGTGTGTGTATGTATGTGAGAGGGAGGGGGGAGAGAAAGTTAATATACTAGTCTAAGAAATGCCTAGTATGTCACAGCCACTGTGAGAGACACATCATGTACACATTACTTCACATCATTACCACAAGATTCAGAGGCCAGTGTGGTAGAAATGTTCAGATAAGAGTCATAGAAATGGTGACAAACTGTGGTACATACATACAAGATACTATTGAGCAGTTAAAAGGAATAAACTACTGATATGTGAAACAACATATATGAATCTCAGGTCCATTATGCTAAGTAAAGGAACCAAAATTCTGAGGGCTACATCCTACAACATTCCATTTATATGACATTCTGGAAAAAGCAAAACTGTTAAGACAGAAAAGAGATCCTTGGCGACCAGGGACAGGAGGAAGAGGAAGGAAGTGACTACCAAAGGGCATGAGGGAACTCTCTGAGATGATGGAAATATTCTAGACCTTGAACATAGTAAAAAGAATTAGAATGCATATTACATGACTAGACATGTTTATCAAAATACAAAATTGTACACATGAAAGGGGTAAATTCTACCTTTTTTCAAAAAGGTAAACTGAAGGTCCTGGAGACTTAATTCTAACTAGTTATACAATTCTAATTCAGTTTCTTTGGGGAGCCATTTGTATTCTGATACACAAGATGATTTAACTCCTTCACAAGTGTTTGCTCTGCGTTAAAGAGCATCTTTGTGATCATGGATGATTAATATGGCCTCCTACTCAAAGATGTCTGCAGGGCCTTTGCTGAGAACCATATTCCTGGTCAGCTTCTTTGCAAAGCAATCTGTGTTTGGCAAGGGTTGCGCCTTTATTTTATGCTTGGAAAGTGTTCCAAGTTGAACTGCTTTCAAAATGCAGGATGCAGCCAGCCAGCAAGCTCGTCCTGGCTTCTGGTAATATGGGAAGACCCGACCTTGTTATCCCCCAAAGAGAATATCCAAGAGCTCAGCCATAATTACCTGACTCCGGAGTCTGGCTTGCCCTTTCTTAATGCTAAGCAGGCTGCTGCTGAATCAGAAGAAAGCCCATGGAGCTTTTCTATTCAAAATGGCAAAAATGTCCAGGGTAAGCATGCAACTGACATTAGCAGGGCTTCGTACCTCAGAATCAATTTGCAACATTTTTATTTTTGAAAGGTAAAGGCCAAGGGGATAGGAGCTTGGTGGGTTTTTTTTGTTGTTTTGTTTTGTTTTGTTTTGTTTTTTACAACAGAACTATATTACTTTTCTGATACACAGTAGTGTGTTGTTTTTTTTTTAAATAACACGTACATTCTGGTTGAAGATTTCTATTTTCGTTTTAACTTGGGGAAAACTATTTTAATGTTTTAGATGGTTTTCAAATGTTTCTTTTTGAAAGCCTTGATAATGGCCATCATTGAAGTCATATACCTGAAACCCCTAACCATCAAACATTCTTAAATTAAATAGTTGGCATTTTTATTAGATGGCTAATCTGTGCCTTTTTTTAAGTGAAGTGAGGAGATGAGGCTGTTAGATCATAAAATATTTATAAGAAAAGCCCCAATCTTAAAGTAAACCCTTTGAGACCTTTGATTAGCAACTGTGACAATCTTGAAGCTGAGGACAATAAAATTCCCTTTATTTCCTTAATCCTTTAAAAAAAAATACTCTTAAAACTTGGTGGGATTTACATTTGACCAGTTTTCTGCACCGTAATTTCCTGTGTTGAGGGAGCACCAGAGAGAATTCCCTTTCATTCCTGTGCAATACCACATTCCACGAAACTGACACGCTCAAAAATGTAAAGCTTCCCTCAGTCCTTTGTCAGGCACACAGATAGCTTTAACACTCAACCAAGCATTGAGACAGTGTTCTTCACTCTGGATAAATGACTGATTGGATGGATTAAATGTGCTATGGAAGTGATTTCCAAATGGCTATAAAAATGGAGGCTAATTAAATATAGTTGTTGAAGTACAGTGCTTAACTTGTTGAGCTCCTTATAATACATCCTTCTCAAAGAAGCTATGTGCACTGGGATTTTCTACAAAAAGGGGAAATGACAAAAAAACATAAGTGTCTAGTGAAAAAGCAAATGTTTTCACACTATGGAACATGAGCCAGAAGGAATGTTATGTGGTCATTTAAAATAATCATTAGAAAGACTTCATGACTATATGGAGAACTGTCTTATAATACATGAAAGGAAAAAGCAGATTTTTAGGTGGTTTGAGCATTGCAATTAAAATCGTGAAAAATGTATGCTTGTGAACAATTAACACCTAATATATACAGAAATTATAATATTCTGTTTAAATGAGGAGTATATGTGAGTCATGGTTTGTATTTTCTTTAATGCTGTGATTATATCCTTTTTAATTTAAAAATGCTTTTTATCTGTATTCTTCTTACTGGAGATAGGAATATGAATCATGAGTTTATGTGATGCATTCTGATCACCACGAATTCAATTCAAACTGCAGTGTTGCCTAGCAACAGAATAACTTTTCTGCAGTGAAATTCCCCAGTAGCAGCAACCTATGAAGTATCCCATGAGGAATTCCCTACTAAATTGGGTTCCTGGATCGAATTCCAATGTGGGAGAGGGATTACCCCCCATATCAACAAACATTTCTCAAGACACCAGCAGGATGTTTGAAAATTCAACTCAGTTCTTATACTGTCTACTCAAAGATAGCATCAGATTCCACAGGTTAAGGATTCAGTCCTATAAGCCTGCCCCCCCCCCTAAATATGCGTACACTTAAGATGTCAGCTGCAAGACTGCTCTCAGTGCTTCTGACCAACTAGCTATAGCTTGGAGATTCCCAATAACCCCCTCAACTCAGAATGCCAATGGCAAGTCCAGGTTGTCACATGCACTTCTAACCAACTGGCTATAAATCAGAGGTTCCCACACCCCAGCCTTGGCTTCAATTAATGCCCTACAATGGCCCACAGAACTCAGAGAAACATGTGCTTTATAGATCACTGGTTTATTGTAAAAGGATGTGTAACTGAGGCACATCAGATGGAAGAGAAGGACAGGGCAACGTATGTGGCAAAGGGCATGGAGCTTCCATGTCCACAGTGTCACTTTCCTGGCATCTCCACATGGTCAACCTGGAAGCTCTCCAAACCCATCTTCTTGGGTTTTATGGAGGCATCATTACATAGGCATGACTGAGTAATGCATTCTCCGTTAGTGGTTGATTCAACCTCTACTCCCTCCCCCACCCCATGATCAGATGTGGGACTGAAAGTTCTAACCCAGTCACATAGTTGGATTTCTTGGCAACCAGCTCCCATCCTTATATTCTTCCAAAAGTCACCTTATTCACAATAACAAAAAATAATTTTCTGTCTCCCAACATGGGAAATTTCAAGTGTTTCCAGGAGCTGTGAGCCAGGAATTGTGGACAAAGATCAAATATATGTGAAATACATTTTGTGCCTCTGAATAACCAATTATTTATTTATTATAAATCATAGTATTGCACCTACCTTAAATCCACCCCATATCTTTACACCCTGTTCTCATATTCCATGGCTTGGGGGGAATTTCATAGTCATATGGCTATATTAAATATTAGAGGGCTGCGTTTTAAAATCCACATCCTTGCAAATTTTGCCTCTCTGTATAGAAAAGGAGAATGGAGTAAGGGACTTTAGGTTAACCAAAGAACTTATATGCTTATATACATAACCCATGGACACAGACAATATTTTGGTGAACACTTGATGGGGAGTGGAAGTGAGATGGAGGAGTTCAATGGAAGGGAAAAGGGGGATATCTGTAATATTTCCAACAATAAAGATAATTTTTTTTAAAGAATATGGAAAGAAAATAATGAGAGCTTTGATTTCTAGTCTTTATTGACATACAGATATAATGTTTCTTTTATTTATTACTAAGCGCTTTTTGAGTTATAATAATATAATCCTATATAATAAAACCCTAATATGCAAATAGACCAAACAGCAAAACTACTGGTCGCTATGACACACGCTGACCACCAGGAAGCAGATGCTCAATGCAAAAGCTGTTCCCTAGTGGTTATTGCAATCCCACACAGGGAGCATCCCTCAGTCAGAAGCTGGCTGAGCACAGCGGCAGTGGAACAGGCCTAAGCTGGCAGTTGGGCATCCCCCAAGGGGTCTTGGATTGTGAGAGGGCACAAGCCGGGCTGAGGAATCTTCCACCCTCCAGTGCATGAATATTGTGCACTGGGCCTCTAGTTTACTATAAAACTCATCTTTTCAAAGTGGTTTTTAATATATTAGCAGTTGTACAACCATAACAACAGTCTATTTTAGAACACTTTTTTTCACCTTAAAAGAAATCAGACACCCATTAGTAGTCATTCCCCATTTCCCTCAAACTTTTACCTCAACCCCAGGCAACCTTCAATTTACTTTTTGTCTCTCTGAATTTGCCTATTTTGAACATTTTATTAAAATGGAATTATAAAATGGAATTATAAAATATATGGTCTTTTGTGTCTGGATTCTTCCATTGAGCATAATGTTTTCAAAAGGCATTTATAGTGTAGCATGTATCAGTAAGTCATTCATTTTTATTGCCAAATAATATTCTATTGTACAAATAATGCTGCTATGAACACATTTTTCTACAAGTTTTTTGTGTAGACATGTTTCCTTTCTCTTTGAAATATACCTAGGAGTGGAATTACTGGGTCTTTTGGTAGTTCTGTTTTTAATGTTTTCAGGAAATGTCAAACTGTTTTTCCAAAATGGCATAGACATTTTACATTCCCACCAGCAGAGGGTTCCAGTTTCTCCACATCTTCACCAACAGTGGTTATTGTCTATCTTTTTTATTGTAGCCATCCTAGTGGGTGCAAGATGGTATATCATTGTGGGTTTAATTTGCATTTCCTTGATGACTAAGGATATTGAGCATCTTGTCTAGTGCTCATACACAATTTGTTTATTTTCTTCAGAGAAACTTCTATTCAAATGCCCATATTTAAATTGAGTTATTGATCTTTTTATTGTTAAAGTTGGTTTTTCTTTATTTTCTCCTTGTTTTACTTGGATTCGCTGTGAAGATGCACTGATGTCAAGGCCTTCACAATCACAGAAACACTCAGACCAAGACAGTTAGGACTGGTTAGAGAGGAGAACAGAGGGCAGTCACTGTACATCAATGTTAGTGAATGGAGACACATCAGGCCCCAGGGAATGCTCCCAATGAACTTGCTTATATCTCTCTGGTGTCCTTACATCACCCCTGACATCAAAATCTTTCTCTTTAGACTCCACAGAGCACAGTGCCTGCTCTTGTTCTCAAACAGCCCTGGAGAAGGTGCATGCAGGGACCTCCCTACTGTAAAAGGAAAAGAATGGCTATTGCCACCCCCACCCGTCCCCACCTCCTGTGGTCAGGTTCTATGCCTATTTACCCCAGAGTCTGGCAAATAGTTGACAAATAAATGTAGAAACCTCCTTTATAAATTTAAGTAACCATGAGTTGGTTGCTACTCTTGAAAATTTCCTACATGTCTTAATTTTGTTTAACACCTATTTACCACTTACTTCTCTACACATTTTGCAAGTAATTTTTACTAATCATTTACAAATAATTTTAAAATTTTACAAATAAGTTTAAATTAATTTAATCCTCATAACAAGCCTGTGAAGTGCATAATGTTTTCTTCATTTTATAGATGAGAAAACTTAGGCATAGATAAACAAAGTAACCTGCCCAAGGCCAAGAGCTCAGTGGGGGAGCCAGATTTAAACCTACCTGGCTCCAATCTATGTTCTCAACTGCCATGCAATGCTCCCTTACCAATTGAGGGAGT
This sequence comes from Pipistrellus hanaki, assembly GCF_964339955.1. Classification (NCBI taxonomy): domain Eukaryota; kingdom Metazoa; phylum Chordata; class Mammalia; order Chiroptera; family Vespertilionidae; genus Pipistrellus; species Pipistrellus hanaki. The sequence continues at coordinate 94,476,244 of NC_140524.1, forward strand.
TTTTTGTTTGTTTTATCCTCACTTGAGGATATTGAATTTTTAGACAGAATGGAAGGGAGGGAGATACACACACACACAGACACACACACACACTCTAGAGGCCTGATGCATGAAGATTCATGCAAGAATGTGTCTTCCTTCCCCTGGCTGCTGGCACCACCTTCGCTCTTGCCGGAGCTGCCTTTTCACTCTGACCTGGAGCTGCCTTTCCGTCTTCCCTACTCAGAGGCCTGGAGTGGCTGGGGTGATGTGGAACACCTGCATATGCAAATTAACCTGCATCTTTGTTGGGTTAATTTGCATACACACACCTAATTGGCTGGTGGGTGTCACAAAGGTATGGTCAATTAGCATGTTACTCTTTTATTAGTGTATATATATATATATATATATATATAGAGAGAGAGAGAGAGAGAGAGAGAGAAACATTGATATGAGAAAGACACATTGAATGGTTGTCTCCCATTTGCAGCCCAATCTCACCCCAACCAGGGCAGGGGTGGAATCTGCAACCAAGGTAAGCACCCTTGACTGGGGATCTAACCCACAACCCTTTGATCCAAAACCTAATGCTCTAACTACTAAGAAAATTGGCCAGGGCCAATTGCATTTTAAAATATGCTCATTACAGGAGAAAGAGGGGCAATGTTGGAACCTAGTTCATATAAAGACACATCTTCGCAGTAGGTAGATTCAAAAAAGTTATCCAAAACACAGTTGTAGGGAAGAATCCTGCCATGAATCAATTAGCCAAATAAACAATTCTGTGCTAATGCAATATTGAATTTCATTTTCATATGCTAGTGCTTGTTTTCCTTAAAGCAGGCCACCCATTTGTTGTTGATAAAATGGTAGTCCCTAACTCAGTTTGCATATAGCCAGCATTCTCTAAATGTTGAATTATGTTCAATGGATTAATTAATTAATTAATTAATGTATAATGCCCAAACCTGCAGGCTGCTTGCCTGGAACAGGATTCCCTCCAAAAATATATATCTATATCTATATCTATATCTATATCTATATCTATATCTATATCTATATCTATGCGGGCCTGGCGGACTCCTAGGGACACCACAATGTCCTTGCCCCTCCCCAGACCCAGAGGACAGCTGAGCCTGCCTCACACTGCTGTCATTCACATGCACTACCCTAAACAGAAAGAAGCCCTCTGGTCATCTGAACTCATTTTTATTCCCTGGTGCTTTGAATATTTTCCCTAGTATGGCCACCCACTTCTTCCCCCCCTTTCAAAATCTCCACCCCATGTCTTAGAACACTCCTTAATAGAGCAAACAAATTCTCCTTGATCCTCCACCTTCTTGTCTCAGACTGCCCCAGAGGACACCTCTTCTCCTGGAACACTCTCCATCAGAGGTTGTTATTTCTTCTTTGCCCCATGATGTGCTGTGAGGAATCTCCTCACTCTTCATTCTTTTTCCATATTTCTGTTCCCCCAGTCTTACAAAAATGGCAGAAATTATGGGCTATCTATCTCAATTCATTGTTACTTAATACATGTCATCTGTCTACACACACTCTTATTCCCCCTCATTGCACTTATTTACTCCTTGTTGACTTTCTCAACTCCTCTATCCCACCCCCCATTTATTTTAAAAACAAAAATTATTTTCAGGGACTGCATCTGAGGAAACCTAAACTTAGACACTAATACAGTTTCTTCTTTTTTAATTCCTCACCCAAGGATATGTATTTTTATTAATTTTAAAGAGAGAAGAGGGGAAGAGAGAGAGAGACAGAGATATCAGTTACCTCCCTCCCATATGTGCCCAGACTGGAGATCCAACCTGCAACCTTTTGGTATAGGGGTCAACACGCCAACCCACAGAGCCACATAGCCAGGACAACACTCACATGATCTATTCTTCAACTCCAGTTTAGCAGTTGACAAGCATAGAAACTTTCTACTGCTCGTCATCTGGAACTGGAGTGCCTACAATGTCTAAATTTCCATCTGTGGCCATAGCCATCTGCATTCAACTTCTCCTGCTCTTTAATGAAAACTATATCAGCATTTGGCCATTATCTTTATAGTAGTAATAATAGTAATAATACAATATGAAGTATAAGGTTTAGAGAACATTTACTATATGCTAGACACTTTTCTAAGTAGTCACATGAAATAGTCAAGAACCTGTTGCCCTTACTCCTACCATGCTTCATTTTGTCAAATGTACCCTGACTTCCCTGGCCTCTCTATTTGACTAGTCAATTCCCAGGGCCACGGCAAAGAGACTATAGGATAAACGAGGTCCATAATTCAGAGTGGTGTTTCCCCAAGGCAACCTAGAATAGCACAGCTGAGGTCCCCATGAGAATTGTGGCCAAAAGGAGCCAAGTTGTAGTTGAACAAACTGACAAGCTGGTTTTATTATTTCTTGCAGAAAAAAACCACCATGGGGATTCTGTGGGAATGTCACTGAGAGAGTGTTAGCAAAGACTTAGCTTAGTATATTTGGGCCCGGGTCAGGTGCTTCGAAGGAGGGTTTCAGGAAGCATGGCTTTGCTCTAAATTGGACATTTTCAGAAAGCAGTGTTAATTCTATGATTGTGTGTCCTAATAAATCCCATCTAGGAAGAGGAAAGACTAGATGAGACTAAAGCTATGATTGGTAAAGAAATAGTAGTCATTCATACTAGCTGGGTGAGGGCCATGCTTGGGCATTTTTGTGGTTTGAGCAATGTTCATGTTTTGTCTGTGTTCCAATGTGATTATCAAGTGATCTTGTTTTTGCTTTGATCCATTGTGGCCATAGAGAAGCTTCGTCTGATGTTGGGGTTCTGGGAAATAGTTTTATATTCAACCAGAATATAACATAACTCAGCTTTGAGTGCCCAGCCAGCTCACAACAACACAAGGCCCTGCTGATGGTACCAGGCTAACTCCCAGATGCCAGGGGCTATTGTTTTTTTCTCAGGGAAAATATGCAGAGCTTCAGATTTGAAAATGGAGGAATAACAAATACTGCTGTGTCACACAATATCTATTTCTCCCATTTTCTTTCATAGTAGAACTTCAGTTTTGTTCAGGTGCCCACCCTGCCCCCATGCAGCATGTTCTTCAGGGGAAGCGAATAATACCACTGCCCAACTCTAAGGGAATATCTTAGTGCTCAGGATAGTTTTTCCCTTTGATAGAACTTGGTTAAAAACTGGGCATGTGACCTAATTTTGGCCAATGATTCTTGAAGGAAGTTGCTCTGCATGTATGGGAGGCAACCAATCTTTCACATCAATGTTTTTCTCTCTCTCTCTCTGTTTCTCCTGCTCACTTCCACTCTCTCTAGAAATCAATGGAAAAATACCCTCAGGTAAGGATTAATAATAACAACTATCCTACTATTAATAATAGTTATATATGTACATATATATTTATCTCCATAGCTCTAAGTTATATTCCTTAAAAATCAGAACCATCAATTTTGAATACCATAGTATTTGGCACAGTAAAACTGCATTAAAAACTCTCAAAAATGTTTCTAAATATGTTTATTAGTACCACAAAATAAAAAGAACATTAACATTTGCTCAGTGTCAGACACCCAGATGGTGTATCATATAAATAAAACATATTTGATAAAATCACAAAGAAACATTTAAGGAATTGTTATCTTGTGAAAAATATAAAGCCAATGATCTCACATGTTTTAATACCACAGCCTATAAAATATTATTCATCTCCTCCTATCTCCATTGTACTTTATTTTGCTTCCAAATCTCAAGAGCAGGATACTCAAAATCTGTACACACATACTGGCTTAGCCTTATAAACATCATTGTGTCTCCAATGAAGCTTAAAGAGTAGATAATAGAGATGATTCTGATTTTGGTGATCAGAAACCAAAGAGAGCCTTCTTGTCAGAACTTCTGTGACTATAAGAAAAGACAATTCTTTACCTCATTTGTTTGAACATACATATAATTACTACATCTAAACCCAGTAATTGCTGAATCTATTAAATTATACAAATTTAAAATGTTTAATATTTTGTACATGTAAACGTATAAAGGATGAGTTTACAATGAAAAACATGAAGAAAAGTGGAGGGAAAATAATACTTACCATTTATTGAGAACTGACCATAGGCCAGAACACTATGCCAGCACTTACTGGTACACAGACACTTTCATTTAATTCTAACTAAGTGCAGTAGACATAATCACAGCCATATTGCATATTAGGAAACTGAAGGTTAGAAAGACTAAATAATTTGCCATGAACACATAGCCACTGAGTGTCAGGACACAAACACAGATATGCCTCAGCCCCCAGTCCGTGTTCTTTACCACCTCTCTATACCACCAGCCACCACACACACACACACACACACACACACACACACACAAAATACATATCTCTGTAAATCACTCTGCAAACAAGTTTCCAAAAGTACATATATGTCTTCTTTACTTGATGAAGCAATTCCAACAAATCAGGAATTCGCTGTAAGGAAATAATATTTCTTTCTTCTCCAAACCCCTTATTTTGAAGAATCTGTAATATTCTCCAAACACTCTATTTACTTAATTATATTTCCCAACTCCCTTACAGACCAGTTCTGATTGATGGGCTGTGAACAGAGGGATACGTGTCACTTATGGGTAGAAGCAGTAAAAGCATCTCTTTCTTTGCCATGATAATCAAGCTAGACACATATTCTAGATGGCAGCTACAATATTGCTATATCTCTATCTGATTGCGTCTCTGAGGACTGTGTGACCTTCCTCACATTGACTCATAATGGATATGTATCATGAATGAGAAACAAGTCATTATTGTATTAAGCCACTGATGCATGGTGGTCAATTTGTTACTAAAACATAACCCAGCCTATCTTGACTAATACATCTGCCAAATAACAAATAATATTAAATAGAAAAATCTTCATGTATGAGTTTTTACTGCAGCAGTAAAAATTAGTTAAGGCCATAAATGTCCAACAGACAAAGAGTCAAATAAACTATTATAAAATTTACCATATAGTAAGACTGCCAATTAAAATAATTGTGACACTTATGATAAAGTATTCAATGGAGAAAGCATATTACAAACTGTATCTTTGATATGCATTCTAACACAAAGTATGTATATGTACATATGGGACTATAAAGAGACCTGGAAAAAAATGAAACCAGTATTTTGATAAATAATGTAATATGAAGATAGGAGAGAGATTGTTATTTTATGATGTTGTCTACAAAGGAATGTATTAAAATTGATCCTTTCCCCACACTTCATATCAAATTAATACTTTCTCTTTTTTAATTTATCTTTATTGTTGGAAGTGTTTTAAATAATAAATTTCTTAAGGGAAAACATTAGAAAACCAAAATAGAACAGTTGAAGTATAGGAGTTTTAAGTTACCAACAGTTGGTTTTTCATATTTATAATTAATTAAAAAAGAAACCAGACCTTGACAGATTAAGCATCCATTTCTCTTCATATTGCCCAGTTGAGAAACTCCTTCTCCATGTCAACTCCCTCTTTAGCGTCATGCCTGCTGAGATAACCCTAAAGCCTTGCAATTTTATTCTTTACATTTCCTATAAGAAAAGTTCAACTATAAATGACAATAAGTAGCCTCAGAAACAATCTAATTAAGTGCAGAAATCTTTCTAGTGATTTCTTTCACTAAAAAAAAAAAAAGCCTACCTCACTTATGAATATAGAAATTTGATTTTAGGAAAGAGTCACTATCCATGTTTCCTTCCCCCAAATGCTGCCTAACTGGTTTTTGAGATTTCAATTCTCACTTGTTAGAAGCTTCTTTGTTAATCTTCTTTGTTAAGCCACAACAAATAGAATGACAGACCCAAGAGGTGCCATAGAAAGAATGCTAATCATGCATTTCTCACATGCTTCTATAGAACCAATGTGGCATGACTCACTTGCAAGTGAAATCTCTAGAGAGAGTCACCTGTTTAATTACAAACAGCTGCTAATTCCAAGCTTCACCCTAAGACAAATTCCTTAAGAGAGAATCTTATCCTAAACGGAATGTATTATAGCATTTGGTTTACTTTTTAAAATCTTTATTGTTGCAAGTATTACATATGTCCCTTTTTTTCCCCATTGACCTCTCTCACCCCCTCCCCATGGACATAGCATTGATTTCCTATAACTAGTATCCCAGTTCTGCTTGAGCCATTTGAAATTGGAGACAAGGTTTGCTTTTACTTAAGATCAAGATGTCCACTGTGGAATGCACAGGTAGTTTTAAAATACAGCCATGGGTTTGGTTTTATTGAGTCAATAAGAAAAATAATAATAATGCAGAGAAACAAACTAGTCTCCACAGGCTAAGTCACTGGGAAACTTCAGTATTACTGGGATTTAGTTATCCGTAGATCCTCTTGTGGAAAGAAAGAAGCAATCTCTTCTTGGAGATAAATTTCAAGGGTCATCTTCAAAGAAAATAAATTAAAATGGAAAACATGCTCTAATGAAAATCAAAAAGGCCTCCTGTTGTCATAATCATTTCATCAGTGATAATGCTTTACTTTCAAGGAAGCTGAGTAAAGAAATCAGCATGTCCATCCAAAATTAGAACTGAGATTGAAATGCCAATAAAAATTACTCCTGGTGACACTGAAATACCACTCAAAATATTAATACTTTAATCATACTAAAAATAGAAGACCTAAGGATAACAGTTTGAGAGAACTTGATGTTGCTGTCCATGTTAAAGATAGTATTATAGAAAACCTATTAAAACCACCTAATCATATTTAGTCATTTTAAATAAGAGATTTGTGGCAGGCACTATTGATTGCCTCCCCAACGAACACTTCCTCCTTCATTTTTGCTAAGAAAACCTCAATTTGGATTCTTTTAGCTATGTGCTGTTAAGAAATAGTATCCCAAACTTGGAAGCAAGGCAAAATAATGACTTCCTGTCTTTCTATGTCTAATAGGATCAACCAAAGAGTATCTAACTCTTCAGGGAAATGTATATTTATGTGACTTACAATTAACTCTTGGCTTTGTAAAGAGAGATATTAATTTGTAGAACATTAATAAGTTGCAAGAAATTTCTGTCTAATGAAAAAGATAACCTCAAAGGTTACAGTTTTATAGTACTGTAGGCTATTAATAAATTTTATAACTAATTTAGCGATTGCATTTCAATATCCTTTCTTTCCTTGACCCTATCTATCACTTTCCCCTCACCAACTTTGAACCAGTTTTACTATTTTGATGTCTCCCTCATTAAGGAGTTATCTTTGACATGTGTTCTTTTTACACTTGATAAGAGGCATGCTATTAACCATTTGAAATTTAGACTTTGACAGTATCCAGCCCCAGGGAATTGATTGTGATTAATCTCAGACAAATGTGGAATTCCCTTATCCCTTTACCAGTAATTGTTCTAGGAGTGAGCATATGGACTGTTCTGATCAATGACACAAAAAGAGAAATCTACTGGGCCTTCTAGGGAAAAAAAATCCTGCTTTCTCTGAAGAAAAAAAAATGATAAAGAGAAAGCCTTTTTTTATCACTTTCCAAGTTTTGTACTTAGGATGGTGTCATACAAACCTGAGACAGCCATCTTACAATGAGAGGAGACATCTGAATACACACTAGAGATAATAGAGCAGATGAATCCAGAGAAGACCCTAGTCCTTGACAACATCACTGGGTTGCTTTATTGATCACAAACCACCTAGTTCTGCACTTATGGTTAAATATACAACATAAGTCTTCATTATATTATTAGATGAATGTTTTGTCACTTGCAGCTAAAAGCATTCCTAACTGACAAATTAGAAAGTAATGGGGAAAAAATGAAATGCAGAGATATATTATTTGAGTTCTTAGTTGCTACAATCAAAATATCTTCATTACTTGTTTTTAATTTTATACTACCCAAAGTCTGATAAAAAACAAAACAAAAAAAAAACACATAGACATATTTGATTCTTTGCTGTGGCAGTGAGTGGGCCAAGGGCTGCGAGTGTAGGAACAGAATGAAAATAAATGGTCTATAACCCAGAAATGTTTTGGTCCATTTCAAGAAGGATAGTGCTGAACCATTTTTTGAAATAAGAATATTTACTTGGTTGGATAGCTTTCCATGCTCGATTGGCTAGCTCACCATGTCAATAGCAGCTCTACAACTCTTTAGGTCTGACTCACAGACCTTACTTTTGTTGCTGTTTCAACAAAAGTGCCTTTGTTAGGTACTTTATGAACTTTGACATCCCTTTAATTTAGTTAGTTTGGAGATTGCAGATATAAGTTATATTGTATTCTCTGTAGTAAACTTATTGTAGAAGACACTGATGACTATGATTTACTTTTCCAGGGTGACAGAATCCTTTGAATTCCCCAGCAACGGACATTCTGATTAAACAATGAATATACTCTATATTTTTTAACATAGTGAACCTGAAATTATCTTTACAAAAGCATCAAATTATTTTGATTCATGCTTAAATGAGAAATGTATACAGAGTTACAAAGGGCATTTGAGAGATCATCCTATCCTAATCTTGGTTTAAAGGTGAGGAAACAGAGACCCAAGGGAATTTTATCATTGATCATTAAAAAAAAAAGAAAGAGCTCCCCTGGTCTCTAAATCAATAGAAAAAGAGAGAAAATTTAAAACATGGTATTTCTAATCCCAAGTTTCCACCACTTCTCTCAAATACTCCAGGAGGAGGGGAGAGGTGTTGCAGAAGGAACTGAGTAATAGTAAGAGCTGTAGTAGATGCTGTTGTTGCCCCACCCATATCTTCTAGTACTTACCTATCAAAAGTCAAATGTTACTTAGTGTAAAACCCTCTAACTCTCTGGTCATAAGTGATTGGTCATTTCACGTGGATGGTTAACACCCCTGGAATCAATATTTTTGAGAGAGAGAGAGAGAGAGAGAGAGAGAGAGAGAGAGAGAGAGAGAATGAATAAATAGTCCTCCTTTTAGTCCTCCTTTTTAAGGTAACCAACTCATTCCCGTTTGTTCAGGACTCTTTAGTACTGGGAGTCCTGCATCTAAGGACACCTCTGAGCCCCATTCTAACCGTATAATTGGTTACCCTAATTGGGATATCTCTGTGTCGTGTTCTACATTGTGTTCTATAGTTCCTCAGTATGATTGAGCTTCCGTTACCTACAATAATCACTGGTTTGAGAACACATTCTTTGTGGCCTTATTCCCTAACCTGTTTCACTTCCCTATCAATGTTTTTCATAATCACCTCCAAAATAATTTACTTTTTAAATCCTTATTTCAAGATCTACTTTGGGTAAACTCAAACCAAGATAATAATTAACAGTTATGGAGAGCTTACTACCTATCAGGCACTATCCCAAATGCTTTACATATTTTAGTATATTTAATATTCATAGTACTTTGAGGTTGTAAAATTACCATCCCCATATTATAGTAGAGGAAACACAGCAGCTTGTTTTACCCACACTCATACAGCCAGCAAGTGGTGGAATGAGATTTGAACCCAATCTAACTCCAGATCTTGCATTTGTAATTACTTCCCTACAGCATGGTGTGGAAAATAAAGCCTTTAATCAGAACCACCACCAGATAATTCTTTCAGAGAACATGTTCTGGGTGAGTCAACCATTTTCACCTCTGAGGGAAAAGTTACAGAAACATGTGTTGTAGGAGATGCAGTATGAGCCTTAAAGTGGCCATGCTAGAATGTGAGAGCAGATAGGAATGCCCTGTGAGGGGCATAATTGGCACAGCAACCCCTATGGGCTCCCAAATGTACGTACAAGGGGGACGGGGACTCTGAAGCCTCAGGAAGCAGAGATGAGGACGTGCAGTTGAGGACCAAAGGTCAGTGACCATAATCAAGTTTTGCTCCAGAGCACAGAACAGTTGGGTCACCAGCCCATCTCTACCCTCATGGATGTACACTGGAGTCTCAGAGCAAGCTCTCTGCAGGGGAAGCTGACATTTTGATGATGATCATTGCCTTTGTTGGGTTCTCCAAAAAGCAGATGCTGAAGCAAGGATGTGGTTGTAATTAGTTTTTTCATTAGGTCATCCCTAAGAGCATGAATGAAAGGATAGGTAGAGTGAGAAACGGAAAAGAGGGAAACCAGTAAAAGGTGCATCTAAGAGAGGGTTTTCACCATGAGACCCTCTTCTCTGGAGACCCTCAGAGAAATTGCATGTAACAAGATAGTCCAACTGAGGACTGAGGAAACTAGAGTATTTAGTAATAAGCCCATCCCTCATTGGTTAATAGTCACTCTTGGAGCGTTAACTCTTCAATATTGCTTACCAACCCACTCCTGGGATGAAAGCCAAGAATGTCCTCCTGTAAGGAACTGCTGTCACGTGACCTCTGGAGTAAACCAAGGAGATGGGGATGAGTGTACATATAGTACCTGCCACATTTATCTCCCCCCCAAATACTTGGAGTCAAGGTATATATCTCATTTCTGGGAATATCAGCTAATACTTACACCATTTACCAAAAAGGGGATAAATTGGCTACTGTTAGAGATATGAGCACACTAAGGAGAACTTCACGAAAGGTCCAAAATTTCACAGGACTCAAAGTCATGAATAATAACAATAATACTCATTATGTCAACAATTATTTACTGTGCACCTAACATAGGGCAAGTATTGGCTCATTGTGAACAAAGTTCATGCCTTCATGAAACTTAGATTTTAATGGAACAAAAGATCATAAACAAATAAATATATAGCATAATGTTAGGTGCCAATACATGTCATGAAGAAGATAAGGTAAGGGGCTAGAGACAGGTGGATGGGAGATAGGAGTCATTTATATACTGTGACCAAGGAAGACCTCTTGAGGAGAAGATATTTGAGGAGACACCTGAATAAAAGGCCATATTACATCATGGGTGATGTGAATCCCTGGGATTAGAAGCATTCCAATGAGAGACATCAGCATATAAAAAGTCCCAGAACTTGAACATGCCTGCATGGTCAAGGAACCACAACAAAATGGTGACTTGATGAAAGGGAGGGATAAAGGAAATCAGTAAGAAAGGATATCAGAGAAATAGACAAAGGCCAAATCACGTAAGGCCTTATAGGCCATGGTAGGCTTTGGATTTTGTTCAAAGCATGATGAGAAGTGAACATAGGGATTTGAATAGACCTGATTTACATTTAGAAAGATTGTTCAGGCTGTTGTGTGGTAACTAGACTTTAGGCAAAAGTGCAAGTAGGAGCACCAGTTAAGAAATCATTGTGCGCCGAAACTGGTTTGGCTCAGTGGATAGAGCATCAGCCTGTGGACTGAAGGGTCCCAGGTTCGATTCCGGTCAAGGGCATGTACATTGGTTGGGGGCACATCCCCAGTGGGGGTGTGCAGAAGGCAGCTGGTCGATGTTTCTCTCTCATCGATGGTTCTAACTCTCTGTCCCTCTCTCTTCCTCTCTGTAAAAAATCAATAAAATATATTTTATATTTTTATATATCATTGCGGTAGTTTAGTGAAGAAGTGATAGTAGCTTGGACTAGAAAGATTGAAATTGTCTGGTTTCTGATACGGTCACAGTTGACATTTATCGAGCATTCACTGTTTAAGGGCTTTATAGACATTATCCTCACAACCACACACGAAGTAAATATCACTAGTTCCTACTTACTAAGTAGGAGACTAACATTTAAAGAGGGTAACTTGCCCCATTCCCCTCAACTAGCACTGGCTTACCAGAGAAAAATCTGAAATTGAAACAAGCAAAGTAACATATCCAAGGTTGCATAAGTAATAAACAAGAGAGTCTGAGCTCATACAAATTTGTCTAACTCAAGACCCAAAACTATTTTGTTTCCAAAGAAACAAATATGGGCCACAATTACTAATATTAAGCTAATATTTGAGGCAAAGTTGTTATATTCAGGGTAAGGAAAGAATACTGTCACATACTAATCATGGGCAAGGGAAGACTGGAAAGGACTAGGGTTGGTGTTAAACCCAGGGCTAGGAAATTTTACTTTTGGACGGGCCACTTACTAGAGCCCTTGGAGTGAGGAGGTACTTACTTAAACTCACACAAAATAAGATTTTTGAAGGCCTGTGGAAGCCATGAAATACGTTAACGTGAACATAAATGTTAGACTGTGCACTCTCCTTCTCTGGACACAAAGCAGGTTTGTACAGTTTAAGTAATTCTGGTCTAAACAGATTGGTCTGTGAACCATCTGAGTCCTTATGACAAACGAAGAAGGTGGGAACACACTTCCTTGAGGGGTTGGCCTTGGAAACCTGAGTTAAAATTGACACTGGGAGAAGCAGCAGCTGACAGGGCTGCTTCCCACCAAGTGAGAGTTTAATAAACAAAATCTAAATTCGCCCCAGCTTGGCTTCAGCAATTTGAAAATGACATCCAAGATGGCATAATCGCCGAGGAGAAAATCACAGCCTGGTTTGCAGTTGGAAATTGCTAGCTTGGTGGCAGCTGTTGTTCACTCATGGTTGAACTGCTCTGTCATTAGATTTCAGAATAGGATAACGCGAAGGGAGAGAGGATGCGTTCGCCTTCCTTGGCTATGGAGCAATTAAGAGTTCAGGAGAATCTTATTTACAGTCAACCAAGTATTTACTGCATGCGGTCAGAGCTATGTTAAATGTCATATAAACCGTGGCGGGAGATAGGGAGAAGGGGCTTACCATATTACTAGCATTCAGGAGAAATGACAAAGGTGTTCTAGTTATCTGTGTGATGCCTCTCAGCTCAAAATCCACCCTTCTCTGCCCTGATTTGTGATACTGTAGCTGGAACCCATAAATGTTTTTCCTTTGCCAAATGGTGCAGTATTAGGTTTTACCAATAAAAGGTGCTAGAGGTACGTGGCAGGGTAAAAGGAAATTCTTTTTCTTAATGTGCTGTTTGTTTTTTGGTTGCTTCTGCAAGCACACATTGGCCAGGGGCATTCAGAGCACCTAGATGTGCCCACTCCTCAGTGAGTTTCAGAATACCCCCATGGGTGGCTTCCTAGCCAGTGGCATTATTACAAGGAGCTTCCAATAAAATCCCACTAGCAAACCAGAGGGCAGCTTTTCAGAGTGTTTTGTAGCACCTCCTGGGCAACTTCTCATGAGTCTCATCTGTACCCCAGCAAGTAGCTTCCTAGTGAGTTTAGTTGGCACCCTAGCCAGTGTTGTTTTTTTTAAATATATTTTTATTGATTTCAGAGAGGAAGGGAGAGGGAGAGAGAGAGAAACATCAATGATGAAAGGGAATCATTGATCGGCTGCCTCCTGCATGCCCCCTACTGAAGATAGAGCCTGCAACCTGGGCATGTGCCCTTGTGTGCTCTTGACCGAATCAAACCCGGAACTCTTCAGTCAGCAGGCCAACGCTCTATCCACTGAGCCGAACCAGCCAGGACATAGCCAGTGGTTTCCTATTTCCTGGCCCTCAGTGAAAGCCTTGGGGTCTAAAGCGGGGGGAGTCTTCTCAAAATTTGTTCCTACCTTAGGTACTCTGCCTCAGCCCTAAAAGTAATGGTTTCCCCTACTATGTGCTTACCTGTGTTCTTTAGAATTATTCTTTACCCTTAGTAGTTAGTCCTCTTTTATTAGTTAATGACTCTTTATATATATTAAACTCTCTGTGTCCTAATTACTGTGTGGTTTCTGCCTCCTGACTGAAAACTAGGTGATACTGAAGATAAGAGAATTTAAGTGCAAAACTGAGGGATAACTACAGTCATGCACCACATAATGACATTTCCATCAACGACAGGCCACATATACAATGGTGGTCCCATAAGATTATAATGGGGCCTAAAATTCCTATCCCAGTGAGATAGCCATCATAATGCACAATGCCTTTACTCACGTGTCTGTGGTGATGGCTGGTGTAAACAAACCTGCTGTACTTCCGGTCATACAAAAGTATAGCACCTATAGTTATGTACAGTATATACTACTTGGTAATAATGATTCATTTTAAGTGGCAAGAAGTAATTTCAGAGAGTAACAATAGATTAAGAACTAACCAATTAATTAATTCAACAGTGTTCCCTGAGCACCTACTATATGTCAGTTTCTAAGTGCAGGTCTACAGTAATAAATAAAACAAAGATATCAGCCCTTGTGGAGCTTACATTGTACAAGGGCACAGAGGGTGAGGCAGGAGAGAGACTATTAACAGTAGACACGATTAACACTTTGGTATATTCGATGTTGATGAATGACGTGGAGTGTGGAGTGTATTCATTTCTTTTTGCTACTGTAACAAATTACCATAAGTAATAGTTTGACTTCCGTCATTGTTGTTAATCCTCACCAGAGGATATTTTCCATTGATTTTTAGAGAGAGTGGAAAGGAGGGAGAGCTATATATAGAGAGAAACATCAGTGTTAGAGACACACATCGTTTGGTTGCCTTCCACATGCGTCTCAATCATGGCCAGGGATCAAGCCTGCAACCAAGGTATGTGCCATTGACTGGAATCAAACCCAGGAGCCTTTAGTCCAGAGGCCAATGCTCTATCCACTGATTGAAACCAGATAGGGCACCATAAATAACAGTTTTTAAAAACACAAATTTACTATCTTATGGTTTGCAGGTCAGAAGCACTAAAATCAAGGTATTAGTATTAGCAGGACTGCATCCAGATTCATTTCCTTGCCTTTTCAACCTTTAGAGATCACCTTCAATTCTGTGGCTCTTAGTCTCTTCCTAACCTTTAAATCCAGCAAGATAACATCTTCAAATTGTTGTCCTCTCTTACCTCTGTTTCCATGTCACATCTCTGACTCAGATTCTCCTGCTTCCCTCTTATAAGGACCTTTGTGATTATTTCAGGCCCACACAGATAATACAGTATAATGTCCTCATCTCAAGATCCTTAACTTAATCACACCTTTGAAGTCCCTTTTGCTATGTAAGGTCACCTATTCGCGGGTGTGATTAATTATTGAGCACCTTCTTTATGCCAGGCATTGTCCTAGGCACTTGGAAAACATGAGTTTTACAAAAAGGTTCATGCTTTGTATATTTTGGAGATGAAGCCAATAAGATTTCCATGTGGATTGGATATGAAGAGTGATATAAAGAGAAGTCGGGGATGAAGCCAAGTTTTAGGGAAGGAAATGTGGTCAGTGAAGAATTAACCATGAAGGTGCCCCTGTCTGGACAACTGGACTCCTTTGGTTGTCTCCAAAACTTCAATTGCAGCCTATTGTACCCAACAGCCTTGTGTTATTGATATTTGGAGGGAATTAAGGTGAAACAGAGGTGCATGTGCATGGGACAGGTTTCAGGAGGCAAGACTGTGACATATTGAATGTGGATCAAGAATTTGGATGGAGTAGGAATTCAAAAAGAAAGAGGCCCAGGAAAATGTAAATCTCCCCACCTGAACAATCCTTACAAATACTGCAACAGAACCCGAGCATCCCAAAACATACAGAAGAGAGCTTGAGACACTTGAGAAAGTTTACATGGGACTCATAAAAAGAGGGGCTGGCAAAAGCTAAAAGACTTGAATGTATTTGGGGATTCAGAATATATTACCTTTTATTGCATAGTTATAAATATAATTATTGTGAGTTAGTAACTAAGATAAACATATCAACTTTAGAAGATAGGTTGCTAAATTATTCTTGTTTCATAAGTGAGAAAAATTTGGGACGTAGAGAGGATAAGCAAATTGCTCACCCTCACCCAGCAAGAAAGAGGAGAGGTCTTAAACCTTAAGCCTTAAACATGGATCTTTTTGACCCTATGAAATAAACTCTCCTTGGACTGGCAGTTAGCAAATAATATCCCCTTGTGTGATATCCTTTATGTGTGTACACATGCGTAGGTTAACCATTGGGCACGCATGTGTATATTTTAACCATTATCATGTTTTGATGATTCTGATTTTTTTCTTTGCTTTTAAAACTCTAAATTAAATAACCCCGTCAGTTGTGGTATATTCTATACATCGTCAACATGGTGTAAGCATCAAGGGGCAGGGGTTTTGTCTGCTTTGTTCATTGCCTCCTCAACACATTCAACAGCTCCTGGCACATAGTAGGTGCTCAACAAGTGTTTGTCAAGTGAGAAATTGGCAGAACCATCCAACCATCTGGTTTGGTAAGGATGTCAACAAAATTTGGACCTTGCCTGGGTTGGATATTCAAACAGTACCCAAAGGGGACTCTGTCATTTGGAAGTGCTCCAGGAAATGCCAAGATAAACCAGACTGAGTCTCAGAGAACATAGAGAAATAATGTTTTCTGTGTAACGGATAATTATACCTTGTATATAAGTATTGTCCCATCCAAGACCCTGCCTAAGGTCTCTGCCACTTACTAAATTGGGAAAAAGAGACCCAGCCCTACTTTCTCTGCTGCTATGATCTATGTTAATTCCTGCTAAACCCCTTTTAGCATTATTCTGTGATCCAGGCACACTTGGCTCCTGAGATAGCTTCCTGTTTCAACTTCCTTTGAGTTCTAGCATCTTGATTCGGTATCCCCCTTCCTACTATAAGCCATCATCCCCATCTCAAACTTTCCTTCAGAAACTCTGGCTACTCTTCTGGTAAGGCCTGTTTAGTGCATCATCTCTTCATTTTAAGTGACATTATCCTACCCTTGCCTTCACTATGGCTTTGCCTTTATGACAACTGATTTTACCTAGACCACCTTCATAAATTATATGTTTGCTTTTTTGTTTCTTTGCTACTTTTTATTGAAACACACATCAAAAATGTACTGATCATAAGTGCATAGCATAATAAAATTTTGCAAACTGAACATGTCCTTGTTACCAGTACTGCACAGATCAAGAGAACATCAGCATCTCAAAAGCTGTCTGTACTCTTTTCCATAACTACTCCCACCTCATTGTCTTTTTATCCTTCTTCCCTTTAATCTCCTATTGATAAACATATTCAAACAAGGTAATTTGTTCTAGGAGATTTTTAAGCTCTTTTCTGTAGCTTTAACTTCAGAGACCTTGACTGGGGCAAAAAAGGTTTTCTCATCTCTTGCATCTTGTTAAATAAGTTCAAAAGATAGAAATGAATGCTGTTTGTTGTTGTTGTTAGTTAGTTATTAAAACCCCATATTCAAATTACAGTCAAGTCTCTGATGATAGCAAATGGACAAGACTGGAAAAGAACCTGTTAACAAAGAGGCTATTAAAATACTATGAATAGTTGACATGCCACAGCTTGGGCATATTCAGCCCATATTTCTATTATTTCAGAAAGGTTTCAATAGGCTATAGCCATGCCACCTATCTAAAGATGAGCATGCAGCCGAAACCAGTTTGGCTCAATGGATAGAGTGTCGGCTTGGGGACTGAAAGGTCCCGGGTTCGATTCCGGTCACGGGCATGTACCTTGGTTGCGGGCATATCCCCAGTAGGGGGTGTGCAAGAGGCAGCTGATCGATGACTCTCTCTCATCGATGTTTCTAACTCTCTATCTCTCTCCCTTCCTCTCTGTACAAAATCAATAAAATATATATATAAAAAAAAGATGAGCATGCATCTTGTTTGCAATCACTCAACAACAATAAAGACTATCTCTAAATTAGATTTCATACTCAAAGACAGATCTCTTGCTGAATAATCAATGGAAAACTCACAGGAGAGAATGGAAAACCCAAGAATCAAAAGTGACCAAAAGGAGACTGGTAGGAGTGGCAGAGGCATGAAAGCGTTGGCTGCGCACCCACAGATGGCAACTGGAGTCCCGGAGAGATATCTCAGCTATGGGGGGATGCCATTGAGAACTCTGGGATCTAATCCTGAAGCTGGGCTTCCCCAGCAGAGAGCACCAAATTGAGGAAGGTACCCACATAACATCTAGCTGTCTGCCAGGGAGTGGCAGCTGATAGTTTGGGTACCCTCTTAAAGGGCCAATGCACAAAAATTCCCTGTGGAGTCATCTTGTGTTCTAGCAGAGGGAGGATGAAGTGGACTGGAGCTGTGAGAGAAGAACCCAGGACTGGGGACTCGGGGGATATAGCTCAGAAGGCAGCCACCCCAAATTTCCAGGACTGAGTTATTCCCTTACACAGTGGAGGACGTCTTTCCCACATAGACATCTGCCTTGCCTGTGGGGAAAATAGTTAACACACTCTATTGGAAAACACCTTGCCCTGAGGCCATTTAAGAGATTAAAAGTAACAATTAGGCTCCAGGCAGAAACAACTGCCCCACTCTGTTGAAAAACTCTCACCACATCTGAGGACTATTGCCTAGGGGCAATTCAAGTCAGAATCCTATTAGTATGTATTCAGAGGCAGACTCTGAAGGCTTTGAGTCTTTGCCTGATCCAATTAGTCAGAAACAACCTTTAACACTATCCTGCACTAGAGATTGAGAAGTATAGAGGATCTACCTAATACATAGTCACAAACCCAAACAGGCAACCAAAATGAGGAAACAAAGAAACACCTAAATGAAAGAACTAGTGAATTATCCAGAAGAAGAGATAAATGAAGCAGAGATAAGAAATGTATCTGAAGCCAAAACCGGTTTGGCTCAGTGGATAGAGCTTTAGTCTGTGGACTCAAGGGTCCCAGGTTCAATTCAGGTCAAGGGCATGTACCTTGGTTGTGGGCACATCCCCAGTAGGGGGTGTGCAGGAGGCAGCTGATTGACGTTTTCCTTTCATCGATGTTTTTCTTTCATCGATGTTTCTAACTCTCTATCCCTCTCTCTTTATCTCTGTAAAAAATCAATAAAATATATACATTTTTTAAAAAGAAATGTATCTGAAACAGTTCAGAGTAATGATGTTAAAAATGCTCAACAGTATGAAAAAAATATAAAAAGAACTATGTAACTATGAAAAAATAACAGTCTGAGATAAAGAATGACATAACACAAATAAAGAACACATTGGAAGGAATACACAGCAGATTAGGGGAAGAAAAAAACAAATAAAAAAACAGGAGGACAGCTTAAGGGAACTGTGGTACAATGTGAAATGTAGTAATATTAAAATAGTAGGTATGCCAGAAGAGGCAGAAAGAAAGAAAGAAAGAAAGAAAGAAAGAAAGAAAGAAAGCAAGCAAGCAATAGAGAAGGTGTTTGAAAAAATAATGGTAGAAAACTTCCCTAACCTGGTAAAGGAAAAAGTCACACAAGTTCAGGAGGCACAGAGAACCTCAAAGAAGAAGAACCCAAACAGACCTATGTCCAGACACATCATAATTAAAATTCCAAAAATTAAAGACAAAGAGAGAATCTTAATGGCAGCAAGAGAAAATAAAACTGTTACCTACAAAAAAGTTCCCAAGGCTGACACCTGATTTCTCATCAGAAACTCTACAGGCTAGAAGGGAATGTCATGAAGTATTCAAGGTAATGGAAAGCAAGGGTCTGAAACCAAGATTACTATATCCAGCAAGGCTATCATTCAGTATAGATGGTCAAATAAAGAGCTTCCCAGACAAAAAAAAAAAAAAAAAAAAAAAGACTAAAGAGGTTCATCACCACCAAACCAGCATTACAAGAAATGCTAAAGGGATTGCTGAGAAGAAAGAAGAAACAGAGAGAGGAATTTAGTCATACAGAATTAAAATGGCTATAAATTAGTACCTCTCAATAGTAAACCTAAAGGTAAATGGATTAAATGCTCCAATCAAAAGGTATAGGGTAGCTGAATGGATACAAAAACATGACCCAACTATATGCTATCTACAAAAGACCCACCTCAAAACAAAAGACACACACAGGATGAAAGTGAAGGGATTGGGGGGGAAAATCTATGCAAATGAAGAAGAAAAAAAAGACCCTGGAGCAGCAATATTCATATCTGACAAAATAGACTTTAAAAGCATCATGCTAAGCAAAATAATCCAGTAGGAGAAAGATAAATATCATATGATCTCACTCATTTGTGGAATATAATGAACAACATAAACTGATGAACAAAAATAGAGCCAGAGGGGAAAAATATATACTAGAATATAATAAAAGTAATCCTGTTATTTGCAAATTTTTAATATTTCCTACAACTTTTGTGACATAATACTATGTTAGTACAGTTTTGGTAATATTAGTATACTTAAAACCCTTTTTTTCTTGAAATATTAATGTTTATTGCATATAATATTATGTGTAAGAGCATTTTTCTCGAATAATTGGTGTTTATTGCATGTAACATTATTATATTAAAGATCATTTTTCTTGAAATATTAAGGTTTATTGCATTTAACATTATTATATTTAAAATCGTTTTTCATGAAATAAAAAAAGAAAAATGACAGATCTCTCTTTTTCTCTCTCTCCCCACACACATAGCTCCCTCAAGGTCTGAGTTTGCATATTGAAAGATAAATGAATATATATATAGTCGAGGGATTTCTGAAATTACCTTTGAGAGAATTTTGTTTAGCTACCAGTGCTTAGAGCTTCTGAAAAGTTTTATGCCAGGAAGAATTAATTAAATACAGTGCATCCTGGGGCTCAAGAGCTGAAAGCTTAATGAGATCCAATGTTTCATGAGAGACTTCTAAAATTGAAACAGTGGCAGAATTATCTAGAAGCTCCTGATGAACCTTCAAGCTTGATATGTTCTTCATTTTATTTTTTTTGTCTGACACAACACACAGTCGATTGCAGTGTGCATTTCTGCATTTATGGATGCCAGAATCTCCTCAGTTCACTTCAGGAAGGCAATTTGAGATGAGATTTATTTTAATAGTGTTTTAGATGTTGTGTCTAATAATGATAATGAAAGTATATGGAAGTTGGCACAATAGAAGAGCATAAGCTGCTGGGGAGAGAGAGGCCCCAAATTTCATAAGAAGATGCTCATTATCCTTCACCACCAGCAGATAAAGTTAAAATTTATTTCACTGGTGGCTTGCAGCCCAAAACACGCAACC
Organism: Pipistrellus hanaki; assembly: GCF_964339955.1. NCBI lineage: Eukaryota > Metazoa > Chordata > Mammalia > Chiroptera > Vespertilionidae > Pipistrellus > Pipistrellus hanaki. Next base: position 94,497,071 of record NC_140524.1, read on the forward strand.
ATTTCCAAGGCACATAGATTACAGTACTTTGGAAATCATCCACAATGGAAGGGTATGGAAATATTTTTGTTTTCTGGTTAGAAAGCCAGAATTCTATATCTGCCTCAAGTTTTGCAGTTGTGTCAAGCTCTCTGGGATCTATTGTCGTTTCAGCAGGTAACGTGAGTAAAAAGCTGTGGAGAGTTCTCAGGAGCTGTAGTGGGGAAAGTGAAAGTGATGTTAGATTTGGCATGCAGTTACTAATATGTAGCTCATAGAGCTTTGCATCATTTGCACGCCCCAGCCTTTGACCCCTTGCCAGAGAATGAGATACCCACCCTTTTCTCCTTCCCTGGGGTAGGGAAAAGATAAAATACAGGGCAATGAAAGTCAGAAGCAGGCATCTGGCGAAGGCTCAAAAGTCCCTAAAAGTGAAGGAGCAGTCCCTACTTTTGCTGCTCACACTTGGGCTTCTGATGGAAATGCAGTTTTCAGGCTGCTGGTCTACAAGTACAAGTACAATTAATTTAATAAGGAAATGCACCTAATTGAGTAATGTGTCCTTTTCTTCTAACACCATGCGATTTTACTGTAACCTCTCTTTCAGTCTCAGCCTGTGGCAGTCAGCTAAGTGTACAGGAGACTAGAGTTATAGTTCCTACGATATCTTAAAATAAATATAGACTATGGAGATCAGAAGTGTAGAATGCCATGGCTAAATTGCAAGTGGGGTCCTTCCTGTCTGCAAGTTACAAAGGTAGCAGAACACACTTTGTTATCTTTCTCAAAGCATCCACACTCTTCATTCTTAACTTTTAAATTGCAAATATAACACAAATCATTAACCCTAACATCAGTTTAATGAAAAGATCATATCTTATAAAAATCAGATCATTTGAGAATCTTTAAATAAACTCAATGGTATGTAAATTACTTAATGGAAATGGGAATGGCTTTCTCATTGATTAAAAAGGCTTTCCCCGTCACCTTTAGCTTATTAATAGTACCATTCCTGAATTAAAAGATAACCTGCATGCCATATGTGCCAGAGACAGAGAGATCATTCCAGCATTTCTCAAATTTTAATAGGCATATAAATCACCTAGATATCTTGTTAAAATGCAGATTGTGATTCAGTAAGTCAGGTGATGCTGCTGGTCTGTGGGCCACATTTTGAGTAGCAAGGACATGGAGAACATTCCACCCTGTAAATAAGCTTCATTCAGGACCAAACTACTCCCAGAAATTTGCCCAACCTTTTGACATACATCCAGTTTTATGGTTGCTATTGTGATTCACTCTCGTGATTTTTTTTTTTTTTGCAATTGCATGAAACATTACACTTATTTGCAATATGTACTTATGGTGTTTCATCCATTATTTCATCCCCCCCCTCATCAACCTCTCCCCAATTCAAACAATAACTGACACTAATCTCTCTAGCACATGAGAGGGAGGGGGAAGGAAATGAAGTAAGTGCTTCAAGGACCTAAGGCCAGCTCTTTGTTACCCTATCACCCCATCGTTCTCTATTTTCTTTCTGTCACTGAAGCCAATTGTTGGCTCACAATTATTGTACATGCTCTATTGCATTTGTAATAGAGTAAAGAGTTTCAAGTAAAATTTCTTGTACCCACTATTCATATGATAGATTAAATAAGAGGGTAGCCTATTTCAAGATGACTGAGACAGAGCATATTTTTCTGTAAAAATGAAGACTGTAAATTGTTTATTTTGCAAAGAAAATGCACTATGTTGAAAGAATATAGCTGGAGACACCTATTATAAAACAGATCATAGTAAGAACTATCAATAGTATACAAGAGTTTCTCAACCTTGGCACTATTGACATTTGGGGTCAAATCACTTGTTATGGAGACTGTCTTTGCATTGTAAAATATTGAGCAGCATCTCTTGCTTCTACCCACAAGATTGCAATAGCATTTCCTGCATCCTTACACTTACACACACGCACACACACACAACCAAAACTATCTTCAGACATTGCTGAATATCCCTGAAGGTCAAACTCACCCCACTGACAACCCCTGGTATACAAAAATAGCACAAATTTACAAAATACTTATCATGCACCTAGCAGGGTTTTACGTATCTGCATGTATTCACACAATTAATACTCAACACAACCCTATGAGGTAGGTGCTATTATTTTTTGTATTAAGTAGAGAAAGCTGGAACATAGAGAAGTTAAGTAGCTTGCCCAATGTCACCAAGCCAGTATGTACATCTGGGATTTCCATCCAGCATTCTAGTTTCAGAATCTGTGCTCTTAACCAACATACTTTGTGGGAAACATTTAGTAAACTAGAAAAGGAGTGTGATTTCCATAGGATTTATTTTGAGAGAATGTAATCAATAATGCTACTATGAAATAGTTAAATATTAAATTAATTGCCTGATACCAAACAGTTTACAGTTGGAAATTTTACAAAACAATATGTATCCTATCTAATAAAAGAGTAATATACAATACAAATTAACCATCACTCTGCTACACCTACAAGCCATTCCCACCAACCAATCAGGATCAAGTATGCAAATTAACCCAGCCAAGCTGGCTGCAGCCATAGAATAAACAGAAGGCTTGGGTTGCTCTGGCGATGGAGAAAGCCAAGCTTTCCACACACCTTGGCTGGCCAAGGCCTCCACTCAAGACTACAAAGTTTCAATTATAGAAGATAAATAAATACCAGATACCAGGGCCTTTGCTTGGGTCGCTGGGGGGCGAGGCCAGACTGCAAACCACCATAGGCCCCTCACCCAGGCCGCCCCATTCCCCAAGAGAACCCCCACCCTGATTTGGGACACCCTTCAGGACAAATCAACTGGCCCCCACCCGTACACCAGGCCTCTATCCTATCTAATAAAAGATGGTATGCAAATTGACCATCACTCCAACACACAAGATGGCTGCCCCCATGTGGTCAAAGATGGCTGCCCCATGTGGACATAAGATGGCCACCACAAGATGGCCAGCAGGGGAGGGCAGTTGGGAGGGACCTGGCCTGCAGGGGAGGACACTTGTGGGTGATCAGGCCAGCAGGGGAGGGCAGTAAGGGGTGACCAGGCCAGCAGGGGAGGGCAGTTAGGGGCAAACAGTCTGTCAGGAGAGCAATTAGGCAATAATCAGGCTGGCAGGCAGAAGTGGTTAGGGGCAATCAGGAAGGCAGGCAGGTGAGCAGTTGGGAGCCAGCAGTCCTGGATTGTGAGAGGGATATCCGACTGCCCAAACAGGTGTTCAGACATCCTTCAAGGAATCCCAGATTAGAGAGGGTGCAGGCTGGGCTGAGGGACACATACCCTTGTGCACGAATTTCATGCACTGGGCCTCTAGTTAAATATAAAATGTCCTGGGCTTTAAGATGCTTTCCTAGAAAGTTCCCCTCCATGGCCAGTACTAGCTCAACCAGTTGTGCTGCCCAGACCATTGTGTAAGTTGGTCCCTTGTTGTCTCTCCCTTCTGGTTGCTTTTTAAACCACTATCTTAACTTTGCATGTGGTCAACCAGATGCCCCAACGAGCTCTAGGAATTATATCTATGGCTGGTATTGAGGTCCCAGTTCCAAGAAAACAGACTGGTGAACATAATGCTTCCACTGGACAGCATGATTATTTCCATAATGAAATTGTACAAGATTGGTGTTGAGTCACCAATTTGGAGTGGTTCTCATGCATGTCACACATAGGACAACCATCTCTGAGCTACCAATGGTCTACTACTTACCTTTGAGCAATATTTCTTCCAGTCTACAGTACTTCAGGGGGGAATGTTTGGCCACAGATACCCATTATACTGTATGTCCTTCTACTTGTACACAAGGTGATTCCCTGTCTTCCCCGACACTGCAGCCTCCAAAGGTTGGTGGTACACAAAGGGAGATTGTGTCACAACAAAACATTACGTCCATGTCCTCTCTTGACTCTGATCAATGTAGTGAGTCTGTGTTCTCCCAGATCACTCTCAAACCATGTGGGCAAAGGGAAAGACAGACTTTGTGCAAATTCTACTCTCATCCTGCTCAGCCTGGGCCTCTCCTGCCCCCTAGTAGTTATGAGTGCATATCAAGGATATAGTCCACATTGACAGAGGTTGAATTCTAGGAATACAGTGATGATGGCCTAAAGAGTTCAAGAAAATACATGGTTGATTGATATGGCGCGCTACCTTTGCACTATAAAATTCTGGGTGGTGTCCTAGCTGGTTTTGCTAAGTGGATAGAGCATTGGCCTGCAGACTGAAGGGTCTCAGGTTTGATTCTGGTCAAGGGCATATGCCCTGGTTGTGGGCTATATCCCCAGTAGGGGGCGTGCAGAAGGCAGCCAATCAATGATTCTTTCTCATCATTGATGTTTCTATCACTCCCTCTTCCTTCCTTTCTGAAATAAATAAAAAGTGTATTTTTAAAAATTCTGGGTGGTAAATTTAACATGGCCAGAAAATGGATAATTTACATTTTCTTGCATACTCTTAGCAAGACTTTCAATTGTGATCACCATTACAAAGTAGTCAGCAGGATGGATGATGCATCGTTAATATGTAATTATGTCACCAGCATATGTGAATCATATTAGGGTCCTGCAGAGGCAAGAAGACCTGTATTACTTCAATAATTTCCTTGTTTACTGAAAGTTTTTCTTAAATCATGAATGGATTTTGAATGAATTTTTTTAAATGCTGACATCCTCTGGTTCATGTTCTCCAAGGAAAAATGCCCATCTCAACTTGGAGGCAAAAATTGGATCAGACTTGACATTATGAATCTCCTAAATATTTGAATATTTCTCTTCAAAGGCATTAACAAATGGAGCAGTTCGTTTGGTTCATAAATCACACAAGAATGGATCTTTAGTAGTTTCATTTGTCAGAGAGTAATCTCACCTATTTTCCTTTATTTATAAAAGTGAATGCCAGAGCAAGATGTACATTCCCAAAAGTGTGAAATTGAATCCAAAATTGCAAATACTTTTATCCGAAACTTTGTGAAAAGAAGCTAGCATTGTTCGGTTTGTCTTCCTTAACTAGCATTGATAGTGTGAATTGGGAGCTCCAAATAGAAAGTTATTAAACTGCAGTGCAATATAATACTGAAAGTGAAATAATGACATTTATTTGTCCTAAATATAAGAACACTGTGCAATGATCTTATTCATGTCTAAAATGAATTATCCATTTATGAAGAGCTTCTTTCTATTATGAAACTGAATTCAATTAAATATCAAAATCAGTTAGAAGATTCAAAGCTGAATTCTACCTCTCACTTCCTAATGTGAAATATAAGACCTGACACTTCATGTTTTTACAGAAGTTAAGGTACCTGTTTTTCAGTTCCACATCAAAAGAGTAATGAAACCTGAAAGAAATTATTAATAATAACTAAGTCTATCTTCAATTTGCATTTTTCTCATGTATATGTTAAAATCTGATCTTCATTAGTATATCTGTATCTATTGTGTTATCCCTTTATATATTTCAGTAAAAATAAAGAAAGCATGTTTATATTTCTGGCAATTGATTTTCCATATATCTTCTCTGCTTCACTAATTTATCTGCTTGGTCTATAGATGCACTTGTGTTTGTGACTCATACAATAAGTATCCACAAAATTGTGGTTCAACTGAATGCATTGCAAACACTCCTGACATTATGGTTTGTTCATTAAATTTCCTTTTAATTTCTATGTCGCCTCAGTCCATAAATAGAGCATTAGCCAAAAATTAGGCAAAAAGAAAGTACTCAATAAAGAATCATACAATAGAATTTCAAATGTCGGGACAGACAATAAAATATATTGGATTTAAAAGTAACACTCAGAATATTCAAAATGCCATTTTTAGAAGGTTAATAAAATATTATCAATTGATCTACATAAAGTAAGTAAATAAGGATATCCAAAAAATCTTTTGAAGGCCCAATATTTCTCAAACATTTTTTAAAAAGCAGTCTACTCATAGTCTATCAGAGCACAAATAGATTCATTTTCATTATTATCTTTCTCCGCAATTAAAACACCCAAACTGTACTTTTGCAATTAAAAAAATATCCTATTACAAACATCTCTTTTTTCACATTTCAATGTAATAACTGGAATATTTCTATGAAGGCAAATATTTACTTTATTTTTTGGAACGTTATTTTGCCTGCCTCAATTTACTAATTTTCTTTGATTGTGAGTATAGTCTGTCTTAAATCCTTTGCTGGAATGAAGTAACATGTACATATATTCATTCTTTCCTATGTTTCTTCAGGTAAGAGAAAGAACACGCTATAACACAGCCTGAGGCAACTTAATTAAGACTAACACAGTCTTATGTAAGCAATTACGAAAAGGTCTTACTTTTGTAAATATATTTCTAGTGGAAAATTTTTAAATCATTTTCAGGTTTCTACTTGGCATATATAAAACTCAAAGCTATTATCTAGCTGGAGCTTAAAGAAGAAGCACAAACAAAATCACACAAAAGCACAAACTAAAAATCAAATCAAAGATCAGAGAAATAGTCCCTGCTGCTCAAATCCAGTATTTGTCCAAAAGTTTAATGGATGCAAAACATTTCAAAATCAAATGCCTGCCAGTTGATAAAGAGCCAAAGAGGTAGAAAACTTGCCCATAAGATAAGGAACTTGAAATACATTGTCTCCTCAGTGAAATGGAAAAGAAGGATTTTCAGAGAAAATGGAAAACATTCAAGTAAATTCAGTCATTCATTTAACAAGTAGGATAAAGCAACTCTGAGTGTCAGTCTCTGTTCAAGGTACTAGAGGCACAGTGAACATATCAGTTTAAATTACATAAAGCCTATATGCTGGTGAATGTGATAATAGACAACTAAAAATAAATATATATAATACAGGATTGGGTGTGTCTGTAAAGAAAATAACAGAGTAAGAAAGTAGTTACTGAAAGGAGGTGCTACTTCAAACAAGTTGGATAGAGAAGGCTATATAAGAAGGAAACATTTGAGCAGAGATCTGAATGAAATGAAGGAGTAAGCTTTTCAAGGATTTGAAGGGGGAAAATCCAAGGCAGAGAGAACAGTAAGTACAAAAGCTATATAGCACAAGTCACCTTCTAGTGTTCCGATGTGACTCAGAGTGAGCAAGGCAGAGAAAAGCTGTAGATGACCTAGACATCATAAGAGCTAGGTCACATAGCACTGTGATAGTTGTTTAAAATGGCCACAATTTCTTTGACATTCTTCTCATTGAGAAAGGGGGTCTAAGTTCCCTCCTCTTGATTTGATGGGTGTTGACTGCTGTAACGAATACCGTACTGTAGAAGTAACACCAGATGCCTTCCAAGGTGAGGTCATAAAAAGATCATGCAGCTTGCACTTGGTCTATTGAATACTCGCTTCAACAATACTGAGACTGCCATGCTGGAGAGGCCATTTACTAGTATAGGCATTCCACTCAAGAGTCACAAGTATAATCAATATCCAAAAGTACAAGCAACAAAAGAGAAAATAGTTAAATTAGACTTCACCACAACTTAAAGCTTTTTGCATCAAAGGACACTATCAAGAGAGTGAAAAGACAACCCACAGAAAGGAAAAATATGAAAATTATATATCTGATAAGAGATTAATATCCAGAAAAATAAAATGCTTCTACAACTCAATAACCAAAAGAACAAATGACCCAATTAAAAGAGGTCATAGGACTTGAATAGACATTTCTCCAAAGATACACAAATAGTCAATAAGCACATGAAAAGGTGCTCAACATCATTAGTCATTAGGGAAATGCAAATCAAAACTATGATGGGATACCACTTAATACCTATTAAGATGGCTGTATCAAACAAAAGGAAATGAACAAATGTTGGCAAGGATGTGGAGAAATTGGAACCCTCAGAAAGAAAAGATTGCATTGCTGGTGGGAATGGAATGTAAAATGTGCCTCTGCCGAAAACCATTTGGCAGTTCCTCAAAAAGTTACGCAGAGAACTACTATATGATCTGGCAATTTGACTCCTAGGCATATACCCAAATGAATAGAAAGCAGAAACTCAAAAAGATAGTTGTAACCAATATTCATAGGAGCCTCTATAATAATATAAACGAAGCCGGGGCTGTAAGGGAAGCCTGGGTCCCGGGTGCTGGAGGGGAAGCCAGTGCCAGCAGTCGGAGGAAGGAAGGCCTACTCTTGCATGAATTTTGTGCACCAGGCCTCTAGTTATTTATAATAGCCAAAAGATGGGAACAATTCAAATGCAAATGTCCATCAACAAGTCATTGAATAAACAAAATGTGACATATATTATTTGATCATAAAAAAGAATGAAGTTCTAATACATATAGCATGGACAAACCTTAAAGACATTATGCTAAGTGAAAAAGGCCAGACAGAATATTGCATGATTCCACTTATATGAAGTACCTAGAATAGTGGTTACCAGGAACTGGGGAGAGGCAAGAATGAGTTAGTGTTTAATGAGTACAGAATTTGTTTAGGATGATGAAAATATTCTGGAAATGGATAGTGGTGATGGCTATACAGGCTTGAGAATGTATTTAATGGTACTGAATTGTACTCTTAAAATGGTTAGACTGGTAATTTTTAGGTTGTATATATTTTACTATGATTATTTTTTAAAGTCTGGAAATGTAAAATTCATATATGAATTCATGTGAGAATTCATATATGAATTATTCCACTCTTCCTCTGCAATGAGACGGAGAGGAAGCAGCCGGGGAGGTAAGACAAAATTCAGAAGCTTGTGTGGAGCCCTTATAGCAATTGGGAAAAAGACAATTTCAATACTACTGAAATTATGGATAGTATGAGGGCGGAGGATTGATCATTAGGTTCAGCAAAATGGAGGCGAAGGGGTCTTTGATAAGAGCAGTTCCACTGGCACAGTGGGATCTAAAGACTTAACCCAGACTGAAATGGGTTAAAGAGAGAATCTGAGCTGAGGCAGTGGAGGCAAAGAATATAAACTAAGTTTTAGGAAAGTTTTGCTGTAAAGAGTAAAATCCAGAGAAGGGAGGTAAATGAGGGACCCTGAACCTGAGGTGTAAGGACAGCTTTTGATAATTAGCCTGTTTGTCTCTGGGATGTAAATGTCCACTGAACCAGATGTAATTTTATGTCCCATAAAGACCTAATTTCCATAACAAATAAAATGCTGAGCAGTACACACTAGAAAGCAAGCAGAACACTGAAATTATACTACTAAGAACTGTGATCTAATCCTTTCAATTAGTCACAAAACCAAATCCCTTCCTAAAAGATGGGGGTCCATTTTCATATTCCATAGTAAAACAAATATGTGGAAAAATTTGGAAGTGATCAAGGGGAAATCATAAGTATGAGAAGTTTTTATAAATAAGAAATAGACAGGTGAAAGGAGAAAGAAAGAAGGATAAAGAAAAAAATGTTTAATAATCTTTCCATGTGACTGACTGTAAGATGTTTTTACAGAGGATTTGTGAATATTCTTCACCATATACTCAGAAGAATAATTTTTAAAAGTTAGTCAAATGACATAAACAAAGGTATTGGCCTTGGGAAAGGCAAAACAGAACATATTATATACATATTATATTTTCCAGGAATAAGATTTGAAACATCTAATAAGTTTCTGGTTATAAAACCTTTTTGCTATTGCTTGCAAAACAGACAAGTTCTAATATTGTTCTGGAATTTCTGGCCAATACAATAATGCATTAAGCAAAAAAAAAAAAAAAAAAAATAGGTGTAACTGTTAGCAGGTAGAAGAGAGGATTTTTATTAATTGCAGATATTAAGATTGCATACCTAGTTAAAGCAAGAGAATCAATAGGAAAACTATTAGAATTAATAAGCACATTCTCAATAGGAAAACTATTAGAATTAATAAGCACATTCTAAAAAGTGACAGGATGCAGGGTAATTACCAAAAAATTAATAATTTAGGTAATAAGCAGATAGAAATATAATGAAAATTCAATATCATGGTCTAAAAATTACCCTAAAAATAACATACAATAAGAACTCTGGGGAGGGAGGGTATGTATGGGAGGGGGGGGCAATGTTAAAATATGTACACAGATAATAATTTAATAAATAAAAAAATAGAAAAAAAAAGAAATCCATTGAATATATACATTTTTCTTTTAAAAATATTTTTTATTGATTTCATAGAGAAAGAGAGAGGAAAGACAGGAACATCAATGATGAGAATCATCAATCAGCTGCCTCCTGCCTGCCCCCCACTGGGGACCTAGCCCGAAATCTGGGCATGTGCCCAGGGAATCAAACCATGACTTCCCAGTTCTTGGTTGATGCTCAATCACTGAGCCACATCAGCCAGGCACATATTCTTTCTTTCTTTTTATTGTTTAATAAGTATTACATGTCTCCTTCCCTCCCCCCCCCAATTAAGCCCCCGGCCACTCCCACCTCCAAGGGCAAGCCCCCACTGCCCCAGTGTCTGTGTCCATTGGCCATGCTAAACATATTTATTTTATTAAGAGAAATAAGAGAAGACTTCAATACTATATTCCTGGTTGGGCAGACTTAATCTTGTAAAGAGGTCCATTCTTCCCAAATGAGGGGTAATGCAGTCCCAATCATAACCTCATGAGGATTGATTTTCATTTGACAATATATTTCTAAAGTTCATCTGGAAGAATAAACAAGCAAAAACAAACAAACAAAAACAACAACAAGGAAACTTTTTAAGTAAAAGAAGTGTAGGCTGGCTTGACGAGATGGTAAAGCTGTTTATTAACCTCAAATAATTGAAATAATAAGACTCCAGTAAAATATTTATAGAGAGAGCAATAAAACAGAAGAAATAATACAAGAACAGAACTCCCGGATGCGCAAGTATTTATAACATGATTGAGTAGGTATTACAAATCACTTGAGAAAGGATGGAGTTTTTTCCATATGGAGTGTAGAGTAAAAATTGACAGCTAGATAAGAAAATCATATTAAACTAACAATATATCATGTACCAAAATTGACTTTAAAATATTAAAAAAAAATTAAACATAAATAGTTTAACTACATAGAAGCCAGACTAGGTATCTGATATTTGAGAGGGGAAAAAAAAACATTTAAGTCAAATTATTTTTTAATGACAAATAAAAAATATAAAAATAACATAAAAAGCAAATCAACCAATAGAAAAACATATTGCAACAAATGAGAGACTAAAATTAATACCCGTAATATATAATGAGTTCTTTAAAATTGGTAAGATAAACCAAAGACATAATACAAAATGGCCAAAGGACAATTTAAAAAAGAAAAAATGCAAATTGGTAGAAAATAATGTCATTCATAATTGCAAATAATCAATTAAATAACCAGTGTGGTAGAGCTCTGAATGTAATGAAATGGTGGTTGTTATTTACAGCACCAATTTGGGATGGTTTATTAAGCAGTGATACTATCTTTAACAATGACCTTTCCTCAAACTTGAAATATTCAGTGCCCTTGTGTTGAAACACAATTCCACTAAGTCTCACAGACTCTTACAGATGCCAGGAGTGCCACCCACATCCCTCAAAGTTATAGGGGAGCAGGAAACAGGGACTCTGGCCCAAGCTCTGACCTGAGCTTCACTCTAAAACCCTGGCCTCAGCAATTTCTCACTCCTTCCTGATAGACCTTTCCAGTATCTTTTTCTACCTAGTACTTGTCTTAGTCATACAAAGTATCTTCTGCCAGTCTAACCCTACCTAGCCCTCTGACCCTTTTTAGCACTGAGATTTCTATTTTCATTTTTCACAGTTCTCTGGTCCCAAAAAGCAGAGGGAAAAAAAAGTGTAGTTGCACTTGCTCTTAGTCTTAAGATTTGATCACCACACCTATTTAAATTGAAGTCACAATATTCAACAGATATCCAAGCCTACTCACCCTAGTGCAGTAGTTCTTAACCTTTCTTATGCCGGACCCTTTAATACCGTTCCTCATGTTGTGGTGACCCCCAACCACAAAATTATTTTCGTTGCTACTTCATAACTGTAATTTTGCTATTGTTGTAAATCATAAGGTAGATATCTGTGTTTTCCGATGGTCTTAGGTGACCCTGCTAGTGGTTTTCAACCTGTGGGTCACAAAAATTACAGTTATGAAGTAGCAACAAAAATAATTTTATGGTTGGGGGTCACCACAACATGAGGAACTATATTAAAGGGTCTTGGCATTAGAAAGGTTGAGAACCACTGCTCTCTCTAGAGGCCTGTCTCCCATTCTTTCAACACTATGCATGATGCCAAGATGGCATCCATCCTTCTCTCCTTTAGGGTCTTCTTTCCCAGAGAGGACATAATTGCTAGAGCAAGGTCCCATCCAGACAGAAAATGCAGAGCATCCTTAATAAGCATTGAGATTTAGTAAAAATTCAATTTATTAAGCTCTTACTTTAATTACATATTTCTTTTTTATTTTTTTCAATTACAAGTTACATTCAGTATTATTTTGTATTAGTTCACATGTGCAGCATAGTGGTTAGATAATCATGTACTTTATAAAGTATTCCCCTCAATATTTCTAATACCCACCTAGAATCATACGTACAGTAGTTATTAGAATACTAGAGGCCTGTTGCAGGAAGATTTCTGCAATAGGGCTTCCTGCTGAGGTCGCTGCCCCGCCTGCTTTCCTCCCTTCTCCCCTGCCCCACTTGCTTGCTTCTCTGCAGCTTTGCTCCCTTCTGTAGCACTTGGCTTCTTTCTACACTGTCTTTAGACTTCTCTCTGGCCTGGATATGTAAATTACCACCACCTTGATTGGGTTAATTTGCATATTTGCCCTGATTGGCTGGAAGGCATGACTTGTGTGTGTAGCAAAAGTATGGTCAATTTACATGCTTCTCTTTTATTAGAGAGGATTATTGACTACATTTCCTAGGCTGTACTTTACATCTCTGTGACTATTCTGTAACTAAAAATCTGTACTTCACCTTTTTCACTCATCCCCCAACTCTCCACCCCTCTGGCAACTATCAGTCTGTTCTCAAATACATCTCATTTATTAAAATGAAATATGCATCATTTTGCGTTAGAATTTTGATCATATAAAAACAACTGGCCATATAAAACACAATTTAAGATAATTATTCTAATGCCTTCTTAAAGTAAAAGCAGGGATTTGGAGGATCTTTCTCTTTTAGAGATTTCTATTTACAAATGTCACTTCCCCAAGCTGAGCAGGGCACAGCAGGCACTGAGCCAAGGGAACCTAAATTTCACAATCTATGGTTTCTTATCTAAGCAGTCTCTAACCTACACCCTGGCATAGCAGGCATGTATTCTGCAGAGCGAGGGCTGAGAGGCAACAGAAATTTCTCATCTCTAGACACAAAGACGAAGTACGCTGTAGCTAAAGCCTGAAATTCTATTTGGCTTAAGGCTTTGTTCCCCCTTAAAATACAAATGTTTTATGAGTTAAACTTAGTGATAGTGGCAAGTCTTGCTAGCTGCATATCTAATATCCATCCCCCCCCCCATTTTTTTTTCTAGTTACAGAACTATAATTTGGAGTTCAGGAGGAGCAGTATGCCCAGATTCCATTTCAGCTAGAGGTAGTCATGTGACCCAGCTCTGGCTTCTAAAATGTAAGTGGAAATCACTGGGAGGGGCTGCCAGGAAAGCTTGTTAAAAGGGGCAGACTTAAAAAAAAATGGTTCTTTCCTCTTTGCATTTTTCCTTCATAAATGATGGATACAATTCATGGAAGCACAGCAGCTATCTTGCAAACCCAAGGACAAGGATAAAGTAAGCCTAATTTGTTAATGGCCTTACAGAGCCACTGTATTGGCGCTATAGTCAGCCTACCTCCTCCCAGATTCGGGGCATCCTAATGGGTTTCCACCTCGAACAGATGCAGCGTTGCAAAGAAATTATCCAGGGAGTGAGTTTTGAAACAAGCAGGAGGTCACAGAGACGTTATGGGCTTTAAGAACTATACAGAAAGAAAAGGAAAAAAGTGTCCCTGCAGGAGAAAACAAAACTGGAAGTTGAAGGTAAGGGGCCCTGAAGATCAGCTTATCATGAAAAACTTTACTTATATTTTACCCTGCATCCAAACTAAATAAGTGGAGAAATAATTCCATGACCTTCTGTAAGTGAGAGAAAAAGTATTTCTTTATGGTATCTTTATGAAACAATAATTTGAATGCTCAACATACTAACGCTAAAGGATAAATTTTCTGAAGCAAATCTAGGGTAATCACAATTTTGTCAAATGGTTTTCATAAGCAACATAGAAAGCCAAAGTTTTCCCTGAATGATGGCTCCACAGGAACTAAGTGGGGGGTATGAGGTCATTGATTAAAATGATTGTTGAATTGCTGTTTTTTTCTCCTAAAATGCAGTTATTGTAGGGACCTCGGCAGTGTATAAGTTGGCACAAACATTACCTAGGACATCTTGATTTTTTTTACCAAGAGCTTTTTTATTTAAGAACTGAAAGATCAAATTACTCTAAAGAGAAAATATAGTCCAGTTTTAATCATTAATCTAAAATCATGTAAACTTTTATTTCATTCATGATTTCATGCATAAAATCAAAGATAGGCCCAAGGTTCAAACTGGTGGAGAGTTTCCTTTAATTGGAATTACCTGCGCTATCACCATCTCTTTTAGGACAATGTTGCCATAAGTTGTAGGCATTTTTTGTGAAATCCCACCAACAGATCAATAGGTAGGAATCAAGTAAGTTACAGTATTTTTAACCCCACAAAGCATTTGCCAATTCTATCGAACTGGGATAGAGCAGTGCTTCTCAAACTTTAATGTGCAGTACGAATCATCTAGGGCTTTTGTTAAAATACAGTCTCTGATTGAGTGGGTCTATAGCAAGGCCTGCGATTCAGCATTTCTAACAAGCTTCCAGGTGGTGATGATGATGCTGGCCAATGAACCACACTTTGAGTAGCCAGGGAGCAGAGCATGGCTACACATTAGGCTGTTCATCAGGATCATTTAAGGACCTTGTTAGAAAACCAAACAAACAACCTGCAAAGTCTTGGGCAACATCCCAACTCTACAAAATCAGCATCTCCGGGAATGAGGTGCAGGGGTTTGTATTATTAACTATCTCCCTGGGTGATTCCTATTCAACCATAAGCTGCACCTGGTCTGCAATGAGGAGATCAGCATGGGTCACAGAGTGGCTGTGCACCCTCTAAATCAGAATCGCCTGAGGAGCTTGACAATCGTGCACAGAGCACTCTGCACATACCTCCCTTCTGCTGCCTAGAAAGAAGGCAAATGGTGGAGGGAGGAGAAAAAATAAGGAGACAGTGTAAAAATGGAGATTGACGTCATTTCAACTCCCACCTGGCAGAAGTAAAGAGGGCCAATTCTCCTGGAAGTGACAGCATGGAACATGCCTCCCGCTGCCTGACCACCTGCACCTCCTTCCTTCTTTTCCTTTTCCTGGCAACCGCAGCAGCCAAGGCGGCCCCTCAGGGCTGCTGGGGGTGGGGGTGGGGTTGGGGGGGGCTGGTTAAAGAGGAGGAGGATCGAAGAGAATGAAATGGGGGGAAACTAGAAAAAGAATGTGAAGGTATAGGAATGATAAACAGCCTTAGGCTTCTGTGCATATTACAATTCAATTCCATACAAATAAATAAATACCTATTTCAATATCTGATGCTTGCTGAAATGATAACAAGATATTATTTGGCCAAAAGAGTGTTTTCCAATTGCCTAAAATTGCATCTGTGTATGAAAAAGGACCTGAAAGATTGTGAACTAGATTAATCTCCAAGTAGTGAAATTAAAGTACTGTTTTCCTTACTTCAGTATATTAATCTGTACTGTTTGAACACTTAAACTGAGCATGAGCCCTAACCGGTTTGGCTCAGTAGATAGAGCGTCAGCCTGTGGACTCAAAGGTCCCAGGTTTAATTCCAGTAAAGGGCATGTACCTTGGTTGCAGGCACATCCCCAGTAGGGGGTGTGCAGGAGGCAGCTGATCGATGTTTCTCTCTCATTGATGTTTCTAATTCTCTATTCCTCTCCCTTCCTCTGTGTAAAAAAAAATCAATAAAATCTATTTTAAAAGAATACACTTGATCTTAGCCAAAAGGCCGAGAAGCGATATTTAAAAAGAATAAATAAATAAACTGAGCATGGATTGTTTATAATGAGAAATAATTAATAAAGCCATTTTAATTTGGGGAACAAAAACAAGGGGTTACCAGGGCTGAAGTACTAGAGGGGGACAACGTGAAGAGTAGGGTATAGGCCCTTTCTTCAAGAACCTCAGACACTCCGTAGTCAGAACTCATGGATGCTTTCTGAGTTGCAGAGATATGCAGGTAGGTGGCCCCACACTTGCGTGCAGGGAATGGCATTTGATCCAAAAATTCAAAATGGATTCCAAATGCATGTTATTGAGTGCAGATCTGAAAAGGAGTTTAGTAAATTAAAGGAGGGAAACTTATCAAGGTTAATTAGTATGAATAAAATAGCTCTAGGGAGAAATATATGGGTCAGAGGGCTCTAGATAAAGCAACTTTAATGCTACAGAAAGATAGAGCATTCTTGCATCTATAACAATAAGATGAGCCAAGAGCTCAGCTGGAAATTTTTAGTAAGTAAACCAGAGACCTTATCAAATATTGAACCATTCCTCATTGCCCTGGGACCTACTCCTCATGGCACTGTTATAATAGAATCACCACATGCAAATTATTAAAGAGCAACTAGGCATGGAACAATGATCGCAGTAGAAGTTTTGGTAGGCATGTATGTCAGAGGAAAGATGAGCTCATGAGGGTAAGAATCTGGGTTAAACAGGGTCTCTTTACTTGGGAATTTCTTGGATACTGCTGACCTGTGGTGTCTACTGCTGACCTTAGCTGTAGTCATGAAAAATAATAAACTAAAGGTTTGTGGCCCATACTGTTCAGTTCCTGCTTAAAGCATGGGGAGAGAAACAGATAAAGCAGTGTGGAGAAAGTGGAGGTCAATAAATTAAATCACCCTTCCATATTTGAAAGGTCAGCAAAACTCCCTAAAACTCTAAGCCTCTGAACTTGTACTTTTGCCATCCATAATCTAAAGAGATTGTTCTCATTTAGTTCCATTATGAGGCACCTTTTTAACAGTGAGGAATGAGGGAGAAGAAGAAAAGGGAAAATATTCCACTTTGGGACTGTATGATACACCTTTGCCTTGGACAATTTGGGCACCTGCAGCAAAGACTTAGGAGGAAAAGCCTGATGTCATCATCATACTTTTATTGGGTTTCCAGCCACTGTGCTATCTGTTCAGCTCAGGAAAATATAAGAGAACTGTTTGTAAGAGATGAGAATGGAATGAGGAAAGAGAGAAGAGGAGGGAGGGATATGGTGGTAGAGACAACTGATTATAATACAACTAGTGGCCTGGTGCATGGATTCGTGCACCAGTGGGGTCCCTTGCCCTGGCCTGCACCCTCTGGCAGTCCAGGACCCCGTGGAGGATGTCAGAGAGTCGATTTTGGCCCGATCCCCACAGGCCAGGCTAAGGGACCCCACCAGTGCACGAATCCCTTCCCTCTGATATTCATCAGTCTTTTCCTTGTTTCCATTCCTGTGTGTTGAGCATCTGCCCCCTGGTGGTCATTGCTCATCATAGCTTCCAGCTGGTTGGCCAGTCACTTAGGCTTTTATATATATAGATGTTATAACAAGTGGGCCCTGTGACCAGTTCTGAGTCATGTCCTGTCTTCTCCTAATATTTCCATTGTTTATATCACGTGGATACGCAGCAGGTATAGAGTTGAAAGGGTAGTTACTATGCTTAAGGCTAATTTTACTGCTAGAATAAGGTAGGATTTACTAGGTTATCTGCAGTAACTTTGAAAATACCTGTAATAAAGCATCAACAGCTGAAATCAAAAGTATCTCAAGGAGGGAATTGGGTGATCAAAAATAGGAAATAGGTTTTTATTTAAGAGTTTCAATCTTATTGGTAAAATATTCCTTCTGTTAATTAATTTTATTATTGAGCTCATTGAACTGTCTGGGTTTTCTTGAGTTCTGTCATGACAGCTATTGTAAATTCTTTATACTAAGCAAAATAAGTCAGATGAAAAAAAGACAAATACCTTGTGATTTCATTCATAAGTCAAATATAAAACAAAACAAATGAACAAACAAAAACTAACTCATAAAGGTAGACAACAAGTTAGTGGATACCAGAGGGAAGGGAGATGGAGGGCAAATGGGTAAAGAGGCTCAATTTTATGATGACAAATGGGAACTAGACTTTAGGTGGTGAACAGAATGTAGTATATACAGATGTCAAATTATAATGTACACCTAAACCTGCCTACTGTTATAAACCAATGTTACCTCAATTTAAAAAAGGAGATAAGAAATACTCACTGACTTGTTATTCACCAATTCTAATTACAGATGAATGTGTTTACAATTTGGAAGAAGGCTGCATTTAGGAACCTTTGACTGGTACTAGTTATTTCTGTGTCTCTTAGGGTCTCAGATCTAAAACACCTGGACACATCTCTTTAGGAAGTTTCTAGTTCAGCTCTAATTCTCCATGCAACATCAACCTATAAAAGTGATCGACAAACTCATTAGTCAACTGAGCCAAATATCAACAGTACAACGCTTGAAATTTCTTTTGAGAGCCAAATCTCTTAATCTTAAACTTCTAACACCACTTCTTCAAAATAGACTCGCCCAGGCTGTGGTATTTTGTGGAAGAGCCACACTCAAGGGGCCAAAGAGCCGCATGTGGCTCGTGAGCCAGATTGCCGATCACGACCCTATAGTATTCCTGCAGACAGAAATGTTTCTTGATCAAGATTCTGACCTTCCTTCCTCCCTCCCTTCCTTCCTTTCTTCCTCTTTTTCAGAACCATCAGAAGAGATCTCTAAGAAGATGCATAAGGAAATTGCCCAGTTGGCCATTATCTGCCTTCGGCCCAGTGTTCTACCAGATACTTTCCAAAACAAGGTACATATAGCACATATGCTTGTTGAAAATTCTGGGTCTTAAACCCAACCTCCATTAGCTTAAATATTGTTCATTATCTATGGCTGAGAGTCTGACATCTACTTACAGCATAGTTCCTGGATCAAAAGCAGCATCTGGGGGCATGTTGCAAATGCAGAATCTCGGGCCCTACCCCAGACCTACAGAATCAGAATCTGCATTTTTAACAGGTGATCTGTGTCGGTTTCCAAATTTAAGAAGATTCTCTTAAGGAGGTAATTTTCATCAGATTCTGTTCTTAACAGGAAACAGATTGAGAAGCAAAAAGCTTAACAGAGCTGCAAATATTAAGCCAGAAAATGCGACATTTTGAGTGAATATTGAAAACAAGCTAGCAAACTAATACACCCTGGAATGAGGCCAAAAAGCAGGTGCTGTAAGGACAGTGCCTCTAATTATGAACATGGGTATTTCAATGATACAAACCATGGAACACCAAACCCTTCCTTTTCATATTTTCAGTCTTTCACTGAAATGCCACTTGACTCTTTTGGCATAATTAGCTCCCAGATTTACAGTGGGAATTAGACAAAAACATCTCCTTTCTTTCCTTCAAGCTGCGGGGATGGGGGATAGAACATGCGACAGGGAGCACTTCTGAGGCCAAGAGTAAGTAAAACTGTAACTGTAAAAGGAGTGTAAAGATACAAATGCCAGATGAAACACAAGGTCACAAAACTGCAAGAGAGGAGAGGAGAATGATACATCGCCAGCTACCTGGGACCAGAGGGGCAAGAGACAGTGGGATCTTTATAAGGAACTAAGGGAGGGGGGAGGGAGTTACCTCAGGGTGGGGAAGACGGGTGGCCATTCTATATTAAAGTCACTATCTTGATTTTTATTACTCAGTGCCTGGTGATTGGGCCCAGCTAAATAACTAGGGGAAGATCTGATAGATTCTACATAGGAGTGAAATGATGAAAGAGGTTGAAAGAAGTCTGGAGATGAATGAGTCCAACATCTCTGGACGGGTTGGTGGATTTGAGAGGATATAGAGCTGTGATCTTAAAGAGCATACACCAGACCTTACAAAAATGGTGAAAAGGTATTTTGCCACCAGCATCCTATCTCTGCTCCTGCCTTTCCCCCTTTGTTCTTTTGCTTCCTCCAACCCATATTCAAACCCCTAGTTTCACATCTGTCCAACCAATTCTTTTAAGCCTATAGATGTTAACCAATAGACTTGTAATGCTTTCTTAAGGAGGTTGAACTGGACTGTGTACTCTTTAAAGACCAAACCATCTTCCAGACCCACAGCAAGGGTGTCGCATAAAATCCATGTCAACACACACTTGTTCCATCTATCCCAAGACCAGATTTGTGTACATGACATTCTGAAGGCATAAGAAGGAGGACCTCCATAACTAGTGAAGAGGCTAAAAGAGATGGATGACCTCAAAGTTTCAACCCTGAGTTCTTGAGAAACTGATAAAGCCACTCATAGACTGGGGACAATGAATTTATTTTAGGATTAATATCAGATTTCTCTTTTTATACTTTTTAGTGTTCACTTATGAAGATATTTATAATTTTTCCTAAATAATTGTCATACCTCCTTGTGTTCTCCTTGAATTTCATGCCACTCAAATTCAAATGCCTTGAATTTCAGAGAACAGAATTGGCAGAAACAAACATCCCAATATTTGACATCAGAGGGTGAGTGAATGGTTTCTTTTTATATATTTTTATTGATTTCAGAGAGGAAGGGAGAGAGATAGAAACATCAATGATGAGAGAGAATCATTGGTAGACTGCTTCCTGCATGCTCCCTACTGGGGATGGAGCCCGCAACCCAGACATTTGCCCTTGACTAGAATCTAACCCAGGACCCTTCAGTCTGCAGGCCAATGCTCTATCCACTGAATCAAACCAGCTAGGGAAATGTGAATGGTTTCTTAACAATGTTAATTACAATTTGGTTTTCCTCATGGATCTTGTAGTTTAACCAATTACATTAAACTATTAATTTGAAAGGGGCGATGAGGAAAAGGTACTCATTACTTTCCTCATCTGCCATCTTTATAAGGTGTGGGGGGTTTTTGTTTGTTTGTTTTGGCGCAAACAGATGTCATGATGGCAGAGCAAAACTGAACTCTGAAGCATATATTGGCCAAATGGTACAGCTCCCATTTCGCATGTGCTCTCGGCATTATTTGTCAAATTAGATATGCTAGTAATATCTATAATTACACATTGCAAGCAGTCGAGCTGCAGTTTGTAGTATACTTACATGCTGATCAGACTTCAGGGGAATCTCCATGACCAATGCATTCAAGCCTCCTCTAACCTCTGACTTGGAGGGCAGACATAGGTTCTTTTATAATGCCCATGTTTTACACATAATTTCTAATTGTCCTCGATAATTTAGAATGCTTCTTGAAATGAAAAATAGCAGAGAGCTAATCCGCAGGGGGCCTGGGGAACCATTTTAAAGTTTTGCCAAATTTATTTTGTTTTAATGCCATCTTTGCAGCCCACACCAAAAGTATGGGGTGTGGACAAAGTTTAGAACCAAGACTATGCTCAAAGATTCATGTGCCTTAACTTCTCATCCAGCCTTTCTGAGACTTATGCTCCACCCATGCCCCTTTCCGAGCCCCAACCCATTATGGTCTCCTCCCTCGTAATTTTAATCTGCACATACGTACTGAATGCCTATTGTGTGCCTGGTACTGTAGTACAAAGGTAAATGATTCCTATGCTCAAGATGATCACAGTAAAATGAAGGACATTGATACATGAAGAAATTATTTAAAACCGTGGTCAGCAAACTGTGGCTCGCGAGTCACATGCAGCTCTTTGGTCCTTTGAGTGTGGCTCTCCCACAAAATACCACAGCCTGGGTGAGTCTATTTTGAAGAAGTGGCATTAGAAGAAGTTGAAGTTTTAAAAAATTGGTTCTCAAAAGAAATTTCAATCATTGTACTGTTGATATTTGGCTCTGTTGACTAATGAGTTTGCTGACCACTGGTTTAAAACATGGGGTGACTCAATGATAGTGATATAGCCTGTATATTATAGAATTACTGAGGAGGAAAGCCCAAACCAGCCGAAAGTGTGTATATGTGTCCCCATGTACATATATGTGTGTTTTGGAGACCAGGGAATATGACAGGAACTGGTCAGTATTTGCTAGAACCCTTTTGTCATTTTCATGCAAATCGGTTTCAGGCTGCCTTCATTCCCAGTACCCACATATGTCTCCTGCTGTGAGAGCACACTTTGTGCCATGCACAGAGAGCTGAAGTGTCTTGGAATTTACTTCCCAAGAGGCAGCCCTATGATTGACAGGTGTGGGGATATAAGTACACCAGCCCCTTAGCCATGATCAAGATAACCCTGATGTGTACCCTATACTGTCACCAAAAGCCACCCATGGGATGGGGCCAAAGATACTCTCTTTGGCAATATGCATCTTGGCTTGCCCTCCTTCCTTTCTCAATCTCTCTTTCTCATTACCCTATTAGTTTTTCCTGTGAACAACTATTAATAAATGATATGAATCCCCATCTCAGGGTCTTCTTCTGGGCTACCACAATTAAGACAAGGAGAGTATACTACAAGAAAAATATTTATAACTTTGTATGGTCATGGATGGTAACTAGACTTATGGGGGTTATTTCACAATGTTTACAAATATCAAATCATTATATTGCGCATTTGAAACAATGTTATATGTCTATTATACTTCAATTTTAAGAAGAATGTTATATGTCTACTATACTTCAATTTTAAGAAGACAGAGAGAATAAAAGTCAGATTTTTTTTTTGGAGGATCCAACTAACCTAGGTCCTGAAGGAATGGAAGCATTTAGCAAGATGAAAAGGGTAAGAAATTTACCTCAAGAGAGGGTACAAAGGGAGTGCTACAGGAAGAATTTTAGACAGAATGAACAGACGTGTGTAAGTAAAAAATAGACTGGAATGTGCAAGTAGCTACAACTCCATCTTAGAGCATAAAGTCTGAATAAAGGATTGGCCAGTGATAAGTGGGCAAGTACCACATGTTCAAAAGCTTGATGCACTTCACGTGCTGGAGCTAGCAAGCAGCCTCTTGTTAAATATTCAGAAATTTTATGTTCTGGCTGTTAAACTGTGGTAGCTTGAAATTGGCCTTGGTGTGAGTATTTAAACTATGGAAACTTGCAAACATTACACAATGGGGCATTTTTAAAATTAGAACTGGTTTACTACACAAAGGAGTGTGCTTTATACTCGATAGGCAGTAATGGAAGGCCACTGAGTTTTTAGCAGTGGAGTGTTGTTATTTTAATCCAACAATGTGATACCTATGTGAGTTTAGAAAAACAAAAGGATCTGAACCAAGTCAACAGTAACAGACATGAGTATGAGGGATGGAAAGATTGAAGAGTTTGTCTAATTGGATATGAAGATTGATAGACAACTTGACTGGACAGATGGCTGAGCCAGGCACCAACTGAGCTGGAGAATATAGAATGAAAGTTAATTCGGGCAACAAGTTCATTTCTGGAAACATTGAATTTCAGAATCCTGAGGAATTGGGCAGTTGTATATATGGATGTGAAGCACAGGCGTGAGGCCCAGACAAGTCTGGTAGCCTCCATGGCTCCCGTCACTTAAGTGAGTCCTGGCCAAATCCATTCTCTCCTGGAAGTTGCAGTCTCTGATACTAACTACTTCTCTGTCCATTTCTACCTATTTTCATAACTCTTTATGCCTCAAGTAGAACACCTCCTCTGAAGGGAGGGCTTCTGTAACTCCACCTCTTCTGAATTCATAGTGCTGTCTCTTAGGCATTTAAGCCAAAGGTCCAAGATGTCACCTAGAATACTCTTCATGCGGCCCTACCTTGTGTCCTTAGGTAATGGCCCTCCTTCCCCAAACATGACCTCAGGTCACAAAGACAGATGTTCCCTTCAACTCTTCCCTATCTCAGACAATTTCCCAGCTTTCCAAAACAGCTGGCCCAACTGATGAAAGGCAGCGTTAGCTTCCTTCCCTTGAGAGAGGGTGATGATAATCCAAATGTCAGGAGAATTAACCTCAGTCCCAAGTACCCATCTTATTTCCTTTATAGGACCGAGGGAATTTAAGAGAATTAGTATCTGGAGGCCAACCATAACTTCTCAGTTTTCTGTGGAAGCTTTGACCTTCACTACATTCCTTCATTTCATAACATAATTTTACTTGCAGATGTAGATTTTAACCAAATTCCATAGGCATTTCTAAGTAATTTTTAAATTAAGTGACGTAATATGCATGCTTAATTCCTGACAGCTCTATCACCTCCTCACCCTTTCCTCAACAAAGTTGGAAATGACAAACCAAATACAGACATTTTGAGAATTAATTTTAAGGCAAACTTTAATTCCTGCCTACTATAAATATATTCATCAGAGGAACTCTGGAACTTGACATAAATGTATGCCTTTATACTTTAGTATAAGGTAAATCAACTTTTCTAAACTAATAGAGTATGGGCATATTATCATTTTTAAATTTAAAAAATGTGACTTTGCAAAAGTATGTAGGTGACTAAACAAATAGCTTCAGTAATGGCTTCATTGTAAAGCCTGAATTTTATACTTAACTAGGGGTCCAGTGTGTGACATTCATACACTGGGGGGGAGGGGTGGTGCCTCAGCCCAGCCTGCACCCTCTCACAGTCTGGGACTCCTTAGGGGATGTCCACCTGCCAGCTTAGGTCCGTTCCAAAAGGGGTCCTTAGCATTGCTGCGAGGCAGGAGAAGCTCCCGCCGCTACTGCTACATTTGCCAGCTGTGAGCCCAGCATCTGGTTGAGCTGTGCTCCCCTTGTGGGAGTGCTCTGACTACCAGGGGGCAGCTCCTGCATCAAGCATCTGCCCCCTGGTGGTCAATGCACGTCATAGCAACCGGTCCTTCCGCTGTTTGGTCAATTTGCATATTAGGGTTTTATTATATAGAATGTTCCTTTTTCAAAATTTTATTGATTTTAGAGAGGAAGGGAGAGGGAGAGAGAGAGAGAAATATCAATGATGAGAGAGAATCATTGATTGGCTGCCTCCTGCATGCACCCTATTGGGGATCAAGCCCGCAACCCAGGCATGCGCCCTTGACTGGAATTGAATCTGGGACCCTTTAGTCCACAAGCCAACACTCTATCCATTGAGCCAAACCAGCTAGGGCAGGATGTTCCTTTTTTAATGTAGCAGTAACACTTAGTCACCCTAAGAAAAGCACAGAGGGAAAAATCACTCAAACAAATGCTTTGTAATCTAGAAGGTTTTCATTTAAAAAAATCCAAAATCACCGAAACCGATTTGGCTCAATGGATAGAGCCAAGGGACTGAAAGGTCCAGGGTTCGATTCCGGTCAAGGGCATGTACTTTGGTTGCGGACATATCCCCAGTAGGGGGTGTGTAAGAGGCAGCTGATAGATGTCTCTCATTGATGTTTCTAACTCTCTATCCCTCTCTCTTCCTCT
This sequence comes from Pipistrellus hanaki, assembly GCF_964339955.1. Classification (NCBI taxonomy): domain Eukaryota; kingdom Metazoa; phylum Chordata; class Mammalia; order Chiroptera; family Vespertilionidae; genus Pipistrellus; species Pipistrellus hanaki. Next base: position 94,522,472 of record NC_140524.1, read on the forward strand.
CTGTACAAAATCAATGAAATATATATATTTTTTAAAATCCAAAATCCCTGCATTATGCATATTTATATTGAGCATTTTCCCTTTTGAATATCCACATTGTTTTTTAAATACCTTTGGGAAATGTTCAGAACAATATCTAACACCTAACTAGCTTTCAAAATGTGGACACTATTTACTTTCATCTTTATATTTAGCTCAAAAATAACTGTATCATTCTTTTGCCAACATTTCTCAATTTTCTCATAAGGGAACTAAGATAAATCATGGAAGATTTCATCTCAAAGGGATCTTTTGGTGTTTAGGAGTGGAGAGGAAATTTATTTATGAACCATTAGCAGCATAAATGGATATTGCTCTTGGGACATAATCATTTATTATATAAATAAGATGTGGCTAAATGAAAATAAAAATCACAGAATTCACTTAGATAAACAGAAAACTGACATATTTGGAGTTTTTCTATTTAAACATACATTATATATATATATAAAGTTTTTTAACATAAGAAGGTAACTTGGATTGGAATGACTCTAAAAATGTAATAGTTGAATATCAGAACTTGAATGGAGGGAACTTATTGATGAACTACACATTGGTTTTGGCTTTAACTTAATGATGTTTATATTAAATAAAGAATAAATGTTACTTCATAGTCACATTATGCATACCAGCTTAATGAAGCTTTCTCTTGTTCCAAAATAAAATGAATACTCTGAGATGAATCATCTCACATTAGGCAAATTGTATCTTACTTCTTCATATGTGTAGAACGTTTAAAGAAAAGAGGTAGTTATGGCATAGTGAAGAGACCATTTGCTTCAGACCAAACACAACTGGGCTTGAAGGCTGGCACATTCACTTATTGAATAAATGGAAAAGTTAATATTAATACTTAATTTTGAGCAAATTTCTTAAATTATCTTAAACTTTTTTCTTATATGTAAAAGCATGAAAATAATGGTGTGAAAATTTATATTTATGTGAATATATTTAAAGTCTCTGGCACAATGCCTAATACATAGTAGAAGCTCAGTAAATAGTAGGTACACTAATTAACTAGTTTTTTCAATTACAGTTAACATACAATATAGTAGCTACCCTACTTTTAAAAATTGATAGCTCCCCATTGTACTCAAATGAACATGAATGGCCCCAAAAATCTTTCATGATCTGGTGCCCTTTACCTCTTATGACTTTATCTTGTAACTTATCCTCTTGTACTGCCCTGACAGTTTCTAAGTTGAAGTATGTCGACCCAAAGGAGGTATAGCAGACCCTTTTTGTGCCTTACCTATATCCTCCAAGCCTTACCACTGCAGTGTGCAACAGCCAATTCTAAATGGCAACATTTACATCTCTTTGGGGAGTTTCTCCAAAGTTGCAGAAGGTCACTCTGTTTATGCAAAAAAGCCAGAGATGCTGGAGATTTGATGCTTCCTGGGATCAGCCTTCAACCAATGACTGAGAGTTGTTATATACCCGGTTTTATCATAGCTCAAGAGAGATTAGTCTGAGGCATCTGTCAATGACTGTGAATTTTTGGAGATTTTATGCCTCCTGCAAACTAGCAGCTTAACCTGCCACAGTTTCATAGATGCTGGCTGAAGATAAGAATTCTGGGTCTGAGACCAAAGACTTCATTACTGCACAGCAGGCAGTATGAGCCTCATGTTCTCATGGGTTTCCTTTCACATGCAAATCCCATGGGGGTGATGTGAAGTGGTCCAGGTGGATGATATGCACACAGTGGGTCTATGTCATAGCTGAAGGACCCCAAGTTTAGGAACTGCCAATCTTGTAAGGGCTGTTAGGCAAACCTAACCTTTGTCCCAGAGAAAGACATCATCTTTATATTCCTGATCAGGAAACATCTGTCCTCTGCCCTTGTATGGAAATATTATCTCTATATTCCAAGGTTGTTTGCTATGCAAACATCCTTGAAAAGATAGAACTTAACAAAATCTGTCACAGTATATGTAGAAACAGCATGTAGAATTGTCTCCCAACAGCATGCTCACTAACAATCATCACACTTCCACAGCAGGACTGAGCTCCATAGTGCTAACTCACTTGATAATGTTTCCTTGATTGGCCTCTTTCCCTTCTCTGCCCCATTTCTCCACTCTCTAACAGAGATCACCTCCCAAATAAATGGTTTGCAGATACCTGAACAAAATTGAAATGCCATTGGAAAGAAAGAAATGAGAAAATGAATGGGGAAATCAGTGACCAAAAAGTCTACTACCTTACTTACATTTCTCCTGCAGGAGTTAGAAGCATTTACTTTAGGTATTATAGTTGAGCTAGCCTAAGAGAGTAAACAGAGTTTTGTATCTTGTATTAATTCAAAATACACTGTTTTAATTGAAATGAGTCTTGCAGTGTTTCCTGAGCAACTGATTAAATTACCTCCTTGGCATCATTAGACTGCTAAGAAATTCATTGGTCCCAGTCATTACCCAAAAAGATGACTCTCTCAAGGAAGAGGATGGCCTTATGACATATTCTCAAATATATATATTCAGAATAGAATTTGGTGACCATGTTATCACTCATGAGAAAACAAGATTTATTTCATCATTTGAATCAGGAGGATGTTCCCTACTTTTAAATCACCATGGTAGGAATCACTTTAACTGCACATACATAAGATCCTGAAACACTATGTTTTTATTGGATGTCAGTAGTTCTAGGCACAAACAAAAATAAGGATGCTTTCAGTTTGTTTTCCCATGTGGTGTCTAGCTTTCTTGACTTTCACCTTTATCCTTTTTATATCCTTAGGTTTCAGTTGTTTAAATGGCAAAGTCTGTTCTAGAAAGAGCTGCATTACTGTATCTATAAAACTGCTCAAGGACAATGCTCTTCTAGTCCATTCTTCCTCGAAGTATGTGATCTCTGAACGAACATCTTCAGCATCATCTGGAATGAAGATTCTCCAGCCCCATCCCAGACCTATTGAATCAAAATCTGTGGGGGTAGGGCTCAGCCTCTCTTTAACAAGTCTTCCAGATGATTCAGACCTACCCTTAAATGTTAGAAAAATACTCTAGAGTCTATCCCAAAATCCCAACACTGGTAAGAAATTCCTTATGGCTTCTAAGTCAAGGAAACCAACTACCAGAAGCCTGATCATACAAACTAAAGTAGCTTTAAAGCCAGCCAGACTTCAAGTGTGTTGAGAGTGAGTTGCCTCAGAAATTATATTCTGAAATCTATAAACTAGAACATAGACATTGAATCATCCAGTTTTGTCTCCTTCCTTTAATGAGAACTTTTAGTTGTTTTGGTTTTAGTTTGGGTGTTTGAGCCTTTTTTGTGTTTTAGAAATGTGACATTATCTTCATTTCATAAAGTGACATTCATGTCTTCAAAAAGGTCTTTCCCAAGTAACCCCATCCTCCTTTGATATGACATTTTACTTGTGACTCCATGTCCTATTAACATTTGAATATTCATTTTGCATGGCAATAATCTGCATTCAAGCCACATACTTTGAAAATATTATCTGAGTAGGTTACATTCATCTGTCAGACTGGAGCTCATGAGCCCGAACCATGATTTTTTTCTCACCTCCTCACAATCTTTTTGGCCCCCATGCCTATGTCTGTCAATGCTGTGGCAAACAAACAGTGATATCTGTGTGTTGGCACCACAAGTCTTTTTTAAAAATAACTTAAAAGAATGAAAAGCAACTATTGGTTGTCCTCAATTGTGTATCCAGGATCAGGTTTCTCCAGATTCCCTACCATCTTCACAGTGTCTGGCCCTCATCATTAACAAAGAACAAAAAACACTTAGGAACTCAAGGAGGTCAATTTTCTTCCAACTGACTAGCCAGAAAGAAATATCCACTCCTCTGTGGTGGCCACGTTCTAAAATCTAGGTGTCGGGCCTCAGTTTCCCTGCCAGGAACTGGACCTCCGTGGATGCCAGGTATTGGATGAAGATAGGAGCAGTTGTATGCATATATAAGAGACTTTACTGCAGAACAAGTAGCCATCGCTAGCAAGGAGCTGTCAGACAAAACAGTTCTTCAAAGTAGCCCTAAAAAGCAACTTGGCACCAGCTGGTCAGCAACACATCTCTATACCAACTTAGACAAAAGAAGCTTCTTGCCAAATAGTGATATCAGTATATGGTCCCAGAAAGGTATGCCTGCGCAGTGTGTAAAGTAAAACTGCTATGTCATTTCCTTTGCACCTGAGTGTGGCAAATGGCCTTGAACATCCGGTGTACTCTGATTAGGGTTCCCACACTAGGTCACAGCCACAAAGGGTGACCAACTATCTCTGTTTGCCCAAGTATGAGGAGTTTCTCAGGACACAGTACTTTCAGTGCTAAATCTGGGACAGTTCTGGGTGAATTGGTTTCATTGGTCATCCTCACTAAAGCATCTAATTCAGATAACAATTTTAAAATTTAGCAGGTTCTCCTTTTACATTGTACCCTGCCCACTACTGAAGCCAAATAGCTAACAAGAGAAGGCCATAATCAGACTTTCCCAAATCCTCCAATGCCAACAGCCTCTACAGTCATCCTGGAGAAAGTTATACAGTGTACAAAATGCTCATCTTAAAGCTTTCTTCACATTCCTGCCCTTTGTGTGGACCAGGTTTTCTGAGCTTTCTACCTCTTGACTCTCTCCCCCCACCCCCACAATCTTGTCTATAGGAGATTTTATCTACATGAAGTTACAAAGCATTGCTTCTCAAACCTCACCACACATTTGAATAATTCAGGCTGCTTTTTAAAAGCACTAATGACTGAATCCCACCAATTGAGATTCAGATTTAATTGATCTCAGGCATATCCAGGCATCGGTATTTTTTTAAAAGCTCCCTTGATAATTCTAATCAGCAGCTAGGATTGAGAACCACTCATTTGAAGCACTTGTTCTCAAATGTGTCTGCACTTTGGAATTGCCTGGGAAGCTTTAAAAAATACTTATGTCTGAATCCTACCCTCAGAGAGTCTTATTTAATTGGTTTGGGGCACAGTCTAGAATTCTAGATTGGCAAAAACTTCCCAATAGTTTTTAATATGCAGCCAAGTTTGAGAATCATTGATCCCACCTTGCCATTCAAAGTGTAGTCTACCCACCAGCAACTTTGACCCCACCTGAAAGCTTATTAAAACATAGACTTGCTGAAACCGGTTTTGCTCAGTGGATAGAGCATCGGCCTGCAGACTGAAAAGGTCCCAGGTTCAATTCCTGTCAAGGGCATGTGCCTTGGTTGCGGGCACATCCCCAGTAGGGAGTGTGCAAAAGGCAACTGATTGATGATTCTCTCTCATCAATGTTTCTAACTCTCTATCCCTCTCTCTTCCTCTCTGTAAAAAATCAATAAAATATATTTTAAAAAATAATAAAACATAGACTCATGGGCTTCACCCTAGACCTACTGAAACCAAATCTGAAGGTTAGCAAGAGGTCCCAGATGATTCATAAATATGTTAAAGTTTGAGAAGCTCTGGTTTAGAGTGATAACCCCTCTCAGAGCATTTAACAAGAACTAGGACTTTGACCAAAAGAAGAGGACTCTCTAGCAAGAATTTCGGGCATCAGACAGAAAGCTTTTTGGTAAAAGGAGGGTTTCCCCAGTGCCCTGAGTCATGTTTCCAGAAGCAGTCTCCTACTCCTCCTACTCATAAGAACATTATGGTGTTATTGAATGTCAGCTGAAGATATACATCTGGCTATGAATCAGCCAAGGGGAAAATAGATACTCTGGAGCGCTGTCACTGTTATGGGTGCTTCCTGGAAATGGCTGGCAGGAACTGAACTAATATTAAAGTTATCCAGGGGCACTGTTATTTTTTAAAAGAAATATTTGAGAAAGATGGGCCTTGTCTCACATAGAAAGCAGAGAGTATGATGGGGCAGACGGATGACACAAATAAATAGCATTATAGAGATATATCGGTGGGCAAGTTAGCAAATCTTCTATGCCTAATATATTGAACACTACAAATGAGAGCCTAAGGGGAAAAAAACACCATGATAATGATCTTTACTTAGTTTAATGATGATTAAATGTTAATTAATTTAATTACTTTGTCTCATGCTTAGCAGTCAGAGTTGAGGGGCTCCCAAATGTCTGAGCTGCGTGTCCATTATATTGCAGTCTCACTCACTCCTTCTCTATTTAGAGTTATTCAGAATTACATCCCATTACCCAAATGGAGCTGAGGGGTGAAAATGAAAAGCACTGCTCTGAATCACCTCCAATGGCTTTAGTCTGAAAGACCCCTTAAAGGAGTATATGACAGCCAAGTTTTCTATGGAACCAGGAACAGGGGAAGATGTCCACAGAATTGAATATGCCACCAAATTTGGTCTTCGGGGGAGCCCTCTTTCTAGGTTAAGTACACAAATTCTTGTACTCTAGATCCCAACAATAGGATAGTTAACACATTCATTCCATGATCTTTAGTAGCTCAGTGTTATCCAAGAGGAAAAGGCCAACTCTTAAAGAGTCAAACAGGGGGCGGGCTGGTGAGTCACAGCAGTGTGTGGAATTACACATGGATTTCACAAGGAGCAAAGGCAGAATGAACTCCGAATATGCAAGAATCAAAGAAACAATGGACACCACATTGGAACAACTAGTGATAACTTGAAGTCAGAATAGTTTAAAAACCAAAGGACAGAACCATCTGTCCCGACCCGCGGGGCAACAACGGGGGCACGCAGGAACCACCTAAGAGAATGAAGCAAACAAGGAACGCGAAAGAATGGAGGCAAGACAAGGTTCTGATCAAGCCTCAACTTTATTATTTGAAATGGCTGTATTTATACAGCAGAAACAAAGGGGGGCAGGGTTGCCTATGCAGAGGGGTCTTTGGCATCTGGCAACACAGGATTGGCTAACTGCCAGGGCGGGTAATATTCCAAGGTGCAACATTCCAAGGCTGGGCTATCTAGGGGGGGAAGATCAGGAAGGGGAAGTTGCTAAGCGGCAGGAAGATGCTAAGCGGCAGGTTAATCTTATCTTCTGGCCAAACCCTCAGGGCACCACATAACTTCTGCTAGAAGGAACTTAATTCTATTTTCTTAAGACTGAGTTGCTTGTCTCAACTCTGCTGGCTCCCAACAGCCATCAGTTTGAATGCATCTGTTTAAATATATTTCAATGGCAATGACTTTGAATTCAAGCTCTTTTTATAGCAACACAATAATGCAAACAATTTATATGAGCATGATCATCTCTGGGGAGATTTTTAACTCCACCCCAGACCTGCTAAATCAAAAGCTGCATTCTATAAATATCCCCAGGTGATTTATATGTTCGTGGATGTTTAAGAAACACTGATCTAGAACAGTGATTATCAATCCTGGCTGTGTATTTGAATTACCTGGGGAGGTTCTCAAACTTGCAGCTATCCAGGCCCCACTCCAAAAATTAAAGCAGTCTTTGGGAAAGGGATGTAGGCACCCTTGTGTTTTAAAAGCTCCCCAGGTATTTCTGATGGGCAGTCAATGCTGAAAGCTGCTGACAGGATATGTAGGATAAGGAGCAGGGCTGTTTTTCAGGATATGTCATTCTCTCTCTCTCTCTCTCTCTCTCTCTCTCTCTCTCTCTCTCTCTCTCTCTCTCTGAAATATTAGCATCGTGGTATCATATGTTTATTAAATTTACAATAAAAATTAAAGTGTTTTTTGTTAAGCAGACACATAGGTATGATATGGACCTGTGTCCCTGCATATTATCTTTTCATGCCTCCTCAATAGATAGAGCCAAAAATTGTGTCCTATTTGCTCTACCTAGAATGCTCTGTGTGACCTTGAATAAGTCACCCTCTCTGAGCCTTAGTTTCATTTTCTCTCAATATATATAACCTTATATACTTTTTATCATATAATCTAAGTGATTATATGATAAAAAGGAATAGAGTGATCAACTGTCCTGGTTTTAGCACTGAAAGTCCCCTATCCTAGGACAACTCTCAGTCATGGACAAAATAGGGTGGTTGGTTACCCTAGGAGAAACCGATATGAACCACTTAAACAAACCTAGAGGGCTTTATTAATCTAAGAGTGTACCTGGCTACCATTGCAGGCCTGGTTAAAGAAAGATTAAAATTTCTAAGCCAATCTGAAATGCAGATAATGCAAATGCAAAGCCTACCACTTTTCTCCTGAATCAGGAGAGGCCCTGAGAAAGAGGAAACAGTGTTTGGAAGTCTTGTGGAAATCTGATTAGCCATATCAGTTTTTATGGACTCGGATCCAGCCTAGAAGGCAAAAAAACAGAGTTTAAAGGATATAAGATCCTGGCAGGTAATAATGTTAACAAAATAAAGAATCCCCTGCAGCCTGGAGAACCATTAGTAGGAAATTGTAAAGCATTAAAAAAAACACTACAGAAAGTTTCCAGTCATGCAGAAAAAGAAGTCATAAGCTTCACATTTGTTTCAAGCATGTCTCCCAGGTGGAATGAGATAATGATCTGAAAAGCACAAGTTAGTCCCTTGGCTCTCAAGGGTAGTGGTGGTGCGGGTGTGTGTACAGGAAGCCATAGATCTTTGCAACTCTAAAGAAAAGGTGTCTTTATGTGAATTATTAATACATCAAACCACCCTATGGATTTCCAGTAAGACATGTGGAAGAAATCTCTGCAAGCGAGGTGTACAGACTCATAATCCAATGACACTGTTTTGAGCATAGTTTCTCTTTGCAGTCCTGAAAGCAAAACTAGTCTTGATTTGTTAAACAAAAATTCTGGCCTTGCTTAGACTATTATAGTAACATCCCAAGGCATATACTGTGTCAACTCCTCCCTCCCTTTTGTCTATTGTCTGATCTGTAGGTCCAACTGATACCACCACTCCCTTGCTAAAATTCCTTAATTTGCCACCCATTGTCCTCAAGGTAAAGACTCAAACTCAATATGGCCTCATCTCTTATCTCCCTTTCCCACATACCCCTCATGGCCAGACAAACATAGTAATCAGTCAGATTAATCCTCAGTTGTTTGGGTAAGCTTTCTCTACCTTTACCCACCCCAACCTCACAAATGCTGGATCTCTCATACATATTATCCTAACACCCTGTTCCTTCCTTCTGGGAACTTCAAAATCCATAATTACATATTTGTATGTGAATATTTTATTAATATCTCTCTTCCCATGGACTACAGGACTACATTAGCACAGAAGTGGTGGGTTCTTTCCCCTTTGTATGCCATATTTGTATCAACATATTGCCACACAGTAGGTACTCCACAAATGTTTGTTGAAGGAAGAGAAGAAAGGAGAGGAGGAGGAACAGAGGGAGAAGGTTAGAGATAATAGTATTTTTATACTTTGTAGGGGGAAATGTGCTTTAACAGAAAACTATGCATTGTCTAGAGCAGGATGGGAAAACATTTTCTATAAGAGCCAAATAGAAAATATTTCCAGCTTTGCAGGGCATAAGGTCTCTGTGGCAACTATTCAACTCTGTCTTTGTAGTGTTAAAGCTGCCACAGACACTACATAAATGAAGCTTTGTTTGGATACTGAAATTTTAATTTTATAAGATTTTCACATACCACACACTATCATTCTGCTTTTGATTATTTTAACCATTTTAAACTCACAGCCATGCAAAAACAGGCTATAGCTAGGATTTTATTCTGGAAATAAATTGCACACTCTTCCAGGTTATCTGATCCTGATTCTCTGGAGTTAGTCTACAACTCCCCAAGTGTGGATAACTGGTAGAAATGCAAACTAATGAGTTATATAGACATTCATAGGCATGCCAATGAATTTTTGTCTGATTAGTGGGACAAGTGCCATCATACCAAAAAAAAAAAAAAAAAAAAAAAAAAAAAAAGCCAACTTTGCAACCTTTTCAAATTTGTTTCAGCATTTCTATACTCCATATAAATTTGTACCTACCTTTATGACTTCTCCTTGGACTTCTTTGTTTCCTCTAATTTAATTAATGAGTCAAGTTTAACACTTTTATTTTATTTTAACACCTCCATTTTATATATGTATGAGAGTGATGTTTTCACCTTTTTAAAAATATTTCTTAATATGTTTACCCAACTGTCCCTTCCTAACACATTAAGACCTGTGATAGAACCTATAGTAAATTCTGGGGACTCCTTCTAAATACACCCCCATGCTAAGGTGAAAACCCATAGCCTCTCTTTATTAATGTCTTAATGTGCCTCATTTATTTATACCCCCTTATGTCAGAAAGTAAGGAATTTTGAGAAAATATATCTATAGGGAAATGAAGTTGAGAAACATAGGTTGAATCCAAGAATGAGCTTAGTACACAAAATACTTTGCTGAGAGGTGGGCCATAAATTAAACTCTCAATTATCGAGAAATAGACACAGAGAAGAAATATAATCAGTTAAGCTTCCTGCCTAGTGTCCATGAGATAAAAATAGACCAGGAGGCTCAGGGGAATGAAGAGTTGTTCTGGATCACAAAAATGAGAAGTTTCTCCTTGGGTTCTCACAAAGCAGCAGCTTCTATAACCCTCCAGTTATTATTTGTTGAACTCTTACTAGGCCCAGTCCCAGTTTTATTTTTAATTACAGTTGACATACAGTATTATATTAGTTTCAGGTGATTAAACATTTATATACCTTACAAAGTTTGAAGCATTTAAGAAGCTTATAGGCATGTCACTCATGCCATTATTTTAGGAAATTTCTTAGCCAAAAAAAATGAGACCTAATCTAATTAATTGCTTCTTTGTATAAGATAGTGAAGGAAAGATTGAGAATGCCAAAGGACAAATATAAAAGGGTTTTTCAATCAAGTCTGTATTTTCTAATCAAAATAATAGTAAGGGAAAATCAAATATTAACCACACTAGAATTATCAGGTTCATCTTCAAAATCAGGCTTACTCTTTCTGTTTGGTACACATCTATATACAATAATCTAATCTGCCTTTGTTATAATTTGTATAAATCCACTTGAAAATAGAAAGGCCTAAATTTTGTAGTCCAGTGGTCTGCTGTGGGGAATCTTACCTAATAATAGACAAACATGTAAATTGACCGTACCTCCGCTATGCCACCAGCCAATCAGGAGCTATATGCAAATAAACCCAACAAAGATGGTGGTTAATTTGCATACACAGGCTCCGAGTGATGGGGGGGCGGGACACTTGTGTTGTCGCCAGACATTCTGCCCCACCCCTATCTTTCAGGGCCTCTGGGCAGTGTGGGCAGGCGTGGCTGGAGCTGAAGGAGCTGGCTCCAGGGCCTGAGCAGAAAGGAGCTAGGCTGCAACAAGGTACATGCCCTTCACAGGAATCGAACTCACGACCCTTAGGTCTACAGGCCAACACTCTCACCACAGAGCCAAACAGGCTAGGGCTCTTATCTTCCTCTTTTACAAAACATGTATACATTTTACACTGTTCTGCACTTTGCATTTTTTACCTAACACTATATCTTGGTGCACATTCTATATGGCATTTAAGTATTTATTCTTCATTCTTTGTACAGCTATGAAATATTCCACTGTATTAATGTGCCATAATTTATGTAACTAGTCCCTCCCAAAATACCATTGGATTGTTTCCAATAGTTTTGGTTTTACAGTTTATTGAGGTTTGGTTATATTGTACATATAAAAAGGAACAACAGAATACACATTTGAAGTGTGCAATTTGATAACTTATAGCATGTGTATACACTCACAAAACCGACCACAATCAAGATTATGATCACTTAGGTTGCTTCCATATTTTCATGATTGTAAATAATGCTGCAATGAACATAGGGGTGCATATATTTTTAATTATTTTTTTATTCAGATAAATACCCAGAAGTGGAATTGCTTGATCATATGGTAGCTCTATTTTTAATTTTTTGAGGAATTTCTGTACTGTTTTCAATAATGGTTGCACTAGTTTACAATTCCAACAGTGTACTAGGTTTTCCTTTTCCTATCGATAACTGATTTTGACAAAGGTATAGAAGCTATTCTTTTTCTCGAACAATTGTATATCCACATGCAAAAGCAACTACTTCAATCAGTAATATTTCCCATATATAAAAATTAACTCAAAATAGATCATAGTCCTAAATGTAAAACCTAAAATTCTAAAACTTCTAAAAGGAAACACAGAAGAAAATATTTTTGACCTTAGGATAGGCAGATTTCTTAGGTATAATACCAAAAGTATAATCCGCAAAAGAAAAAATCATAAATTTTTCTCAAATCTTTTGTATTATAAAAAAAATGCAACAATGCATAACCTTGAACATATACCATTCCACATGTGTGCAATTATTTTTAAAGGATGAATTGCTAAAATTCCAATCAGGTGTTAGATAAGTATTAAATGACAGCAAGTTAGAGATACTTCTTCCAGATGAGTTCTTGGTGTTAGCATATCCTATGTTGACAGTTGAGTGTAAAACAATATGCTTTAATAGTCAGACGAGTGGATAGTAGAGATTAACCTCTTATGAAAGTTGAAGAGTTGAATAGGCCAAGGGACTATTCATGGATAGGGCCAGCATTCTTCTTTAGAAATAATATTGGGTCACCACTAACTCACAGAGAGGAGACAAAAAGATCACCAATTCTAGACCACAATAAGTTAATCCTGAAAATACAATATTTAAAGCACGTGACAAAATTCTACTCTGGCTTTTAAAAAAATCTAAACCATTTTGGACAGAGAACCTTAGAATGCTTAAGATTGAGCTATATGATTTCCTATAATCTTCACTACAAACAGGTTTTGAAATGTATGCCTAGGTATCAGGGCTGATTTGCAAAATAATTTGTTACATATAAATCAGTTAAATATTGACTAACTGCTTTTATAAACGATCATTTTGTTTTCAAGAGTCACCTATAGTTCTTTGATCAACAATTAGATGGTAGGGCCAAGAGTTTATCAAGGTTTCTTTATGACGCTAAATCCAGCAGGAATGCTTATTTATATGTATGCACATGATAGTTAAAAATAAGAAAAATGGATATGTGTTTTTTTTTATTGATCTTAGAAAGGGAGGAAGGAAGAGAAAGAGAAAAAAAAAACACCATTGTGAGAGAGAAACATTTATAAGCTGCCTCCCGCACGCCCCCCAGCTAGGGATTGAACCCACAACCTAGGAATGTGCCCTGACTGGGAATTAAATCCATGACCTCCCAGTGCCCAGTTTGACACTCTAACCAACTGAGCCACACTGGCCAGGGCAATTTTTTTTTTAAAGAAAGTTTATTGATTGGTGGATTTTTGTACAAGAACTCCATGTTCATTGTAGAAATGATGAAAAAGGGGGAAAAATCACTTGCAATCCCACTATTCCAAAAACTTTTGTCCTGGTTCTAAAATTAATCTTACTTCTACTAATAACAAGGGGAAAGTTTTGAATATGTCACTGTACTTTTACTTTCTTAACATGTTATTTGTATAATTGGGTGAATTTCTGTTTTTTTTAGTGAGGGGTGCTCAAATAGAGTGGTTCTTCACAATGACTGCACATTGAAGTCACCTGGAGAGCTTTAAAAAGTGCTGATGCCTGAGTCCCATATACTGTATACTCTGATGTGTTTGGCCTGGGATGTAATCTTGGCATCAGAAGTTTTAAAACTCCCCAATAGGTCCTAATGTACAACCAATATTGAGAACCACTGGTCTGAATATAAAGGAAGAGAATCTGTTACAAGTTGAATTGTGTTCCCCCCAAATACCACATAATCTCACTCATTTATGGATAATAAAGAAAATTATAAACTGTTGAACAAAAAGATAGATACAGAGATAGTAAAGCATCAAACAGACTGTCAAATGACAGCAGGAAGGTTAGGGAGAGGTAGGGGAGATAAGAGATCATCTGAAGGACTTGTATGCATGTATATAAGCATAAACAATGGACTCAAAACTCTGGTGGTGAGGGCATGTATGGGAGAGGGGTTTTGATAAGATATGTACACATATAATCCTCTCTAATAAAAGAGAAACTTGCAAATTGACCATAGCTTTGCTACACCCACAAGCCACGCCCACTAGCCAATCAATGAGTATGCAAATTAACCCAATCAAAATGGCGGATAATTTGCATATCCAGGCCTGAGTGAAGACTGAAGACAGTGTAGAAAGAAGCCAAGTGCTGCAGAAGGGAGTGAAGCTGCAGAGAAGCAAGCAAGTGTGGCGGCAGAGAAGGAAGGGAAGCAGCGGGGCGGGGGAGAAGGGAGAGAAGCAGGTGAGGCAGTGGAGACCGCAACAGGAAGCCCTATTACAGGAATCTTTCTGCAAGGGGCATCTAGTACCTTAATAAAAAATGAAAAACAAAATTCATGTCAATGTCCTAAACCCCAGTACCACAAACTGTAACCTTATTTTGCAATAAGTTTGCTATAGATGTAATTAGTTGAGATGAAGTCATACTGAAGTAGAATGGCCCTCTAATTTAATATAAATACTGTCTTTACCAGTATAAAAGGGAGAATTTGAGCATAGACACACACAGGGAGAACACCATATAAAAATTGGAGGTATACTGCCACAAGGCAAAGGACTGTCAGAAGCTGGGAGAGAAACCCTAGAACAGATCCTCCCTAGTGCCTTCAAAGGAAGCATGGTCCTGCTGATATCCTTGATCTCAGACTTCCAGCCTCCGGAACTGTGAAACAATCAATTTCTGTTTTTTAAGCCGCTCAATTTGTGGCGCTTTGTGATGGCAGCCCTAGCAAGGTAATACATATGTATAATCATTTTCAGTAGCATCTCTCCTGATAAGCATGTGACATTAGCTTGGCGGTATGACTAAGTAAATGGCAAGAATAGAGTCATGGGAGGCACACAAACTGGAAACATTTTATCACATGTCCGCACAGGAATTAAACGGTTCTATTTCTGGCAACTCAACCCCTTCCAAAGGCTTACATTGCCTGGATTGGTCACCATCTATACACCGGATTGACTCCCCTGTAAGTTTTTAATACATTCTTACTGGCTAGTTGCCATGGTCATGCCCACAGCAAGTGTGAAAACCTGAAGACTGCCCCCAATCTAAGACAAGAGGCCATCTGAGAATGATTCAAGGCATAAGCTGCTGACAAGTAGAAGTCTGAATAAAGCTATGGCAAAATCACATTCATATATTCCCCACCTTTTGGCTTTATCACATAACCACAAACTCTTAGACTCTACTGCCTAGATATTTTGTTATAGTCTTGCAAAAGTTTGAGGTGAATGCAGGTGCAAGGGGTTCAACTGCAACTATTTTATGGTGAATTAAGTTCCCTGAAGATTTGTTTGTCGCATGTTAAAAATATATATAATTCTATAGCCATTTATATCTACCTTCCAGAATTCATTCTTTTATGTGATTTAATGATAAATTTAAATTATTTTAAAAGCTATTTAAGTCACATATTTTTAGATGACATCTGGCCTGCATGAAGACAGCACACTCCAGATTCCCATGAAAATGTCTATGAAAATGCAAGAACAACACTCACATACCATAAAAAACCCTAAAATTGGCAGAACCCTTATTGTCGTAGCTAAGTACAAAACAGATGGATCTCAGGGGGAAAAAATAAGGAAAAAAAGGCAACTGGTACCCTATCCATGCTTTCCTCACAAAATAAAACAGTCCCACCTGCCAGAAAGATATTTTTAAAAGACTCAGATTCTTTTTCCCATAGTTTGCTCTATTCCACCCAAGATGCAATATTGTCTGTGATTGGCTATCTTAGCTGGGGAGTTGGAGTTGGGTATAGTTTCAGGTTAAGGACCCAATGTAAATGTTGCCAACTGCTATGTATAGCCATTCTGTTTATACTTTCGGCTGGATTCATGTACCCAGGTGGACCTACTGTGAGCCAGGACTTCATTTATTACCTGGCATCATACACCCCTATACAAATATGTGGAGACCATGATGATACTTAGGTCTTGGAGTATCTTTGTCAACTAGGACTCTGTATCAAACATCCCTGGAAAGATCTTTGTATTCTCCTTTCCTCCATGCATGATTACTCAAGGAAATGTCCATACGATTTTTACGGAAGAACTTGGAGAATTACTACTGTATAGTGCGATGATGTGGTCATTATGAAAATCCAGTCTTCAGTCAATTCATTCTGGGTCTAAGAACTGGCTTCTGTCTAGAAACTAGTCATAGAATTGTGATTTCCCATATGTTGTTAACCAATCTGTCCAAAATCACCAGCTTATATGTGGAGAAGCTAGGATTTGAACCAGGTAATAAGATGCCAGAGTGAGTGCTTTTATGTTCCCATACATAACTTAATTTCCAGTGGTAGGATTTTAGGCATCAGATGTGTGTGTGTGTGTGTGTGTGTGTGTGTGTGTGTGTGTGTGTGTGTTTGTTTTGGGGGGGTCCACTTTAAATTTAAGTCTTTTTGTTGAAAAGTATTACAGATGTCCCCCATTCCTCCCATTGACCCCTACTAGCTCCTTGCAACTGATCATCCATTCTTGTGTGATTATATATGTTCAGCAATACCAAGGGTTGCTGCCTGTATATGTTGCCTCTAAAGATGCCATATTCTATTAGCCATCTCCATAGATCCTTGAAAATCAGGGTCCCCTGGCTGCCGTTCTGAACTTGCTGGCCATTGTAAGCATTATGCCCACGTTTGCCTCTGTTGGTTAAGCATTGCCATCTTGCCTCTACTATTCTTGGACCCTATCATCCCTATTGGTACTAGGGAGTCAGGTCTTAACAGCATTTTCTATCAGCTCTGGCCTACATTAAGCTATTCAATGATGGGTACCTCTTTTGCCAGTGCATTCCTTATTGCCTTGGAAAATAGGTTCCTCCCAAGGAACATAGTCAGTTGGTGGGCATAATTCTAAGATGGTCCCCAAGATTCCCACTCTCCGACTTAGCAATTATACAGCTCCAGCTTGCCCAGGACTATCAATACTCCACCTTCCACCATGATGAGGTCCTCAGTGCCATTCATCAGTTGAGTAGTCCAACTCCAGAATCCTATTTTTAGAGACTACTTTCTTTTATAAAATATATTTTATTGATTTTTTTTATAGAGAGGAAGGGAGAGGGATAGAGAGTTAGAAACATCAATGAGAGAGAATCATCGATCAGCTGCCTCCTGCACACCCCCTACTGGGATGTACCTGCAACCAAGGTACATGCCCTTGACCAGAATCGAACCTGGGACCCTTCAGTCCGCAGACCAACGCTCTGTCCACTGAGCCAAACCGGTTAGGGCAGAGAGAGTCTGCTTTCTAGGACCACTCCTACTACCAACTGTCTTAGGTTGGGATTCCTAGAAACAGAAGCTGTGACAGGGATTGTTCTCCACAGCATTCATAGAGGCAGAGCCCTTATGAGAAAGTGAGTGAGTGGAGCAGGCTAGGAAAGAAATAAAACACCTAAGCAAGGATGTAGTCTCAGTTGGAAACTCATTTGGGCCTGACCCACAGAGAGCTCTGAAGCATAAATGGCACCACAGACTTGGCCCACCTTAAAGAAAGGGAGCCAGATTTTTATAGCCTTATGTCAGTCATTGGCTATGGGATTCCCCTATTAGTGCATGAGGAGAATGATCTCCATAGAAAGATGCTTCCTGCTAATCAAATTTACTGCAGAAGGATCAACTGAGAAGCTGTTGGCAGGCAGCACTCGAAATAGCTAGAAAATGGATGTATCAACTGGCAGAGGAGATTCTGGTGGGGCACTCCATAACCCCTCCATCATCTCAGTTTTGAGCATCCTACTTTGAAAAATCACATGCAAGATCTGCCCCTATAACTCCCTTACTTTTGAAACCATCTCCTATTACCTCTTTTACCTTCAGCTACACTGACTTCCTTGCTGCCTTCCAGCTTGTCAGTGTGGTCCCACCTCTGAGCTTTTCCACTTACTGCTCTCTTTGTTTGGAATCTTTTTCCTCCACATCTTGGCACAAATAGCTGCCTCACATCACCTTCTCAGTAAGCCTATCCTAATCATCCCACTTCAATTGAAACCAACCCCAGAACTCCCTATTCCTTTTTCTTGCTTTGTTTTTCTCATTATACTTCTTATCACTATCTGACATTCTATATGTTTTACTTATCTATTTATTGTCTAACAATCCCTCCCCCACATCTAGAGTGTTAGATCTATAAGGGTAGAGACTGTTTCTATTTGCTACTATATTTCTTAGAACAGTGCATGTTGTTATAGACAGTGTTTGATGGATTAATTATCTAGTTAATTAATATATTTTAGTGAAATGATAAAAGAAAACCTCTTTTTCATGAATGAATCTAAAGTTTAAAGCAATGGTTCTCAGACTGGAGTGTGCATCAGAATCACCTTAAGGGCTTGTTAAATCTAAGACCTCTGAGTCCTTTCTCCAGAGGTTCTAATTCAGTAGGTCTGGGATGGTACCCCAAAATTTGCATCTCTGACAAGCTCAGAGATGCTGCTGCTACTCCTGGTTCAGTGACCAAATGAGAACCACTGGTGTAAAGACATGGATGAAATGCATGATGTAAAAAATCTTAAAAATCGGTACGGATTTCTTACAACTTCAAAAACTAATAATAGGTAATTTCACTTTTCCAGAATTTGCCTTTGGTAAGTTATAATCACATTTTAAAGATTCTTTAGCCCCAGCCAGTTTGGCTTACCTTAGTGAATAGAGCATCCAACTGTGGACTGAAGGGTCCTGGGTTTGATTCCAATAAAGGGCATGTACCTCGATTGCAAGCTCCTCCTTGGCCCTGCTCTGGTCAGGGCACATGCAGGAGGCAATCAATGTGTTTCTCTCACATTGATGTTTCTCTCTGTCTTTCCCTTCCACTCTCTCAAAAAAATCAGTGGAATAAAATAAGGACACATATGTTATACCTTAATCAATAAAGAAAAAAAATAAAAATATCCTTGGGTGAGGATTTTAAATAGAAAAAATTTAAATGAAGTTTCTTTAAATTTTAAATTTTTTACACATGAATCACAGTAATTGGGTCAACCAATAAATCATTTACAAAGATTTAAATAATATTTTAAATGCTTATATTTCGCCCTGGCCAGAGTGACTCAATTGTTTGAGCATTGTCCTATACAGCAAAAGGATTGATTTCTAGTCAGAGCACATGTCCAGGTTGTGGATTCGGTTTCTGGTTAGGGTTCATAAGGGAGACAACCAATTGATGTTGCTCACATGGATGTTTTTCTCTCTTCCTTTCCCTTCCTCTTACTCTAAAATCAATGCTTATGTTAAAAAGAAAGTAAAATTGAATACATACAAATTTAATGTCATCTATGTAAAATAAGCATAGAAAAAAATTCATCAATATAACTTTTTTTTGGTTAATGGAATTATTATAAAGCATTTTGTTTCTTACCACTTTTTATTTTTCTATAATAAG
The DNA here is from genome assembly GCF_964339955.1 of Pipistrellus hanaki. NCBI lineage: Eukaryota > Metazoa > Chordata > Mammalia > Chiroptera > Vespertilionidae > Pipistrellus > Pipistrellus hanaki. The sequence continues at coordinate 94,541,810 of NC_140524.1, forward strand.
CATATATTACTTTAATAGGAAGGTCAAAATATATTTTTTTCAAAAGTTAAGGTTTATCTTTTGAGAAAGGATAAAGAGTCATAGATGGAAGGCAAGAAGATAGTCACGAAACTATCCAAAATGATAACAACAAGTATTGGTTATACCTAAACTGTCATATTGTCCAATTAAATATGAATTATTTCAGTCATAAATATCCAAAAGACTTATACGAGCAACTCATGTTTCATTATCATTGAATAAGTTTATCCCCATACCCCCAAGTAGTTTTCTTTAAGAAATATGAATCCATTGCTTGTTCTCACAACTCCAAAACATGAAAGCTACATATACAGTTGTTTAAAATAACTCAGCTTTTTAAAAACTGGTGGCTCAGTTTTTACAGGATGACACTACAACCAACTGGGGTGCATATAGGAGGTAACTTATGGATGTTTCTCTCTCTTTCTCTCTCTCTCTCTCTCTCTCTCTCTCTCTCTCTCTCTCTCTCTCTCTCTCTCAAATCAATAAACATATCCTCAGTTGACGATTTAAATAAATGAATAACAAAAATAAAAACACATTAGGGCATGTTTTAGAAGCTGCTCCTCAGGTCTGCCTAGGATGGCTTTTCTGATCTGTGCTGAAGTCTCCAGGAAGATTCTAGTGTCAACTCAGGAGTGGCCAGATCCTCATAAAATTTTCATTTTAAAACAGCTGTATGTAATTAATAAAATAAAATATCTAAATATCTTAATTAGGATTACATTTGCAAAATTCCCCTGTTGGTTTTCCATTTAATGATTTTGTGAAAATATTTTTGGTTATGTACAAAATGAAAGGAACTAGGAGGCCAATTACCATGAAATTCCAGTTTCTCTCTAGATTGAATACAAGGTGGCTTGTTTTAAAGTAACTCAAAAGAAGGTTTTGCAGTGTTATGCAGGCTGTCTTAATGGAATCATTCTATTTCATAAAGATGTTTTATAAAATATTCATAAAAGTGTGATACCTAGGGAAATGATAGTGCATCTGGTTTTAAAAACATGAAAATTAGCAAATTAATTTCAATTAGTTTAGAGAATAAATGCATTGAAATTGTATTCATGTAAATATGACTTTAGAAACATGTAAATATTCTGTAAAACAAAATTAAATTTAAAAGTAATTACTAAAACATTCTAAAGTAAAATGACATGAATAGACATATTTATCCAGCTGGTGTTATAACATGGACAAAGAACAACTATTCCATGTGTTGAAGGACTGGGGAGGGGTTAGAACTAGGCAGGAGAGGGGGAATGGGGGAGAGAAAGGGGAGACATCTAAAATACTTTCAACAATGAGGATAAATTTTTTAAAATAAAGATATATATATATATATATATATATATATATAATTTTAAATAAAACAATAACTTGACTCTGAATCCCTAACAAGATATAGCCTAATTTTTACTTTTATTTTTTAATTTTTATTGTTGAAAGTATTACATATATCCCCTTTCCCCCCATTGGCTTCTCCCAGCCTGCCCCTATCACCCACCCCAGGCCTTCACCGCCCCATTATCTGTGTCCATGGGTTAAGCATATATAGATACAAGTTCCTTGAGTGATCTCTTTCCACCCACCTACCCCTGCCTTCCCTTTGAGATCCTTCAGTCTGTTCCATTCTTCTATGTCTATAGATCTATTTTGTTCATCTATTTGTTTTGTTCATTAGATTCCACATATGAGTGATACTTGTCCTTCTCTGACTGGCCAAAATTGCTTAGCATGATACTCTCCAGGTCCCTCCATGCTGTCTCAAAGGGTAAGAGATCCTTCTTTTTTATTGCTGCATAGTTTTCCATGAAGTAAATATACCACAGATATTTTATTTATCCACTCATCTACTTGGGCTGTCCAGGCCTTCGCTATTGTAAATTGTGGTGCTATAAACATTGGGTTACATACATACCTTCTGATTGGTGTTGCAGGTTTCTTAGGATATATTTCTAGGAGTTGAATCACTGGGTCAAATGGCAGTTCCATATTTAAATTTTTGAGGAAACCCCATACTGTTTTCCATAATGGCAGCACCAGTCTGCATTCCCACCAGCAATGTACTAGGGTTCCCGTTTCTCCAAATTCTCACCAACATTTGTCCTTTGTTGATTGTTGGTAGTAGTTATTCTGACAGATGTTAGGTGATACCTCATTAATTTTAATTTGAATCTCTCAGATAATTAGTGACTCTGAGCATTTTTTCATGTTTCTTATCGATTTGCATGTCCGCTTTGGAGAAGTGTCTATTTAGTTCCTTGCCCATTTTTTCTTTCTTTCTTTCTTTCTTTTTTTATTGATTTCAGAGAGAAAGGGAAAGGGAGCGGGAGATATTGTAGAAACATCAATGATGAGAGAGAATCATGGATCAGCTGCCTCTTGCACACCACCCACTGGGGATCAAATCCACAACCTGGCCATGTGGCCTGGCCAGGAATCAACTTGGACCTCCCGGTTCATAGGACTACACTCAATCACTGAGTCACACCAGCCGGGCACTCATTTTTTTAATTGGATTCTTTGTCTTCCTTTTGTTAAGTTGTATGAGTTTATTATATATTTTGGATATTAACACTTTATCAGATGTATCTTTGGCAAATATATTCTCCCATACAGTGGGCTTACTTTTCATTTTGTTGAAGGTTTCTTTTGCTGTGCAGAAGCTTTTAATTTTGATGGAGTCCCATTTGTTTATTTTTTTCTTAGTTTCCTTTGCCCTACAGTGGTTGGCAAATTCATTAGTCAACAGAGCAAATATCAACGATACAATGATTGAAATTTCTTTTGAGAGCCAAATTTTTTTAAACTTAAACTTCTTCTAATGCAACTTCTTCAAAATAGACCTAGGCTGTGGTATTTTGTGGAAGAGCCATACTCAAGGGACCAAAGAGCCGCATGTGGCTTGCCAACCATGGCCCTAGGAAATGTAACCATAAACATATTGCTACAAGAGATGTCTGAGATTTTTCTGCCTATGGTTTCTTCTAGGATTTTTATGGTTTATGACTTACAGTTAAGTCTTTTATATATTTTGTGTTTATTCTTGTGTTTGATGGAAGTTGGTGGTCTAGTTTCATTTTTTTTGCATGTATCTGTCCAATTTCCCCAACACCATCTATTGAAGAGACTGTTCTGACTCCATTGTATGCTCTTGCCTTCTTTGTCAAATATTAATTGAGTGTAATAGCTTGGGTCAATTTCTGGGGTCTCTGTTCTGTTTCATTGATCTATATGCCTGTTCTCGTGCCAATACCAGGCTGTTTTGATGAAAATGGCTTTGTAGTATAACTTGATATCTGGTATTGCGATCCCTCCAACTTTGTTCTTCTTTCTCAAGATTGCTGAGGCTATTCAGGGTTTTTTTGTTGTTCCATATAAATTTTTGGAGTATTTGTTCTATGTCTGTGAAATATGCTATTGGTATTTTAATAGGGATTGCATTAAATCTGTAGATTGCTTTGGGTAGTATTGGCATTTTAATTATGTTAATTCTACTAACCCATGAATATGGTATATTCTTCTACTTGTTTATATCTTCCTCAATCTGTTTTTTCAACATTGTATAGTTTTCTGAGTAAAAGTCTTTTACCTCCTTAGCCTAATTTATTAAGACCAGTTGCATTTAAATTTCAGATAAACTAGTTTTTAACATAAATATGTCCCAAATATTAAAATAACATAATTATGCTAAAATATTTATACTGAAAGGATATTCATTGTTTCTCTGAATTTCCAATTTAATCAGGCATTTTAAAAAATGTGACAGTAGTGTATTGGAAACTGGGTAAAAGATATTCAGAACTTCTCTGCAAAAGTTTTGCAACTTCTTATAGATCTATAATAATTTCAAAATAATTGAGAGAATATTCTGAAAAGAAGTTGTTTCATGAAATGAGGTCTGACCTCAAAGGACCTATAGCTAAATTTAAAAATGATACCAAGAATATTCAAAAAATAGTAAGTGCAAAGAGGCAGTAGTTCTAGGATAAGACCTGATATGAAATGATTTAATACTAGCGGCCCAGTACACGAAATTCGTGCATGGGGGGCGGGGTGTCCCTCAGCCCAGCCTGCACCCTCTCCAATCTGAGACCAGTTGGACATCCCTCTCACAATCTAGGACTGCTGGTTCCCAACTGCTTGCCTGCCTGCCTTCCTGATTGCTCCTAACTGCTTCTACCTGCCAGCCAAATCACCCCCTAATCACTCCCCTGCCAGTCTGATTGATGCCTAACTGCTCTCCTGCTAGACTGTTTGCCCTTAACTTCCCTCTCCTGCGGGCCTGGTAACCCCCAACTGCCCTTCCCTGCAGGCCTGGTCCCCCCAACTGCCCTCCCCTGCAGGCCTGGGTCCCTCCCAACTGCCCTTCCCTGCAGGCCTGGTCGCCCCCAACTTCCCTCCTCTGCTGGCTTGGTTACCCCTAACTGCCCTCCCCTGAAGGCTTGATCAGCTGCAACTGCCCTCCCTTGCAGGCCTGATCCCTCCCAACTGCTCTCGCCTGCTGGCCATCTTGTGGCAGCCATCTTGTGTCCACATGGGGGCAGGCATCTTTGACAACATGGGGGCCACCATCTTGGGTGTTGGAGTGATGCATATCACTCTTTTATTAGATAGGATAGAGGCCTGGTGCAGGTTGGGGGCTGGCTGGTTTGCCCTGAAGGATATCTCAGATCAGGGTGGGGGTTCCCTTGGGGTATGGGGCAGCCTGGGCAAGGGGCTGTGGTGGTCTGCAGGCTGGCCACACCCCCTTGGCAACCCAAGTGGAGCCCTGGTATCTGAGGTTTATTTATCTTCTATAATTGAAACTTTGTAGCCTAGAGCAGAGTCCAAGGGAGGCCAGGGTATGCAGAAAACTTGGCTTCCTTCATCGCCGGGGGTAACTTTAGCCTCCTGCACTTTCCAGCTCTGTGACTGCCACCATTTCTGTTTGGATTTATGAATCTTTTATCATTTGAAACTTTATAGCCTTGAGTGGAGGCCTAAGCTGGCAAGGGCAGCCAGAAAGCTTGGCTTCCTCAATTGCCAAGGAATCCCAAGCCTCCTTTCTGCTCTCTGTGGCCATAGCCATCTTGCTTGGGTTTATTTGCATATTCTCTCCTGATTGGCTGGTGAGAGTGGCTGGTGGGCATGGCTTATGGGTGTAGTGGAGTGATGGTTAATTTGCATATTACTCTTTCATTAGATAGAATAAGGGAAAGGTGAATTGATCTCCTAAACTGTTCTTTAGAGAAATAGACTAGAAGTTATTTCTCTGACCTTTGTGCTGGATCTACAATAAAGAGATTTTATTTCAATTTTATATAAATACATCTTAATTTAAGTTACACCTAAAGATCATTGTAAAGAGTATCAATGGATAATGTTTTACTTTAGACAATTCTTCTACATATCTGAAATTGCATGAAAGGCAGTAATAGCAAAAAGAATTTAAAAGTGAAAGTTGGTGCGGTACCATCTCACACCTGTCAGAATAGCCAACATCAACAAATCAACAAACGACAAGTGTTGGCAAGGTTGCGGAGAAAAAGGAACCCTCGTGCACTGCTGGTGGGAATGCAGACTGGTGCAACCACTGTGGAGAACAGTGTGGAGTTTCCTCAAAAAACTGAAAATGGAACTCCTATTTTACCCAGTAATCCCACTCCTAGGAATATATCCCAAGAAACTAGAAACACCAATTAGAAAGGATATATGCACCCCTATGTTCATAGCAGCACAATCTATAATAGCTAGAATCTGGAAACAGCCTAGGTGCCTGTCAGCAGATGATTGGATCAAAAAACTTTGGTACATCTACACAATGGAATACTATGCTGCCGTAAAAAAGAAGGAATTCTCATCATTTGCAGCAACCTGGATAGAACTAGAGAACATCAGGCTGAGTGAAATAAGCCAGTCAATGAAAGAGAAATACCACATGACCTCACTCATTTATGGATATTAAAGAACATTATAAACTGATGAACCAAAAGTCAGATATAAAGACAGTAAAGCAACAAGCAGAGTGTCAAATTATAGCTGGGAGGGTAGGGAGATCTGGGGGAGATAAGAGATCAACCGAAGGACTTGTATACATGCATATAAGTACAACCAATGGACACAAAACTCTGGGGAGGGAGGGTATGTATGTGAGGGGGGGCAATGTTAAAATATGTACACAGATAATAATTTAATAAAATATATATTTAAAAAAAATAAAAATAAAGAAATAAAAAAAATAAAAGTGAAAGTTGGGAATATAAAAAAAAACCTCTTCCATATAAACACACCTTTTTTTTTTATAATGATATAATTTTTTTTCAATTGAATTGTTTTGTTTTTTGGGTTTGTTTTTTGTTTTGTGTTGGTTTTTTTTGTTGTTGTTTTGGGTGTGTTTTTTTTCAGAATATAATATCAAGCTGTTCACTCTGAGTCATTTCAACATCTACCTGAAGTGGGGAAGAATAATAGCAGTGCCTTCCTAAATAATTTCAGTAACATTTCAATTTTGGGGTGGGGTGGTTGAAGAACCAATTTTCTTTTTTCTGGGTTTGAGGGAAGGAAAGAATGTAAGAAGGAGAGAGTACTATGAGAGTGGACAAATATATCACAGTACCAGAACACATGGTGAGTGGGTAGAGTGGGGGAACACTACAAAAATGGATATGCATGACCTCACCATGAGCTTCCCTAAAATATCCTGTAAAGATGGAAGGATTAACAGCTTATTCAACACTGTGTACAGATGCACAGAACAGACCAACAGCTCAATTATCATTCCTTGCCTGTCCGATTCTTCATTAAAAATTGGTCTTTAAAGCTCAATATATTTTTGCTCAGAGAATTAAGAATATGTTTTAAATGTATATTTTCCACTGAACAACATGCCTTAAATAGGTTTCTCCTCTTGTAACCAATGTAGCCAAATCCCCCACCCAGTGGGTAATATTTAGAAGAAATCACCAGAAAAGGAAAGAGTCAGAGGTTTTCATTCTGCCAAAATTTAGACCATAAAATTTTATCAAGTGCCTTTTTTTTTCTTTTACTGAGACAGATACTAGGGATTTACAAAGATGAAAGAATGCATATCTTACCTACCACAAGATCATATATTTAATTTGGAGAGAATGCAAAATCATACAAAGTTGAACTTTTCATTTAAGAACTTTAATTATTTGAAAATGGACAATTTTATAAACATCTGCCTCATATTTTCAGGTTTACAGAGCACTTCCACATATTCTACCATTTAACCCATACCTTTGAGGTAAAGGATTTTGCTATGCCCCTGAAACTTATATGAATTCAACTTTGGAGAAGAAATTAAGTTTTTTCTAAACAATTCTTCAAACAATATTAATTTATTTGATCTGCTGACTGATGGGGACTTAAAAAGTAATTAACCTCCTTGTGGGCATACTCATATCCCCAGTAATGCATTGCCCAATCTTTGGTACACAGTAAATAATAAATGTGACCGAAGACAAGTTGCATTAATGTATTAATAAATGTTACAGCATATCCCTTAGTGTAATATCCACTGCATTAGCCCAATGTTTGATATAATTAGCAGTTCAATATACAGAATTAAACTAAACTGGTAGGAGACTGACCCTAATAATAGAGTGCTGAGTACATGCCACATACTGTTCTAAGCTCTCTGTATTTATCACCTAATCTAAACCTCATGACAATTTTATAAGGTATGGGCTGTTATCATGCCTATTTTTCAGAAAAAAAGAGAAGTGACCTCGGGCAGGTTAAGTAACTTATCCAAAATAACACAGATATTAAGAGCTTGTGATATGTTCATTATTTAAAGCTAATAGTCACATTAGAAATTTAGAGGGAGACCTTTCAGGTCAGGCCCTCTAGAGAGATGGCTGTTATGCAGAGGCCTGAAGTGAATGTGGATAGCTGTGACCTGAAACTGAGCAAAAATGATACAATTGAAGAAAATAAACAAGAATGTTTATTATACATATAGAGCACATGCCAAATGTGTATAGAGCACATACAGAGTGAATATGCCAAAAATATTTTATTCAAGTAATAAATGGGAAATATTAGGATAGAAGAGAGAGAGAGGACAGAGGGCTTAAGGAAAGATTTGCATGTCACCCTAAAAATAAGATCAGAAGAGCTTCTACTACAAATATGATCAACAAATATACTTGATTTAGTGTTTTATGACAAATATTGCTCAAATAGGAGATAGACATTCTTCCTTTCTCCCCTACCATTACTCATCCCCCAGGATTGCTCCAAGGATCCCAACAAGCTTCAAAAAGATAACAATACTATGGCAGTGAAAGCCCAAACTGGTGTCTGTATTTGTTTACCTCACTTCTTCCCTTCCATTCACTCTTCCACAGTGTGGATTCTCTGCCCTCCACATCACTGAAGCCACTCCAATCCAGTTCACCAGCAAGCTCCATCTTGCCAGATCCAGGGGTCCCCTCTTTGTCCTCAAACTTAATGTGCTCTCAGCACAGTCGATCACTCCCTCCTGGAAATAATTTCCTTTTGTGGTTTCACACTTTTCCTAACTGGTTGCTCCTTCACCAACTGACCTCAAAATGTTTATAAGCCCCAGAGTCCTCTTCCCTGTCTTATCTTGATTGATTCTCATGGTTCTATAGTTTTAAATACCATTGATATTCTAATATTTCCCAAACTGTATCTTTTGTTGACATGACATCTCCTTTTGGAAGTCAGGTAGGCTGTTCTAAAAGATTCTTTAAATTACTGACTTAGACCAAAAACTCATAATTTCCTTCCTCCACAAAAATCCATTTCTCCACTTGTCATTACCACCATCATTCACCCCAGTTGGTCAAGCCAAATCTTGAATCACCCAAGTTTCCTTTCTCTCCTTCAACCCACACGACCATTCTGACAGCTACTCCTTCCAACTCGACCTCAAAAAAATCCCAAATCTATCCATCGGCATTGTCTCCCCTGGTCCATTCCATCACACCTCTCAGCTTCAACATCCCCTAGCAGATTTCCTTGCTTCCACTCTTGCCCCTTTCTCAACTGTTTGCTAGAAGTCAGAGTGATCTTTAATCAGAAAAACCAGATAATGCTATTACCACCATTTAAAACCATCTTATAACATCCCGTTATTTTTAAAATAAAATCCAAACTCCTAAGCATCACTGAAAAGAATATCTACCTTCCTAAACTCATCTCATAAAACCCTGCCCCACCTTATGTTTCTGTCACACTAGCCTTCTCCCTATCTTCAGACCAAGTCCCTACCTCTTCTAAACTATATACTATTGCATTTTATCTTGTTACCCTGCTAATTTCATTCTCAGTACTTGTAGCAACCTTAATTATCTAATTTACATATTAGTCTCCTTGTTTATTCTTTGCCTCATTCACAAGACTATAAGGTTCATGAGGACAGAAGCCATGCCTGTGTTGCTCACTACAGTATATTTAGCATCTAGCACCAGTAGCTTATTGGCATAGTCCTCAATAAAAATTTATTAAATAATTTAAAGGGCATAGCGATTTGAACACAATAAAAATGGAGAAAATGGATCTCCTTTGCCATCTGAATCTTCCACCATACTGTCTTCTGTCAAGGTCTGAAATCTGCTGAGAACGCATGAAAGAGAAAGAATAATAGAACTCTGAACTGTTGTCAGGCAGTGGTGGTCCAAATAAAAGTTTTAATGGAGGTATTTTGGTATAAGGGAGGAGCATCGGGGAGAGTAGAAAAATGCAGAAAGATAAATACCTAAAGGCCACTGGGGCTCGAAGAAGCCAGAGGACGTAAGATGTGGAAATCAAAAAATAAAAGCTTTAGAACCACCACTCTCGGCTTTCACTTCCCAGCCCACAATAACCACCAATGTGCTCGTCAATTTATTTTCAGGGTTCTATTTCGAGGCTGAAAGAATGGAGCAAATTTTAGAGTGTTGCAGACTTTCACAGGAAAAAAAAAAAAGATTACCTAAAATATCCTCACCTTTGCCAAGAATTACTTCTAAACACAAACTTTGTCACACCTGCCCCATTTCCCCCTTTTACCTTCTTTGCTTCTACCCATTCCCTCATTGCTCCAAATACATTTGCTACCATAAGAATTAGCTAACATGTCCCAAGTAATATGAGCTCTTCCAACAGAAAGTGCTCCAGAAATAACAATAAGGTGCTAAATAGTTACAACTCGTTTCTACCAGAATTATTGTTGAAATTTTCTATTTTTAAGTTTTACCCTTATGTTTTATGGAAGATAATGCCAAAGCATTTGATATTTCACCATATGATTAGTTCTCAAGTAAGGGATGCAAAGCTAGTATTATCTGGAGGCACATTTTCTATTTTCTCTTGCAAATATGCAGCAACCTAAAAGAAGAATAAATTGTTCTTCTCTGTCCAAAGAGTCTGACAAGTTGGATTTAAACTCTGCAGTATACAGATTTTAGCTAGTAGATTTACATTTTCATTCAGATAAAATTTACTAAGTACCTATTGTGTGCCAGGTATAGTGGTAAATGCTTTCACACTCACTTCATAACCATCCTCTAAATGGGATGTTATTGCGCCATTTTGAGAGGGAAAATTTGAAGAGAAAAAAAAAAACTAGACTTGAAGTAACTTGATCATATTTATAAAGGTCATGGCCAGTAGATAGATACATAGATAGACAGACCGACAAATAGACAGAGATATACATACATGAATATAAAGACCATGGCAATTGTTGTGTGCTACACTGTGTGGAAGGCAGAACAATGGCCCACAAAAAGATTTCCACATCTTAATCCCTGGAACCTGTGAATGAGTGGTAAAAGGGACTTTTCAGATGTGACTAATTAAAGAATATTCTGGATTATTTAGGTGAACCTAATGCAATCATAAGGGGTCTTATATAAGAGGGAAGCAGGTGATTCTGTCAGAGAAGGACACATGAAGATGGAAGCAGAGATCTCAGTGATGCAATTGCTGAAAGGAGGCCACCAGCCAAGGAATGCAGGAAGCCTCTAGACCAGGGGTCCTCAAACTTTTTAAAGTGGGGGCCAGATAACGGTCCCTCAGAGAGCTGGAGGGCCGGACTATATGAACTACTAATTCCTACTGTAACACCTCGGCTGCGCTCACTGCCCAAAAAACCTGGCGGGCCGGATCAGACTCCTCTGCGGGCCGCATGTGGCCCGCGGGCCGTAGTTTGAAGACCCCTGCAGGGCAAGGAAACAGATTCTTCCCTAGAGCCTCCATAAGAAAGCAGCCCTGCCAACACCTTAATTTTACCCACTGAGACACATATTTGACTTCTGACATCCATTACTATAATAAATATGTGGTTGAAACCACCCAGTTTGTGGGAATTTGTTACAGAACCAATATGAAACATACACTGTGCACCCTTTAAACATCTATATATGTTCTTATGTTTAACCATGGGACTTGTAGGTTTCATGGATCCTGTTCACTTCCACATTCTCTGTATCTGTCACAGCACCATATACCCATTGTTCATACTGATGGTGGTTATCGATGATAATTCAAATCCTATAGGAAACACAGCAGTAATCCAAACCATATCTGACATCATTCCTTTTCATGGTAAGGGAAGGAAATTATTATGATTTAAATCAAATTTGTTGTTTTTTTAATCAGCTATGTAAATATTTCTACTGCTTTTTACCAAAATTGGAGTTACATAACATCATCTTTTAAAAAGTCAGATGATTTAGCTGGAATTACAAATTGATAAGCTGTAGAATGTTAACAGCCTTCTCAGAAGCTTCTCCAGTTCCATCCTTGGGGTAAACTAAATCATCAGAAACCAACATGCTTGGCCTACCTTCCCGTCACTCTAGAACTATATCTACAGAACAATATTTTAACACTAAGCAGTGACCTCCACTAAGGCCAAGGAAAAGACAAATCAAGAAATTTTAGTGGGTTGTTTTTTGTTTTTGTTTTTTAGAAAACATTTAAACAAGTTTTTCTGACATTACCAAAAACATCTTAACACAAAGAACCCAGTGATAAATTTCTCCCGTGTCCTCATAAAGATATTGATAGTTCCTCTGGAGACACTGAATTGGTTCTAACTAGAGAAAATGTGAGTTAAAAGCCTATTCAGTTTCTCTCTTTTTCCCCCTGACCACGAGGAGGCACAGAACTAAATACGGTATCTGAAATCTATAGCTTCTTATAGCAAGGAGTTCTTTTTGTTTTGTTTCATTTTCTTTTTTCTTTTTTGTTTGTTTGTTTTATTTTGTTGCTATATTTTGTTAATCCTCACCTGAGGATATTTTCCATTGATTTTTTAGAGAGAGTGGAAGGGAGATGGGGAGACAAAAACATCAATGTCAGAGAGACACATAGAGTGGTTGCCTCCTACATGCTCCCCGACCAGGACTGGGGAACCTGCAATCAAGGTACATGCCCTTGACCAGAACTGAACCCAGGACCCTTCAGTTCAAGGGCTGATGCTCTATCTACTGAGCCAAACTGGCTAGGGCAGTGGTCGGCAAACTCATTAGTCAACAGAGCCAAATATCAACAATACAATGATTGAAATTTCTTTTGAGAGCCAAATTTTTTAAACTTAAACTTCTTCTAACGCCACTTCTTCAAAATAGACTCGCCCAGGCTGTGGTATTTTGTGAAAGAGCCACACTCAAGGGGCCAAAAAGCCGCATATGGCTCGTGAGACACAGTTTGCCAACCATGGGGGTATAACACGGAGTTCTTGCTAGAGTTTTTCTCCTTTTCTTGAAAATTCATTTATTTTTATCTTGTGATCATATTGTAGTTTTATATTCCTCAGCCTGCTTCAAACCATTTCTGAAGGTTAGAAGAATATGAATGAATCAATAAATAATATATTGAACCACATTCTAACTTTAATATTTATTACTGTCTTGTACAGTAACACATCCAGTTCTTTGAGAGCCATGTTGCTCATATGCCATGAAATGATAAACTAGCAAACCACCAGACACTGCTGGCTGAAAGGGTGCAGAGGAGGAAAATTTAACAAGCTCTTGTGGATAAGCACAGAGAAAATGACTTCTACATAGTAGGAAAGACTTTTTCAGGTAACACTCAATCTAGATGTTGTCCATTTTCTGCTGAAAACCAGGATGGGCTAAAAAAATATATTAATGAAGAATCATGATGCTCTAAAAAGGACAAATGGTTTGAACAGAGAAAATTTAGAACTCTGTACTTTGATGTTTGGATTTTAGACAATCCAGCCAGAGGCTGAAATGTCTGTAGAGTTAATAGAAGGCCTGGTTTAAGGCGTTGACCAGTCTGTCATGCCTTTAGACAACAATACACAGTGAGGGCTAGTAATTAACCAGTTCTATAAAAGAAGACAACCCACCAGTAAGGAATAAGCAAGACATTTCAATTGTCCATTCCTACGCAAGGCCCTCACTAACTCCTGAGACAAGTGGGACTGGGAGGATAACCTCAGAATGAAGCCATACTAACAGATGTTCTTGTAGCCCAACTCATTTCAGTCTAAAAAAAAAACATTTATGTGGTACCTCTTTGGTACTAAATACTGCACTAGGCAGCTGGAAGTAAAAAAGATGAATAATATATGTCTGGGCCAAAAAAGAGAGCTCCCATTTTAGTGAGGAAGACAAACATATGAACAAATAATTATAAGGTTACATGAGAGTTACAACTAGAATAGAATGTATGAAATAAGAGGCCAAACACACAAAGGAATTTGAGGAAGAGATAAAATAGAACATTGTTTGCTTTGGTCAGGTGGCTTAGTTGGTTGGAGTGTTGTCCAGTACACTAAAAGATTGCGGGTTCGATTTCCAGTCAGGATACATACCTGGTTTTCAGGTTCGATCACCAGTTGGGGCATGTACCAGAGGCAACCTGTTGATGTTCTCTCACACATTCTCTTTCTCTCTCTCTCTCTCTCTCTCTCTCTCTCTCTCTCTCTCTCTCTCTCTCTCAAAATCAATGGAAGCATATATGCAGGTGAAGATTAAAAAACAAAAAGACAAAAATAGAACACGGTTTATGAAGAAGTTGGCTTCATTTTCGAGGCAGTGAAGGGACAGAAGAAAACTCCAGGCAGAGGAAAAAATATAGGAAAAGTCATGGAAACATAAAATCGTATGTCTGATTCAGAAAAATATGCAAAAATAAAGGTAGGCGTTGGTTGGTAGTGGGTAGAAGTTAGGACATATTAAAGGTTTATGAGGAGGGAAGTTTTATATTACTCAGCCTGACCATATTTTTACTCTTACTCAGACATGACCAGATTTTTACTTTTTAAAAGTTTCCTCTGGAGCAGTAGCTGACTGGGTTGTTTCAGACCAACAGTCCTGCTGAGAACAATTAGAAAAGCTGGGGGCTAAAAATATTTTTTGTAAAAAAAACTTAGCTTGAATGAATCAAAGAACTACCAAGGCAGTGAGAATTTGCAGAGTCAAAATCCAGAAAAAAGATGGAAGAGACAGACATTTGGGAATACTTTCATCATTAAGGCAATTGCCAATTATAAAAGCGAAAGCAGCAGCTGAGAGGCTGAAAAGCTAAGCATAACAGAGCATAAGTGGACAAAGATTGGAGTTCAGACTGCCCAGGAAACGGGGCTCTGGTAAATATCTCAAGCTGTCAGTCAGAACTCACACTCTAGGAGGAAGGGTGAACCAGAAATAATACATCTCTCAAAAGGATTCAAGCATAGCTTTAAGCCATCTCCATTCCTGATTGGGAAAGGGGAATCGTCCTCAAATCCAGTTACCTAACAAATGTAAAAATAAATCCTCTCTGGAGAAAATTTGAATTATGCAGAGCCTCAAAACGTCTATAACATTTTTAGTGCAAATGTCTGGTACTAAATCAGAAGTAATCAGACATTTGAGATAAGATGTAACTAAAAACCATTTTTAAAAAGACAATAGTAAAAGACCAAAGGAAATCCAGAGAATGGAGTTATAAGACACGGATTTTTAAATGGTCCAGATAAGGTTTTCAAAAAATTAAATTACAAGGGGAGAATTTGGACAGAGATCTAGAAACTAGGGGGGGGGGGGGGTGGGGCGGGGGCGCGAGGTACTACATTATGCATAGGTTGGACTACATTGCAAATCAGAGCTTCTACACCATTAAAAAAGTAAAAAGAAATCCACACACCAGGAGAAAATATTTTTCAACACATATAAATGGTAGAGGATTTTTAAAAGAAGATGAAACAGAAGGGAGAATGTTAGGTGGGGGAGAGAGAAAGAGAGAAAGAAATTTGTAGACAAATTTGTAGACAAAAGATCATACAATGGAAAATGCATCAAAAGATTTGAATAAGTATTTCCAAAAGGTGAATATCCAAATAAATAAATAAACTTAAAAATGTTCTCAATGTCACCAGAAAAATACAAATTAAAACCATCATGAGATACAATTATATACCTAATAAAAGGGCCAGAATTTAAAAGACTACCAACATCAAGTATTGGCAAGGATGTAAAGAACTGTAACTCCCATACACTGCTGTTGGGAATGTAAATTGGTACAACCACTTTGGAAAGCTGTTTGACATCTACAGTTACTGAACATAACCCAGAACTCGCTCTTAGGTACATACATAACCAACAGAAGTGAGCAAATGTATGCACCAAAGGACATTTTAAGAATATTTACAGCAACACTGTATTAGTAATTCAAGTATTTATCAGTGTTAGAGGGTAAATTGTGGTGCACTCATGCAGTAGAATACTATACAGAAATAGGAAATTAATGAACCTACCATGACATGGATGAATCTCATAAACATAATGTTGACTGGAAGAAACCAGACACATATGAATATGTATGGTTTGATTCCATTTATTTAAAGTTTAAAAACTGGATAAAACAAATCTATTATTTAAAAACTAGATGTCCCTTGCAGGAAGATTCCTGCAATAGGACTTCCTGCTGGGGTCACTGCCCTGCCTGCTTCCCTTCCTTCTCCCCAGCCCTGCCTTCCCTGGATATGCAAATTAACCACCATCTTGGTTGGGTTAATTTGCATACTCACCCTGATTGGCTGGTGGGTGGGGTTTGTAGGCATAGGGAAAGTGCAATCAATTTGCATGTTTCTCTCTTATTAGGTAGGATTCAGGATATTGGCTACCTTGACAAGAGGAGAAAGTGACTGGGAGTTCATTTGAGGGACCCTTGTAGGGTGTTAGTAACGTCTATTTCTTGATCTAGGTGGTGATGACACATGTCTGTTTACTCTGAAAATTCATCAAGCTGCATACTTACAATTTGTGCACTTTGTAAAATGTTATATTTTAATATAAAAAGTTAATTTTTAAAAACGACATTTACAAGCACAGTAGCAATAAGATCAAAATAATCAACAAGTTTAGAAAATTTTTGGCATTTAAAAAAGTATAAGATGTGTCAATATTAGCATTTAATGCATAAATAAATCACTGCTTTTATGCAATTTTGATTTCTTTATTGATTTATGAATTTAATTTCACTCCAAGTACTAAAGCAATTTGAAGATCGCTTAGTGTTCTCAAATTTGCATCCAGGATGTTGATCGTGAGAGCATATTAAAAACCCACAAATAGTAGATCTGTCTAAACTTGTTGGAATTCTGAGTTTAAAGCAATTTTCTCAGAAGCCAAGCTTAAAATATTTAAGAAAGCTATTTCAACAACTCTGAGTTTGAAATTCAGATTAGGAGTGTTGAAGCACAAAATTAAAAAGTAAATAATAAATCTTTGAGACTTCTGATTCAAGATAAGTGAGTGAATACATTTACTTCTCCTTACAAAAACCAATGAAGTAGAAACACAAAAATAATCATCCCACAGTCTATCAGGAGTCTGTGACGGGTGTCAGCAATAGACCAGAAGAGAAAGAAACATGTGGTAGCTATAAATTCAGTTGGATGAAACTGACATTGACACCCATAAGAGCGGGAAAATACAGGAAATCCTAAACTTTTACAGTACAGGCAAAAGCAAAAACCTTTCTGCTCTACCCAGTTTGGCTCAGTGGATAGAGTGCCTGCCTGTAGCCTGGAGGGTCCAGGGTTCAATTCCGGTCAAGGGAACGTACCTCGGTTGCAGGCTCCGGGCCCTGGTGGTGGTGGTGGTGGGCGGGGGGGGGGGGGGGGGCATACAGGAAGCAACCAATTGATGTGTCTCTCTCACATTGGTGTTTCTTCTCTCTGTCTCTCCCTCTTCCTTATAATCTCTAAAATTCAATGGAAAAAATATCCTGGGGTTAGGATTAAAAAAAAAAAGCAAAGACCTTTCAAGGAGACTTTACCCAGTAAAATCGTGCTATAATGACAAATTCAGAGACAATGAGGCTGAGAGAAGTAGGCAGTGGTCAAGTATTCAGCTAAGGACTTTGGTTGGGGGATGATTGAGTTGACTATATTCCTCTGTGGCATGCTGTCATTAGTCTATGCAAGGTCCACATCTTGTATTTTATTTGTTATTTATTCTTTAGTCTCAGTCCCCACTCTCATTTGCATGCCCTCCTTATTTTTCCCCCACTCAACACAGTGTTTTTAAGATAGCCATGTGACTATGTACAAGTGGTCAAATGCTTCCATTATGGCACAGTATTCCAAGAGTTGAACCCTTGATTCTTTTAACTCATTTCTCCAGTAATGCACATCTGGATTACTTTTCTATTTCCCCTACAAATAAATGCAGTGATGAGCCTCTTCGAATGTGGCCACATTACAGAGCTCTCTGAGAATTATCTGAGATATATAACCAAAAGTGAAATTTCTGGGTTATAATATATATAAATTTTTAATTTGGGTGAAAACTACCACACTGCTCTAAAATGGTGGCAACAGTCTATAGCCCATACTCCCCCCAGTGCTCTATAATGGTTCCTATTTCCACACAGACTTAGTGTAATCCTCCTTTCTCATGTTTGCCAATCCTGATAGGTGCAAAATAATATCCCTTGTTTTAATTGGCATTTCTCTAATTACTAATTACTAATGATTGAGAATCTATATATATAAAAGCCTAATCTGCAGAGTGTCCCCTCGAGAGTTTGACTGTCCGGGAGTTCAATCACTCACTATGATGTGTGCTGACCACCAGAAGATGGCACAGAACGAAGGAAGGCCCCAGCCTGCAGTGGGCAGCTGGGGAAAGGAGGACCCAGCCAGCAGCCAGCAGCCAGCAGCCACTAGGGACCTACCCGTGCACGAATTTCATGTGCTGGGCCTCTAGTATCTTCATATACTTAATATAGTCATTTAATTTCCTCTTTTCCTTTTTTTCCTCTGTAAATTGCTACTACTTTTGCTTACTTTGCTACTATTGTATCATTTTCCAATTTGCAGTATTTTCTTCTTAATTTGACACGGCAAATATTTTCTCCCAGCCTATCAGATACCTGTTTACTTTGTCAATATTTACTTCACTGGACAGAAATCTTTAATTTTTATATAATTAAATTCAATAGCTTTATCTTTTGCATTTAGTTATTTCATGTATTTAGAGTTCACTTTTGAACATGGTATTAAGTAAAGTCCCAGTTTCCCTTTTCTCCATATAATGAGCTGTTTTTCCCAATACCATCTGCTAAACATCCCATTCTTTTCCCATTGATTTCCAGTGCCACGTTCATCATATGTTAAATTTCCATCTAACGTCTGTCTCTGAGTTCTCTGTTGCCTTCCATTGATCTATTTGTTCTTACACCAGTACCATATATATTTTTCTTGCTATGGCTTTGTAGTATATCTTAATATCTGAATGGGTAACTCTCCTCTTTATTCTTCTTTTTCAAAATTGGTTAAGGTATTTGCAGAACTTTATTCTATATTAATTTTAGAGTGAAGTTATTATCTCAAAAAAAATCCATATTTATTCTGGATTTGGGTTACATTGTATAATTAATATAAGCTGTTAATTCACATCAATTACATAATTGATTTTAATGATTTAGAGGTGATAGACATTTTAATAAAATTTGGTCATTCCATCTAAGAGCAAGAAAAATCTCCCCATTTATTCTGATCTTCTTTTCTGTTCTTTAATAGAGTTTAAGTTTTTTTTTTTCCATACATGTGTTATATATTTATTATGTTAATTCCTAGATACATTTGAGTATGGATCAGCAATTTTTTTTCTGTAAAGAGCCAGATAGTAGCCCTAACTGGTTTGGCTCAGTGGATAGAGTGTTGGCCTACGGACTGAAAGGTCCCAGGTTTCAATTCCGGTCAAGGGCATGTACCTTGGTTGTGGACACATCCCCAATGGGAGGTGTGCAGGAGGCAGCTGATCGACGTTTCTCTCTCATTGATGTTTCTAACTCTCTAGTCTTCTCCCTTCCTCTCTGTAAAAAATCAATAAAATATTTTTTAAGCCAAATAGTAAATATTTTAGGCTTTGTGGGACAGACAGTCTCGGTTAAAACTATTCAACTCTGCATTGTTGCATGAAAGCAGCCACAGACAATATTTCACAGGTTTGTCTAGTACTCCAATAAAATTTTGTTTACATAAATAGATGGGTCGCTGAATTAGTCCATAGGACATAATTTGTCAACCCCAACTTTATGGGGTTTTTTGGTTTGTTGGTAGGCTTGTTGTATGTGTTTGGGATTTTATTTTTGAGTTTTGTTTTATTTTTGCTACTATAACTGGTTTCTTTTAAAAAATCATTTCTAGACAGTTATTGCTAGTAGAGAGAAATGCTATTGATTTGATGTTTGGCAAGCTTGTCTCTTGATTATGTTGGTTTTTCTACAGGATATCATAGTTTTATTGCTTCTCTTCCTTTCAATTTTTATAAACTTATTTTGTTTTGTTCTTTCTTATAACTTCACATGTTCAATAGTACCTGTGATGGAGGCATCCTTGCCTTGTTCATATCTTAAACGTTTCTCCAAGATTTCTCAATTAAATATGTTTTTTGATTTAGGGATTTGTTATATAACTTGTACCATAATAAAGAATGTTATTTTTATTCTTATTTTGTGAGAATATATATTGTAAAACTATTTTGAATTATCTAATGTGTCTTCTGTATCAATTTCCTCAATCAGGATTTTGGCATCTACAATCATAAGTGAGTTAGACCCATAAATATTTTTCTGTATTATTCATGTTTGGTTTTGGAAACCAGAGTTCATTAGCCTCATAATATGAATGACTTATTTTCTATCTTCAAGAACAATATATCTAAAGATAAAAATTAGCCAAGACCGGTTTGGCTCAATGGATAGAGCATCGGCTTGGGGACTCAAGGGACCCGGGTTCGATTCTGGTCAAGGGCATATACCTTGGTTGCGGGCATATCCCCAGTAGGGGGTGTGCAAGAGGCAGCTGATCGATGACTCTCTCTCATCGATGTTTCTAACTCTCTATCTCTCTCCCTTCCTCTCTGTACAAAATCAATAAAATATATAGAAAAAAATAAAAATAAAGATAAAAATTAACTATTCCTGACTGGCCAGCACGGCTCAATGGTTGAGCATCAAGCTATGAACCAAGAGGTCATAGGTGGACTCAATCCCCAGTGTGGGGCCTGCAGAAGGCTATTGATCAATGATTCCCTCTCATCATTGATGTTTCTATCTATCTCCCTCTCCTCCATACTCTCCGAAATCAATAAAAATATATTTTTACCAAAAAAAAAATTATTCCTTTAGGATTTAGTACAAGTTACCTATGCAAATATATGGTCTTAGAAAGGAATGAGGGTTTTTAATTGCCATTACACCACACACAAAAATGAAATCAAAATGGATAAAGGACTTAAACTTAAGGCTGGAAACCATAAAAATATTAGAGGAATCCATAGGCAGCAAAATATCAGATATATGCCAAAGCATTATCTTCACTGATACAGCTCCCAGGGCAATGAAAACTAAAGACAAAATAAACAAATGAGACTACATCAAAATGAAAGGCTTCTGCACAGCAAAAGAAACCATGAACAAAACAAGAAAGCCTATTGCATGGGAGAACACATTTGCCAATGTTATCTCAGATAAGGGTTTAATCTTAAAAATTTATAGGGAACTCATACAATTTAATAAAAGGAAGATAAAATCCAATCAAAAAATAGGTAAAGGATCTACATAGACACTTTTTAAAAAAATATATTTTATTGATTTTTTTTCAGAGAGGAAGGGAGAGAGATAGAGATCTAGAAACGTCAATGAGAGAGAAACATCGACCAGCCGCCTCCTGCACACTCCCCATCGGGGATGTGCCTGAAACCAATGTACATGCCCTTGACCGGAATCGAACCCGGGACCCTTCAGTCCGCAGACTGATGTTCTACCACTGAGCCAAACTGGTTTCGGCTACATAGACACTTTTTGAAACAGGACATACAGAAAGCCAAGAGACATATGAAAACATGCTCAAAAGTCACTAATCATCTGAGAGATGCAAATCAAAACAACAATAAGGTACCATCTCACACCTGTCAGAATGGCTATCATCAACACATTAAGAAATCACAAGTGCTGGTGAGGATGTGGAGATAAAGGGACCCTCGTGCACTGCTGGTAGGGTGCAACCACTGTATGGAAACAGTATGGTGTCTCCTCAAAGAACTAAAAATGGAACTCCCATTTGACCCAGTGATCCCACATCTAAGAATATATCCCAAAAAAACTAGAAACATCAATCAGAAAAGATATATGCACCCCATGTTCATAGCAGCACAATGTACCATAATACTAAGATTTAGAAACAGACTAAGTACCCATCAGCATATGAGTGGATTAAAAAACTGTGGTACATCTACACAATGGAATATTAAATACTATGCTGCAGTAAAAAAGGAGTTCTTACCATTTGCAACAACATAGATGGACCTGGAGAGCATCATGCTAAGCCAAATAAGCCATTCAGAAAAAGATAAATATCATTGATTTCATTCATTTGTGGAATATAATGAACAACATAAACTGATGGGAGAGAGAAGATGGCGGCTTGTCCCTGTTTCGCCACAGTTCCCAGCTTGTGAACCTGATCTCCTTACGCTGGTAAGACTGGAACAGGAGGCCTGGAAAAACCACCGCAGAGACCATCGAGCAGCTGAGTCACCCCAACTGGCGCAAACGCGTGGATTCAAAGAAGTTCTTCAATCACCCACGGAAAGGTCAGAGTTTGCGGGGATAGCATGAGCGATCCAGGCCCTGCTGCGCCTGCAGCAACTGCAGCCACCGTGCCCCTCGCCGAGCTGTGCCCAAAGAAGGCTTGGCTGCAGTGAATATCCTGCCTGGGGAGACCCAGTGCTGGGTCTGGGTCTGGGTCTGGCGTAATCTTCCCCAGAAGCGGGACTCTTTTTAAAACGCCAAGGGACACGGAACAGATTGTTAAGAATCGGGGCAGTCCGACCTGAGCGGACAGGCGGATTCCACAGAAAGGTTGGATTTTGCAGGGAAAGCGTGGGGTGTCTGTGTCGCGAAAACGAAAGTGAAAGCAGCCACAACAGGGGCAGCCACTGGGGCAGCAGAGGGGGGAAAAAAGAAAAAAAAAAAAAAGCGCGCACTAGGACCCTGGAAATCTGCGTCCACAGAAGCCCCCCACTGTTGGGGCTGGCGTGATTCGAGAGAGTAGATGGGGGTTCCCAAGGTTGCTACTAGTGGGGTTCTCTAGGGAGCAACCCATTCTGATCCGACATGGAGGGAGAACATAGGAGCTGGAAAGCAGTCTGTTTGTAAGTGCGCGCAGACTCGCCCATCAGGCGCCTGGGCTGGTTCCCAAAAACACTTTGCTTCTGATTACAAAGGAGAGATCACCCAGATTGGCTGACCCTAAGAGACAGCAGGGGGAATCTGCTTTTCTGGAAACTGAGAAGCAGAGCAGGGTGAAATCACCCAGGATTCAGATCCGAGGCAAAAATAAATAAATAAATACATAAAAATAAACAAATAAAATAAAAAAACTGGTATTGAGGGCCACAGAAAAAGAAGGCTAAAGCAACCAAAAAGACGGGACATCAATCCACATACACTGCCACCTAGGGTCTGGAGTACAATCTGACTGTGTTTATTATTAGTTTTATTTGATCAAAAACCAAGAAACTAAGGAATCGCCACTGAGGTGCAGCAGAACGCAGGGAACTGCAATATGGGCTGGACTAAGAAACAGGCGTGTCAAATAGAATAACGGAAGTGAATGGCCTTCACAACTGGACATTTTTTTTATTTTTTTTTTTGCTATTTTTTTTCTTCATTTTTTGCATCTTTTACTTAAGAAACAATTTTTTTCCTTTTTTCCTCACTAGATTTTAACTTTTTAATTATTACATTTTTAGGTTCAATAAGCATTTTTAACACTGCTATTTTAATTTTTTTTAAGTGCCATTTTATTTTCTTTTTATTTTCCAATTGGAATTAGCGTTCTTCATTTTATTTTCATTTCTCCTTTAACATTGTTGAACCCTAACTCAACACAACCTTTACACTAGGGGTGTCGAACTCAATCAGAGAAAGGGCCAAAATCTAAAATCCAGCCTAAATCGCGGGCCGAATGGTTTACTGAACAGTCATAAACTGACAATGTCATAAACTGACAGCGGAGTGCAGTGATGACAGCGCGGTGCGGGCCACATTGCAAGGCCTGGCGGGCTGGATTTGGCCCGCTGGCCTTGTGTTTGACACATGTGCTTTACACCATCATTTTCTTTCTACCCCTCCCCCTTTTTGCTATCCTGTTTATCTTAACCCTTTCCAGCTTTAGATTTCTTTACTCTCTCTGTATCCCCCCTGATAAAATTTCTACCCTACTTATATATCTTATCTCCCATCCCTAGTGTCAAGTGCATACACACCCCTCTCTGAGCTATATTAACTAGAAAAAAAAAATTGTTTTCCTCACAGTTCTTTCGATGCTGCTTGGGGGAATGATGATTATATTATATTTTTATGCTTTTTAAGTGAGAATATTTTGCTTAATCTTTTGTTGCTGCTGTTGCTCAGTATTTTCTTATTTGATTGCTTTTTGTTAGTTGTTATTTTATTACTTCTGTTTTCCCTTACTGTGTTGGAAATTAGGGGATGTTGTAGATTGTATTATTCTCGAGGTACTGCTGACACCATTTTTTGGGGGTTAGTGGTTGTTCAATTGAAATTCTCTCCCCATATATATAGTTTGTTCCCCTTCTCTCTCTCTCTCTCTCTCTCTCTCTCTCTCTCTCTCTCTCTCTCTCTCTCTCTCTCTCTCTCTCTCTCTCTCTCTCTCTCTCTCTCTCCTCCCTGTTTCCCAAATTCATTTTGACACTCTTTTTCCTATCTTTTTCTTTTGCTCCCTCCCTCCTCTCTTTTTACTCTTCCTCTTTCTCCCCTATCCCCTAATTTGCCTTTACCTAGTGGTTACCTTTATTGGAAGTTATTAATATTGCAAACACATTTCTGTTCTGTGCCATGTGTATTGTACCTGGTTGTGTTGTATTTTGTGCCTTTAAATCAACGCAGGAGAGATAAATCAACACAGGAGAGAGACATCCTGAAGAGAGACCATGGGGAGACAAAGAAACAGCCCACAAACGAAAGAAAAGCAGGCATCACCAGAAAAGGAAGTAAACGAGTTAGAGGCAAGCAACCTACCAGAGCAAGAATTCAGAGTAACGATCTTAAGATGACTAAAAAGCATGGAAGACAAATTTGACAATATGAGTAAGACCCAAGAGGAAATGAAAAAAAACCCAAGGGGAAATGAAGATGACTCAAGATGAAATGAAAAATGACATCGCTACTATGAAGAACTCAATAGAAAGCATCAAGAGCAGACTAGAAGAAGCAGAGGATCGCATCAGTGAGCTAGAAGACAAGATGGAAAAAAATACCCAATTAGAGCAGCTTCTAGAAAAAAAAATTAAAAAGCAGGAGGAGAGCCTACGGGAGCTTTGGGACAATGCAAAACAAAACAATATTCGAATAATAGGGGTTCCGGAAGGAAAGAAAACCGAGGTAGACATGGAAAATGTATTTTAAGAAATAATGACAGAAAACTTTCCTGAGATAGAGAAGAAAAAACCCACACAAATCCAAGATGCTCGCAGAGTCCCAAGCAAAATGGATCCCAGAAGACCAACGCCAAGACATATTATAATTAAATTGGCAAACACCAATGACAAAGTAAGAATCTTAAAAGCAGCCAGAGAGAGACAGAAAGTTACATATAAAGGAACCCCCATCAGACTAACAACTGATTTCTCAACAGAAACTTATCAGGCCAGAAGGGAATGGGATGAAATATACAAAGTCATGCAAAGAAAGGGTCTGAATCCAAGAATACTGTACCCAGCAAGACTATCAATCAAAATTGAAGGGGAAATCAGGAGCTTCACAGACAAAAAAAAGACTAAAGGAATTTATCTCCACCAAACCAGCAATGCAAGAAATGCTAAAGGGTCTACTGTAAAAATAAAGAAATAGGAAGCGAAGAAGGAACACAGGGGTATAGAATAAAGATGGCATCAAATGAGTACCTATCATTAATAACATTAAATGTAAATGGTTTAAATGCTCCAATCAAAAGACATAGGGTAACAGATTGGATAAGAAAACAAGACCCATACATCTGTTGTCTACAAGAAACCCACCTCAGAAAAAGAGATGCACACAGACTGAGGGTGAAGGGATGGAAAAAGGTTTTCCAGGCAAATGGAAATGAAAAGAAAGCTGGGGTAGCAATACTTATATCTGACAAATTAGATCTCAGAGTGAAGGACGTAACAAGAGATAATGAAGGCCACTTCATAATACTAAAGGGAGCAATCAAACAAGAAGAAATAACCCTGGTAAATATATATGCACCCAATACGGGAGCACCCAAATACATTAAAAAAACTGCTGGAGGACATTAAGGGAGAGATTAATAGCAATACAATCATAGTAGGAGATTTTAATACCCCACTGTCACCCTTCGACAAATCATCTAAACAAAAAATCAGCAAAGAAATATCAATCTTAAATGACTCACTAGACAGGATGGAATTAATTAACATCTTCAGAACATTCCACCCCAAAGCCACAGAATATACATTCTTCTCAAATGCACATGGGACATTCTGAAAGATAGACCACATTTTGGGACATAGGCAAAGTCTCTTCAAATTCAAGAAGATAGAAATCATATCAAGCATCTTCTCAGACCATAATAGCATAAAACTGGAAATTAACTACAATAAAAATAATCCAAAGAAATCAAACACATGGAGACTAGACAGCATGCTATTAAACAAGGACTGGGTTACCAGAGAAATCAAGGAAGAAATTAAAAACATCCTGGAAACAAATGACAATGAAAACACAACAATCCAAAATCTATGGGGCACAGCAAAATCAGTTTTGAGAGGGAAGTTCATATCCTTACAAGCCTATTGCAAAAAACTAGAAAAAAGTGTAACAAATGACCTAACTCTACAACTCAAAGAGTTAGAAAAAGAGCAACAAGAAAAGCCCAGTGTAAGTAGAAGGAAGGAAATAACAAAAATCAGAGCACAGATAAACGACATAGAGAACAAAGAAACAATACATAAGATCAACAAAACCAAGAGCTGGTTCTTTGAAAGGATAAACAAGATAGATGGACCTCTAGCCAGACTAACCAAGAAACAAAGAGAGAGGACCCAAATAAACAAAATCAGAAATGAAAGAGGTGAAATAACAACAGACCCCACCGAAATACAACGGATTGTTACAAAATACTATGAACAACTCTACTCCAACAAACTGAACAACCTGGAGGAAATGGACATATTCCTAGAAAAATATAATCTTCCAAAACTCAATCAGGAAGAATCTAAAATCTCAATAAACCAGTGACTTGGGAAGAAATTGAAACAGTCATCAAAAAGCTTCCAGCAAACAAAACCCCAGGGCCAGATGGCTTTACAGGAGAGTTTTACCAAACATTCAAGGAAGAACTAAAAACTATCCTCCTCAGACTATTCCAAAAAATCCAAGAGGAAGGAACACTTCCAAACTCCTTCTATGAAGCCAGCATCACCCTAATACCAAAACCAGATAAAGACAACTCAATGAAAGAGAATTACAGGCCAATATCCCTCATGAACATAGATGCCAAAATCCACAACAAAATTCTAGCAAATCGACTCCAGAAGAACATCACAAAGATCATACACCACGACCAAGTAGGATTTATTCCAGGAATGCAAGGATGGTACAATATCCGCAAATCAATAAACGTGATACATCACATAAACAAATTGAAAGATAAAAATCATATAGTCATATCAATTGATGCAGAAAAAGCATTCGATAAAATCCAACACCCTTTTCTGATAAAAACTCTTAACAAGGTGGGAGTACAAGGATCATACCTCAACATAATAAAAGCTATATATGATAAACCCACAGCCAACATTATACTCAATGGGCAAAAACTAAAACCATTCCCTCTAAGAACAGGAACAAGACAGGGATGCCCACTCTCGCCACTCCTCTTTGACATAGTACTGGAAGTACTAGCCATTGCAGTTAGACAAGAGGAGGAAATAAAAGGCATCCAAATTGGAAAAGAAGAAGTAAAGTTATCCTTATTTGCAGATGACATGATATTGTACATAAAAAACCCAAAAGAATCCATTAAAAAACTAATTAACTTAATAAATGAATTTGGCAATGTAGCAGGATACAAAATTAATGCCAAGAAATCCATGGCATTTCTATACACAAACAGTGAGTTTATAGAAACAGAGACTAAAAAAGCAATTCCATTTACCATCGCACCAAAAAAATTAAGATACCTAGGAATAAATTTAACTAAGGAAGTAAAGGACCTATATGCGGAAAACTACACAACACTGAAAAAAGAGATAGAGGAAGATGTAAGGAGATGGAAGAACATACCATGTTCATGGATTGGTAGGATCAACATCATCAAAATGTCCATACTTCCTAAAGCAATCTATAGGTTCAATGCACTCCCCATTAAAATACCAACGACATATTTCACCGACCTAGAAAGAACTCTCCAAAAGTTCATTTGGAACAATAAAAGACCCCGAATAGCCACAGCAATCCTGAGAAAGAAGAGTAAAGTAGGAGGGATCTCAATACCAGACTTCAAACTATATTACAAAGCCACTGTTCTCAAAACAGCCTGGTACTGGCACAAGAACAGACATATAGATCAATGGAATCGAATCGAGAACCCAGATATCAACCCAAATCTCTATGCTCAGTTAATATTTGACAAAGGAGGCACGAATATACAATGGAGTCAAGACAGTTTCTTCAATAAATGGTGTTGGAAAATTGGACAGACACATGCAAAAGAATGAAACTAGATCACCAACTTACACCATTCACAAAAATAAACTCAAAATGGATACAGGACTTAAACATGAGACGGGAAACCATAAAAATACTAGAAGCATCCACAGGCAGCAAAATCTCAGACGTATGCCAAAAGAACTTCTTCACTGATACTACCCCTAGGGCAATGGAAGCTAAAGAGAAAATAAACAAATGGGACTACATCAAAATAAAAAGCTTTTTTACAGCAAAAGAAACCATCAACAAAACAACAAGAAAGCCCACTTTGTGGGAGAACATATTTGCAAATGATACCACTGATAAAGGTTTAATCTCCAACATCTACAAACAGCTTATACAACTAAATAAAAGGAAGATGAATAATCCAATTAAAAAATAGGCAATGGACCTAAATAGAACATTTTCAAAAGAAGACAGAAGGAAGGCCAAAAGGCACATGAAAACATGCTCAAAGTCACTAATTGTCCGAGAGATGCAAATCAAAACAACAATGTGGTACCATCTCACACCTGTCAGAATGGCCAACATCAACAAATCAACAAACGACAAGTGTTGGCAAGGTTGCGGAGAAAAAGGAACCCTCGTGCACTGCTGGTGGGAATGCAGACTGGTGCAACCACTGTGGAGAACAGTGTGGAGTTTCCTCAAAAAACTGAAAATGGAACTCCCATTTGACCCAGTAATCCCACTTCTAGGAATATATCCCAAGAAACTAGAAACACCAATCAGAAAGGATATATGCACCCCTGTGTTCATAGCAGCACAATCTACAATAGCCAGAATTTGGAAACAGCTTATGTGTCCGTCAGCAGATGATTGGATCCAAAAACTATGGTACATCTACACAATGGAATACTATGCTGCCATAAAAAAGAAGGAATTCTCATCATTTGCAGCAACCTGGATGGAATTGGAGAACATCATGCTGAGTGAAATAAGCCAATCAATGAAAGAGAAACACCACATGACCTCACTCATTTGTGGATAATAAAGAACATTATAAACTGATGAACCAAAAAATAGATATAGAGACAGTAAAGCAACAAGTAGACTGTCAAATTACAGCGGGGAGGGGAGGAAGATCTGGAAGAGATAATAGATCAACCGAAGGACTTTTATACATGCATATAAGTGCAACCAATGGACACAAAACTCTGGGGAGGGAGGGGATGGGTGGGAGGGAGGGAGGGGGGCAAAAAAAATCAATAAAATATATTTAAAAAAATAAATAAATATAAGCAAATATGAAGAAGCAAAAATATATATATATATATTTTTTAAAAAAAGGACTTTATACATGCATATAAGCCTAACCAATGGACACAGACACCAGGGGGGTGAGGGCATGAGTGGAGGGGTGGGGGAGTCAATAGAGGGTTATGGACATATATGTAATATCTTAATCAATAAAGGAAAAATATGAAATAAAATAAATAAATAAACTGATGAACAAAAACAGATCCAGAGACAAAGAAGCATTAATCAGACTGTCAAATCTGAGAGGGAAGATAGGGGAGGGTGGAGGTAAGGGGGAGAGATCAACTAAAGGACTTGTATGAATGAATATAAGCCTAACTAATGGAAACGCTCAACAGGAGGTGTGGGGGCATGAGTGGGGATGGGAGGGCAATGGGGGGATAATGATACCTTAATCAATAAAGAAAAATATAAAATAAAAATAAAATTGCAATTAAATTATTAAAAAGAAGAAGACAAGGAGATAACACACATACAAAAAAAATTAATGTTTCCTGCTCTGTTTCACCAACTTCTTAGGTAAGAGTTAGTGGGGTTTTTTTTCCCAAAAAATAATCTAGTCATCTAGTTTTCAAATTTAATTGCTTATAGTTATGTCCTTTTAGTCTCTATTTTATCCATAGTTTTAAAAAACTTCTTGACTTAAAAGTATAGCTCATTTTCCCTCCGCCAGCTGGCTCAGTTGGTTGGAGCATTGTCCCATACATCAAAGGTTGTGGGTTCAATTCCCAGTCAGGGAACATGCCTGGGTTTCGGGTTCAATCCCCAGTTGGAGTGTGTATAGGAGGTAACCAATTGATGATATTCTCTCTCTCTCTCTCTCTCTCTCTCTCTCTCTCTCTCTCTCTCTCTTACTCTCTAAAATCAATGAAAAGATATCATTGGATGAGGATTTAAAAACAAAACAAAACGTGTAGCTCATTTCATTTAAAAATTTTTCATTGCTTAATAATGCATTAAAAGCTATAAATTTCCCTCTAGGTAAGGACATTGCTCTTTGTCCCAGAAAATTTGACAAGTAGTGTTTTCATTGTAATTCACTTCAATTTTATTTTAATGCTTTACTTATTAACCAAAGGGGATTATAGTATACTATTCAGTTTCTAGTCCCACGGGAATTTTGTTCTCATTTTATTATATTACTAGTGGCCCGGTGCATGAAATTCGTGCACATTAAAAGGGGATTCATTAGAGGAAATAATTTAATATTGCTATTTGCCCTTTCTCTATAATAGATGTGTCAGAGATGAAAGAAAATTAGTAAAATGTATATGAAAATCTTCCTCCTGTCAGAGTCTGGGGAGCACCACAGGACCCAGAGTCAAGTCCCTGCTCACCCACATGTGCCTCAAAATTGCATGAGACCCAGACCCGCCCCCCCCCCTCATTGGGCTAGATCCAGACCCAGCCAGTCCCACCCTTGTCAAGCCCTACCGGGCAGGGGGGGTAGCCTCAGGTCCCCTGGCCTAATGCCAGGATGGGGGGGTGGGCATGACCTGAGATCCCGCAGTCCAGATTGGAGCAGGGGGCATGCCTTGAAATACCCTATCAAGCCCCATTGGGTGGTGGAGGGGAGCATGGCCTGAGGTCCCTCATCAAGCTCCACCAGGCAGGGGACGCAGCCTCAGGTCCCACAGCCCGGCACTGGGAGGAGGACACAGCCTCAGGAGGACACAGTCCCCTGTCAAGTCCCGCTGGGACTTGGGGGGCTCAACAAGGATGAGACACATGTGTAGTTTACCTCTTGGAAATGGCTAAATGGCACTTCTCAAAACCTAAATAGGATTGTCTGCTGCCAGACAGCTCAGGGCATTTTATTGTCTCCTGTTGGCCAACCACCTGAATAGCTGTAGGCTATTCCCCAATCTGACGATATCCTTTGATACCCTTTCGAGTGTATTATCTCCACCTTGCCTTAAGACAAATTGTGTTAAATAAAAGCAGGGTCCTGACTTGAGGAAAGAGTCTTCAGTTCCTTTAGCTGAAGGTTCTCTAAACCCCAGTGCCTTTCAAAATTATCTTTCATCTCCAGACTATTTAATCATCTACGAATAGCCCCTTTCTACAGAATGCTGAACCCTTTGTAAGGCTGGGAAAAGAACCCCAGCACTGTTGGCTCATATCTACTTGGTATATGTTTTCATCCTTTATTCTCAATCTTTCTGTTTTAAGTGGTTAATATATTATTAATCTTATTTTTACTTCAATTTAATGTTCTCTAGATTTTAATAGTGACTTTAGAACACTTACATTTATTACAGTTACTCTTGTATTAAGACTTATTCTTGCTTTAATTTTGTTATCCATCTATTATCTTTTATTTTTTCCTGTATTCTCCTTCCTGATTTACCCATGATAAGTCAAGTTTTCTTTTAGAGAAGTGACTAATGCAGCTGGTACGCATCCCTTAATTAATTATTTGACCAAACAGGTCTTGAAGTGAATATAAAACATAGTTTCAGAGAGTATTTTATTCTTGACAACATGGAGAACTAGCACAGGCTGCTGGTTCTCCTCCCCCAAATTCATCATGGAGAAACTTCATAAGTGAGAGGAAAGGTTGGAACTAAGGCATTGACAGGGGAAAAAACTATTTGGACTGCCTTGGGAGGCCATAGGCAATCATGAATTTGTACCTCTGGGAATGGTGACAGCTTGGGGAAGTGGAAAGGCAATCACACCAAAATTTAGATAGATTGGCTTTAGCCTGTTTGGCTCAGGAAATAGTGTTGGTCCATGGACTGAAGGGTCTCAGATTCGATTCCAGTCAAGGACACGTACTTTCATTACAGGCTCAATCCCCAGCCTCAGTCCTGCATGTGCAAGAGACAACCAATTGATGTGTCTCTCTCACATCGATGTTTCTCTCTGTGTGTCTCTCCCCTTCTCTTCCACTCTCTCTTAAAAATCAACATAAAAATAGCCTCAGATAAGGATTAAAATAACAAAAGAATTAGATATATTGAAGCAGACCCTTTAAGTTCTCCTCTTGCCCTTTCCTCACATTCTCTGAATATGATCATGTCCCTTTATATAGAAAAAGTAGAAACAGCTTAGAGGAATAGTGTCAATGGGCTTGTCTCAAAGTAGAACAAAAGCATCCTTGTAATAAGGAGTTGATAAACAGGTATGGATAGGCCAAAACTGCACAGGCAGTCACGCCTCCCTTCTTCATCTCTACATTTCCAAAACTGGTAGATAACAATTTAAGGGACCACCGCCTTCCAATGTGGCTTCTGTAAGTAATTTAAGAAAAGATTTAGAAGGATAAGAAGAGTTGCTTTATGGAGTGAGAGCAAATGGAGGTACAGTATTCAGTATTACTTCTGTGGTTTCAGATGTATTCCAGATTTGGATTCATTCACTCTTCTTTCCTTAAAATCATCATGAGGGACAAAAACAACTAAAGCCTGGACTGTATCCATTTCTGGTATACATTTACTGGAGAGAGAAACTGGTACCCAAGGAGCGTGGTCACAATGGCCAAAATAACTTTATTTCTGAGTAATGCAACATCTGCAAAAGAAACAGTAAATTAAATAATGTGTACCACATGAAGCAAAGTTACTGTAACAAATGGCATATTAAATACTGTAAGATAGAAAAGGAGGGTTATTTGAATTATTAAGTAGTAAAAGTAAGACTTTAAAAAGAATCAAGTGGCCCTGGCTGGTGTGGCTCAATTGATTGAATGTCTTCCCATGCACCAAGAGGTCACCAGTTTGATTCCTGGTCAGGACACATGCCTCGGTTGTGGGCTTGATCCCCAGTAGGGGGTGCACAGGAGGCAGCCAATTTATGTTTTTCTCTCTCCTTCTCTTTCTCTAAAATCAATACAAATATTTAAAAAATAACCAAGTGAAAATGGTAAGTACCAAAAATATAACCATAGAATAAGGATCTTAATATCTAGAATATGTAGCAGGTTAGACTCAGCCAAAGACCAAATTACTGAACTATAAATCAGATTTGAGTACCTTGTCATAAAACAACAGAAAAACTAAGAAAAAATAAATGGTACAATTATAAAATAAAAGTTACAATAAATGGAGGTTTAAAGTGACAAAATTCTGACAATGGAAGTCTCAGAATGAAAGGAAAGATGTATATAGACTCAGCAAACTGTAGTCTGCGGGAAAGATTCAGCCTAATTTTTGTAAATAAGGTTTTAGGGAAGCAAAGCCACACCTATTACATGTTGTCTATTGCTGCTTTCATGCTACGATGACAGATTGAGTGACCATACATCCCAAAAACTTTTTTACTATCTGATCCTTTACTGAAAACTTTGCTGAACCCTGCTCAACATACCTAGGAATGAGTAGACTGTGATAGGATAACCGTAAGAGACATTCCCAGTTAGAAAGAGGAAGAATAACAACAAATGCATGGCATTCCCTGGTCCATAGCAATCCTGAAACCCTTTGGACCATGAGGGTCATCTGCTTTGGACATCCTCATGGCAGGGAATGAGTGTGTCTCATCTAAATCTTAATGTGGCATGGAAACCCCATCTACCCTGCTGGATAGTTATTTTTGGAAACATTTCTTTGGTATCTTATTTTATAATCAAGAAAATTAGATGATAAAATATTTAAATGACTGTGAAGCTTCTGTCTGCTTGAATACTATATCAGGATAATGCGGGTGATGTACAGATAATTTTGAGAAGAAACAAAGAGGAGAAAGAAGAGAGGGAGCTGAGCTGTAGAAGAGAAGGATGATAGAAGTGAAAACAGAGATCATACAAGGGAACCCAGGGTGAATAGGTTCCTTCTGATGGTATGGAGTAGGGAGTCAAAGACATACATGACACCAGTAGACTGTTCAATACAGGCTCCTCCGGATAATTACAGGAACCCTCTGCCCCACACCTCACCTCAAAAGCCCTGGAACATAAAGAAAAACCTGCCACCACCTCCACCCTAAATGTCTGCTCTTATCTCAGTTGTGTGTGTATGTGTAATCTACAAAACCAGAAGTTTATTACTACCTGCTGAACACTCAGAGTTCTGAGCTGTATAAATTGGTGAATTTGTCATGTTTTTGCTTTATATACACCATGTTTTTTAAATAACTATTCATCAGAACACAGGACTTCCCCATGTATTAGCATTTGGTACTACAGAGGTGACAATAGGCTATCTGGAAAGATGGCTTTCAAAAGTACAGCTACTTAAATATATTGTTCTAACAATAAAATCCAAAGCTGTGCATTAGGGCACACATCTGGTAAGTTTTGGATGTCTCAGGAAAGACTCAAGAATCAATTAAAATCTCTCCTACTTTACCTAAAAAGAAGAAAACAAGTTGAGTTTATAGGTGTTTCAAAATCAGCTGAAATTTCCCTTTTTCTGAAGGGAATAGCAATTAGCCATCTTCAATCATCATTGAGGCCTTAGCCTAGCAAATGTCAAGGTTATACTTTCTGCATGTGGAATACTGAGAAGGAAATGAGGAGGTTGTGTCAACTAACTGTGCATAATTGCTAATTAACTCTCACTGCACTTCCTCTGCCCTCTCTAATGGCTTCTAGAATTTTCCAGACTCCTAGATATGTGTTCAAGATTTTGGCACTTTACAAGTTCCTCCCAGATTCCAGAAAAAGGCAGTACATCTTATTTGAATTTTTACCAAAACTAATTCTGCCTTCAAGGTGTGTGTGTGTGTGTGTGTGTGTGTGTGTGTGTGTGTGTTCAAGAAAGAGACAAGGAATAGTAAATTGTGAAGAAGCCTTCATGCCCCCAAAAGCAATGTCCATAAAACTAAGAAATTCATATAGCATTCCACAAAATCACTCAGGACACCATTCTTTTTCCTTATGCTGCTCTACAAGCTGGCTATAAATGCAGACTGAATTAGCTCTGAGTTTCCAAATGGAAAAATATTATACTAGAGAATCACAATAGCATCTCAAATTGGAATCAGTTAAAAGAATTACAGATTTCAGAAAAATATGCATTTGTCTACATTTGTTCAGCATAAATATTTAGTAACCGAGGGTCTGGAAAGATTCTTTTACATGTCACTTTAAAAATAATCAACCATTTTGTTCAAAGCAAAGTAATTATATATATATATATATATATTTTTTTTAATTCCTAGCTGTAGGTCCTCACAGTTTTACAAGTATAACTTCATGTGTATTTTTGTGATATAAAATTTTTCCAAGAGCTATTTTTACATTAATTGGGAGAATAAGTGCTTACTCTCATTGTAATGTAATTTTTTTTCTCCAATTACAGCTCACTGGTGGGGACTTTGTCCAATGGGTGAACTGACATGCTGACTCATTTCATGGATAGTGTCTTAAGCCAGCACCGTTTCCCACTGTGACTAAGGCCCTGGAGTTGCTCATCAAATAAGCTACCTATTATTTCTATCCCCCTCTCCTCCTCCCCTCCCCTTCCCCATCTCTTTCTCTTCCTCCTCTCCCTCTTCCTCCTTCTCTCCAAGCCCTGGAGAACCTGAGAGAATTCATCCATGGCACAGTAACTTAATGAGATAGTCAACCAAAGTTTAAAGCAAGTTTTCCCACACCCAGCTGGCAGTCAGCCACTGCATTCTGCCAGCATTCAAAGTTGGCTTCTCAGAAAATCTATTCCAAAGCTGGCACTTTACCTCAGGAGAATTTAGTCAAAGCATTTGGCACATCAGATTGTCTAAAACACAAGGTTAAGAGCTCAAAATAGCCACTCTATTCCAAAACTGTCTTAAATTAAAGAACATACTTATTAAAAGATTCTGCTACAATTGGACATGAAAACCATACCCTTCTACAAGGTAGCTAGGCAAGGCTGCTTTTCCTCCTGATAAATGAACAAATATTTAATGAGCATGCACACTGTTCCTCCACTGGGGGAATACAAAGAAAAACAAGACACAGTCATCACATCAAAGAGCTTAAAATGTAATTAGAGAAACAAGACATAAACACATAAAAACAAAACCATTTATAAAATTAGAATGCAAGGTGTAGATTTTAGCAGCATTAATAACTCCAGATGCTCAATGCCCAGTTTGCAGAATATGAAAAAATTACCCGTGTTCCCTCTTTAAAACATTTGTTGAAGTCTAATATAAATACAGAAACATGCACGTATCATAAGTAGACAACTCTGCCTGGCTGGCATGGCTCAGTGGTTGAGCATTGACCTATAAACCAGGAAGTCACAGTTTGATTTCTGGTCAGGGCATATACCAGAGTTGGGGGCTTGATCCCCAGTGTGGGGTGTGCAGGAGGCAGGTGATCAATAATTCTCTCTTATCATTGATGTTTCTATCTCTCTCTCCCTCTCCTTTCCTCTCTAAAATCAATTAAAATATATTTTTTAAAAGTAGATAGCTCTGGGGATTTTAATAAACTAAACACACCCAGTTAAAAAAAAATTAGAACATTGCTGGCATCTTAGAAGCCCCTCTTTTTCCCCTTTCTAGTAATTCATCTCATATGGTAACCCTTATCCTGACTCATATGACCACAGATTCATTTTATACTTTCTACTTTATGTAAATGGAATCATGCAGTATGTATTCTTTTGTCTCTCACTTCTTTTGCCCAGCATTATGTTGAAGAAAGGTACACATGTTGTTGAGGAGAGTTATGGTTCATTCTCATTCCTGTATAGTATTCTCTTGTGTGAGTATTACAAAATACATGTATCCATTTCCTGATTGATCAACATCTAGATATGATGAGTGATATTGTCATAAACATGCGAGTTCATGACTTTTGGTGAACACATGTATACATTTCTGTGAGGAATACAGTCATGGGTATGATTACTGGGTTATGGAGTAGACATATGCTCAACTTTAGAAGATACTGCCAAACATTTCCAAAGCAGTTGTGCCATTTAACCCTCACACCATCAACATATTAGCATTCAGCCACTCCACAGCCTTGCCAGCGTTCATTACTTTCCACAAGACAAGCCTTTGACAACACACTGAGTGAGCATAGCTTTGAGCGGAGGCTAACAGGGATTGAAGGCACAGCCTGCAGGTGGCTTAGAGATCTCTTCCTTCAAAGAGACCTTCCCAGATCTGTGGGGCTCAAATCTGACCCCAGAAGCACAATTCCCCTCCTTATCCCAGTACTCCATCTTGCATTAAGTCATCAGCCACAGGCACATATGCAATCTTCTTGATTGCAAAAGAAATGACTTTCATTTTCCTAAGGTAAATAAATAAACCAACAAATAAGCATATATATCCTTTAACACAGAGACCAAGTACAGAAGTTCAAATTCTTCTTGGGGAAGGCCAACTGTATCAAGGGAAGAAACAGGTTTACCTATCTCCATTTTATCTAACACATACACTGAGTGGCCAGGTTATTATGATCTCTGAATGCATAATAATCTGGCCACTCAGTATATATATAGTAGAGCCCCGGTGCATGAATTTGTGCATGGGTGGGGAGGGAGAGGGGACATGAGCAGTTGACTGGTCTGCCTGCTGGTCAAACTCCTGGTTGAGGGGACAATTTACATATTAGCCTTTTATTATATAGGATATACACTGAGTGGCCAGATTATTATGCGTTCAGAGATCATAATAATCTGGCCACACAGCGTAGGTTCTCACTATGTATGAGGCCCTGTCCTAAGCCCCTTAAAATATTAATTCATTCAGTTCTTACAACAACATATGAGATAAACAATACTGTTATTCTGATTTTACAGGTGAGGAAACTAAGACACAGAGAAGCTGAGTATCTCAACCTC
Source organism: Pipistrellus hanaki (assembly GCF_964339955.1). Lineage (NCBI taxonomy): Eukaryota > Metazoa > Chordata > Mammalia > Chiroptera > Vespertilionidae > Pipistrellus > Pipistrellus hanaki. The sequence continues at coordinate 94,580,056 of NC_140524.1, forward strand.
ATATGGCTGATGACAATGCAGAGATTCCAGTCCAGGCAGGCTAGCTCCACAGTTTTGACCTCACATTATGCTGTCTTTATTTTTCTGGAATACTTAAGCCCTGAGTAACTGCTCATCTTAACCAGTCTAGTGTGTTCCTTTTGGTTGTACCCTTAGTTTACCAAGAAATTTGCTTATTTCATATGCCCAAGTCTAAAGGTACAGCTTTGTTTTCCAAAGAGAAAATGCTGCTCCTCCTTCCAGAAAATCAGAGCTAATTTAAGTAAACTTTTAGATCCACAGATTAAGAAATCAAATGCCTTTTATTTTTATAATATTGTATTTTTTTTAATTTCATGCACATATATAACAAATAAAATTATATATTGTTAAAATACTGCTTCCCCCCCCCCAAACTCATATGTCAGGAAATAACTTATTCCTTGGACAAGTTTATATTATTATGCCTCAGTGTCATCATTGTCACTAAAGTTATTTTTTATAACATCAGCTTCAATTCATTCTGAACAACTGACATGTAGCATATTTTAATTTCATATATTGGGAATTTTATCTCCAATTAAAGTACCCCTTGGCACACATTTTTAAAACTCATTTGTCCTACAGGTATTATAATCACAGCCTCTTCAATGGAGCCTCTGAATATATTGCTCTATAAAGTGATGAAAAGATTTGTTTACTGTAATATGAAATGATTATAATAGAGTCCTAACCTCAGTTATAATTACTAAATCTGTTACATTTCTCTTTTATTAATTTTACCTAATCTGTAGAGAGACCTATATAAACTTCCCAAATTAATATTGATTTAGGTTGTTTTAATATTCCTCCTCCAAATAGTACTTTATCATTCAAACTAAATTAATTCAGACTTTTTATAAAGACTAAAATAAAGAGTGGCAATTTCTACTTTCTAAGGAACAATCATTAAAGACTTTACCTCTAAATTCCTTCTCCCTGGCTAAATCAGAATCCACAGTATTACTGAACCACATCTTTTATTTATTTTTAAATTTATCTTTATTGTTAGAATATTACAGATACCCACTTTTCCCCCATTGGCCCCCTCCACCCAACTCCTGCTCCTCACCCCAGGCCTTTACAGCACTATTATAAGTGTCCATGGGCTATGAATATATGCATACAAGTTCTTTGGTTACTCTCTTCCTGCCTCCCCCCTCTTTCTCTCTGAGATTTACCAGTCTGTTCCACGCTTCCATGTCTCTGGATCTATTTTGTTCATCAGTTTATTTTGTTCATTAGTTTCTACATATAAGTGAGAGAATATGGTATTTGTCATTTTCTGATTGTTTATTTCACTTAGCTTAATACTCTCTAGGTCCCTCTATGCTGTCTCAAAGGGTAAGAGATCTTTCTTTTTTACAGCTGCATAAGTATTCCATGGTGTAAATGTACCACAGCTTTTTTATCCATTCATCTACTGATGGGCACTTGAACTGTTTCCAAATCTTAGCTATTGTAAATTGCACTGCTATGAACATGGGGGTGCATACATTCTTTTTGATTGGTGTTTCTAGTTTCTTGGGATATATTCTTAGAAACAGGATCACTGGGTCAAATGGTAGTTCCATTTTTCATTTTTTAAAGAAACTCCATACTGTTTTCCATAGTAGCTGCACCAGTCTGCATTCTCACCAGCAGTGTAATAGGGTTCTCTTTTCCCCACATCCTTCCCAGAACTTATTTATTGATTTGTTCCTGGTAGCCATTCTGATAGGTGTGATGTGAGATGATACCTCATTGTTTTAATTTGTGTCTCTCTGATGATTAGTGACTTTGAACATTTTTTCATCTGTCTCTTGGTCATTTATATGTTCTAGTTAATTTTCAAAATATATAAAGAACTCATACAACTTAATAAAAGTAAGACAAACTGTAGGGAGCAGTTTTAAGGTTAAGCCTCGGACTGACCTCTGGCAAAGCCACAAACAAGTCCCAGCTTAGAGGGCACAGCCCTCTTAGCAAAATTAAGCTTGATCTTGTGACTCTCCTTAGGTCCTTCCTGGGTAGCTAATGGGCTGTGGGAGGTGCAGCAAGTGCTGCCAAAACAAGTGAAACTTACAAGAACATTGTAACTATGTTGACCACTACCTTGTTTACCTCTGACTATAAAATAATGCATCAGCTTGCTGTCTGGATCTTTTCTGTGGTTTCAGCCAGGCACATTAGATCCACATAGACCCATATTATTCTCTTTGTCTGTCTTTTCTTCATCCTTCACTGGCTCTCCCTCAGGCTCACCAAACCTTTGGCTATGCTGACGCAGCACACAAACAATCCAATTAACAAATGGGTACAGGCCCTGAATAGACACTTCTCCAAAGTGAACCACACTTTTTAAAAAATCTTTCCCATAAATTTTTCTTCAGCCTTCTCCACTAAACTTACCCAACCCTGTCCTTCATCCCCAGACCTGAAACCTGGGCTCTTTGCACAGAGAAAAATTTCAACCTTAAAGTCATTGGCCAAAAGCCAAGGAAATAGAAAACATAGCAGTAAAGAGTAATTCTAAAGACCAGAAAGGACCATCATTACTGAGTTCATACTATGTGTTAGGCACTATGTCATGCCCTTTAATCCTCACAACTATGCTGTACTATGTTATGATTTCCATTAGTCAGATAAAATGACCAAACCTCAGAAAAGTAATTTGCCCAAGGCCATTGAGCTATTAAGTTGTATGTATTAACCAGACCTGTCTGATTCTAAAACCCACACTCTGAACCCTTTACTGTCACATTTGTAGATGGGATAATATGTTCAGTTCATTCTATAAATGTAAATGTGCAAAATATATCACAGATTAAAATGCAGATGATAGGGGACATGTTTCTACAAGGAAGTCCTCAATGTCTTGGTAATTCTCTACCCAGTTAAATATTTATTTTCAAGTCTTGGTCACCATGAGCATACCACAAACTAACAGGTTTTTCTTGAGCAGTGAGCCCCATGCTAGGCCAAAGATGTGTTTGGAAAATCGTGCCCCAAGTGTAAGGTCCGTATACATAATGGTCAAGCCCCTTAAGAGCTTCTGGGAGACTTCTGTCCAAAAATCCATGGTCTCTGTCTTGGGATAAATTACTGTTAACATAAAGCAGACAATTAGGGCATCAGTGACCTTCTAAATCTGTTGGGTTGTCTACCTCAGAACTCCTAAGATATAGAAAAGAAAGGTTAAGAGGCCTTTGTTGTTATAGTAAAGAGCAAAGGCTTAGGAGTTAGAAAGATCCAGGTTAAAACTTAGCTCTGCCACTAACTGTATGGCCCTGAACAGAACACTTATCTTTAACTCTCTAAGATGTAAATAATAATAACTTTAATCCTATGTAATTCATAGCGTTCTTGTGAATAATAAACCAGACCAGGATGGCTAAATATTTAACACTATTATTGATTTGTCATTCTATATTATAAACATCTTCAACCCAAGATTAAATGACTGAAATGTTCCTTCTCACTGTATTGAAAGGCTCTACAGGTCTCCCAGGAAAAGGAGGGAGAAAGAGACCTGGGTAGTGTGAGGTCAGAGCATTCCCACTTTTCCTCATACTCCCTGTTTCTGAGTTTGTTTTGCCACGTAACACTGTTCTCAGCCCACTTTATGCCAAAATTCACATCACCATCTGAAGTAACATCTTCAAGATGAAAGAAAAACAGATAAAAGGATGCCAGTGATGTCTCAATTCGAGCCATGGGAAGCATAGCTAAATTTGTCATTCTTCCCATCACATGTGAACAATAGTGCCTTGTACCTGCCACGTAGTAGCTCCATAACTAATACACTGATTGGGGGAAATGCCTAAATTTAATCATCTTGAATGACAACAGATCTGTTTGTTGTTGTTTTTTTTGCCAATTTCCAAACACATTTTTATTATGGAAATTTTAAACAAAAGTTGAAAGAGGGACCCTTATGTATCATCACCCAATTTAAAAAGTTATCAACTCACAGCCAAATGTTTTCATATACCTCTACCTATTTCCTCCCTATTTTTCGATTATTTTAAGCAAATCCAAGACATATTATTCTATCCTTATTTATTTCAGCAAGTGACTCTAAATAATTATTCTTTTTAAAAAAAAAACAATAATAATGTTATTATTCCCACTAAAATAATTATTACTTAATATTATTAAATACCCAGTAAATATTCAAATTCTCTCTAATCTTGTATTTTTTACAATTTATTTAAGTTAGAATCAAAGTAAGATTCATATTATGCAATTAATAAGTGTTTCTTTTAAGACTTACTCAGTCTCTAGCTTCTAATTCATTCTCTAGCTCTCATTTTTTTTAAATATATTTTTTTTAATTTCAGAGAGGAAGGGATTGGGAAAGAGATATACAAATATCAATGAGGAAAGATAATCACCGATAGGCTATCTCCTGCACTCCCCCCACTGGGGATCAAGCCTACAATCCAGGAATGTTCCCTTTACTGGAATCAAACCCAGGACCCTTCAGTCTACAGGCTGACGCTCTATCCACTGAACCAAACCAGCTAGGACTCTCCCTCTCCTTCTTTCTCTTCCTCTTCCCCTCTCCCCCTCTCTCATTTTCCGATACAAGTTTGTTATTCAAGACAGCATGGCTATTTTTCCTTATGGTTTTGATAGTCTATATTTTGCTAATTGCACCTCTATGGTATCATGTAATACATTTCACTATTTTTTATCAATTTGTAGCTAAATCTAAAGGTTTGGTCAGATTCTGGTTTGATATTTTGACAAAAAAAGAACATAGGTGGTATTTTGTACTCCCATTGGGAGGCTTTTAATATCTGGTTGCCTCTTTTTTTGTATTTTTATTGGTTTCAGAAAGGAAGGGAGAGGGAGAGGGAGAGGGAGATAGAAACATCAATTATGAGAAGGAATCATTGATTGGCTGCCTCCTGCACGCCCCTTACTGGGGATCGAGCCCACAACCCAGGCATGTGCCCTTGGCCAGAATCAAACCTGGGACCCTTCAGACTGCAAGGCAATGCTCTATCCACTGAGCAAAACCAGCTAGTGCTGATTGCCTCTCTTTTTGATATGGTAGCTACTGATGATCATTGTCCAGATTCAGTTTTTTAAAACAATATGTTACTATTGTTTATCCCAATATTTTTTAGAAAATAGATTTGACTTGATTAGGAGCTAGACATCTAGGGGAGATATCTAAACACTTTAGGAAAGAGATTGTATCTCATTTTTCTTTATGTCCCTATTGCTGAGAAAGAACATGTAGTGCCTGTGACATCACAGGCACTCCAAAACTGTTGGTAATGTTAAATTGGAAAACCAATATTTTCTCTAAAATGTAATTTATCCAAATAAGTGTATGCTTTTCCACTTCTGTCATTAGCTCTTACAAAGTCAATGATTTCAACACTATCCTAACACCTATGCTGCCTGTTCCTTTTAATTTAGTCATCAAGGTCTCCTCACATTTATAAAAGAATAAATTGCTATGCCTGGAATTGAGTGCATGCAAAGGCTAACATTAGTTTTAATTCTTCCATCACATCTGTTTAAATTTCCTCATTAAGACTTCAGGCACAATTTTCCCAATAGCATTACCTGGGCTGTGTATGCAAATTACATCCCTGCTTACACAATTGACAATTTAAGGCATGATTATATTTTCCTCCTCTCTGTGATGAGGAACAAAAGGAAATTTGGTTCCCACAACATAGGAGACACCTTTGAATTCTCTTGTTCTACTTTTTTTTTTTTTTTTTTTTTTTTAACAATTTATTGTAACAGTACCTGCCAGGACTCATTGCCTTGGGGAGTTTTGATCTTGTTTTGTCAGAGTCCAGCTTCTCTCTTGATCTTGACAGACTTAGACAATAGGACCCAATCACCATTTAGCAGAGGTCAATATAGAAGCTGGTTCTACACATAGAAAATGAGCCCAATTTGCCATTTCTAGCTTTGGTTCAGCTATGACCCTTCACTGTCAAAGTCCTCTGAGAAGTTATTTAGCTCCACCCTCTCTCCTCCCATCTCATACCCTCTTTCAGTCTCCTGAAATCTGATATCTATGCTTATCTCTACCTAGCAACTGTGTTAGTAACCAACATATCAAATCAACTAGGCTTTCCTCAGTTCTCATCTCATATGGCAGTTTTGTAGTTTTCATGCTGTTCAGAAGCCCCTTCCTTTTAAAACCCCTGTCTCAATATCTAAACACTCCTGATTCTCCTTTTGCTTCTCAGATTACATCTCATTTTCATTTGCTGTTTCACTTCCCTCATCAGCCTTTTAAATATGGTATTTTTCTGTTTCTTTTGCCAAAGACCTGTTCTTTTCTTACTCACTCTTTTCCCAAATAATTTTATTACCAATTTTGGGTAGAAGACTACTGAATCAATATACCTTCTTCTGTCCTTATCTGGGAGTTCAGACTCACATCTCTGGAGTAGCTACATTGGGGTAGCTACAAATGAATGGCGGCCAATCAGCACACATATAAATTAAATGTTTACCTCTTCTAGCCCCACTCTGTCTTCTATCACTGCCCTCCACAAATCTGAAGACCCCCCCCAAAGTGACACCTACCCTCTCTTCTTCCCATTTTCCACATCCAATTGGTCATCAGCTTCTTTCAAATTTGTACTCCAGAGGTCTCTCAAAGTCATCCCTTCTGTTTCTTTGATTCTACTCTTTGCCTAGATTATGTCCTGGCCTTCTTGCACCTGAACCATCATAGTTGCCTCTCAACTTTGTGCCAGGGTTGATCACATTGCTGCCAGAGTTATTACTATCTTCCTAAGACACAGTGAGCAATGTAACTACCCCCTGAAAGACTTCCAATGGTTTTAATTACTATAGGCTAAAGACAGCGGCATCCAAAGCTCTTCATGTCATGAACCCAATTTCTCTTTCTAGCTTCATAAGTCAAAGTAAAGACTCTCTGCAGGTCCCAGTAGTAGAATAAATTTAAAGAAGGGTGGAAGTTCTAAGGGAGGAAAATAAACAGACGGGCATACTTAAGCAGGGGAGAAACAGGAACAGAAGCACTAAAGCAGTGGTCGGCAAACTGCGGTTCGCGAGCCACATGCAGCTCTTTGGCCCCTTGAGTTTTTTTTTTTTTTTTTTGTTTTTTTTTTAGCAAAGGGCAGCTTAGGAGTGCCGTAATTAAGTTAATAACAATGTACCTACCTATATAGTTTAAGTTTAAAAAATTTGGCTCTCAAAAGAAATTTCAATTGTTGTACTGTTGATATTTGGCTCTGTTGACTAATGAGTTTGCCAACCACTGCACTGAAGTTAAAAATACTATTTTTGTAAAGGAAAGACAGAAAACATAAGCTAATGAGCAAGGAAGGCTGTTATTGTTGGGTAGGGAGAGATACAATTCAATCCATAGGATGGAGAAAAATCATTAGTATGAGTCTTAAAATTAAAAATGAATTTAGTAACATGATTTCCAGGTATATTACCTATCCTTGCATGCAGCTTCTCCAAACCTAATATTCTACAGCACACTCAACAAAATACCCCCAAATTGACTAAGTGGTTCTTATTTATATTTTAGACTTTAAATCCCAATTGTTAACAACTCCATTAGATATAAAACTTCCTTTCAGAGCCACTTGAAAATGTATGATATCAATGCTGAATATTTCCCCTCTTACTTCTTCCCCATCATTTCTCAAGCTTCTAAAAATAACACCTCGGATGCTGGCTTTGTTCACTGTTCTAGCTCCCACTAGCATACCTATCATGTTTAGAGCCCAGCTGGGACTGGTGACTTTCCCTGGCATTTCTTTTTTGTGCTTTCATTTCTTCCTGTTCATATAGAATTTTTTAAAAATGAAGCTTAATGCTCCTGAGGAAATTATGTTCTGTCATGGGAATGCAAAGGCTACAAATGATCTTTTTTATCCTCTGATTTCCATAGTAGCCCAGAATACATAATTTGCGGCCAATATAAGAGCTCTCCTATATAGTAGGCAGTGATTGCCTATATTTATTTGAAAGCTGACTTCATATGAGCTACTAGACACTGTGTTAGTCACTTCACATTCAGAATCATATTCATTCATTACATCAATCTGGTAACTGGGTATTATTTCACTTCTCATTTTTCAGACAAGCAAATCAAAACTTGGAAGGATTCAAGAACTTGGCTGAAGGGTGTGGCTGTGCCTACTTTCAGACCTAGACCTGCCTGGGACCATCACTCATGTTCTGTATGCAGAAAATCACATCAAAGTTTTGAAATGGAAGCCTACACCTGGTCTCTTACTGCGAATTCTTTCAGAAGCAAACGCAGAAATAAGAATTAGCTAGCTGAAACTGGTTTGGCTCAGTGGATAGAGCGTTGGCCTGCGGACTGAAAGGTCCTGGGTTCGATTCCGGTCAAGGTTATGTACCTTGGTTGCTGGCACATCCCCAGTAGGAGGCATGCAAGAGGCAGCTGATCAATGATTCTCTCTCATTGATGTTTCTAACTCTATCTCCCTCTCCCTTCCTCTCTAAAAAAATTAATAAAATATATTTTTTAAAAATTAGCTAGAGTACCAGTGCTCTGGATATAGGTGTCCCAGAAAATGTTTACTCTTTTCTTCTGAGAGTCCAATTGATAGTTTCTTTCTTTTCTGATTTAACCCATTGGAATGAATAATCATGCAAAGTGTGTATACATTTCTGGGACACCCTGTACACCAGGAGCAGAGAGAAGACATGGTACAGGGAAGGGAAGGAAGCCACAAAGGATGTGCATCCTCTGAGGAAGTCTGGGAGGCAGTCTAGAGCACACCTCAGAGTTAATCCATCCAGTGGTCAAGGAAACAGACATTTCTCCAAATAGTCCCGTGTCCAGCATTGGTGGAGAGCTGGAAGCATTTGCAGCTGGCTCTGAGCATGGGACTAAGCCTACTTCCTAGTCAGAAAAGACCTCAGAGAGTCACAGATGCTTAATAGAAAGCAGCTACAAGTAGATGTGAGTACCAAGGGGATGTGAGCAGGGCACCAAGAATACCTCATATGTATGCACATGGCCCTGGGAACTACAAAATGAAAGCAAGAAATCCCCGTCCCCTGGGCACACACATTCAATTACCCTGCTTCACACACCATCCTTTGGATTCAGCTTAACCCCTTGATGTTTCTCAGTACCGGCTTTCACCATTTTCCCCCAATAATTCCCTCTTTTCTGTCTCCAGCTGAGCACTATGCACGTTCAAGGAGACATAGGAATGATAGTGGCGTGCTGCCACCTGAAATGGTGTGAGACCCCCACTCACCCTCCCACCATTGCACACCAGAACTTTCTAGTGACCACAGAAATCTGTACCCTTCCCACAATAAAAATTTCTGACACTGTTTCCTTAGGCTGAAAAGGCTAGACACTCTAACAGTCCCCAATTCCAGCTTTTGCAGATCAAGATGAGATTATTTTCAAAGATCGGATCCTGACTCTGAAAAATTCTCCTTAAGTTTCTTCATTCAAGATTTCGCAACTCTGAAGTTCCTAAGTTAGTCAGTATAACCAAAAGCGCTAAATATTGCATGGTCTTTGGGGTTAAACAATTCTCTAAATAATTTTATAGGGTTGGCATTGTACTTGTAATGATAAATATTAATAATACTGAAGAGTTCCCATGTATTGATGATTGATGGCTCACTATGGGCCCAGCCATCTGGTTTGCTCATTATTTCTCACTATAACCCTAAGAGATTCTTGCAATTTAAAAATCTGAAGTTCACGGGTATGTCCATGGCCATTCCAAAGCACCCATTCCTATCTACCACTAGTTTTACAGGCTTTAGACCACAGTAACAGGGATGGAATGAATAGAGGCTCAGAGTTAGATTGTTATTAGTCAGATCTGCGAGAGATGGGTCTAGGTTGCCCAGACAGGTAGGGGAGATTAAAATTAGTCTTTATCTCTTTTTTGTGATTCCCAAGTTTTTATCACATCTCCTTTCATTATTTTCCTCAAACCTTCTTCCCTTCATTTTTCCTCCTTCCATCACTTTTCCCTCAAAAAGAAAAAAAAATTTTTCCTGGTTTCCCTGGCTCAGGAGGTCACGGTTCGATTCCGGGTTAGGTCATATGCCCAGGTTGCAGGCTCAATCCACAGTGTGGGGCGTGCAGGAGGCAGCTGGTCAATGATTCTCTCTCATCATTGATGTTTCTATCTCTCTCTCTCTACCTCTCCCTTCCTCTATGAAAACAATAAAAACATATTTTTTTAAAGAAAAATATTTCAAAAGCTTGGATGGTTAAGTATTTTGTCCAAGGTCATACAGCAAATAAAAGTCAGATCCAGGATTCCAACCCAAGCATGTTTGTGTGTTTTTCCTATGTTACCACAGTTCCTTTCTAGCATTCTCTGAAGTGAAATGCCCCAGAGCCTATTGACAAAAATACTAAAGAAATTATAACTAAATAATTGGCTATTTCCATAAATATGAAGTATATAGTATTTCAGAAAGTTTAAGCTATTATCCTGCAAAATGGTTGATTTATTAATGGGTAATTCTATATCCTCCACAAGAAATCAAATTAATAATCTCACTTAGGTTTGTTTTTTATTTTGTTTATTTTATACTTTCTTTTTTTCTTTATTAAGTTATTACATATGTGTTCTTATCCCCCATTGCCCCCTACATCCCCCCAATGCCCTCACCCCCCTTGTTGTCTTTGTCCATTGGTTGATCTCTCCCCTTTACCACCACCCTCCCGTACCTTCCCTCTGAGGTTTGATGGTCTGATTGATGCTTCTCTGTTTCTGGATCTGTTCTTGTTCATCAGTTTGAGTTGTTCATTATATTCCACAAATGAGTGAGATCATGTGATATTTATCTTTCTCTGACTGGCTTATTTCGCTTAGCATAATGCATTTGCTTTTGAAAGAAGCATGGAAGCACTGTAATGGAAGGAACTCTGAGATCATATCATTGTCAACTTGCAGAACTGAGGCCAGAGAAGTTAAGTAACTAACTTCAGGAGGCTCAGCTGGCTACTTAGCAGTCAGGTAGGATTAGAGCAGGCGTTCCCTGCCTTCAGGTCTGTAGCTTTTGCATTTCCCCCCACCAGGTCCTGCCTTTTTATTCAAATTGCCCCACCCTCCAGACCACTCCAGGTGGTCCCAGCTTTTAGCACTGATGCAAATTTTGATGGGTTCCACTGCCCCATATTTCTAACAATTCTCAGAAATGTTTTTGCTCACAGGCATTTAGGATAGTGCTATAATAACAGTTTTTTAATGTCTTTTCTCCAAAAGAAATAACAAGCCAAAGCTCCAGGCTTCTGCTTCATCATTACATAACACTTGTCTGGGATTGCAAATCACTTGCAAAGGACAAGGCCTGGGGGAGGCGAGGGTGGGTGTGAATCTTTTGTGGGTTCTTGTGTAACATGAAGCAATTTGTCATTTCAGAGAAGCTACAGTCTGAGCTTTCAGATCCATGCTAGATACATACGGCTCATTTCTATTCTCTTTGAAAACTTAAACTGTTTCTGAGACCATCCTGAATTGGGGTGGAACACAATGGTTGCAGACACACCCGTTTTTCTCTCTTCCCTTCCACCCAAGCAAGAGAAAAGTCTAATAATAAACCAAAGTTCTAGAACTCGAACTGAAAATACCTCGGAATAAAACCTGTTTCTTCCATCCTGCCAATGGGAGGGGAAGCCATCAGCCAGACCTGGGAGCTGGTGCATTTTCTGTGAAAGTGTGCTCTCTGCTGATTAATCCGAGTAACGTTTGGCTCTCGGGAGGAGTACACAGAATTATCATGCCCAAAAGAAATTGTTATTAGGGGTGTGTGTGTGTGTGTGTGTGTGTAAGGGGAGAAGATATATAGAGAATTCATTAATGCTCAAGTTTACAGTCATAACTTAGCGGTTCTGGAGGGCCTGCTGAGACTTGTGGTAGTTCTCACGGAGATTTGTTCAAGAGAAATTCCAAAGGGATTGGGAGCTATCCTGATACATCATTGATGGACACCTGTACAGAGAAATGAAAATCAGGCAACTCCAACAGGGCAGCGGTGTAAAAATGAAGGCTATTTAGGTTAAACTCTTGCCAAAATAGTGAAAAGCGATGAGAAGACCCTTCCATTTGGGAAGATGGACAAGAATTCAGGAGCAAATAGATATACTTTTAAAAGCTGTATTGACCAGAAATGAATGAGAATTTTTTAATACAATACAAGGAGTTATCCCTTCAGTTGCAAATCTTCCATTGTGCCTTGCCTATTTTTTTTTCCTGCTGGTAGAAGCCCTGCAATCTGCCGTATGTGTTTACTTCAATATTTAGATTAAAAGGCCAGTGAAAGAAAAAACTTTATTAGCGATTCCACTCAGGGATCTCCCATTCCCTAGTCCCTGGCCACATTTGTTAAGGGAAGAATTCCAATGATCTATGGTTTGCTGCTATAGCGAGAGAATTTCCCCCTCACAATTCCCTTCCCTGCTTCTCCAGTGTCCCCACCCACCCACTCCTAATTCAGACCACCTAAACTGCCATTCTTCCTCCGAATTATCCCACACGCACCCACGTTTATTGCCTTAGCAATGCTCCGTTTAACCTCTGCGTGCAGAAGAAATACAAAATCAACTCAGCTGTCTGAGCCTGGCACTCACGGGGACTGCGCACAGGTTTTGCAGTTCCCACCCTGGAGCCAATCAAACAGGAGCCCATCAGCAAACAGACCACGTTACATAAGGCAGCAGGAGGCCAGCAGTGAGCTCGGCAAGACAGATCGCACCGCCACCGCTTCATCCACGTGCCTGGAGAATCTCACCAGCTCCCGGAGAGAGGCACCCAGACGTCTGTAGCTGTGCATGCATTTTGTGCCAGGCAGCGAGCACGCAGTATTCTGCAGTCGAAATACTTAGCAGGGCTCACATTGCCTGGGGGGGAATACAGAAACATGCTGCCCTTCTTTGAAATCCCTTCAACCCCTTATGAAGGCGCTGGAGGTGGCTTTAGCTCATTTGTTTTCCTCCCCAGTCGGCATGTGCTCGGTGATTGGGGCTAGCAGAGCAGCTGTGATCACAGGAGGGCAACCCAAATGCATCCTTCCTGCCCCTTGCCAGAGCCTTCTCAGTTGGCCAATCTGTGGGAGGAAAAGGGCATAGCTAGAAATTTCCCTCTGCCATCACCTGAATCCTATAGCTGCGAGGTTCCGGACATAATTTAACTCTCGGGTGAAGGTTTGGTTTGAGAAAGAAGCAGGCAAGTAAAACCTTTCTCCGCTTGGAAAGAGATTGCGGTAAGGGGACGGAAGAAAGACACTGAAATCCAAATCATTTTTCATGCGCATGATTTGAGTCGATCCTAAGTAGGTCGCTGCACTTTGGCTGGCTGTGCATCCAGTGGAAGCTCGCTCACTTCAGGGCGGTTGACCGCAGTGACTGAGCATTGCTTTTTAAGTGCAAATAAGATTTCCCTACCAAGATATCACATACACATTCAGTATGCAAGAAAACTCCCTTCACGTGTGAGATCAAATGTATACTGTGTGCTTGAGACAGCATTGCATTGTAGAAAGGAAATGATTACCACGTAAAGAGGGAGGGAAAAGAGAGGGGGAAAGTAGAAAGGTGAGTCAAGGATTATTTAACGGTATGGGAGGGAAGTCCCATTCTAAGAGGAAGAGTGTCCATCCATTGCTGTAACCACCAGAGAGGGCAAATTAGAGCAAGCTGCCAGCTCCTGCTAAGCTCATCTGAATGGAAGTTAGGAGGACTCCACCCTGCTCAGTCCCTTCCCCATTGAGAATCTGCTGACAATAAGGTAATAATCATGACACTGATGCAATGCGAGGTGTCACTGATGTGAGGCTCTCCTCCATGAGAGTCATGTGAGGAAAGAAAAGACTGGGGTCCCTTGTCCATTAGTAAGGGAGAAAGAAATGAATCCTCTCACTGCAGATGAAAGACAACAAGTACATGTTGGAAGATGAGATATAGACACTCTCAAAGGGGAAAATAAACCTAGAAATTAAGTCTTCAAATGCCTGTAATACCTCTATCCCAAACAATATGAGAAAACAGTGCTTTGTTAATAATAAAGATGGGTGTGTCAGTCACTCTATACAGATGGAGGTCTATATCTTTCCTATAACTAGCCTTCAGAGATTATTGTTATGTAAATGTGGGTTGGTGGCAGCTGGCTTTTGGTTCAGTGATGCTATTTTCAGTATTTTTTTAACTAATAATTTCTCAATTCTGCAGCTAAGACTTTCCAAACCTTTATTCTGAATTGTGTTTAATATACAAAGTTTTGCACCTCTTTATGAGCTGCCTTTGTTGCAGCTGTTGTTATTGATGATGATGATGATGATGATGATGATGATATTTTGTTATTGACGACGATGTGGTTTGTATAAATACAGGAGACAAAAAGGATAGATCTTTGCACGCTGCAGCAGTTTATGGTAAGAATTGATTTTATAAAAGGTTTTGCTGCCATCTAGTGGTCATTGTGTAGAACTCTCATATTCTGACAAATGAAATTAATTGAACTAGATTTTTAATGCTCCTACATTGTGCAGAGAGTTACCGATTAAAACACTAATAATACTATTTTAAAATACCATTAATAATTATACTAAATTTCCATTGATAAGTTCTCAGAATATTGGATGAATCAGCCACTTAAATTGCTTTGAACAAAACTAATAACAATAATAGTTAATATTTATATCATGCCTACTATATACTACATTAATCTAAGTGCTTTTCAAGTTGTAATTCACCTAATGTTCTCAATAACTCTAATTCTATGAGGTACTGTTTTTAGCTTCATTTTCAGAAAAAGGACCTGAGGCTCAGAGAGGTTATATAAACTCCCCCAGAGTTACACAGAGTAAGTGCTGGAGCCAGGTTTGAACCAAGCTGATTGGATCAAGCTTGTTCTCTTACCACTGTATATTCATATGAAAAGTTTGATAGAAGGAATATAGTAACTATAGGAATTGAGCCATGGCAGTGAGGATAGGAGTAAGAACTTAGAGTAGAGAATACACCTAAAATATATTTAGGGGTAGAATTAATAGGAGTTGGTGGACAATTTGATGGAGATGAAAGTTGGAAGAGTTTCTGGCTAAGCAAAATGGGACATGGTAATTAATCAAGTCAGTACATTTTGAAGTAGACAGTAGTGGGAGGAGAATGGATGAAGGTAAGACTCTTATTCAGAGACTTAGGAGTGATGAGAAATAAATATATTTCAATGAAAATGTGAATATTAGGAAAATATGCCCAATTAGAAAAACAATTCCTGAGAGAATCCAAGATGGCGGCTTAAGTAAACACACCTAAACTGCTGCCATGCACAACAGTTTCAAAACTACAACTAAAAGACAAAACGACTATCACCCAGAACCACGGGAAAGCTGGCTGAGTAGAAGCTCTCCAACTAGACTGAAAGAGAAAGGAGCATTCAGGGCACAAGCGGTGAAAAACTGAGGTACTGGGGTGTGCACAGGCAATGTGGCGGAGGGTGTTGCTTTCTTCAACCCAAAGAGAGACAAGCTCCCAATCTCTCTAAAATCCAGTTTCTGGAAAGAAGCTGGACTGTCTGCCATCAGGTCGGAAAGTGAGGGTGGCTTGCTTGCAGAGCTGCATCCAAGAATAATTATTTGCTGTGCTGGGGTGCAAGACGCGGGGACACAGTCAGAGAGGCAGAGACGTCTGACTGGCAGCCATCGCTGTTTGCCATGCCCTAGCCTAGAGAAGTCCTGAGACTCTACCCAGCACATTCTACAAACACACCCAAGCTCCAAGCATCGGCTTTTGCATATGAATGGCATTCTCTATTGCAGTTTAACCTAAAACACTCTTAACCTGGTGCAGACAGCTCCAAAGCCTCCAAGCTCCAAGCAGGGAGGAGAGGATTGTGGTTCTTGCTGTAGCTCCTACAGGGTGGCCTCAGATAGTAGCTGAACTGCACCCCATTGGAGATCTAGAAGCCAGTGTACCTCGTGGTCAGTGTGAGACACAAGATTTCAACTCCTCACACCCTTAAGTGACACATCTGGGAGGCAGACACAGTGAGCACCAAAGCCTCACTGAAACAAGGCCTGTACCATAAACGTGTCTCCAGTGCAGCAGTTCTTCCATTATAGACACAGCAGGTCCTCACAGCTAATTGGCCTGGAGGTCAATTCCTTGCAGTGTACCAACAACAATAAAGGCTTAACTACACCAAGACTTTGCACTCAGCCCACAAATGGGGTGTATCAAGAGCAACCACCTTGGGTGTTCGGGGAAGCTGAGCTACTGGCCCCTATAGGTCACCTACCACACAAAGCCACTCCATCAACACAGGGAGGCAGCCAAAATTTGGAGACACAGAAGCACATCACGAATGGGAGAGATGGAGGAAAGTAAACTACTGGATGACACAGAGTTCAGAATCACATTTATAAGGTTAAGAGGAACACCTGTTACTCGAGAATCTTCTAAAAACTTCTGAGAAACTTGAAGAGACCTTCAAGGACCTTAATGAGAATACCAAAAATATGGAAAAGGACAAGTCAGAAATGAAGCATATACTGTCTGAAATAAAGAATATACAGAAACTCAACTGTAGATCAACATACCCCAAGAGTCAAACCAAAGATCTGGTATATGATGAAACAAAAAACACCCAACCAGAGAAGCAGAAAGAAAAAAAGAATCCAAAAGTGTGAGGATAGTGTAAGGAGCCTCTGGGATGGCTTTAAGGGTACCAACATCCGGATTTTTGGGGTGCCAGAAGAAGAGAGAGAGCAGGATATTGAAGGCCTATTGAAAGAAATAATGACAAAAAAAACTCTCCCTACCTGGTGAAAGAAATAGACTTACAAGTCCAGGAAGCGCACAGAACCCCAAACAAGAGGAATCCAAAGAGGACCGCACCAAGACACATCATAATTAAAATGCCAAGGGCAAAAGACAAAGAGAGAATCTTGAAAGCAGCAAGGGAAAAACAGTTACCTACAAGGGAATACCTATACTATTATCAGCTGATTTCTTAACAGAAACTACTGTGTTCCCCTGAAAATAAGACATCCTCTGAAAATAAGACCTACTCACAGGTTTCCTTCTGAGTGAAATATAAGGCATTTCCCGAAAATAAGGCCCCCCCCTAGGCTAAACATGAGAGATTTGGTCCACTGATTCTGAAAGAAATGGAGTCACAAGAAATTCACCAGGAAATTCAGGAATTGGATTGTTATGATGATGTTCCAGAAGATGATGACATGATTGTCATTGAATAAATGAGTAAATTCTTGATACTGTAGGATTCATAGTTTGTCTGGTTTGTGTTGACAACTACCGTACTACCGTACCGTATTCAGGTAATAAATTTCCTTTATTTTCATTTAACAATAAATGTGTACCGTATTCCTCTTCATGGAAAAATAAGACATTCCCTGAAAATAAGACCTAGCGCATCTTTGGGAGCAAAAATTAATATAAGACATTGTCTTATTTTCGGGGAAACGGTATGCAGGCCAGAAGGGAGTGGCAATAAATATTCAAAGTGATGAACAGCAAGAACCTACAACCAAGATTACTCTACCCATCAAAGCTATCATTCAGAATTGAAGGTTAGATAAAGAGCTTCACAGACAAGAAAAAGCTAAAGGAGTTCATCACCACCAAACCAGGATTACGTGAAATGCTGAAGGATATTCTTTAAGAAGAGGAAGAAGTAGAAAAAGGTAAAGGTAAAAAACTATGAACAACAAAAAGACATCAAATATATACCTACCAACAAGTGAATCTAAAAATCAAGTGAATAAAAAATCTGAAGAACAAAATGGACTGGTGAATATAATAGAATCAGGGACATATAACGAGAGTGAACTGACAATTCTCAAGAGAAAAGGGGCCTGAGGGGTGCGGAAAGAGATTGGACAAAAATCTTACACCTATGGATGAAGACAGTGGCAGGGAGTAAGGGCATGGGGTGGGGTGGGGAATCAGGTGGAGGGGAGCTATGGCGGGGGGGGGGGGAGAGAGGAACACCTGTAACAATCTGAACAATAAAGATTTATTATATAAAAAAGAAAAACAATTCCTTCATATTGTGAATCACTTACTTGAAGAAGACATAAAAAAGACCTCAAATAGCTGCAGCAATCTTGAGAAAGAACAAAGTTGGAGGGATCACAATACTGGATATCAAACTGTACTACAAAGCCACTGTAATCAAAACATCCTGGTACTAGCACAAGAACAGGCATATAGAACAATGGAACAGAACAGAGACCCCATAAATTGACCAAAGCTATATCTCAATTAATATTTGACAAAGCAGGCAGGGGCATACAATGGAGTAGACAATCTCTTCAATAAATGGTGTTGGGAAAGTTGGACAAATACATGCAAAAAAATGAAACTAGATCACCAGCTTACACGATACACAAGAATAAACTCAAAATGGATAAGACTTAAATGTAAGGTGTGAAACCATAAAAATCCTAGAAGAAATCATAGGCAGCAAAATCTCAGACATCTCTCGTAGCAATATGTTTGTGGATACATCCTCTAGGGCAAATAAAACTAAGAAGAATATAAACAAATGGGACTCCATCAAAATAAAAAAGCTTTTGCACAGCAAAAGAAACCATCAACAAAATGAAAAGAGAACCCATTGTATGGGAGAATGTATTTGCCAATGACACATCTGATAAGGGGTTAGTTTTCTAAAATATTTAAGAAACTCATACCACTTAACAAACGGAAGACAATCCAATTTAAAAATGGGCAAAGGACCTAAATAGACATTTCTCCAAGTAGACATACAGAAGGCCAAGAGACATATGAAAAAATGCTCAGCCCTAAGAGGTTTGGTTCAGTTGATAGAGCCTGTGGACTGAAGGGTCCCAGGTTCGATTCCCCTCAAGAGCATGTACCTTGGTTGCAGGCACATCCCCAGTAGGGGTTGTGCAGGAGGCAGCTAATCGATGTTTCTCTTTCATCAATCCCTCTCCCTAAGAATCCATAAAATATATATTTTTTTAAATGCTCAAAGTCTGCTGAAACCGACTTGGCTCAGTGGATAGAGCATCAACCCGCAGACTGAAAGGCCCCAGGTTTGATTCCCATCAAGGGCATGTACCTTGGTTGCGGGCACATCCCCAGTTGGGGGTGTGCAAGAGGCAGCTGATCAGTGATTCTCTCTCATCGATGTTTCTAACTCTTTATCCCTCTCTCTTCCTCTCTGTAAAAAATCAATAAAATATATTTTTTTAAAATGCTCAGTCTAATCACCTGAGAGATGCAAATTAGAATGACAATGAGGTGTCATCTCATACCTGTCAGAATGGCTACAAATCAACAAATGACAAGTGCTGGCAAGGATGTGAAAAAAAAAGAACCCTCATGCACTGCTGGTGGGAATGCAGACTGGTGCAGCCACTGTGGAGGACAGTATGGAGTTTCCTCAAAAAATTAAATATGGAACTCCCATTTGACCCAGTAATCCCACTTCTAGGAATATATTCCAAGAAACCTGAAACACCAATCAGAAAGAATATATGCACCCCATGTTTATAACAGCGTTATATACAATAGCAAAGATCTGGAAACAGTCCAAGTGCCCATCAGTAGATGAGTGGAAAAAGAAAACTGGTACATTTATACCATGGAATAGTTTGAAGTTGTAAAAAAGGATATCTTACCCTCTGAGGCAGCATGGAGGGACCTGAAGAGTATTATGCTAAGTGAAATAAGCCAGTCAGAGAAATAGTGTTTCAGTTTTCTTCAGATAAATTCCCACAAGTGGAATTTCTGGGTCATAAGGCAGTTCCATTTTTAATTTTTACTACATCCTCACCAACCCTTGCTGTTTGTGATTTATTGATTATCTATCCTGACAGGTGTAAGGTGATATCTCATTGTTGTTTTAATTTGCATTTCTCTGATGATTAGTGAAGTTGAGAATCTTTTCATATGTCTATTGGCAATCTGTATGTCCTCTTTGGAGAAGTGTCTATTCATGTCTTTTAAGTGGGATATTTTTCTGGGTATGCAAGGTTGGTACAATATCTGCAAAACAATAAATTTGATACATAACATAAACAAAATGAAGGATAAACACCACATGATCATATCAATAGATGCAGAAAAAGCATTTGATAAAATCCAGCACCATGTATGATAAAAACTCTCAGAAAAGTGGGAACAGAAGGAATGAAGGCCATATATGACAAAACCACAGCAAACATCATACTTAGTGGGCAGAAATTATAAGCATTTTCTCTTAAGATCGGGAACAAGACAGGGATGTCTGTTGCCTTTTAAATATATATATATATATATATATATATTATTGATTTTGGAGAGGAAAAGAGAGGGAGAGAGAGAGAGAGAAACATCAATGATGAGGGGCAATTTTGATCAGCTGCTTCCTACCTTGCCCCACACTGGGGATCCAGCCTGCAACCTGGGCATGTGTCCTTAACCTGGAATTGAACTGTGACCTCCTGGTTAATAAATTGAGGCTCAACCACTAAGCCACATATGTCAAACACAAGGCCCGCGGGCCAAATCCAGCCCGCCAGGCCTTGCAATGTGGCCCGCACCGCGCTGTCATCACTGCACTCCGCTGTCAGTTTATGACATTGTCAGTTTATGACTGTTCAGTAAACCATTCGGCCCGCGATTTAGGCTGGATTTTAGATTTTGGCCCCTTCTCTGATTGAGTTTGACACCCCTACACTAAGTCATACTGGCAGGGCTGTCTGTTGCCTTTTGAATTGAAAGATCAGTTAGCTGAGTACAATGCTCAAGTCCCAGTTTCTTTTGCAGAAAATTTTGCACACATGTTCCATTGTTTTCTATGTTTAAATGTGGCTGAGACTGCCAGATAAAATATAGGATGTCCAGTTAAATTTGAATTTCAGTGAACAATGATTTTTTTGTATTATACCTCTGTTCCAAATTTTATATTTAAATTTTAAAATTTAACTGGACACCCTGTATTTTAATTTACTATATGGGGCAACTCTAATGAATCTGTGGAAAAGTTGAAGTCTGATTACTCTGCCCCATCCTCACCTTGTAGATGGCTTTTCTTTTTTAATTATCTGAGTTTTTTAAATCTGAAGTTCAATATTAGATGTCAGTTTTTCTGTATCTTTCCCCCCGTGGTACAATTTTAATATTAATATTCCCTTTTACCTTCATTTCAAGGAAATGTTCCTATATTCTAACTCTATACTTCTGCATTTAAGGAACATCATTGTTTAGTACATTGGGTTACCTTTTCTGTCTTGCCTATCTATTATCTGTTCTATTCATCTTTTCAACTCTGGATATACTATCTCCAATATTTTTCATGCCTATTGTCAGTCCTAAATATTCTTCTCCTTGCTGTCTCAAATCAATTTTTAAAGTGTAATAGTAAGCAAATTTCTTAACTTCTGCAATCTCTTTCCTTCTCTGTTGTATTATCATCTAATATATTAATTCTTGTTTTATTGAATTTATATTCTTACTAGAGGCCTGGTGCACAAAACTATGCACTCGGGAGAAGAGTCCCACAGCCCAGCCTGCGTCCTCTCCAATCTGGGACCCCTTGGGGATGTCTAACTGCCACAATGGCAGGAGAGGCTCCCGCCATTGCAACTGTGCTCACCAGCCATGAGCCCAGCTTCTGGCTGAGCAGCACTCCCCCTGTGGGAGTGCACTGACCACCAGAGGTAGCTCCTGCATTGAGTGTCTTCCCCCTGGTGGTCAGTTTATGTCATAGGGACTGTTATTAGCCTTTTATTATATAGGATAAGTATTTTATAACTTGTGATATACATAAGGAATATTCTCCTTATTCTTCCAGATTTAGGGGGTCTTCTGCCATTTTTTTTTTTTGGTCTTTTGCCTTTTATTCATCATTTCATTCATTCATTATTGTGTTCCTTTCTAACTGCCTTCTTTCTAGTATTGATTTCTCTATCTAATTTATTTATCTATCCAATAAGGTTGCGTGGTTTCTCTGCCATTTTATTTCATCTTGCTAATGCTGAATATAAGCAGCTTTGTGCAAATCTGTCTGCTCAGAAATTGTTTGGGTAAATTTTAACTGATACCTTTTCCACTTTATCCAGGGTATATCTGTCCACCTCCCTGTTGGAGGGCTGGGAGTTATGTTCTTTTATAAAACTGGAAGTCATATGAAGAAGGCAAGAGAAAGAATTCACCTGCAACTGAGTTAACCCCTTGCTAAGAAATCTGAAATTGCCCCCCCCCACCCGAGACCTTATTAAATTTCCAGTGCTAGGATCTATTTTCCCATTGCATTTGAAAGGAATTTAGAGATAACCAAGCCTTCTATATTTCATGGAATTGATTTAAGGGGGTAACATAAAGGTGTTTTTTGTGTGTGTTTTTTAAAGAAGAAGAACAGAAAACGTGTTATACTGACCCTGCCACAACTACAAGTTTCATAAACTCTGTTTTTCTTTCCACACAGATTTCAACCTGAAAACTTTTGAGATGTACCTCTGTATGGAGAGAGGGAAGGCAAGCAGGAGAGTAACTTCAAGACCCCTCCATTATAAGTAAGTATGTACAGTGCATGCTCAGTAGAGGGAGGTTAGCCAAGTTTGAGTGTTGCATGTCAAAAGGACCATAGTGTCAGCACAGCAGACACTATGTCTCCTTTATTTTTAAACAAATTAATTTTATGTGATTATAGAATTCCATATGTGGTTTGGGGCATAAGCTCTAACCTTCACAATCAGCCTTTATATATCTCTACTGGCCTACACAAACTCTCCATTTCAGCTACAGTGGCCAACTCACTGGGACCTAAATAAGTTTGGACTTTAGTCTCTGAAATGTGTCTCATGTCACGCCACTCCCCTGAAATACCTTCTTTTATCCATTCTTACACAGCCTTTAAGACCCAACCAAAATTCCACCTCTTTCACAATGCTTCCTCTGTGCCAATCTAAGGTGGTTGCTCCCAAGCTGCCAAAATGTGTTACACTCTGAATAAATTCTTCAGCTCTATCTTCCATTTCACTAACTCACTATTTAGCACTGTCTGATATGTGGTTTAAGCTACCCACTGAGTTTGTATTTTAATGATTCCATTTTTCATTTTAAAGCAAAGCAATTGGTTCTTTTTAAATCCTCTTTGCTCTTTTTGGTAGTACAGTAAGACCTCAAAGTAACAGACTAATTCAGGCAAGGAGGCGTCCGTTAAAGCCAAAAGTCCATTATAGAATAAAGTAGGTTTTCTGAATGTGTATGAAAAATT
Organism: Pipistrellus hanaki; assembly: GCF_964339955.1. Taxonomy (NCBI): domain Eukaryota; kingdom Metazoa; phylum Chordata; class Mammalia; order Chiroptera; family Vespertilionidae; genus Pipistrellus; species Pipistrellus hanaki. The sequence goes on from NC_140524.1 coordinate 94,603,287, forward strand.
TGACAAATTAGTTAGCTTACCTGTTTTTACTTACGTAGACACGGTTATGTAATTAAAATTAAGCATGTATGAAAAGTTTAATTTCACAGAAAAGTTTTCTATTTGTGTTACTCTAATTTTAAATTTATGCTGAATAGTAAATGCGTGCATTCACCAGTCACCAAGAGTAAACAAATGCACAAATGGGGCATAACTGAGCCCAGGCTTTCAAACTGCTGCAGAAAATCACCACGTGACAACAAAACCAGTTACCACCCTCCATGTGGCGTTATCACATGCTAATTATTCACCGAATATTGTTTACAAGCAGTAACTCTTGGATTTAAATATAGGTATGTAATATTTATTTATGTCGGCAAAATGACTACAGTGTTTTTTCCAACATTTGGTCTATTTGCTAAAATTTGTTTAAAATAGCAATGAATTAATGACAAAAATTAACCTGTTAATTTAATTATAAGTAAATCTTGGTTAAAAGTATTTTAAAATTAACAGGGTGTTAAATTTCACATAACGACATACAGACTGGAAATGCTGTCCATTAAATCTGAAGTTCATTAAACCGAGGTCTGCAAAATCAAGGGTGTACTCTTCCTTGATATTCTATCATATTTTTCTTCTTTTAAAAAGTGTTTAGTCATACTTCATAGTACATATTTAATAATCTCATCTGAAAGATTCGTAGCTCAAACCTAACCATTGGTCATATTGGCTGCTAATGTAGTTTACTGCTTTTTTGGAGGTAGCGGGGATGGTGAGTTCATGTTTAGGGAGGCTTTATCTGCAGGAATCTTTTGTGGTCTGGTTTAGAGGTGTGACTTTTCAGACAAGATTGGTGTTTATTTCTGCCAGGGGAATCACTGGATGGAGACCACTTTTTATATTCATTTCATGGGTTGAGGTTGACTGTACTATAAAGAGAGTACAGTAGGTCCTTGGGTTATGTTGGAGATCCTTTCCTATGGTGCGACGTAACACAACCTTCAGCATAAGTCAGAACCCACCTACATAAGCACCTACGTCACTGACATGGAGCACATACACAGCAGTAATGAAGTGAAACAGTAAAAAAAAAACAAAAAAAATTAAAAGAAAGATAATGATTTCTGACCCTTACTTGTGGTAAATAAATAATAAAAAATATAAAATACATATGTAGATACGTCGAAATGACAGAACTTTTTTTATATATAAATAAATGGGAGATGGTGACATAACCACAAAATGATGTAATGATGTATGACGAGTCCAACGTAACCCGAGGACTGCCTGTATATATTTGGACCAGAAATTCAACTGAGAGCAAAACTAAGGTCCCAACTTTCAGGGTCCTGGAGAACAGAGTAGTTGTCTTGCTGGCAATGGGTAGATTTTCCTTGTGTTCTACCCTTTCACTGGGGCAGAGCCCTTTGTAGGTTGTGGCTTTATAGTCATTCCTTTCTGCTTTGCTCTGGGTTAAAGTATAATTGCTTGTTCCCATTTGGGAGTTAAAACCTAACTCGCTTGGTTATAGAAACCAGCAGAACCCACCCACCCACAAACCTGAGCAGCAAGAGCTCCAACTCCTCCCTTACAACTCTTTTCCAATTTCCCTCTTTATTTTTGGTTCATGGGGGTAATTCCCTTAACTTCCTATCATCTTCTTTTATATAAAAAGGATATTTATTATGTTTAATCCATTATTTCTTGGTGTTTTGTATTGGAATGGTTAACATTACCTAATACACCACATTATAAGAAATGGAAACTCATAATTGATTCAATAATTTATCATAGAGAGCCTTGTGACAGACCTCCTATTGTTATTTTGACCTATTTTTAATATTAAAAGATGATATTTAAATATCATTGTCTTTAGAGGCAAATAAAAAAAGCATTCTCCTGAATGTCAAGAGGAAAACATGTGAATGAATACATTATATAATATAGTAGTATATTGTGTATTTTGACCTATTATTTAAATCTTAAAATTTTTTCCACACATTTTCTCCTCAAATTGCACACACACACTAAAAGCCAAAAATTGTATCTCACAATTCTTTTTATTTATGATAGATAGTGTTTTGCCTGGCATGGCTCCATGTTAATTGATACAAAATAAATGGTTGAAAAAAGTTTGGGTTGAACACAATTAGAGAAACATCTTGGTTAAAAATTAAACTGAATATTTCAAGTATGTTTTTTTAAATATTAATAATTTGATACAATATTAAAAATCAAATATGTATAGAATGGTGATAGAATGTTAGACAAGATAGATATGGTGTCTTCCCATATAGAGATTACAATATAGGTAGGTTTATGGTCCATTAAGTGTTTTAAAGCATATTTATGCATTTCCTCTCCAGAAGTTTGAGTCTAGATATACATACCCACATGGGCGTGCATGTATGTGCATGTATACACACACACACACACACACACACACACACACACACACTACTTTTTTATTTTTATTTATAATTTATACCAACTTATTCCTTCTATGCTAGTTTACAAATCTATATTTATGGTATAAAAGGCTAAGTGACTGACCATTTGTTAGGTATGACACACACTGACCACCAGGGGGCAGGCGCTCAATGCAGGAGCTACTGAGCTGAGGTGACTTAGCAGTGGTGGTTCTCGGGTGATGCACCCCAGAACCAGAGAGGAGGGAACCAATTCCAGGGTGCATCTCCCAAGAACCACCCTCTCACAATCCAGGACCCCTCAGGGGGTGTCAGAGAGCCAGTTTGAGCCTTATCTCCTCAGGCCAGCCGGAGGAACCCTACCTGCAAGAGGGACTCCACTCATGCCATAGATGCCCTTCAAGCCAAGGCGCCGCCCCAGGTGCAGCCGGACAGGGAGGGACTTATGTGTCGTTAAGCATTTTTGTTCATTTTTCAAAATTAAAATAATTTTCACTCTATTTTTAAAATTTCTCTCCCAGTCCCACCCCGCCAGTCACCTTCTAATGAATTTCCCTTCAGGGTGCACAAATCCGTGCACCGGGGTACTGATCCTTTAATAAATTGTTACATTTGCCTTTAGCTCTAAATGAATTGTCTAAAAGCAAATTTGTGTAAGAATTAAATTTATAATATCTAGTTCATTTTTATTATTTCTGTGCAACCTAGGAAAATTGTACAAATTTTAAGCTCATTTATAAAAGTAATTTTGTCTACATTCTTATTTGCCCTTTCATCCTTTCAAGTTTCAATAATCACTGTTCATTTAATTTGCTTAACCTGTTTTTATTATCTTTGTATAAACATTTATTTTATAGTTAAAGTTTTCTTAGCTATATTTGACATTATGTGGCAAGCATACAAACAATGTTTGCTGTCAGGATTGAAGCTATAATACAAAGCATATGCAACCACAATGTGAATGCAAGGACAAATTCAGGGTTGCTTACACTGCTGGCCTAAAGGCAGATTGATCTGACTTTTGCCTTGTTGCTGAACAGGAGACAGAAATCTCTTCCTGGATTATAAGAAAGATAGAAAAACTCTATCTAAACATTTATCCTCATATGATTTCCATGACTTTGGGCTATCAGTAATCAATGTAGCTAGTTGTTGTTTTAATTCAATGAAAAATAGAGCTCAATATTTTATCTGATGGAAGATCACTCTTATAGCTGACAGCTGATACCTCTACACACAGGTAAGCCCTCAAAGAATTCGAAATTTTAAAAATAGAGTAAAAATTATTTTAACTTTGAAAAATGAACAAAAATGCTTAACGACACATAAGTTTGCAAAAATCACCCTACCGTGCTTTAAAATGTTCAATAAGTGAAAAATCAAGCATTGGGAATAATTGTTTCAAAAAACAAAATTTTCTAGGACTGCCTACTAATAACAGCTAATGTTTTTAAGGTGCAACAATATTACCCATCCCACATGGTTCTTTTATGATGTGCCTTTGACACTCTTCCCTTTGAAAGATGGGAAACCTTTGTTCCCTTCCCTTGAATCTAGGTAGGCTTTCTAGGTATTCTTGTTACTACAGCACAAGTTGATGGTGTGTGATCTCTGAGGCTAGGGCAGAGAAGGTAATACAACGTCCACCTGGTTATCTTGAGTTGTTCATACTGAGAGGAAACACAGACTAGCTTACTTAGAGAGGCCATGTGTAGATATCATAGCTGATAGCCTGGATGAGGTCCCACCAATAGCCAGTAATATGCATCAGACACTGCAGATGCCCTCAAATGATGTCAGACTCCAGCTCTGTGAAGTCAACCCTGGCCTTTGAGTGTTCTAGCTGAGGCCCCAGACATTGTGGTGCCATCAGGGCTATGCCCTATCTAATTTCTGACCCGCAGAATCCATGAGCATAATAAAACAATTGTTTTATAGCACAGTTTTTGGGATAGCTTATGACACATTGGTAAATAACTAGAACATAGCCTCAATCAAGTATGGCCCAAAAGGATGGTGAAGAAGAGAAATTCTCTCAAAATAGACTTTCAAGCAGGACATCTCTGTCTACTTTGCCTGGAAAGGGAGGCTGGCATTTACACAAATTCCTTGGCAATGGCTACAGATCTAAGGAAGTAAACATGACCTCAAAAAAATTATAAGATTGGTGACAACATTTGGGGGAGTGTGGGGGGATATGGATTAATTTCTCTGAGTGGTCTAAGAGACAGAGTAATTCTGTCTAGTGTGAATGGTCACTAAAAGCCTGCCCCACTCTGGGCCTTATTTAGCCTTTGTTGTCGGATAGACTTCATGACCTTCCCAGAGCTTGCTCAGAGAACCTAGGATTGTCAAGATGGAAACTATGCATATCTCTTCACCAAGGCTAAGTGCCCTCTTTTTCAGAAAACTTTTGTTTTGCAACCCACAGGGCTTGTATCTTTCAGAAGGAATTGATTGCTCTCTGAAGGGAGGAAGAAACTCTCCTAATTAGTTTGAGACATATTAAATGTGTAAGTCAAAATAATTGAATATTGGCAATTTCATCTGGTTCAGCCTAATATTCAAGAGATTTATGTTTGGAGGATTGATGAGTAGGAAATCCAATAAGAAATCAAGGCAATTTATGATCTTTATGCAGTGCCCAAGATCAATTCAAGAGCTAAATCAGTGGAGAAGTTAGCTATGTCAGTATTCCATGATATAATCTTAGTTATATAAAAAGGATGACTGCAATGTCAGTCAAACAATGCCTCGTTAAATCTTAGTCATGTAGGAGGATTGAGGGGAAAAAATGAAGGGAGAAGGAGGATAAAGTGGCTGGTAGGCTTAATAGGGAACCAACCTCTGCCATCATAAAAGACACACCTAACTGCTCTCCTAAATTTAAAGACAATGAAGCACTGAAGAAGCACTTACCTGTCTGAGTCATGGGTAAGGTGGAAGACAGTAATTGGAGACACTTTTTTTATTTCTTTCCTGAAATTTGTCTCTGAAGATAATGGCAAGATTATTATAAGATGCTAACATTTTATTTCAAGTCATCTAGAAATAAAGAAAGAGAAACATGAATGTCTCAGGCACAGCGTGCTTTGCTGTATCTCGACCAAGAAAAGCCTTTGGAATGTGCCAAGCACTATCTCACATCAATATGCCAAGTACCAAGCAAAATGCACTCGGGGAAAATATACTCAGCAGAGGATGTACAGTCATGCCAGATTGTGTTAATGTCTCCTCGCTTACCCACTGCATTCCAATTCAAAATTCAAATAGTATTTGTTGGCAGATGTGGCAGACTCTTGGGGAACATCAGTGAACACAACACACACACAAAGAGGGAGCCCCTCAGGAACGGGCTTTGTGGAACTGGGGAGGAGATAGATAACAAATTAATGAATGCAGTACATAAGTAAACTTATAAAGTTATACATTTAGAAGAGCTATGCAAAAACACACAAAAACAAAAAGCAGAAGAGTGAGATAAACAGTTCCAGGTGTGCAGGACCAAGAGTTGAAAGCAGCAGAGGGCAGGTTGTAATATTAAATCAGATGGTCACCAAAAAGGTGATATTTGAGTCAAGATGTGAAGAAAGTGTGTTAGCCAAGTGGATATCTGGGACAAGAGCATTCTAGGCAAAAGTGACCACTAGCTGAAACCAGTTTGGCTCAGCAGTAGAGCGTTGGTCTGCAGACTGAAAGGTCCCGGGTTCGATTCCGGTCAAGGGCATGTGCGTTGGTTGCGGATCGATGTTTCTCTCTCATCGGCGTTTCTAGCTCTCTCTCTCTCTCTCCCTTCCTTTCTGTAAAAAATCAATAAAATATTTTTTTTTAAAAAAGTGACCACTAGTGCACAGGCCCTGGGCAAGAGAACATTTCCGGTGTGTGTTTTGAACTGTAGGGAAGCCAGTAAAGCTGGTGTGGAAAGAACAAGGAAAATAAGACCAGCAACCAGAGAGGTAATGGGAAGACAGGTCAAGGAGAACCTTACTACTGAAAGAGGGATCCAAGGACCAGCAGCATTAGTTTCACCTGAGGGTTGGTTAGAAATGTAGATTCTCAGGCCCCGCCATAAACCCAGGCAATTCATATGCACATGGACATTTGAGAAACACGTCCAGCCTAAAGGCTCATGTTGGCACCTGGATGTTTACTGTGAGGGAGATGGGAGTTCATTGCAGGATTTTGACCAGAGGAGGCTCAAAATCCTGGCTTTTATTTGAAGAGATCACTGGGCCCTGTGTGTTGGTAATAGCCTGTATGCTAGAAGCAGGGATAGCAGTCAGGGGGCAATTACCATGAATTAGGGATTACATGATGGGGCTGGAACCAGAGTACAGGAGGCAGAGATGGTGACCCTTGAGCAAATTGCCTGATCCCCCTCCTCTCAGGTTTCCTTTCTTCAGCTTTTATTCAGGCACATGGGTTGATTGCACATGGGAGGGTTAGAAAATGCTTCAAAAGAAAGTGGCCTTTTAAATCAACTAACTTCAAAGCGGGCCTTGGGTGCTGTGGGAACAAACAAGAGCAGGCTGACATTCCCCATCATGGCTAGAAAAGTGTTCAAGAGAGAGGAGATGCTTGAGCTGAGTTTAAGGGGAGTAGGACTTAAGCTAGGAATTGGGGAAGAGGGATAGATGAAAAGGACATTCTGGAAAGAAACAGAAACATGTGAAGACACAGATGTTGTATGACACACTTTCTCTGAACAAGGTAGGGGGATGGGGACACTGGAAAGAAATGATATTAGAGAAGTAACCAGATCCTGAAGTCATAATGTCAGATTTCAAGATAGATGCAGATGTACACATTTTAGAAAGAGCATTTAGGAAATAATGGGGAGGATAGATTAGAATGGGGTGAACCTGTAAACAGAGAGAGAAGGCCCAAGTCCATAAAAGATTATAGTAATTCATTCCAGGCCCTCAGGGCAGGATTGCCAGTCCAAAATGCCTGAGTCCAGATCTTCTTGCCACCTATGAGCAAATTACAAACTTCTTGAACCTCAATTTTTCCTCCATGAGCTCAGGTATCCCACATTTCTTAATATCTCAGATGACTGTTGAGAGAATCAAATAAGATGCTATATATAAAGTGCCTGTCATACAGTAAGTATTCAACAAATTGCTTCATAAAATCATTCCAAAAGATCCTAATTTGAAGCCAAGTTTGCAAATCATCGACCTAGTCCAACTACTTCATTTCTGTATGAAAACACAGAGGTACACAAAGGAGAATTGATTTGTTCAAGGATACACTTCTAGCTAGCAATGTATCAGGACTAAAGTACAGCACGTTTTGTCATTATGGTATAATGGGGAAGAGCTTACATTGTGGAGATAGATGCTGGTATTGCCATTTCTCAACGTCTCTCTGCTTTATCTGTAAGATGGAGCTGACAGTAGCACCTACATCATAGGGTTGTTTGAAGGAAGAAATAGATTAAGGTATACACAGAACTCAGCACAATTCCGGGTACCATCATAAGCATTATTTAAATGCTAGCCATTGTTATCAGCTACGAGGGGCCCAGTGCACAAATTTATGCACCTTGAAATGAACTGTGGGCCACAAGGCTGCAGTGAGCACAAGGGTGGGTCTCAGCCCATCCTCCATGCTCCCACCTAGCCCCTCCTGCCACCCTCCCACCCCAGTCCCCTGTCTGCTGACAGCCCCACTCCTGTGGCCATGGAATGATTGGCCCTGGTGACAGCAGTGGGTGTGATTGGGGCCGGCACCATCAGCAGGTGTGAGCGGCAGCTGCTGCCCCGATCACCCCTCAGGAGCAGAGGGAGATGGAGAAGCCCTGGCAGCTGCCACTCGCACCCACTGACAGTGCTAAGTGACCAGGGCCAGCACCAGGCACTGGCAGTGGGTGCAAGTGGCGGCTCCAGTGCCAGCAGCAGGTGCGATCAGGACTGGAGCTGGCAGTGGGTGCAAACAGGGCTGGCAGCAGGTTCAAGTGCTGGGTGGGAACGTGGTGCACGGGAGCAAAGAATTTTCAGTAACCACCCTGATGACAGCAACCAGTGCCCACCTTGGTTTGGCATCCCAGTTCACCTGCTCCACCATCCTGCCACAACAAATGCCTGCCATGTTGCAAACTCTGCCACCTGCTGCCAATGCCCACCATGTTCTCTGAGCACCCTCTGGTGGTCAACGCACATCATAGTGACTGGTCAGTTGTTCCACTGTTTGGTCTATTTGCATATTAGCCTTTTATTATATAGAATGCACTGACTCTCAAACCAGCATTTTTTCTATGTCTCCAACAGGTTTTATGATCCCCTCATGCATTTTAATTATTTTTTCCTCATTCCTCATGTCTACGCCCATGGGAATATTTTTTATATATTGAACTGAAAAAAATTTAGAGCTGACTAGTTCTAATTCCCCCTGATGGTTGATGGTGCCAGGAGTTTTAATCAAATAAACTAATATAACTGTATACCAAACATCCATGCTCACCCATAGGTCCTGGTCAGGTGCTGTTTGTGCTGTTACAGGGTTTTTGATGTCACCATTTCCTGTGTGTAATCAGTAATTGACACCATAGCTCTGACTAAATGACCATTTTTAGAGTGCCATTAGCTGTCTCCTGAAGTTGGGCTGTAAATGTAACATAAGTAGGGTCTTTAATACATCAATTTTTTATGGCAATCATGTATAGCTTCATGAAATAAAGTGCTCTGGGAAGAGCTGAGTGGGTGAATATGTTGGCTTGTTTTTCTGTTAAAGGGTGACACTGATGTTCATATACTATTATCTGAAATTTATGTGTTATTACAGAAAGCATTCTTTTCCAGAGAAAACATGGGTACTGATGAAGCCAAAGTACTCTTTTTGTTTTGTGTATAAATGAGGCAAGAGGTTTATAAACTTGCTTCTTACAGAAAAGTCGCCTGGGTTATTTGTTCTGTAGCATTTCTAACTATCTTAACCCCTACTTAATCACCATAAGCCATCTTTCTCTTGTTTCATATAGGGCACAGAGCACTCAAATTTGAGCATTGGGAGAAAATGTTTTCTCTGGTATATGTAAAAATTCTAATTGCCACAAGAAGCAAGGTAGCTATATAAGTGCCAAAGTCAAAACAAGATGTTTCTGAAGGTACTTTAATTAGAGTTTAACATTGCATCTTATAGTGAAATTGAAAATAACAACCATGAAAACTTACTTTGCATTTTGCTACATGCTTCAGTAAAAATTCTTGTATATCAGAATTGTAGATTCAGTAGAATTGGAGATTGAAGAATCATAAACTTGTATTGTTAATTTGGAAGACCATGAGGTAAATTGACCTAATTAAACTAGGAAAAGATCAATAAAAACATTTCAAAGGTTTGGGTTATTATGGGTTTCTGATTAAGCAAATATTAAAGTCTATAGAAAAGTCTCTATAGTTAATTTACCATATGGAATTTGTAGGAGGTTTAGGATTTCAAGCTAAACCCATCTCTCTGGACAAGTAAGCCAACTTCTTGTGCATTATCTAGTGCATGGCTGTGGAGAGAGGGGAAATGCAATACAAAACTAGGTACCTCATTACTATCGTACAAGATACATTTCCTCGAACACAGCAAATTTTAGTTTCAACCATTGTGATTCTCCTGGAAGTAGTGAGAACTTAGTGACTCAACATTTGAAGGAAATGAGTACCTTGCAACTGATGTCACAAAATTCATTCTTAGTGTATCATCAACAAAGTACTCTTCCGTAACTAAATTTCCTATGTTCTCAGAAATTGTCATTGCGTTAAATGCATTACTAGCTTTAATTTTTCACCGCCCCAGGTATCATACCTTTTGTCATATGAATTTTTAGTTCCTTCATAAAGGTAGAATATACTGTATATTGCTACCCCTTGTTTTTGAGATAGGCCATGTGTCATTCTTCAGTCAAAGGAATGTGAGCAGATCTGTCAGGGTGCCAGTAAAAGCCTTGGCCTTAAGAGGCCTGCATGTTTCTGCTGGCCCACTTGTGGTTCTGCCATTCCATAAGAAGTGCATGCCTGAGGATGAGACATGGGGAGCCGAGCCTCCCAAGCAGAGCCCAGCCTAGATCAGACAACCCCAGTTAGCTGCAGACATGTCAGCAATAATAAACAATTACAGTTTAACCACCTTCTGGGGTGACTTGTGATGCAGCAATAGTTAACTCACATGATACTATAACAGGTCCTCTAGGTTGTGATCTGTAAATACATGTAATATGGAGCTGGTTTGGTTTCTAGAATGAGGAAGTTATCAAACTATCACCTCAATGATAAATTCTTTCTCTATGATACATCAAAAAAATAACTTACCAAATATCTATTGTGGGCTCAGGGGCGACTGGTTTAATCTAGGTTTACGACCCATGGAGGAATGGTAACTTCTCATAGTCCATAAGCTTCTTGGTATATACAGATGTGATAGAGAGACTGGCCTACTGTGTAGTCAGATAGTGGGCTAGGAGTAGATCTTTGAATCACTCATCATGAGAATAGACAGATATAGATATGATTGCAGAGAGCAGGGCCACTGGGCAGAGGTCGGGGGGAATAGAGTGTGATAAAGAGAAGACCAAGGGGAAGGAAGAGGAAAAGTGAAATGTCAAACTGGAACCTGAGACAACTGCAATCTTTCTCAGATGACCTTTATATTTGCTTGCTCATTTGGATGTGTTATAGCAACAAGTGGGATATATCACCTTGTGGGCACTTTTTAAAAATACATTTTATTGATTTTTTTACAGAGAGGAAGGGAGAAGGATAGAGAGTTAGAAGCATTGATGAGAGAGAAACATCAATAAGCTGCCTCCTGCACACCTCCTTCTAGGGATGTGCCCATAACCAAGGTACGTGCCCTTGACCAGAATCAAACCGGGGACCTTTCAGTCCCTAGTCTGATGCTCGATCTACTGAGCCAAACTGGTTTCGGCAGCTTGTGGGCACTTTTAGCTACAATGTCGTGGGTGTTCTTTGCTCTGCTATTCACTTTCTCTAACATCAGGCACCAGAACCATTTGGGGAGAAGACTGTCTCTCTAGGTTGGAAATGGTATCTTTCTTTACCCATAAAACCTCCACATTTGTCAAAGACTCGTACTTCCTTTGGCATTTGAGACAATTGGAAATTGATTTCTCTGAGAAGCAGGGACATTGCTTGTCAGGTCCTTCTCCTAGATCCTGGTCCCTGGGCTCTGCCATATCACTTCAAAGGAAGCTCTTGGCCTCTTTGCCTCCTCCTCCTGCTCAACCCACGCAGGGTGTTCTGACCCATCCAGATATCAGCAGAGGATGACTCATCAGTGGCCTGCCTCTGAATCATGGCTTGGTTTTGATGTTGAAAGGCTCAGTGAATGCAGCACTTGAAAATTAATGTGAATTGGGATTCATTTGGGGTTTTATTTAAATATTAGTGTATTTTGACTCAATGTTAGCCCTCCTTTGGGTTTAATGAAATAAACAATGGCAGGGCATTCAAATTCATTCTGATTACTTCATTCCTGGTTCAGAGTCAGCCAGAATGTCCATCACTTTTTATGTCAAATCTTAATTTCAAATTACCTGCTGATCCCAAATAATGACTAACTGAATGGATGAGATTCCATAATTCTTGATGCCAAAACAACTTCAAAATCAGTGTGATGGCCCATTTTCTTTTGAAGAGAGAAGTAGATCTATTTATGGGATCAGCCTCTAGAACTGTTGATAGTTTTGAGGTATTGGTCATTCTGATTGATCTCTCCTGTCTGCCGTGCTAGTTTGATAGCTACTTACCTACTTCCCAACTTGTTCCATAATTATTTAAGTTAACAAAATAATAGTTTTAGCATTTCAGCAAATAGGTAGCCAACTATTTTTTTAAAATCATCTTTATTGAAGAAAGTATTACAAATGCCCCCTTCTTTTCCCATTGAACACTCCACCCTGCACCTGCCACCTCAGGCCTTTACCACACTATTGGCTGTTTCCATGGGCTATGAATATATACATATAAGTTTTCCAGTTAACCTCGCACCACCACCCATCCACCCCCACATTCCCTTTGAGGTTCCCCAGTCTCTTCCATGCTTCTGACTCTGGGTCCATGTTGTTCATCAGTTTATTTTGTTCATTAAATTTCACATATGAGTGTGATCATGTAATACTTACCTTTTTCTGACTGGCTTATTTTGCTTAGCATGATATTCTCCAGGTTCCTCCATGTTGTCTCAAATGGTAAAGGATCCTTCTTTTTTACAGCTGCATAGTATTCCATGGTGTAAATGTATCACAACGGTTTTTATCCACTGATCTACTGATGGACACTTTGGCTATTTCCAAATCTTAGCTATTGTATATTGTGCTTCTATGAACATAGAGGTGCATACATTCTTTCTAATTGGTGTTTCGTGTTTCTTAGGATATATTCCTAGAAGTGTGATCACTGGGTCAAATCACAGTTCCATTTTTAATGTTTTTAGGAAATTCCATACTGTTTTCCATAGTGGTTGTACTAGTCTGTATTCCCGCCAGCAGTGTACTAGAGTCCCCTATTCTTCAAACCCTCACCAGAACTTGTCATTTGTTGATTTGTTGATGGTAGCCATTCTGACAGGTGTAAGGTGATACTTCATTGTCATTTTAATTTCCATCTCTCTGATGATCAGTGACTTTGAGGATTTTTTCATATGCCTCTTATCTACTTAGGTCTTTTATCCATTTTTTAAAGTAATTTGTTCTAGGTCTTCCCTTTCTGGATTATGTTTTTTCATGAGGATTTGAATTCAATCACTTTAGTTATTTTAATTCTCCCAAAAACCTCCTGTTGCCATTCCTATTTCCCATGTGAAGAATTTGAGTCAGCTTTTCAGAAAGATCTGATAATTGGACAACAGTTATACAGTTATGAAGTCATGGAACTAGGATGTGAACCCAAGCAGACTGACTCCAAAGTCCTTGCTCTAAACCTTTATGCTACTAACATCACCAGATTCCTAAGTTCATATATCCAGTCCCATATTTTAGTCAATATTTGCAAGTGATTCTTAAGAGAGAGATAGTTGGAAGATAGAGACTTTATTTCAGTTACTCTCTGGAGGGTAAGTGTTTTAAAACACCTTTGAATCAACTTGTATTTACCAATATTGATCTTTCTTGTCCACATTTACTACAATTTACATTGTAGTTGCAGTAAGAACACTTTATATCTTGGTGAATTGAGGATCTTGTGTTCATTCTACATTTATTTTAGTGGATTGAGGTTGCTATCTTAATACTACAATTTAAAAAGCGGCATTTTTCTGTTGTATAAACAAGCTTCAACGTTTCCTTCCTAATCTGTCTGCCTTGTGGTTATATCTAGTAACTATCAATTAACAGGAACGTCAATAAAACAAGCTTAGCAAAGTGGGTGTGGGGGAAGCAGAGTGAAGAATATCATGCCAGGAAATACTTTAATGTAGGTGGAGCCCTGCCAACTTTTATTATTATAGGAAAACAAAGCAACTTTATTAACACAACAGACATTGTACTTTGGCTTTTATTTCTATTTTGTTTTATTTTTGAGCATACAATAGAATTCTTTGCACTTGGATTTTTCTTATCATTGTCTACTATTTACTTCATTTTAGTGGCAAGATATGTATGTCTTTCAATTTGCATTTATTCATTCTTCTCAAATACCTACAAAATCCTTTTATCTATGGTATTTGAGAGGTAAAAAATGCTACCAAAGTAGTCGAACCAATCCAATATCTTGCTTTCTTTGGTTAGGACAAAATTTGTTGCAGAAGAAATTATGTTTGCTTCCTGCACTGCCCCAGGATCCACTAAATCCCCTGAAAGGATTATAAATAATGATGATTTTATGCATTAATTTGCTGCATTACTAGTATCTGTTACCAGAAAAATCCAAAACAAGACACAAAGGAAGCTCCAAGCAATAATAGATTTTGTCCTTGAGGTTGTAGATTGATTATGAATAGCAAATCAGATGCTGACAATAAGAACTCTGGCCTAGCACATTTGGCCCATCAGGGCCCCTTCCCCCCTCCCCAGACCCTCTTCACAGCCCTCCCTTTGTAGATGCTCATAGGAAGATTGCAAGAATATGTTGACTATCTGTATATCTAAGGAGCAAAAGAAAATTATATACAATATCTGTATGCAGCTTTCTCATCAATTTTTCTCTGCAGAAAAGATTAAAATTTAGAAACATATTGATATTGCCCTGGTTTAAATATACCCTTAACCTTCATTTGATGTAAGGTCAGATTCCATGTGCCTTTTTCTCCAATGGAATATTGCAAACTAAGTCTCATCTAAGAAAAATTGATTTTTCTGTTTTAACATTCTTTTATAGAAACTTTCAGTGGTTCACACAATCAAGAGAATAGTATAATAAGCCCTCGTATCTATACCATTATATTTAGGTTCAGTCATTCAGTTTCTATTGGTGGGATGAAAGGTAACAAAAAGTGTGTGTGTGGGGGGGGGGGGGAAGGATAGATGAACCAATATTATCAAAATGTTGACTGATTCAGTTATCAACATTTTGATCATCTTATTTCATATGTCATCCACCCCACACTTTTTTCTTACCTTCCATTCCATTGCCCAATTCTCCATTGCAGTAGGTTTAAAACAACTCTAAGCATATTATTTTATCAATAAATACTTCAGTATGTAGCTCTAACCGGTAAGGCTTTTTTTATTTTTTATTTTACTTAACCACTGTGCCATTATCACACTTTATAAAATTAATAATGATTTCAAGATAACTTTTAATGTTTACTTCAGGCTCAAAATTTTTTCATTGTGTCAAAGGACAATTGATTTGATTGAGTGAGGATCTCTATCAGTCCCATCAAGAAATAGCACTCTCCAACTAGGATAAGTCAAGAAGGGTTTATTTATAAAAGCAATGTGGCAGTAAACTTTGGGGAGCAACAGCAGAGATGTTACCACAGCTAGGTATGAAAGAATAAGAAAGACAAGGTCAAGATTACTTAGAATGTAATGTAAAAGTCTGTAGGGAAAGCCACATTGAGAGGAACAGTGTCCTTTCATGGACGGATCCAGCCAGCCTGGGTGACATCACAGAGAGGAAGCCAAGAGAATAAATCTCTAGAATGCCCTTTCTTACCCTCTCTAATCTGGTAGGGCTTCCCACTGTCCAAAGAGCAAGGGAGCCTAAAGGCACAATCCATGCAGGTTAATTTCCTAGACTAGAGACAAGTGTAGAGAGAAGATCTGGAGAAGAAAAAAGATCTCTGGCATAGGAATCAATAAGGTTTACACATTAGGTTTGGTTGTTATGTTTCTTAAGGCTCTTTGGTCCTCACCTATCTATCTATCTATCTATCTATCTATCTATCTATCTATCTATCTATCTATCTATTTAAATATGCTATTAATGGAGAAACTGAGTCTTTGGTCTTATAGATGCCCCACGTGTAGAATTTGGTTGATTGCTTTCTTTTGGTTCTATTTAAGTTGTTCCTTTATCCCCTATATAATTTCTGTATAACAATGATTCATATAACTATAGAGGTATTTAAATGTAATTATGATTTCTATAAGACAGCTACTTGTTATAAACTTGGAGTCATATCTAGAGACTTGATTAGATTTAGGTTCAATCATTTTTAAGCAAGGTGACTTCCTAGGGGGTGCTGGGAACATCCGATAACATTGCCCAGGCATATAATGTGTGGTTTCTGTGGGTTTTTTACCTAACCTTGGTTACACATTAGAATCACCTGTGGATGTGTTTAAAATCCCAATGCCAGGACCACACCCATCATCTTTTAAATAAAAAAATCAGAATTACCAGGGAAGGGTTGGCATTAGGATTTTTTTTTTAAATCCCCTGATTTCAATGAGCAGCCAAAGTTGATCACCTCAGACCTAATGATTTTAGCATCTATTGATTATCATTTTTCTAGGTTTATTTCATTAAAATTTTGAAGATGGGTAATTTTCTAATTCTATCATTCTTTCTTCATTTATTGGCTATGAAACAATGCCAAGTGTTAGCTTTCATTCAGTAAAGAGATGTTGATTTGATCTGAAATTCATGTTTAATGACTATTTTTCATCAAAACGTTTTATAGAATTTCTATTTAAAAGATTTAACCATTTATAAATGGATTTAAATAGGATTGTGTTACTTTTATTAGATTGATGTTTCTTTTTATAGATGATAGCTCTCTGGACCATGTCTAAAATTAAAATGTTCCTCAAAAGCATTCTCCCTCTAAAATCTAAACATATGTGTGTTATGTATTATTCATAGTGTGTTAAATTTTCAGTCCCACACACACATGAGGACCATGTAACTTAAATATATAATAAGATTTTTTAAAGAAAAACATGAGAGAAGTAGAGTGAACACTCTCCCTGGAGCTCTCATTACTCCACAGGGAGATGTACCTCAGGCTGGCCATGGCTGGGCTGGATAGGCAGGGATCCAAAAGGGAGATCCCATCTCCGATTATACCCTGCATGTTTGTAAAGAATGGAGAGTAGGGAATCTCTGGAGCTATATCTCAATAGAATGTTGATGTTTGAGGAAGTGGTCTGGTTGGAAAGGGGGATCCTATAGGACGTAGCAACTGGCATTTGTTGAGTTAACTCAGACCTGCCAGGTGAGCTCTCTGCTAAACCACCAAAGGGGTGAAGTGCTTTCCAGATTTGTCTCTTTTCAGTAACATAAATACATAAGATAAGTATAAATATATAAAATATTTATAAACTTACTAGAGGCCCAGTGCACAAAGATTCATGCAAAAATGGGACTTCCTTCCTCTGGCTGCCGGCACTGTCTTTGCTCTGGCCAGAGCCACCTTTCTGCTCCAGCTTGGAGCCACCTTTCCACCTTCACATGCTGCCCAGAGGCCCAGAGAGGCTGGGGTGGTGCAGAATACCTCTGTCCTACCTCACTCCTACCCACTCAGCACCTGCATATGCAAATCAACCTGCCATCTTTGTTGGGTCAATTTGCATGCTCACTCCTGATTGGCTTATGGGCATCACAAAGATACAGTCAATTAGCATATTACTCTTTTATTAGGTAGATAGCATAAATATGTAAGATACTTATCACAAATAATAGGATTACACTATAAATGCATATGATTATATTCATTGACTTACTAGGTGCCATTCAATTCAATCAATGATGCTATTATTTTCCCCAGTCAACCACATGGAAACCCTCAATTCTCCTTTGATTCTTTTTCCTTCAAGATCCAGTTAGTGGTTCATCTCTTGTAATAGTCATTAATTTGATATGCATTTATTTATTCTTGTGTTACCTTATTGATTTAATTATTCAGAAATATTTATGTTATATGCCTTTTTTGAGGCATGGTATGGGTTCCATTTATAATCAACATATAGCAGAAATACCTTATAATCTAAAAAATGGAATAATGTCCAAAATACGAAAGGTCCCTTCTCTGTCCTTTCCCTCCAACCTCTCCTATCCTAGTGCAACCTTGAGTGTCTTCCCTTTGTGGCCAGCCCTCCTGCCTTTGTTTTCTTCTTCAAACCATGCTGCATATCCTTTTCAAAAGACTTTCTCCAAAATATTGTTTTTCACTATACTCATAAATTCTAAATGCCTCCTTTTTTGACTACTTAATAAATTCCCAAGTTTTAAAATTTAGTTTAATGTTCAATCCTCTTTCAGATATGTTTGTTACCAACTTCTACCTCTCTTAAATGTCCCCCTTTGAACCCTTCTCCCAGTGAGTGTTTTTGCCAAATCATCTATACCCCAAACCCATGAAGTTTCCCCACCTATCCTATGTTCCTTTGAACTGCTAAATTAATTGCATAACCTCTTTGAAGTTAGGGATTGTGTCTTATACTTCTTTGTTTTCTCAATACTTATCAGTGCTTTGCAGACAATAGGTGCTCAATAAAACATTGTTGATGAAAATTAGAATATTGGGAAACTTTTGAAATATGGTATTGGTTAAAGCAGTGTTTTTCAACCTTTTTTGGGCAAAGGCACACTTGTTTCATGAAAAAAATCACGAGGCACACCACCATTAGAAAATGTTAAAAAATTTAACTCTGTGCCTATATTGACTATATATAAAGTAATTCTCTTGAATAGGAATCAAATAAACACAAAGAAAGTATTTTATAATTACTTTATTATGAAATATTAAGTAAACAAAATAGTGAAAAATTATAAAATTCTTGTCTTGTCTGCACCTACGGCACACCAGGCAACATCTCGTGGCACACTAGTGTGCAGCGGAACAGCGGTTGAAAAACGCTGGGTTAAAGCATTATATCAAGAATGAAATGTTTTTTAAGCACATTTCAACTGTTTTATTTTTCTCTCATCAAACTAGAGTACACCCAAGTCTTTCCATATTAAAGGTAAAAATAAAATATTTCCTTGTGTGGTCTTAATCCTCTCTCTCTCTCTCTCTCTCTCTCTCTCTCTTTCTCTCTCTCTCTCTCTCTCTCTCTCTCTTCTTTCACACCCAGACTTCCTAAATGAATAGCCTATACTTGCTGCCTCCACTTTTTCGCCTCCCACTCACTTCCTCAACCCACTGCCATCTGGCTTTTACCACTATACCAAAAATCTTCTGGCAGAGGTCACCTAGCACCTCATAGATGCCAGCTCAGATGGACAGTTTCCAGTTCTTTTTGCATTTCATCTCCATAGCATTTGCTACTGTTTCCTCCTACCTCATTTAGGAACTCTCCTTTACTTTGGTTTTTAGATTGCACTTTCCACAGTTTTTCAGTACCCCACTTTATTCATTTCTTCTCTAGTTCCGTCATGAGCTTCTCTGACCCCAATCATCCTTGTAATGTTATTGTAGACCAGGTTTCATCCTTGGCTGTCTTAATTTTGGTTGTCCCAAAGCAGACCCTGAGACAAAATTTTACATGCAAATCATTTATTGGGGGAGATGATCTTAGTAGGGGAGTGGAGAAGTGTGATGGGTAAGGGAAGGCAGCCAATACAGGGTGTGATATTAACCCATTAGCAACTTTGGCCTCTTGAGCATAATCCCAGGTAGAACACATGCCTCAGAATTACCCTGCTAGTGGAGTGAAAGAGCTAAAGTATTCCTCCACCAGCCTTATTCAATATTGATTGAAGGCTCTATGAATTCCCTGGTACTTCTCTCTTGCTTTTGGGCAAAGAGTTGCAGGTGCCAATCAATAGTTGGAAGTCAGGCTTTTGTTTCTAAATATAAGAGCTGGGGATTTGTCGGGGTCACCAACAACATCTGCCCACCTCCTGTTCTCACTTTCACCATCATCCTTGGGTTACTATCATCAATGATAATAAAATTAACAATGATAATAGCTAACATTTAGGTACTAGGTTAGGTATTTTACCAGTATTCGCTCACTTAATCCTTACAACAGCCCTATGAGGTACCATTAAAATCCCCATTTTATTGTGGAGAAAAGTAAGAATCAGAGCGGCTAAATTGTCCAAGGTTATACCACTGGTGACTTTAGCTATCATGCGTATGTTGATGTCTCTGCACTTATTTAAAATCCATATTCCTCTTCCAAACTCTAATATTTCCATTTTCCAACAGTTTTCTACTGGCATCTCAAGTGTACAGGTTCAAAATGAACCTATCAAAAGGTCTGAAGAAACCCTGATACAATTGTTATTCCTTTTTATCTTTTACCTTTATGACAGCTTTTTGGAATTTTTTATTACTTAATAAGTTTTACCTTAAAATAACTTTTCTGGTAATAAGAGAAATACTTTGGAAAATATGGGAAAGTATTAAGTTTGAAATAAAATTCCTCATAATTCTGCCATACAGAGTTGACACTGTGGGCATTTTCTTTGCCCAATTGTCTATATAGTTGTAAGATGTTTGAGAATATACTCTGTGTGTGTATGTATAAATTTAAAACTTGCTTTTTACATTATAAGAATTTTTCCATGCTACTAAACATCTTTAAAATTTTTTAAAACTACATTAAATATTATATTTGTTTCAAGTATACAGCCTAGTGTTTAGGTATTTATATAACTTATGAAGTAATCCCCCTGATAAATCTAGTACCCACCTATAATAACCATGCATGGCTATTACACTATTATTGACTATATTCCCTATGCTGTACTTTATATCCCTGTGACCATTTTGTAACTGCCAATCTGTACTTTCCAATCCCTCCACCTTTTTCACCCAGATCCCTAACACCTTCCCCTCTGAAAACCATCAGTTTTTTCTCTATATCTATGAGTTTGTTTCTGCTTTGCTTTCTTATTTACTTTGTTTTTAGATTACACATACAATCATTATAAACAGATTTTTTTAAAGCAACATAATGTTCCTGGCATATGGGTGTACCAAAATTTGCTTAATTCTTCCCTCATTATTGAGCATTTGTATTGCTTCCTTCCTTTACTCCTGTAACAGATGCTGAAATCAATATTTCTGTACCTACGTTTTTATCTGCATCTTGGATGATTTCCAGAAGAGGAATCATTCTTTTAAAGGGCAATAACATTTTTAGGGTTTTAAGTTATCTTGCTTTCCAGAAAGGCTGTACCAATTCATACTCATCTCAAGAGAATGCAAGAGTGTTTGCCACTCCACCCTTGCTGCAATGAGGACTTTCATCATTTTAGAAACATATTAAACTGTAAGAGAAAAGTACACTATTGGTTTCACTTTCGTTACCTCAATTTCCAATGAGGTTAATTTTTTCTTTTTACCAGTTTGCTGACTATTTATCTTTCCTTTTTGTAAACTGTCCACATCATTTGTCAATCTTTCTACTGGTTCTTGCAGTTTTTCTTTTCTTTTTTATCCTGCAGAATTTCTAATAACTTTTACAAATCGGTTATGTCTTTACTATATTTATGCAAAAAACTCATCTTGCCATTTTGTCCTTTCATTTTTTATTGAGTTTATTGGAGTGACCTCCTATATAATGAGAGAAATATGCAAATTAGGCTGGCACATCACGACCAGTTCAGAAAACTGCATCACAACCAGCTCGGAGCCCTGCCCTCAGCCCCAGAGGATACACACCACTCACCAGGGCTGGGGGCAGGCTCCAAGCAGCTGTGGCCCCAGCCCAGGTGCTGCCCAGCCCCCCAGCCCCGAGGCCACTCCCACCAGGGGTTCACAGGCAGGCACACCACACAGTCTGCCCTGGGAGCCTTTCTACCCTAGGAACAAGGCCCCGGTGGGAGTGCATCACTGCCCAGCTCCAAGGTCACTCCCACCGGGGATTTGAGGGCAGGCATGCTGTGCTGCCTGCCCTAGGAGCAAGGCCCCCAGAGGACTCATGAACCTGCCCAGGGGGATGTGCTCCAAGGTGCCATGGCCAGACTGTGGCTTAGGCCTGCTCCCACATACTGAGGGCTCCCAGACTGTGAGAGGGGGCAGGCTGGGCTGAGGGACACCCACCCAGTGCACGAATTTCATGCACCAGGCCTCTAGTTGTTTAATAAAATTATATAAATTTCAGGTGTATACTTATATGATACATCACCTGTTTATTGATTGCATTCACCACCCCAAGTCAAGTCTGCTTCCATCACCATTTATCCCCTGCTTTACCTTCTTCTACATCCCCTCCATGCCCATCCCTCCCCCCCAACTCCCATTTCCCTCTGGTAATCACTACATTGTTGTGTGTGTCTATGAGGTTTTTGTTATTTTTGTTGTTATTTTTGTTGCTTAATCTCTTCACCTTCTTTCACTCAGTCCCTCCCACCCCCCTTCCCTCTGAAAGCTGTCAGTCTGTTCTCTGTGTCTATAAGTCTGCTTCTATTTTCTTTGTTAGTTTATTTTGTTCATTAAATTCCACATGTGGAATGAGACAGTTTAAATGACAGAGCAGAGAACCCCTCCCACTTCTGTGATTTATTGAAAGTTGACCCTCAACACAAAGGTTTTTTTAAAAAGCAAGAAAACCTAGTTTAATATTTCCTGAAGTCAAACATAACCTTTCTCAAAGATGTTTCCTGTTATATTTGAGCTTCAAAAGCCTTTCCTATCCAGAAATTAGGTAAATAGTCACTTATATTTTCTTCTAGTCTTATGGTTCTGCATTACATTTATTTTACATCCAGAGAAGTGGGACATGAAACTTACTTCCCCACTCCCCCAATTGTAGTATCTACTAGCCAACTTTTTATTTATTGAGTTCTTGTACCAAATGTTATATGATATTTTCCTTGTAATGGATCAAATTATTTTTAATTATTGAAGCTTTGCAATAGGCTTTAATATCTGTCATAGGAATAGTACTATAATCCCCCAATATTTTCTCAGCTATTCTCATCTATTTATATTTTCATATGAACTTTTGAGTCATTTTATCAACTTACCAAAATTTTTTGATATCCGCTTATGTTAATTACATCAAATTTAATTATTAACTAGAGAGGAATTTATATACTTAAAAGATTTAGTCTTTCCATCCATTAAGATAATGGTCTCTCAATTCATTAATCAGTTCTTTTATATCTCACAAGCTCCTAAACGTTTTAAATTAAGTTTATGCTAGTACTAGTAGCCCATCGTGCAATATCACACACAGTAGCCACCCACTGCTTCTGTGGGAGCCACCAGGAACCGCAGGGCACCTCCGGGAGCCATGCTACTTCCACATGAGCCAGAAAGAGCCCACACCAATTCCTAGGGAGGTGGGAGGAACCTGAACTGCTTCCACAGGAAGTAGGCCCGCCATTTCCTCTCCACGCATGCGCTTGGCCATGGAGGCTGAGGGCTGGTCCCCCTGTCCCTGTCCGTGGCTGCTCTGGCTCCGGGGGGTTGGCCTGAGCTTTGTGATGGAGTGGTGGTTAATTTGCATATTACCCTTTTATTAGATAGGATTGATGTTCTTTTTTTAAAATATATTTTATTGATTTTTTACAGAGAGAAAAGGAGAGGGATAGAGAGCTAGAAACAGATGAGAGAGAAACATCAGCCAGCTGTCTCCTGCACACCCCCCACTGGGTTTGTGCCCGGAATGGAACCTTGGACGGATGCTCTACCCACTGAGCCAAACTGGTTTCGGCAGGATTGATGTTCTTGTTCCTATTTCAAAAGGATTCTTTTGCCCCATAATCTCTTTTGATTGGTTATTTCTGTTAATGAGAGCAGGTCTATTTATTTTGTACATTTGTGGGGTTTGTTATCCAGCCACTATGCTGAAATCTCATTAATTATAATCATTTTTAGTTAGTTCTTTTGGGTTTCTTCCTTTCTTTCATAACTACTTCTACTACATCTCTTTTGTTTTTGTTGCTTGGCATTTTGGTTTTGATTTTCTAGAACTTCTAAAACAATGTTAAATAATAGCTCAGCCAGCAAATAATTCTTTTGTTGTATCACAATTAATTGGATGTGTACTTCTATTCTGAGATTATTATTTTTAACATTACACTAGTTTTTATTTCCATTTTAAAACTGTTTTTAAGATTAGAGATGGCTATTGAATTACTAACTTCCTTGTCATCATTTATTATAGTAATCATGTGTGTTTTTCTTGTCATTTTGACATGATATATTAATATATTAGCTTATATTGTTATCCTTATATACATGGGATAATGTAAATTATTCTTTTAATATGCTGTTAAATTTTATTTACTACTATATTGAATTATATTCATACTGAGATTAGACTATAACTTTTATTTTTAAGGTTTTTGTCAGGTTGTAGTATCAGTTTAATGCTAACTTCATAAAAAATTTTGGTACTAAAAATTAATGGGAAAGGTTTTTGTCCATTTTTTTTCTGTCATTGAGCATTTTATATAGAATGAGAATTATCTTTTTCTTGCTAGATAGAAAGAACTCAACAGTAAAGATTTATGGTAAGAATACATTTTTGTTATAATTATGAATACAGATAACCTGAGTTGACAGGAATTTTAGGAACAAATTATTTATTAATAATAATTAATAATACAACATGGTGTTGTGCATACTTCATTTCTAAAGTACTTTTATATCTATTACCACTAGTGATTCATTCACCCCCCAATATAAAAACATTTATTAAATGCCTTCATAAACTAGATACAATTGATATTCCAGATAAAAAGGATAAATTGAATGTGATCCTTGAATTGAGACACATATGTCAACCAATAAGTCTAAGAAAATATGACAACTATTTTTAGAGGTATGTTCATGCACATTATCCTCAGTCCACTTATATTAGTATCATTATGCCCATTATACAGGTGATGTAACATTCAGATCATTGGATTCATATTTGAATACCTCCAGCGACCAATAATTCTGTATCTCCTGAGGAAAATACATTTATCTCTGGACCAGTCTAATAACTGGAGTGTTATTTCTTATGTCTTCTACTAACTTCTCCCAAGCTGTAAATCTAGCCCTCGGAACCATTTAATGAGTTTGATGCCCTTTAAAGGTATTATTTCTTCTTATTTTTGAAGACTCTTGTAACCATATCCTCACTCTTTCCCCCTCAACACACACACACACACACACAAGAAGTCCTTTTTACCAAGACAGAAATCTTCTGTTCTTTCAACCTGCCTTCCTAAAACACAGTCTTAAATAACCACCATCTTGGCCCCTTTCCTTCGTATGTACTTCAGTTTGTGTTATTTCAGAATTCCACCCAATACATGCACTCTGACAAAAAGTAGAGTAGAAAAAAAACACTACTTTTTGCATCCAGACATTACATTTATAAATGAAGTCCCAAATCAGCTTGGTTTCTTTGATAGTATGACTATCAGCTGACATTTAAGCTATTCTCCACTGAAAACTTCAAGTTTTTTTACACATATTCTCCTAAGTCTTTTTCCTTTATCCTGAATTTGGATAGTTGTTCTATTTTTGGGTGTTTTTTTGTTTTTTTGTTTGTTTGTTTGTTTGTTTTTTGTACTCATAACTAATATCTCCCCAATTTATTTCTGTCACTTTTAATTTTAGTTGATTAAAAGTATTACCTAATTATCTTAAGGTTTTTATGAGTCCTGGATCTGCCATTGATTAGACTAATCCTTCTAGTTTCACAGAATTATAAATTTTTTTATTCTGGCCCCACAAGTCATGATCAGAATACCAGATATAAGAATATTGAGAACAGATTCCTGTGACATATGAGCCAAAACCTCTATCATGTTGGTATTGGTCAATTAATTAGAACCCTTTAAATATAGTCACTGACAAAGTGACTTTATTATGTGATGTTTACATATGTGTGCATATATGTATACACACATACATATATATACGAAAATAGTTCTTTCACTTGGATTACATATCTCTATCTTGTTCACTATTGCATATAAGATGCTTTAATGCTTTTAAGTGCTTTTGACATTGAGAATTGCTTATCAAGAGAAATTAAAACATACTAGCACATCTAAGAAAACTTGTAGATGAAAGTTCACAGCAACTTTATTCATTATATCTCAAAATGGAAAATAACCACAAATATCTATCAGCAGGTAATAAACAAAATGTGATATATTCACACAATGGAATATGACTTTCAATAAAAGTAACATCCAACAGCATGGATGAATTTCAAAAATAATATGGTGGTTGATACAAGCCAGACATAGAAATGTATGTATAGAGCCCGACCACTGTAGTTCAGTGGCTTAGCATCGATCCATGAACCAGGAGGTCACGATTCAATTCCAGTTAAGGGCAGATGCCTGGGTTGTGGGCTCGATCTCCAGTAGGGGGCGTGCAGAAAGCAGCCAATTAATGATTATCTCTCATCATTGATGTTTCTATCACTCTCCCTCTCTCTGAAATACAAACATATTTTTAAAAATTTACATATAAAATTCTAAACAATTTAAATTAATCTATAGTAACAAAAGGCAAATTAGTACTTGCCTGAGACCAGTGCTTGCCTGGGACCAGAAGTTGAGGGAGGTTTGACTGCAAAAGGGAGTGATGGAATGTTCAAT
This sequence comes from Pipistrellus hanaki, assembly GCF_964339955.1. NCBI lineage: Eukaryota > Metazoa > Chordata > Mammalia > Chiroptera > Vespertilionidae > Pipistrellus > Pipistrellus hanaki. The sequence continues at coordinate 94,629,607 of NC_140524.1, forward strand.
ATCTTGATCATGGTGGTGGCTTCATGGGTGTACAGATTTGTCAAAACTTATCAAATGGGTACAGTTTATTTTCAATAAATTGTACCTCAATAAAGATGATTCTTTTAAAAATAATATTGCAAATAATCTAAAAGCTTGATTAAAGAAAAAAATAATCTCCATTGACTTCTTCATAAACCCCTGATGAGTCCAGAAAACTGCTACAACCCTTTCTAAGGACATGTAAATTATTCTTTTAACAATGTGTTCTAGAATGTTCTGAAAATCAATATCAATCTCACTCAGCCATACAATGTAAAAGCTATCATTTCCCCACCCTTGGAAAATGGGCATTCTACTTAACTGTTTCAGTTTTCTGTGGCATTTTATATTGCCAATTCCCCAAAGAAATAAACTATGTTTGACATCTCATTTACATTCTCTCTTTCTTGGTTCCCTGGTATGTAATTCTCCCAAATCAGGAGATTTAAAACTTGTTTGGAAATATTCAGTGCTCTTTCATCTTGGACTTCCTTTGCAATGGGGCTTCTGAGTTGGAGATGTTGTGGGAGAATTGACGCTGCAATTTGAGGAGCCACTCACTGTTTATGAGCCATTAGTTTAGCCTCTATCAGGATGTCTGGCTCCGAGTCTGGTGCGGGAGATGTCTGAGGTGCTTTGTGTGCGAGAGCACCACCATTTCCTGCCTGAGAGTTCAGTATTGATCTGGCTCAAACCACTAAAGGGTTTTTACTCTCTTTCGCTTATTTGGTGGCAGGAGACAAGGTTACGTATTCCTTTTATAGTGTGCTGATTTTATAAACTCACATGCAGTAAGTGCATGTATAACGTGTGTTTTGCTTGACATTTCTCTGTTAATGTTACTGAGAATATGCATTCTCTCTGTTTTTACAAAAACATGTTGAGCCTAGAGAAGGGAGAGTGAGATGATAGTCTGAATTCCAAGCTGGAAGCCTCTAGCCTTTATTTCATCCAGTCCTTTCTGGCCTGTTGTAAGTCAAGTTATAGATCAGGAAAAAATGCCATACGTCTGTGGCATTGAGCTACAGAACATGGGGTAATAAGATTTGGGAATCCTGGTGAAGTGCCCCCTATCTTCCCTCTTCAGAGCACAGGATAGCAGACAGAAGAGTGGACATGGAAAAATTATGTCTATGGCTCACCTAATAAAAAGGAGCACTCACCAAAAACTTATTAAAACAGAATGGCACTTTTTAAAGGGCTCTGGGGACTTCTGTAAGAGAGCTTATTTATATTACTTGAATACAATAACCCTATCAGCGTGCTGGAAAATCCTCAAAGCCTAAATTGTACTAAAAACAAAGGCAGATCATTGTGACTCCTGTCTCAGATTTAGAGATGTTTTCTTTCCGAATTTGGAAAGTCAGAGTCACCAAGCACCATGAGTGTTAGAATCAGCTTAGGATTGGAAGAGATATTTAGATGAATCTATCATCCCAGCAAATGCAATAACCCTGACAAATGATCACCATGCCTCTGGGTGGTTATTTAATGCATAAATGCTCAATTCTTATAAGACTGCTCATTTGCTTGCTGGAAGAGTGCTTTCTTACTTACCCTAAACCAAAAGCCCTCCCTCGGTAACCTGTACACATCAGTCTTTCTTCTGACCTTTGAAGCAATATAGAATAAAGCCTTGTTCTTTGAGTCTGAGATCCATTTAAATATCTGAAGACAGTGATCGTATTCTCCATTCGTTTCTGCTTTCCTGGTTTAATCATCCCTAGTTTCTTCTGTCATTGTTCCTTGATAAAGTTTTCAAGACCCTGCCCTTGAAACATTAAAAATGACTAATAAAACTCTTAAAGTTTAATCCAACCCTTAAATATAGTATCGTTTCTTGGTGTGACAGTCAACACACCAAACACACGCTCTATGGCAGTCCCATTGGAGAAGCTTAACAGTGATTAGCCTATGTCTGACTGCTAATAGCTGCTCTGGCATAATTGCTTTTTACTACGAAGAACTGTAATTCATGACCCAGAGATGCAATTCTTTAACCACAGGACACTTTGTCAAGACAGTTCAAAATATAAATCTATTTTAATCATTTTAAATTATACTGTCAAAGAATGTTTGTTCCTTTAAATGCATAGCAAGCCATCTCTTGAACTGTGATGTAGTATAAGAATACTTTAATAGAAATTTTAAAAAAAGGACCTAAGAAATTGTGGAATTATATCTAAGCATTCTAAGCAAGGTTTCACATGCATTTTAGTACAGAACATGTAACTGAGGACCAAAGCCACTGGGGGCATTTCAAAGTTCATGTTATTTTTTTAAATTTTCTTTATTGATTGAGGTGTTACATATGTGTCCTTATTTCCCCCATTATTCCCCCATCCCCCCCCCACTCATGCCCTCACCCCCCTGTTGTATGTGTCCATTGGTTAGGCTTATATGCATGCATACAAGTCCTTTGGTTGATCTCTCCCCCTTCCCCCACCCTTCCCCACTTTCCCTCTGAGGTTTGATGGTCTGAAGCGAAATAAACCAGTCAGAGAAAGATAAACATCACATGATCTCAATCACTTATGGAATATAATGAACAACATAAACTTATGAACAGAGACAGAGAAACATCATGTTAATTTTTTTGTTTCCCTGGACAATGTTTCTCTATTAATTGATTCATTGTCATTCTCAAAAATTGCATGGAAGCTAATGAGGAATGTTTGTTCCCTTAAGTTGGGCAAATATTATGTCATATTTGTTAGAAATTAAGGAAACCACGTTTGCTAGAAAGTTCTGGACTTGAGTATCTAAGCCTACAGATTTTAGGCCCCATTATATTCATTATCTTCAGCTAACATTTTCTGCATGAAATCAAGACACACAGAGACCAGACATTGTAGGGTAGATACTGTTGTCATTTCATTATGTCTTCATTACTTAATTGACTTCACACTACATGGGAATGTAACCTAAGGATGAATTGTTCTGCTTTAAATAAATTTTCTCTTGTTTATGGGCTGCTGATAATTTTATTCTCCTTTTTGAAATCATGAGCCTGTGCCTGCTGGGATTAGTCATATAGGAGAATGGAGGAAAGGGCACTGTGAAAACATGATTTCATGTAATCCTTAAATAGCCCTCTCATGTAGGCATTAGAAATGTACTCCTGACAAAACAGAAACAAAGTGATCTATTTAAGGTCACTGTTGATAACAAGTAGAGCTGAGATTCAAATACACATGTTCCAGAGTCTAAAGCCTTTAGTTCTAGGCACTGTGCATTCATTATACTGCTCTGCATGTTTCCCAAAAGTTGTAAAAAAATGAATCCAAGGTCTCTCTTTTGACCCTCCAACTACATAAACATGAAGACTGACATTGTCTTAGCTTTTCCGCTGGCTTCCAATAGCTGCCTTCCCACTGTCCATACATGTCTACTGATAGGGACCTGTTGTTGTTCAGGGCTGCAAAGTATCCTGTTAAAAATACCTCCTCGGACTCCCTTATAGCTATGTACATGTGACTCCGTTTTGTCCAGTGAAATGTAAGCAGATGTCAACTGGATAAGGCTTCTCCAGGAGCTAGTGCCTTCCTGATAGAAAGGGACAAACTCAGTGTCTTTCCCTTCACCCTTCACGGTCTTCCTCTCTGGAATACAGACAAGACACCTGGAGGTGGAGCATCCATCTTACAACCTTTAAAATGACAGACATAACCCAAGGATGGCAGAATGGAAAGATAAAAGAAAAATGTGTCCCTGCCGAAACCGGTTTGGCTCAATGGATAGAGCATCCGCCTGCGGACTGAAAGGTCCCGGGTTCGATTCCAGTCAAGGGCATGTACCTTGGTTGCGGGCATATCCCCAGTAGGGGGTGTGCAAGAGGCAGCTGATCGATGATTCTCTCTCATCGATGTTTCTGACTCTCTATCCCTCTATCCCTCTCTCTTCCTCTCTGTAAAAAAATCAATAAAAATATATTTAAAAAAGAAAAAGAAAAAAGAAAAGTGTGTCCCTGGTGGCATCTTATAGTCCTACCTCTAGAATTCTTATTTCTCCTACATTATAAGAAGTTACTATTACATACAGTTCAATGTAGTCTTAATTGACACAATTGCTTTCTCCTTACTTCAATTTGTCTACAAACTCCAGGCTATGGTTAAGAAGAGTGGATTTGAAGTTTTAATTTGAGAATTCACATCAGAATTGTTCATAGGATAGTATAAATAAAATGCTTGCCTGAGTCCTGTGCTTCTTCTCTACCCCCTCAACCCAAAATCTAATTGTGCCCCCAACACCCCAGTGCAATAGGTGACCAAGTGCCTGAAATGGGGTAAGGCAAAATCGGATGAGGGTTGAAGAGAGAGAGGTAGGTTCTTGTGCTCCTAATTATTGAGCAAGTGTGGTATTTTCAGAGCCTGGGGTGGAATGTCCTGATGTCTTTTATATTTTACTAGTGATCTGGTGCTCGAAATTCATGCACATTAAAAGGGAATTAGAGGAAATATTTTAATATTGATATTTGCTCTTTATAATAGAAGTGTCAGAGATGAAAGAAACTTAGCAAAATATATATGAAAACATTTCTCTTGTCAGAGTCTGGGGTACGCCATGGGAACCAGAGTCAAGTCCCTACACACCCATATGCACCTTGAAATCACAGGAGACCAGATCTAGCCAACCCCACCCCCATTGGGCTAGATCCAGACCTGGCCGGCCCCACCACCATCAAGCCCCGTCAGATGGGGAGTGCAACCTCAGTTAGCCTGGCCTGGCACCAGGGCAAGGGGAGCAGCCTGAGGTCCCCAGGCCTGGGCCCTGGGCATGACCTGAGGTCCCCTATCAAGCCCCACTGGGCTTGGGGCATAGCCTCAGGTCCCCAGGCCCAGCGCTGGGGCAGGGGATGTGGCCTGAGGTCCCCACCAAGCTCTGCCAGGCAGGGAGGTGCTGCCTGAAGCCCTCGCCAGCCCTGCACTGGGGCGGGGGGCATGACCTGAGGTCCTCTGTCAAGCTCTGCCAGATGGGGGACATGGCCTAAGGTTCCCTGTCAAGCCTTGCCAGGTGGGGGGGGCGTGCCCTGAGGTCTCCCAGCCTGGCACCAGGTCAGGGAGCATGGCATGAGGTCCCCCAGCCTGGTGCCAGGGCAGGGGGCACGCCTGAGATCACCTGTCAAGCCCCACCAGGTCGGGGGCATAGCCTCAGGTCCCCTGCCCTGGCCCAGTACCATGTAGCCTCATTTCCCTGCTGATTGCTCATTAAGGCTCATTACAAGAACTTGGCCTCCACTGTGGGTGCAGCCATCTTATTATGGCATGATGGTCAATTTGTATATTCCCTCTTTATACAATAGATAGGATCTGTATTGAATTTTGGAAGAAAAAGCTATGTGGTGTGATTTGCTTCACAATCTTGTTCCTATGGTGCTGTCCCTGGATATCTTGGTACATTTTTTCAGGTGAAGCTATTTAAGTCAAATTTATTTTAGTGTCCCTCAATTCTAGGAAGAATAAGCATGTCCTATTTTAAACTACAGGGGAATCATCACATTAAAGTGAATATAGAATATGTATAATAAATCCACAAAAATAGACCAGAATAAAGCCTCCTGAGTGACTCTTATCCAGTGTGACCCTCCTGTGAAAGGGAATATTTATTCATCATATTTATAGACCCAGAGGGGGATATTTACAGACCTTATAAACAAGAAAATGCTGTAAGAGATGAGTAATAAAGTTGCATTTGAAAATAAAGTTATTTGTTACAGCCTTTTAAAGTATTTTCTTGTTTTAGGACTAAACCTGAGCAAATGAAACAGAAGCATTGTCTTCTTTGAAAATTAAGATAGAAATTGCTATATTATCCTTAGTTGCTATCATATCACAATGATAAAGGAAGTTAATGAAATAGTTTGTGTGAAGATAAAGGAGAAAGGGAAATTACTGCGAGTCAGCCTTTTATTTATTTACTTTTCAGCTATAGTTTGAAAGATAACTGGGGGTGATGAACAATTCACTGTCATGAATTTGGCCTGCCAAGTGTCACCCACTTGGGCATGATGTGGCTGAATTAACTTACCCAAGAGCTAGGATGCAGAAGGTGGGGGACAGAAAGAGAGATGGCAAAGCTAATACACCAGAAGTGTTATCTCATCCTTGTTTCTGTCCAGTAGGGAATCCATTTACATGGCACCAATCAGGAACTTTCTCTCCCCATGACCAGAAAAAAAAAAAATTATGCCTCTCTTCTCTGCTATTTGAGCAGAGCATGTGCAGAATACACAGTGGCAGCAAACTCTCTGGAAGAGAATAGTGAACTGGCCGAAGGGAATCAGTCTCCTCTCTTGCCTTTCATTACTTCCTGTTAGCATTTTAACTCTCACCCACCTTTAAATTATTTTTCCATGACTTCTCATTCATGCTTGCTGCCCCTTTGTTTCTTTTCTCTCCTTAGCACTGAAACCATTTTTCACTTATTATAAAAGTAAATACGGAAAAAAAATGAAATCCTCCTATTTGTGACAACATGGATGGACCCTGAGGGCATTATGCTAAGTGAAATAAGCCAGACAGAGAAAAACAGATACTGCACGGTATCTTATGTGTGGGATCTAAAAAAAAGTCAAACTAATTGAAACAGAGTAGAAGAGTAATTGCTGGGGTTGGTGAGGGGGGAGAAATAGGGCAAGGTTGGAAAGAGGGCACAGACAAATAAGGTCTGAGGATCCAGTACACAGCATGATGACCATAGTTGACAGCATTGTATTTATTGTATAACTGAAATTCACTAAGACAGTAGAACTTAAATGTTCCACCAAAAAGGAAAAAAAATGTGAAGTGATTGATCTGATAATTAACTAGATATATGCATACAATGTAAACGTATCAAATCACTACTATGTACACTTTCAATATCTTATAATTTTATGTCAAGTATACCTCAATAAAGAGGAAATTTTGTAAGGAACAATTTTTAAGGAAATAGTACCATCAGGTAAACTAGCTAAAGGGCACAATGGAATTAATTCCCTATTATTTCTTCCAATGCATGTGTATCAACACTCATCTCAAAATGACAAGTTTAACCTTACAGAAGATAGTTTGGGGATGAGGAGTCTCATTTGCACATTCTGGGGATAAACTGATTTCCTGGCTGCTAACAGAGCAGTCAATCTGTGCATCTGGCCTCGGTAAGGACTTTAGAAATGTTGCATTTGTTCATGGATTATCCATAACATTTGGAGGGTTTAGCTGAAGAGCATCCAGGCTGAGTTCTCTAGGTCTGCCCATGGCCTCCCACCAGCACCTGCACCTGAGATAGGCCTGTTCTTCATCATTGTTCACAATAGACTCTCTTACTGGCATGGCAGAACAGGCTAAGGCTGCTTTTGGAATCGGGAGTAAGACTTGAATTTTAGCCTGACCACCATTTATTCATCAAGAGACTTGGCCAAATGTACCTCTGCCAGGCTCCATTTCCCCACCTCTCAAAAAAGCAGAGTGTTGTTGTAAGAGCCGAATGATAACATAATATTAGGTAAAGTGCCTTATAGGTGCTTTATGCTGCTTCTACTGCCTTATGCTTTCAGCAGGAGAGCTAAAAACACACATGGTCAACCTCTGCTTGTTCTTCCCATAAGGAAGTTATAAAGTTAACATAGCTCCTACCTCTTTAATGCAGGCTCCTTAATGAGATCTATATTATCGATTACAAAGAGCTTTCAGTGGCTGTTTAAGCCTCAGCTGAAGAGAATCTTACCTTTGCTTTTTTATTTTTTTTTTACTGAAATACCATGCATTATTTTTTAAAAGGAAGCAACACAGCCTGCTTCTCCAGGTCTCAAGACCTTTGACTCTGCAGCAAGAGTTAGCATCACAGAGGCACCAGCTGGATCTCTGATCTCTCTTGGCAAAACTGACCAAATGTCAGTGCCCTCATTCCTTCTGGAAGCCATTGAGAGCTGACTCAGCAAATAGCTCAGTCTTTTCCAGAAACGGTTCTCCTCTACCTCTTTATTGATCCCTGCCAGGTTCCTCATTTTTGATTCTTTAGCTTAATGCAGCCAATTTTCTGTTGCGTTACAGTGATCTGTGGCGTTAAATTAGCCAGCTGGAAACGCTCCCAGTCCCACTTCCATCGCCTCCTCATTTTGATTTGAGCTGGCTCTGAATCAAGTCTCTAAAATAAAAGATTATCTGTGTTGTACAGATAACACTTCTTTAATTCCTGGTACCTCAAGATTAAATTAGCTATTTGATGGCCTTGTATTTTGAGAACACTCTTTTTTTTTTTTTTAAACTAACCTTTTATCATAGTGAGAGCCATTTAAAGCTTTGCGTGAATCTTTGCCTGGCCTAAGTATTGATCTTTGTGGCCAGGGCAGGAGGTAAAGAAAGAAATGTAGCCAAAAACGCAAACAAATAGGAATCAGGTTCATGTTTGAGAACATTATTGGGTTCCTCTATATGAGGGCAAACTAGCAACAGGAGGGATACAGGAACCACCTGGGCCTCAGTGATTTTCTCAAAAGCAGTCCTAATGATTCTCAGTGACCACCATGGGGGGAGCTTCAGAAAAAAATTTCTTCCTGCCAGCTTCAGTTGAGAGTAATACACAAGCTGAATGGAGCTTTAGTTTCTAAGTTGATTTACTTTAGAATAAAGAGCTTATTTGATACTTCGGTCACTGTTGTCTAATTTTTCGTTGGATTATTGATGTATCTTAATAATAACTCTCTCAGTAAGGATTTACAATGAAGTTAGTCTAGACTAGGGGTGTCGAACTCAATCAGAGAAGGGGCCAAAATCTAAAATCCAGCCTAAATCGCGGGCCGAATGGTTTACTGAACAGTCATAAACTGACAATGTCATAAACTGACAGTGGAGTGCAGTGATGACAGCGCGGTGCGGGCCACATTGCAAGGCCTGGCGGGCTGGATTTGGCCCGCGGGCCTTGTGTTTGACACATGTGCCCTAGACTCTAGAACAAGGCAAACAATGACCTCCCCCCCACCTGTTTTTGTACATACCATGAGCTTGTTCATTTTACATGCTATCTGTGGCTACTTTCACACTCCACTATTTGTTTTATGGAATATACAGCATGGGGCAAAAGTAGGTTTACAGTTGTTCATATGGAAAAGACAAAAATTAATAAATAATAATACAAGAATAATCTGTATTTCATGTACTCATAACTGTGGATCTACTTTTGCCACACCCTGTATAGACTTCTGTCACTGCTTCTTCCTTCTTTTGTTAGCTCATTAGGGGTCATTTCTCTGCTTCATTTTTTTTAATTTATTGATTTTGGTATCACATAATTGTCCTCATCCCCCCATTCCCATCCCAAACCCCTCCCCACATATGCCCCCACCCCCCTGTTGTCCATGGCCACTTGGTTAGGCTTATATACGTCCACACAAGTCCTTTGGTTGACCTCACTCCCTTACCCCCACCCATTTTACAATCAGAAGAGAATAGGTTTCTTATCCTGGGTGCCTCTGTCAGCAGACCCTGAGACAAGGATTTTGGTGTGAGTGGTTTATTTGGAAGGTAATCCCAAGAAGTATCAGCAGGGGACTGAGGACGTGAAATGGAGAATGAAAGAAAGCCAATGAATAGTGTGTTAGCAAGCCAGTCATCACTCTGGGCAACGGAAGCCCAATCCCACTGGGAAACTCTTGAAGACCATATAGAGCATACCTCATCATTATTCCACCTGAGGGTTAAAGAACCTGTGGCATTTGTCTACCACCTCCCTGTAAGTTGGTTGAGAGCTACTTCTGGGAACATGAACTCTTCAGCACTCCGTAGCCATAAACATGCCTGCAGCCAGAGAGCCACAGGTGTTCACAGTAAGCAGTAGCAACAGTAATGCCAAAGAGATATGGTCAGGGCACTGATAGCATTCAAGGATGGGGAACATCTGACATGCAGGCCATATAAGGCCCATGAAATCATTTGGTCTGGCCCTGCCAAGGCAATAGGGGTGAGTTAATTAAATGTTTGGCCAAATATAGCAGGCTCGTTTTTAAGTTGGTAATTTTGTATGGCCCTAGAATGATGTTATAAATATCCAAATGGCCCTTGGCAGAAAAAAGGTTCCCCACTTCTATGCTATAGGAAGGCACAGAAAGGCAAAACACAGGGAAGTCAAATTATGGCTCTGATCCTCAGTAATAGCATTGATAAAAGGCTAGTGATACCTGTCAGAAGAGGTAGTGGCTAAAATTGAGGCTTGGACAGCTCTGTAAATGACTTGTGTCCATTACACTGAAATATGACTGAGATAGTACAGCCTGTGTTCTTTGAGCTCATTATAACCAGCATTATTGCCACATGTCATGCTGTGACCACATGATAATATTTCCACTGGCCAGCCCATGTTCTGGTTTGACAATTGAGCATTGATTGATAATTGAGCATTGTTTTAGGATTATGCCAGCAGCCAGGACAGTATTAGATATACACTATAATATGACTGGCCCAAGATAGGTAGGCAGAAAGTAGAAACTGAGAAATTAAATTAAAAAGTGGTCAAGAAAATGATGAGGATGGATAGACGAATCTAGCTCATCTGGAGAAGTTCCAGAGGGGCTTCAGGTACCTTGGGGAGCTTCTGCTGCAGTTCTTAAGGGTTAGCTTTGATCTGCCGGTGCCCTGAAGCAGGATAAACAAAGGAGTAAGAGAACACGACAATTCAGAACAGCAGAACCTAGCTTGTAGTTGATAGTGTAAAACAGAGAATAAATATACAATATGCCAAAAAGTATCTGGGAATTCAATATCTCAATGCTAAATATCAGCCCGGTTTTGGAGATTAGTCAAGAGCATATGTTTCTAATTATTTAGGGGTTATTTTTAATCCTTTGAAAATATACGTTTTTAACTAAATATGAGCTGTTTCAATTGGGAATAATCTCTTTTTTCTTAATTTAAGGCAATGGTTCTCAACCTTTTTAATACTGTGACCCTTTAATACAGTTCCTCATGTTGTGGTGACCCCCAAGCATAAAATTATTTTCGTTGCCACTTCATAACTGTGATTTTGATACTGTTAATGAGTTGTAATGTAAATATCTGTGTTTTCCGATGGTCTTAGGCTCTTCAGCAGTGGTTCTCAACCTGTGGGTAGAGACTCACAGGTTGAGAACCACTAGCAGGGTCACCTAAGGCCATCAGAAATCACAGATATTTACATTATGATTCATAACAGTAACAAAATTACAGTTATGAAGTGGCAACGAAAATAATTTTATGCTTGGGGGTCACCACAACATGAGGAACTGTATTAAAGGGACGTGGCATAAGAAAGGCTGAGAACCACTGATTTAAGGGGTAACTACCTTCCTTCCTGCATTTCTGTAATTAGGAAAAATGTGTTCACCTTTTGTCTTCTTTCTTTCTGGCATTTTTCTCTGCTCAGAGGAACTCTACCCATTCTCCAAGTGCTTAGTCTTTGGTCCTAGCCTATGTCTGAAGTCCCTTCCTTCTTGGGAATCATAAGATTTAAAAATATGTCATCACAGTAGAGAAATGTCCTCAAGTATATGTGAATAATAATTTCGACAGCCATACAAAAGTGTTCCTTCTATTACACTGACTTCTGTACTGGTTAAGGTAAAGCATTCTGTTATAATATATAAAACCCATGATCTTGGTGGTTACACAAAACAGAGGTTTCTTTCTTCATCCTGAAAAGTATCGTTGGTGCAGAGAGTTGGGGCTGGGGCCTCTCTCCTCTCAGTCACTCAGGACCTCAGGCAGAAAAAGGCTCTAAAATCTTCAAAGCATGTGTTCCAAGATTACTCTGAGCATAAATTCAGTGAGCAGATGGTGAGGAGGGATGAGATAGAAGGAGAAAGAGATTAAGAGAGATTGCTTGCACAGGAGGTGTTTTTATTTATTTATTTTTATTTTTTATTTAAATTCTTTATTGTTGCAAGTATTACATGTCTCCCTTTTCCCCCAGTGACCTCTCCCTGCCCGCTCCTGCCCCCCAGCACATGCCCTCACACCCCTATTGTTTATGTCCATTGGTTATGCTCATATGCATGCATACAAGTCCTTTGGTTGATCTTGCCCTCCCTCCCACGCTCTCCTACCTCCCCTCTGGAGTTTGATGGTCTGTTCGATGCACAGGAGGTTTTTAAAGGCCCAGGCCTGAAGTGGCATATGTGACCTTTCTATCCATATTGGATTGGCCAGAACTCAGTCATGTGGCATTACTCCATTATATAGGAGGCTGAGAAATGTAGTATAGTAAGGTGCTAGAGGGAAGAGAAAAGGCTTTGTTGAACACCTAGTGCAGTGATCAGCAAACGCGGCTCTTGAGCCACATGCGGCTCTTTGGCCCCTTGAATATGGCTCTTCCACAAAATACCACGTGCGGGCGCCCACTTACAGTGCGATTGAAACTTCATGGCTCATGTGCAGAAGTCGGTTTTCAGCCTGGGCGAGTCTGTTTTGAAAAAGTGGTTCTAACGCAGAGCCACACTCAAGGGGCCAAAGAGCCTCATGTGGCTCATGAGCTGTGGTTTGCCGACCACTGACCTAGTAAATCGCTATATAAATGCTAGTTGAGATCCATCTCTTTTCCTCACTCCCACTGGCCTTTTTCTACACAACTGAGATATGAAGAAGCTCATATAACCCTCCTGGTTCACTCAGTGTCTCCCCAGTAGATCCCTTTAAGACCAAGTTCTAATCTCTATGCCTTTTATCTTGCCTTTTTAATTCTGTAATTCTGTTAATCTCTCTGGCTTCTGAGAAGATTCTGAGGCCAACCCAATGGTGAGAAGCAGAAGGCAAAAGCTGTGGATCCTAATTATGGCACTGCCACCAGAACCATTGCTGGGTCCTTAGCATTGTACCCCAAAGGCTCTTGTGGCCCCGAAGCCTATAGTCATGTGTACTTTTAGATCCCAAAGTCTTTGGAAGGATGGGAGGTTTTGTCTAAAATGTTTTGTCCTGATCCATTGATAATGCACCTACTCTTCCAAGGATGAGAAGAAGATTCATTCTTCTGAGGGCACAAACAGATACTTCTTTTTTCATCTCCTGTGATACAGAGTAGGAGTACTGTAAATGCCAAGCAGTATGGATTTTTAGAAAGATGAGTCATTACTTCTGTGGTGGTTTTTTTTTTTTTTCAAGGCAATTATTCATCTAGTCTGAATCTCTGCAAGATGAGCCAGTAAGTCTGTTATACAGACAAAGAGAATGGCTGAGCCCCCAAAAGCCAAAAGGTTGATTTGGGTTAATAGTAAAACTTGGACAAATGACATTTATAAAAAGTGCATCTGTTTTTTGAGAAAAGAATTGAAATTCAGAACTCAAGGGCTGAGACTGCTTAGCAATGTAACCCTCGGCTTTGAGGATCCTCTGACACCGAAGGCCTGGGTTATTTTTGTGAAAGGAGGAGTCTAACTTGTGTTTTACTTCCTTCAGGGAAGAACCCAACTCCTATGAAATGTCTTCTAAGCTTAAAGCTACAGAGAGAGAGAGAGAGAGAGAGAGAGAGAGAGAGAGAGAGAGAGAGAGAGAGAGAGTTCATTAACAGGCAGCAATATCATAAACATTAAGTATCACCTCACCCCCACCCCTTGTAAATACCTCCACTTCCTACAGTTTCCCCATTTGAACTGCACCCTCCAGTCCCACCCCCATTCCCACCCTTTTTGCTGCCTACAGTTTCATCTGCCTTGAATCACCATCTTTTGCCTCCAAAGTTATAATTCCAAGCTTAAGTGGTTCCCTCAGCTTCTTTAAGTACCCAGAAAATAGCTGCTTATTGCCCTTTGCACACCCTTAATTCTGCTGGGGGAGGCGGGGGGGGGGGGATCTCTTCTGTTGCTTCCAAAAACGAGGACTACTTCCATGTTTTTACTTTATTTGTTTAGACAGGATGATAAACCATGGCTTACTTCTGGGGGGAAAAAGAGAACAAAACTTCCCTACCCTAACCCCTCCTAAGGTAGGTCTGTTCCCTAGCTCATACACAGGTACTGCCAAGCCAACCAGCAAACAATATAGCTCTCCCTGCCTTGCATGGATTTATGAAACCAGGAGCCTAAAACTATTTCATGAAGAATTGCTGTACTCACTTGGGTATTGGGAAAGTCCAGGCTACTTTACATTTGTTTGTGCCTATTACATGCCAGGTGGCAAAATCCTGCATTCTAGTCCCTGTGAAACCATGGGAAGCATTATTCTGCTCAGAGAGTTTAGATCCCTGATGTCTTTACTTCTTAGTGATCAGGAAGAAAATGTGTTACAATTAATGGGTTGTAGAAAATGTTATCTTTAAATCTTCAGCAGTATCTTTGGAAGACTTGAAATATTCCATTTTGCAAGGATGAACTCATTCAGGAAATGAGTTCGGGAAAGATAAAAACAGTTCTACAGATGTTGAAATTCCAGTTACATACTTAACACTTTGTCAAATGGGGTTACCAATTTAAGCTCTAACCCCAAGTTTGGCATGATATAACCAGTTGAGCACATGTAGTGCAGAAGATGGTGAGAGAAGGTAACACCTATATATATATATATATATATATATATATATATATATATATATATATATATATATACTTTATTGATTTTTTACAGATAGGAAGAGAGAGGGATAGAGAGTTAGAAACACCAATGAGAGAGAATTATCAATCAGCTGCCTTCTGCACACCCCCTACTGGGGATGTGCCAGCAACTAAGGTACATGCCCTTGACCGGAATCGAACCTGGGACCTTTCAGCCCGCAGGCCAATGCTCTATCCACTGAGCCAAACCAGTTTTGGCAGAAGGTAACATCTTAATGTCGTAGCATCAAGTACTTGTCCACCCTCCAGTTCAGTGAGAGAAGTGTCAATTCATCAGGCCTTGGTTGTGACTTCAGGAGGAATCAGTCTAATTCTTCATCCCAACAGAACTGAGCAAGTTGTTATCTGTCAATAAATATCTAGCTTTAAGATTCCATGCTGGGAATCAACTTTTTTTAAGTTATGCATTGTTTCTCATTCTGCATAAACACTAACTACATTCAAAGCTTAGTTAAAAAGTATTGCATGGAGTATTTTCCCCTTTGCCAAAAGACATCCAATCATGCCACACTTCTCCATGCAGTAAACTAAAGAGGGGCAGAAGTTCTTAGTCTATAAAGTATTCAGAGTGTCTGGGTTTTAGAGGAACAAAGCATCTTAGGAAGGCTATGTTATTCCAATTCTAACACCCAGGGAAGGCTTCTGTCCCTCTATTTATTTTATTTTTTTTTTTAGCAAACGTTTTGGCTGTACAAGTAAGCAAAAGCATTAAAGTCAAAACATCATTGGCCTTGGATTTCCAAACCATAATTCTGTTTTGCTTTATTGTGCCTAGCTAAAACCCTCTGGGTTAGTCTTTGTTTTGTTCTTTAAAAAAATAACCTTTGATAAATGTGATAATGAGAGCCCCAACTGTAAATTCTAACATTGCCCTTGGATAAAATGTTGTTCCAAATTCTTTCCCTCCCCTCATATTTAAAAGAGAAATCATCATTACTGAGATATTCATTGACAGTTAACAACCTACTAAATTCTGTTGGAACAAAGAAGTAGACTGGTTCTAAGTCTCCTGGACTTACCTTACCGTTCCTGGTGTCTGCCATCCTTCCTGGATCTGAAAGACTAATCAAATTCTTTTGGGTAGCTAAAGTGACATTGAAAATAGAGATTTCATATCGCATGGGGTTTTAAAAACATTTTTGAAGGGTAACATATAGAAAACTACTCAAACAAACCTATAACTCAAGAAAGAGAGCAGTATCACCACCACCACCCTCAGAATACACCTATTATGCCCCCTTTCAGGCAGTGTTGCCCCACTATAAGCACTATTCCAACAGTAAAAATTAGTTTTGCCTATTTTTGGCTTTTATATAAATAGAAGCATACAATATGCTTCTATTTTGTGTCTGGCTTGCTTCACTCAACGTTCTGTTTATGAGATCCAACTGTGTTGTGTCTGAATTTAGTTTGTTCATTCTCGGTTCTGTATAGTATTCCACTGTGTAAATATACCACAGTATATTTATCCAACGTACTATAGTCAGGCACTGTTTGGATTGTTCCAGTTTGGGGCTGTTACAGAGGGCTGTGATCTGTATTTGTGTTTCAAAGTTCTTGTGTCAGAATAATATATTTATTTTGTTGGTAAAAATCACTTTTTCCAGGGGATGCCTTCAGTTACATCTTTAATTCCAAGCTAATTTGCATATTCTCTTTTACTTGTTGAGGTAATTGGAGCTGGATCAGTAAAGTAAAAAATGTCACATCAATTATCAAAGAGATAGTGAGTAAATCAACCTCCTGGAACAAACATAGCTTATAAGTTTAACTAAATGAGTGCAATTTTTTATCCCCTAACATGCAGTTTATTTAATAAATATTTATACTCTCAGAGTTATAAATCAGCAGTCTTTAGAGTTACTAAAACAAACCTTGCAATATTATAAATATGCCCTTTGTCCTTTTTCAGTAAGTAGCCCTAGAAGTTCAATTTTATAATGATGATATATAGAAGAAATAAAAATTTAGCTTAAATATTGTGAAACTGGTATGTAAATATATATTTGCTTAATTTCTTCCTTACATGTCTAAGCAAAGGGTAATGGTTAATCCAGTGTTTCACATTGTCAAAGATGCTTGTCAATACCTTAAATTTTCTCCCCATGTTTTCTCATATACTGCTATTTGAAACTTATAGCCTCTGGTTTCAAAATTTATCTTTTAAATATATATATATTATGTTTAATATAATATAATATAATATAATATAATATAATATAAGTCAGAGAGGAAGGGAGAAGGAGAAATTGACTCATCAATGATGAGAGAGAATCACTGATTGGCTGCCTCCTGCACACCCCCAATGGGAATCCATCCCACAACCTGGGTATGTTCCCTGACCAGGTATCGAACTGACTTCCTGGTTCATAGGTTGACTCTCAACCACTGAACCATGCTGACTGGGCTCAACATTTATCTTGAGGCTGAATCTAAGATTCTTAGGACTGGTGTTTTTTATTTTCCACAGTGATAAGTGGATATAAATTCATCTGATAATAATTACTAAAAGTTCCACTGACTTGAACTAAATTAAATAATGTTTATAAACTAGTTCAGACATGAAGGCACCTCTGGGTGTTCTGATAGCTTCATTTACATCCCCTCTTTTACATTTCTATATTTTAGAGATGTCAACTAGGAAAAGGCAGTATGATTAATCATTTGACTGTGAAATTAAGGTGAAGTCAAGTATGACCTTGAGGTATCTTGAGCAAGCCCCTAATATTGAAGATATAGACAGTGAGTAGAAAGACATGGAAAGTAAGAGGGGAAAATACAAAGAATGTTTCTTTAATATGTTGAATTAGAGAGGTTGGCTAGACAAGCCATCAGTAATAAGCATAGAGAGAAAATTAGCAGCATATCTGAGAAATGAAAGGATTTCAATTTTTTTCAAAAAGAGTAAATGGGAAATAACTCTAGGATAGGAACATATTAAAAGCAAATACGTAAACATTTCTGTAGTGCAAGTGTGGAGAGTGGAGACAGAAATCTGTGAAAAGGTGCCTACTTTCAAAACAAGTTATGACAAACAGGTGGAAAGCTAAGAGCCCAGATGGAGCTTGAAGATTGGGTTTCCCGGATGTAGATCCAAGATAAGAATTCACCTGAAAGTGATTTAATTTTAGGCATTCTAAAGTAGGGAAGTGTGAAGAGGGCTTAGGAAGAGAAGGAGACCAAGCAGAGTGCAGCAGCCGGCAAAGCCCACGAAGGGTAACTTGGGCTCGGTCCTAGAGGGAACTCGGGGCAATGATCACACCTCGGAGTTGTCTCCATCCAGAGCACAGGGACTGGAGTGTTGCTACTCCTGGATTATCAGTGGTTGGTTAAAGACTGCCTGTGGAGGTCCCTCTAGCTCTCTCTTCGCTGGCAGCAGGGGACAGGCCTCCAATATGAAGATGCAGGTGTTGCTGTAGAGCAAGAATGCACTCAGGGTGCAGGTGTGTGCAAAAATACGGAACGGATCCAAGGGGATAACATGCAGAACTCAGAGCTCGAAAGCATCATTATTAAAACAGGCAATATCTCCAAAAGCTGGAACAGAAAGTGAGAAATGAAATACTGCAGCTTTGTCCTGGCCCCCTCTGGATGTCTCTGGGAGGAAGGACAGTCAGAACACTTCCCAGACATGCAGCCACCTGGAGCTGAGAAACAGAAATCCTTTGTCCTCTGGGAATGAAGTTGTGGTAAGGTAATGAGCCTGGCGCTTCAAAGGCAGCCAGTATGTGAATCTTGGGAGAAAATGAAGGGGATGCCAGATAAAATGGCAGATGGAGGGAGAAAGTGAGCCTTGAGTGTGTTCAAGTTCCTAGTTCTTGTTATCCCTCATTTTTTGCTATGGTTCAGATTCAGATGCTAATTGATTTGACTCCATACCAGGCACTGCTCTAGGCTATTGATGCTAATAGAACAAACAAAGCCCTCTGCCCTCATGGAGCTTCCAGTCTAGTGGGGGAGAGCACCAATTATATTTGTGAGTTAGTTGTCTCCCCCACTAGACAGTATTGTCTGAGTGCTATGAAGAAAAAAAGCAAATCCGAGTAAGCGGATAGGATAAGAAGGATATTTGGAATAGCATTGACAAGGAGGGTTGTTCTTTAAGGGGACATTCAAGCAAAGAAATGAGAGGGTGTGTGCTAGGCAGAGATTTAGGCAGGACTTGAATATCTGTTTATCACAACCAAAAGAGTCTTGAAAACTGTATTGACTATTTTAAAAACACCCTGTTTTATGATACTGTATTTTAGCAGATCTACGGTGTCCCTCTTGGCTATGGGAAGCATTCTTTCTGTGTCTCATCTTGCCAAGAAGGCTCTTATGGAGGGCCCCCACTTTGTGTTTTGCCTAGTTGGTAAGGGCTGAGTGTGCAAAAGGCTGTGGCTGATATGACCAGCTGAAATGTAATGGAAGAGGAGATTTTCCTTTATGGTTATTTGGATTATAACACTGGAACGTTTCTTTCCTAGTTCAGAAAAAAAAAAAAAAATTTTAAATGTGCTTATGTTAACTTTTACAACATCAGATTTTGTATTCCAAGGGTGTATTCTCTTTGTTTTGTTTGTTTTTTTGTTTGTTTGTTTAAATCAGGTTCGTTTGGGTATCAATTGCATACACTAAAATTCACCTGTTTTAGATATATTTTGACAAACACCCAAAGTGGTGTTACCTCTCCTGCAATCAAGACACAGAACATGTATCCTTGAAAACACTTTCTTTTTGTCTTTCTTTGTTAATGAATTGGGGATGCAAAGTTACACAAGCATGGAAAATAAAGTTAATACTTGAAAACTGAAACTGAATCTTTGCCTGGAAGTTTGAGCTTGGGGATAAACAAACTATCATATAATCATCTTCACTATGCATGTGTTTATATTAATTCAACTGTTTCTTCTAGGTACATAAATTAAAAATATTTACTATATTAAAATGATAGTCTTTACCTAGAATTTTGAACTGTAAAGGTTTGACAATTTTTATATATAATAATGTAAAAATATGTTTTAAGAATAACTGAACAGTTTCTTCTTGGTAAGCAGCTACTATTTGGTTGAAATGGAATATTCCTTCAAGAATTAACTTTGTTAAGTGCTCAAATGCTAGCTTTAGCATAGGATGTGAATAACCTTGTTCCTCCATTATGCCTACTCTCTCCTGCAGCCTCTATCAATGACCTTCACTAACTCTCCAGGGATATCTTTTTTCACTTGTTTTCAAAAAGCCAGGTCTCCTCTATCTAGGGGAGAAATTAATTTAATCCTTCTTTCTCAAATCCAGTAGCTAACATTTGTTGAGTGCTAGACAATTGCTTTATGATCACACATTATTCCCACAAATCCTAGCATGCAGGTGATATTTTACAGGAGAAAAAATATAATGGTTGCATTTATAGAGTATAGGTAACATATACCAATATGTTACCAGAGTTATATCTTCTTGTTATATTGATCCTTTTAGTATTATGAAATGGTATTCCTTATCTGTTATTATAGCCTTCACTACAAGGTCTATTTTGTCTAAGTATTGCTACCCCAGCTTTTTTTTTTTTTTTTTTTCATTTTCCTGAAATATATTCTTTCATCCCTTTACTCTCAGTCTGTGTGTGTACCTTGTTCTGAGGTGGTTCTCCTGCAAACAGCATATATATGACATGCCTCCATTTCATTTAGTTGCTTTTCTGATGATTTCACCTTTTCTTTCCTTTGGGGTTGTTTCTTTGTCTCCCCATTTTTGCTCTCACTGAAGGATCTAGGCATCAAGTTGCATTGGGCCTGTGACTGCAGCAGTGCTTGGCTGTGATTTGCATGGCTACAGCATCTGTGGTTGCTGCCTGAGGCACCTAGTGTTGCTATGTAGGGCTTAGCGGTAGCTAACATGGTCATGGCATACAGGGTTGCTGTGTAAAGCTTGGCTGTTTGCGCATGGGTGGGGTGCCCAGAGTTGCTATATAAAGCTTGGCTGTTCATGCACAGTCATGGAGCCTGGGGCTAAAGCATCTGGCCAGTGGGAGGGGAACATGCTCCAGAACTCACAGGAGTCTGCAGCTGGGGAGGCTATAGTCTCAGTTCATGGGTCTGCAGCCATGGCAACAGGTTCCTGGCCAGAGTTGCTGTAGAGTCCTAGGTAGTGTCCAGGGGCAACCTAGGTGGAGCTGTGGTTGGGCTCCCAGTCACAGTAGCTCTCCCATTCAAGATGATGTGGCCTCTGTGGCAGACCTGGCTGCCCCGGGAGATATTGCAGTGGTAGCAGAAGCTTCCCAGCTAGGGGAGCCTGGTCTGCCAGCCCCAAAAGTCCAGTGGAATCTGACTGTCCCTCACTCTCTCTCATAGACACACACCAAACATTCACACACTCCCCTTTTCACTCCCTCACTTCCTCACTC
The DNA here is from genome assembly GCF_964339955.1 of Pipistrellus hanaki. Lineage (NCBI taxonomy): Eukaryota > Metazoa > Chordata > Mammalia > Chiroptera > Vespertilionidae > Pipistrellus > Pipistrellus hanaki. Next base: position 94,650,561 of record NC_140524.1, read on the forward strand.
ACTCACACTCCCTTCCTCACTGACATTCTGCTGGCAACCATGTTTCTTCTCCCTACATAATGTATCTTTAACACCCAGTAACTAATGTTCCTTAGAGCCTTGCTACACAAACTGTGGTCCATGGACCCACAGAATCACCTGAGAACTTGTTAGAAATGCAGAGTCATAGGAAGCACCCCAGGCCTACTGCATCAGATTTTACATTTTAACAAGATTCCCTGGTGATTTTTGTGCACATTGAAGTTTGAAAGCATAGCACTGGTTTAGAGAACAATTAGGGGAAATCTTAATCCAGGGGTCCTCAAACTTTTTAAAGTGGGGGCCAGATCACGGTCCCTCAGAGAGCTGGAGGGCCAGACTATATGAACTACTAATTCCTACTGTAACACCTTGGCTGCGCTCACTGCCCAAAAAACCTGGCGGGCAGGATCAGACTCCCCTGGGGGCTGCATGTGGCCCGCGGGCCGTAGTTTGAAGACCCCTGTTAATCTATCAGAGCCACATCAGATCAGGAGATTCAGCAATTCCTTTAGAGATTTGAATCCCTAGATAATATTATCAAACTTGTTTGGTACATTGTTCAAGAGGCATCCACTGGATATTCCTTTAGAATGTGAGTTCTGTGAAGCAGAGACTTTGTGTTGTGTTGTTACAGCTGTGCCCCTAGATTCTAAAAAAAAATGCCTGACACATGGTAGGCACTGAATTGAAACTTGTTGAAAAGTTTTAACAAGCATAAGAAAAGGTGATACAGGATAAAGGAACGTAATACAGTCACTCATTCCCTCAACACTCTGTAGTACTTGACTTTGCTTCAGTATTGGACATTGTAAAAATTCACTGCATGAGAATTATACTAGTTATCAGGGACTAACTGCTAAACCAAATTGACCTGATACTGTACAATGGCTCAACTGCAATAGAACTTATGTCTTGTTCACTTACCCATACTGAGGGGTAAACAGATGAACAGGGTATTCTCCATACAGTCACTCAAGACCCAGGCTGATGGAAGCACTACTACCTTCAATGTGTGGGTCCCAAGTTACTCTGGGAGTCATTTCATTTTAGCCAGCTGGAAAGGGAAAGGAGATTGAAAGAGTATGTGGGAGTGTTTTCTGGAGGGAGCATGAAAGTAGCAGATAATCATCCTTCAGGATAGCCTCAATGAGCTCTGCTTCCTGATAATCATGATCATGCATAGCCCCCTCCCACACTGAATGGGTTGACCTGTATAACAAATAGGATATTGCAGAAATGACAATATGTGACTTCCAGAGCTGAGTCTTACTCTCTTGAATGACTCACTCTGAGAGAAGATAACTGCTGTATTATGAGAATACTAGAGGCCCAATTCATGAAATTCATGCAAGAGTGGGCCTTCCTTCTCTCAGCTTCTGGCACCAGCTTCCCTCTGGCACCTGGGACCAGGGGCTCCCTGAGGCCACTGGCAAGCACTCAGGACCGGGCTTCCCTTGCAGCCCTGGCTTCATCCAGAAGGACAGGAGGACATCTGGAAGAATGTCCAGTCTAATTACCATATTACACTTTTATTATTATAGATTCAAGTATCACCACAGAGGGGTTTATAGGCCTCCGACCAACAGCCATATGAGTGAGCCAGTTTGGAAGTAAACCTTCCAGTCCTAAGCAAGCCTTCATATGATTGTAGCCCCAGCCCACACCTTGACTGCAGCCTCATAAGAGAGCCAGATCACCTAATTAATATAATATACTACTCCTGAATGCCTGACCCTCAGGAGCTCAAATAACAGATGTCTGTTGTTTTAAGCTAAGTTTCATAATGAGTGAATAGTACATTTTCACTCGTTTCATTGGCTAGAAATCAGTCACATGGACACATATGTTGCAATGGAGGCTGGGAAATGCACTCTAGCCCAGGAAGAAGAGGAGAACATGGATTTTGCTAAGCAGTCAGCAAACTTCCTTAGGAGTAGAAAGAATAATTCCAAGAATAAAATCAAGCAGAAATATAATTGAGAATCTGGGTTCAAACCATAGAGCTACTGGATATACTTGATCCTTTTTATTTCTTCAGTCCTCCCACCCTAAAAGGCCATCTCCAGTCCCTGCCTTCTTTAGGAAATTCTCTGTGTACTTCAAGCCACCTATTTCTCTTTTAGCCTCCCTCCCTCCTCTGAACTCCTGTAACACTTCTTGGCTTGATTTCTTCTGTATACAGCAATAAATATCACTAGTTCAGAGACAGGGAGCATCATGTATTTCTTTGGGATAGCTCATAATACTGTCTAGGATGATTATTTCACTTTTAATGTCGGTATATCTTGTCTTCCCAATTATATTTAAGATCCCGGAGGTCAGAGACCAGTGGAGATGGATGATATATGATTGGTGACCACATTAGCTCAATAACTGTAAAGTGATTTATTGAAACCACCAAATCTAATTGTAATAAAGGTTGAATTTTAATATTAATTCAGTCCCTTCCCTAGATCACTAAACATGATCACAACCATGTATTTAAAATTATGTTCTCTAAGAATTAGGTCATATCCTCAGTGGTACCTTGCACAGGGTAATCAATGAATATTATTTGAGTGTAATTTTAACAGCACCTGAAAAAGAGAAGCTTGATTAAATTTTGTATAAAATATACAATATTTAGGAAAATGCAATGAAAATTGTTTTTAAACTAGTTTTATTTTGATATTACTTGCTCACCTGTGGGTTAGCAGATCCTAATACACTTTAAATTTTAACCACTTCTTGGTTTTATAAAAGCACACTGTGATTTCATTTAGTCTCATTAACAACCCCTCTCTATGATATTTATTAGTCATTTCAAATAATTGCATAGGCTTTATATTCACCTTCCATTTGTATCTTAGCTTGATGTCAAAAGTAATGACTCAAGGACTGGCAAGGAGATATTGCTTCATAATAAATTTATGAAGAGTTTATCAAGCATGTGCACTGTTCTTTGTCAAGCATCTTGTAGCTAAACATAGCAAGCATACCATTTAAAGTAACAATGCTCACAGCAGAAGCTTTTAAGAAGGATCACAGAACGCAGCTCCTTGAAAAAGTCAAGATTAAAAAAAAAAAAAAGACACCCTGTGATCGATTACTTCTACCAACAAATACTGTGGTGATAACTTTGGTATTTTCTGTTCTGAAAAAGCCATATTTTCATATTATATGTTGAGTTTTTAAGACCTCTGAAATATTAGAATAAAGCATATTGGTTGAACTCATGTAATATGTAGTCTAACTAACTATGTAAGTCCTTGAAATCAATTTTATTCACACTATGTATAAGTATTGTTCAAGGAAACTCAACAGTTTAGATTTTAAAATACTGGGCCTTTCAATGTGAAGGGGGAAAAAGAATGTGCTTCTGAGCCTCTTCCCAAAGACAAATGTTCTAATCTAACTCAAATCACTACAGGTTAAACACATTTTCCCTCATTTCTGAATTAAATTATGGAATTGATTTGTATTACAGATTCCATAGAAATTGCAGTGACTTTGAGCACCGGCAAACATACTGAGAGTACAAAGATTATTGGTACAAAGAAAAGGTTCTTTGTGTTATGTCTTCATGTGTTGAGATCCCAGAGTCCCTGAAGTGATATTATCACTTAAGTATGCCACACTCTGATCTTGTAAATAAAACATGACAATCTGAAGGTCAGAAGAGTTTTACCAGAGTGCTCTGGCTGCTAAAAGTAGGACCCATGATTGACAGACATCTTCTGTACAATTGTGTCCTTTACTCTGATGAATCACCAGAGTTCAATGTATAATCACATTTCATATGTTCCCTTCCAAAGAATTTTTTAAAATATGCCCTTTGCCTCTTAGCAGTTACGACTGTTTATAAAATACTACAAGTACCACAGTATTTGTTAATTTGTCCATATCCTGTAAATTTACCAGGATCGCATCATTGAAAGGTTCATAGAGATAGAAAGCTGGTTAGAAAAAATTACTATGAAAACATACACCATGAAAAGTTAAATTAAAATACACTTATCACTCACACACAAAATAATGAACTATTTTCAGGGGAAAAAAGTATATATATATAGAGAGAGAGAATTATGCTATTATCATGGACCAAAACAGATTCAATATTAAGCAAACATCAAATTACTCTTAGTTAGAAAACATACAAATCAAAGGCACTAATAGAAGATTTACAGAAGAAGGGACTCACCCCCCAGACCAGCAGGGTACAAGTACTAAAGATGACCCCGGATTTAAGAAGGGTTGGTTGCAGCTTCTGGGCAATATCCTGAAATAGTTTCTTTATTATTATACTTTTTAAATTTTTATTGGGGTGACATTGGTTAATAAAATTATATAGGTTTCAAGTGTATGGTTCTATAATACATCATCTGTATATTTTTTTCATTTTTTAAATTTCTTTATTGATTAAGGTATTACATATGTGTCCTTAGGCCCTTTAAGTGCAAAGAACCTGATTTCTTACTTTCAATGATAACCAGTGGCAGCTGAGGAACCCCCTCAACCAGTTTGGGAGAAACTCCTGAAGAAGGTGCTAGCTTTATGAAAGAAAGGAAGGCCTTAAGAAAAGGAAGAAAAGGGTGATACATCATGTCCCTTAGAAGTGGCCCAGAGGTAGTGATCCATGACCTTGCTGGATCACTAAAAAAAGAAATGCCATAACAGAGCTTGCAGTGACCTAGTGGCCTTTGGGTGAGTCATCATCTTCTGCCCCAGCCCTGGATCAACCCACTCACTATTGGAACAACACAGCAACCAAGAACTCTAGAATTTTATTGGAAGAAAAATGGTTGGTGGTAGACCCTTCAACTGTGTATACATATTTTAGAACAGTTTCTAAAACTTTAAGCATACTTAGGGAGCACTTAGCTATTGGTTGAGGTAATCATTGGAAATCACCAAATTCTGTGTTACAGTTGAACATCAAATGGCTTTATTTATAGATACTGAAATCATTCATTAGTATATAAGAAATTAGATGAGTAAATATGAAGTATATATACTAGCCAGACTCAAGAATAAAATAAAACTAAAGGAAACATGGCTGGCCGGCGTGACTTAGTGATTGAACACTGACCTATGAATCAGGAGGTCATTGTTAGATTCCTGGTCAGGGCACAGATTCCTGGTCAGGGCACAAGCCCAGGTTGTGGGCTAGATCCCCAGTGTGGGGGATGCAGGAGGCAGCTGATCAATGTTTCTCATCATTGATGTTTCTCTCTCCCTCTCCCTTCCTCTCAGAAAGCAATAAAAATGTATTTTTAAAAAATAAAAACTAGGGAAACACAATAACACCTTCAAGGCATTTAACAAAGAGCTGCTTAAGATTCAGAATATTCAAGCTATTATTGTCACAGATCAGTGGTTGGCAAACTCATTAGTCAACAGAGCCAAATATCAACAGTACAACGATTGAAATTTCTTTCGAGAGCCAAATTTTTTAAACTTCTTCTAACACCACTACTTCAAAATATACTCGCCCAGGCTCTGGTATTTTGTGGAAGAACCACACTCAAGGGGCCAAAGAGCCGCATGTGGCTCGCAAGCCACAGTTTGCCGACCACAGTCATAGGCCAATGACTTTATAAAACATAATGAAAGAAAACCATTAGAAAAATATTTAAAAGATACAAAATGCAAACCAATTATCCCACAATATTGTAGTAATGTCAGTTTTTATACACGTTTCTACATGCTTATTCTCAATCCCTGTACTTATCACACACCAGTAACATTTAGTAGACTGGGACTGGTCGAAGGAGCACATTTCAGTAACCCTGGTTGGTACAAGACACATTTAGCACAAGTCCTATAAGTCAAAATTAATTTTTAAACTTTCTGTCAAATGTTTCTTAAAAGAGCCATAGACAGCCAATGAATTGTCACCCCTTTTCCATTAACTGGTACAATATTACTTAATGTGCGTTTAAAATATGATACATCATTCTGCACTAAATGACTTCTGTGAAGTGAAAGCTGACTTCTCTCATTTGCTTGGGTATTTACTTACACCACCACCCCCATCTCGTTCCTTAAATAATTTAAGAAACCAGTATTGAATGTCCTGTGTAATTTTTCTTTCAGCCTCATTTGCAGAAGTTGCATCTAATTCATGGTGCCAATTCAGTTCTGCAGATGTGATCAGTTTAACCTCATGGTGTCTTTAAAACATTAGACTTTAAATGCTTTTAGGTGAGCTATTGTCAAATGTCCAGCCACAGATGCACATGTTACTTGGCTCTCCACCTTTCGTTTCTTATCCAGAGCACTGTGCTATAGGGGAAGAGGATGTGCTGAAGACCGAATCCACCTGGATTAGAATTTTGGATCTGCAGTACATTATTATGATGCTCCCTGTGCAACCTAGACAAGCTGCTTAAATGCTCTGAGATTCATTTTCCCCATTTGTCAAATGGAGATAATACTTAGATCAGGTCCTTGAGAAGATTAAGTGAAGCAAAGTAAATGCAATGCCTGGCACATGTATTTGAGCACACAATAATATTACTTTCCTTTCGTATCTACTTACCCATGCCTCATTCCCTCCCATCCTGCCCCTGCCCTTACACCGTTGATATTTTGCCTCTGGTAAGTTTACTTGCCTAGCTCTGATAAAGAGGAGGATCGATGATCTTATAAAAAATAAACCTTTATTAAGTATAGAGGAAATACTATGCTAATTCTTGCAGCTTTTTCACCTGGAAAAAATATGACTCACAGAGGACACTAAGTGAGAAGGGAAAGAGCTGTTGAAAGCAGCTCTCTGAAAATATTTTTAATGCACTAAAAAAAAAAAAATACCAGCAAGTGCTTATCCATCTAATGGAGTCATTTGCCTTTTCCCTCCCCATCTCACAATCAAGCATCTTGCCTGAACAGCACTGTACTTTCAAGGGAGCATTTGATCATGATATTTCTCATTCTTAATTTAAATTTATTTGCTTATCAATTATGAAGATTTCCATGATATTAGGAACTTTCTTTAGTCAGATTTTATTATTTCCTGGGCTTTTTGTTTTTTGTGAAAACTGATCTCTAAGAAAATAGCTCAGTACAAAATGATTCCATTTATAATCATTTAATTCAAATGTGTGTTTGAGAGAATACATTTAACAAATCGGATCACATGTACTCATAATGCCTTATTGCCCATTGTAAGATACTATTTGTGCTTTCTGATCAGTTGCCTAAGCTGACACTGTTGTGCTAAAACCCATTGCAATAATTCTATCCCATACTCTTGGTTTGGTGTTATCACAAGATAATATATTTTTTTCATTCCGTTTAATTCAATATGGCTACTAAGTGTTTAATTAGTTTTAATCATTAAATTAATTCAGATCGTTACTAAAAGTCTCAAACAATTAAGAAGTGAATGAAATTAAAAATTAAAGTCTGCTTCTTGGTATTTATCCAAAGGAGTTGAAAACTTATCTCCATGACAAAACCTGCACACATATTTATAGCAGTTTTATTCCTGATTACCCAAACTTGGAAGCAACCAATAAGTAGGTCAATGGATAAATAAACAGTAGTATAGCCAGAAAATAGAATATTATTTAGCACTAAAAAGAAATGAGCCATCAAACCATGAAAAGGCATGAAGGAACCTTAAGTGTATATACTACTAAGTGAAAGAAGACAATCTGAAAGGGCTACATTTTGTATGATTCCAACTATATGATATTCTGGAAAAGGCAAAACTATGGAGAAAGTAAAAAGATCAGTGATTGCCAGAGGTTGCAGAGGGGAGGGAGGGGAAGTCTGGGTGTTAATGGTATATATTTAAAAGGTTCATCAATTATAACAAGCATACATTCTGGTAGGAGATGTTGATAATGGAGGAGGCCATGCAAGTGTAGAGGTAGGAGGTATATGGAAATCTCTGTATCTTCCCCTCAATTTTGCTATGAGCCTAAATTTACTCTTAAGATGTAGTCTTAATAAAGACACTAAAGTTAGCTCCACCTCAGACCACCTCCCCACACACATACCCATGAACACAACACCTTTCTACATTCCCACCGATGTCTTTCCAGTCCTAAGATCCTTTATGTTTCTGCCTTGTTATTCAACTTAATCTCAAACTTTAGGCATAACCCATTTGTCAGCCTGTACCATTATGCTTCTCTCCATGAAATGTTTTTTTCTTTTTCTTTTCACTTTTATTCCATGGTCCCCTCACATGCAGAAATTACTTGACACAACAATTCCAACTAAACAATAAGAAAAATGAATTACTAATTTTATTGAGATGTGATTTACATATAACATTATGATCACTACAATAAGTCTACTTAACATCCATCACCACACATAGTTACAAATTGTTTTCCTTGTAATGAGAACCTTTAAGATCTACTCTTAGCAATTTTTCAAATATACAAGACAGTATTAACTACTAGAGGCCTGGCGCACGAATTTGTGCACCAGTGGGGTCCCTTGACCTGGTCTGTGGGATCATGCCAAAACCAGCTCTCCAACATCCCCCAAGGAGTCCCAGATTGCAAGAGGGTGCAGGCCAGCCAGAGGAACCCCTCCAGTACACGATTGTGGCCAGGGAGGGACATTGGAGATTGACCAGCCAGGGAAGGACCGTGGGAGGGTGCCAGGGCATGTCCGGCCCGTCTCACTCAGTCCTGATCTGCCAGACCCCAGCAGCAAGCTAACCTACCAGTCAGAGCATCTGTGCCTTGGTGGTCAGTGCATGTCATAGTTAGCTGTTTAGCAACCTTAGCACATAATTAACATATTACACTTTGATTGGTTGAACGGACAACCAGACAACCGAACACTTAGCATATTGGCCTTTTATTATATAGGATAGTCACCTTGCTGTACATTATATCCTTAGTATGTATTTATTTTATAACTGGAAGTTTGTACCTTTTGACTCCTTTCACTCATTTAACTTAATCCCACCTTTGGTAACCACCAATCTGTTCTCTGTATCTATGAGCTTGTTTTTGTTTTTAAATTCCTCAAACAAGTGAGATCATACAATATTTTTCTATCTCTGTCTGACTGATTTCACTTACTTACAATAAGGCCCTAGTTGTCATGAATGGCAAGATTTCATTGTTTTCATGGCTGAATAATATTCAATATATATATATATATATATATATATATATATATATATATATATATATCCCAATAAAAGAGTAATATGAAAATTAACCATCACTCCACTATACTCACAAGTCACGCCCACCAGCCAATCAGAGCAAGTATGCAAATAAATCCAAACAAGATAGCTACAGCCACAGAGAGCAGGAGGGAGGATTGGGTTTCCCAGGCAATGGAGGAAGCCAAGCTTTCCGCCTGCCCTTGCCAGCCTAAGCCTCCACTCAAGGGTGCAAACTTTCAATTATAGAAGGTAAACAAATCCAAACAGAAATGGTGGCAGCCACAGAGCTGGAAAGAACGGGAGGCTAGGGTTGCCCCAGGCAATGGAAGAAGCAAAGCTTTCCGCACACCCTGGCTTGCCCAGGCCTCCACTTAAGGCTACAAAGTTTTAATTATAGAAGGATAATAAGCTCCAACAGAAATGGCTGCTGGCCACAGAGGGAGCAGGAGGCTTGGCTCTACTCCAGGCTACAAAGTTTCAATTGTAGAAAGTAAATAAATTCCAGATACCAGGGCCTTTGCTTGGGTCGTCAGGGGCCATGACTGGCCTGCAAACCACCACAGGCCCCTTGCTCAGGCTGCCCCATACCCCAAGGGAACTCCCACCTTGATCCACGACACCCTTCAGGGCAAACCAGCTGGCCCCCACCCATGCACCAGGCCTCTATCCTATCAAATAAAAGAGATATGCAGATTGACCATCACTCCAACACACAATATGGCTGCCCCCATGTGGTCAAAGATCCTGCCCCTTGTAAACACAAGATGGCCAGCAGGGGAGGGCAGTTGGGAGGGACCAGGCCTGCAAGGGAGGGCAGTTGTGGGTGATCAGGCAAGTACTGGAAGGCAGTTGGGAGGCACCAGGCCTGCAAGGGAGGGAAGTTGAAGGTGATCAACCCTGCAAGGAAGGGCAGTTAGGGATTACCAGCCTGGCAGAGGAGGGAAGTTGGGGGCAAATGGGCTGGCAGGGGAGCAGTTAGACATCAATCAGTCTGGTATGGGAGTGGTTAGAGAGTGATCAGGCTGGCAGGCAGAAATGGTTAGGGGCAATCAAGAAGGCAGACAGGTGCACAGTTGGGAGCCAGGAGTCCTGGATTGTGAGAGGGATGTCTGACTGCCTGTTTAGGCCCGATCCCATTGGGCAATCAGACATCCCTCGAGGGGTCCCAGACTGGAGAGGTTGCAGGCTGGGCTGAGGAACATCCCCCCTCCATGCATGAATTTCGTGCACCAGGCCTCTAGTATATATATGCTGTATATGTATTAAATCACATCTCAATATATATGTCACATCTTTATCCATTCATCACTCAATGACACTTAGGTTTTTTCCAGATCGTGGCAATTGTAAATAATGTTGCAATGAACATGGGTGTGCTTATACTTATTAACTTAGTGTTTTTGCTTTCTTTGGATAAATACCCAGGAGTGGAATTGCTGGGTCATATGGTAGCTCTATTTTTAAATTTTTAAGGAACTTCAAACTGTTTTCCATAGAGGATGCAATTTACATTCCCACCAACAGTGCACAACACTAGTTGTTTCTTGTCTTTCTTTTCTTTTTTTTTTTTTTTTTTTTTTACAATAGCCATTCTAACAGATGTGAGATGATATCTCATGGTAATTTTAATTTGTATTTCCCTGATAATTTGTGACATTGGACATTTTTTAATGTACCTGTTATCTATCTGTATGTCATCTTTGGGAAAATGTCTATTCAGATCTTCTGCCCATTTTAAATTGGATTGTTTGTTGTTTGTTTATTATTAAGTTAACATTAGGTTTTTAAAATATTTTTTTGGATTTTATTCCTTTATCAGATATAGGATTTGCAAATATTTTCTCCCATTCCATAGGTTGCCTTTTCATTTTGTTGCTTGTTTTCTTTGCGAAGCTTTCTTAGTGTGATATAACCCCACTTTATTTTTGTTTTCCTTGCCTTTGCTTTTGGCATCAAATCCAAAAAAATCATTTTCAAGACCAATGTAAAGGAGCTTACTGCCTATTACTTCTTGTAGGAATTTTATGGTTTTACGTCTTACATTCAGGTCTTTAATTCATTTTTAATTAATTCTTATATATTGGGTAAGATAGTGGTCTAATTTCATTCTTATGCATGTGACTATGCAGTTTTCCCAATACCATTTATTAAAGACACTGTTCTTTTCCCATTGTATATTCTTGCCATCTTTGTCATAAATTAATTTAACACATATGCATGAGTTTATTTCTGGGCTCTTTATTCTGTTCCATTGATCTTGTGTCTGTTTTTTAGGCTAGCACCATACTGCTTTGATTACTATAGCTTTGTGATATACAATAGTTTGAAATCAGGGAGTGTGATGCCTCCAGCTTTGTTCTTCTTTCTCAATATTGCTGTGGCTATTCATGGCCTTTTGTTGTTAGGTCCAAATTTATGGATATTTGTTCCATTTCTGTGGGGGGGGGAAATGCCATTGGAATTTTTATTATTTTTATTTTTTAAATATATTTTTATTAATTTCAGAGAGGATAGGAAAGAGAAACATCAATGATGGGAGAGAATTATTGATTGGCTGCCTCCTGCACACCCCCTACTGGGGATCAAGCCCACAGCTCTGGCATGAGCCCTGACTAGGAATCAAATTGTGATCTGGTTCATGAGGCAACACTCAACCATTGAGCCATACCAGCCAGGCACCATTGAATTTTTTATAGGAATTGCATTGAAACTGTTTATTGTTTTGGGTAGTTTGGACATTTTATCTATTCTTCCAATCCATGAGCATGGAATATATTTTTATTTATTTGTGCCTTCTTTAATTTCTTTCATTAGTATCTTATATTACTAATGTTGTAAAACATGTAAAATTGTTATTAGGCATGCTTTATATTGTACCCAGGCATGATTCAGCTGAAGACAATACAATTTGCCTCTGAACTGGAGGTAGAATCAAAGCCTTCTTACACGTCTTCAGTTTGACTGACTGACTTACCTTATCATTTGCTCTGGAAAGCAAGGTGGCCTAAGCCCATGACACTTAGATTGCCCACAATGAACAGACTCCCTTCCAGTCCACCCACACTGTTCAGCTCCCATATTTTAAGTTATAAGCTTAAAAAAATAAGATTAGTTGAGTTTTTGTTCTCAAATCTTTTCATTTCCATTGTAATTGTAGATGTTAGTTCCTTTTATATATTATGCAAACTAATGAAATGTGAGTACTAGGGAGGGGAAGGAAGCAGAATTTGGCAGAGGGAGAAATTGAATGGCAATATAATGATCCCTAAGGCACTAATTAATAAATAACCTGCCCACTAAACTGCAACTCAGGATCTGCTTCCTGGGAAACCCAACCTACAACAGTGTTGCTATGCATTATAGCATTTAGCATACGGAAATAAACTGTTTATGTCCATTCAGCTTAAATAAGGTCAGACTTTAGGCTCAGGAAGATTTCATCCAAGGTATCCGCTAGCTAAGAAGAGTACAATGTCCTTTATGGGCACAGCCATCTCTTCTCATGAGCTACACTGGCTGTAACAAGAAAAGATGGGAAAACTGGACTTTTTAAAGACGTATATGCTAACAATCAAATCTTAGAGGAAAGGAAGTTTAGTGTAGTAAAGATATTTAGGGTTAAAAACATAGACATTCCCATTAAATATTAATATCAGCAGTTCTGACTACATTAGAAACTGAGATTTCACAAAGAAATTCAATATTGCAACAAAAAGATCTAGATATTTTTTTAAGAGGATAAATTTAGGCAAGGGAAAGATCATTCCTCGTTACTGATGAGAAAAGAAATATGCTTGACAATAACTGTGGGTGGAGTTGCTGCTTGGTCTCCAAAGCATTCAAGATTTTAAAAAATGGAAAAAAGTCATTATTTGAAATTTTCCATAGGGGTGACTGCTAATTATAGGGTGCTCTCTTCTGACCTAACACTTTAACCTATTTTATCTGCTGCTGGGAGAGTTTTACTGATGACTAAAACGTTTATGTAGCTAATAAAATTATTCAGGGTCACTAGTTAGAATGACAGAGATATGTTTTAATGTAGATAGTGACAAGAAAAGTATCATCAACTGTTTCATTTGCAAGGAAGGGCCAGCAGAGAAAAATGGATGGAAATAGAAACATTGTAAGGCATAACATGTCAAAAATTATTGAGTCCTTTTACTTTTCTTCATTATGTATAGGGACTTCAGATATATCCATTCCCTATATTCTATGGAGGTGAAAAATAACATATCTCCTATCTATAAATAGAAAATTATGGTCTGCTGAAATTATACTATACATCCAAATCCTACATGAAAGGAATTATAAATAGAGAGGTTATGAATTGACCTGCTGTTGCACTGAGAAATCTTCCTCACTAAGAATAGAAAGGTTAACCTGTTTCCCCTCTTCCTACTCTCCACTACCCACACTTCTTTTATCAGAATTATCTGACCATAAGTTCTGATTGCTTTTTTCCTTTAGTTCTGGAACCTAGTATTAGCCTTAATTTCTCATCAGAACCATTTAAATCAGGCATCCCTAAATCTTTTCTAATGTGTGTTTTTATCTGATTCTGGTAAAAAAAAAAAAAAAAAAAAAAAAAAAAAAAAAAAGGTGAGGAAGCATTGATTTCTGAAAAGGAATGCAAATTCCTAATGAGATAGGGAAGTTATGGAAGAAGCAACATTGTATATGCTCCATGCTCCTAGGGCTTTTTGGGGAGAAAGAGGATGTACCAATTCAGTATGGCCACAGTAATGCTGTACAGCAAGCAATCACAATATCTCAGTGGCATACAATAAGTATTTATTTAGCCCATAAGTCAGCAGGAATTCAGATGATCTAGGCTGAGCTTTCACTGGGTGGCTTTGCTGATCTCTGTTGGGCTTAATTATACATCTGCAAGGGTGACTGAAGATCAATGGATCTAGTCTGGCCTTGGCTTGGGTGACTTAACTCTGCTTCAAGTGTCTCTCATTCTCTTCCTGGGACCAGTGGGCTAGCCTGGTCACATGCTTCTCAAGGTATTAGCAGATATGTAAGAGGTAAAGTCTAGTCATTGCAAGTGCACCTTCGGATCATCTCACATTTGTTCACATCCCTTTGGCCAAAGCTTACCACATAGCCAAAAATACAGTCCACCCCTTTAGTGGGAAGAACTCCAAAGTCACATGGCAAAGGGTGTGGACACAAGAAGAAATAAAACAATAATAATCTACCACAGGGGAGGAGCTAAAGCAGTTGCTTTGATAACAGGACTGCCACATATAATGATATCAGGATTGCCACATATGTTGTGTATCCTGCACAACAGCACCTGTGTAAGGGGGTTGTAGGGACTAGAATCCAGCACACACTCTATTCCCCAAAGCCATGCACTTTGGGGTTGTGTCCTTTTTCTAACAAAAGCACTACATCAGTCAGTGAGTATACAACTACAGGAAACAGCTCTGTTTTCATTCAGTTCTACCATCTATCAGTTTCTCAAACACATATACATACATACATACATACATACATACATACATACATAAATTCATGCAAAAAAACTGAAATGTCCAAAGTTATCTTTATACCTCAGGTATCTTATTCAATGTGTCAGACACTGCTCTAAATGCTAAGATTTCAAAGGAAAATGAGTCATATATCTCACCCTCAAGCACAGACCGTTGGTAGAGATGGACCTGAATTCAAATATGTTACCATAGAACTGTGCTATATGGATAATAGAACAATTTTGTGTGGGATGGTTTTGGAACGTCTCATTGAAAAAAATGGCATTTTTATCTCAAGTTTAAAGAATGAGTATGCATTACCTGGTAACTGGAGTAGTAAAATAATGTCCAAATTTATACAATAATCAGTGACTCCATCTTTCAAATTCAAATGAGCTCTGGAGCTTACAGTACAAGTTACCTAATTACATTTTGCTAACAATTCCAAAATAAATATTCTCACTTTAATACTTAGGGTAAAAACTAGTAGTTAGAAAGATGAAGCTAGAAATATTGCTTATTTATTTATTTAGGCGTTGTTGTTTTTTGTCTTGTGTGTTTTTTGTCTTGTTATTGTTTTGCAAAATAACTAACTTCAATTTCTTTGAGCACTTAATCACATTTCTACCAAACATAACATATTTATACAAGCTACTAAATAAATTTCATTTTAACTTTTTGTACTTACTACTATTCTCTAGAGGGAAAAACAGTAGGTTATCAATAATACAGACTTTGGCATCTCTTCTTTCCTCCAATGAGCATATTAAATGTTGTCTACTTTAGACTGTATATTGCATTGGTCACATCATAATCAATTCAGGGATTTAATCATATTAAAACCTTTATTAAAATACCTAATTAAAAAAGTGAATAGAGCCAAAACCGGTTTGGCTCAGTGGATAGAGCATCAGCCTGTGGACTGAAAGGTCCCAGGTTTGATTCCGGTCAAGGGCATGTACATTGGTTGTGGGCACATCCCCGGTGGGGGGTGTGTAGGAGGCAGCTGATCAATGATTCTCTTCCTCTCTCATCGATGTTTCTAACTCTCTATCCCTCTCTCTTCCTCTCTGTAAAAAATCAATAAAATGTATTTTTTTATAAAGTGAATAGAGCGCAGGGGCCGGGTGGCCTTCTACACATACACATGGCTGGGTGGACCTCCTTCCTTCTCGCCAAGGGCCACCCCCATGGTGTTCAGGCACTTCCTGGAAGTTGGCTGGGTAGCCTATGTCTCCTTTGGACCTCATGCTGGGAAGCTGGTGGTGATCATAGATGTTATGGATCAGAACAGGGCTTTGGTTGATGGACCTTGCACACAAGTGAGGAGATAGGCTATGCCTTTCAAATGCATGCAGCTCACTGACTTCATCCTCAAGTTCTCACACAGTGCCCACCAGAAGTATGTTCGCCAAGCCTGGGAGAAGGCAGATATCGATACAAAATGGGCAGCCACAAGATGGGTCAAGAAGATTGAAGCCAGAGAAAAGAAAGCCAAGAGGACAGATTTTGATCGTTACAAAGTACTGAAGGCAAAGAAAATGAGGGCCCGAATGATTAAGCTTGAAGTTAGGAAGCTTCAAAAGGCAGCTCTCCTAAAAGCTCCTCCCCAAAAATCACCTGCTGCTGATGGCGTAGCTGCAGCAGCTGTTGCAAATGTTTCAGCAAAAAAGGTCACCGCTGCAGGCCAGAAGCCAGCGCCTCCAAATGCTCAAAAGGGTCCGAAAGCCCCAACCCAGAAAGCACCTGCTGCTCCCAAGGCATCTGACAAGAAAGCATGAGAACATAAGGGGCTGCTATAAAAGTATAATAAGTGTTCTTTTTCACACACACACACACACACACACACACACACACACGGAAGAAACATCTTTGGCATTTAAAGCCAAATTTTGCTCAGAAAAAAAAGAGAGAGAGAGAGAGAGATGGCTTGATATTGTATACATAATGGTAACAGAAGGAAGAAAAATATAATTACATGGATCTTACTCTTTTTCACCAAATTATTTATTTCACCCATTCAGCTCAACATCTTCTGAACATAGACTATACATGGCAATGATATTTAAGATGAAAAAAATAGTGGTATATGCAAATTCTGAATTGTGGAATTTTGGAACAAAACCTCTGGCAATGAAAGCCATTTGAAAATAGAAAGAAATTATATCAATAGAATTGTTTGATGCATCGCTCATGTTTTCCTTTGGCAAAGACTTTTTCTTGCAGTAAAAATTAAAATGAAATAATTCTCTAGGACACAAACTGTAGGCATCCCAAGGATGGCAGGTACCTTAGTGAGTACAAGGAGCACACCCAGCTCAGGGAGTCTGCCGCCTGAGTAGTTCCAGACTATGGAAGATAGATTAGACATTGCTGACAACCATGAAATTTATGGAGCTACAGAATGAGTCAAGCATAGAGTCGCAGTCATAGTCATGGGATTTAGAGGTGGAAGGAAATCCACTTGTCAAGAACAGACGGTTGTTTGTCAAACAGTTATCCGATTTAAATAGCTCTTCCTGTGCTGATACTATAGGTCAGGATAAAAGCATTGGGAGAAAACTTGGCCTGTTGACCCACAAGCACAAGATGAGCAAAAATAGGCCACCCACTTAAGCTGAGGTGATTTCAGGACTCTCAGCCTTTAACATGTCCAGCATATGCATACACACACACACACACACACACACACACACACACACACACATTCACACTCATGTACACTCATTTACATATACACAATCTTACTCTAAATCTGAAAAGCACAGCCTGAAATTCCACAATTACAGAATCATTACAGTTTAAATGTTGAATTCATTCTTAGACCTAATGCAAGTAAAAATTCCTCTGGAAAATAAAAAGGGCTACTTGCCATATGATCCAGCATGCCATCCCTGGAGAAGTGAAAACTTGTTTCCACAAGGACCTATACAGAAAACTTTATAGAAACCCTACTCATATTTGCCAAGAGCTGCAAGCAACCCAAATGTCCTCCGACAGGTGAGTGGATGAACACACTGCAGTACATCTATGCTACCTAGCAAGAAAAAGAAATAACTAACGATGCAAACAACATCAATTATGCTGAGTGAAACAAGACACTCTCAAAGCTCCCTTTATGACTCCATTTACAGGACTTCTGGAAAGGCAAAAAGTATAGGAATGGAGAACAGGGTTCAGGAGTGGGAAGCAGGGTTTTGCAAAGGAGCAACCCAAGGGGTGGTTTGGTGGGTTTTTTAAGTGATGGAATGTTCTCTATCCTGGTTGTGGTGGCGGTTACACAAACCTACACGTGTGTTAAACTCATAGAACTATATATTAAAATGATTTTATAATATGTCAGTTTTAAAGATATTTTAAAAGACTGTGCATACCAGTCTTCAAAAGACAAAAGAGATGTATATTTAGCTACATTGTGTACCAGTAATCAGATTCTCCTCCTTCCCCCAAATCTGATTTTTATAAAGTGAGAGGGAAGAAAGATTAAGGAGGCATTTGTGGCACCTGGAGGTGGATTTGCAGAGAATGAGACATGGGTTGAAAAGAAGGCATGTGTGAAGGGAGGGTAAAGAGCAAAGAAAATGAAGTCTGGGAAACCATGGAGTTTTCTGATATCACATTTTTGCCCAAGGACCAACTCTGAGACTCAGAACCATAATAGCACTGATCCCAAAAGTTGAGCAGGTGAGATGATACTTGTTAACGCCAATGACATAGCTCCCAACTTTTGTTCTTCAAGAAAGAGAAGCTGGGAAGAAGAGTGCTGAATAAAAAGGGCAAAGAGGGGGGTGAGCAAAATAAGAGAATAGAATTCGTTCCCTTTAGTACTTCCACAGTGAGTATTGCTTTCCACTGAATGTAGAGCAGAGGTGAGTCTACTGTCCTTCAAAGGCTGTGTCAAGATCACCTGTCTAACCAAATGATGTCCTGGCATTGCTGATGAGCCATACAGCCTCTTGTCAATTCTCAGCCCTTGAAAGAAAAGTATCCATCTACTTATTTACACTTTGGCAGTAGGCTGGTTTTTACAAAGACAAATAATAATTGTCAGTTAAACAAGCCTTCATAACTTTAATACAATAGTAAGTCTCAGCTGAGTCATTTGCCTTTGGGAGCAAATGTTTATTCCATATCTAATGCTAATTTAGTGGCTCTCAACTGAAGACAATTATGCCCTCCATGGGACACTTGGCAGTGTCTGGAGACATTTTTTGTTTTATTTTCACAACTTGGAAGGATATGCTAATGGCATCTAGTGGGGATAGGCCAGGGATGCTACTAAACATCCTACAATGAATGCACAGGACTGCTTCACAACAAAGAAGTACCTAGCCCCAAATGTTAATGGTGCCAGGATTGAAAAACCCTGTTCTAATAATACTTGAAAATCTTCCATTACCTAATTTATATATCACCTTTTCCTGAAATAACTTTTACTCAGAGGTTTTTCTAACACATGTGTGATGTGGCCGAGGATCTGGTTAGGTTTCTTGACTTCATAAATGAAGCTGCTGATCAGCACAGGAAGCTGTGAACTAAATGCAGTTGCTCTGACTCAAAAGCAGAGGTGCTGTGAGACTGCACGCTCATCCACATGTGCTAAGTGCACTTTCCACATTTGGTACCTTTTCCGGGGCCAATAAAGCCCACGCTGCTTTCTCAGGAGCTCACAAAGATCAATCAGTGTTCTCCATGGAAACATCTCCCAGTTCAAGCAAGGCAAAGAAAATGTGACACCTCTGTGAAAGGACAGTACTTCTTATTCCAAGGCTAATTACAGAGAAGATGAGGAGTATTTTTATGCCTCCTCAAAGCTTAAAAAGCATGATTTCCTTTCTCTTTTCAATGCAATCGCCAGAAAAACATGTTAATTTCCACTTTGCTTTTTCATTGTAGAACAGAACTTGAATAGATCCAAGGAAATCACCAAGCTCCCTCCGCACTCCCTTTCTTGTCCTCATCAGCTCCCTCTCTCAAAGGTGCAGCTGTCCTCAGTTAAGTAATGATGAATTCCTGTTAACCTGAATGTAGAATAGCCTATTCTCTGCATATTCCCCAAGACACAAGGAACAGGAGGCAAAGAAAACCCAAGTCACATCTCTTTCAGTGAGGGTTTAATAGAAACATTAAGTTGCCATTCATTCTCAAATTAATTCTTCCTCTACATGCTGAGTCTTCTTTCTTGCATCACAGACACTTGGGTTTTTCATATATTTCATCTCCTGTCCCATCCAGGCTCAAATCCTCAGAACAAAGGTACATTATGCCCCTGCCTTGGTTCCTTGTTCAATTTCTGGTAAAGAAAGAAAGCAATGAATGGTGTTGAGTATAAATGGAGGCAGGTGTGCCACACCTTGCCTTCCATCTCTGGTCTGACATTTTCAAACACCTAATAGAAAAAATTGTGCAATAACAGGGCCCAATTTGTTGCCATTTCTAAAATGCCTACAGCATTAGATGGATGGCTAACAGCTCTAGGCCATTTCTTCCATCTACACATTATTATGAGAGCAATACATTCACTGGAATGACAAGGACATTTATTCAAAGACCACCAGCCCCAAAGGCCTAATTTTCTGCACAGAGACTCTTTTCTATAAAGGGAGTAATATTTCAGCCTGATCTTAATAGCTACCTTACTATGCTAAACTCTACAAGCTACTTGCATTTATGTCATAGTGAAGTTACCTTGGGAGAAAATGACCACCTAAAACACCGTTCTGGCTAGAAATTTCAGTCCCTGAGGATTTGGGGATATAGGATAGGTACTGAAACACATGTATTAAATCAGTAGACAGTAAGTCTGCTATTCCTGGTTCTATGGCAGGTCCAAAATGACCTGCCTTCAAGGAGTTTAAAATATAACTGAAAACATAAGATAAATATACAAATAAAAAACACTAAAACTTAATAATTTAAGAACACTACAGATGCTCTACTTATCACACATATTATTTATTGCAGGTTCTATATGATGATGGTTAAACATCAAATCCAAAAGAGCCCAACTTACTTCTGAAAGATGCAAAGAATATAATATCATATGATATCCAGATGACATCAAACACAACTCAAGTCCTGGTTTTCTGAAGACATCAAGGTATGGCAACCATATGTGGAGGATTTCTAGAGTAGTCCTAATTTCAAATATTTTATCATATTGCCAGATCCGGTGCTGATTTTTAGTTCAGAAAATATGGTCACAATACATAGAGTGAAGTGCTGGATTCTCATCAGTTGGCTATCTCCAAACCTCACCATAGGAAGAGTTTCCTAGAGAAAGTGTTTTAGAGTTAAGGAATCCCACCATAAGTGGATAATTATCTCAAGGAAAGAAGGTAGCACTTGCTCTTTGTAACCTTGTGTTTTCAGAGATGCTTCTCACTTTTGAAACTTTGAGCACCTGAAGGTCAACCACATCACCTATCATCATGGTAGGGATTCAGAAAGCGTGAAAAACAGAGTTCTTGCCTCTTGTTAGCAATGTACTTAATTAAAGAGCAACATCCCTGAGACACAATACAGACATTGTTTAAGAAAGAAAAAAGCAATGGGTATTTTTATCCTTGTTAGGCTCTTTATGACAGGGTACATAAAATGAATTGTTCTCCAATTAGCCACATAGCTCATGACCCAAGGTTATGCTTACTTATAAAGGAAGTGAAGAGAATCTGGATTTGGAGAGAGGAGTGGGTTCCTCAAGCTTGATAAATACAACAAAAAGTATCCCAATGTAAAATGGCTCCTAGATTGCCTCCACAGACAATTTCTTTTTCACATCTCCCTATTTTCTCTCAAGTGGAGGGTTTTCAAAAGAACCATTGGGTCAATAATAAGTTGGCAGAAAATGCTTCATGCTGCTTGTTCTGTCAGCATATATAGACTCCTTTAATTCTCAAATGACTGTCTTTGGTAAACTTCCTGTTGTTATGTGTTAGGGGTATTGATGTGTGATGAATAAATTGCATCCACTGGTTATTGTCAGAAACAGAGTGTTAAATTACATGTTTAAACTGGCATTCTTTTCTTAAACCTTATTGTTAAATGAAGCATGAGTGATATGACTATGAAAGTCCTTGCTGACTCTGAGCAGAGTAAAATAAAAAGTACTTGCTAAATTATTGGCCTCTGTGGGATAGGAAGAAAAATCCCCAACACCCTACCAATATCAGAAGGACCCCAGAAATCCTTTTCTCTTTTAGCCATTCCTCCGTCCTTCTATAATATGAAAGCTAATATCTCTTAAGTAAGACCAACAATTAAATGCTTGTGCCCTATTTGAGAGAAACATTAAGATAAGAATTAACTCCTCTATGAAGTTAGGAATGGGTAATTGAAGTATATGTAGTTTGGGCATCATTCACAATTCTTCATACTTTGGTGGGGCAGACCCTGCCCTAGTCTTTCACAACCTCCCATGATTCCTTGCTTCTTTCCTAATGCCTTTTAATGGGAACAGAAAATAGGAAGAAAAAGTTTAAATCCACAATCCTATTAATAAGGACTCAACTAAATTCGGGATTCTGCATAAACTGTCTTCTTAAATTATATCAATATATTTTAAATAAATTAAAATTTTATGCAAACGGGCATATGGATTTCATACAGCTACTAATTGCTTACCAAATAAACTTGACTTTTAAAAATCCACTTGATTTTTTTTATCCCCAACACATTTTTGTTCTGTTGTATGGAATATATAGGAATCAAAACTACTTATTTAATCAGCAAACTATTCATTCATATAACATTGATAGAGTTTCTAATATCTAACCAAAATTCAGTTTTTAAAAAGCTCAGTCTAAGTGGGAAATTTTATCCAAGGTGAAAAGAGTCATAAAGAAATTTTAAATCATTTGGTAATATTGTTATACATAACAGTGATATTCTTATTCAGAAACAGGTTTTAATAATGTAAGATTTAAAAAACAAATAACTATGAAGAATCAAGATTTTCTGAATAAAAGAAAGAAAATTATAAAATCAAAATTAAGCAAAAGCACAGTGATGTCAAAGTTAATTGGGATATATCAATATGAAGTCATTCTGGCTCTAAATTAAAATGTCCTAGTAGCAATGTTACCCCAGTTACTAGTACAATATGTAACCTTGAAACTCTTCTTTTTTTACCCTAATGCCTGTTCCTCATTCAAAGGAACCAGCAAGTCCTTGGAAAAATGGTTGATTCTAGGCCTGGAGCAGAGAAGGTACAATTAGAGTCTAAGACAACTTATGAGCAAAAAAAGAAAGAGCTTTTAAAGATTAATTGGATCCTGTCAAAAGGACACAGGAGTCACATTGAAAGTGCCCCGCCTATTGGCCAAACTTGTGACAAATGAGCATCAAAGAGAACAAGAGAACAATGTATTATTTGAAATATATTGAATCTATGAAAATCCATAAATCAAAAAGAGAAATCCAGGGAAAAAACTCATTTGGCACCATTCAGGGCAACTCTTTAACCAATTCCTTCCTTTGAAAGTTGGTGATCAAAGGAAAAGAGTTAAGCATTTATCCTGGAAAGTAGCCAAATAGGCCCAATTGATAAAAGACAGCTCCTCATTCCAGAACAATCCCAATTAAATACATTTAAAAGGAATACTAGGATTATATAATCATCATTTTTGAAGCCCCCAAAGAAATGATTGATTCAGGCAAAGATTATGAATTGGTGTTTTGTTTGTTTATTTGTTTGTTTAAATAAGAATGTTGCCAAGTAAAAAACAAGCAATATTAAAGTTCTGGTCTCAAAGAGTAAAACTTAAGTATAGGTAGAGCAGCAATTTTCAATCTTTTTCGTGTCATGGCACACATAAATACCCTGTTTCCCCGAAAATAAGACAGTGTCTTATATTAATTTTTGCTCCCAAAGATGCACTAGGTCTTATTTTCAGGGGATGTCTTATTTTTCCATGAAGAAGAATACAGTACACATTTATTGTTAAATGAAAATAAAGGAAATTTATTACCTGTATACGGTACGGTAGTACGGTAGTTGTCAACACAAACCAGACAAACTGTGAATCCTACAGTATCAAGAATTTACTCATTTATTCAATGACAGTCATGTCATCATCTTCTGGAACATCATCATAACAATTTAATTCCTGAATTTCCTGGTGAATTTCTTGTGACTCCATTTCTTTCAGAATCAGTGGACCAAACATCTCATGTTTAGCCTAGGGGGGGTGGGCCTTATTTTCGGGGAATGCCTTATATTTCACTCAGAAGGAAACCTGTGAGTAGGTCTTATTTTCAGAGGATGTCTTATTTTCGGGGAAACAAGGTAATTACTAAAATTCTGCGAGAATTTTATTTTTTTTATAATGCCAAGAAATATATTTTTACCAGTCTGACAAAAATGGGTATCATTTTGATCCATTTACACTGGATGGCTATTGTTGAGTTGGCTATTATCATTTTTTTTATTTGACAATCTAAGGGAAAAGAGGTCAGTGCCCAGGACTAGATAGTCAGAAATTGCGTCTTCCCTAGCTGGTTTGGCTCAGTGGATAGAGCGTCGGCCTGCAGACTGAAAGGTCCCAGGTTCGATTCCGGGCCAGGGAACATGCCCAGATTGGGGGCTCAATCCCCAGTGTGGGGTGTGTAGGAGGCAGCCGATCAATGATTCTCTCTCATCATTGATGTTTCTATCTCTCTCTCTCTCTCCCTTCCTCTCTGAAATTAATAAAAATATATATTTTTTTAAATTCTTGCAACACACAAGTTGAAAATTGCTGAGGCAGAGGGATCAAATTGTCATCACCCTAATCCATGCCTCTGTCTTTGCATCACTAATGATAGAACAAGCAGATATCTGCCGAAACCAGTTTGGCTCAATGGATAGAGCGTCGGCTTGGGGACTGAAAGGTCCTGGGTTCGATTCCGGTCAAGGGCATGTACCTTGGTTGCGGGCATATCCCCAGTAGGGGGTGTGCAAGAGGCAGCTGATCGATAACTCTCTCTCATAGATGTTTCTAACTCTCTATCTCTCTCCCTTCCTCTCTGAACAAAATCAATAAAATATATTAAAAAAAAAAAAAAGAAGAATCCACACTTTAAAAAAAAAAGAAAAAAAAAGAACAAGCAGATATCACATGTCACCTGATGTGATGCATATTATATATTCATCATTTGTGATCATTTCAATAGCATATATTTAGCATATACTCATGAAGCTTTTAGAGCCAACTTCTAGTTTATAGGAAATACAGATAAATTAACAAAATGACACCACAAGGAAGAAACCACAAACACCTAGAAAGTAAAATATTTTCTTAAATATATTTTTATTTTTTTCAGAGATATGGAGATAGAAACATCAGTGATGAGAGAGAATCATGTATCAGCTGCCTCCTGCATGCTCCACACTGGGGATAAAGCCTGCAACTCAGGCATGTGCCCTGACTATGAATCAAACTGTGACCTCTTGGTTCATAGGTTGATGTTCAACCACTGAGCAACACTGTCCAGGCTAGAGAGTAAAATATTTTTATGGGCCACTTACCCATCGGTAAGTCAGGGTCATGAAAAATAGACTGTTTTGGAATAAAAGAAACTTAAGGGAAATAACCACATGCAATGGGTTGTCCTAGAGTAGATTCTGATTCGTTAAAGGGCATTTTGGAAACCATTGGAGAAATTTGAATATCAACTAAATATTGGGTCATATTAAATGAGCACAATTTTAACTTTAAGTGTGATAATATTATATTGCCTACGTTTTTTTTTTTTAAGATGCACTGTCAGTAGCTTATTTAGCATGCTGTGTAGCACAAGCCTAGTACTAAGTGTGGTCCATGGACCAGCAACATTGGCATCATATGAGAACTTGTTAGAAATGCAGTCTCAATCACCATCCCAGACTTACTGAATTCAAAGTCTGCATTTCAACAAAATCTCCTGGGGATTCCTCTCCACGCTGCAACTTGAGAAGCATGATTGCGTGCATTATCTTGCTACATGAGAAATCAATGAAGAATGTTGTGACAGGAATGTCAGTTGGTTCTCCCTCAAGTTCCCTGTGCACGTATGTGCCCCATTCCATCCCAGAATGGATTGAGACCTACTATCTACCTCTATAAGTGATAGGACAGAAAAGGAATTACTTTGGTGGCCCCTTCAGAAAAGAGCTTGTTTTGAGTTTCCAGCAAGCAAACATCAAGACTCAGACACTCCTGGTCATTTTGTCCATAAGCTTTGGGAGGGACTGACATAAGAAGAAAGGGATGCCCACTTAGCCAGTCAGATCAGTAGAAACAATCCTGGCAACCAGCTTAGTAACAGATGCTCCAGCCAGATGGCCCTCTCATTCATTGTACACATGAAGAAACTGAGATCTATTCACTCAACAGATTCATTCAACAGATATTTATTGAACACTGTGTTTGGGATACAGTCTCTAGAAGTGCATTCTAATGAGGGAAGTGGACAATAACCAAATAGATAGCTGCGCTGAAGAGAGAGCAGGAAAAGGGGATAGAGAAAAGCTGAAGTGCCTTTTATAGATGAAACAATAAAGGAAATCTTCTCTAAGATGACATTCAGGCAGATCAGTGAAAGTTAGCACATGGACAACTAAGGCAAGTATATTCAGGCCAGAGGGAATGGCAAAAGCAAAGATTCTGAGGTAAGCAGGGAGGCCAGGGTGACTGAGGAGAGAGCAAGAAGGGAAGAATGAAAGGAGATGAGGTCAGTAACAGGGTAGGAATGGGCTTGGGGCAGAGAAAATAGTGTAGGGACTCAGAGGCCATGATATGAATTCTCAATTTTGTTTTAAATGCAGTGCACGAGGAAGTGATATAATCTGACTAACGTTTTCAAAGGATCATTCCACCTGCTATGTTGAGAACAGATTGTAACAAAAATAAAAGCAGGGACACTGATCCAGACAAAAGATGATAAGGGAAAAGAGAAATTGTGGTGATTTGGACTAGTGGTGATGATTATATATCAGAATCAGGATATTTCTCTAAGAGCTGGAAAGATTACTGAAAAATTGGTATAAAGTATGAGAGAAAGAGAAGAATAAGACTGACTCCAATTTGGGGCTTCAATAACTGTGTGAACTATAATCCCATTATAGATCAGGAGTCAAAAAACTTTCTATAAAGGCCAGATGGTAAATATTTTAAGCTTTACAAGCAAGACAGACTGTGTGACAACCACTCAACTCTGCTGTTGGAGTGTGAAAGCAGCCATAGATAAGTAAATGAATGTGTTCATGGCTGTGTTCCAATAAAACTTTATTTACAAAAACAGATTTGCTCATGATCACACAGCTGATATGAATCTAGGATAATAATGTACAGCTACCCATCCTCAATCTGGTGTCCTTTATGTTCAGCCTCTTCTAACAAAATTGCTCCTATTACTGACAATCATATCTAATAAAAGAGTAATATGCAAATTGACCGTCAAACCAAGACACAAGATGGCCTCCCCCCATGTGGTCAAAGATGGCTGCCCCCATATGGACACAAGATGGCCACCACAAGATGGCCACCACAAGATGGCCTGCAAAGGAGGGCAGTTGTGGGAAGTTAGGGGTGACCAGGCCAGCAGAGGAGGGAAGTTGTGGGTGACCAGGCTGGCAGAGGAGGGAAGTTGGGGGAGACCAGGCCAGCAAGGGAGGGAAGTTGGGGGGAACCCAGGCCTGCAGAGGAGGCAGTTGGAGGGTACCAGGCCTGCAGGAGAGGGCAGTTGGGAGCCATCAGTCCTGGACTGTAAGAATGATGTCTAGCCACCTACTGGGATCAGGCCTAAAGGGGCAGTCAGACATCCCTCAAGGGGTCCCAGATTGGAGAGGGTGCAGGCTGGGCTGGCTGAGGGACACCCCCTGTGCACAAATTTTATGCACCAGGCTTCTAGTATATAAGAATCATAGTGTTCAAGGCCAGAACTAGTTTAAATGCTACCAGGTACTCAATGAGGACCTGGGCATCTACAAATGGCAGATGAGAGGTTCAGCAATGCACGTCCCTGAGAGAGGGCAAAAAGTCTCCTGTTATACCCTATTCTAAGCAGGATGTTCACATGTGCCCTTTTAATAGGGTGTTCCATCTTGTCCTACTTGCATCAACCTTCAGTAAAGTCACCACAATGAACTTGGGTCATGCTGTTCTTTGTCAGAGTAAACCTGCAAAAGCTAGTTATTTCTTTCAGAAGCAAGAAAGAGAAAAATTTCCTATTATACCATTTCAATAGCTCTAACAAGATAAACCAAAAGTTGTGATTTTTTTTATCCTTTTTTACTCTGCCAAGACATAGAGAGGAAGGGGGGAGGGTACAGAGGGAGGGTAGAGAGGAAGAGGAAGAGAGAGTGGGGGGAAAGAGAGAGAGAGAGAGAGAGAGAGAGAGAGAGAGAGAGAGAGAGAGAGTTATGGTTGTATTCCCTATAATAACTTTTAATTACTGCAATGATTAACAGCCATTACCTTTTCTGTTTCCTCAGGCCTTTCTGACTATAGGTCATAGAAGTTAGTAGCATCATGGCTTCTGAAGGAGGTCTCTGTTTCTCAACTGTTATTGGCTTTTGTCCTTATTGGTAACATCCACATTTGCAGCTGTAGTTTATTTCTGTGTGCCCTTCATTAACCAATCATTCAAACTCTTCAGGGGTTTCTCATCCTAACTTCAAGGCCCTTTAAGCTCTTCTAGCTCATGTTCAGCCACTTCCATAATCCTCTCAAGAGTATAGGGAAATCTGGATCTTCTCAAATACCACTAGGAAGTGACAAGAAACATGGGAAGTGGTATCAGTCACTTGCAACCTGGACCCTCCTAGATGTGCCCCATTTCTACTCAAGATGACACATTATGGGGAAACCTTAGTTTCTTAAAAATAAAGCATAAGTCTTGCTACTCTCAGATTCCCAAACTGGTGTGAAGGATTTATCATGCTCATATGCAGTGGCATGCTGGAGCAGCTCATTTTGGCTTGCTAGAGCCAATTGTTTATATCTCTATCCAGCACCACAATCAGTGATGCTGTGTTGGAAACTTGAAATTGGCCTTGCATGGTGGGAATACTTGAACCACAGAAAGTGGAAAAATACCACATATCAGGGTTTTTTTTCTTTGGTAGCCATCTGTTAAACATTTACCAACACAATTGCACTGCCCATACATGCTACATGACTTTATGGGGATTGGGCATGCAAGTGTAACGGAGTCCCTTCTCAAGAACACATCAATGTCTAAGCTTCTCTTTGTCTCTCGCACTCTCTTCCCTCCTCTGCTCTCCCCCTTTTCACCTCTCCTCTCATTTGCTAATTTGTTAAAGCTTTGAAGTATAATGCAATAGAACTCTCATTAGGAATTCTTCCCAAATCTACTGTTTCAGGCACCTAGCTCCCACCTCCACACATTCTAATTACATTGGTGTGAGTGCAACCTTGGCACTGTGGATTTTAAAAGCTCTCCAGGTGATTTTTAACATGGAACATTATATATATATATATATATATATATATATATATATATATATATATATGATAAATGTCCACCAAAATCAATTAAAAGTGAGTCTTTACAAGTCCAGGCACTGATAATTTTTACTAGTAAAACACCCCCAGGTGATACTGATGCAAGGACAAGATTGCAAACTACTGGTTTATAGTATAAATGTTGGCTCTATTGGTATTGAAAATGATGCTATTGAAGCTCAAAGCCTTTTCTTTGAATCTAGTTGGAAACTCAAAAGCTGTGAGATGTCATGTCTTTCTATTTACCTGCTATTGAGGATGTTTAAGCTCTCCAGGTGACAGTGATCTGCAACTCACTGGCCAACATCCTCCTTAGACTGCAAGTACCATGGAGGCCATGGCTGTGTGATACTCAATCTCATGTCCCTGGGATATAGCATAGTGGCTGGCATAAGAGTTGCTCAATAAATGTAGCCCAGCCTGTGTGCTCAGTGGTTGAGCATTGACCTATGAACCAGGAGGTCACAGTTAAATTCCTAGTCAGGGGACATATCCTGCTTTGCAGTCTCAATCCCCAGTGTGGGGCATGTAGGAGGCAGCTTATCAATGACACTCTCTAATCATCAATGTTTCTCTCTCTCCCTCTCCCTTCCTCTCAGAAATAAATCTATAGATAGACAGATAGATAGATAGTTATAGATATAAAGATAAATAGATATATAGACATATATAGAGATAGATAGATAGATAGATAGATAGATAGATAGATTTCAGAGAGGAATCCTATATAATAAAAGGATAATATGCAAATTAACTGTCACTTGGTCACAAAGACAGCAGTGCCCATAGCCACAAGATGGCGGGTCCCAATCCCCTCAGCCCCGCCAGAATCCCCCAGTCCTTGGGGGGTGGCTACTGAGAGCTGGCAGTGTGAGCAGCCTGGTGGAATGCTTGCTTCATCACTACAGCAACAAGGCAAGCATCCCGCCCTGACTGTGGAGGGCCTCTGGGGGATAGGGGGACTAGCCTGTGGCCTCCAAGGCAGAGCACAGGCCCGGAGAGGAGACAGTGGGCCTGCCTCCCACAGAGAAGCAGTGCAGCTCCCTCCTGTCTCCTGTGGAATCTGCGAGGGTGCCTCCCGGCTTCCATGGGTGCCAATAGCTTGCTTCTGCCTCCCATGGAAACTGCACAGTTCCTGTGGAAGTAACACGGCTTCTGGCGGCATGCTGCAGTTCCCGCCCACTCCCAGAGAAGCGATGGGCAGCCTACTGTGCGCAATATTGCATGATGGATTAATAGTCTACACTAAAAAGAGAAACATGCAAATTGACCATCACTTCACTACACCCACCAGCCAATCAGGAGGGAATATGCAAGTTAGAAGGACAAAGATGGCGGCAGCCCAGCTGTTCCAGGTGCAGAATGGCCAGGCAGGGCAGGACACCTGCTATGAGAGGGAGGGCAGAGATTGAAGGGATCTACAGGAGCAGAACTCAGGCCTCAGCAAAGATGAAGACTGCAGACTCCAGAGTCTGCAGCAAAGATGAAGAGGGCAGTCTGCAGTGAAGATAGCAAACTCCAACTGGAGTCTGCAGCAAAGACAGCAGACTCTGGCCAGAGTCTGCAGTGGAGACAAAGAAGGCAGACTCTGGTGAGAGCAAAGGCCTGGGTCCCAGGTGTCGGAGGAAAATGGGTGCTGGAAACCAAGGGAAGGAAGGCCTATTGCATGAATCTCTTCATGCAACGGGCCTCTGATATATATATGGTAGATATTTAAGATCTTGTCATTTCTTATTTTTTCCCAACCAAAGAAGAAAGTGATAAGGATATCCCTAAAATTCTGATCCCAGGGACTCTTGTAATTTGATTCTCACAGTCACTCATTTGCTTGGGCACCAAATAATGATGACACTAGTGAAAGTTTCCAACCCTTCTTTTGTACAGTGAATAGCTACAGAATAATTCCATGTCATTTGGAAGTCTGAGGGAGATCTATCATCAATTCTGTTCAAAAGAAGTAATAAATTCGTCCCAGGAACTGTTTAATGGAAATAGAAGAATACTGCAGCAAATTTCCTTCTCAGTGGATAACCCCATTCAAATTGAGGCATGTCAGTCCATCAATAAGTATGGCAACACGAGACCTTATTCAATGACTTCCACTGCCACCTCTTATGCTTGATTATTTTTTCATTGGAACAAACTTACTGAATAGATATTTTGTGTAAGATTCAGAACTAGAAGACATACAAGGAAAATTTGGTATGATAAAAGGACATTAGAATTTCATAGTATTTAAAGTTTACAAAGTACATGGCATATTCTAAACTCTATACTTCAAAAGTCTTACCCAATTAGTTCATTTGCCAATAAATTTACAAAGGTATTTAGTACCTCCTTCCCTCTCTTTGCCATGGTTAAAGAAAATTCTAACACTATGGTTTCTACATGTAAAGCCAAACTCACAGGAAAATAGGTTATTACTTTCCCAGGAATAATTTAAGAAGTTCTATAAAGATCTCACAGCCAAAACACCTACCTTCCTCACCCACATCCCAAATTCCAATATTTGAGATTTTTCCCTGCATGATATCCTGCTGAGAGTAGTAAGAGAAAACTCTCACAACTTAATGCATTTATCAGCTGCATCCTAATCCCAAGAAGCATGGGAGGAGAGCAGGATCAGTGAAAGTTTGGAGGATAATTAAAAAAAAAGAAATGCCGGCGAGTATGGAAAACAAATTTCCCCATCTCTGTATCCCACTTAAGGTCAGTGTTAAGCACTGCTCCATTTCTGATTTGGGTAAGGGGATCATACACTCAAAATGTCTAAGAACAGACTTACTTCTACTTCTTCCTTCTCAAGAAGCTCCCTAAATCTGTTCACTTTCACTTGCTTGACATATTTTATTCATATTGTTAAACCTCCTGAATATGAATTGCATGTAACCATCTCCAGATCACCTGAGGGGGAAAAAGTATTTCTCAACAGGGGCACTTTGGATGAGACAACTCTCTTCATGCTAGACATTTTCTCTCCCTCCTCCACCCCTGTAATTGGAACTAGCACACCCCCTAGTCATTGTGACAATCAAAATGCTCCCACACACTTCCAAATGCTCATTCGAAGGTGGTACTGGCGTGGGTTCAGAAACGCTCTGTTTTACACCCTAGCAAGTAAGACACAAAAGGCTCACAGTCATTTTGTGAAGGCATTTTGCTTGCTTGAACTTTGAAGTTACCTTCTTACCCTATCACCTTCATTAACAAAGCAAAAATTAGAAGTCAGGTGAAGCCTTTCTACCAGAAATAGCAAGAAGTCAACCAAAAAGGATTCCCCCTTCCCTCTTGCAAGAACTTAAACATCATATATATTCCTCTTAAGCCTTATCTGAATTAAGTTGTTCCCAATAAAACTTCAAAATATTTTAAATTTATGTTGAAACCTTTGAAGAAGATCACTGAAGTAGACATTACTCAAAACTGAATTTGACCTGTTTTGTCTAAGGGTGGGACATTCAGTGCCCCCAGGGGGCGCCATAACCCCTTCACAAGTCTACCAGCCCTCTGCTCTGTGGTTATGCTGGTCTAAAACCAAATCTATTATCAGAGGGTTGGTAGCAAAGAACAACTCTTGAATGCGATCCCCTGGGTACCAACCAAGCCAATACTGGTAGCCCCATGGGTGCACTGAGGTCTCATAATCCATTCTGCTTAGATCCCTTCCCCCAACATAATTTTTCTTTGGCTATGAGTGATCCCAAGGTGAACCAACTGTCCTATTTCCAGGTGATAAGTCCCAAATTAACTGAATTTTACAAGGTACTAAGCATTCCTTTGCAAGGGTTCCTGAATACTTTCATTCAGTCACACAGTGCCTGTATTCATCTCACCAAGGAAAAAAAAAATCTAAATTCCATTTCTCCAATTCCCCAGGGCGAAGCAATAACTTGAGCTATTCCAAATCTCAATGCTAGAACAACATTATCAGGCAGTACAAGGTTGCACCTTTATCTTGCCAAGAACAGATATTGGAGAGACAATTGCTTTTTCTACACCCTTCCAATTGGTATCATTTTGTGCATGTGTGTACATTTCAAAGATAGACCCAGCAATGCTACTCTTGGGTATATACATCCAAAAGAAATAAGTGCCCAAACAGTCTTTTTTTTTTTACATTGTTCACAAAAATACCTGCAGGCAAATGTTTATATAAGCTTTTCTCATAGTGGGCAAAATCTCTGAAGCATTCATCAACAAGAGATTGGATGAACAAACTAACATACATCCATATAATTGTATACTGCCTACCAATTCAAAGGAATGAACAACAATCTCAAATGTATTATGCTAAGTGAAAGAAGCCAATCCAAAAGAATACATCTATTTATATGAATTTCAAAAAAAGGGGAAATTATATGTGGTGTTAGAAGTAGGAATAATGGTTACCTCTGAGAGAGGCTATTATTTGGAAAGGATCAAGAGGAAGCTTAACAAGCTGATGGAATTGTTCTAGATCTTTATTTGGATGGTAGTGCTATGAGTGTGTAGATGAAAATTCATTGAGCTATATACTTCATATTTGTGCATTTTACTGTAAGGAAATCATTCCTCGATATAAAATATTCCAGAGAAAATGCAAAATAATAGTTAGAAGCCTCAGTGACACATTTAGCTACAATAATATATGTGATGCCCAATGTTTATACTAATGTTTCTCTCACCTATATCATACTTTGTGAAATCATAATTTTATACTTTCTTCTAAATGATGTAATTGAACAGAAATTGATGGGAACCCTTTCTTCTGCAGGGCTGTTTGAGCCAGGCAGCATCCAAGAGAGTAAGAAATATCCACCCACCTCACAGTTTATTAGTGCTCTCAGCTTAAGATCAGATTTGCTAAGGAGGTACTTCTTCCTTAATCCTCAAAACCTTGCCATGACTCATCAAGATAGGCCTCCTTTTATGAGGCATGCTGAATTCTACACTGATTGTTAAAGCAATAATTGCCCTATGCCCCGAGTTTCTTCCTTTTCAAAATCAGTCTTTGCCCATGTGAATAATTTATAACAAGTCTGGTTTATAAGACAAATACACAGGCTCTACCTGATTGAATGCCCCTTTCAGCTTTTCAAAATGCAATAAAGTAATTCAGTGATCTCAAATTGTTTTTCCAAGCAAGCATTTAATTACTGCACAAATACTTAGGCCCTGTACCTGAACTGGCACTTGCTAATTCTATAGTAAGAATAATGTGAAAATAAAGAAACTACTTAGAAAATTATACTCCAGTTGTATACAACAGCACAGTGGGCTTCTTGACTGCTTATCATGTTTTTTTTAGTCCAGTAAAACAAATTAGAATTTCAAAGGAAGTTATTGCAGCATTGCTTACAGGGTTTTTTGTTTCTCAACAGGCTAAGAAGAACCCGATGAAAGCTTGATTTATTATTGCATGTCAGAGTTCAAGGCCACTAGCTGAGCTCAGCAGAGGCAAACCCACCAAGCTAGGTAAGTGAAGGACACTCAGAAATCCTTTATATTTTATCAAAATATAAATGCATTAAGCACATAAGTTGCAACTGTAAAACCTGAAGAACTTTTAATTCACACCTATTTGCAGGTGATCAGAACATATAAATTGAAGGATAAAATGGCAAAGCAATGCCTTCTTAAGGAGGAGTTAGAACCAGAAAATTAAGATCTACCAGTGGATCTTCAGGGCTTATCTGAGATACCTACACACCCATTACTGATCTCATGACTTTCTTCTAAGAGTAGATGGGGTGTTCTTAGAGCAGACCCTGAGACTTGAATCTGTCTGCAAGGAAGAGTTCCCAGGAGAAATCAGTAACCATAGAGGGAAGCAGGACAGGGAAGGGGAGGGATCCTCACAAGGGTATGATCTCAGCCATCAGGGGCTCTCAACTCATGTGGATCCCAGGGGGAGCTATGGAGTACAGACCACACATTGGAGCATGACAGCACTAGTCAGTCATTGACTAAAGGATCAGGGATAGAGGTATGGGGAACAATCTCTTGATACCTTTGGGCTCTCTCCTAGTGTCTGAAGGTTGGCTCCAGTAGCCCAAGGACATGCTCTTAAAGAAAGCTAAAGTTAGTTGTGTATTGGTAAATGTTTAACAACTGGCAAGGGGTAGGGGGACATAACTTTGATTTGTAGCATTTCCTAATTTCCATGGTGTAAATACTCCCACCAAGGCCAATGTCAAATGACTAACTTGATACCATCGAATATGTGGGCTTAGAATGAGATGCACAGTAGCACCCTCCATTTATAGTATTTCTATACAGATATAGTATACATAAATAATCTCAAAAACATAGATAACAGTAATGAGTAGCAAAATAATTAGGAAGTGTGAAGTTCTAAGAATTTATGTTTTTGTGTAATATGATTTTTTAAATTTATATAAGTATATACTTATAATGTATTTATGTAAATATATACAGTCAATTCCCATTACTCACAATAGTTGTGTTCTATAAAATTGCTACAAACACCGATTTAGCAAATATTGAATCATTGCTTTTAGAGGAAGTATAGAATTAGGTTCCTGTGAGCCTCTGGTCAAAACATTTTGTCAACCCATCAATGCATAACCTTGTTTTATGTGTGTTTCTGTTTAATAAGACCTTATTTAGTATGTATTGCTGATTCATTAACATTGAAGTCACGGCCAACAGCACTGTAACTCATGCCTGAACAAAGCTTATCTAACACATGTGTTTTCTCTGTAAAGCATATCACAGGCTTTTTGTGCTTAGTAACACTAGACAACAGTTCAGCCCTACACTTAGGAGCCATTTTAAACCGTGAAATCACCCACAAAAAGCACAAAAATGTAAAAAACCTGGCACTAAATATACCACAAAAAGGACACTTATTTACAGTATGGGAGCTGGAACAAGAAGGCCTTGTTCAACCTCAGCTGGCAACATGCACATCAGGCAACTCAAATTTTTCACAACCCTGCACATGCATGTGTCTGCAAGTAACTGCAAAAGTATTGATTTGGGGCTTACAAGTAAATTGTAGCAAATAAGCAATGCACAAATATGAAATCCATGAATAATGGGGATCAGCTATATAACTTAATTTTAAATAGTGTTTCTGTTTAACAACCTGCTCACAGAATTCCTGAAAATTTAACAGTCAGCTCTTGTGAAGCTGAAGGAGCCAGCTCCGGCACAGCATTGACTGGACTAGACATTACCTTGACCATCATTTCCACTGACCTGTAAACTCCTATCATGCAGAAACCAGGTCTTGTTTAGTTCATTATTCTAGCACTTAACCCAATGCCTAGCCTGTGGCAGTTAATCAGAAACCGTTAATGGATGGTTATGGGGGCGAATGAATTCAACCCCCCCCTCTTTGTATTATTATGGCAAAATAATAAGCTCACATTGGAAGAGCACTTTTATGTATATAAAATTCCTATCTATGCCAAGGTTGCTAGGTTTTTACAAAATTGTATGGCCAGCATCTACAATTTTACAGATAAGAAAATGAGGCTCTGAGATTTAGGTGACTTCCCAAAGGTGACAGTCAATTAGGAAGAGAGCCAGGACTCAAATAAAATCTTCATGTTTCATGTCCCATGTGCCTGCATCATACTAAGATTAGCTGTGTGCCTCCAATTAAGAAGTATGGACTGCAAGCACACCCATGCGGTGTATGTCAGGGTTACCCGCATTTGCTTCAAAGGTTTAAACTGAACAAGTCACTTATCTACCCAACAAACAACACGAACCACCTCTAGTAACAGCAACTGTACAGTCACTCCTGGCATAACATTCAGTATTCTATGTTTTTTAAAGTTTCAGGTAACTGAAACACAAATTATTTAACCACGGTTGTTTTTATAGGAACCTTTTTCATAAAATATATTGAAAACATAGTATAGGCAGAAGATCATTTCTAAATGCTCAAACGACAAAAAGGTTTGTGCAAGCTACTGGCTATCTCCGAAATCATATTTCCTTTAAGAGTAGCTTATTTCCTGTGCATGTCCACACACCACAAGTTATCTTCTGTTTCAACTTTTACTAATGTTTTCTCTTTCACTTACGGCTATATCTAACAGAGAGAGACTTTTAACTGCCTTTGAACCTGATGTGAATAGAGAACACAAGAGCCACGTTGAACTTGGGAGGCTAAACAGCTCGACTTAATGGTTAAACGATACAGTTAGGTAACCCAGTCTAACAAAGCATAAAATTCAAGTCACACCAAAAAAACCTGGAGCTGCAAATAGCCTCCTCAACGGTACTGCCATTTTCAGAAATTTCACGCATCCAAGTAGCGGTACCTGATTCATAGTAGGTATTCAGCAAATGGCTCAGTGACTAACCAGTCTACATTCCCCTCATAAATCTTCAGGAACAAAAAAAAAGTGTACAATCATGGAATGAAAGATCTTTCTCAGCTCTTTTCCTGGCCAATGAGCCACCTATCAGCTCAGCTACATTCAGGAAGAAGTTTGCTAATTATATGTGAAGTAACTCTGCACAGCTGGGCACCAACAGCCATAAAATGTATAAAAATGTATTAGTGTACAGTGCACAGCTTTATTTCCTTTATACAGAGAGCTTGTATAATGGCAAGAAATGAGACTGAATTTATCAACAGGATAAAATTATTCCCTTTCAGGAGTACAATCTGAAGAAAGAATTGAGGTTTACTGAAACTCAATTAGGAATTGTCAAAGCCTTTTTTTAATTTATAAATCATTTGACCTAGGAATTCCACATCTGGGATTTTACCTTTAGGAAATAACAAAGGATTAATATATGAAGAGCTCCCACAAATGTGTATCGAAAATATAAAGAGCATACTTTTTTCTTGGCAAATGATTTTAACAGAAGATGTTTCATAGAAAGAAATCTAAGGAACAAATAAGTGTAGGAAATAAGTGCAAAGGTAAAGCTATCATTTTCATCCATCATTCAGCCTGGAAGAATTAAAAACACTGACAGCCAGTGTTATCAAGGGTGTGGAGAAATATATTGGAAAAGTGTAATTTGGTTCTCCACATTTTGAGAGTACACTGTGTGTATTTGTTGAAATTGCAAATGCCCATACTTTCTGGCCCAGCTATTATATCTCCAGGCATCTATCTTCTAAAAATATCTGCACATATACAAAAAGGTACATATGCAAGAATACTTATTTTAATTGTCATTGGAAAACAGTTACAAACAGCTAAAGGTCCATTACCAGGGAGTCATTGCATAAATTATGCCACATCAATTTGATGAAATAAAACACAGCACTTTAACAGAAAGCAGTGGGTAGACATTAATATGGAACAATCACCATGACATACTGTTAGATAGAAAAAGCAACTTGCATAATGACACATAGTGTAGGATCTCTTTAAAGGGAAGAAAAACTCTCTATGAGTATGTACATATGCTTGAATATATATGTATAGTAGAAGGCAGAAAGAGAGACAGACTGTTTGCAGTTGTTACTTCTGGGAAGGCGAGTAGATGGAGAATCAAAGTGAAGAGGCATTTTTACATTTTACTGTGTATGCTACAATATTGTCATAATTTAGCAAGTGAAAATGTATTTATGTATCACTTAAATGAGTTTTATAAAACAAGAAAAAATAAGTGATAAAGATTTTTAAAGCCTTCATTTAGAAATGACTTGCTATTGGAAGGCAGGGGAAAAATGAAAGTTTTTGAAAAGTAAAAAGAAAAAGACTGAGTGAGTGTGTGTAGCTGAAGATTCAAAGACCACTTACTGATTTGCTACCACAAAGTTAAAAATTGGTCACTGGGAAGAAAAGGCCAAGAATCACAGGGAATTGTGTTGACTGCTTGGGCTTGACTTAACCTGATCAGAACCTGGGTAGAAAGTAAATAAATAAAAAAATTCTTTCCACTTCTCTCTCTGTGGTAGATAAAAGATGGCCACAAATTCTATGTCATTTCTCCCTTCAAGAAATGAAGTCTACTGCCCTTCCCCTTGAATCTAAGCATGCCCTGTGCCTTGCTTTGACCACTAAAACATAGCAGAAACAACAATGTGCTTGTTGTAGATCAGTGGTCGGCAAACTCATTAGTCAACAGAGCCAAACATCAACAGTACGATTGAAATTTCTTTTGAGAGCCAAATTTTTTAAGCTTAAACTTCTTCTAATGCCACTTCTTCAAAATAGACTTGCCCAGGCTGTAGTATTCTGTGGAAGAGACACACTCAAAGGGCCAAAGAGCCACATGTGGCTCACAAGCCACAGTTTGCCAACCACGGTTCTAGACCAAGCCTTTACAAGGCTTGGCAGTTTCCACTATCTAAGGCAGTCGTCGGCAAACTGTGGCTCTGTTGACTAATGAGTTTGCCGACCTCTGATCTAGGGGAAAAGCCAGCAATCAGTTTAGAAATCTGACTATCCTGAGACCACCATGGAAAGGCCCAACTAGCCATGTGGAAAGTCACATGGCAAAGAGCTGAGAGCCCAGTCATATGACCCCAACTGAAACATCTCAGCCAATTCCCAGTTGTTCAAGCCACCCAGTCAAGATCCAGACCTTGTGGAGCAGAAAAAAAGCCATCCCTACTCTACCTACCCAAATTTCTGACCCACAAAATCATGAGCAAATAAAAGAACTATTGCTTTAAACCACTAAGTTCTGGGATAGTTTGTTACTGAGCAATAGGTAATCAAAACTCTCTGTGCTGTTCATTTTCTCCCCCTTATCTCAACTGTAAGAAATTGCTACAGGGACTTATAGTATGACACAGTTGGATTTTTATTAAAAACTAGAGGCCCAGTACATGAATTCATGCACTGATGGGATCCAGCCGGCCCGCCCATGGGGGCCATTAGGGGTGGGCCAGCTGGGGTGAGGGGCTGTGGATGGGGCCAGCCAGGGCAAGGGGCCAGGCATTCTAATCGTTCTGCTGTTCAGTCAATTTGCATATTACCCTTTCATTATATAGGATCCTGTACTCACAATGCTAAACTAACCATCTGACCCAAGAGACACATCGTGCCGAACACTCAGAAAGCTATCTTTCTAGAAACTTCCAACTAAGTGTTGTCAGAGAGCCAATAGTGCATGGGTGTTTCTGAGCTGGAAATAATCAGGTCATTATTGATTTTGGAAAACCAAATTACCAACCCCTGACATCACTAAAATACTCTGTACAAGTTCATCCAGAGGCTGGGCTCTCTAAAGAATATATCCTGACTCATCCACCTGGTCCTTCTACATACCAACCGAAGCCCTAACTAGCATGGATGGGAAGCGTCTGGGAGTCATTGAGGGTTTAAGGAATGCAGCAAGTAAGGAAGGTGTAGGTGGGAGCAAAGCCACAAATGTGGTCTTCAGAGCCTCACACTGATCTTCCGACATGGCTGAGAACCAAGGAAATCTGGCCATTTGACTTCTCACAGTAGGAAGTGGGCAGTCCATGTCAAACTTGGCCTGGAACTTCCCCAAATGCAGTTTTTCTGGCACACTGAAAGGGGAAGTTGCTTGGTTTCCCTAAACCTTGAAGTTGGTCTGTCCCTAAGAATCAAAGCTTCTGACATGCACATCTCCACTACTCACCACAGTCCAGAAATTAGAAAACACTGTATCCGTCCAGATGAATATGCGTAGATATTTCTGACTTCACTCTCACAATGAAAAAGTCACAGAATTGCTCTTTCTCATGTTGGGGTATTCTGAAAGTTTACTGGGATTTTTCTGGCTAATATACAGTTAAAGTTTTGAAGCCTCCCCAAAATTATAATTTTCAGTTGTCCTGCATAAATAGAGGTAACCACCATCTCATAGAGATCTAGAGCCTTGCTATTCTGTGGACCAGCAGCAGCAGCATCACCTGGAAGCTTTTTTAGAAATGCACAATCTCAGGCCCCACTCGAGGTCTAATACATCAGAATCTGCTATTTCATAAGATCCTCAAGAGATTTGTGTGCACACTAATATTTGAGAAGTGCTGGTCTAGGGGATTCACATCCTTTAGCTGCTACTCCAGAAATAGCCAGCTCCTCTTTCCCCCCACCCCCCCCCAACATTTCTTGCAGGCAGATCCAGTTTTCAAAAAACATGAAAAATGAATTTGGCCGAAACTGGTTTGGCTCAGTGGATAGAGCGTCGGCCTGTGGACTGAAAGGTCCTGGGTTCGATTCCAGTCAAGGGCATGTACCTTGGTTTCGGGCACGTCCCCAGTAGGAGGTGTGCAAGAGGCAGCTGATCGATGATTCTCTCTCATCGATGTTTCTAACTCTCTA
The DNA here is from genome assembly GCF_964339955.1 of Pipistrellus hanaki. Classification (NCBI taxonomy): domain Eukaryota; kingdom Metazoa; phylum Chordata; class Mammalia; order Chiroptera; family Vespertilionidae; genus Pipistrellus; species Pipistrellus hanaki. Next base: position 94,691,893 of record NC_140524.1, read on the forward strand.
TCCCTATCTCTTCCTCTCTGTAAAAAAATCAATAAAATATATATATATATATTTTAAAAGTAGATTTGAAGAAAAGTAGGCCCAAATAGACAAACATCCTATTTCATATAGAAAGAACTTGATTCGTAGGGATAGCCTAGATGGATGCTGCTCTGTGTTGAATTGTGTCCCCCACCCAAAAGAAACATTGTTGAACGCCTGTCTCCCAAAACCTTAGAATGTGTCTTTATGTGGAGATAGGGAATTGCAGATGTAATTAATTAAGATGAGATCATACTGGAATAGGGTGGACTCTTTGTCTGATATGACTGTTGTCCTTATAAGAAGAGAAAAAGACACACACAGGGAGAAGATGGCCATGTGGCTGTGGAGGTAGAGATTGCAGTGATGTATGTACAAGCCAAGGAATGCTACGTTTTGCTGGAAAACCAACAGAAGCTAGACAAGGCAAGGAAGGGTTATCCCCTACAGGTTTCAGAGGGAGCATGGCCTTCTTGACACCTTGATTTGGAGTTTTTAGCCTTCAAAACTGAGATAATAACCGTCTGTTGTTTTAAGCCACCCAGTTTGAAGCACATTGTCACAACAACTATAGAAAACTAATACAACTGGGGAAGGGGCTTGATGGGGTTTATACATTGTATATAAGTGTCCCTGATCCTTTCTTAGCTCCAGTGAGGGTCTACAGTGTGTCCTATAAGGAATCCCTCCCATGGTTTAAAATTCTGTAAGTACTATGGCTATCTCTAGTGATAATATCACAGAAACAACTTTTCTAGCAATAAGAAGGGAACAGAAATCAATTATTTATTTTTATTTATTTTTTAATACATTTTTATTGATTTCAGAGAGGAAGGGAGGAGAGAGAGATAGAAACATCAATGAAGAGAAGGAATCATTGATTGGGCTGCCTCCTGCACGCCCCCTACTGGGGATCGAGCCTACAACCCAGGCATGTGCCCTTGACCGGAATTGAACCTGGGACCCTTCAGTCCACAGGCCAATGCTCTATCCACTGAGCCAAACCAGCTAGGGCAGATAGTCAAGTATTTTAAAGTGTTTGGAAAATCTGCCCTTCCTTGTTTTAAGCACTGCAGGAATAAGAAGGAAGTGAAAGATAGCACAAAATCTATTCAGAACCTCACTCCCTCATCAGGAACCCAGCAGTAAAGCTGGATGGATTCATGAGGAGGACCCTAGAAAAAAATCTCTCTCATCTGGCCTCTTCTTAGCTCTGTTCCTCTTGCCAAAGCAAGAAACTTACTTGGTTTTGGCTTATTCTGTTTAGTGCCACATAGAACTTTCTGTTGTTCTTCAACAACATCGCTGATGCTTTGCAATGCTGAACCTCAGACTGAGAGGGGAAATCCTGCTCAGTGCCCTTTCTCAAGATACTGAATGTATGCTATTTGTTTCTCTTACCCTCCCTGTGGTTTACCAAGCATTTCGAAAGATCTTAGAGCCAAAAAGAACCTCAGTAAACATCTGGCCCAACTGTCTTACACATGATGAAATGGAGGTCCAGAAAGGTCAAATGCTGGGCAGCAAAGCCAACATAAAAATAAAAAACTCAGCCCGTCCAACTTCCAGGCTCTGCTAACTTCATGGCCACAGTAAATATACTGCCTCTTGACCGTTTTTCATTAGAGGCAATGTTTAGGAGACCACAACAACTTGAGCAAAGCCTTTGAAGTTGAACAGATCTGTTTGACTTCTAAATCTTCCACTTACCTGTTGGGTGACCCTGAGCAATTTAACCTCTTAGTTGCCTCCTCCTCTACAGTGAGATAATGCCACCTACTTCAAAGATGACTGTGCTACTGATGAGATAACATATGGGAAGTTCTGTGTCAGTGGAGTGGTTTCAGCTGATAATGTCTTCAACTCTACTCCTTCACTCCCCCTCTTACCCCTACCCCTTAGTATCTTTCTGTCCCACCATCTTTAGTGTTGGCTATAGCCTTGGGCAAGTAGCAAGGTTGCCGCAGCAGTGCCAGACATCTACAACAGCACAGAAACTCCAGGTTAGGAGAGTCTATCTTTTTGTGGCTCTCTCTTGGGAGTGGAGGGACTTTTTTACGTATACTCCCAGTAGGCTTTCCTCAATATCATTGGCCAGTTTAGGCCACATGTTTATTTAAGGAGAATGGGAATAATCTTAAACACACCAGGCTATCCCTGAAGATGTGAATGAGATCATCTTCCCTGAGAATTACGTGGTTGAAGAAACGTGGGGTTCTGTTAGGAAAGAAGGCGGAATGAAGGCTGGGTAGTTAAACAGTACTGACAATTACAATAGATGTTTTTCATTAACTTATTTTATTGGGAGGGAAGAAAACACTTCTGAGGTATCTTAGATAACACTTCTGACAAGGTTTTACTGGTAGTAACTGATTAATTCCCTTCTCTTCTTCCATGCCATTTCACCCATAGGGAGTTTCCTAGCATTCCTGCTATGACATCCCCCCAATCCCCACCCCCACCCCTTCGGGAAATATGTTAACTCTTAGTATTCATCTCCTGACTCACCCAATATATAGCATTGGAAGCAAATATCTAAGGATAAAACCATTCATGTAAATACTGCTTTCAAGTTTATAAAACTGTTTGGCACATTACCTCATGTTCGCTTCTATATCTGAGAAAAAAATTGAGAGGTGAAATGATTTGCCCAAATTCCTAAGCTAATAAGTGACAGTGCTATCAAGAATGAGACCACAGATGCAATGTGCTTTCTGCTAGTCTGCATTACTACAAGGAATCCTAGGTAAGAATTTGGTATATATGGCATTCATGAGGGGAGAAAAATGTCATTGGTGCCAACTGAACTGTGGGTTTCTACAGTCCAAACTCTAATGGACCCATTCTTTCAAGATCCATCCATTTTCTAATCCAAAAATCTTCTTAGAAGCACAAATAAAACATTCCTTAGTTCAAAGTAGGACTTATCCTTTATTTATCAAACATTTATACAGCACTTGCTGCGTGCCAGACATTATGCAATCTGCTTTGCAAATATTAATTCATTTAATCCCACTTAGTTCTATCTGCTTAGTGAAGTCCAACGTCCTTAGGTCATACATATCTCACCAAAATAAAGCCTTGTATAATTTATTCCATTGGAAATTTACCAAAGGATGAGATCCCAAAATGGTCCAGAATTCAGAAACAGATCAAGCTTTTGGGCAAAAAAAAAAAAAAATGTTTCTAGAGATAGCCATCCTTTGTCCTACTCTCTTATAAGAAGCAGCCTATGCCCAAATTACCCAGTCAGGGCAAATATATGTACACAAATCATGCTTCAGTCTGCAATTGCTTGAAGAAAATTCTGTATTGTCCTGAACTTATTATAGAACATAATCTTTCATAACCCCTTTTTCTATTTTGGCAGATTATGATTTTCCTTAAAAGGTGAGGAAGCTTTCTGGTTGAAGTTCAGGAGGGCCAAAGGGCATTGATTGGTGCTGCTTTTGTGTCAACACATTCTTAATCTTCCTGTTGGTATTTTAAAATAACAGATCACCCATGGAAATTATAAACTGTACTGCGCAAATGTCCCTGTGAAGTGCTGCCATTTGCAAGAAGAAGGGCTTTCTGATAGCCCAAGACATCACAATATGTCTCCCTGCTTTTCGTGTGACAGTAGTTAGTATCTAAGCTCTGAAGTGTTTACTCCCGCAGCCGAGGAGATGATATTTATAACAAGTTCCAGCCACGAACCTCTACTCTTTACATATAATCCTCATTTCCAATATGGAAGGATAAAGCCTTCTAAGTATTAAAAGAGAAAGCCTAAGATATTTTCTCCCATCTGATAGTTTGGAGTAACCCTTTTAAGGAGGATGCAGTCTTGCATGCTTACAAAAAATGAGTCCCAGTCTTATAGCCCTGATCAACCAAGCACCAGTGCAGGCTGGGGGTTTTCTCTTACTCTTTTTTTTTCTCTTTTTCTTTTTTAAATTTAAATTTGCCACAGGTATAATAAGCCAATAAAAATTAGTGTGCCTCACACCTTGGGGAATTGAGAAAATTCTGTTGGATTCTAAGAAATTTACTTCTGTGAAAACACGGTACAATGTGCTAGAAATTAATTGCCTTTGATTAAACAAGCTATCACAAAGAAGGCACTCCTCCATGTGTCAAATGAATTAAAATGAAGATGCCCTCCTTCAAACTGTCTACACCAGAGCTTCTCAGACTTTAGCATGCATAAGATTTTAGGATTTTGTCAAAATGCTCATTCCTACCCACCCCGTGATTCTGATTGAGGAGGGCTGAAGTGGAGCCCAAGATGCTGCTCTTCTAACAAGACCTTCTTAATGCTGATACTGCTGGGAAACCCCAGTAGCTTCTTTACTGAAGGCGAAAATTCCACCTTTGGAGATGCCTTTCCTAGGGTAAAGAAATATGCAAATAAAATATACTAACCCGTGTTATCAACTAAAACTATGTTGTGAATTTGGATTTCAGTTCAATTCAGCAAAGTTGCTCTGTTGCCTTGCACTATGCCGGCTGGAGACATCACTTTCACTTTTAAGGAGATTCAAACCTATACATCTACATAAATAACAACACAAATCAGCTGATGTGGCTCAGTGGTTGAGGGTCCACCTATGAACCAGAAGATCATGGTTCGATTCCAGTCAGGGCATATCCCAGGGTTATAGGCTTGATCCCCAGTGTGGGGGATGCAGGAGGCAGCCAATCAGTGATTCTCTGTCATCATTGATGTTTCTATCTCTTCCTCTCTCTCCCTTCCTTTCTGAGATAAATAAAAAATTAACACAAATTATAATGAGACTGTAATATGACAAATACCAAAAATGAAGTACAGAATCCCATGAGATTATAGTGTTCATGGAGTATCAAAGTGGAGTTGAATAGTCAGGAAATGGTCAAAGAAAGTTTAGAGAGAAGCTTTGTGCATTGCTTTATACTTTGCCATAGAGCTTCTACATAATTTCAGTTCTCCTATAGAACAGTTCTCTGACGTATATGTGACTTTCTTCATTTTGTAGATGAAGAAATGAAGGCTGAGAGAGCTAAAATAATTTGCTAAATTTACATTGCAAACAAGTTAGTGAGATTGGAAATGGTGAAGCTAAGACAAAGGACTTCCCCAAATGAAGAGATAGCTACAAAGAAGTTACAAGGTTCTAATAGTAGCAAAAATATTCATAGTAAATGGGTGACATTCCTTTTACCACTTAGTGCCAGGAACTGCCCTAAAAAGTTAATATATATTACTTCCTGTAATGCTAAAAAAGCAATTCCATAAAACAAGTATTATTATTATTATCCCCTTTCATGGAGGAGAGAAACTGAGGCACAGAGAAGTTAAGTAGCATGTGCATGGTCACATAGTGAAGAGTGGCTCTGTCAGAATTTGAACCAGTGTCTCTTAGATTTTTAGTAGAGAGCAAGGGCTGGACCATATGACTAGAACTTTGTTCTGGAGGTGAGGGATGTATGAGGTTAGAAAAGGGTCTTGGCTGTCTACCGAAGAACAGCTGACTTGATGTGGTAAGCAAAAGGAAGTTCATAAAAGTTTTATCTTAAGTATGAGAATGAGAATATTAGAGACTTGTTTTAGAATTATATCTATAGCAATGGTGACCAGGATGGTTTGGAGGGGAACAGAGAATAGGAGCCAAGAAATTAGTTATGACTGTTGGGATTCACCTGAGGCCTGTGAAAACACGGTACATTTTGCTAGAAATAAATTCAGCTTCCTGTGATAAGCCCCAGGAGGTGCTGAATCACAGGAAGTTGAAGAAAGGGCTCCATAATTGTGCCTCTGCCCAAGACGGCCTGCCACAGATAGGCATCACAAACAACCTTATACATTGGGGGCCTCAAATAGACCTTAGAGAAGCCTAAAGTCTTTACGTTTGTGAGGTATTCTACACTTTGCCATAGAGTCCTCATCTACGCTCATTGGACTTTAGAATAATCCTAGAAAGTAGATATTACTTTCCCCATTTTGTAGGGAAATTAATGAAGGCTCCAAAGATGAAAAATAACTCACCAAAGTTACAAAACAAGGAAAGCTGGAGCCAGGGAATAAAGTTCAAAGCTAACATTATGATTCCCTGAAAGAAAATCTGGACACATCTCACAGTTTGGTGATTTTCCATGGCAACAGGTTATAGGGTTCCTGCCAGCTGCTAATGAAAAGAGGCTTCCAGGATCAAATAAGATTAGGTTAAATTGGGTTATCTCCTGCAGAACTTCTCAAAGCCTGTAATGTATGTCTGCAGCATGGTGACTACAGTTAACAGTACTGTGATATCCTATCTAATAAAGAAGGAATATGCTAATTGACCCTCACACCATCACAAATATGGTGGCACCCCATAGCCAATAGGATGGAATTGTTAATTGACTGTTTCACCTTCAAAGATGGTGGTACCCCCAGACAAAAGATGGCGGCGCCCAGTAGCCTCAGCCCCACCTGCCTCTGGAGTCCCCCAGTCCCTTCAGCCACCCAGGGTCAGCCTCAGCTGGGAAAGACCTAGAGTAGATTCTGTCTTCCAGACTGATCACTGACTGATTCACCCACACAACTAACTTTTCCTATACTATTGCAATATTTCTCAAACGTTCCTATAGAAGCCCTCTAAAGATAGAGAAGGATGAATGTGATTTCTTTTTTTCACCATACCTGGCATCTGATGGTTTAATCCAAAGCAGTCTTTAAAAGCAGTAAATATCTTTTCAATCTCTTGTATCACATTAAAAATTTTATTTTTATAAAAATATGCATCATTGCCAAAATCGGTTTGGCTCAGTGGCTAGAGTGTCGGTTTGTGGACTGAAAGGTCCCAGGTTCGATTCTGGTCAAGGGCATGTACATTGGTTGCAGGCACATCCCCGGTAGGGGGTGTGCAGAAGGCAGTTGGTCGATGTTTCTCTCTCATCGATGTTTCTAGCTTTCTATCCCTCTCCCTTCCTCTCTATTAAAAATCAATAAAATATATTTAAAAAATGAAAATATGCATCATTAATTATTTGACATTAAAGATGAATCAAGTTTATTATGTAGTTCTGCTTACCCTGGCATGTCACCACAAACTGGTATGCCTTATGGGGCAAATATCTCCATTGGAAAAGGCAAGAAATCCAGGTGCTATATGAGGCTGTCATAGCAATACATCACCAAAGGACTAGCACTTATCCTTAAAGATCAAACTTTGGGAGGCAGCTTGGCCAAATGGAAAACATGTGGCTTTGGAAGCAGACAGGCTGGGTTCCAATTCTAAGAGACATTTGCTAGCTGTGTGACTTAGGGCAAGTTTCTTGGAATCTCTGAGCCTTGGTATCCCTGTTTATAAATTGAATCTCTACCAAACCAAGTTATTATGAGGATTTGCTATAATATAGGTAAAGTGCATGGGACCTCGTAGGTGCTTCATAAATGGTAAATTACTATTGTCATTTTCTGCTAATGTACATTATGGTCTGTCTGGATTGGTTTCCAAGCTCCTCCTCTCTGTAGCTCTTGGGAATGAAAGTGAAACTAACAGCCCATTCCCATGTCCATCAGCCAAAAGAAGGCTTCACAGAAATTGATAGTTGCTTCTTACCAGGAAGAGAATAGGACTGCTTAATCCAATGACTAACAGCCTTAACATCACCTGACAGAGAGCTGCTTCATGAAGGGGGTCAACAGTGACACCTCTACTATTTGTGCTGCTCCTCTTATTCTCTAAGTTCCAGAGTGCCAAGTCATGTCTGGAAATCTAGGCACAGCTTCCGCCCCGTGGCTTATAGTATCCGTACGCTTTTCTATAATTGTAGGATGTATAAAGTCAATGCTGAAACCAGCCTGGCTGTGCCACATTTAACTCAAGGCAAAAACATTAATAAAGTGGGCAGCCTTAGCTTCAAACTTTGGGATTCTTGAGGTTTTTTTATTCCCTTGCACCTGAGCAAAACTTATATTTATTATTAGAAGCTCTAATAGTTGTAATAAACAATAAAAGTGTCAAGAAATACATACCCCTAAGATACTATGTTTAAAGGACATTTGCTATTTGTGAAACAGAGGGTGTGGTTGCAAGCTGTTCGCATTGCCTCCTTTCCCTCCTTTTCTCCTATCATCCCTATGGTTCTCTTGTAATCACTAAATGCTAACTGGACCAGGGTAAACAGACTCCGTTTTAAATTGTAAATGAATGGTAATAAACCAGGGTTCCAATTCTAAGAGACATTTGCTAGCTGTGTGGCGGAGGGCAAGGAATTAGATTTTAGATTATAAAGCTTTATTTTAAAGGGTTGTGAAATTGGTGATCAATTGATTTAAAAAGAGGGCTTGGTACATTTATAAAACAGCAGGTACTCGTTTTGTGAAACAAATAAATATTTTATAGAAATAAATTAATTCCGCCGAAGCCGGTTTGGCTCAGTGGATAGAGCATCGGCCTGGGGACTGAAGGGTCCCAGGTTTGATTCCGGTTGAGGGCATGTACCTTGGTTGCAGGCACATCCCCGGTGGGGGGTGTGCAGAAGGCAACTGATCGATGTTTCTCTCTCATCAATGTTTCTAACTCTCTATCCCTTTCTCTTCCTCTCTGTGAAAAATCGGTAAAATATATTTTTAAAAAAGGAAATAAATTAATCCTGTTTACTTTAAAATGTGATCAGCATATGTACATTAGCGTTTCACTCATAGACACAGACAACAGTATGGTGGTTACCAGAGGGAAAGGGGTGGGGATTCGTAAGGATAAAGGGAATGAAATATTTGGTGATGGAAGATTATTTGACTTTGGGTGGTGGCCATACAATACAATATACATATTGTGTAGCATAGAAATGTACCCATGAAACCTGTATAATCACATTAACCAATGTCAATAAGAATAAAGTGCGAGCAGCATATGTACATCAGCATTTCAATCACCCAGTACTTCAGTTTAACTGATTAATAATTTAGATCAGTTTAGAAATGTACTTATGCATATGCATTTATTCATTCCAAAAACAAGGTGGTCTATCTCCAAAGCCAGTGCCCATAACCACTGCACATCACTACCCCCAGCAAGAGGAGACATTATCAACACTCACAGGACTTCTGCACACAGGGCATACTCCAAAATTCTAAAGTGAAGGTGTAAAAACTGTGCAATCATGGTGAATATCCTATTGATTTGGCTCACTGTCCAAAGTCATGCAATTTCCCAGCCCCCAGGTTCCTGTGTTTTTAGAAAAACACATTGTCTAAAATAGCAGCCTGAATTGCTTCTTCAAATGTTTTGACATCTCTGTGCTGCTGGCTCAGATAGTTTTCTTGCTAGCACAGGAAAGCAATCAAGCCAATAAGGAAACTATGAAGAAGAAAGCTTCTTTAAAGAGATCTGAAATCATCTCTCAAAGTATGTAGAAAGGGAGAGATGTTTGCAAAACAATAAGAACTGTCTCCAAGATGTTCTCAAAGCTTTAGCAATACCAAGCACTTGACATTGCTAAAAAAAATTCTTTAATCTCTGAAATAGTAAAGACCCCATAGCATCAGTTTATTAATAACAAAGTGTGTGTGTGTGTGTGTGTGTGTGTGTGTGTGTGTGTGTGTGTGTTTTATCTCGGGCAGCTAAACCATATCTTTCCTAAGAAATATTTTCTTGATTTCATCATTTTGGGTCATAAATTATGTATTTCTAAATTTTTTGTTAGCAAGCTGACAGAGTCAGTTGGACAATTCTTTTTACAGCGGCCTAACTTAACAGTGATTTCATATCACAAACTTCACTGTGCCTGCTCTGATTAAGTTTGCTGTTTGAAAATAAAATGGTTTGAGGAAAGAGAATTCATCTTATATGGAAAAAACTATGATAAAATTTCATTTGCTTTCACACAGTCCTGGGGAAGGCCCAAAACTCACTTTTCTTTTATTGGTCTCAAAAAATTGAAGTTGTTTTAATAGCATTCCTTTTTTTTTTTTTTTTTTTTTTTTTTTGCTTTTCACCCATTGTCTTCTCCCATCAAATTTATCTATGTATCTCCCATTCCTCCTTCTTACCCAACTCTCCTATTCCCACCTGCCTATGTGTTCCCTGCACCTGCTATCTTCCTTTCTGTCTCATATTCTTTATCCTATAAGAATTAAATCAAGTAGATGCATCACATGTTCCACTTCTGCCGTTGGTCTAAAGCAGGAGTCGGCAAACTACAATCTTCTGGCCAAATCCAGCCCTCTGCTTGTTTTCATAAATAAAGTTTGGTTGGAAGGCAGCCTAACGTATTTGTTTACACACTGTGGCTGCTCTCGTGCCGCAATGGCAGAGTTGAGTACTTGCAACTGAGACCATATGGTCCACAAAGTAAAAAATATTTACTATCAGGCTCTGTACAGAGCACATTTGCTGAACTCTGACGTAAAGCAATGGGCCCCAGAATCCAACAGCCATATATCCAGGGTCTTGAGAACACTTATCTCTCTGATTTAGGGGACTAGATCACCTGGCATCCTGTAAACTCATTCAACATCCTTCTCTGTCAAGGTTCTCATTTGCAAAATCTAACCCACAAAAAGTCACCTTGCTTCTATTTCAGAAGGCTGTGATGAGCATACGTGAAAAAATATTCCTAGTATATGAATGGGAAAAGGTCTTGAAACTCGATAACTTCAGATGCCAGGAAGAAAGACAACATCATGAAAAGCATAAATGACCAAGGCAAGAAATAGCTCCCATTTTGCAACATGAATCTGAATCACAGTATTTACTTTACCCGTTCACCTTTGCATCTACTCTCTTGAGAGCACTTGTAAGAAGGAAGCATAAGGCCAGCTTCAAATGCCTGCTGCAGAGGGAATTTGGGGGGCTGGGTCCACCATTGGAGCTACTGGGCTCAACATCAACCTAAGATCCATCCCACAGCCAGCTGCCAAGAGCTGATATTGGCGACAGCTGCTTTGACTTCATTCCTTGGCTGCTGTTTTCTCAAGATGTTCCCAGATTTCCACTTTCTGACTAAGGCCACCACCCTGCTTGTTATACCTTCAGTTTATAAAGTGTGGTGTTGTAATTCAGGCTGTTGGAGGATAATCTGCTTTGTCCTCAAACTAATTTGGCAAAATGAGTCCCTTAGAAAAACATGGATATGCTACTGAGAGCCTGGGTGGTGATCTTGTGTGTTTTTGGGATTCTTCCTCCCCCCCTTAAATAGAAAATTGGAGAGTAAACACCCTATGGGCTAGTCATAAAATGGCAGTCATCAATACAGCAGCATCTTGAGGGACATAGGAGGGACCACCTAAAATTAGCCCAAATAAGCCCCCTTCCTATACTATTTATTAGAGAGAGAGAGAAAGAGAGAGAGAGAGAGAGAGAGAGAGAGAGAGAGAGAGAGATAAACTTATTCCAAGTATGCCTTCATTGATTGTTGTCCAGTTATCCATTGATCCCTCTCAACCCCAAAGCCACCTCCCATGCTGTGCTCTGAGATGCCAGGGCTTGAACTCTACAAACCGTATTTCTGCTTTGCCAACTGCACACTTTTTTGCTCTGCCAGCAAGACTTCCCCCCACTTAGGGGTCTGTGTCTGGCCCTACAAGGCCCTCCTCTGAGCTTAGAGATGTCAGTACCAACCAAGTCCTGCCCCTCCTCAGAGGTCTGAGTTGCAATATATAGGGCCACACCCCCCTCTCAATTTCCAGACTCTCCTATTTCCAGTGGTTTCCTTTGTTCCCTGGGCCTCCAGGGTGGGAGAAGTTTCCCCACAATTGTTACCTCCATAACATCTAAGAGTTATCCTTTTACTCTTTCAGTTACCTAGTTAAACAACTTAATACCTAGTAAACAATATCTTGATAGGAAAACCTCACTGTTCAAATAACTGATGTGACTTCTGGACTCTGTCTAATACCAGGCCCTACGTGATATGCCGGAAGTAGTCCAAGGACAGGAAGCTTCCACATGGTGAGCAGGCAACTTTCTATACCCCCTCCTCACTTACCACAAGGAAAACCAAAAAAGAACAACACACTCCACAGCCACAAAGGAAAGGCTCTTTCTTCCCTGGAGAGTATGCCAACTCCTCTTAAGTGCCAAAGTTAAAACCAAATAAGAAGCCAGGGAAGAAATGAGGGGCCAAGACAGAGACTTCTGGGTTGTCAGCCCATAGGGGCCCAGCACCCTCAGAAGGTCTGATCGTTTTCACAGTTGAGCTTCTTCCCCAGCTCCTCTGGGCCACCCCCTAGTCCCACTTCAAGAAAAGGGGCCTTATATTCAGCAGGAAGAATAGCTCCCTTCTTAGGTTGGAGTGAGTACGGGACACCTCCCCCCACAGCGCCAGGCATCTCAAACAAGGAGCTGAAGAGGGAGGCTGGACATTTTGCTGGAGCAGAGGTGGGTGGGGAGAAGCATGATGGCCACACACACACATGCAAGAATAGAAAGATACAGGGTAGCTTTCAGCAGCATGTCACCTCAGCAGGAGGCCATAGTTCCTTCCTATAGTAGAAGCACCCCTGAAATGATGGATTCTGATTGACCCCCTCAGCTCTTCAGAAACAAGAAGTTGTCAGGAATATCGAAGTGATAAGAGAACCAAATCAAAAGAAAACCAAAAAGAACCAGACAAAATCCATTTGAAAAAAAATGAATGAACATAACAACCAAAAAGAAAAAATAAAGATTGACAATAAAACCAAATGGAGTAAGAATCATGTGACTTGCTATAAATGGGCCTAATGAGAGAAATGAAAACAAACCAAAAAAATACAGATTTTCAAAGAAATCAGAACCAACTTTAGAATACCTTATTTCTTTATAAGTTTTGAAACTACTTAAAAGTATTATGACTGTGAATCCTCTCTCTACATATTATTTAGATAACAGGAAAGAAGAGAGATCACAACATATCACTGGCTCCTACTACGTGCCAGGGATTGAGTTCACAGCTTTATATGGAGGACATAAGAGAATCTTCTCTCATCTACCACATAAACCTGTAGCTACTACTATACCCACTTTAGAAGAAAAATAGAGCTCAGAGATCCTGAATCTCACTTGCTGGAAACAAATCAGTTTTCACTAAAAGAGAGATGCTGACAGGAAGCCAGGAAGGCTGGTCAACAACCTAATTGCTCTAACCACTCACCCTTTAGTTGAGACATTGTTAGCTGAAGCAGCCTCCACCTTGTTTGTCCGTGTAAGTTTCTGTTATTTCCTGCCTAAGGGCTACATGTACATTTCTGTTTATGTTGTCTAAGATGTTTTCCCCAAAGCCTCAATAAAAGGGGATGGCAGGGCCAGAGCAGTGAGTAGTTCTCCCACTAGAGTTGGACTAGCGCCTGGCCCCCCATATCGCCAAATTGAATTTCTTCAAGTCTCTTCATTTGTGTGCGGCTCTTCTCCAGAACCCGAACCCTGAATTGGAACTCTTTCCACGTGGGACGTGAAAGAGATTCCTACACTTACTGAAATTTGGGCACATGGACAAATGGAATTGGGCCGCAGACCATGTTCTGTCTTCCATACCATGAAGCTGCTCCCAACAACCTCCCTGTGAATTATTTGTCTCTCATGGTCTCAGTCCATTTAGGCTTCTATTACAAAATACTAGAGACTGTGTGGTCTATAAATAACAAAATTTATTGCTTACAGGTCTGGATGCTTGGTGTCTGGTGAGAGTTCACTTCCTGGATCATAGATGGTGCCTTCTAGCTATAATGTCACTTGGTAAAAAGAGAAAGGGGCTCTCTGGAGCCTCTTTTATAAGGCCACTAATCCCACTCATGAAGGCAGAGCCTAATGACCTAATGACCTAATAATCTCCCAAAGGCCCCACTTCCTAATATCATCACCTTGGGGGTTAGGTTTCAACCTATGAATTTGAGTGGGAACACAAACTTTTAGACCATAGCACCCATTTTTTCCCAGCCTGCCCTCATTTATCATTTAATCAGTCTTGATTAAAATATTCAGCTTTGCTGGATTATTTGCTTTGATTATTTAAGTAGTGCTTTACATAACCCTACTATGGTTCCAGGATTTAGGTCTGGGGCCATCAATAATCTATAGTTCTTTGCTTATCATAAAGGAAACATTGTTCATGATCTCTTTTGCTTTATCAGAACAATAGAGCTTATCATCTGGTAAATTTTATGCAATATCAAGATGAAAACAATGAAGTGGATCGTAATTAAATTATTAGTGCCCACCTCATCTTTAAAAGCCTACCAGTTAATGACTGACCCTCACTAAAGACAACCCCAAGTTATCGGTTTTTGTAAGACATCCTATGAGTGTCAGCTAACATGTCCTCTACAGCAGTGGTTCTCACACTTGAGCCTACATCTGAATTCCCTAGAGAGCTTGTTAAAACATTTTCTACCACCCCTTCCAAGTTTCTGAGTCAGCAGGTCTGGGGTGGGACTTAAGCATTTGCATTTGTAAACAATTTCTGGATGATGCCAATGCTGAAGGTCTAGAGATCAGACTTCAAGACCAACCACTCTATAGAATAGGGGTGTCGAACTCAATCAGAGAAGGGGCCAAAATCTAAAATCCAGCCTAAATTGCGGGCCGAATGGTTTACTGAACAGTCATAAACTGACAATGTCATAAACTGACAGCGGAGTGCAGTGATGACAGCGCGGTGCGGGCCACATTGCAAAGCCTGGCGGGCTGGATTTGGCCCGCGGGCCTTGTGTTTGACATATGTGCTATAGAAAGACCATAGAAAATGAACTACCCATTCCCTCTTTTGTCTTTAGTAATGAAACTCTGATTTTAATTCGGGATGGAAATGCATCTAACTGAAATATTCTATTTCTTAGCCTCTTATAACTTGATGTGGCCATGTGACTTAAGTTCTAGCCTGTGAGCTATAAGGAGCTCTAGGAAAACTGCTTAAAGGAAGCTGGATCACTGGGAAGAACCTCTAAAATGGCCCCAGTAGTGGCCTACCTCCTGGGATTCAGGCCCATGTGCAGTTTCCTCAGCTTGAGTGTGAGCTGGACTGCTAATGGGAGGAGCCAACTGCCAAGTCATGAGGCAGCTCTGTGGAGAGGTCCACATAAATGAACTTGGAGGGGGACCTTCTGAACCCTGCCAGCAACTGCACAAGTGGACTCAGAAGCAGGTCCTCCTGAGTTGAGTTTTGAGATGACTGCCACCCCAGCTGCTGCCTTACTTGCAGCTTATAAGACCCTAATGCACAATCGCACAGCTAAGCGGCTCCCAAATTATGATCCTCTGAGATAGTAGATGTTTGTTGTTTCCAGATCCTGTGTTTTAGAATAACCTGGTACGCAGCAATACGTAAGTAATACGGAGCCCCTTCTTCATTCTGATGCCATGGTACATGATAGGAGAGCTGGGGCAGTAGGAGCCATCTTCAACCATGAAGATAGAATCTACATTCCGAGGATGGCAAAGCATGAAGATAAGCATCTGGATCCTCCTGGTGATACCAGAAAGCCAGCATGGGGCTGCATACTTCCTGAAGTCCGTTATATGAAGGAAAGACAAATTTTTGACCTGTTGAAGCTAAAACACACACACACACACACACACACACACACACACACACACACACACACACACCTGGTTTTCCTCCTTTCACAAAGTCTATAAAATATGAACATGGTCATTTTTTAACAAACGCATGAACATTTTTAACAAACAGCATGCCAGACACTGGTTAAATGCTTTACAAATATTAAACCATGAAATTGTCACCACAATCCTAATGCTATTCCCATTCTGCAGATGAGTATTCTGGGACCAGGTTAAATGACTCGCTAAAGGTCACACAGCTAGTAATGATGACAAATCCAGGCAGTCTGGCTATAGAGTCTGTGCTTTTCATCACTCAGCCCTGTTGTGCTAACATTTACCAAGCACTTCCCAAGTGCTGGGCACCAGGCTAGGGTTTTATACATTTTACAGAAAAGGACACTGAAGCTCAGAAAGGGTTAAGTCACTTCCCGAAAATCACAAGGCTGGAAGTGACAAATTGAAATTCAAGATCCAGGTTTCTTTGCTTCTAGCAACAGTGCTCACTGCTTGTGAAATAACTGATATTTCTGGCCCTTTAACTGTCTTCAAACATTCCCAGTGACTTGGTTACTGAGCCCAGAGCTCCCCAAACTTGGCTGTGTGTACAGATCACCCGGGGAGCTTGATAAATGCAGATTCTGACTCGGAAGTCCTGGGCCAGGACACCACAATCTGCATTTCTCACGTGTGTCAAGATGACAGTAATGCTCCTAATCCAGGGACCACACTTTGCTCAGTAAGGGGCCAGACAGCAGAAGATGGACATTTTCCCCTACAGGCTTGTCGCTAAATGGCTGTATGACCTGTTTTATTTTCTATAAAAAAGATGGAGCTAGAGGAAGTGCTTAATACACTTCCTTCCAGCTCTAAAAGTTCTTGATTTTGCACAGAATATAATTTTCTACCACTCTTCATGCCTTTCTACTTAGCTGACAAAGTGATCTGAATGACTGCAAGCATAATTCATGCATCGAACATGACATCAGGAACATTAATTTGTCCAACTCCGGTTTACAAGTGACAAACAGAGAGAGGAAGTGACTTGCCCGGGCCTGAGGAGCTTGCGACTGGGCAGCTGTGACCAGATGCTGGGTCTTCTCAGGCTGGCTTATCAGTCTCGGCTGTGCCTCCAGGGAATTGAAATGTGAGTCTGGTCCAGAGAGTCTGTGTTTCAAACCCGCTCTTAGGCAACCAGACACCCGGTTAGGCTGTCACCTAGGGGCTACTCCTGAATGCTGGGGTAGCCCCAGATGCTGGTCCATGGTCATTTTGAGGAGCACAGTCCCAAAGTGCTTTTCTCACAGCACCGCTCTCCTCTGCAGCCATGCAGCTGTGCGGTCAGAATTGCAGCTCGGCTGGGGAGGGAAACTGAGAGCAGGCCTTTAGGCCCCCACAGTCAGAAGAGACCGGAAGACCACAATGAGACAGGAAGGAATGAGCTGAGTGGCCCGAATTTCGGAGGACCACTACCACAAGAGAGGTGAGATTTGTGCATGGCCTGAAGTTCAGGGGAAGTGGTTAGAGTCCCTGCGAGGGCTGAAAACACAAGAGCAGAGAAGCACACACTGGAGCCATTTCCGGCTTTGCAGCGGGACTTTTCTGGCATTTTTCTGACTCAAGAGCCAACTACCCTCAATCCACCAGAGCTGGTCCAGGCCCTGTAGTTGGGTACAAACCTGGGTGGCAGTACCTGAGCGGTGAGGGCGTTCAGGAGTAGCCCCCCAGCCTGACCTGGAGTGTGGCTCCCATGTGTCTGTGAGACTTCTGACATCAATTCCTCTTTAGTAAATGTCCCCTGTGTGCCTAGCCCTATGCTAGGTGGTGGGAAATAAAAATGAAGCATACAATATAGTGTCTATCCTCTAGGGATTTGTCATTTAATTGGGGGAGCCAATGTGAGGCAAACTGAGAATTTAAAAAAGTTCTAGAAACTGCTAAACTTTGCGGGAAGTACTGGACATGCAGTGGAGAATATCAGAAGGGGGAAAAATGGGTGTGAAAGTCAGAAAACCTTTCGTGGAAGAGATGATACCTGAGCTGAGGCCTAATAGGCATGGCCTATGACAAAAGTAACCACAATTCTTCTCCTGTCTGGTATCATCACCCTTTTTCATGTTATTTGTAGCCCCCCTCCCCCTCCTCTCCTACCCCACAACTTCCCTGGCCATTTTAATTCTGGACTCAGCCATGTGGCTTGCTTTGGACATTGGGATGTCGCAAGACTTCCCAAAGCAAGGGGCTGAAAATGTGCTTACACAGTTCCCCTTGCCTTTTATACCTCAGTCCCCACCAGGAAAACATGCTAGGCTAATCTGCTGGAGACTAAAAGAAAAGCGGGGCAAAACCAATTTGCCCCAGTTGGCTCAGCCAGCCCACAGGCACATGAGCCAGCTCAGCCAAGATAAGCAGAGCTACCTAGCCTGCCGCTCCAGAAGGACAAGCACTAAGTGCTCATTGTTCTATGGCAATGAGCTTTTGTGATTTTTTTTATGCAGCGTTATTATGAAAATAAGCAACTGATATAATAGGCAAAGAGGCTGGAATAATGGAACACTGGAGTCTTTCCTGCAGAGACTCCTTCGAAAGACTAGCTTTGGGTGATATGAATAACTGTTACTTAAAAGGAGTCTCTGAGTAAATGAAGATAACGGGGCCTTGGTGTCGAACTTCCCAGGAGCTTGACTGTGAAATTATACATCGTGTGTCTCCAGTGGGAGGGTGTATTCCCAATGTTACATTTCCCAAACATTTGGTAAACTGTCTCATGAGTGCCTTGGGGCACATTCTTAGGACATGCTAGTCTCTGCAAATCACAGCCACTCCAGCACTAGTAGATAACTATTCCTAGCGTGAGAATATTGTCATTCTTATTTAGTTCTGTATCTCTGGGGCCTAGAGTAGTGTTCACCTCTACTCAGTAAATCTATGTGGAAGGGAGGAAGAATGGAGGAAAGGTAAGGTGTTTCTTACCTACTCTTCCATTTGTGCTGTTGCCTCTGCCCACAATAAATGCCTTGGATTTGTCTACCCGGTGAGCCCTGACTACCCTTTAAAGCTCAGGTTACAAATCACCATTTTTCTGAAGACATCTCTGAGCCCATCAAGCGAAGGTGGGTGACTCATCCACCATTATAAATACTATAAGTAGGCGGAAAGAAAGGAATAGAGAGGAAAGAGGGGTTGAAAGAGAGTAAAGAGGGAGGTGGAGCGTGGGAGGGAGAGAATGCAGAAGGGGAGGGGAAGAAGGAGGTGGAAGTTAATATTCAGAGATGATTGCATAATAGCAGATAGTTAGGAGGATAAGATTGGAGAGGTTTCTGGACACAGGTGGTAGAGAAACAGGAATATAAGAAAACAAGTGCACTCTTTATCTGTAAGTCACAGAGTCACAAAAGCAAGAAGGTAGCAGCAGATAAGCTCTTTCTCAAAGTTGATTTTTGCTAACAGGTAAAACTATGCATTCCAAGGTCACCTAAATATAATTTTAAGTTATTTGCTTAGTGCAGACAATGGTACATAGTAAAAGAGAACAAAAATTAGCTCGAGTCCCTCAACCTTTGTAAACCAGTACAAAAACCTCTGTTGAATGGAGACGCCGCATTCAACTGCAGCCTGGTGACCAGAAGTGGTCACCCCTGATACTAAGCCTTGTGTTTACACATTAAATATTGAATCAAATCTGCCCTGTGTTTATCATAGGAAGCATGAATCCCAAGAAGAGTAGTCTGCAAGCAGAGTGGAATGAAATATGTTCTCCTTCTGAAAGCCGATAACAGCACAAATAAGCATTTAATCAAGATTTGTTTATTGTCAACCTTCATGCATGGAACAAAAGAGCTTGTCAAATTTATAGCTTCCGTTTTCTACCCTTTCAATTTGCAAGCAGATGCTGGCAGTTTCCTTGTGGCTATCCTGCCTGCCATGGTTAAAAGAATGGCTTGTATTTTCTGAAAGCTGCCTAGTGTCATAGGTATCTTAAATGTTTTATGCCAGTGGTCGGCAAACTCATTAGTCAACAGAGCCAAATATCAACAGTACAACGATTGAAATTTCTTTTGAGAGCCACATTTTTAAAATTTAAACTTCTTCTAATGCCACTTCTTCAAAATAGACTTGCCCAGGCCATGGTATTTTGTGGAAGAGCCATATTCAAGGGGCCAAAGGGCTGCATGTGGCTTGAGAGCCGCAGTTTGCTAACCTATATGTTCTACGCAAAGGAGGAGAAAATCAGAACATAACAAGTGTGCCTGTTTCATATTCTTGTCGTCCTAATTAATTCAAAACTGGCTGGGAGTGTGAAACAAGCTAAATCTTATTTGTATTGACATTTAATAAGAGGTGAAAATGCAATTCTGGCTATAAAGCTAAAATAGCCCAAAGAACTGTAGAAGTGGGAATTGTCCAGAAGGTTTCAGGATTGTAAGAAACTGTGTACACATATGTGTCTTGAAGTAGAGAGGCAGGAAAGGGCAAGATGGATGGGAAGAGATTTTGGTGTTGGATATTCCAGAGTATCTGTTGCAATTAATATATGGAGGGGTGACAATTGGGAACATCCAGAAAGGCATAAGGTTATGTAACAGAGGTGACATAAGTAACCTAAATAACCTATATAGACCCAGTAAACCTGTATTTGAGCCTACTCACATCCCATCAAAAAAAATTTAAGAATTGTCTCAAGGAATATGACTGCAACTTTTTAAAGCTGATTTGATTATCCTCTGTTTAAAAATAAACATTTTAATAGCAGAAAAAGGATGCTCAGATTGGAGCCCAGAAAAAGAAAAATCAGAAAGCAAGAGTCAGTTAAGGTCTCTACAACCAATCAGAGATAAAGGAGCTCTGAACAGCCAAAGTGGGCATTCATCCTACTCAACAGTTCTACCCTATGGTAGGTTGGAAAATGTGCCTGTACATCAGAAATACTCACATCCTAGTTCCTGGAACCTGTGAATGTTACCATATGTGAGCAAAATTGACTTTGTGAGTGTGATTAAGGATTTTGGATGGGGAGATTATCCTGAATTATTCTAAATGCCATCGCATGTATCTTTATAAGAGAGAAGGAGAGGGAAATCTGATACACACAGAAGAGAAGGTGATATGAAGGTGGAAGTGCAGAAGAGAAAGATATGGCCACAAGCCAAAGAATGTCAGGCAGCCAAAGAAGCTGGAGGAGTCAAGGAATGCATCCTTCCCTAGAGCCTTAGAGGGAGTGTGGCCTTGCTGACAATTTAAATTTGGCCTAGCAATAATGATTTTGAAATTCTGGCCTCCAGAACCATAAGCGAATAAATATCTCTTATTTTAAGCCATCCAGTTTGTGATGATTTATTATAATGGCCACAAGGAATTAATACAATCCCTATTTCAGGATGGGTACCTCAGGTAGTCAGAGCTTAGAAACACTCGCCATTGCAATCGACCCTCCCTTCCCTGCCTCTTTACCTCTACCCTAGGACGTCAATCCTTGCTGTCCATGCTCTGATTCCTTGTTCTCCATAGCCTTCTGGATAATAATTTGGAATTTTAAAAAATAAATTCACCTCCTTTGTCAAATATTAATTGAGCATAGTGGTTTGAGTTGATTTCTGGGTTATCTATTCTATTCCATTGACCTACATGTCTGTTCTTGTGCCGGTACCAGGCAGTTTTGAGAATAGTGGCTTTGTAATGCAGCTTGATATCTGGTATTGAGATCCCTCTTACTTTGCTCTTCTTTCTCAGATTACTTCAGCTATTTGGGGTCTTTTTTTATTCCAGATGAATTTTTGGAAATTCTGTTCTAGGTCTGTGAAATATGCCATTGGTATTTTAATGGGGAATGCATTGAATCTATCAATTGCTTTGGGTAGTATAGACATTTTAATGATGTTGATTCTACCAATATATGAACATAGTATGTTCTTCCATCTGTTTATGTAAAAATAAATAAATAAATAAATAAATAAATAAAAAGATAAATGAATAAATTCGCAAAAAGAGAGAGACCACACCAACTAGAGACACAAACTTTTTGGTCTGTTCACCAGTAAGTTTTTTTATTGCAAATTCACTTTAGAATGATGTATCAGTCTCTGTGAGACTGTCCAGCAGAATCCAACCCTCCCAAACTTGGTTAGCTTCCATCACACTAACAATCAATTTTATGGACCTGCAACATTGAAGTCTCAACATCCAGATTTCTAATGATCTTATGAACCTATAGAACTCCAGCCTGGGTATCTAGCTATATTTCCTTGATGATATATCTCTTTTCTGTCAAAATCTAACAGTTGCCTGCATTGGTTGAACTCAGTTCAGGTGCAGCCTTTTCTCCAAAAGATATAAGAACATTATGAAATAAACCCTTGATTGCATTGTGTTGCAAGTTACATAAACCCCAACTCAAATCAACTTAGATACACAAACAGAAAAACATATTTCCTCTCATAACTGAGAGATTAAAAATTAAATCTTCAGCTTCAGGCATAGCCGGATTCAGGAGTCCAATAATAGAGGGTGGGGCAAAAATAGGCTTATAGTTGTTTGTATAAAAATAATACAATAATTAATAAATAATACTACAAGAATAATCTCTGTTATGTGTACCCACAACTGTAAACCTACTTTTACCCTGTCCTATACAACCAAGAATTTCTCCCTTTTTATTTATCTCTCAGTTATGTCTTCCTTTTACTGACTTTCAGTCTCTGGTAAGCATTTATCTCTGGGAAGCAGATATAACTAGTATTAGAATGTAAAGGCTTACTTACACTTCTATCTTGCCATCACAGCATTTACTATCTGTCCTGGAAAAAATTTCTTGGATGATCCAACTGGTCTATCTAGGGTTGTAATCTTTGAGCCAATCACTGTTGCCAGGAAGCTTTGTGTTAAATTGTCTCTGTGCCTATTTTTAAAATGCTTCAGTATGAATCATGCGAACTATATGTGTATACCAAGTCTAATCTCCACCCTAGGGGTTAGCATTTTAAATCCTCTAATCTGGAATCAACATCCCAGGAGTGATGACCTGCCACAGATGTACTCTAATTAGAAATCAGCACCTCCCCAAGGTCCCAGCAGGAAGAAGGTAGCCTACTCAAATTAAGATGATTCAAGGAGGGTTTAATAAAGGTCTAGTATACAAGGGTGTGGATAGGGTGTAGGGAAATATCAAAGGATAGTACAGTACTTGGGATCTAGTAACGACAGGGCTGTTACCACCCAAAGGGATGAAAAAGAAGCAGTTACCAGAACCTTGAAGGAAAAAGGCATGTACAGATTGCCACCTTGGTAGGAGCTGTGACCTTCAAGATGGGTCACAGCCATCTTGAAGAAGCCCTGCAGGGACAGAATTGGGGGAAGAAATACCCTAACCCCACTCTCCTCTCTCTTCCCAGTCAACTGATGGACTCACCATTAGTCAAGCCCAACCTGAAGCCAGAGGATAGTGAGCCCATCCATATTATCCACTCGGGTCAGCCTCCTGTGCCAGAAAACAGAGCGAAAAGGTGGAGGGGGCTATCTGGACAGGCAAACAGAAAATGCTAAGTAAAGGATGTGATAATGTAGTGCTCAGTATCTACACATAGAATGATCTCTAACATAAAGATTATAAAAATTGCAGAAGCTTCGCCACCCTTATATGAGAACCTGGCAAGACCAGCAGTCAAATGCCACAAGTAGCACTCGATAGATGGAACCTCCCTACCCTGTGTCACTCCATTTCAAGAATCTGTCACCAGGCCCGCTTACTAGGCTGACCTGTCTACTGTCACAATATTATGGCATCCACAGAGAATTCTCATGCAAGGTGCTATTTCAAGTATAGGGAAGAATGGAACTTCCCTGAACTACAGAATGGACTGAATGCTGTGTTTGGGGCTGCTTGTTAATCAATATTTACATATTTTGTAGTGGTTAGTCTAAGGATTGCTTTGGTTGTAGGGAGTCAGGTTATGGGAGAAAGGACACATGGCTTCCACCAACTGCTAACCATCACAGGCTGTCAACATTTACCAGGAGAACTCAACATTTGCTGAATGTCCAGATTGGGTCATGTGCCCAGTCCTGTAGCATGGAGGAGGATTCATCTCCACAACATCCATCTAGAATGGATTTTCCATAAGCAAAATAAATTCTGCTCCCAGGACAGTTACATTAAGTAGACAATAACATCACCTACCCAGTTTACTATACTTTTCACTTGTGGGCTTAACATTAATAGTTACAATATTCCTGAGTCACCCTGAGTACCCATGACATTCGTAGTTTGTAATTGGGCTAAGGCACAAGACTACATTGCCCATGCTATAAGGTCAAAGAGCAGTGAAAAGGTGCTTAGCTAGGGAATGAGCCTGTCAACCATATCTCAGTGACTTTGTTCTTCTCTCCTGCATCTACACAGAAAGCCTTAACAAAAGGAAATTTTCGTTCATTAGTGATAGCTTTCTCTGATGACAGAAACTATTAATGTTGATGATGCAATGACATGGTCTTTTATAAGTAAACTACAAATACTAGTATGCTATATTAAAAAATCATTTATGTCTGAAGGGGCTACTAAAATATTTTAGTCTTATCTAACTGCATATTATGAGCAAGTGTAAACGGCATAATGTTTTCAAGAAGAGCCTGGGATACACACCTTATGAATGACATAACATTCATGTTCCCTGTTTCAGTTATCCATTCTTCTGTAACATACCACCCCAAAACTTAATGTCTCAAAGCAACAAATGTTTTATTGGCTCACAATTCCACAATCTGAGCTGGACTCAGGTAGGTAATTCTTCTGCTGGTCTAAGCAGCAATCACTCATATGCCTGCATTTAACTGGCAGGTTGGTTGAGGGCTAAGCTCTCCATGTAGTTTCAAGGTTTCTCTCACTTCACACAGCTTCTCAATGTGTTCTATTCAGTTCAAAGTCACCAGACTTCTTATGTGGTAGCTCAGAATTCTTAAGAGCACAAATATGGAAACTAGCAGGTTGTCCTAAGACATAGGTGCTCCGTTAACTAAAGTCAGTCACAAGGTCACCCAGATTCAAGGGATGAAATTACTCAAGAACAGGAATATGGGGAGACATGGTACCCGGGGGCTAAGAATGTAATATACTACCACAATTTCCCTATCCATAATCCTTGGTGATTTAGTACATTCTTTCAGTAAATAAATCTAGATGCATCCTTATTTTGTAGATGATGAAAGTGAAGCTTACTATAAAAGTGGATGATGAAAGTGAGGCTTATTATATGAAGCTTAGAAACTATTTTGTAGATTTTGTAGATGATGAAAGTGAGGCTTATCGATATGAAGCTTAGAAACTATTCCAAAGTTATCCAGTTAGATCTTAATCCCAAGGCATTGCTCAATTAACTAACCATATGTTGTCATACTAGCCTTATAATATGCATCTAATTTTAGTTCCAGGAAATATATTCATTAGGTATTTATATTGGCTGTTCACTGTTAGAATTATAAAGCAAAAACACCCTTTCATCTCTTCTTTTCTCACCGTTAGCCTCCATGCCAATACATCCTCTACACCAGGGGTCTTCAAACTTTTTAAAGTGGGGGCCAGATCACGGTCCCTCAGAGAGCTGGAGGGCCGGACTATATGAACTACTAATCCCTACTGTAACACCTTGGCTGCGCTCACTGCCCAAAAAACCTGGCGGGCAGGATCAGACTCCCCTGGGGGCTGCATGTGGCCCGAGGGCCGTAGTTTGAAGACCCCTGCTTCTACACCAAGACTTTCAGAAATTCAAATTATAGAGGTAATACCTATCTGGTTTTTTCTAGGCACAAAATTAATGGCACTCACTGCTACACACAAAACAATACCCACTGAACAGCTAAGGCTGAACTCAAACACACCTACATATTGGCTTCCCTTGTCTCTGATTCCCAAGCTCTCAATAGCGCATGATGAAGGGTCTCCATACTCTTCAAAGTTACTATTCTGCTGCTGTTCTCTACCTTGGGGTCCTTGTACCAGCTTTTAGCCAAGGTGGCAGCATCAAGGAGGTCTTGAGGCTAGAGACTCTGGGCCATTGAGCTAAAGGTGATAAGCCCAGACTGGCAGTCTCAAAGGAGAAGATGGTATCTTAGGGTGTAGAGTCATGGACCCATGAATAGGAGTCTCAAGAGAGCCACCAGGGAAGGCTTCTTTAAAAAAAATTAGTTGATACCTCCAAAACTTACCCAGACACTTAATCTATCCACAAATAACTGTTAAAATATATTGACATAAAAATTTTACTTTGGCTGTTTTTCATGTCAGTCATTGAATATTCTCTCGTTTTGTGTTTTTCCTACACTGGGCTCCCAGGTGGTTTGAGGAGAGACTGAACAAAGAGTGAAAGGGAGGAGAGAGGGCCTACTTGAGTTGCTCTTGGGCCTACTGTTTCTCACATTTCATATGCTCCCTGTTTTTCGTAATCTCCCTTGTGCCCCAGGAGTACATATTCCGCCTTATAACCCCACCACACTCACTGGATTGATGCTAAAACTCAGGCTAAAAGATGACACAAGAACCCCAAGGTGGGGAGTACAGTACAGGAGCCTCCACCTTGAGCTCTAGAGAGTTGATAAATGAGAGACAATAGAACTCTAAATGTTGGTATGTTTGAACCCCATTTTGCTTTATTTTTATCCTCACCAGAGGAAATGTTTATTGATGAGAGAGAGAGAGAGATCTCCCATACATACCCTGACCGGGGATTGAATCCACAATCTAGGCATGTGTCCTGGGCAGGAATTGACCCTGCCCTTTTGGTGTACGGGACAAAGCTCCAACCAACTGAGCCACCCAGCCAGGGCCCAGCCTCAGTTTTTTTGTGTGTTTTTTGTTTTGTTTTTGTTTTTGGTGTTTTTTTTTTATTGATTATGGTCTCACATAATTGTCCTTATTCCCCCATTCCCATCCCAAACCCCTCCCTAAATATGCCCCCCCCCAACCCCTGTTGTCCATGGCCACTGGCTAGGCCCATATGCATGCACACAAGTCCTTTGGTTGATCTCTCTCCCTTACCCCCATCCACCCTTACTTTCCCTCTGAGGTTTGAGAGTCTGATCGCTGGTTCTCTTTCTCTGGGTCTGTTTATGTTGGTCATTATTTCCTCTAGATGTGTGAGATCATGTGATCCAAGAAATACCCTTGTAAGAACCTAAACTGCAACAAGCCATAATGGTTGTGCTGAGAGGCAAATGAATCAGTCTGTAGTGAGTTCCTTTCTGGGCCAACAGTTCTTTTGAGTCCCAATTTCAATGCCAGATAGTTCCTTATGTGTACATGCCAGCCATGATATTTCAGATCTGGTTGGTGGACACGAGCCTCAGTTTTAAGTGGGTACCATTTTCTGTGTGTGCATGAGACAATTTAAAAGATGAGAGGAAACTGTCAGCCTTAATTCTCAAAATCTATAATCTGCATCAGAGTGAGAAGAAAAAGCAAAAAACTTATTCAATTCTGAAAATGTAATACTAATTACATCCTTTAAGTGATCTATTTACTGTTTAAACTAAATCACCACTTAGCACAATAGCAATTATGTGGTTTCAAGTTATATTTGATTATGACAATAATCCATGAGACTTACTTTATGAGCAATATATGAAAATCTCACTTCGTAATTATATCATGAATTTTCAGTCTTCGTAATTTGCTGCTCAAAAAATATGGTCATAGCTTAAGCAATTAAAGAAAATGTTAACTATGACTTGAATCACATATTGCTTTTTATCCATTTAATTGTTTTTAAAAATTCTATGATTTTTCCATTTAAGTAAGTCAGTGATCCTTGGCTGTGGCACTATTAAATGTCTGGTCTTTCTCTCAAACACATTTTTAATATGCAGTGTTTCTCTTTAGTCAAGCTTAGTACATATAACATGTTGCATTTCTAGGGCTATAAAAGGAACCTATATTAGTAATAGAACATTCTACCTTCATCTTTCACTTATATGTAATTTTTTAACTTACCTGAGCCTTATTTCTGGACTTTGGGGAGCCAATATATGGGAACATAGGTGTTGGAGTTCCTAGGTTCACAGGGATGATTTTTTCCCTCATTCTTTTGGGCAGGAGCTATATGTTACATAATGCTAAGGGCAAAGAATGAGTGAGATCTCCTTGACAAACAGGCAAACATATGCAAATTGGGGCAAAGATTGTGCAGTTTTTCCTTCTGTATTTTTTAAAATATATTTTTATTGGTTTCAAAAAGGAAGGAAGAGGGGGAGAGAGATAGGAACATCCATGATGAAAGAGAATCATTGATTGGCTGCCTCCTGCATGCCCCACACTGGGGATCAAGCCTGAAACCTGGGCATGTGCCCTGACTAGGAATCAAACCATGATCTCCTGGTTCATAGGTCGAAGCTCAACCACTGAGCCACGCCGGCCAGGCAGCTTTGCATTCTCATTTGTTTCCAGTAAGGCACCTACTGCAAATCAGCCTGTGCAAATTGGTGAACCATAGGTTTTAGGGTTTGGGGATGGAAAGGAGTAGCTTATAATAATTATAAGTAGGTGAGGGCAATAAATCTCCTCTCCAACAACCTCACTATCAGGTAGTCTGCTATACTAAAAGCAAGTGTCAGAGAAAATGCTGACACTCACACAAACATTCATAGCAAGTAGACACCTAGGTAGCCATACAATCTGTTCAGGAAGTTCAATAAAGTCCCAGTTTATTGACCCTTTATCTGTTCCTACTGCACCTTTCATAAAAGATCTACATGTGATACTGAGAATATTGAATTTACCAAAAATTATAGTCAGAATCAGACAACCAAGGCCCC
Organism: Pipistrellus hanaki; assembly: GCF_964339955.1. Lineage (NCBI taxonomy): Eukaryota > Metazoa > Chordata > Mammalia > Chiroptera > Vespertilionidae > Pipistrellus > Pipistrellus hanaki. The sequence goes on from NC_140524.1 coordinate 94,720,194, forward strand.
CGCCCCCATAAATGACTAATCAAAGTACCAGTCTGGAATCTTAGGCCTAGAGGGACATTCTAAAGGGCTATAGGGCTATTGACTTGACCGGATTCTTATACTCCTGTCATGCAAGGGCAGACTTCCTAAACAATATTTCTAGCTAATGAACACCGGTTTAATACCACTCATTTCACCAATCAGAAATTATTCCTAGCATCCATTAGGCTAATTAACAGAACCTATAATATTGACCTGAGATAAAGATATTTTAAGGCTTAGAGTTGCTTTGGGAATGTTGATTTCTGATTAGCGTCTTTCAAGGGAGAATAATCCCTGGAATTAATATCCTCAATTAGAGGACTTTGGATGTTAACAACTTCCCCTATGGTATGATTCAAACTAACATGCACAAATATATACCACACTATCTTTGCTGAAGTGTTTTAAAGTAAATTATACCACAGCAATCATATGCTATGAGATATGATGTTGCTATGACAATGACTGTAATAAAAGGTGGATTTCAATACTTTTGTTTATTTTACCTGTATAAGTGTTTGTCAAAGTAAATGCCTTTGAACTAGGCTTAAAACATCACATTTTTCAGAATTGTCATATGACCTAGCAGTTCTTCAGGGTATATACTCAAATGAATCGAAAGCAATGTTTCAAAGAGATATATGTATACCCATGTTTATAGCAGCATTATTTACAACTAGAGGCCTGGTGCACAAAATTCATGCACTGGGGGAAAGGGGTCCCTCAGTCCAGCCTGCACCCTCTCACAGTCTGGGAGCCCTCAGGGGATGTGAGCCTAAGTTGGCAGTAAGACATCCTTAGTGCTTCAGTGAAGGTGGAGAGGCTTCTGCCACCGCTGCTGCTCTCGCTAGCCATGAGCCCAGCTTCTGACTGAGTGGCGCTCCCCCTGTGGGAGTACACTGACCACCAGGGGGCAGCTCCTGCGTTGGGCATCTGCCCCCCTGGAGGTCGTGCATCATAACAACCAGTCATTCTGCTGCTTGGTCAATTTGCATATTAGCCTCTTATTATATAGGATACAAAAAAAAAAAACATGGAAACAACCCAAGTAGCCATGGATAGATGAATGGATAAAGAAAATGTGAAAAATACATATAATGGGATATATGTTATAACATGAATGAATCTTAAGGACTTTATGCTATGTGGAATAAGCTAATCACTAAAAGAGAAATACTGTATGATTCCACTTACATGAGGTACCCAAAGTAGTCACAACCATAAAGACAAAAAGTAGAATGGTGGTTGCCAGGGCCTAGGGGATGGAGGGAATAGTTTTAGTTTTGGCTCAGTGGATAGAGTATCGGCCTGTGGACTGAGGGATCCCAGGTTCGATTCCTGTCAAGGGCATGTATTTTGGTTGCAGGCACATCCCCAGTAGGGGTGTGCAGGAGGCAGCTGATCGATGTTTCTCTCTCATCGATGTTTCTCTCTATTCCTCTCCTTTGCTCTCTGTAAAAAAACAACAAAATATATTTTTTAAATGAAAAAAATCACATTTGCTGCACACTGATCTTTGGGATTCATCACAAGACCAATATTTTCTCGGTTTCTGTCCCTCTATTTTTACCCAGAAGCATCAAGAAGAATTCACTGCTCAGGCAGATATTATGATAGCAAGGATAAGAATAAGGTGCATTCAGCTCTGGCTGGTGTTGCTCAATGGATAGAGCATTAACTCGAGCACTAAGAGTTGTGGGTTTGATACCTACCCCAGTCAGAGTGTGTGCCAGAGACAACCAATCAATGTGTCTCTCTCACATCAATGTTTCTCTCTGGGTATCTCTCCCCCTCCCTTCAAATCTCTCTCTAAAAGTCAATGGGGAAAAAATATCCTCAGGTATGGATTAACAACAACAAAAAAGAATAAGATGAGTTCAGGGGTCTGCAAGAAGTTCACTGTATTAGAAAAAAAGGACCTGAGTGTGGGATGTGATGAGAGATGAGGCCAGGAGCAAGGCTAGGGCAAGCTATCCAGTAAAATTTAAGGTGGTACTTATTCTCAAGTGTTAGCCCTGCATTTGCACAGTCCAAGAGAGAGTGAGTGCCTCCTTAAATGTTACACCCAAGATGCCTAGCCTGCCTCACCCTACCTCCAGCCCAGCAAGATGTCTTATTTTCAAAGGAGCCTGGGTTATATCCTGAAGTCTATGGGGAAGTTGTGAAGAATCCTAAACAAGGGATTGGGGTTTTACAAAGAAAATTGCTGCCCCTTGTATAGATAATTGATAGGGAGGAAGTAAGACTGTAGAGAAGGGAAATTAATTCAAAGAATTATTGATATAATGGCCTTATCTAAGGGAGGAGTCTTGGAGTTGGAGAACAACGAATGCTTAAAGAGCTATTAGGAAGCAGGATTGAATGTGGAGTGACTGATTCAGTGTGGTGATGATAAAGGAGGGAAATGGAAAGATGACTCCTTTCCTCACTTGGGGAATTTGGTTACATGGTGATAGCATGCACTGTGAAGAAATACAGGAAGTGAATAAATCATCAAGAGTGTAAAAAGACACAGTAGGGTGATCAGAGATAAAACCAAGGGACACATCAACATCAAAAGCATCAATTCCTAACCAGGGGCAATTTTGTCTAGAGATACTTTTGGTTGTCACAACTGGGGGAGTGGTACTACTAACAACTAGTGAATTGAGACCATGGATGCTGCTGAATATGCTACAATGTACAAGACAGCCCCCATAAAAAGAATTATCCTTCCCAAGTGTTCAATAGTGCCAAAGATGACAAAGCCTAGTCCAAGAATATCCTGGGAGACTTTGTCACATGTCTTAATGAAATCCAGATATGCTGTTTCTAACATATAGCTCTGGTATTTTAGAAATTCTAGGTACCATTTCAAAGAAAGAAATTAGATTTTCCTAGAGGGACACTGCTTATTCTTCTCACCTCAAATTGCCCCCAGAGAATGGGCTTTGTATCCCCATATCAAGTTTAATCTCTAGTTCCTCTCCCAGAGGTGAGGAGAGGCTAAACTGAGTTGTGATAGCCTAATCTGGCCATAGTCACCATTGGGCAGGACCACCAGGCCTCTCATACAGAGACAGTAAAACACCGGAACAGACTGTCAAATTACAGCGGGAAGGCTGGGGAGTGTTGGGGAGAGGGGAAAAGAGATCAACCAAAGGACTTGTATGCATGCATATAAGCACAACAAATGGACACAAGACACTGGGGAGGTGGGATGAGGGTATGCAACAGGGGGTAGGGGAGACTGGGGGAAGGTCAAATGGGGGGGAAAAGGAGATATATGTACTACTACATGCAATACTTTAAACAATAAAAAATATTAAAACAAAAAGAATATAGCTCCACACTTCCTTCCATATGACCTGCCTCATGGATCAGAAATGGGGGCCAAGATATGCTTATGCTTCTAGTTCACATTATGTAACCCACCCAACAGGGTTTTCCCATTATTCTTTCCCTCTCATTTAAAGGGACTCAGGTGCATGAGTATCTCTAACTCTTGCCCACCTTTTAAATCCCTGACTCCGTGGTGGGTTACCTGTGCTGTCTATTATTCTCTATCAAATTTGTGCCTAGTTCAGAGGCAGGCCTCTGGTCTCATAACTGGTTGGTTATTGATTCTGTTCTACCAGCTCAGTCATATCCCCATGAGCATATCTGAGTGTGAATACATTTGGAGTAGGAGGTAAGAAGCCACAGATCTAGGCCACGTTAGCCACACGACTCATCAGAAACCTTGCTTTTTAGGAGACTGCAGAAACTTTGGACCATACTATCTTAGCTTATATTCTCTATAAAAGATAGCCTGAGTCAAGGTTTAAGTTCTAATACTGTATATGAAGGTACAATCCTAGGGTGGCAAGAGAGGAGAAAAAGGAAGTGAGGCAGGGAAAGAGTAACAGCAAATATAAAAGGATATATTCCTGAGCTGACACTGATTCTCAAAAAGACACAGCCAATCACTTAGCCGTGCAAGATGCCTCCAGACAGGCTTTCCATAAAAAAGTGATGTCCCAGTACAGTCCATGGAAGGAAGGAATGGAGAGGAGATTTGCTGCTGGCTCACCTCCATCTCCTGTTTTCCATAGGTCAAAGTTTACTCCATGTGGCATTAATTCACCTGTACTTCCCTGTTGCCTCACCCAAGTTCTCTGGCAGTCACTGGAAAAACCAGATCCCACACCCACTGGTTATATTTGAGTTGGGGAACAGTGAGAGGAGCCAAAGAGTCTAGGCCTTAGCTTCTACAAAGGGGATCACTTGGACTCACCCCCACAGAGATGATTGCCATAGCTATGCAAGTGGCAGTCCAGGAGACATGTGAGGTTGAGAGAGTCTGGAGAGGAGGGTAAGAGGGATCTGCTGTGCAGTGAGCTTGTATAGTCCAGAGGGAATGTAAAATATATTTCTATCCTTTAATCCTTAGCAATTCTGTCATGACTTCTTAGAAACTCATACTGGAAGCTATTGCTAGTAACCAAACATCAGGAATAGGCAGTACTATTAATAGTTGCCTGCACCAAATTCTTTCCACTAAGGATTGGTTTCTGTTATAAGGCCATAATATACCCTCCCATCCTATAGCCCCCCACCTCACAGTGGGCAGTCTGAAACTGTCTCAGTGATGACTGTAGGCTACAGCTGGAGAAATTCAGTAAATCTTTGCCATTCTGTAGATATAGGGATCCAGAGGGTAGAGGAACACTACAGAAACTTCCATGGAGAATTACATGGAAAAGTCCTGCCACAATAATACAGCTGGGCCACATCTTGCCTTTCTATTTCCTATGGAAACTGTTCAACACACACACACACACAACAACAACAACAACAACAACAACAACAATGCACACACACTAAGTGGGATTTGCCAGTTTTGCTAGCCAGGGCTAGTTTGCAGTCAAGTCTGAACCCTGGCAGGAGAAGCTTCTTCTACACCATATTGAAGGAACTTGAGGCCACTGAAACAAAAGACCAAAATAGTCTTCAGAATGCAAACCAGTGTTTCTGTTGCCAAGCCAAGAAGAGCCTCCAGGAAGTGAGGTTTGAGAAAGGGAAATTTTGAAGGTTCTTCTTCAAGAGTGAAGACGTAACACTTTCTCTTATTGTTCAACTACAAATATTTCTTGAGACCCTTTATGTTAAGCGTTCTGTATTAGGTACTAGAAGGGGGATGTGATGAAGTATAGAACTCAGTCCTCACCTTCTGTGAGAGAAAAGGCCCTTCTCTCTATGTTCCTCCTTGGCCCTAATAGAAAGTTCTCCTAACACTGTTGTCCTCAGGGAAATGGTGGAAGGTTACTTTCACCCTCAACTCTTCTACCGGTGAGACAGTTAGGAATAAAGGCAAATATCTGACATCTGTTATTCTTCCTCATGTGATATGAATGTACAGATAGAAATGGCCCCTCGTCTTGCATCTGACTTCCTGGAGACCTTCTACCTATCAGAGCTTGCTGTTTCTTACCTGCTATAAGCATACCAGGGTGGTGGTTCCTTGTCCTGCCAGAAGAGACCTGCAGTTTTCTCCTTGCTCTTGCCCCCCCCTGCTTATTCAATTAAAGTTAAAAATGATAGAAAGATTGATATGGGCCTTAGTTCTAACGGGGGGGGGGCTTTCTTTCTTGCTTCTGCTATCGCTATGTAGAGAGCAGTCCATGACTAAGCCAATAATTCAAGGGTGAGAGACATGTGGGGCAGACATGAACTCAATCTACAGTTAGAGGTGCTCAAATAAATCCAGCCTAAGTTAGCCAAGCCATGCCAGCCAATCTGCAGACATGTGAAAACTAAATGCTTATTATTATTTACCACTGAGATTTTGTGATGATTTGTAGCACTCATGAATCTGCACATAAAAATGGTGATTTCAAGTTATTAGGTGGCCAGACTCTGGATCCCAGTTGCCTGGATTCGATGGCAAATTCCCCAAGCCAAAAGCAGGTAAACTCAGGCAAGTGAGTTGCCCTCTTTGTGTCTGCATATCCATAAAATGGGGTAACTCTATTACATTTTCCTTAGAGTGTTGTTGTAAGAACTTAATTTCTTAACACATTCAAAGTAGGTAAAGCAATACCTGGAACACAGTAAACATTCAATAAACATTTTCCAGCATTAATTCATCTACCAGTAAAGCTGGTGTTATATTTTTGCACATGAATACAAATGTTAGAATCAATTTGGAAGCATTGATCAAAAAATCCTGTAAGATTTTGATTGGAATTTCACTGAATCTATATGCTAAATCAGAGAGAATTAGCATCTTAATATTGAGTTTTGCAATTCATAAATATGATATTTCTTCATTTATTAGGTATGCTTTAATTTCTCTCGGCAATGTTATATAATTTTCAGCATTAAAATCTTGCATGTATTTTTTTTATTATAATATTGTTTCCTTCTAGTATATTGCATTTTACCTTATACCATGCAACCTTGCTAAAGTCACTTAGTTTTGGTAGCTTTTTTAGTAGATTCTTTTGTATTTTCTATATAGATGAATATTTCATCTGCTCATACGAACAGCTTTGTTTCATCCTATCCAATCTGTATGCCTTTTATTTCTTTTACCTGCCATCTTGTATTAGCTAGGACCTCCAGTACAATGCTGAATAGAAATGATCAAAGAAAACATACTTGCATTGTCCTTGGCCTGAGGGGGAAAGCATTCAGTCTTTCTTTCACAATTAAGTTTAGCTACAGAAAGTTCCTTTCTATTCCTAGATTCCGAGAGTTTTTATAAAAATGGGTGTTGAATTTTGTCAAAATTGTTTGTAGGGTTTGAAATGATCATTTTTTCTTTTTAAATCTGTTAATAAGGTACATTACATTAATTGGTTTTCAAATGTGGAAACAACCTTGCATTTCTGGAATAAACCCCTCTTCTTCACTGTATAATTTTTATATGTTGCTGAATTGGATGTGCTATTTTGTTAAAGATTTTGCAACTATGTTTATGAGGGATTAGTCTATAGTTTTCTTGTTATGTATTTGTGTGGTTTTAGTGTCAGGACAACACTGACATCATAAAATGTGTGGAGAAAATCTTTTTCCTCTTCTATTTGATTAAGGACTTTGTATAGCAATGGTATTGCTTCTTTAAGTGCTTATAGAATTCACCTGTAGCTTTTTTGGGTGGGAGAGGGTTCACTATAAGAGCAACTTATTTAATAGCTGTAAACTTACTCTGGTTATCTACAGGGTGTGGCAAGAGTAGGCTTACAATTGTTTGTATGGAAAATAATGCATTAGCCCTGCTGGCACATGGCTCATTGGTCGACCTATGAACCAGGAGGTCATGGTTTGATTTTCCACAGGGCACATGCCCAGGTTGCAGGCTCGATCCCCAGTAGGGGGTGTGCAGAAGGCAGCAGATCCATGATTCATTCTCTCTCTCTCTCTCTCTCTCTCTCTCTCTCTCTCTCTCTCTCTCTCTCTTCCTCCTTCCCTCACTCCCTCTCTCTTCCTGTTTCTGAAATCAATAAAAACATATTTTTAAGATAAAATAATACAATAATTAATAAATAAGAATACAAGAATAAACTCTTCCTTTTATTTAGTTGTATAAGCTGTTTGTAGATGTTGGAGATTAAACATTTATCAGTGGTAACATTTGCAAATATGTTCTCCCACACAGTGGGCTTTCTTGTTGTTTTGTTGATGGTTTCTTTTGCTGTAAAAAAGCTTTTTATTTTGATGTAGTCCCATTTGTTTATGTTCTCTTTAGCTTCCATTGCCCTAGGGGCAGTATCAGTGAAAATTACAGCAGGTAGGATAGGGAGATCTGGGGGAGATAATAGATCAACCTAAGGACTTGTATACATGCATATAAGTACAACCAATGGACACAAAACTCTGGGGAGGGGGGGTACGTATGAGAGGGGGGGCAATGTTAAAATATGTACACAGATAATAATTGAATTTAAAAAAATAGGGAAGAAAAAAAAAGAAAAAAAAAGAATAAACTCTCGCTGAAACCTGTTTGGCTCAGTGGATAGAGCATCGCGGCCTGAAAGGTCCCAGGTTCAATTCTGGTCAAGGGCATGTACCTTGGTTGCGGGCACATCCCCAGTGGGGGGTGTGCAGGAGGCAGCTGATCGATGTTTCTCTCTCATTGATGTTTCTAACTATCTCTCTTTCTTCCTCTTCATAAAAAATAATATATATATATATATATATATTTTTTTTTTTTAAAGAATAAACTGTTTTTCCCATACTCACAACTGTGAACCTACTTTTTGCCCCACCCTATATATCTTTTTCAGTGAGCTGTTGGTAATTCATGCCTTTCAAATTTTGTCAAGTGACATTGATGTTGAACTAGACTTAGTAACCATTGTTAAGGTGTAGAGAGAAAGTGTTTTCTGCAGAGCCTGGACTAGTGAGGAAAGAGAAGCACCTAGAGTACAACATTTAAGGAAGCACTCATTCTTGGGGCCTCGGGTGAACTTGCAGGTATCTGAGAGTGAATGCCACCTTAAATTCTGTGCTCTTGGCAGCTCTCATGCCTAACCCTAGCCCTAGGTTTTCAGCACTTAGAAAAAGTGAAAGTGTAGGCAGCACTTCCCACTCTGCCTGATTCCTTGTCCCATTTCACTTCCCTGGTCACTCCCCAAACCACCCCAATTTAACACCAGGCCACTTGCTTGGCAACCTTCAATGAATATTTACTGCTAATCCTGCATTTTTAGCCCAGCCTAGCACCCACATTTCTACCTTAGGCCTCCTTGGTGACCACATCTGACCCTTGTATCACCTAAAAATTAAATATTGCCAACTCTTTTCTTTAACTTGAGAATAGGTTTCTTCTAAGTCTGTTTATAAGTTGGTTGTTTGAGATTTGAAGGATTTCAGTCTTAGCTCTAAGGATAATGGAAAGTCACTATGAAATCATTGAAGAGTTTAACTCAGGCATCTTAAATTCCACATGTTTGTTTAGTTCCCCTGTTGTTTTTAATAGATAAATCTCACTGTTTTCCTGTTTGCAAGCTTTGTTTGCAATGATTTTATTTTTATAAAATCTTCAGAGTGGACATTTTCTGAGTGCTTTGATTACAGATTTCCAAATGAAAAATGAGAAAACAGCGAAATAGTATTTAGAAGACTCACAAAAGCATTCAATGACAATGTGGGACACTTAGATTGGTTTACAAAGTAGTTCTTCAAAACCTCGAACATTTCTAAAATCCACCTGATGACCTCCAGGAAAAAGAGAAAGCACATACTGTCACACTAAGTATTTTTAATTCAACCTCAGCTCTCTCAGAAAAATCTTATAGTTACTCTAACAGTGTATAAGTAGAAGCATTTGTAAATTTTGGCAATTGCATCTTCTATTTTGCTTGTTTATAAATAATGATGTGTGCACTTTAACTGATTCCAGGTATACTTTGGTTCCATAGATTTCCTAATTTTAGTAAGAACATTGTTTTTACCATGATGTTTGTATTTTAACCATTACACTTAAATAATTTTTATCTTCAAATATCCAACTTTTAAAATGAATTTACGACTTTGCTAACAATAATGGCAGACCTGAAATAAATAAATAAATAAAAGCATTAAAACAAACAAAAAATAATGGCAGACATTTCACCTTTCATATTTAAAAAAATATTTCTAGTTACAGTTGACATACGATAGTATATTAATTTCAGGTGTACAATATAGTGATTAGACATTTATAAACTTACGGAGTGATCACTGCAGTAAGTCTAATACCTACCTCATAGCATACAGAGTTATTACAATATTATGACTATGGCCGAAACCAGTTTGGCTCAGTGGATAGAGCGTCGGGCTGCGGACTGAAAGGTCCCAGGTTTGGTCCTGGTCAAGGGCATGTACCTTGGTTGCGGGCATATCCCCAGTGGGGGGTGTGCAAGAGGCAGCTGATCAATGATTCTCTCTCATTGACGTTTCTAACTCTCTATCCCTCTCAATTCCTCTCTGTGTAAAATCAATAAAATATATATTTTTAAAACAATATTATGACTATGTTCCTTATGTTTAGTTTACATCCCTATGATCACCTTTCACTTTTCAATAAAACTACAAAAGCTGTATTTATTGTAATTCCATGAATCAAATGCAAGTATCTAACTATAATGGGAATGAACTAATTCTTTACTCAAAGTATCTGGTGACACTAATATAATATGTATTGTTTAACTCCTTGCGAACTTCATCCTCTGATGTAGCCAATGCATTGACAGCTGTTGCTTCATTTATCTTGTGTGCACAAGAAAGCTTGGAATGAGGTTCAGCTGTTTGATCTAAATGACAATACATGCTGTACAAAGTGATATGTAAACACCCTTAGATGTAGACAAGAAGAACCACTACCATGGGCTCTAAACATTAGAGGCCCTACATATCAAAAACAGATACAAAAATAAATACATTTCAAAACTCATGGACAGCTCCGTCACTCAAGATCCAACACTCAGAGCTGCTAGACTAAGAATCAAAACCCTAAAAATCCACACTCAAGACTAACACCTTTCAAAGCTCAGGAATCTCTTTTCCACGGCTCTTTCCCGGTGTTTTATAAATAAAAGGCAACTATATCCAAATGCTGTTACTGAAATTAGAGGAAGAAATAGTTATAGAGTGCAAGGAGAAGTGAGCAGAGGGATTTATATAAGAGAAAAGGCAAATTAATTAACTTGTCAAATGTTTCCCTGCAGATAACAAGAATGCAGGAGATTTATGCTTAATCAAATACTACTTCCAATTAGTGCTGAGCATCCATTGCCTTGCTTTTCTTATTATTCCACTTCTTGGTTCCATAGGTACTAATGATTTAATATGTATTTGTAATGTTTTCCAATATTAAACTATTAATTCATATTATTCTTAAATTGGTGTGTATACATATATTTGTACATGCACATCTAGTTATTTAGTTTTATATCTTTATGTATAAGTATATATAAATCTAGTCATAACATGAATACTTGCCCTAGCTGGTTTGGCTCAGTGGATAGAGCATCAGCCTGCGGACTCAAGGGTTCCATGATCAATTTGGGTCAAGGGCATGTACCTTGGTTGCGGGCACATCCCCAGCAGGGGGTGTGCAGGAGGCAGTTGATCGATGTTTCTCTCTCATCAATGTTTCTAACTCTCTATCCCTTCCTCTCTGTAAAAAAATCATTAAATATGATTTTTTTAAAAAACATGCATCCTAAAATTGTGAATAGTTCTATTTTTATAAAAATTCCTTACTACAGTTTATTTTAATTTCAATTTCAGACTTGAATTGTTCACCTTTATTTAATTTTGATTGTAAAATTTGATGATATTTAATAATTATAACTTGTCTTTTCCATTTTAATTGACAATTTTAAATATTGTAAAAGAAAAATATCATTTTTAAAATATTAAATTAACTTAAAATTTTTATATTTTAAATTCACCATAAGTTGCATATTTGGATAAACATATATTCAAGATTTATATATCTTAATATAATTATATTTTATTTCTTATTCCTTTAGCTCTTTACTGTCAATTGAAAACAAATTATATGAAGATCTCAAATATAAAAATATAAGTGATTTTTCTGAAATGAAGGAAAAAACAATGTTATGGAATAAATACATAATAATTCATGAATTGCATATTACTTTACTTGTATTACTCATCTGAACTTTGTCAGACCATCAAGACAACATTCAGACATGTTCAATACGTAAGTTCGGTCAACTTTGTGTTTCTGCCAACTCCATATGAAAACCAGAGCTTTACACTTTTTTTTTGTCTTAATGAAGGTATTTTGTCAAGGTAGGAGCATAGAACATATTTTATTTAACAGTTTGCTAGCTTGATTTATAACTTGTAAATATTTAAACCTAATGGAATGTGGGCCTTCATTTGTCCTCTTGCCCGGGCCCACAAATGTCAGGAGCAGCCAGAGCACACCATCTGCAGCTGCGTGTGGTAAATCACCATCTCTAGGCAGACTCCTCACGGTGACGATTACCTTTTGAAGCAGATGATAATGCTTCTTCAGCAGCTCTGGGTCTTCTGTTTTCCATGTGCTGAGTGACATCTCTGTGGCCTCCTCAGTAGGTGATAGATGTGCACTAATACTTTGTGCAGCTTCTACACTCAACATCAACATTCTTCAGAGGTTCAAATTCAATATTTAAATTTTTATTTAACATCTTCTTAAGCTAATTGATGTCCGAAAGCTTTATTTTTTTTAATTTTATTGATTATGGTATCACATAATTGTCCTCATCCCCCCATTCCCATCCCAAACCCCTCCCCACATATGCCCTCACCCCCCTATTTTCCATGGCCACTGACTAGGCCCATATGCATGCACACAAGTCCTTTGGTTGATCTCTCTCCCTTACTCCCACCCTCCCCTACTTTCCCTCTGAGGTTTGAGAGTCTGATCGTTGCTTCTCTTTCTCTGGGTCTGTTTTTGTTCATCAGTTTATGAAAGCTTTATTATAAGGACAAACAAGCACTAGTAAATAATACAATAAATGAGGAAATACGTGTAGGTTTATACTATACAATGAAGAGCAAAAACCCTGTGGCAAAGTACTGAGACTATTCTTTCTGCATCCAAGGCAACACTGATTGGCTTCTATTTCCTGTGCATACTTCACATACATCTAACCTCTGATGTCCTACATTTCCTACTGAGACTGCCAAGAGGTGGCCTCTCATGATGACTCACAGCAACTGTCTGGCATACAAAGAGGCTGGCAGGGACTGGAGTTTCAAATGTCTCTCCCACCACCACCTGAGACCGGAAGGACTTCAATCCACCCAGCCGCTAATGTCTGAACCCACTTGATTTTATCAGGGAGCAGCCTGCATGCTTCTCTTACTTGAAAAGCAGGTGTTAGCTACCTTGCATCTGAAAAAGGTCCAGAAAAGAGAGGTCTTATTCCAGATTTAACTGTACAATAAAATGAGACCTCTGCACAGTAGTGTTTCACTACAAGACAAGACCATGATAGAAGCTGGAAGTACAAAATGGAGGTCTACCAAACTCATCCAGACTTATTTTAATGCTTTATAATTAAAATACTTCATTTACAAATGAAAAACCTAGGACAAATACTAAACTGGGCAGAATCCATAGACAACAGGTGTAAGAGTCTATTTCAAGCCAACTGGCATTTACAATCACTCTAAATATTCCCCTCTGATTGATTTTCCAGGATGCAGCCAGGGTGGGTGGTCTTCGATAATCCTGACCAGGTCAGTCCTCTATTTACAGCTCTCAGATTGCTCTCTACTATCCTGGTTAAAATCTAACCCCCTTGGCAAAACAGGCTAATTGAACTCTGCCCACCTCAGTTTTGACCACTTTCCCCTATATCCTTGTACCGGACCTGAACCCAGTCTCACCTAATTTTTCCTCCTCCCCCACAACCTTTCTTTGGCTGACTGACAACTATCCATACATCAAGATGCATTTTAACCATCCTGTCTTCTTGTAAGATTTCCTCACTTTTCTGTTCCATTCAGGTGGTCCATCACCAATGTACTTTGCATGGTTCTGACATGAAGTTTGTATCATGAATTGCAATACTTTTATTTATTAGTCCCTTCTACCTCATCTGTGAACCCCTAGAAGACAAAGACCTTGCTGTCTCTATACCTTCAGCATTTATACATTACACTATTATAGATGGAGTTAGGTTGGATTGGACACCATTTGAAAATAAATATTTAGAGCCAAAATATGGAGAAATGTTAATGCCTAGAAGGTGAAATTGTGCTTTGCTAGATGGCTGATAAAGATAACTGGGGAGATTTTGAGCAGAAGGAGGCATGATGACAGTTTTATTTTAGGAGAATCAGTCTGGAGGTGTATAGAGGATGAACTGAATTTCCCCTTGCTCTCACAAGCTCTCCCATTGATAATGTCCCCAGTAAACATCCTCACATTCCCTCTCTACACACCCCATCCGAGCCTATCAAAGTAGCTAACACATGAGAATACGTAAGGCATTTCTAAGTCAACATTTTTCATTTTTGATGAGTAAATGTTAACATCCTTACTATATAAACAGAGAACTCTTGTAAATAACCTGAAAATACTAACATCAATTGGACCATAGGGAAAGGACATAAATAGGGACATCACAAAATAATAAATTTGGCCAAGTAACCAAAGAGAATATAGACAAAATTAATAAGGAGATGCCAATTCAAATTGTCAGAAATTTTAAAATGAATTAATAATTAGTGTTGGTATAACTATAGGAAAATGGTACTGTTACATTAGATGTCAGAGTGAAATTAGCAGGGTTTTTGTAAATGGAACAATTCATAGATGTACTAGACATTCAGAACATTTATAATCACTTAGAAATTTGGGGGAAACTGAATGGCCAGAATAAGCGAATAATTGAAGTATGATACAGTCTAATGATTCCATTTTGTATATTTATTTAAAAACATATTATAAAGGAACATTACAGACTTAGGGCATTTCATATTCATATTATAATGCTTAGTTTAAAAATAAAATATGGACATATACACAAGTACTAGAATCACACTGAATGCATGTTTTGGCTGACCTTATTTTTCACATCACAGAATGAACTCCTGAAATACAAGACTAAATCAGGACTTTAATTCAAAATTTAACTAAAATTACAATTTTATTATTTAAACAAAATGTTATTAGTCAAACATTTAAAGTTGCCATTATTATATAAGAACAATAGTTGAGGGTATTCAATAAATGGTCACCCTCAACTGTGACTGGTAGAAGAGTAAGATATTTTCAGGTAACTCATTTTTTTCCTAACATAATTTCCTCTTATCTTCATGCTCTTTACATTCTTCATTATATAGGGGTTGAGGATGATATCTCATGAATATTGTGATATGTGATCTTGGAGTTTCTCCTTATATTATTATTTAGATTTTTATAAACATTTGACTCAAAAAGGATATAATTAATTCCCTAGACTTATTAAACTAACATACTCTCTTAATATTCCTATTATCAGTGCATTTGTTTATTTAGCTATTTTAGAGTTCTTAATAATTATTATATTTAAAATGAATGATATTACAATCTTGCCAAGACCGGATTGGCTCAATGGATAGAGCGTTGGCTTGGGGACTGAAGGGTCCCGGGTTCGATTCCGGTCAGGGGCATGTACCTTGGTTGCGGGCATATCCCCAGTGGGGGGTGTGCAAGAGGCAGCTGATTGATGTTTCTCTCTCATCAATGTTTCTAACTCTCTATCTCTCTCCCTTCCTCTCTGTACAAAATCAATAAAATATAAAAAAATGAATGATATTACAATCTTAAAATAATAAATATACATCTAAACTTCACCTGAGGAGTAAAATTTCAACACAAAACACACATAAGGTATCCACTTCATGGCTAAGTATATCTAGTATACATAAGTATACTATGTATACTTAGCCATATTTGAAAGAAAATAGCAAATAAATAATTTTAAAATAAAATAAATATAACTAGCATACTTCATATTTCTGATATAGTTGGGTCACATTTTTTAAAATCTAATTTGATAATTTCTGGGTCATTGTGACCATTTAACATTTAATCTTATTATTGATACAGTTTGATTTAAATCTATCATCTTGCTATTTGTTTTCTGTATCTCCCATCTATTCTTTGTTCCCTTTCCCTCTTTTTCTGCATTCTTTTCATTGTTTTCTTATGATTCCATTCTATCTTTTTTTGTTTGTTTGCTTAGCTAAAACTCTGTCATTTTAGTGTTTGCTTTCAGTATTGTAGTACATACCTTTAACTTACCACAGTCTACCTTCAAGTAATATACCACTTCATGTGTCATATAAGTGCCTTGACCAGGAATCAAATAGCAACCTTTTGGTGCATGAGACTATGCTCAACCAACTGCGCCACACCAGCCAGGCAAGTAAATTGATTATTTCCTGTAGCCTCCAAAAGGAATGCAATCCTGCCAACACCTTGACTTCAGCCCAATGAAATTAATTCTGGATGTCTGATGTCCAGAACTGTAAGAAAATTAATTTATGTTTCTTAAGCCACTAAATTTGTGGCAATTTGTTACAATAGCAATAAGAAACTAATACCCTCATTATATTGCAATTTAAAAATATTCCATGAGTATTCTATCAGAAAACAAAAACAAAACAAAAAATCCTAAATGCAAGGCAATTATCCTACTCAACATTGGTTGCAGTGAACTGGAAGCCATTGACCTTAGCATGAGTAAAAAGTGGTAACTCTAAGGCAGGGGTCTTCAAACTACGGCCCGCGGGCCACATGCGGCCTGCAGAGGAGTCTGATCCTGCCCGCCAGGTTTTTTGGGCAGTGAGCGCAGCCAAGGTGTTACAGTAGGGATTAGTAGTTCATATAGTCCGGCCCTCCAGCTCTCTGAGGGACCGTGATCTGGCCCCCACTTTAAAAAGTTTGAGGACCCCTGCTCTAAGGATACAATAGGCAAACCCACATGCAAACATCCAAGAGGAAGTGTAGTCTTATGAGGTCATAAGGAGGCAGTAACTGGCATGTCAGGGACAGAGACTAATTCTGTGGCCTTTCGTGGGCCCCAAAGATCTCTCAGAAAATTTAATTTATACTTGCTTCTTTCAGCCACTACTTTTAGGAGCCCTCTACATAAATTTTTAATTTAAGAGTCCAACACAGCCCAGCCAGTGTGGTTCAGTGGAACCTATGAACCAGGAAGTCATGGTTCGATTCCTAGTTGGGGCACATGACCAGGTTGCAGGCTCAATCCCCTGTGGGGGGCATGCAGGAGGCAGCCAATCTGTGATTCTTGCTCATCACTGATGTTTCTGTCTCTCCCTCTCCCCTCCTCTTTGAAATCAATAAAAAAAAATTATTAAAAAAAAAAAAAAAGTCCACCACAGAGTCTTTGGACTCTTCTGTCTCAGTTCTCAGGAAAGATTATCTCATTAAGCCATGAAAGTTTCTGATTGGCTTCCCCAGGTCAGATGTCCACTCCCAGCCTAATCAACTGAGGCCAAAGGTCACGCAGTACAAACATGGCTGGCTGTGCACTCTCCTACCGCAAGGGCAATTTCAAAGAAGGGTGAGTTCCTTTGGCATCCTAAAATGGACCTGACACATACATGTAAATAAATACAACATGAAAGGCCAAAACTGTAAGCCCTATTTTCTTTGAATAACTTTTCAACAGGTAACTAAAACTCAGAGGCTTAGAAAAAGACTAACGTGTACAGTACCTCTTACAAGTCAAGGAGATTGGGGCAATCATGAGCAACTCTTATCATAATTACTTACCTTGGCTGACCTAAAGCATCTTAAGAGTAATAAAGGGTGTGGGAGAAAAAAAGAAAGTGGCATATAAACAGAGACAAATAGAAAAGTCAAGGGAAAAGGAATGACTATTTCCTGAATACTTATTTTTATGTCAGACAATATGCTAGGCACTTAGCACAGGTTTTCTGATGTGTTCCTTTGACAAGGAGAAGAAGAGAGAAGGAAAAACTTAGGAAAGAATAAGAAAGTTTGTACCAGTTTACTCTCCTCAGCAATGGTGAATGCTGCTGCCTGTTTTCCTACCGTGTGGAATTATTGTGAGAGAACTAAATATTTTTATATTATCTGGAGAACAAATCTCAGGTACCAGAAAACCTTAAGTGATAAGCAAGTTCTTCCAGTTTTAAGCACAAAACATTTTTTATAATTTTAATCAGGTCACATAGATAAATCTCAAGCATTATGCCAAGCGAAAGAAGCCAGACTTGAAGGACTACATACCATAGTTATACAACTGTATATGCTTCTCAAAATTCATAGAACTATACACCTAAAAAGGATTAATGTAACTGTATGTAAATTATGCCTCAATACACCTTTCTAAAATTGTATCATCCATTCAGTTTGAAATCTTATTACCTACTGGCATGCATTTTTTAAAATATATTTTTATTGATTTCAGAGGAGAACGGAAGGATAGAAACATCAGTGATGAGAGAGAATTATTGATCAACTGCCTCCTGCACACCCCACAATGGGAATGGAGCCTGTGACTCCAGGCATGTGCCCTTGACTGGAATCAAACCTGGTACTGACACTCTCTCCACTGAGCCAAACCATCTAGGGCTACTAGCATGCATTTTTTGACCTCTAAAAATCATCTGACCTTTATTGATTTAGGATTTGAAAAGGACTATGAATTCTAACAATTGCTCTCTTCCATATAAAACTGATTCCCTTGGAGTCTGTTTTCCCCAACACTAAATGGTCCTAGATGGCCTACTTTTTCATTTCTTGTGACTGCTTGATAATTTGTCTTTCTCCGTCCCCCACCCCTCCCCCTCTGACTCCTATAAACTATTAACAGTGACACATGCCCCATCCCCCACTCTACCCCCATCCCATGAGTATACTTTCCCAGAACAACGCTTCTAATTTACTGCTTCTAATCTGGTGTGAATCTTGGTGGGTAGGAGTGAGAACAGATAATTGTGTGGGTAAGAATTGGGTGTTAAGTACAAAAAATAAGCAGCGCTGAATAGGAGTCTAAGAAGCTTCCCTACAATAAAATGCACTGGCTTTTGTGCAGGGGTTGAGTGATGCCTAGCTTTGATACTCAGTGGTCTGTTTTACTTACTTAGCTCTCAACCAAATTCCTGAAAGGTCAGGCTGCCACATCGCTGCATTCATTTGAGGTGAAGTGTTATCATAGGATTTTATTCATACGCACACTCATCCATACATATTTACACACAACAAACTATTAAAGCAACAAGGAGAAAGGAAGGAGCCAAAAGAAACATTCCATTCTGGATAATTCGGAACAGGTATGTTGTCATAAAATACTACTGAGTGAAATAGCCAAAATTAAGGGGGGGGGGGGGTATGTGTTTAGTTTTGAGTTAGACCAAAAGGATTTGGTTCATTGCCCACAGGATAAGGTCTTATTTTGAGTCAACCAACTGATAATGCCAGGAAAGCATTTTAAAGAAGCACAAACAGTCAGGGCTGTTTTCCTCTCTCTTTCTCAAACAGGGCATTTTATTAACCTTTTTCTTAAGATAAGAAAATCAATTACTTGACTCTCCTGCTGCATGTATATCTACCGGAAATGTAACCATTTAAAATCTTTAAAAAATAGGTAATTTCTACACTGGGGAGTCTAGACAGAATTTTGTTAATTCATTCTCAGAGGACATAGTACTTAGTGCAATATTTAAAGTGACAGGAAATAGAAATGAAGCTCTGGGATTCTGGCAGAAATGGCATGACTAGAATATAGAATTTCCAGCCTTGGCTTCCCTTCCCTGTGCTAAAATCTCCGTGATTGAGTTTGTAGATGACTTTAGTCACATTAGTCAGACATCCTCATTTTGCATAGCTATCCGTTGTGTAATTGTTACCAGTTTCAAAATAGCTTTATAAAAATGAAGGCGTTTCGTCTCAGGTTTACATTCTTCTAATATTTTTGAGCTCCTATTTTTGTGTGAGGCCCTGTGTAGGTGTTTTCACTCCTCAAAAGGGTAGGCACTAATATTATCTCTATTTTACAGCTGAACAAACTAAGGCTCAAAGAGGTTTCAGTAGTTTTCCCAAAGACATGAAGCTAGCAAATAGGGAGCTGAAATCTAAAGGTAGGACATTGCACTAATGTCCTTGAGCTCATTGACATTACATTTACTAATTAAAGGATAAAGGCCTACATTTCCTTTAAATTATTGTAGCATAGAGTATCTACTAAGTCTTTATCTTTGTATATTTTTAAATTAATTCCACTTCTTGTGCCTCTGCTTATCTGAACTATTATTCTTTCATTGTTTTATTTGGGTCAACGTGGCATTTTTAGTAAAAATGTGCCACAACCTGCAATGTCTAAGAGTTTATAATTCTCTCTATATTGTGCCAAGTTCTTCCGAATCTTTCTTTTATTGTGAAAATAACTTTTTCAAGTATAAAGATGGCCACTCAAGACTGAATTTTATAACAGTCATGAAGAGAAAATTGACTGAGTCTTCATTTTCTGAAATACTGAGCAATCCTCCCTTCCCCCATCAGTTCACATGATCATCAAATTTTAATATGAAAGGAATTTGACTGTTTTAGCAGTTTCGTATGACTCAAAGAACAAAAGTAATAGGAACAACTAATACAGTCCCTTTGCTTTGCTTTTTATGTTCTTACATAATTTCTTTTCAATCTTGTTTTCACTGATGCAATGCCTGTTCCCAAGTGACTCTGTAGAAACATAGAATTTTGAAGAGCCTTTACAGAGAAAGAAATCAAGGCCTAAGGAACTATCTTTAGCCTCACAACTTGATGTGAGAGCCACTCTTGAAATTCAAGTTCACTCCAGCCCTCTCTCTTGCGCCACGCCACCTTGGGTTTGCCCCATACTCACTGGTTTTCCCCTGATATCTGGCTTTCTTTAGTCTCCTGTCACATTGCTCACATAGAAAGCTGTTTGCCACTTTCCTAGCAGAAATGTCTTCCAAAGCTCTGGTAAGTACCAATTTGCTTTTCTTGATGACACTACAGCACTGCCCTGCTGGTGTTAACTTTCCAGATCATCAGATAACAAATCGAGTCACCTCTGTGTTCCATATGGCTGGGACATCCACTTGCTGACGAATGGGAAATACAATAAAGGGCAGAGAAACAATTCTGGAGCAACAAGTCAGAGGAGCCGATATTGATTCCATGGTACAATCCTGCTTGTACATATCCCATTGCAAAAACCTTAACTGGAAAAGAGAAAGGATTACTTACAGCTATCACTAGTCTGATTTTCATTACCTATCTTTTTTTAAAAATTAGAAACAACAATGAAAGGGTGAGAGCAAGGAGAGAAGAATGATTCCCCCAGGGTGCAAGAGGGAGTTAAAAGCAGAACATCAAGTCCAAATTGGTGATCCTCCCCAATAGAGAGCTGGCTGGCTCTCTTCGTCTCCATAAGCAAGCAGGCTGCTCCGAGTAGTTGGCCACCTGTGAAATATTGCCCCATGCTGGGTTTTCATCAGGAAAAACAAACACCAGCCAAGTTTCTTCATGTGTAAAATGCAAAACATAACCTGTACCTCCAAGGGCTGTAAAAAATGAGCGATAAAACGAATGTGAATGTGCCGCCCCAGCACAGGTCTGAGACAGAATGTGCCTCTTGAATGTTACTAGAGCAAGTGGTGGGCACAGAACTGAGCAACTGAGAGCCCCCTTCAGAAAAAGCGCTGGGTGCCCCTGCTTCTGGGAGGACTGTTGGCCCCTCCAGGGACCCTCTAGCTTCAGATAGCGCCCCCTCAAGGCACCCCTTTTCAGGGTGGCCCATACCCTGGAAGGACAGGGGTATAAAGGCCTGACTATTTAGGTCCAACACAGGATAATTTTGATGCACCATTTTAGTCACACAGCTCCCTGTGGGGTTGGCCTAAGCCAGTGGTTGGCAAACTGCGGCTCGTGAGCCACATGCGACTCTTTGGCCCCTTGAGTGTGGCTCTGTAGAGGGCCGCCTGAGAAGGCACATGGACATCCTTTAAATTGTCAGCTGAGCCCGAGGCACTGGCAGAGTCCATGTCCCCAAGACTTACCTTTGTCCAGGTGTCAGCAGGAGCAGGTCTAGATATGTAAATCCAGTAATGCTAGGGCCTAGTTAAGAATGCAAATAAGCTCCTTTGACCCTATAAAATAAACCTGCTGAGTGGCTCAGCTGCTTGCTGCCTCTCCATCAGAGAGGATGGCACCCACCTAGCGCCCACCTTGATGAATCTACTTCTGCCTCTTGGTCTCTTTCTTTCTTTAATTTCTTTAATCCCCAGCTCCTCCACTCAGGAACCTGACTGTTTCCTTTTCCGTGATGGAGATGGACACGGAAAACAGAGAAACAGCCCCCCCCCCCCCCCCCCGCATGGCTCTTCCACAAAATACTATGTGCTGGTGTGCATGTACAGTGCGATTGAAGGAGTGCCCTAATTAAGTTAATAACAATGTACCTACCTATATAGTTTAAGTTTAAAACATTGGGCTCTCAGAAGAAATTTCAATCATTGTACTGTTGATATTTGGCTCTGTTGACTAATGAGTTTGCCAACCACTGGGCTAAGCTGTCACCGGACCCATTTCACAGGTCAGTTTCTCCCTCTGTCCTCTCCTGCCTCCTTCTCTCCCTTCCACAGGTATTGATTCCAAGGGCACACTCAATAAGCATCCTGCCCACTAAATTATGTCTCTCAGCCTGCTTCCTGGATAACCAATCTGCAATAGGAGAGGATAGAAATAAGCAGTAGGCATTCAGGATTTAAAATGCTGTTTAGCTCTGGCTGGTACTAATATACCTTGTTCAAACCTATTACTATTCAATAGAAGATTTATAAAGCATAAAAATAATACCCCTAAAAAGCATAATGACTTTCAAAAGTTAGTATTACTTGGCAGGTGGGACTAGGAAATTAGACACTGGGAAAATTGACTATTTGGGGGAAATTTTCCAGAATAGGCTTCACCTCCTATATTACCAATTAATTTTCAGATATATTTGAGGATTAAATCAATCTTTTTAAAATATAGCAGAGTGTATGAGTATTGGGCTGATTTCTGCCTTTTATGAAATTTTTTAAAGTAATTCTCAATTGTTAATTTTTCATTTTGTATATTCCTGAAAAACTTTTAAGTTGAAAAAAACCCTATAGTTCCATCATCCAGAATTAATACTTGGTGAGATTTTGTAATGTTTGCTTCCAATCATTCGTTAAAAATTCACATGCAGCCGAAACCGGTTTGGTTCAGTGGATAGAGCGTCGGTCTGCGGACTCAGGGATCCCAGGTTTGATTCCAGTCAAGGGCATGTACCTTGGTTGCGGGCACATTCCCAGTGTGGGGTGTGCACGAGGCAGCTGATTGATGATTCTCTCTCATCGATGTTTCTAACAGAAACATCTAATAGATGTCTCTCTATTCCTCTCCCTCTTCGTCTCTGTAAAAAAAATAAATAAAATATATTTAAATATTAAAAAATAAAAACAACTATAGTTTAAAAAAAATTCACATGCATGATATTCTTATCAGTTTGCGTACCTGAATGTAAGTAAGCAGAAAAAGGATAATTTGGTCATTGGGTCATTCAAGTATAGAAGGAAAGTCGGGAAACTGTCTCGCATGATGGTCAAGTACAAGAGCAACTAGGCAACAAGTAGCACAGGTAAGGTACAGAAACTAACTTAGCAGATTCAACTGCTGGTCCTACTACCCCTGCACATTAGACGTCCCCAACTTTGGACTCTCAATATGGCCATTTCAACCCTGAGTATTTTTTCACCTCTTACTCAATCTTGGCATCACCATCTCAAATGTCAAAGTCCATTCAAATGGCTTATGTCACACTAATTGCCAGGGTTGGGGAGAGGGTATATCTGACCCACATGTAGAGGCAAAACCCTATCTCCCAAAAGACTCACAAAATAGGGGAATGTCTGTTAGTAAGCTATTTTTTCTCAGCTTCAAGCCCTGTCTCCTGTCCATCACTTTGTGATGCTGAGGCTGACATTCTGTAAACCAGGTTTCTCTTTTGCCAGAGGCTTCCTGTATTGATTCTGCCAATAGAGGACTCAGGAAGAATACTAGAAGTCTAAGGGAAAAAGAATAATCAATGCTTCTTCCTGTTTATTCCCTGTGCCTCTCAGCATGAATCTATTAATGCTTCTTCACCCCAGCAGTGGTGATTCATACCAGTTGTAGTAGTAGTAGTAGATTCCAGATTGCAATTTTTCCAACACTCCTAGTATAGGCTCATTATGGTATCTTTGAGCTCAAAGACACTAAGTTTTCAAAATTCCAACCATTTCCCTTTGTTCTTCCATCCCTAGGGATGGTGTGCCTTAGTGTCTCCTTTGTGAATTGCTAGCCATATTCTGTATTCGTTACTATTCCATTATTTCTCTTTTATTGATTTGTAAGAGCTCTTTGTATATTTTGGATACTAATCTTTGTCAGTTTTGAACATCTGTTTTTCATCATATAGCTTTTGACTTTTTTCTGTTACTGTGTGCCATACACTTTACATTTTGATACATGAGTTTATCAACCTTTCTCTTTATTGTTTGTGCTTTTTATGTCTTGGTGAGAAAGCGAAGGATGGAGGGAGAGAGTTGGGGGGGGGGGAGCTATGCACTTATCAAGGACAAGAGCATTCCAGATAGAGAGAGAAGCCAGAGAAGAAGCCCTGTGACAGTCAACATGTTTAAAGTATTTGAGGGCTGAAACCGGTTTGGCTCAATGGATAGAGCGTTGGTTTGCGGACTGAAGGGTCCCAGGTTCGATTCCGGTCAAGGCCATGTACATTGGTTGCGGGCACATCCCCAGTGGGGGGTGTGCAGGAGGTAGCTGATTGATGTTTCTCTCTCATCAATGTTTCTAGCTCTCTATCCTTCTCCCTTCCTCTCTGAAAAATCAATAAAATATATTTTAAAAATAAATAAAGTATTTGAGGAACAATCAGCAAGGAGCCAGTGGTGCTGGATTTCAGTGACCAGGGACAAGTGGTAGGAAATAAAAGGGAGAGGTAGGCAGGGCAGGGGCCACCTGTGGTCCACTGAAGAGAGCCAGGAAAGAGACCTTATAATTTAGAAAGGTCCCTTCGTTTTTCAGTGTAGAGAACAGGTACAGGGAGACATGAGAGAAACCAGGGAGATTAATTGGAAGGGACTGTAGTGTCCAGCAAGAAATAGGAACTGCACGCACAAAGTTATCATAATCTTTTTACATTTCTTCTTTTTCAGAGCCTTGTTTGTTTGGCTGTTGTCATTGTCGTTGCTGTTGTTTTAACCTTCAGGAGTATAATGTAGCAAAGTTTATTTTAGGATATGATGTAGGAATCTAATTTTAACTTTTTCCATATGGAGAGCCAATTGTTCCAACACCATTTATTGAATATAGTGGGACATTTTCCAATTGATTTGCAAAACAAGCAATTTTATTTATCAATATCTCTTTTGGGGGAGGGGGCGTCTATTCTGCTTCATGGATTAGTTTGTTCCTATGGCAATGCCATTCTTTTCAAATTGTTGTGATTTTGGAATACATCTTAATATCTGGTAGAATGGGTCTCTCCCCACCCTCACCACCGTTTTTTGTTCTTTTTCAAAATGATTTAAGAGTTTTGTGTGCTTTCATTGTTTTATATTAGATTTAAAGTCACTTGTTGAGTTCACATAAGAATCCTATAAAGATTTTTTTTCATTATGCTGAATTTACAACTTCACATAAGGAGAATTTACATCTACGAGTATTAAGTCTTCCTAAGCTGTCACCATTCCCTCATTAAATAGCTTTTAAGATTCAACTTCCTCTTGTTTACCAGTGAGTAACTGAAATACAGAGGCTCTCTGACCCAAACTCCAGTCTAAAATGGCAGCTTCCTCTTCACCTGTTCCCAGTGGTCTGCATGGACACGTGTGCATGTTGTCAATAGCAGTGTGACCTCACTTAGCTTTCCATGTATTTGGATCCTTCAATAAAATTTAAAGTTTTTTCTCCATAAAATCCTCCCAGGAACTCTCTAATTCATACAGCTATTATTAACATCTGATTTTTCCTATTGAGTTTTCTGTTGGTTAGTACTCGTAACAAAGGACTATATTTTAGTGTTTAAAAACAAAAAAAAACCTCTTGTCAAGCATAAAAAAGGCAAACAAACAAATACAAAAAAGTGGGCCAAGACACATACAGGAAATTTTCAGGAGAAACACAAATAGCCAATTATCATATTGAAGTTTTTCAACCTAACTAGCAATCAAAGAAATGCACATTTGCACAACACTAAGGTAATCATTTTACACCTGCCAAAGTGGAAAAGTTTATTTTCAAATTCCTGTGCTTACTGTTCTAAGGATAACACCAACAGGCACTCTCATTCTCTGCTGGTGAGAGTGTAGGTAAGGGAAAAAATTCAGTACAATGTTTTAATAAATTTTCAAAACCATTTATCCCCAATCATAAGGATTCTGACCTCAGGAGAAAGTCAAAGATTTGGGGGTGGGGATGGCAAAAATGATCATTGAAGAGTCATTTCTGATAACAAAAAAAAACTCAAAACAATCTAAATGTCTGATACCAGGGGAATAGTTGAATAACATATGGTACAGCCACATGATGGAATGATGCAGCCATTAACATAACCATGTCTGAAAAAATTTTAATGTCTGAGACAAATGCTCATGATATACTGTTAAATTAAAAAGAAAGATATAAAGTGTACATCTACATTTATATAGTGAGAGCAAATTAGACTAAAGAAAATACATCAGAATATAACAATATTTATATTCTGAATAGTGGATTACCAATGATTTTTATTGTTTGCTATAGCTATCTATATTTCCTACATTTTCTGCAATTGCATGTGCTTTTTTTTCCTTAAGAATCAGGACATGAAAATGTTAAATAAATAATAAATGATCAAAAGTGCTACAAGAAACTGGAAGTGTGAACGGCCCTTGAATTCTTAGTTCACTTTTTTTTTTAATGTTTGGTTTATTATATGTAAAATCAGACAGACACTGCCTGTGGACAGACTATTCTCTACTTGAAAGTGCAAGGCATGGCTTGTAACAATTTATCTCCTAATGAGAAGGGATATGGATCAGTCTTAAAATCCCTAATTAAAGCAAATGCAGCAATAAGATCTGAGAGCTACATTGTCAGAAATGGGGATTTGTCAATGCATCTTAAAATGTACAGGATTTCTTTAAACTAGGAACTCTTTATCCTTCTAAAGTATATGTATTGTTCACTCATCCACTCAGAAAGTATTTACATGTACATATGGATCTAGACTTTAATGTTGGCATTTTAAGACAGATGAGTTTGTCGTGATTTTGGCAAAAACAAACGCTATTGCTAAGGTTTATGTGGTGACTCGGTCCAGTGTCCAAGCCCAGTGTTTCCACGAATATAATCACACCCACAACCTTTCTGGGGAATGTAATTCACTCCTCCTCGCCCTTGAAGCCAGGAAAGATTTCAGAGTATCCATTTACACTTACGTGGAACTGCCTACCGAGATATTTTTATCGTATCCTCAAAACCACTCATCTCTTTTTCATTTGCCTTTTATACTTATAATAACTTCGACTCTTTCCTCTTTCTGAAAACAAGGAAGTTCTCTTGATATTTGTGTATTTATTTTGCTAGGAAACAAATTGGAATCAAGCCCACATTTCTATTCAGTGTCAATAGACCTCATAAAGAAACCAGTTTCCCCTCGGTGTAGGCCTCTTGGTCAAATTTACTCAGCTTCCCAGTCGGCAATCCATCCCACTTACAAGCACTCGGCTCCTCCAGAGAATAAATAACCTCGGCTGGGAGCTCTGTGACTAATCCTGTTTGCCCAGCCCTCGCCATTCCCTCATTAAACAGCTCTTAAAATTCGACTTCCTCTTGTCTACCAGTGAGCAACTGGAACACAGAGGCTTTCCGACCCAGACTCCAGTCTAACATGGCAGCTTCCTCTTCACCTGTTCCCGGTGGTCTGCATGGACACATGTGCATGTTGTCAATAGCAGTGTGACCTCATTTAGGCCCAACTGGACACACACCCTCTTGTCAGTCCCCATCAGCGGTATCTACATTCAAATGCAAGTCCTCCTCCAGCAAGTGCATAGCAAATAGGGCTGTAAAAGATTTTTATGGCTAAAACCAGTTTGGCTCAGTGGATAGAGTGTCGGCCTGCGGACTGAAAGGTCCCAGGTTCTGGTCAAGGGCATGTACCTTAGTTGTGGGCACATCCCCAGTAGGAGGTGTGCAGGAGGCAGCTGATTGATGTTTCTAACTCTCTATCCCTTTTAATTCCTCTCTGTAAAAAGTCAATAACTATTTTTTAAATATATTTTATTGATTTTTTACAGAGAGGAAGGGAGAGGGATAGGAAGCCAGAAACATCAATGAGAGAGAAACATTGATCAGCTGCTTCCTGCACACCCACCATTGGGGATGTGCCTGCAACCAAGGTATATGCCCTTGACCAGAATTGAACCCGGGACCTTTTAGTCCGCAGGCCTACATTCTATCCACTGAGCCAAACCGGTCTTGGCCAATAAATATTTTTTTTAATATTTTTATGCTCAAAAACATGATGAAGCCACTAATATGATCCACCTAGCATCATCAGATTCCTAGAGACCAGAAGTAGAAGGGTGCTTGCCAGGGGCTCCGGGGAGGAGGGGTGGAGAATTAGTGTTTACTAGGGATTGTTTCAGTTTGGGATGATGAAAACATTTTGGACACGGATGATGATATGCTTCACCGCAATGTGAATGCCCTTAAAGCCACAGAACGGTGCACTGAAAAATATCTAAAATGGTAACGTTATGTTAGGTGTATTTTATAACATTAAAAAAAAAAAAAGAAAAGAAAAAACCTGACGATAGAAAAAGAAGAAAAAAATTATGAGGAAAAAGCGGCCTTGTTCCTCTCATGTAATCCAAACCGGTCTTATCTAGATGCTGCCTCTTAACATTCCAGATGGGTGAGCTCTTAGATTTTCAGAGTTCCACACCAGGTCAACTGGTGAAAGGGAGCTGTGGAGAGAGGGAGAGAGGAGCGTTGGATGCACAAGCTGCCCATGAGAGCCTGCAAGGAAACTGTATAAAAAGTGCAGGTGGGGGGGGGGGGAGAATTGGTAAGATATGTACACATGTAATACTTTAATTAAAAATGGGGGGGAAAAGTGCAGGTGGGCTGCAAAACTTCCTCAGGCTCACTCTCCTGCCATTGGCTCCCTAAGACCTCACTATGCAGGTGGCCTCGTTTCTGTACTTTGTCTTGTTTGGGGGTGATAGTCTCCCTCCATCTCCAACAGAGTTCATTCTGTTTGCCCACCTGTGCAACCCTGGGTGAAACCCCCCCTCTTCACCCCTACCCAACCCAACCCCCTGAGATCCTGCCCCCACTGTGCCCTCCCCTAGTCCAAATATCAGGACAGATGGATGGGACAAGTCAATAGCAGTGGGCATTCAACTCTGGATTCTTCTGAGCCTTCCCCCCAATTCCTAAGTAAAATTCCTAAAGTAAAAATGGAATTTTTGCTGGAAGAGGTTTGAAGTTGAGCAAATCTGCCACATTCCTTAAACGACAGCTGCGGTAAGTACAGCTACTGCGTTGTTATGCAACATTCAGCCAATATTGGCACAACCGAGCACATGGATAAAACATGAAATGCTTCCCCTGTTTTCCATGTTTTGCCACAAAATGCTGTTCAAAAAGTCTGTGACTCTTCACTGTCTGTTATTTCTGTGGGCTCATCCGGAAATTTAGAAAATGCCCTTTCAGTCAAAACTCCTCCCCAGTGTAGTGAGAGCTTCTCTCTCTCTCTTTCTTCCTTTCTCTCTCTCTCTCTCTCTCTCTCTCTCTCTCTCCCTCCCTCCCTCCCTCCCTCCCTCTCTCTCTCTCTCTCTCTCTCTCTCTCTCTCTCTCCCTCTCTCTCTCTCCCTCCCTCCCTCTCTCTCTCTCCCTCCCTCCCTCCCTCTCCCTCCCTCCCTCTCTCCCTCCCTTCCTCCCTCCTTCCCACTCTCCCTGCCTCTCCCTCTCTCTCTCTCTACCCCCTTAGATAATACATTCCTTCCTTACTTGAATTAATATTTACCTGCATATACTAAAGGAGCAACAACTACTACTTTTATTTTGCATCCTCAAG
This sequence comes from Pipistrellus hanaki, assembly GCF_964339955.1. NCBI lineage: Eukaryota > Metazoa > Chordata > Mammalia > Chiroptera > Vespertilionidae > Pipistrellus > Pipistrellus hanaki. The sequence continues at coordinate 94,749,848 of NC_140524.1, forward strand.
GGTCAATATGTAGGGAAGAGGAATTTTAAATCCCAATTTCTGAAATCACCCAAGATAACTGAAATTGCACTGTTCTATAAAGAATAAATTCTTCCATTCGATTGCCATTTTACAACTTCTCAGCTCCGTGGAAACAGTATCGGTAACACTTCCCTCTATGTGCAATGTGTTTAGGTGTAACATTGGTGGAAATTAACAGTAAAGTGTTACTTTAAGTAAGATAAAACAAGGTTTGAGCCTGAAAATTATAATTTATGTGATATAGCTTTGATATGTCAAAAGAAGGAGAAAACAGTCAGAAAACTATTTGTAATGTTACGAGAGCATGTCCAACTTAATTAGGCTATCCTCAGCAATTCAGAAAACAAAATTTTTTTTGTTTCTAGCAAATTGGTTTTTAAAATATTCAGAACATCTCCTCCCTTCCTGGAGGAAATCTTAATTATTCTTTTAGTTGTGGAATTCTAATAAATGAAAGAGAAATCTGGTAAAAGATTTTTCAAATAAAAAATTAAATATCTGCAATTGCAAGCAGAAATATTTTCCAAAGCCAGATTCTAAAGGGTGAATCACATCTTTCAAGATCCCTAAGAATCCAGATTGAATTTCATCAAAATAAGTACCATTTGACAAAAATGTTGATTCCACAATGAGATTGTCAAACCCTAACCCTAACCCATTAACTATAACAAAATTTTAGCATAATAACATTAATGCTTAAATGGTCCTTACAAATTCCATGTACAGAATGTGATAAATATAAAACAATAAAGAAGCAGCTTGCTTTCTTTGATATTCTAAATGTATTCCTCCAAAGATGAAGGTAATTTAAATTTTTATAAGAAGAAAATCATATTTTTGAGGACTGAGCGACTGTCTGAAAGAACACTTTGGTAAACCTTTTATTAAATGAAGCATTTTAAGAGGAAATCATCACTTCTTGATTTACGTGCTTTTTAATGTACCATTTCAGACATCAGGGTTTTTTTAAAGGGGAAATTTCCTCCATAATACAACCCTCAGACCTTTAACATGCTGCCCTCAGGAAAGAGTTGTTGTCCCCTTAAACTTCTGACTACTAGAAATACAGGACACCTGCAATGAGAATCATACTAAGGTAGGCAACTTTATGTGGTGCAATAGTTTCAAAAGTTCGGTTAAAGCAAAAGATTGAAGATAACCTATGATATTGAAATATATGTACCTTACTTGATATAATGAATATCTTCCTAAAACTTATATGATTATTATAATTGGTAAAAATATATTGTAGTTTGGATTACTAAAATGGAATATCATTCATAATATACCATGATTTCTTCTAGGTTTTTATAGTTTTCTACCTTTGTTGATACAGATTTTGCATTAAAATTTTATTGTTTTATTTAAATCAGTGATGTGAAGATCTAAACTTGCTCACTCACAGTGGCTCAATGGTTGAGTGTCAACCTATGAACCAGGAGGTCACGGTTCATTTCCTGGTCAGGGCACATGCCCAGGTTGCTGGCTCGATCCCCAGTGTGGGGTGTGCAGGAGGCAGCCAGTGAGTGATTCTCTCTCATTATTGATGTTTCTATCTCTCTCTCCCTCTCCCTTCCTCTCTGAAATCAATTAAAAATGTTTTAAAAGGGGTTTTTTAAATATCTAAACTTATTAAATCTATGGCAGTTCTTTTTCTTTCTTTTTCTTTCTTTTTTAATCTTTATTGTTGAGATTATTACAGATGTCCATCTCCCCCTGCCATTACCCCCTTCCACCTGGTTCCTGCCCCACCCCAGGCATTTGCCACCCTATTGTCTGTCCATAGGCAATGCCTATATGCATATAAGATCTGTGTTTAATCTATTCCCACTCCCCCACCCCCTTCCTTCTGAGAATCATCTGTTCCATTTCCATGCCTCTGCTTCCATTTTATTCACCAGTTTATTTTGTTCATTAGATTTCTTTTTTTTTTAAATATATTTTATTGATTTTTCACAGAGAGGAGGAAAGAGGGATAGAGAGCTAGAAACATCGATGAGAGAGAATCATCGATTAGCTGCCTCTTTCACACCCCCTACTGGGGATGTGCCCGCAACCACGGTACATGCCCTTGACCGGAATCGAACCCAGGACCCTTCAGTCCGCAGGCCGACGCTCTACCACTGAGCCAAACCGGTCCCGGCTGTTCATTAGATTTCTTATTCATTTATTTTGAATTTTAGAATCAATTGCTGACAGGTATGTATTTGTTGCTATTTTGTTGTTCATATTTTTTCTTTTTCTTCTTCCTCTGTAGGAATACCCTTCAACATTTCTCTTTTTTTTAATATATTTTATTGATTTTGTACAGAGAGGAAGGGAGAGAGATAGAGAGTTAGAAACATCGATGAGAGAGAGTCATCGATCCAGCTGCCTTTTGCACACCCCCTACTGGGGATATGCCCACAACCAAGGTACATGCTCTTGACCGGAATCGAACCCGGGTCCTTCAGTCCCCAAGTTGACGCTCTATCCATTGAGCCAAACCAGTTTCGGCGAATACCTTTCAACATTTCATATAAAACTGGTTTGGTGGTGATGAACTCCTTTAGCTTTTCCGTGTCTGTGAAGCTTTACCTGACCCTCAATTCTGAATGATAGCTTTGCTGGATAGAGTAATCTTGGCTATAGGTCCTTGCTAATCGTCATTTGAATATTTCTTGCCACTCCCTTCTGGCCTGCATAGTTTCTGTTGAGAAATCCGTTGATAGTCAAATGGGCATCCCCTGATAGACAACTAACTGCTTTTCACCTGCTGCTTTGTCTTTAGCCCTTGGCATTTTATTGTTTTTTTTTTTTAATATATTTAATTGATTTTTTTTTAACAGAGAGAAAGGGAAAAGAAGAGGGTTAGAGATTTAGAAACATCGATTCAGCTGCCTCCTTCACATTCCCTACTGGGGATGTGCCCACAACCAAGGTATATGCCCTTGCCTGGAATCGAACCTGGGACCCTTCAGTCCATAGGCTGATGCTCTATCCACTGAGCCAAACTGGTCAGGGCTAGCCCTTGATATTTTAATTATGATGTATCTTGGTGTGATTCTCTTTGGGTTCCTCTTGTTTGGGACTGTATGCTTCCTGGACTTGTAAGCCTATTTCTTTCACTAGGTGGGGGAAGTTTTCTGTCATTATTTCTTCAAATAGGTTTTCAATATGTTGCTTGCTCTCTTTTCTGGCACCCCATAATGCGAATGTTGGTATGCTTGAAGTTGTCCCAGAGGCTCCTTACACTATCTTCATATTTTTAGATTCTTGTTTCTTTTTGTTCTTCTAGTTGGGTGTTTTTGCTTCCTCATATTTCAAATTGTTGATTTGATTCTCAGAATCCTCTACTCTATTGTTGAACACCTGTATATTATTCTTTATTTCAGTCAGTGTAGGCTTCATTTCTCACTGGTCCTTTTCCATTTATTTATTTATTTATTTATTTATTTATTTAGCATTCTCACTAAGATTCCTGAGAGTATCACTAAGTCCCTAGAAGTTTCTAGAAGATTCTTGAGTAACCTTATAACCATGGTTTTGAACTACTATATCCAGTATTTTGCTTTCTTCCATTTCTTTCATTTGTGACATGCTTCTTTGTCTCCACATTTTGGCTGCTTCTCCATGTTTGTTTTTATGTATTGGGTAGAGCTGCTATGTCTCCTTGAGTTGATAGAGTGGCCTTGTGTAGTAGGTGTCCTATAGGTCCCAGTGGCTCAGCCTCCCAGTCACCTGAGCTGGGAATTCTAGGTACACCCCTTTGTGGGCTGTGAGCACAATCTTGTTGTAGTTGAGACTTGATTGTTGTTGGTGTCACTGGGAGGAACTGAACTCCAGGCCAATTGGCTGTGGGGACCAAATGGGACTACAGTGGGAGAGCCGCTATGCAGGAGACTCCCTTGTGGAGCAGGGCTTGCTTCAGTGGGGCTTTGGTGCTCACTGAGTCTTTCCCTTGAATGTGTCACTTATGGATGTGTAGAGTTGTAATCTGATATGTTCTGACACTGACAACTGGGTACACTGGCTCTTGGGTCTCCAGGGAGGTGCAAAGTCAGCCACTGTCTGGGGCTACCCAGCAGGAGCTACAGAGAGATCTGCAGATTCTTCCTCTTTGTATCGGGGTTGGAAGTGCCCAGATGAGGCCCAGCTGTGAAGCAAGGCAGGCTCGTGCTGGTGCTGAGTCTTGGGCCTTTTATTGATAGGTTTGGGGCTCCCTGACCCAGCTGCAGCTTGTTTGAGAGATTTTAGCCTGAGCCAGGACAGACCATTCATGTGCAAAAGCTACTGCACACAGGTTGGGTGGGGTTGTAAATTGGATGAGGCAGGGTCTTAGGGACTCACCAGGCCAGAGCAAACAGAAACGACTGCCAGTCCCAGGATAGGAACAATGATCCCTGTGAGCACCTCCCACTGGAGAAAGCCACCCCCAAATTTCTGCCTGGATGCCAGATAATACAGTTCTTCCTCATATGTATCTGTGTTCCCCAAAGCCTTGCCCTGGTGCTGGAGCTCAGAGGAAGCAGGACCTTGTAAGTTCAATTTATGATGCAGGCCTTTTAAGAACAGCTGGATCTCCAGCAGCCTCTATGTCACTGAACCCCAATCCACACTTGTTTTTACAGCCCATAATTATGGGGAGTTCTCTCCCTAGCTCTGCGACCCTGGGCTGGGCTTTTGGTATGGGACTGGGACCACTTGCTCCTCACTGGCAGCCTCTTCAGAGATGATCTCCCTCCCAACTAAAAATGCAGCGCGCGTGGGTAGCGGACAAACCTCTTCTGCACCTCCACACCTTCTTACCAGTCTCTATGTGCTTCCTTCTTTATTTCTGTAGCTACCATGTTTCCCCAAAATAAGACAGCCCCAAAAGTAAGACCTACTTACAGGTTTCCTTCTGAGTGAAATATAAGGCTTCCCCCCAAAAAATAGGCCCCCCACCCCTAGGCTAAACATGAGAGATTTGGTCCACTGATTCTGAAAGAAATGGAGTCACAAGAAATTCACCAGGAAATTCAGGAATTAAATTGTTATGATGATGTTCCAGAAGATGATGACATGATTGTCATTGAATAAATGAGTAAATTCTTGATACTATAGGATTCACAGTTTGTCTGGTTTGTGTTGACAACTACCGTAGTACCATACTGTATACAGGTAATAAATTTCCTTTATTTTCATTTAACAATAAATGTGTACCGTATTCTTCTTCATGGAAAAATAAGACATCCCCTGAAAATAAGACCTAGCATCTTTGGGAGCAAAAATTAATATAAGACACTGTCTTATTTTCGGGGAAACAGGGTATAGGACTTCCATTTAGCCAGCTTTTCAGAGGTTCTGGATGATGGTTGTTCTGTATTTTAGTTGTAATTTTGATGTAATTGTGGGAGGCAGCAATACAGGCATTTGCCTATGTTGCAATCTTGATTTGATTTTTTTTTTTTTTGGCAATTCTTATTTTTTAAAAAATAACCTAAGTGGCCAAGAATAGGGTACGGTTACAAAAACTATATTATATTGCTACAATAGAATCCTGAATCCTTTCCTTGAGGTTACTTGGGAACAAAGGCTTTTTTCTACATGTGGTGTCTCTTCCAAAAGGAAAGGGTGTCTCTCTCCAACAGGAAGATTTCTTGTTCCTTTGATGAAGTGGCTTCTTCTAGGCAGTCCCTTTGTTTAGAACTGTGCTATATAATATGGTAGCCACTAGCCATAGGTGGCTATTTCATTTTAAATTTAAATAAACTAAACAATAAAATTTAAAATTCCATCCCTCAGTCCCACTAACCACATTTAAAGTGCTCAATAGCCACAAGTGGCTAGTGGCTAGTATTAGACAGCAAATGTAATCATATCCATCATTGCAGAAAGTTCTATTGGACAGGGCTGGTCTAGAAGTTTTCTCCTTAATTAGATAGAATCTGACTTTTCCTTTAGTACCATCCTTCAGTTCCTCTATGATTTATTTTCCCCAACAAGATCTAGCAGTGGTCCTCATAACTGCTGTAATTTTTTTTCACCCATCCCAAACTCACTCCACTTTGGCAACTATCAGTTTTTTCTCTTTATCTATGGGTCTGTTTCTGTTTTGTTTATTTGTAGGGGTATTTTTTGTTTTTGTTTTTAGATTCCACATATAATTGAAAGCATACAGTATTTGTCTTTCTTTCACTTATTTCACCTAACATATGCCCTCTAGATCCATCTATGTTGTCACAAATGGCAAGATTTTTTTTATTACTGAGTAACATTCCCTTCTGTATTTATATACTGAGTGGCCAGATTATTATGATCTCTGAATGTATAATAATCTGGCCACTCAGTGTGTGTTGTGTGTGTGTTGTGTGTGTGTTGTGTGTGTGTGTGTGTGTGTGTGTTTTAGAGGCCTGGTGCATGAATTCGTGTATGGGTGGGATCCAGGCAGCCTAGCCAGGGGGAGGGGACATGGGTGGTTGGCCAGCCTGCCTGCTGGTCAAACTTCTGGTTGAGGGTACAATTTGCATATTAGCCTTTAATTATATAGGATATACACTTACTGGACAGATTATTATGTATTCAGAGATCATAATAATCTGGCCACTCAGTGTATATACCACATCTTCTTTATCCGTTCATCTAACAATAGACTCCTTGGTTGTTTTTATATCTTGGCTACTGTAAGCAATGATGCAATGAACATAGGGTTGCATATATCTTTTCAAATAAGTGTTTTTGTTTTCTTTGAATACTTAGAAGTAGGGTTGCTGGGTCAGTTATATTTTTAATTTTTAGAGGACCCTCCATAGTGTTTTCCATAGTAGCTGCACCCGTCTGCATTCCCACCAACAGTGCATGAGGATTCCCTTTTCTCCTCATCCTGGCCAGTACTTATTTGTTGATTTTTTTCATGGTAACCATTCTGACAGTTGTGAGGTGATATTTCATTGTGGTTTTGATTTGCATTTTCCTGGTTATTAGTGACATTGAACATCTTTTCTTATGTCTATTAGCCATCTGTATGTCCTCTTTGGAGAAATGTCTATTAAGATGCCTTGCCCATTATTTAATTGGATTGTCTGTGGGATTATTTTTGGTGTTAAATTGTATCACTGTGACTTTTAACTTCCTAAATTCAATTTAAAAATCAGTTCATCTACATCAATAATTTTCCAAGTAGAGTCAGAGATCCCTGAAAGGGGTGGGAGGGTGAGTCTTTAAGGTCAAAACTATTTTCATAACAATACTGAGACATTATATCTTTGACTTTTGTTCCCTCCAAGCTATATGGATGTGTGATATCACAGAGCAGATGATAATCCATGTTTCTTCTACTAAATTAGACATTAAAGAAATTAACAAAAAATAAACGAGCAAATAAAATAGAAACAGATTTAAGGTTGCCAGAGAGGATAGGGGTAGGGGCTGGGTGAAAGAGGTGAAGGATTAGGAAGTACAGATTGGTAGTTACAGAATAGTCATGGGGATTTAAAGTACAGCATAGGGAAGATAGTCAATAATATTACAATATTGTATGGGGCCAGGTAGGTACTAGAAGTATCAGGAGAACCACTTTGTAAAATATATGAATGTCTAACCACTATGCTGTACACCTGAAACTAATACAAAATAATATTAAATGTAAACTGTACTTGAAAAATAATTTTTTTAAAAAGAAAGATTTTCAAAAATATAAAAACAATGCTATTTTCTCACTAAATATTTTTTGTTGTTGTTGTTTGTTTTGGAAAAGAATTACTTTTATTTTTAAAAATATTTATGTTAACAAGTAATGGTTTATTAATGTTATCTTTAAGTGAATTAATAATTTTAAATAACTGTTTTAATATCTTATATGGTACATATTGATCTTTATAGCTCATGCAGATCATATCTCTTTGGGGTCCTCAATTATTTTTAAGACTGTAAAGGGGTTCTGAGATGAAAAAGTTCAAGCACTGCTGAACTATGTTATTAGTGTTAATGATATAACTGCTCAACTTTGTTTCATTCTTGTTTTTGACCTATACCCATCACTAGATAAGAAAGAATGTTCCCAGGCCAGGCTCCCCTATTGTTTCCAGCTTATCTGTGGCAGCAGTAAGGAGGAAATCATCTTGAATCCCTTGTAGAATGAAACTGACATGAACAGAACAAGGGCTCTGTTGTCATGCTTGTAGATTAGCAAAATGAATACCTTTCAAAGCAGCTGAGCAGCAGGCAATGAGAACGAATCACAGAAATGTCCCTCTTACCCCCTTGCCCTTCTGTCACCTAACCTGACCCTGCTCTCCTGACTTAAGAAGGAGCTGAAGAAAAGTCCAAAGCCGAGGGGTGGGGGTGGGGGGGGGCAAACCCATGGTTTGTGATGCAAAGGGAACTCTGGGTAAGCAAGGTTCTCATTTGACAGTTGCTGCTAATAAGATTGGTATTAAAATAAACTATTAAGAAAGAAATTAAGGAATGGGAAAATGTGCACTTGTACATTTTAGGGGTCAATTCTTTTTCTTAAAAAATAGAAAGATGTATCTGCTTCATGTTGTTTAAGATTCGTGAGATTTAATTTTTTGCTAGCAAGTCAAAATCATTGAAGAGGAAATCATGTGTAAAACATTCTAAACTGCTCTGTTCTGCGCAGAGAACCTTTTTTTATGGGGAGACTATCCCCAACCTCCCAGCTTCCTTCAGGAATCAGGAATAGAAAAGAGGTAAAGTCTCCTTCAGAAAAATAGTTGGTATCTAAACAGATAATAAAACTGAAGTAAATAACTAAGTTATGAATATTAATGACATAGAAAAGACAAACCTAAGGCCTGGGCTCTAGAATGCTTATCTGAAGGAAATTTTCCAAAGTTTGGGTAGAGTTATATTCTTTTCTGTTTGTTTTTATATTTTGAGTGGAAGAAAAGGAACAAAGGAAGCTGGGAGGTTGGGGATAGTCTCCCCATAAAAAAAGGTTCTCTGAAGTCCTAAGCTATGATTCTCCTTCCTCTTCCTTCCTCTGTTCACCTACTCTCACCCCCTCAAATAATAACAACAATAATAGCTACCATGTATTGAGACCTTGAATGTGCAAGGTACTATTCTAAACATTTTTAATGTAGCAACTCGTTTAGTCACCACAACATATGAGGTGTGTACTCATTAATCCTCACTTTATAGATGAGTCAACTGAGGCACACAGGGGTAAAATTTTCCAAGGTCTTTTCACTTCTGAGCTTAAGAGTTCTAAATGGGGGTGGTTGGGAAGCATAGGCTTTGGTGGGGTGGATAATGGTTGCAGTTTACTATAAGAAAAATGTGCTATTTGAACCTTAGATTTTGTCCTTTTATGATAACTCTTTAGTACATTTTTTAAAATAACTATTGGAAAATTATTTAATGTTTATACTACTTAATGTTATACTACTTTTTGTTTAATCCTAAATAAAAAGGAAAGGAAATAACATCTCTATTTCCCTTTAGTGTACACATTTAAGAAGAACATAACTACTGATACTCAGCTGCCTCTTCTGTAAAATAGGGATAAAATACAACTACTTATTTTTTGGATTTTTTAAATTTTTCAATTATAGTTTACATTCAATATTATTTTGTATTAGTTTCAGGAGTGATTAGACAATCATATACTTTACAAAGTGTTCCTACCCATATTTTCAATACCCACCTGGCACTGTACATATTTATTACATTACTAGTGGCCCAGTGCATGAATTAGTGCACATTGAAAGGAAATTAATTAGAAAAAATATTTTAATATCACTATTCACCCTTTCTCTATAATAGAAGTGTCAACCAAATTCAAGATCGACAATGACAGATCAAAACACATATGTGTGATTGGCACCAGCGAGAGCTATGTATGATGTATATCATGCATGCGCAAGTCAAGTTAGCCTTTTATATATATAGAATAAACTTGCTTTCTGATGTAGCTAAACTTTTTCCAGCCCAGTGAAGCACCCCAACTTCTCTTTTAGGTAATTGTAAGCAACAAGACAGTAAATATCATCACAAAGCACATTATTATTGTAGATTATGCAGGGAAAACAAAGGGTAAAATGCTGAACTGCAGCAATGTTTGACTATACTCTGTGCAGTGAGAAAATCTAAGTCATTTTCAAGGTCCACCATTTCTTATTTCTTCTCATCAGGTCAAGTTTCTTTGTTTACTAAATCTCCATTTTTCCAGCTAATGAAAAGAAAATAAGATTTGACTGAGTCTCCTATCTACCTACTCCAGGATTTCTGAGAGGATCAAATGAGATGAGGCATAGGGAAACGCTTCGCAGACATTTGGTTAAAGTGTAAAATGTTTGCACCTGGCTATAAAGCAAGTTGTGTTCTTGGGCTGGAAAAAACTCTGAGGAGGCTAGTTGCTAGGGAGAGAGGAAGCTAGGTGTCACTACGTGATGTCATTACCCGATGCCCACAGCTACCATTTCGGGCTGGGCTGGGCTGTGGGCTGCATTTTGCGCCATGGGGTCTCGGCATAGTTGGCTATGATTTGGTGGGGTGTCACTCTGGTGTTTCACTTGAAGGAAGTCGAGTGTTACTTTGTTGGCACCCGGTCCACGGTGCTGTTTCTTTGTAAATGGCCAGTGTGTATCACGGAAGCTCCTGCATTGTGCACTATCATAGTGACTGTTCAGTGCACATGTGGTCAGTGCACATCATAGTGACTGTTCATGATTGGAGGGACGCTTAGAATATTATCCTTTCATATAAATATATGTTACTTTATCCTCCACTGAAGACCTAATATAAATGTGACAAATGCTTTTGACATTTTTATATAATTAAAAGACAATGTGAATAGCACTAAATTTCTCCCAGTAGATCACACGATTCTTTAAAAAATTACTGAAATTTTAGTTCAGCTCCAATTTCTTTTGCTATAAAAGAGCATTTAGGGTTTCAAGATGTCTAACTAAATGTGTCAAAATTAAACATGATTATTAGGACCAAGAGAGACAAAGTAAAAACTATCTGAACAGTGGCATTTTCTTCAGGCTAAAATACACTTTTTACATACTATACAGTCACAGAACTAGTATTTAAGTCAAAGTAGGATTAGTATTATCATATTGCATATACATCATTGTGCTTTTAGCAATTTTGAAAAGCATTTTTATATTCCCAGCTGAAATAGAGCACCTGAGAAATCATACCCATCTTGCTAAAACCAATGTAATTATGAGAGAAAAAACAAAATACAGCCCTTTGGCTGTCTTGTAATACTGAGATATTAAGCTGATGCAGTCTGCTGCTCTTAAGAAATATAGATTCTGCCCTTCCATTCTAGTCTGAAACAAAAATTGGTAGCATAAAATTGAGAAGTAAATGAACCAAGAAAGATTTCCATATTTTTTGCAATAGCCTTGCCCTGGAGAATAGTAGTTAGCTATAGAAAATGAGCAAATAAATAAAAAAAAGAAAATGAGCAAATCATAGGCTCTTAAAGACCATCTAGTATTACGTAGACCAAGTTGTGCAATTTATTTTTTGGAAAGCTGTAAGTTTGGCGATGGGGAAAAAAAGATACCTCAAAGTGGATAACGTCTTATCTTTTTTTTTCAATTTTACTTATTTTTTTAAATATATTTTATTGATTTTTTACAGAGAAGAAGAGAGAGGGATAGAGAGTTATAAACATCGATGAGAGAGAAACACCAATCAGCTGCCTCTTGCACACCCCCTACTGGGGACGTGCCTGCAACCAAGGTACATGTCCTTGACCGGAATCGAACCTGCGACCTTTCAGTCTGCAGGCCGATACTCTATCCACTGAGCCAAACCAATTTTACTTATTGATTGGTTTGAGAGAGAGGAAACAGATTTTTTTCCCTTCCACTTTTTTGTGTATTCATTGCTTTATTCTTATATGTGCCCTGGCCAGGGATGGAACCCACAAACTTGGGATATCAGGAGGATACGCTAACCAACTGAGCTACCTGGCCAAGTCCAGATAATGTCTTATTACACTTATTATGTCCCATTCCTCACCAGTCTGAGACTGCTCCAACAATGTCACACACTCTTTCCAGACTTGGAGATGGAAGCTAGCAAAACAAAGAAGCAGAGATAGTGGAGAATCCATTTTGGTGGTGGTGGCAACAGAGGTGGCAGCAATGGCAGTCATATCCGAATTCCAGGGCAGAGGTGCATGCATCCAGTGACCAGTGTCGCTGGTGTGATGACACAAGCCATGGCATTGAGTGTTCATTAGAAACAGCAGGAGTGTCACATTGTGGTGTGACTTTGGGCAGTTTGGGCTGTACAAGCGAATGTTTGAGCCAGGTTCAGCTTTCATGGATACACTTTGTAAGCTACCCAAAATCTTTTCATGAAACCTTTTTCCGCGTAAGTCATCCGGAGTTTGATTTATTCCTCCAAAGAAAGAGTCTTTCTTTGTATAGGTGGTCTCATCAAGGTGTGCTAGTCTGATGTATTCATGGCTGGCATTTCTTGACACCAGCCTTACAATCCAATTTCAGTAGCACCCTTTTCTTTCTTGTTTGCTATATAAATATCACCAAATTCTAAAAGTGCCATGCTGTGTCTTCATATACTGACCACCGAAAAGAAGGGTAGAAAAGTACGTGGGACCGGGCCTGAGAGGACTAGGAATATTAGGCATGGGTCTTGAATGGCCACTTGTAAGGCCACCTGAGATTCAAGAACAGCCACTATGGCGCTCAGGAGAGTGATCTATAGATTCCTATTGTGTTAAGCCACAGAGATGTTAGAGTTTATTGTTTATAGCAGCTAGCATTACCTTGATGCAAGTAGATTATGTTGTCTGCGATAGAACTGAAACAGAAACTATGGCAAATTTAGGATACTGGAGATAGTCCAGTAAGCTGGAGAACGGAAAGTAAGGGAACTCTGGCAATGGATCAGACTGGAGAGGGAGGCAAAGGTCAGATGAAGGGACAAAGGCTCACAGAGTTTGCTTTAGTAACTGCAAACTCCACCAACGTCAACCTCCAGAGAATCCAGTAAGAGAGGCACATAATATGTTCATTGTACCCACGGTGATTGTTTTCTCCTACACTACCAATTATACTTCTTGGCCAAAAAAAGTTAATAAAGGAGTCTTGGAAAAGTTGTTATAACTTCAGAGGAAAGCTCCAGAAACAAATGAGTAGGTGCTAGGTTCTTTGGAGTAAGGATGTATTATTTAATGTGAAGAAAAATACTAGTAAACCTTCAAGGAAACTTCTATGGTCTTGTGAGGCAATGGCTAAGCTAACACATATAAAAGGGTGCCATAGGGTTCCTTCCACATATTTATGGAAGGGCTATGAGAGGCAATAACGGGGTTTGCTAAACCCAGGCACTCCTGTGGGTACTCAACTGTGAAACTAGAAAAGGAAAGGGCTTAAAATAAGCTAGAGTTGGTTGTCAGGAACTTGGGAAATCTGCATAAATCAACACAGACTTATTTCTTTGTACTCTGAGAGGCATATAGGCATGGCTAATGAACAGGGGGGAAAAGCTAGTATACAGACAAATAAAAATTGTGTTGTTTGGAAGCTGTTACTTCTCATGGGTTCAACACAGATGCCTGGAGTTCTGACTTCCGATTACAATGAGTTATTGCATCATCATTTGGCAAACTCCAGGATCTTGTCCTTGTCTGTTTGAAAATAAGCCAGATGTCAACAGTAATTTACCAGTCAGGAATGAAGTGGGAGAAAACTAGTAAATGATGTCAAAATAACGGGAAAATTGAAAGAGAAATATAAAAAACGTTTTGCATAAGCTGAGAGAGGAATCTGCTGAAGTGGTGAAAATTCTATTTAAAGAGATCATTTGTAAAATACTAGCTATGTCTTTCCTGTTCCCAGAATTAGGTGCTTCCCAGATAGATCCACTAAGATATTTTTATCTTACTTTATTCCAATAAAACTGTATTATTGCATTCTCTCTGTTATCACAAGCAACATCCCACCACCATCAGTTCATTCACTGGTTTCCTTAATAGTATTCTGGCAAATCTCAGTGTATGGGCTGAACCATCAAGTCAAGCCTTTACATTCTATGAAATCCTCCCAAAATGTGTTCCATTGAACAGCATTCACTGAAAACTTATCAAGAGCCCTTGAGGAAAAAGACATTAGACATCCTGACGAAAATGGCAGCCACCCTCAAGATGCTAAGACCACCCTCTTAGTTTCCCTTTATGGCAGTTCACACTTGCATCAGGAGCAATTACACTCAGCAAAAGCCACTGTAAGGATTATCTCAGCAGACTCCATTTTATGTAGAAGTGTGATTGATCATCCCTACCTTCATATCTCCTGTGGCAACAAAAAATCTGGTCTCAACTTCAGGGAAAGGTTCAAATCTAGTCGATGCCTTTTTCAGAAGTGTAATTGGAATGATTGCTTGGGAAATTTTAAGTGAAAAGTGTTAGTGTTTGGATCACACTCACCCCTTTTAAGGCTTCTGAGGCAACCCAAAGTAGTAACACAACATGTATGTGTTGTCCCTTCATCCCCATCTTAACTTCCTGGTTGGGGTTCCCAAACTTCAGTACGAAGGAGCAGTTCTACTCAAAAGTATTCATTTGGCCCAAACAGCTGCTTCCCTCTTGACTACCAACTTTCAGATTGATCCTAAGTCAAACCATTTCTGTGCCTTCTTCATATCCTGTATACAGATGCTCTTAACACATCTCCTGTCCCTATATCCTCAGCCAATAGTGCCTCACACCTCTGTCACCAATACAATAGTCTGACACATTAGTTGGAGTTTGAGTGAATGCATGGATGTCGTGGTCTAAATAGATGAGGCTATAGACAGAGGGGACAGGATGAACAGAAGGCAAAGGTGCATGCGTGAATGTGGGATTAGCAGGGGCTTCTGTATGTCTAAGGAGAAGAGAGGGCAGGCGATGACAATGAGGGGTGCTGAGATTATGTCTAGAAGGCCTGAGCATGCTCTGTGAAGAATAAATATTATCTTGAAGTCAGTCAGTCATCCCTAAAAGATGTCAAGCAGGCAAGTGCCAAGTGTAGATTCATATTAAGAAAAATTACTCTGAAGGCTCTGTGGAGTAAAATCTTATCTTAAACCAAATAATAAATGTGAAAGCATTTGCAAGTGAAATATTTTGAGTCCTGGGATAAATTACCCTCAGAGTCTCTATTTATATAATTTAGTACCCTCCTCTCTTCCCTCCTCCAACTCAGTCTGGGGTCCCTGATGGCAGGAGGCAGCAGTGGATTTATTCCAGCAACATTTATTCAGTGCCTGCTATGTTCCAGGCACCAGGATGTTGTTGGAATGAATAATATACAACCCCTTCCCAGGTGAAACTTACTATGCAGTTTATAGAACTCAGCCCCCAGAACCATCCCCATGTTCCACCACAGGCCTAATTGCAGGATTTTGTAGGCTCTGATTATACTGACGAAAACAGGTGTGAGACCAGGAGGAAAGAGAAGATGAGGCCAATACCAGCTGGGGAGAATGTACATGACTGTGACAAATGAGGAAAAATGGAGAAAAGAAACAGAGGAAATGATGTGGCTGAATGTGCATACCGCACAAACCCACGAGCACTCTACATACCTGGTCTCATTTGGTTCCCCTCCACCATGCTGACAATGAGGCATTGTTATTCCAAGTGTAGCGCACACATTTGGGAAGTGGCAGAGCTGGAATTTGAACCCAGCGTAGTCCACCACAAAAGCACTTCCTGGTAACCACTATGGCTACTTTGAGATTCAAGCAGGCCTCTGTACCTGCATGGGAAAGCACCAGATGGGAATGTATGAAGAATGTGCTGACTGGAAAAGCTGAGGCAGGATTGAGGCAGTCAACTCCAGGAAAGAAGCATGGGGTGGGGATGGGTATGTTTTGCCACAGACTACCTTTTGCATTAAGATGACAACATATTCAAGTATGAATTATGCAACTGTCGTCCTGTAAGATATCAAAATTCCCAAGACAACACACAACACTGGAACCTAGTAGTCCTTACTAAAATCATGATTATTCCTTTTAATTTTGGTGTGCATTCTAGATTATTAATTCTATATTTCCTAACAAATTGTTGAAAAGTGGACATATGTAAATAATTTTGCATGGTTTTACATGAACAACACTTAAGGGTTTTGTTATCAAAAACAAAATATTTACTGCATTTGTGTCTCTTTTTCTTCTAAAATAAAACATAATAAAACTGGAGATATATTTATGATATGTTTTTTAAAAATTCAGTGACAGTTTAACCAATAGTATAAATAACTAAATGGTGCATCACCTTGAATGAAACAAGTGCATTTACTAGCTTTAACAATATAAAAATGATTTTTTTTCATAGATGATGCTAATTCTCTAAATGTAACACAGTGGTTTTGAGTTGTAATATTTTGTGTAACAGCTATGTTATAGCTAATATTAATTCTCTAAATATGACTCAACACACAATAGCTTTGAGTTTCAATATTCTTGGTAATGGTTGGTTTATGCCAAGAGAAGAAAGGTTATTATTTGATATAATCTCTGCATTATTTTTTACATACCATTTTTGATTAAATGTTCCTTTCCAATATCAGAACTGACCTTTTATAGAAATCTCTGCACCAGAGTACAAATTGATCTCATAAGGCAAAAGGATATTAAATAACATGGCCTGTCGGGAATGTACTATTATATTCAAGTCTAGCATTCTGCTGCTTGTGGATATTGCTACCTTCCTAAAGTTAAAATTAACATTCAGATATGAATCACTAAGCCCACTGACAGGAATCACGGATGGGTCAATGAAAACCTAGACATGTATCAATACTTATCTTGGCACACTACACATAAGTTGTGTCCCAAAAGAAGGTGAAAAAAATCAACCAGAGAACTTCAAACTTAATCTTTGGTTATACAATACATTCTTCTTTCTTATTAAAAAAAAATCATTTACTGATTTTTAGAGAGACAAGAAGGGAGAAGAGAGAAACATTGGTGTGAGAGCATAACATTGATCAGCTGCCTCCCACATGCCCCCTCTCAGAGATGAAGCCCACAACCCAGGCATGCGCCTTGACCAGGAACTGAACCAACAACCTTTCAGTGCAGTGCATGATGCCCAACCAACTGAGCCACATCAGCCAGGGCTAGCTATACATTTTTAATCCCTCCCTCCTACTCTCACCCTAAAGTAAATTTGCTTAAAAAACAGTCTCGGAACTGTGACTCAGTGGTTGAGCATCAACCTATAAACCAGGAGGTCATGGATCAATTCCTGATCAGGGCACATGCGTGGGTTATGGGCTCCAGCCCCTGGTGGGGTAGGGTGGAGTGTGTGGGAGGCAGCTGATCAGTGATTCTCATCACTGATGTTTCTATCACTCCTTTTCCC
This sequence comes from Pipistrellus hanaki, assembly GCF_964339955.1. Taxonomy (NCBI): domain Eukaryota; kingdom Metazoa; phylum Chordata; class Mammalia; order Chiroptera; family Vespertilionidae; genus Pipistrellus; species Pipistrellus hanaki. Next base: position 94,767,201 of record NC_140524.1, read on the forward strand.
TTCCTCTCTGAAATCAATAAAAATATATTGTCTCTGTTCTTTTCTCCTGTCAGTATTTTCAGGCATTCATTTCTGATGTATTTCCCCAAGCTTTAGAATGTTTATAAGGCCCATTCCATTTTCTTTTTGCTCTAGGACGATAGAGAGGTATACTGACTAATAAAATCTGAGAAGCTCTGATATGAAAGATTGAGGAAAAATAATTCCCACATGGGCACCAAGGTGATAGGACCTTTCTGGAGGAAATATGGGAGGGGGGCCTTAGAGGTAGACCCCAAGGGATAAGAATACTGCAAAACATAGAAAATGAGAATATCTATAACTTTCCTGAAGAAAAAAATCTGAAAAGCCAAATTTAGATCTTATATTATAAATGTTTTTAGCTAAAAAGCAAGAATATTTTCTAGTTCTTTCTATTTCCTCCAGAGTGCCAAAGAGTAAAGGACAATATTGATAAAATATTTTTTAAAAGATAGTTCTGGGGACAAAGAAACTATAGATTCTTTAATAAATACAGATTGAGAAGAGCTGATGATGTCATGCTCATGGCTTTGCCTCGCCACTGACTCATCATGTAAATAGAGAATTTCTGTCATGCCTGTCCTTCCATCTTCGTGATGAAAAGTAAGCCCGGCGTGGCCTTTTATGTGATGGGGATGTTTTGATTCTGCAAATGAGCCCAGTCATCTTTGGACCTTCAAATGACTTTAGTCAGAAGGTCAGTCAGAGCTTGCTCTGAATTGCAAATATAAAGTATCCTTTCCTAGCCCACCCTTATCCACATTGACCTTCTATGTTACAGTGCTTTCTCTAGCCTGGTAAGTAGCAACTAATGTTCTTCAGAGGCATAGCTGGATCAATTTACAGGTTACTAAGCATTTTTGAGCTACGAATAGACTCAGAGTTCTGAAGGGCCATTGGCAATCTCTCTGTTCAAAGTGGGTCCACTGGTCAGAGGTACCGGCATCCACTTGGTGCTTGTTACACATGCAGTCTTGGCCCCTCCCCAGACCTAGTGGGTCAGAATCTGCATTTTGAGAAGATCCCCAGTGAATTCCCACACACATTAAAGTCTGAGACGCTCGGATGTGAAAGACAGGAAAAATAGTTCCCATTCGGGCACCACTGTGATGGAGCCCTTCTAGAGGGAATTTATGGGGCTCAGAGAGACCCCAAAATTCCTCATTTGCAGAAAAATTAAATAGGGGTCATGGCATTGAATTTTAAGAAAAAGCGGCCAGCCCTAGCCAGTTTAGGTCAGTGGATAGAGCATTGGTCCGCTGGAGGGTCCCAGCTTTGATTCTGGTCAAGGGGCACATATCTTGGTTGCTATTTCGATCCCCCATCCTGGTGGGGGTGCATGTGGGAGGCAACCAATAGGTGTGAGATGTTTATCTATCTGTGTCTCTCTCCCTCTCTCCAGCCTCTCTAAAAATCAATGGGGAAAATATCCCCAGTTGAGGATTAACAAAAATAAAAATAAAAAATAATTTAAAAGAAAAAGACGGCCCAGCCAGTGTGGCTTGGCGGTTGAGCATTGACCCAGGAACCAAGAGGTCACTGGTTCAATTCCTGGTTGTGGCATATGCCCAAGTTGTGGGCTCAATCCCCAGGAGGCAGCCAATTGATGTTTCTCTCTTGTCATTGTTTCTATCTCTCTATCCCTCTACCTTCCTCTGTTTCTAAAAATCAATAAAAACAATCCTGAATTGGCTCAGTGGAAAGAGCTGTTGGCCTGAGAACTAAAGGGTTCCGGGTTCGATTCCAGTCAAGGACACATGCCCTGGTTTTGGGCTCAATCCCCAGTGGAGGGTGTGTGAGAGGCACCCAATTGATGATTCTCCCTTATCATTGATGTTACTCTCTCCTTCTCCCTTCCTCTCTCTGTAAAAATCAATAGTAATAATAAAATAAAATAAAATAAAATAAAATAAAATAAAATAAAATAAAATAAAATAAAATAAAAAACACAAGGACAGAACTGGAGAACATTATGCTAAGCGAAATAAGCCAGTCGGAGAAAGAGAAATATCACATGATCTCACTCATATGTGGAATATAATGACCAACATGATTTGATGAACAAGAATAGATCCAGAGACAAATGGCAGGGAAGGGGAGTTAGAGAACAACCAAAGGACTTATATGCATGCATATTAGCATAACCAATGGACCCAGACACTGGGGCGGTAGGTGCTTGCCCAGGGTGGGAATGGCTGCAGGGGAGGAGGGGTCAAGCAGGGGAAAAGGAGACATATGTAAAACTTTAGACAATTAACTAATTAAAACATACCAACAAACAAAAAGAAAAGATAGTTACTGTGAAAGGGAGGGAACTGACTACACTTACACATGAACCTGCTTTTTCTCACTCCACAGCTCATGTTTTCCCCACCACCTTGGTTTGCCTTTCTGTGAAAGACAAGGAAGGCAGACCTATGCTGGGCAAATAGAGATGAACTGTGGTACCTAAGCATTAGGTTAGGGGTGTCGAACTCAATCAGAGAAGGGGCCAAAATCTAAAATCCAGCCTAAATCGTGGGCCGAATGGTTTACTGAACAGTCATAAACTGACAATGTCATAAACTGTCAGCGGAGTGCAGTGATGACAGCGCGGTGCGGGCCACATTGCAAGGCCTGGCGGGCTGGATTTGGCCCGCGGGCCTTGTGTTTGACACATGTGCATTAGGTCCCAGGGGTTGGAGCTGAGATGGCTACATCATCTACCTGCCAGATCACACCCTAATCCATTTGAATCACATACCCCAAAATAGCAGCCTAATATGAAAAACAATAAATAAAGTACTACTTTCTGGAACCAGGGTTTCTATAGCTGAATCCTTCTTCTTTCCTCCAGTATATACACGCTTCCTCACCAGGATCGAGCATCCTTGCCAAGAGGATAGCAGGGTCTGGGCTCAAGTGCCAGCTTCATCACTTATTGTGTGGCCATAGGCAAATGCTTTAGTCTAAGCCTCATTTTTCACATCTGTAAACCCACCCATAATCATAGCTCCTATCTCATGGAGTTATTGTGAGTGTTACATAGGTTAATACAAGTAAAGTTTTTCTAGCAATGCCTAGCACATAGTATAACAACTCAATAAGGAGCAGCTACTATTACTAGCATCATTATTATAATTGCTATTATTATTACTAGAGATCTGCTTCTGATTTAACATTAATTAGCACTCCCTAGGTAGAGTTGTTCAACCAGTTCCACATTCAAAGCATCACCAACTGTGTTTCCTCCAGTCTATAATTCTCCACCTCATCAGGAAATGGATTTTTATAAATCACTGTGACACACAGGACAAAAATCGACCTGTAGAGTGTCTATGCCAGAATACTTCCCTAACCTGCCAAAGCACTAAAGATCAGGGGACTCAAAGGGCTACACTTTTCTAGATAACCCCTCTCCTGTCTAAGTGTCCATAAACCACTCATTTTAATAACTAATTCTAAAATTTTGAGTCAATTCAAATTGCAGTTTGAGGTTAGAGTTTTGAGAAATTCAGACATCTTCTCTTATTTATCCAGTCTTTGAGCTTTCCTTTTCCCCACAGTTCCTCAGAATTACCAGCAGAGGCTTAACAATTTCATCTGCATTTGTCTGAATTCTTTCCAATTGTCATTTTCTGTGTCAGAAGGCCATTTGTATTAGCTGGTAGCTCTCTTATGATCTCTTCGCTTATCTCTGTCTTCAATTCCTCTTAACCAAATGTATTCTGACCTTTCTGCATTGCCAATCAACATAACCCACACAATCAAGCTATCCTGCCTGTATTCTTTGTGAGCCAAGGATAAATTGAAAAACCAGCCTCTAAAAGGGTCATCTTCTTTGGTCTAACCTCCATTCATTCAGGATTAAAATAATTCTGATAATAGTTTTACAGGCTTGTGTTTCTTCTTTTATAAAGAATATTGGATGGGAGTTTGGGCCTAAAGCTGAGGACAGAGAAGTGATACGTAGCCTCACATTCTAAAGAGAACCAACAATGATTGGGATCAATCACCCTACAGAATGGGCCCTACTGTCAACCATTATGCCTTGGAGGTAGGGGAAAGCACAATTCCCTCTGATCTCTATCATTTGAATGCTGGGGAAGGAATCACAGCAACCATGCATAGAAGAGCACAGCGTGATAAATGGGGTGCTCCATCACTTCCCTGTGGAGAACGGATGAGGCTGCCTTCTGTTCTATACCCCCCGAGTGCTAGTGAAGTGAGAGGGTGCCTGCAAGAACTGTGAGCTACAAAATCACAAAGACACACCAGTTCCCACAACATAGCTTTCAAAAAAAGGCGAACAATAGCAAGTGTTGGCAAGGATTGGACAAATTGGAACACTCATACACTGGTAAGGGAATGTAAAATGACACAGCCACTTTGGAAAACAGTCTGATAGGTTGTATTTTTGTTGTTGTTATTGTTTTTAATATATTTTATTGATTTTTTACAGAGAGGAAGAGAGAGGGACAGAGAGTTAGAAACATCGATGAGAGAGAATCATCGATCAGCTGCCTCCTGCACACCCCCCACTGGGGATGTGCCCGTAACCAAGGCACATACCCTGACCAGAATCGAACCCGGGACCTTTCAGTCTGCAGACTGACGCTCTATCCATTGAGCCAAACCGGTTTCGGCCAGTCTGACAGTTTAACCATACTTTTACCATATGACCCAGCCAGTTAACTCCTAGTATATACCCAAGAGAATTGAAGATATATGTCCACACAAAAGTTTTCTAGGGCTGGGAGGAGGGAGAGTAAGAGATTTAGGGGACATGATGGCTAAACAGTACAGGGTACCTTTCTAGGGTGATGAAAACATTATGGATTGATTGTGGTGATGGTTGCACAACTCTGGAGTTGTTTAAAGCCATTGAATTGTGCGCTTTCAATGGCTGAAATGTATCATATCTCAATGAAGCTGTTACTAAAGGAGGGGGAAGGTGAGAAGGGGTAGCATGGTCTGCTCCCCGCCCCCCCTCCCCCCCGTTTCCAGCTGGATTTTTGCTGAGGGGAGACATCTGTAGGCCTATCCCAGTGCACATATTAGAGCATTGTGAGGGAGTACTGGGGAATTTGGAGGCTTATGTGAACACAGAAACTGGTGCCTGCTTCTAGCCTGGAGATACAGAATGGGGTAGGACAAGGGGGATGCTGGAACAGTTGACCCTACAATGGCAGTGAAGAGGGCCAGCAGTGGCTATGCCTGGCCAGCACAGTTTGGCAAGGGAAGAGTGAGTATATTTTGACAGGTCAAGGTGACAATGAGGAAGAAGATATCTGGGCTTAAGCAACCATGCCAGCATCTGACTCAAGGAGGTGGCCCAGTAAACAAAGGGACTCTCAACAGAGAGATTTGGGGCATGCAAGCAAGTAGCTGAGGGAGAGGGAGGAAAAAAATGCTGAGCCATATCTTCTCTATCAGGAACCTATATAGTGGGAAGGCCCTCCAGCGTCCTCTAAGACAGCACTTCTCATCCTTTACCACACCCCCATGGATCACCTGGGAATGTTATTAAAATGCAGGTTCTGATTCAGTGAGTCTACATTTCTGCCTTCTGCTGGTATGTGGACCAACTTTGAGAGGCAAAGCTCCAAATCACTAGTTCTCAAACTCTTTGGTCTCCGGATTGTTCTGTACTCTCAAAGATTATTGAGATCTCAAATAGCTTTTGTATATGTGAGTTACAGCTATTGATATTTACTGTGTTCAAAATTACAATAAGAATTTTTATATTTATTGATTCATTAATAAAGCCCATTATATATTAGCATAAATAACTATACTTTCAAAATAAATATATGTAGTGAGTGACATTATTTTACATTTCTGCAAAAACTGACTTAACAGAAGACAACTGATGTATTCAATTTGTTGCAGTAGATTGGTTTTGTTGAAGAACATAAAGAATATCTGGATAAGGACACATATGTAACACCTTAATCAACAAAGAAATTAAAAAAAAAAAAGAATATCTGGCCCTGACCAGTTTGGCTCAGTGGATAGAGCGTCAGCCTATGGTTTGATTCTGTTCAAAAGCATGTACCTTGGTTGTAGGCACATCCCCAGTAGAAGGTGTGCAGCAGGCAGCTGATCTATGTTTCTCTCTCATTGATGTTTCTAACTTTATCCCTTTCCCTTTCTCTCTGTAATAAATCAATAAAATATATTTTTTAAAAGAATATGTGGCCTCATGCAGATAATAGTTGGAAAAATGAGGAATATTTTAATGACCTTTTTAGGTAATTATACTTTTCTTTGATACTATTCTAAAACTCCATGAGATAGTTTCTTAAAGGTTACTAGTTACAACATGAAATCTGAAACAATAACAGTGAACTTTTCATACTCTGTTAAACTAAAATTCATTGGTCTATTTTGTACTTTGAATGGATCTTTTACTCATACATGATTTTATAAAATTGTGCATCGATAATTTGGAAATGATTGTTCACTGCAAATGCTCTAAATGTTGACACATTACATTATACAACTTCAAAAAATCACATTTGTTAATACCACCACTGATTTTTACCACTCAGCTCACAAGAAAAGTTTATAAACACTGGGAAGCTTTCACGTGCTCAATGGTGGATACAAGTTTTCAAATATTTAATTTTTGCTTGAAAGCTCAAATTTTATCATTTGATAACAATTGCTGTCCATTGTTTTCCTTGAAGTGGGAGGCTTACTTCTGTAATTTGCAAGAAAAAGGCTGCCAGTACCTAAGTCTAGTAACCAGTTTGTAAGGAACTCTTTCAAATGAAAATGATGTCCCATGAAAATAAGTGGTAGTTCATCTTGCAACTCTAGAGTATTCAGCAGAAGTGCTTTAAGCATACTTCCCACTTATCACAGAATATTAATAAGACATGTACTCATAGGTCAAGACTTAATACAATTAGTCATTTTTACTGCTTTATTTACAACGTTCTTAATTAAAAATGGGTTTTCTTCTGTTTTGATTTGTCTTGTTACCAAAAGTGACAGCAATGATGAATACCATAACTATTAGTACAGTTTGGGGGCACTGCTTTGATTTTGCTAAGGTGCAGACAGTTTTATCCACCATTGATTTGCACTGTCATTGAAAATACCAATGCAGTGAAAAAGACAAATAATATCTCAGTATGAACATGAAAAGTTTTGATCTTGCATACCAAAGAAAGGGTCTCTGAGAACCAATGCCATAAGGAACTCACCATGTGCCTCATGAGAAAGTCAGCATTTGAAAGGCTGCTATTCCAGGGTGCAGAGCCTTGGCAGAGCACACCAAAGAAACCACAACAACCAAGAGAGAGCAACAATAGGTGCCCAGTCAGTAAAAAGGGACTTATCCCTTTTCCCCTTATCACCTCCCTCTAGCCAACATGCTTGGAGAACTAGGCCCTGGGACAGGGGAGGATATATGCTAGAGCTAAATCAGGCCACTCCAACACAGCTCACCCTTAGGCTTGGGCAAAGAGAAGAAATGAGGTTGAGATTGAAAATTTAAGTTGGGCCGAAACCAGTTTGGCTCAGTGGATAGAGCATCAGCCTATCGACTGAAAGGTCCCGGGTTCGATTCTGGTCAAGGGCATGTACCTTGGTTGCGGGTACATCCCCAGTGGAGGGTGTGCAAGAGGCAGCTGATCAATGATTCTCTCTCATCGATGTTTCTAACTCTCTATCCCTCTCTCTTTCTCTCTGTAAAAAATCAATAATATATATATATATATATATATATATATATATATATATATATATATATATTAAAGAAAATTTAAGCTGGATTGGACTTCTAAAAATCAAAAGTGACCAGAAAGTTTATAGAATCTGCCCAAGCTATTATTAAGAAAACTGGAAGGGCAATAAGACAGAGCACAGTTGGAAGCAGAGATTAGAGCTAAATAATACACTTTTATGTTTCTATCCCCACTGAGTTGAAACTCCTCATTAAACAGTTATGTCTAGTCCGCCTTCCATTTATAATGCATACATATTTGTGCTAATTGAAAAACTCCCTATGGTAATAGGCCATATTCCACTTTTTCCTTGTCAATATTGTATCATTCGTCGATTCAGCCAAGTTTGATTGAATGCCTACTGTGCCAGGCACTGTTCAAAGGCTTAGAAAAAATGCTTGGGAAACACCAATGAAAAAAAGAAGATGGATATTGTTGGTGGCGATTACATTTGTAATCGTTACTTTTTAAGGCTGGGATCTTGGAGCAACATATTAATAATAGGGTTTGGGACAGAGTGGGTAAATATGCTGAGTGGTCCATAAGACTGGTCCCAAGGAACATGGCCAGAAATCTATATCACAGTGTTCCAGGGGCTGTAGAGGTGGCTCCAACAATCAAGGTTATCTGATATGTAGTGGGCAGAAGCCCAATAGCAGAAGGCTCTGGGAAAAATTAATAAGAGTGGCATCATCTCAATTTCAGTGGCACCTATTGTAGAAGGACAACTGAAGTCCAACGAAGTCCAACTCCTTCAAAGAAGAGGGCCTAGTGATGAGTTGGAAGGGATAGAGTCTGAGTCAGATGAGCTGGGGTTCACTTGGGAACTTTTGCAGTACTAACAAAAACTAACTCACAACCCTGGCTGGAGTGGGTCCGTTGTTTGGATGTTGTTCATGCACCAAAAGGTTGCCAGTTCGATTCCTGGCCAAGACCCATGCTCAGGTTGTGGGCTCAATCTTTGGCAAGGAGCGTACAGATAAACCTTCCCTCTCCTTTTCTCTCTCACTCCCCAAGCAATAGTCATAAGTTTTGAGGGAAATACAAACACCCTAGAAAATGGTAGACAATAAAAAAAAGAATGCTAATAACCTTATGTTTAATTACCATAAAAGTCTCCAAGCAGAGCTTCTCAAAATGTTGTATGTTATGCCAGGTGCATTGAATCATTCTAGGGTACTTGTTAAAAAATGCAGATTACTGGGCTCAAGTCCAAACCAACTGTTCTAGTTTTAGTTCCCCTAGAAGCAGACCCAGAGACAAGGATTCAATTGCAGGAAGTTGATTTGGTTGGTGGTCCCAAACACTCTAGTAGGGGAGAGTGGGGTGGTGAGACAGGGAAGGAAAGGCAGCCAATAAAAGATGCACCCTTACACCAGTTACCATTGTGGGCAACTGGAGCTTAGTCCCACCAGGGAAATTTGGAAATAATATAGTACATGCATCTCAGAATGATGCTACTGAAGAGGAGAGGGAATTGAGGTCTGTGAACACCAACTCCCCTCAGTCATTAATTGATGCTGCACTTGTGTGGGATTCATTCCCTGACACTTCCAGCCTATGAAATCATAGCCCCTGGCAAAAAGGAGGAAGTGGTAGGAGTTGGGGGTTTGGTTTGGATATACCAAAATGATGAGAATTGGAGAAATATGGGCAGGGACTCACCATTATCTGCTATACCAACTACATTAACATGCCTGTGTGTGCAGCTGTAATCTGCATTTGGAGCAAGCTCCTCGCATTACAGTTGAAGAACATAGAGTATGAAGAAAATGTCGTACAAGTGGGATTCACCTTCTAACTTCCAAATGGTTTCTATGAATAAGAAGACATTTCTATCCCACCATCCCTTCCCCACTCCCCCCAAATTCCAGTTTTGGTAAGCCCTCCTTTTCTTATGATGAAATCATAAAACTTAAATCTGCCACTCGCCATTATAATAACTGGGCTGAATTTCCATTTTGTACCAGGAGAGCTATTTTAGACAAACCCTGTGAACTTAAATAGGGAAAGTGATTCATTGGCATGGAAGGTCTGTTTCATGTGGATGTCAGGATAGAGAAATCAGATGGTGCTAAATGTTCTCTTGGGTCAATACTTGATGACTTCATAGCTTTCACTAGCATCTTAATGGTTCAACATTTAACATGCAAGCCCAGGAACTTTTTGCCAGCTCTTTGTGAAGCGGGAGGCAGAGGGAGATGCTATTGAAAGGTTTTTTTCAGAAGGTTAGTTAATGCACTAGGGCATGGATTTCATTACATGGTCACATAACACTGAGTGGCAGAATATATAGCGGGCAATCTAAAAATAATTACTGCTCAGATGTCGGTTAAACAAGGGTTGGCCATGAGCCGGACTTTGGAAATATGAAGCCGGCGGCTGAGAAAGCAGGTTCTTGGGATCCCAAGCTTTGATAGGGCTGCAGATTGCGAAGAAATAAAGTCAAATACCTGCTACTGGAGTTCTTGCTCACTTTGCCTTTTCTTCATAATCAAAAGTTACCCCATGTCCATTGGAGTTGCAAAGTGCAAATAGAAGGATATCAGTCTTAGTTGCTACAGTCAGGAGCCTTCTCATGTATATAGATATCAATGTATCATTAATGTTCATCTTTGGTGGATGCCATGCTCTTTCTACAATACTGCCCTGCCTAGGAAAGTATAGGAATTGAACAGAGACCAAGGTGGGGGGGGGTGGGAAGAGAAATTAGCACAGGATATGGAGCTGAAGGTTCTCCTAAGAGAATCAGTAAGAAATGCTTGGGAAGGGCAGGGAAGTGAATACATGTAACTGAGGCAGGCATCCTGAGCTCCCACCCTTTGCCAAAGCACTCACCACACTGTCTCATCTTTGTCTCTTTTCTTACCTATTTCTTCTCCTTTCTGTCCCCATTGAGAGTTCCGTGAAGGCAGGGATAAGTTCTGCTCATTCTTGAATTCTCTCTGCCTAATATACAGGAAGCTCACACTGCATCTTGGTGAAGTATATAAATGAATAAAAAATGTTTTTTTAAAAAAAAAAACTTGTCATGCCAGAAAGTAAGGAAGTGCCAAAGGGAAGGAAGGAAGAAAGGAAGGAAGGAAGGAAGAAAGGAAGGAAAAATAAGAGCCAACTGAAAGAATTTCCAATGGACAAAGCTGGAACAGTTTGAACAAAAAAATAATGTTGGATTATAACTCAAAGTATAAAATAAATATTCATGAGTCATAATAACATAAGTGATTGAATAAATTAATAAATGAGGATGAAGAAGCAGATCTTCCATGTAGAAGAACTTAGAATAGAATCTAAATTTTATAGAAACTCCACCCTAAAGAAAGTAGATCATAACTTACCCACTCCTTAACTACGGGCAGTGCAGAGTGACTTCCTTCCAAAGAGGACACTGTGGAAAGAGGGAAAAAGAAGAGTAACCTTGGCATAGAAAGACCTGACAAACTCTACTTTATCCTGATGACCAAAGGTAACATCAAAAGTCAGCAACCACATTGATAGTACACTCCCTTAATGTTATGTGATGAAAATGGCACCAAATCTCTGTGGTGTTCCTCCCCAAAACTCAGAACCCCAGTCTAATCATGATAAAACATCAGACGAACCCCAGTAGAGGGGCAACCCACAAAATACCTGACCAGTTCTCCTCAAATCTGTCAGGGTCATCAAAAGCAAGTAAAGTCTGAGAAATTGTCACATCCACGAGGAGCCTAAGGAGATGTGACAACTAAATGTCTTGTGATACCCTGATGTGACCCTGGAAAGAAGGACATCAGGGGAAAACTAAGGACATATGAATAAATAATTGGCTTTAGTTAATAATAATGTATCCGCTTTGGTTCATGAATTATAACAAATTTATCTTGCTAAGGTCATAAGTTAATAATAGGGGAAATGTGTGCAAGGCAGTGGGGGAGGGGAGCTTTATGAGAACTATCTGCGCTGTCTGAACACTTTTTGTATCAATACAAAACTTCTAAAAAATAAAATCTATTGTGCACCTGAAACCTATATCAGTGTCACTCCAACAGATTCAATAAAAGGAGAGAGAGAAAAAAAGAAGAGAAAGATAATAGGATTTAACTCTGTGCTATAGGCCATGGGCAGACCTGCTACAGAAAACCTGTAGTAACCAGAAATGGAAAACGCCTGGGGCTCACAGCACAGGCACAGATAAGAGGCAGTGCCCCTGTGATGCTCCAGCAAGAATTTCAGGGACTGAACCTTGACTTTGGGCCTGAATGAGGGGGCTTGCTGAGTGTACTAGTAAGACTACTGCTTTTTTTGGTTGTAAAAGTTGTTTCTAAATGCAGACATAGCTAGCTTTTAAAAGGCAATGGAAGTGCTGAAACTGGTTTGGCTCAGTGGATAGAGCGTCAGCCTGCAGACTGAAAGGTCCCAGGTTCGAGTCTGGTCAAGGGCATGTACCTTGGTTGTGGGCACATCCCCAGTAGGGGGGTGTGCAGGAGGCAGCTGATTGGTGTTTCTCTCTCATTGATGTTTCTAACTCTTTATCCCTCTACCTTCCTCTCTGTAAAAAATCAATAAAAATATAAAAATAAAAAAAAATAAATGGCAATGGGGCTCTAGCTGGTTTGGCTCAGTGGATAGAGCATTGTCCTAAGGACTGAAGGTTCCCAGGTTTGATTCGGTCAAGGGCACATGCCGGGTTGTGGGCTCAACCCCCAGTGGGGGCTGTGCAAGAGGCAGCCGATCAATGATTCTCTCTCATCATTGATGTTTCTCTCTCTCTCTCCCTCTCCCTTTCTCTCTGAAATCAATAAAAAAATATATTTTTAAAAGAAAATGTTATATAAAAGGCAGTGGGCCCACAATTCTGGGCTCCTCTGGACTAGGGGACATCTCACTGTTTCCAGGCTGCCAAGATCACTAAGAAAAGCAAGCGAAGTGAAGGGGCATTGCATCTATTATACATCCCTGTATTCTTATCTCCTAAATATCATTTGCATGCTTTGGGAGAAACGGAAGTAAAAGTAGCCTTGAACTCAAGTTGTGGATCTTGCTCTTTTTTGCCACCCATCCCAGAATCTGGCCATGTCTCTGTGATCATGGATTAGTTTGGACCTGGGGTTTCCTCACCCAGTGACCATGGCTGTCTTCTTCCATTTTGAATATCTGGCCTGCCCAGTGTACCACCATCTATTGAGGGCTTTCTAGGTGCAGACATACTTTGCGTGTCGTTGCATTAATGCTACTGTTTATGTAGTCAGGGTTATCTTTGCCCACCTGGAGGCTAGAATTTGATGTTCTAGGAGTTAAGGACAGAGTTCATCTTTACACCTCTCCATTGGGTGGACAACAGGGTAGACAAGTAGTGATCACGAGAAACCCGAAGCCCCTGCTGTCCTCACAAAATTCCCAATCTAGCCCTAACTGGTTTGGCTCAATGGATAGAACATTGGCCTGTGGACTCAAGGGTCCCAGGTTCGATTCTGGTCAAGGGCATGTACCTTGGTTGTGGGCACATCCCCAATATGGGGTGTGCAGGGGGCAGCTGATCGATGATTCTCTCTCATCAATGTTTCTAACTATCCCTCTCCCTTCTTCTCTTTAAAAAAAAAAAATAATATATATATAGATTTTAATTTTTCCAATCTCTAGTTCTACTTCATTCTGCCCCACAACCCTAGGTAATTCCCAAATCAGTAAGATAGCCTCATGCAGTGATTAGCCTAACTATGGCCAAGAGTCAGACACTTCTTAAAACAGTTCAGTGTTGATGCTGACAGACACGCTCCACAGTGGGAACAGCACAGAAAACGCTGACGAATTGGTCATATCTCTTTGTTCCATTTGTTTTGATAGCAACTAACATTTCTGTCACAGGTTGCAGTGTTCAGACAAACCTGACCTCCCTTGCTTTTCAAGAAAATTGTCTGAGATAACCAGAAGTGCTGTTACTGTTTCCATCTTACTGAGAGGACATCTAGTCTCAGAGATACTAAGCAAGGACGTCTAGGCTCAGAGATATCAAGCAACTTGTAACAAATTGATGTGGTGAGAAAGGCAGTAAGGGTGCAGGGAACCTAGCAAATGGCTGCTCCCGGCACTAGGATGCCCTTCCTGATCCCCTTATAAGTTCTATCTATTGGATTTTTTTAAAACTCAAACTCTCAAAAGTCTACAAATTTGGGTTGTTGTTAAACATGAGACATTCAGAATTACTTGCACACTATCATATAGCTAAGAAGATCTCAGTAAATAAGAGTAAAGACCTAATAAGACAACAAAACTCCTGTTATTCACTGTCACAGTACATTCCTGAAGTGATACTCTCCCTGAGTGGCATCCTTCACACCTATAGCCATCTGATCTGTCTCCAACCCAGACTTCTCCTGAGCTCTAGATTCGTTTCTATAGCTGCTTGCTGGAAATGTCCACTTGGGTGCCCAGTAGACACCTCCAGGCCAACATATCCTAAGGTGAACTCAGTGTACATCACCCAACCGGCTTCTCAATATTTCCTCCCATTCAGGGGACTTGTGAATGCATTTAATAGCATGACAGTCCAGTCCACTGCACAAATGAGAAACGTCAGAGTGTTGTGACAGTCCTCCCCTTTCTCACCCTCACATGGCAAGTTTTCCCAATTATTTCTCCTAAATATGTCTCCAACCACTCTTTATCTCCTTATGTCTCTTAACCCTTTATGTTCTGCAATAGATTCCCCCATGATCTCCTCGCCTTAAGTCTCACCCTACCCCCTTAAACTCCTATCTGTCTGGCCAAGAAGCACCCCAAGATCTGGCCCTGCCTAGCTACCTACCATTTCAGCCTCATTACCCTCACTTTACCTCAAACAAATGTGTTTCAGCAAACTCGTGGTACATCCAGTCCACAAACAGGAATGCACCTTCTGCCTAGAATGCCTTGTCCCCACATTCAAGACTTAGTTCAACAACCATTGTCACTTCCTCTATGAAACATTCCACTCCCCAGTGAAAGTTGCTTACTGTCTCCTTTGTAACACTGTTGTAAACTTGAACTTGTTAATACTGTGGTCCTTCTCACAATTCTTTGCTTACATGCCTTCCCTCTACCACTTCTACCACCATGTTGGGAGAACAAAAACAAGGCCCTACTCATCCGTGCCCAGTGCCCAACACATACTGGACACTCCATAGATGTGCATTGAATGTATGATGAAATTCATGATCATGAATTTTAGAATCACTGAAGGAAACTTAGAGGGAATCTAGTCTATTCTAAACACTCATTTTACAGATAATATTATCAAGGCTCAGAAAGCATGTGACTTGCTGAGCTACATAACTACTTGGCAGCAGTGGTAATAAATAAAGTAAAATCTCTCCTCTCTTTCTATAATTCCTCAGTCTCTCAGACTCAAAGTAGAAAGGACACTGTGCCTGTCAGTATCTTTGTTTCCTTTCATAGGTAGTGGAAATTACTAATGCCTTCCTTCTCTATAGCACAGAAATTTTATTTAACTGTGGTTGAATGCTATCTCTAAAAATGCTTTGACTTCACAGAAGAAATACACCACAGCCAAGACTCAGCAGCCCACCACTTTGATTTCAACTTCTCAGTTTACTCTCACTTCCTCTATTGACTTTTCCTCCCATGCAGCCTGCAGGCCAGCAGAGGCTGGAGGAGAAAGAAATTTGCAATTTCCTTTTCCACTCCAACTCCACTTAAATGAGGAGAAAGATGTTGTAAATAAAGTAAGACAAATAGTCCTATGAGCAACGTTAATAATATTGCCATTGGGTCCTAGCTGGTTTGGCTCAGTGGATAGAGCGTTGGCCTATGGACCAAAGGGTCCCTAGTTTGATCCCTGGTTGGATTCCTGGTTCGATTCTGGCCAAGAGAACATGCTGGGGTTGCAGGCCCGATCCCCCAAAGGGGGTGTGCAGGAGGCAGCTAAATAATAATTCTCTCTCATCATTGATGTTTCCAACTCTCCATCTCCCTTCCTCTCTAAAATCAATAAAAATATATTTTTTAAAAATAATATTGCCATTGGTCAGAAATTTAGAATGAGAATAAAAGGGCTTCAAATCAGAAGTCTTGTACTGGGAATGCTTATGACACTACTCAGACACTCAACATCCATCCATATGTCTGTATATAAAATACCTAGGAGATATACTTTTTAAATCTTTATTGTTTAAAGTATTACATAGATCCTCCTTTCTGCCCCCCTGCCTTCCATTAACCTCTTCCAGCCTACTCCCATCCTCCCCTACCCCCCAGGCTCTCACCTCCCCATTGTCTGTGTCCACGACACAGTTCATTGGTTGATCTCTTCTCATGCACCCTCCCCTGCCTTTCCCCTGAAGTTCAGCAACTTGTTTATGCTTCTCTACCTAGGAGATATTTTTGCAACTTTGACATTCTTTTAAAAGGGGGAAGAAAGTTAATTTGAAAAATAGTATCATAGAAGACAAAGAACGACTGTGGAAGTGTTCCATATTAAAAGAGACTAAAGAGATATAACAATGAAGTGCAATGTCTGACCCTGTACTGGATTCTGTACTGGAGGGGGGAAATGCCATAAAGAGCATTATTGAATCAACTGAAAAAATTAGAATGAGAAAAAAATATTGATACAAATGTGTTGTATCAGTACGAAATTGACATTATATTGTGATTAGGTAAGAGATTATTTCTTTTCTTTAGGAAATACACACTAAAGTATTAAAAAGTAAAGGCTCAAGATGTAAGTTACTCTCAAATGCTTCAGAAAAACTGTGTGCATGTGTAGAAAGGATAATATAGATAGATACATAGGTAGGTAGATAATGGATGATAAAGAGCTAGATATGGAAATATAAAAGAAATGGGGTAAAATGTTTATAGTAAGTGAATCTCAATAAATCATTTACAGATGTTGTTTATAGTATTTTTATTTCTGCAACTTTTTCGTAAGTTTGAAATAATTTCCAAATAATAGTTATTTTAAATCATGTGAATAAGACTTTGCATATTTAAGTTCCATTTGTGATATCCCTAGCTACCTACCTATCTATCATCTATCTATTTTCAGTAACCATGCCCCTGACAGTATGTGAAAAGCAAATTAAAACTAGGAATAGGCATTATATTTTTCTTTAAATAGTTCATTTCTAGTTCAGAACGGAGAAGCCTAAACAATGAGAAGATGGAAATAATAACAAGCAGCAAGTGCTGGAGGCCAAAGGAGTAGCAGCAACAAAAGGAAAGGCAAACTGGGATTCCAGTTTTAGAGAGGAGACAGAATTTGAGTCAGGTCTCTGAGTGGGGGCCACTTCTGGAAAGGAAAACAAGAGAGGAAATGATACCCTAAGTGGAGGGTACAGGAGAGCCAAGGAGCAGAAGTGGGGAAATACACCCTATCATGGGTAGTATGATTTGAAAAGTTTCATGGGAGTGGGAGTGGCAAAGATCAGTAGGCTGGGGCTAACTGAGGATACCTGAAAATGCCAGATTAAGGAGTTTGGGCTTTATTCTAGAAGTCAGCAACCCTTTAGAAGTGGCTAACCTCTCTTCTGGACAATGCAGATAAAGCTGGGAGTGGGCGATGCCAACAATTACACAAAGATACCAAGAAGGTCTCCCTCATAGATCCCACCAATCAGAAATCTATTTGAAAACATAACTAATTTTGGGGAGCTAATTTGGTACTTATTGTTCACAATTGAGTGCACTTTAATCAAATAATTATATCTCTTGCCTTTAACACATGGCCATTTTGAGCTATGTTGTTAGCCACACTGAGGGAATGGAAATTTTTTAAGGAGGGTGGAGAGCAGTAATTTTGGAGATGTGAATGAGGGGAGACTGAGATGGCAGGTATATTAGTCAGAACAATTAATGCTTGCTGCTATAACAAAAATATCAGTGATTTAACATAGTAAAGTTCTATTTCTCATTCATATATTCAATCATGTTGAAGACATGAATGGTATAAATAGAATAGCTCTCCTTAATAGGTCCCCCCTAATTGGTGACTCAGGAATCCAGGCACCTCTATCTTGTGATGCTGCCATCTTAAACACATGGCCTCTGAAGTCACTATGGAAAGGAAAGATCAAAAGGATGATCACATCAGGAGTTTTGTGGCCAGATCTGGAGGTAATGTAGTAACTTCTGCCCATGGCTCAGAGCCTAATCACATGGGCCCAACCAGACTGTAAGAGCCACTGGAATATGTATTTGTTCCGTGTGCCCAGGAAGAGGAAATGAGATTGTAAGTTTTGGGTTTCCCTAAGAGCCAACTCTGAGACAAGGATATGAGACAAAGATAATAGTGTAGGTGAGAGGTGATCTCAGAACACCTAGGGAAAAGAGTAGGGAAGTGAGACAGAAAGAAGGAAGTCAATACAGAGTATATTAATGAGCATACTCTGGTACCTCAGGCTCAATCCAGCTGGGACCACTGGGAAACTATAAAACAAGCCCAGAGTATTCCATGTGAGAGATAAGAAAGCTGAGATAACCACCAACTTCCATCCTTTCTTGGTTGAGAGTGCTCTCTGGGAAGTTAATCTCTGGCATTTCTGACAAGCAGACAAACATGCTCCAGTAGCCAGAGAAAATCCTCAGGCAAAGAGTCCATGTGCTTGTGGATGAGCAGTGTGTACTAAGCAATGAGTGCTAAATGCATTTGAAAGGGATATCAAGAGCGTCTGCTACAGTGAGTACCCATCTGTAGCTTCTAGGCTCTCTGTGCTCCACACTTAACCCTGATCAAAACACTTCTGGGAGGTCCAAGGACGGCCTTTGGCCGTGGCTGTGGAGTGAGTCCTAGAAATTCATTTTCCACAAGCTCCTCCCCTGGGTCAAGGCAGACCATTTGGAAATACCTCTCATTCTCTACTCAAACTTCCTTCATCTCACTTCTCTTGCAACCTTCTAAGGAAACCACTCTCCAAAAGATCACCACTGGCCTCCCACTTCAAATCTCTTTTTCTTTTCAAGTCCTCTAAGTAGATTTATTGATAATGGCTTCCTGAAGGCATGTTTTGAGAAGGAGTCTATAGCTATATGTTCAATTAGCTATGTCTGCCATGTGTGTTGGCATGGAGAATGACGGCCTGAGTTTGGACATTAGTCAGCTCTGCTGTAGATCTGTTCCACATGTCCAGCTTATATGATCTTGGATAATCTCATCTATACCCAAGGCGTTAACTATCATTTCTCTATAGAGGCCACCTAAATATATATTTCTATTCATGACCTTCCTAAGAATTTCAAAACCCATATTTTCAACTCTTTGTAGGATATATTAACCTTGATATTTTTTATTACAATCTCATCAGCATTCCCCATGTCATATGATGGCCTCACCATCTTTCAAGACACCTTGGCTTAGAATCTCGGCAGCATCTTCATTTCCTTCATCTTTCCTCACCACCTTTCCCTATAATTTACCATTCTGTGCAACACATTGTATTGGAATTAGCTGTTTTACCTTCTGTCTGCCCCCAAAACACTGTGGATTCAGTGAACAAAATAACCAGATCTAACTCATCTTGCACCTTCAGCTTTCAGAGCTGTTTGTGGTAAAAATTACACACTAAGTGTCTGAGAGTTTACTATGATTTACATATATAAACAATGCGTGTAGTTTGTATGTATAAATTGAATGTATAAATTACATATACATACATATGTTTGTTTTCTTCCTTCTCTTTAACACTCCACACTTCCCACCCCACATCTCCAATTAATCGCCATGCTCTGTCCATACAGTTGTTCCATAAAGACATCTACCTATGCCAGCTCCATTTTTATCCTCGTTATTTGCTACAGGTTGAGTGCCCTGGAAAACAGACTTAGAGGTAAATATATGGGTCCAGGAAGTTTATTAGGAACAACATCTGTGGAGCAGGAAGGGCAGCAGTGTTGGACAGAGGGAGGAGCTGGGCTACAATACAGTCACAAGAAAATCCTCAGCTTTTAGGGAGCTCTAGAGCTGGGATGGCCATTCAGATAGTCTCCAAATCGGGGAAGGTGGGGCCTTTATAAACCACCCCCCCACCAATGACCAAGTATTGGGTGCAGTGGAAAGTATGCTTTGGGGCTAGCTAGCAAACTCTCTTCAAGTAAGGGCAAGGCCCAAAAGGAGACTCAGATAGATCCATCAGCCGCAAGCATTTCCTGCAACTGGGCTGATGAATACCTCAGTTCTGAAATGGGGATCTTGGAAGCATACCACAGCATCCGCTAGACTGCTGGCATCCTAGATGATACTCCCAGGACTTCTTGTTTCCCCTACTGCAGGCATTGCTAAATAGTCTCACTGCCCCCAACCTCTTTTTTCCAATACACCACCCAGACTAATTTTTCACAAACAAATATGTTCAAGATTTAACAACTTATTTCACAGCATGTACAAATCCATTTGGAGATGGGAGGAGGAATAATAGATATAGATGACATACATATAGATATAGATATAGATGATATAGATATAGATATAGATATAGATATAGATATAGATATAGATATAGATATAGATATAGATATAGATATAGATATAGATATAGATATAGATATAGATATAGATATAGATATAGATATAGATAGACTGAGTGGGCAGATTATTATGACTTCATTTTTTAAATATATTTTATTGATTTTTTACAGAGAGGAGAAGAGAGGGATAGAGAGCTAGAAACGTCGATGAGAGAGAAACATCGGCCAGCTGCCTCCTGCACACCCCCCCACCGGGGATGTGCCCGCAACCAATGTACATGCCCTTGACCGGAATCGAACCTGGGACCCTTCAGTCCGCAGACCGATGCTCTACCACTGAGCCAAACCGGCTTCGGCTATTATGACTTCTGAAAGTATGTACACTGAGTGGCCAGATTATTATTCGTTCAGAGATCTTAATAATCTGGCCACTCAGTGTATATCATATCTATAGGTAGAGATAGAGATAGAGATAGTGATAGAGATAGAGATAGAGATAGAGATAGAGATAGAGATAGAGATAGAGATAGAGACAGAGATAGAATATATATATATATATTAGAGGCCTGGTGCATAAATTCATGCATGGGTGGGGTCCAGCCAGCCTGGCCAGGGGGAGGGGACATGGGCTGTTGGACGGCCTGCCTGCTGGTTGAACTCCTGGTCGAGGGGACAATTTGCATATTAACCTTTTATTATATAGGATATACACTTAGTGGCCAGATTATTATGCATTCAGATATCATAATAATCTGGCCACTCAGTGTATATTTTCACATATATGCATAGAAAAGTATCTCTGGGAGAATCTATAGAGACAAAAAGTAGATTAGTAGTAGTCAGAGATTGGCAGGTAACTGCTAATGGATATGGGGGTTTATTTTTGAGGTAATGAAAATGTTCTGGAATTGGACAGTGGTGATGGTTGCAAAACCTTGTGAATATACTAAAACTCAATTAATTGTATGCTTTAAAATGGCGAGTTTCATGGTATGAGAATTATATTGATTTTTTAAATATCTTAGAGTTGACATATGAAAGTGATAGCAGTGATTATATCGGGTTTCTGTTCTTTGTGTTAAATTTGCTTTTTTATTTTTCTGTAAGTGAACACATTTTTTAATATTAATTTAAGAAAGATAACAATTCTACCTTCAAAATGACTCTTCTGCTTTACCACCTTTGAAACTTCATCCCTACAGGTAAAATAAAGGCCAAACTCCTTGAAAAATAGCCCAGGCCCTCTATGAGCAGGTCCCAGCTGCTTTGACAGATTCTATTTGTCACCCTCCCCCCATGACTGTCCACCCCTTATTTCAGGCACTTCAGGTTTCTCCATTTCATGAATGTGCCCTGGACTTTCTGCCTCAGAGGCCTTGTTCCCGACCACTCACACACATGCCCTTCTTTATCTCCTCTCCCACCCAGCCCTACCTGCAGAAATTTTTCCAGGGCCAGATCAAATATCACTTTCTCAAAGCTGTAATTAAAACATCTCTCGCTAGCTCTGCTAACACTTTGTTTGGAATTTGTTTTTATAGCATTTATTACATGCTGCCATTTTATATAATCAGTTCTGTGTTTCTCATTAGGAAAGTTCACCTTTGATTCCTCTACTGTTTACAACACATGGAATAGTCAGTAAAACTTGATCTTTGAATTTAAAATATTTTAAATGAAAATTTACATTTACTCACTTGCTCAGTATGGGTTGATATCAGATAGCATGATACGGCCAACATTTTTAAAAAATATTTTTATTGATTTCAGGGAGAAAGGGAGAGGGAGAGATAGAAACATCAATGATGAGAGAGAATCATTGATTGAGTGCCTCGTGCATACCACACACTGGGGATCAAGCCCGCATATGTCCTGACCTCCTGGTTCATAGGTTAAGGATCTACCATTGAGCCATGCCAGCCAGCCAATACCTCCACCTTTGTTCTATCTGCAGATTACTGTGGCTATTCCGGGTCTTTCGTGATTTCATATAAATGTTTGGACTATTTGTTCTAGTTTTGTGAGATATGCCATTGGCATTTTGATAGGAATTGCATTGAATCTGTAGATTGCTTTGGGTAGTATGGACATTTTAATGGTGTTAATTTTTCCTATCCATGAACACGGCATATGCTTCCACTTATTTGTATCTTCTTTAATAACTTCCTTTGGTGTCTTATAATTTTATGAGTATAGGTCTTTTACCTCCTTGGTTAAATTTATTTCTAGGTATTTTATTTTTTTAATCAATTGTAAATAGGATTGTTTTCTTAGTTTCCCTTTCTGATAGTTCATTATCTGTGTATAAAAATGCAGCAGGTTGAGTGTATTTTCCCCTCCCTTTTCAGCTCAAAGTTTATGTCATAAAACATCCAACTAAATAGAGGCAGCAGTGCTTTTTTGGTTTGAATTATTAGATATTGCTTCAGGTTCCCTTTCCTGTATATATAGACATCAAAGAAAGAATTATGGAGCGTGTGATTTCAGTCATAAATATCCCAACAGACTCTCAAAACAGGATTGTCAGTAACCAACTGAAAATTGATCTTGGACAGAAATTAGATGAAATCACCCACAATCTTAGGGTTTATTTATTTTATTTTGTATTAGAGAGAGAAGGATGCTCTTTCTACATCTGAAGTCTTTCCTGAAAGAGTGGCAATGCAAGAGATGTGTAAATTGTGAGTCATTAATGAAAAGGAACAGAGGAGCTGCCACTATTACCACGGTTGCCATGGCCATATCATATTAAATCAGGATAGAGGAGGTTACTGCATCAGCTTTTCAAACAGGGTGTCTCCTCATGAGACATCTCTGCCAGTGACATCAGCAGGAGCACCAAGTACAGAGTGTCCACTGGAGAGAACGTACAAAATATTCAAGATGATGATGGTTCTGTAAATCAAATAGCTCTGCTGTGCCCCACTCAATGCTATTTCTGTCCTGGGTGAAATGTGTGTGTTCTGAATTTGATTACTATCCTTCACGTCATTCACTCACACTGCAGTGTATGGATTCAGTGAGGAATTCCAATTAGGACCTGAAAATCCACTGCAGTGCTATTGAAGCATAATGCTTTCAAACAGATACAAAGCTATGGAGAGGAAGTGGGATGTGACAGCAACTCATTCCTAATTTTCTGTTTAGGGCGAAGGCACCGCGCAAAATGGTGATTCGGAAGCCAGGTTTCTGAGACAGTTCCAGATTGGAGTTCAGGCTCTGCCATTGCTCACTACAGGACTTCAGGTAAGTCTCTTATCCTCTTTAAGATTCGGTTTCTTTACCTGCAAAATGGGACTACTGTTGAAACACCCTCAAAGGTTTAACAGAGGGCGGGAGGCAATTCCTTTGTAAAACACTTTGCAAGATGCCTGGCGCAAAGTAAGTGCTCAATAAATGTGAGCTGTATACATTTTTAAACCTGAGGGGACTTAGGAAGTCATCCAATCCAAGCTCCTCATTCAGAAAATGAAAACTAGAGCCACAGAGTAGCTGTCACAGCTAGTGAGATATTCAGGGCTGATTGCTGTGCCTTTACAATATCCTCCTCTAACTTACCCTCTTCCATAAAGTGGAGCTTCCGTAAATAGTTGGGCGGGGGGGGGGGAGGGGGGAGGCAGGCTCTGGATAGCCACATCTCAGGCACAGGAAACTCTGAATGGTATGGGATTTTCTAATGTGGCACTCACTGCCTGCTCACTTAAATCTGCTGCAAGTGTCTCTGGGAAATAAAATATTGGCAGGTTCGTCCAACAGCTGCTCAGGCTAGAGACCACAGGCTTATTTTGGTCCATTTATGTTAACTCATCTGTCTTAAGCTCTTTGTTAGTGACTCACCACATACTGCTACCAAAAATATACACCAAAATCCAAGAATCATTCACATGAAGGGCAAACCTCTTCCTTAAAATACCACATTTCTGCCGTCTTGTTTTTATGAAGTTTTTGCTTCCTCCTACCTCCACATCACATTTTCTCCTCTCCTCCCTTCCTTCTTTATCTCTGATGGCCTGCAGTGGCATGGAAGCCTCATGGGGAGGCCAAGAGATTTCTAAAATGAACATCAGAAGACCTGGTTCTGGTAATTCTTTAGTTCTAAGAACCTAGCAAGTCACAACTGGTATGTGACTCAGTTTCCTTATCTGTGATATGGGAAGGTGGTATTGGCCCTATAGTTCTCATCAGCTCGAGTGTTAAGAACTTCCTCATTACTTTCTTTTTTTCAAGGATGCCATGCTTTGAAGGATTTTCATCTGCCATGTAAACTGCCTTTTAAAATAAAATAAATATTTCTATTAACTGTAGGTATGATCAACCTAATTAATATTAATATTAATAAACAACAATAAATAGAAAATTACAAATATTTTAAGGATCAAGTTGACTTACTTACTAAGATGTTGCTGTTCTAATTTGACCCCTTCCACCTCTCTTTTGTTTTTTTCTTCTCTTCCTCTTCTCCTGCTGGTCCTTGACCCTCACTAATTCCAGCTTCTTGTTTGGGTGAATTTTCTACTGTAAGTTTTGCAAACTCATTTGGAAAATTCTTCTCTAACCACTGTCTACATTTAGCAACATCAGGCATATATTCACAGTACTCTGTTGGTAATGAACACAGTAAAGGACCCGGAGTGGGTAATCTGCATCTAACTTGATATTGCTCCTGGAGTCTCCTTTGCAATCATGCCCCCCGGATTCAGAAATGTCAGCAGCCATCTCACAAACCCGGGCGGTCGTACTGCCGCCAACGCCTCCGCTCCCGCCACTACCGCCTTCTGAACCAACACATGTGACTCCTCTTCCCGGGCCAGGGCCACCCGAGAGCCAGTCTGCCCAGATGTTGCTGTTTTAAATATTTTGCCCAAGATTCTCACAGGAAAATATGCCATCTTTGTTAGACTTGGTGAAATATTAAAAATGGTTCATATACTATGTCATGTATCTAAGAATAGACAGACATAGGAAGGTACACACAAACTTCAAGATGATGCTAATTTCCAGGGAGGAGGAAGAGGAAAGAGATGGGAATAGAGTCTTCAAGTACATCTGTACTACTTCATTTATTAAGATCTTAAGCAAACACAGGGAATTGTTAATGTGTTAAATATGAGTGATAGAATAAAGGCTGTCTGTTATTAATATAATTCTTTATTTTATGTTTGAAACATTTCAAAATTAAATATGTTGAATTAAAAATAATATCATCAACTGAAACTCTTATGTATTACTGGTGGCAGTGTGAAATTATATAACCACCTTGAAATCTACACCTTCCATATAACCCAGCAATCTCCCTCCTAGGTATAGACCTAAGATAAATGAATACACATATTCACAAAAAGACATGTGCAAGAATGTTTATAAAAGCTTTATTCATAATAGCCAAAAATAGGAAGCAGCCCAATGCCTATCAAGAAGTAAACAGGTAAACAAATGGTGGTATAGGCATACAATGGAATACTTAACAATAAAAAGGAGATAATTACTTTTATCCCATTGTATGGATAAATCTCAAAAATCATACAGAGCAAAAGAAACCAGATAAAAAGAATACATACTATGGGGGGTAATAGGAGGATAAGGACACATATGTAATATTTTAATCAATAAAGAAATTTTTAAAAATATTACATACTGCATGCTTCTATTTACATGAAATAATAAATCAGGCAAAAATGAATCCATAGTGATAGAAATCAGAACAGTTATCTATCAGAAATTAAGTAGTTGCCTGTTGTGGGAGGAGATTGCCAGAAAAGAGATACAGAGAAAATTCTGGAATGAGTGTCATATTTGGAAGAAATACCTTCATTGGAGTAGTGACTACATGAGTGTTTGTACTTGCAACACCAAACTCTTAAAATTGTATATATAAGATCTGTGTATTTTTCTATACATACATTTTACCTAAAGTAAAAGAAAAATACCTGAAAACTTTAAACTCACATATTATCCTCATATAAACTCACATGGACTCCCAGGAGCTCTAGGGATTTGAGGGCAAGAATCAGCTCTGGATTAAGGATCTCTGCGTTCATTTTCCTCTATGCACAGTATAGGATTTTACTTTATTTATTGTTCTTCGCCTGTGTTACAAAAGAAGTCTCTCTTTGAGCATATCTTTCCAAGGCAATGTGTTGTAGTTAGAAAGAACACAGGCTTTAGAATTAGCTGGAGCCCTAGAATTGAGCCTCTGCTCTGAGGCTCACTAGCTATATGACTCTAGACAAGGCAGTGACCTCCCTGGGTAATTTTTTTTGTTTTTTACCTGTCTGCAGGAGAGTATGAAACCTACTTCCCAGGATTATTTGGAAGATTAAATTACATCACACGAGCAAAAGCATATTGCACATAACCAGGCTTGGCACAGATGCTCCATACATTCTGGTTTCCTTTTCTTCCTTCCTTTACTTTTTATACACCCTCCAGAGAACGGAAGTCTCATATCTACTTTATCATCACAGTTCAAATCCTGAGGATATAAGGAATATCCTTCTTGTCCCTTCTCAAGTGTGACAAGCAACTGTGTCACCCTTAGACCCTGGCTAACGGAGCCACGGTCTCAAGCCTCATGACTTCAGGGTTCCTGCTCAGTCCCTCCCTCAGCCACTCCCTTCCCTACAGGGCAGAATCAGTGAGGTCAAGGGGCTATGCCCATCAAGAGCCTATACCCCATCAAGACCACATCCTGGGAATCAGGACCCATGAATGTGCTGCCCAAATGGCCAATAGTGAATTCCAGGGCCAGCATGGGTCACTTCCCTGGTTCATTCATCTCTCTGAGAACAGACTCTGTCATGAGCGTGCACATCCCTGGTTGCAAGGAGCAATCAGAGGGCAGCTAATCGGGCTTGTGCAAGTTCCCTTGTGGTGATGGGAGAATCCTGGCATGGGAAGAGAACGGGGGTTTGACCTTTGCCTGAGATCAGAAGCCAGAAGCTTCTGTCTACCGCCAGGTTATGGTGCAGAACCCTGAGGAGTCCAAGAATTTTAAATCTGAATCTGACCTTCCAAGCCAACATTGAGGCATATTAGTCAAGTTTGGATGACAGGATATGTTTTATAACCTTTAACTTCTAGACATTAGAGCTCATGGACCTCCATTTGTTCTCTTGCCCTGGGCTTCACCAATGTTCGGGACAAGCCTGCCAAGCATATTCCTCTCTCTAGGCTTTCACACTTGCTTTTTTTAATGCCGAGGACATCCTTCCCCCAGATGTCTGCTTGGCTTCCTCCCTCATTTCCTTCATGTTCCCCCGCCCATCTCCCCTCTTCACTTCTCTAATCATCATGTTTAAAATAGCTCCTCAGCCCTCCTGCCTCTATGCCCTTGCTCTAATTTATTTTTATTACAATTTGATATTTTATTTGTTAAGGTTCTGACTCCTCCATTAGAGTATAAATTTCAAACCATCAAAATTGTTTCTGCCTTATTCCATACTGTATTCCTAAATGTAGTGCCAGGCACATAGGGAGGGCTTTGCAAGGTATTTGTCAAATTAATGCATAAATGAATTAATGACTGGATTTCAATTCCCATACCTTGTTCTCTGCTCTGGTTCAAATTATTTACATTAAGCCACGACCATACAAAAGAAAAAATTTTAATAGGCCAGCTCATTTGCATTTCAGATTTATTTCAGTTTTAATAAGCCATCTGAATACAACCTTCCAATCTTCCAATTTTCTTGCTCTATTTTTACCATTACGTCTGTTTTTACAAAGTCCTCTGGCCCCTTACCATCTTTTGCTTTGTCTTCATCTATCATCCTTCCCCTGTCTTCATCTCTTTTCCATTTTCTATCTAGAATTCATAACATTCATTTCAACCATTTATTTGCCAATAGCCTCAAGTTCCTTACCCTTTCCCCTGACCAAACCCTAACTCTGGAGAAATGAAGGAACTTTCCCATTTTCTACACGTTAGCTGAATCGAAGTATGATAAATTAACAGAGGTGGCAAAATGATCTAAAAATATAGTCATTTATTTCCTGGCCAAAACCCTTGCCTACCAGCTATTACACATTCTTTACATGGCTAAAATTAAATAAGCAAGTCTTCCATGGCATTTAATTAGCGATTTGGCAGAAAGCAAATGCTGCTCTACTTTCATTCGCAAATTTTAGTTTAGTTTAATTACATTCCGTACCCTTTTCCAACCCAAGATGGTTGGGTTCAAATCTCTGCCTAAGAAAATCTAAGGTAAATTTTACATCATTTCTGAAAAGCTTGAAACACACAATCAACACGTGTTCCCTCTTTTTTCCCCCCAGTTAGTGTGACATAACTTCCTTAGTACTATTTCGCAATCTCTTTGTAGAAATTCCAGATCTCTTTTCAAAAGAGAGTTAACAAAAAGAGCAGAATACAATATTGTATATCTACTGTGATTGCCACTATGTTTAAAGATATAAATGTGTATGGGCAAAGAATAGAAACGATACTAGTATCAGGAATTTTCTTTCTTTTCTCTGAACACTCGTAGATTTTATAAAATTGTTTTTACAGTCAAAAGTGAGGACTAGGTAGGGAAGAGGGAAAGAAAGACAATTTTACTGCAGAGAGAATATCATTGCAATATTCAAATTTATTTTGAGTTTCAAATCATCATTTGGTTCCATTAATACCTAGAAATGGCTATTTCTCTGACCTTTAAAAACTGTCCTAAGTAAATCAAAGCAGTCACAGCAGAACAATTATAACCCTCTGTTTTTAATGTCACATGCATCCTACTTATTACAAATGCCTTACCAGCCTTTTTTAATCCCAGAATTCAGAGAATTTGAGCTATTTTGCATGATCCCAGAGTCTGGATCAAGTTGCAAGAAAAAAAAATCAATATAAACCCTCAGGAAAAGACAACTATATTTTAAAGATTATAAATAATAAATGTATTGCTAAAATTACCTCATAATATATACATACTGTTTTTACAAGGACCAAAAACAAAAACAAAAAACAAACAAAAAAAACAGAAGCCCAGAGACTCTATTCTTACAGGGGGGAAAATGTCTCTAAAACTGGAGTAAATCTCTAAACTTAGAAAAATGAAGAAGGGCCCTACCATTCCCTTTAAGTCCTGGTTCACAAAAAAAAACACAACTTAGTGTTTCAGTAAACAAATGAGGTGAATAATCCATTTATGATAGGACTAATTCCATGCGGTTACTTTCTAATCAAGACAAAAGTAAACCCTAGACATAATCTTGCCAGTGGCTTCTCCATACATAACATTGTAAATCAATAATTGTGTTCATTTTCTTAGGAATACCTTAATTATCCCGCATTCTTGCATAGAAATGTGAGTAAAAACAAACAAAATTAAATAGAGAATATTCTAGCATTCCAGTAGATTTACTTTGGATATACTTTTTTTTTTTTTCCTTTTTTTTTTTTTAGCAATTCTAGTATTGTCATTTAAATGTTTTCAAATATACCTGCTTGTTTATCTTAAGTAATCCTTTTTGGGGATGGGAAGACTAAATTGGTACAGCTCATTATTACTGTGCTTTTTTCCCCCCACTGTGCTTTTTAATAAAGAATGATGGTAAACTATAAAGATTTTAGTTAAATAATCAATAGGCATATGCCTCTGCTAGCATTCAATTTGCTCCAAGAGCAAATGGTTTCTTGTTTCATTTATTTATTTTATTTGCTACCAAAATTTGTTTACAGGAATAATAAAAGAAGATTGAAATCAAAATTAAATGCATAGATCATAGAGCAACATTCTCAGAAGCAGGGGCAGCAATGTGCCTCCTCTTTAGCATGATGCTGCAATCGTTTATTACATGGGCCGTTTACACTGCATGTAAAGCGATGTTATTAAGCAATAAAGCATGAGCAGGGTAAAGGATGGTGGAATAATTCGCGCTTACATTTTGCATTGTTTGAGCTCAACACTAGGGACACCTCTGCTACTAAATGCGTGTTATTAAGCAACAATAAAGAGTCCTGGGAGATTTTTTTTGTGACTCTCGTTTTTAAATAACAGCCAAAGTAAAATGATCATTTCTAACAACTCAGAAATCCACTATCAATTTTTTATATGCATATCTTTCAAATAAAAAGGAAATGGCACTCGAGGGAAGGAAGCTAGTGCAGGGGGAATCCTGATGGTCATTCCTCAATGACGGGTGGCGTATCCCTAGGGCAGTGGGGTTGCATGTGGGCGAGCGCATTGCTTTTGGCTTCTTGCTACTTTTCGATTTCTATTTGTGGTGGTAATAAAAGGAGAATAAGCTAAAGTACTTCTGTCAGAATTCAGTTAAATTATTGAAAATAATATGTGGAACCTCACAGATGAGTTAGGGTAGAAAATAGGTCAAAGGCCAGTGTTTCAAGTGCAATATGATTAAGTTTCTTAAGCCATTGCTTCTTAATTTACCAGCAAGTCTCTTGAAAGGCACAGGGATATAAACTCTTTTGTCCCATTTTTTTATTAAGGTATTATACGTGTACATATCTTACTACTGCCCCCCTCATCCCGCTCCCATACAGACCCCCACCCTCCAGTGCTTTATAAACTCTTAAAACCCCCACCCACCATAGTCTGTGGGCTTGGTTCAGATCAGACTCCGTGTCTTCTGGGAAGGTTACTCCAGAAGCAGACCTGGAGACTAGGATTTGAGTGGTAATAAAAGGAGAATAAGGTTTATTCAGGAGGGTGATACTGAGAAGCAACAATGGGAATGTGTGAAAAGTAAGCCAGGAAGGGAAGGAAGTCATTCCAGGGTGAATTAATGAGTTCTTTACCCCTCTGGGCATGGGGCGCAATCCTACTGGGAAACTTTGCAAGATAGTGTAGAACATAAATCAGTTTCCTTTCCCTCCCCACTCCTTCAACCTTGCCCAAAGTAAAATAAATTGTAGTATTTAAATTCCAACCTCCATTCATCATTGGCTAATGGCTATTCCCAGGATTAACTGCCTGCTATTCTGACCAAGAGAAAGCCTTCAGGAGGAGAGTTACAGGTGTTTGCAGTAAGACACCAATAGGCTTGTACAAGAATGATGACATGGATAGTACCAGGACAGTCAGCTGCACTCTGCAAGCATGAAATTTCTCTCAAGGCTCATAATGTAATAGAAAAATTCACACTAACTTTACATTTAATTCCCTTATAATCTCCGAGTTAGAGTGATGCTATAGGAATATTAGCCATATTTATCCTGTGCCTTTAAGTATGGTGTTCCTAACATGCCTCTGAGAACCTAAAGCAAGCACATTCCAGTTTTGAGGAAATCAAGAGCAGAGAGAATCAGCTTCTGGCTACACCCATTTGGGTATTGAGGAGGAGCGGACAATCTCCACAAACTTCTCTGTACATGTTTCACTAGCGAGTATACTGAGCCAATGTCTCCCACTTTATTTCCCATTTCCCATGAAATTTTCTAATGCTTCATGGATCCCCATGGTGTCAGTTTAGCAAGCTTCCTTCTTAGTTGGTAACTCCTCATGAGAGCAATAACATGGATGGAGATGGAGAGCATTATGCTTAGTGAAATAAGCCAGGCAGAGAAAGATAAAAATATTGACAAATTATAAGTTGCTTCCTTTTGGGAGTATCTTCTCCTTTTTTATTATTTATATGAGTTAACCAAGTAGACCTAAATCAATGTTGCTCTAAAATTAAGAGACATTCTTGGTAGCAAGTATAACACCAATATCTCTAATCTTTCTCTCTCTCTCTCTCTCTCTCTCTCTCTCTCTCTCTCTCTCTCTCTCTCTCTCTCTTCTCTCTCTCTCTCTCTCTCTCTCTCTCTCTCTCTCTCTCTCTCTCTCTCTCTCACACACACACACACACACACACACACACACACACACACTTTTTCTCCGGTATGAGAGAGAATGCATTTATTAAAATGCTCTAAGAATAGCCTTTCCAGCGTGACTCAGTGGTTGAGTGTCAACCTATGAACCAAGAGGTCATGATTCCATTCCTGGTCAGGTTGCAGGCTCAATCCCCAGTGGGGTTCTTGCAGGAGGCAGATAATTGATGATTCTCTCTAACTAATAATATTTCAATATCTCTCTCCCTCTCCCTTCCTCTCTGAAATGAATAAACACAATTTTAAATGCTTTAAGAACATATCATTTAATACATACATAAAAAATAAAGAAAAAAATCAAACTGTGACTTCAATTGCCACTTTCTTAGCTACCATAGCAATGGAACCATTATTTTTATACCTGATCATGTAATTCTGAGGTAGCCTTGAGATAGACACTTTCTTTGCTAAATAGGAAGGAGTGCAAAAGGCTGTAGTATACTATGGTCCCATCTTTATATGCTGGAAAACAAATCAGTTTCACTAAAAAGAGATGTTGACAGGAAGCCAGGATGGCTGGTCAACAACCTTAATTGCTCTAACCACTCACCCTTTAGTTGAGACATTGTTAGCTGAAGCAGCCTCCACCTTGTTTGTCTGTGTAAGTTTCTGTTATTTCCTGCTTAATGTTTTCCCCAAAGCCTTAATAAAAGGGGATGGCAGGGCCAGAGCAGGAGTAGTTCTCCCACTAGAGTTGGACTACTGCCTGGCTCCCCATATTGCCAAGTTGAATTTCTTCAAGTCTCTTTTCATTTGTGTGCGGCCCTTCTCCAGAACCCGAACCCTGAATTGGAACTCTTTCCACGTTGGTCGTGAAAGAGATTCCTATATGTATATGTTTTCCATTTCTTTTACATTCTTACTAGTATTGTTCTAAGATTTCTGTATGATACTATAGGAAGGAGGGTAGAGAATATTTAATGGTTTTCAGCTGTAATACAATATTCTAAAACCAGATTATCCCCCACTTTTTACTGCCTTTTCCTAGAGTACTCCATTGTATCCACTGATGCTGTTCCCTAAGGATATAATGTTTTGAATTTGTTGTTCATTAAACAGGGAGGTTTATTGTCTCTTAGTAGCCTGCTGAGTTCTGTGGTGAGGTATCCTACGTGGAAAATTATAAGTTGCTTGAAATCATAATTTTAGTTAGACTCTTGTTCTGAATATTCTGAACCATTTTTCTAACTTGGCTTCAAGTCCTTAAAATTTCTGGGTGGGTGAAATAATAGCATCAATGCAACATAGAACCGAATGGAAGCTTAGATCATTAGTCTGACCCTCTTCTGATACAGAGAATGAAATAAGCTCAGAGAAAGGAAACAGTTTACCCAAATTGCCAGAACTAAGTAGATAGTATCATGGCTCCAGAACCCAGTATTCTAATTCCTGAACAAATGATCTTTGCTCTGCATGTAGAGAACATACATCTGAGCATAACCAACTTTAGGCAAAAAATGTTATATTAGTGAGTTTATCTTCTAAACCTCATCCCCTGGGCCTTGGGCTTTTCCATCTCTCTTGAGAAAACTTAAATCTCCCTTTCCCTATTCTCCTTCCTAACTCCTGTCAGAGGTTTCTTGCCCTGGGTTTTAAACTCAGGAGCTTCTCTTATGTGTTTTGGGTGGCATCTAATTAATTTAATCAAGTCGCATTATAGTGACTGTCATAAGACTTCCTGTTAAACTTTCAAATATGGATTCCCATCAGTATAAAGCCAAGTTCATGGGATGATTGAAGCCATAAATTAAATATTATCATTCATCTTTACAAACATTCGATTATATGAAGAAATCAATTGTGAAAAAGAGTGATGACATCTTTCCCCCATTAGATCCACTCTCCAGACTTCTCGACATCTGGAGGCTGACTTGTATAGACTGCATCACTAAGCTCCCTTATCTTCTGGCTTCCAGTTGGGTTTGAAGAATGGGGAGCATCAGAGGGCAGGAGGAACAAGAGGTGGG
Organism: Pipistrellus hanaki; assembly: GCF_964339955.1. Lineage (NCBI taxonomy): Eukaryota > Metazoa > Chordata > Mammalia > Chiroptera > Vespertilionidae > Pipistrellus > Pipistrellus hanaki. The sequence continues at coordinate 94,801,175 of NC_140524.1, forward strand.
GGTATTGACTCCCTCAGCTCTGCCTCTACAGAATCTCTACAGGTTGGCTGCATCCCTCCCCTGGAGGCCACAGCTACTTTCAGACAGCCCAGGACATACAACTGAGTCCCAATAGTCACTCCCTCTCCTTGCTCCTCCAGGCCTAGAAGCGGTAACAACTTCTCAACGTTACTACTTCCGGGGAAATGCACTATTCCTTCCTCGTTTCCCTAAACCCTGCGGATGCTTTTGTAAGCAGTCTATATGTCAAACCCTCTTCAATTACCCAGTCTGAATGTGCCATATGTGTCCAGGTAAGACCCTGACAGTTAAACAGGACATTAAATAATTTGACTAATTTAAATATTTTTATACCATCACAAACATGGATGTGTTAAAGACCAGACTGCAGAATATAAATTCATTGTTCTCTGTGAAAAGGCATCTCTGTGGAAATTTTCAGGGAGTGCTGGCAAATATAATTATTCTTCCTTAAGGGAAGTTTTATGATAACCAGAAAGCAATTTGAACTTTTGCATTACCACTTCTTTTCTGGTCTTTGGCTCATAGTGAAAGAGGAAAAGGAAAGGGAAAAAATGGGGAAAAGTTATGGCAGGAATTCACCTTATAAAAATGTTTTCAAATTATGCCTTGGGCTCAGAATACTTACTTTCCTTTTCTAAAAAAAATATCTGCTATAAAAACATTTAAAATGTTTTCCTTTTTGCATTTCTACTCACAAATATAATTTTACAAAAAGGCATGAATGTAATCATATCATACATATTTGGATTTTTGGTGCACTCTTTTCTTCTTTTCCCATTCAGCTTCATTTCCCTCTCTGTATTTCTTGCCCCCATCTCCAGCATATATCCCCTTCCAAATAATCCATGATAGCAACTTAGTCTCAATACATATAACTCACATTTTATACACACACATCTACATATATACATTTAAGGGGTTATTTTGATCATTGTTTTAGAAAAGGGGGTTATTTTATACATACTTTTCTGAGTTTTGCTTTTCTCATTCAGAAATACCATTTGGGAATATCCAAGTAAACTAGAATAACTCATTCATTTTTTTTTAGTTGATTGTACAATATTCCATTGGATGGATATACCATAATTTATTCAACCATTATCTAATGATGAGCAATTACTTTGATAATCATCTTTTGCCACTAGAAGCAATGTGAAGTGTGTGTGTGCATGTGTGTGTGTGTGTGTGTGTGTGTGTGTGTGTGTGTGTGTTCACAATTGATGTTCTTAATTTCTAAGAGTTGGATACCCTGAAAAGGGATGACTAGGTCAAGTGGCATGGATATTTTTATTTTTAATAGGTACTGCCAGAATGTTTTGCAAAAAGCTGTAGTAGGTCAAATTTCATCCAGCAATGAATGAGAGTTCCCCTTTCCCTGTATTCAATCAGCAATGAGTTATAGATACTTTTAAATTTTATACCTGTTTCTTAACCAATATCTTATTGTTACTTCTTTAATTTGCTTTTCCCTTTGCTAAGAGAATCTTTTCAAGTGTTGTTAACCATCTGTATTTGCACTTGGGCCTGTTTTTTTCTATTGACATATATATGATCTATATATATAAAATCCCAGTGACCAGAAGGGCAGAACAACCAGAACAACCAGAACAACTGGTGGCTATAACATGGATTGCAGCAGCCAACCAGTGTGACTGGGGCCCTGATCAGCCCCTCCCCCTAGCCAGCCCTGCCCCCAGTCAGCCCCCAACACCCTTCCAGGTGGGCCGGCCAGACCCCACCCATGAACAAATTAGTGCACTGGGCCTCCAGTATGTGTAAAATAGGAATATAGAAAGCTTGGGACATATAACTACGATTTTTGGATACTTATCTTCAAATTGCCTATTCTTCAAAGAATATTGTTAAAACATATATCGTGTAAGTTGAACTGGATTTTTAAATGTTTTTCAGTTGTTCAATAAGAATATGTTCTCCTTTAAGAATATAGGTCAGTAAATTATTTCCAACAGTGATTTTTGAAATAATTGACTCTTTAAACTTCTTGCCCATTTTTACATTGAGTTTTTAAATTATTTTATAAATTGTGTATGTCTACTGTTGCTGATTTTCCCCAAATATCTTATTTTTCCATTAAAAGTTAGACATTTTTACAATTTTGTAAACTCAAATGTACTGGAACACAATTTTGCTTAAGAAGGTCTAACGCACCCCATCTGCTACATATAGTTTCCTAGATTTTCTAACAGGATGTTTATTATTTTATTTTTAAAGATTTAGTAGTTTAACCTATCTGAAATTTATTTGTTTGTACAATATATAAGGTCCAATTATATTTTCTTCCAGATGTACAGGCCAATTAATTCTACTCCATCTATTAAAAAGTCCATCTTTCTCCCACACTTGTCTCTTCTCTTCTTTCAGTGCTCCATTCTCTCCCACAAATTCTTCTTTCCCACATTTCTCTAGCTCCCATGATTCTCTGGTTTTTTGCACAGTACTTTGTCTCTTCCAAAATTCCTTAGGTTTCCCACAATTTTTTTTGTCACTCCTAAAACTTTCCCCCAATTCTTTGTCTCTCCCACAATTCTATGTCTCTCTCATAATTCTCTATTCTCAAAATTCCCTCTCACGTCATTCCTTGTTTCTCTTGCAATTCTCTATTCTCTCCCACAATTACTTGTAATTACTAAATTCTTATACATGTTGGAATATATTTTTGGTCTCTCTATATATTTCCATTAAACCATTTGTTTATTCTTATTCAATCACCATATTAATTGGGCCTTATAATATTTTCTCTCATCTGGCAAAACATTGCCCCTTCTATTCTGATTTAAAAACAAAACAAAATAATGCCTTGACTCTTCTCAGACATTTAGCCTTCCATCTTAGAAAGAAAGGATATTTTATTCAGTTTTTTAAAAACATACAAAAATTCACTTATTGGCATTCTAACTAGAATTAATTAATTGATATATTAATTTAAATCAAATCAAGTTTTTTATATTGTCTCCTCCAAGATTAGAAGTGTTTTTTCATTTGATCAGATCTTGTTTTATGACATTAAATTCAAATTTATAAGCTTTTTGTGGCAGTTCTGAATCTTTCTCCTTTTTTTAAATAAATTTTTATTCTGATTATTACAGATGTTCCTCTATTTCCCCCCATATCTCCCCTCCACAAGGTTCCCCCCCACACCCCATGTCCTTACACCCTGCCACTGTCCTCATCCATAGGTGTAAGATTTTTGTCCAGTCTCTTCCCGCATCCCTCACAACCCCTTCCCCTGAGATTTGTCAGTCCACTCCCTTTCTATGCTCCTGATTCTATTATATTCACCAGTTTATTCTGTTCATTAGATTTTTTTATTCACTTGATTTTGAGATTCACTTGTTGATAGATATGTATTTGTTGCCACTTTGTTGTTTATAGTTTTTATCTTTACCTTTTTCTTCTTATTCCTCTTCTTAAAGAATACCCTTCAGGATTTCATATAATACTGGTTTGGTGATGATGAACTCCATTAGCTTTTTCTTATCTGTGAAGCTCTTTATCTGACCTTCAATTCTGAATGATAGCTTTGCTGGGTAGAGTAATCTTGGTTGTAGGTTCTTGCTATTCATCACTTTGAATGTTTATTGCCACTCCCTTATGGCCTGCATAGTTTCTGTTGAGAAATCAGCTGACAATTGTATGGGTGCTCCCTTGTAGGTAATTAACCGTTTTTCTCTTCCTGCTTTTAATGTTCTCTCTTTGTCTTTTGCTCTTGGCATTTTAATTATGATGTATCTTGGTGTGGTCCTCTTTGGATTCCTTTTATTTGGGTTCTGTGCACTTCCTGGACTTGTAAGTCTATTTCTTTCACCAGGTGAGGGAAGTTTTCAGTCATTATTTCTTCAAGTAGGTTTTCAGTATCTTGCTCTCTCTCTTCTTCTGGCACCCCCATAATTCTGTTGTTGGTACGCTTGAAGTTGTCCCAGAGGCTTCTTACACTATCTTCAAATTTTGGGATTCCTTATTCTTTTTGCTTTCACCGTTGAGTGTTTTTTGCTTCTTTGTATTTCAAATCTTTGACTTGATTCTTGTGCTCCTTTAGTCTGCTGTTGGGTCTTGTCTTTGAATAATATTGTTTATTTCAGTCAGTGTATGTTTAATTTCTAGTTGGTCTTTTCATATCCTCGAGGGTCTCGCTAAATTTATCAGCCTTTTCTAGGAAATTCTTGAAAAACCTTATAACTTTGGTTTTGAACTCTATATCTAGTCTTTTGTTTTTCTCCATTTCTTTTGTTTGTGATCTGTTTCTTTGTCTCCACATTTTTGCTTCTTCCCTGAGTTGGTAGGGTAGCTTTGTGTGGTAGGTGTTCTATAAGGCCCATTGGCTTAGCCGCCCCAGTTATGTGAAGTGGACACTCTTGGTGCACCCCTTTGTAGACTGTGTGTACAGCCTTGTTGTAGTTAAGTCTTGATTGTTGTTGGTATCACTTGGAGGAATTGACCTCCAGGCCAGTTGGCTGTGAGGATCAGCTGTGTCTACACTGGGAGAACTTCTGTGATGGACACAGCCTTATGGGAAAAGACTTGAAAAATTGCACAACCCTCTGTGCTTAGCGTGGATGGGGTGGAGTCTCGGGGCTGAGCAGACAGTCTTGGCTTCCCGTCAGCCCTGCCCTATTATGCCCCTTATTCTCAGTGTCCCTCAGTAATCGCTGCAAGTACCTCTAAGAGTAAGCCACCCTCAAGTTTCGCCCATGCAAGACAGTCCATTTTCTCCCCCAATGAATCTGGATTCCCAGATTCTCGCCCAGAACTGGAGTTCAGTGTAGTCGGGAGCTTCCATTTTCTATCCACTAAGGAAAGCCAGCGGCACTCAGCAGTCAGTCCTCTCTTCGTGCACTCACATGCACGCCTTCAGACCTCTGCCTTTCAAGGCTCCCCTGAGTTTCTGCCTGACAGTCCAGATTCCCCCCATATAAGTCTGGGTCCCCAGGGTCTCACCCGGAATTGGGGTTCAGTGAAGTCAGGAGCTTTTGTCTCCTTCCTGCTAGAGAAAGCCAGCCAGGCACTTAGCCACCTATGCATGTGTCTCCATACTTCGGCCTTTTGCAGCTCCTCTGATTCTCTGTGTGCTTTCCTCTTTACTTCTAGTTGTAGAATTTCCATTCAGCCAGCTTTCCTGTGGTTCTGGATGATGTTCATTTTGTCTTATAGTTGTAGTTTTGAAATTGTTGTGTGAGGCAGCAGTTTAGGTGTTTACTTATGCCGCCATCTTGGTCTCTCCTCAGTACGTAAACTTTCTTAAAGCTTGTACAAAGTAAACACAATAAAACCCACAAATTCTAGGTTGTTAAAATCAAATTAGCAACTTTATCATGCCAGATAAGCACGTTTTATAGTCAATCTCCTGGCACTGTTTGACTGTTTTTCTAGTTATGTATTACCAGTTTACTCTAATGGGAGGTGCCAATCATGTTATATATGTGATATTTGATTAAGGTCTGGCAATGATAGTTTCAAGATTTATATTAGTAAAAATTGGAGCATGAGCTATTTCAGATTGAGAACCAAAAACTCAGCTAGATAAATATTTGCCTCTGTCCTTGATTATTCTTAATATATGTTATAGTTAAGGATTGTTCCCAATACCTGAGCTTACTTTTGGGAACTTCCACTACTCTCATGACCTCCTTATTCAACTTTTATTATAAAGTCCACAAAAAGTATATCTTGATAAACTTGGCATACACACCTGATAAAATAGGTAGTTTTCTATACTAACCTAGAATCACGTCTAAAGAATATTCAAGTTAGGGCAAAATATGTTGTATATGACTACACCAATTATGAAGCATTTTCTTATAATCCAGCTGCATTGACCCAATTTAGTGTCCTCACAAACAGAGACAAAATTCTGAGATTTTTCAAGCATATAGCTAAGGAATTAATAGATATGGAATATTTAAGTCAAATTGCTAAAAGATTATTTATGAGTGGTAATACCTATAATATTGTAACCAAAGTCAATGGGAAAATAGGAATCAGGTTACAAACTGTTTTGATAAATGTGTATCATTAACTAGAGTAGTAAAGAGATCTGAATTGAACTGGATTTTATACCTGGCTTTACCACCATTCTACTTGTGTGACCTGGTTATATGATTTAACCTCTTTAGTCATGAGCTGTCAAATGAGAGTGGTGACCTCCAACTTAGCCATCTTCCAGTTGTGACTCCTCATATCTTATTTCTATTTATCACTTACATTAGATTTAGGAGCAAATAACAAGGACCCAAAATAATTGCAGCTAAAACAGTGTAAAATTTTATTTCTCTCTAACATAAAAATTCAGAAGTAAGCAATCTAGGACAGTACTGCTTCACAAAGCCCTCAAGAACCCAAGCTCCTTACAACCCTAGGGTGTGGCCCTCATCCTTGTCCTCTAAAATAGTGGCTAGAGATCCAGTCATCATACTTGTGCTTTAGGCATCAAGGTGAAGAAAAGGAAAATAAAATAGGAAACAAAGAGTACACATTGACCATATTTTAAGGAAGATTCTTGGAAACTGCCATGCATCATTTCTGATAATATTCCATTGGCCTTACTGAGTTGCAAGGAAAACTGAGAGATGTATTTTTCATTTTGGGTGGCCATGTTCTCAATTACAGATGGGGAGAATGGTTACTGGGGAGCACCTTGCAGTATCAGTCACATATATCATCTTAAAAAGTCAACACTTTTAAAAGAGTAACAGGAAATCTCATTCAATACTTAGCGGTAGTGTTATCTATTTCCATAGGATTTAAGACCTTTCTATTTTAATTCATTTCAACAAAAATGTCATTGTTTCCTTTTGCCAGTCACTGTGCCAAGCTCTGGGGACACAAAAGTAAATAAGACAGGCTTATTCCCTGTTCTCATGGGGCTTACGTTAGAATGGGGAAGATCATAAATAAGTAATTATAAGTGTGAAAATTATTACATAAGCAAAAGAGCAGGGTGCTTTTATATTTTTGACAATTTACCCACCAATATTTCTAGACTGTGTGGACAAGGGAAGAACATTATATTTGTTACCCATATTTGTCACAAAGGCCAAAAGGGAGTTTTCTAGGACATTAATTAGTTCCTTGCTCCCTTATCCTCTGTCCTGCTCTTTATAGCATTCTATGTTAATTACGTAGACTTTTTTGCATTACTCTAAAAGCTTAACCACGGGGATAAAAAGATAGATAAAATTGAAACTGTGTGAAAGGGGGAAAATTCTCTCACACAATGTAACTTGAAGAGAGAAAAGATTATTCATCAAATGTTTTAGTGCAGATAACAATTACATCAGTGGTCTTGAATTATTTAATACTTTGTTCCACAGTGTCATTTATGAGCAATGTCTTTTGCAATTCAGGATTGGAAGTATCTTAACTTTACATTTCATTTACCCTGGTCACACAGTTTTCAATTACACATTGTCCATGTTGGCTATGCTTCAATTCCTCTTTTCAAGTTATTAAGACTCTTCTTTGTTGAACCTGAGCAAAATACAAAAGTAGAAAGACAGGAAAATAAGTAAACAATCACCCCCAAATAACCCACAATCTGAAACATTGATCTTAGTATACAAAAAGGCAATAAAGCAAGTAATAAGAGCTAAAAATTATCAGCAAACAAAAGTTTGTGAATATTGTGATGAAAAATATATTTAAAATATATTTAAAAGTATTTCTCTCTGAAGTGAAGGTGTTATGACATTAATGGACTTGGTGAATGAGTTCAGATGCTGAGTAGAAGAAGCTTGCAATAGTATCATGGAAAAGCATGTTTCATCAGAAAGGGCTGTGAGACTAAAAAGAGTAAGTAAAAGGGAGCCAATGAGGAAGATGAGATCATAAAAACAGTCTGTTTGAGGTTCAGGTCTGAGATTTGTATAAAGTGAAAACTTTTCCATTTAAGGGACTGGAATTATGCTGAAATGAATTTTGATAAAACTCCCCATTTAAACTTTATGAGTATGAGCCCATAATTGCTACCTATCCATTATATAGAATGTACCCACGAAATTCTGCTGGCTGAATTAGTCATAACCCAAGGGTATATTTTTAGAACATTTAGATATATTGGTTGCCTAAACATTTCAGGCAATGTTATTCACATGTACCACAATCAGAATACTTCAGTAGTTTTCTCCATTCCTAATTAAGCACTAAAACATTACAAACCACTTAAAACGTTTCATAAATAGATTTGGGTGAGTTGTGTTTTATTTATTCTAAAATAATTTGACAATAGCTTAACTAAGACAGTGCTGACACTGTTTTTAATGTTAAAGATACTCCCCTTCAATAGAAATAAATGTTGACTTGATTATTTATTTATTCACTCAACATTTATCAGCATTCCTCTGTGCAAAGCCCTGTAGTAGGACATGTGGGGAATATTCAGATAAATCAGACAAGGATTCTGCCCATTCTAATATCACAGTTAATTTGGGAGGCCAAAACACATACATAAATAGCTATAACATGAAATAGGAAGTGGTAAATGCTAAAAGAGATGTGAGCATAAAGTTCAAGAACAGTGAGAATATATTGCCATCAGAGATACAGGAAAGGCTTTGTGGAGAAAGAACATTGATACTGAATTCATTCTGTCTTTGAAAAAAAAAACCTACTGGAAAGGTCCTAGCCCTCAAAGAAGTTGCAGTGCAACAGGGAAGGCAGACAATGAGCAAGTAAAGATTTGAGAGTATAGTGCTACAGGGAAAGGAAATAGTTTGGTGAAACCAAGAAATAGGAATAGGGCAATGTGGGCAGAGTATAATGAGAAAAGGGGACAGTGATAGGAGATGAAGTCAAGGGGTATACAGGGTTCAAATCATATAAGACCCTGTAGGCCACAGTTTGGATTTTACTTTGGGAAGCCACTAAAGGGTTGAGCGGGAGGGTAGCATAATCTGGATTGCGTTTTTAAAATATCACTGTGGCTTCAGGATGGAGAAGAGATTCTAAAGAGATAAGAGTGGGAGCATACCTCTCACTCTGGAGGCAACTGGAAGATTTCAGGTGAGAGAGCGTGGTGACTAAAATTCTACTGATATCCAGGGGCCTAGAGAGAAGTGGATAGATTTGAAATCTATTGTGAAGAATAGAGCCGAAAGAACTTCCTAATGGGCTGCACATGGAATGTAAGGGGAGTAGAGGAATTAAACATGACCCTTGGCTTTTGACTTATGAATGGCAGTGACATTTAATGAAATTGAGAAGGTGTGCAGAGGAAGTGGGGCTGAGGGGAGAGATAAACAAGAATTCTAATTTGACCCTGTTAAGTTTGAGATATCTGTTGGACATCCAAATAGAGATATCAATAGACAGCTATATATACAAATCTGGAGCTCAGTGGAGACATTAGGGCTAAGGATATAGATTTGTGACTCATTAGCATATAGATATATTTAAAGCTACGGGCCTGGATAAGATCAATAGGGAGAAAGTGTTGATAGAATAAGACAGAGGCTGAGGACCAGATACTGGGGCACTTGAAAGATAGACAACATTTTGATAGGCAGAGATGAGAAGGGCATGTAACAGGAAAGAATAAAGTAAACAAAAGCTCAGAGAAACGAAAGTGTTTAGCAGAAGTGAGGAAGCATGAGTAAGCCATTTAGGGAGAGCCTATAATAGATATCAAGTGCTAGATTTGGTCCACAGACTTCACTGAAGAACTATGGAAGGCTTTTAATTTGTGAATCAGTTCTGCTCCTGGTAATATCAAGTGGCTTTTTTGTGACCATATTTCTCTATATAACAACTATAAACCCTGGATAAGATCTTTTTTTTAATCCTATCTTAAAACACTGGACAACAAACAAAAGCACACAGATACTGGAAGGGATCAACACGTGAAGAACAGTATCATCTCTTTGTGAGTTTCCCATATTTATTTTCCAGTTTTTGCCTGAAGGCAAGTCCCAGTCTTCACCAAATAGAGCAGTTAAACCTTCAGTATTATTAACTTGAAGAACCAGAGGACAAAGTTTAGAGTGAGGTAGGGAGATGGAAATCTCTGAATGAAGACAAACAGAAAGGAAGTACTTTACGTTCTGTATTTAAACGTTGCCTAAATCATGGCTGATCTTAGAAGTACATATGTGTAGGGCAGACTCCGAGAAGGCTAAGCAAGGTTAAAAGAATCTGAACCAAAATTTCAGCTGCTGCCCCCCATAGGGGGGACAGCCTGGAATTTGAGCTCAGCCAAGTTAACTGCCTGCAAAACCAAACATAAAGTTCCTTTGGAGAAACGGAACAGAATCCAGAATCTCCAAAATGTGTCATTTACAATATCCAGGATACAATCCAACACTATTAGTCATGTGAAGAAATAACAAAACATGACCCATACTCAAGAGAAAAAAAAGCAATCAGTTGAGAGAACCAATGGGGATGACCCAGATGTTGAAATAACAGACGTAAGGAAAATATGCTTGTAATGAATAAAGCTGAGGGGTGAGCTCATCATTCTGAATCTTAGGAGAAGGAATCTTAAATCAGTGTATAAGATTAACTTGAGGATGTAGAAGCCAGAGATAGTGGAACAGTGATGAAGTTTGATGAGTGAGTAGTGCTACAGATATAAAGAGATAAAATATGGCAAAAAGTTGCTTTGAAAAATGTCATCTGACTGACTATGGGAAGAACTGAAAGGAATCAGAGATTACATTGAACTTTCAAGTACGGTTTACTGAAAGAATGGTAGTACCACCAAAGTAATAGAAACATCAATAGAGGATATAAGGCTTAGCTATTTGATGACAAATTCAGCTTTCAAAATATTGAGTTTGAAGTGCTAACATGATATCACAATGGAGTATCCAACATGGAGCTCCAAATTCAAGATAGAGCTATGCAAAAAATCAAAGTCAGGGCTAGGGAGAGTGATTTTGAATCATTCGATATAGAAGTGATCATTCAAGTCCCTATGAAATTGGATTCAATTTCCAGGGAAGAATACATATAGTTAAATGAGAAATAATACATTAGTTAGCTATTGCTGCATAGCAAATCCAAAAATGTTTAAAAAACAATCATTTTGTAGCTCATAATTCTGCAGATTAGCAACGAACTGAGCACCTTCTCTCCTCTTTTAGGGACTGGGAAGACACCACACAGACTTACCCCTATTGCCCCCAGTCTCTCTCTCTCCCATCCCCTTCCACCTGGGCTGGGAAGAGAAAGGCAACTCCTAACAAACACTGGTACAACAGCTTCTTGGTGCCTAAGTTTCCCATCTGTAAAATGGGTACCCATAGCCATTGGTGGGATGCTTTAGAATGTCAAGCAGCAGAGGTGCAGAGCACAAGTCACACTAGAAACTGCTTTTTATATATTTTGTGCAAGGACCACTTTAGAAACATGTGTGTTTCCTCTAGTCAGTTTTAATGAGTGATAGTACTGCATCACATGCTACAGATTTCAGGGTGAGAATTTTCTAATAAATCTTTCTGACACTAAAAAAAACATTATATTGGTCTCTGATAGGCTCATTCATGTATCTGCATCAGCTTCCAGGTCAGTTTTGCTGACAATTGGTTGAAATGGATTCTGATAAAATGGGCTGTGTTGAAATGGATTTTGATATAACTTAGCATTCAAACATTATGAGCATGACTCCATAATTGCTATCTATCCATTAGACAGACTACATCTTTCAGGCCTCATCTGAGATGGCTGATTTCTGCTCCATATGCTCTCTCATCCTAATAATCTAACCTGGCTTTGTTCGCATGGGCTCCAAGAGAGCAAGCAGAAGTGTTCATGACCTGTTAAGGCTCAAACTTGGAACTAGTACCATATTGCTTCCATCTCATTCCATTGGCCAAAGCTAGTCACTGGGCTGTCCCAGATTCAAGTAGTAAGGATATACACTCCACACTTTCATGAGAGAAACTGCAAAATCACATCACAAAGGCACATGAATACAGATAGGGGAATAATTTATGGCCATTTTGCAATCTACCACAGAATCAAAGAACTTGGGATTTGCACACCCATGTTTCATAGAGGTATTCTTTACAATAACCAAGAGGTGGAAGCAATCCTAAGTGTCCATTAGCAGATGAATGGATAAACAAATTGTGGTATATACATGTAGTGGAATATTATTCAGCCTTAAAAAGGAAGGAAATCTATATATGCTACATGAGGATGGACCTTGAGGACATTATGCTAAGTGAAATACTAGTAAGTCAGTCACAAAAATATAAGTATGTTTCTGTTTGGATAGGTGTCTGAAATAGTGAAATTCATAGACACAGAAAGTTGAATGGTGGTGGCCGGAGAGGAGAGGGGAAATGTGAGCTGTAGTTTAATGGGTACAGATTTCAGTTTTGCAAGATGAAAAAGTTCTGGAGATCGATGGAACAATACCCTGTTTCCCCGAAAATAAGACAGTGTCTTATATTAATTTTTGCTTCCAAAGATGCGGTAGGTCTTATTTTCAGGGGCTGTTTTATTTTTCCATGAAGAAGAATATGGTACACATTTATTGTTAAATGAAAATAAAGGAAATTTATTACCTGTATACGGTACGGTAGTATGGTAGTTGTCAACACAAACCAGACAAACTGTGAATCCTACAGTATCAAGAATTTACTCATTTATTCAATGACAATCATGTCATCGTCTTCTGGAACATCATCATAACAATCCAATTCCTGAATTTCCTGGTGAATTTCTTGTGACTCCATTTCTTTCAGAATGAGTGGACCAAATCTCATGTTTAGCAATAGCATTCTGAGACAGAGTCTGGGGGGCCTTATTTTTTGGGGATTTCTTATATTTCACTCAGAAGGAAACCTGTAAGTAGGTCTTGTTTTCAGAGAATGTCTTATTTTCAGGGAAACACGGTAGTGTGAATGAATATACTTAACACTACTGACCTATACACTTTAAAATGCATTGTTATATGCTTATTATCACAATTAAAAATAAAAGATTTTTAAAGATAGAACTTTGAACTGTCTCTTTTTAAAAGATAGACCTTCTACCCATCTTTTGGGAAGAGGAGGGGGAAAAAGAACCAAGGGAAACACATTTTGCCCATTCCAGAACTAATGAAAAGCAATCTAGCAAGTGGGGCTTGAAAAATGGTTCTCTACTCTTCTGTCTTTAAGGATCACTGTCAGATAAAGGGTTTTAGAATTTAGCCTTTCTTCAGTAGAGGAAAGAGGAGAGCATCTGCCCACAGGTCTTCTTCTCTCCAGGATTCTAGAGGTCACATGATTTCTCCAATGATCCAAGCTTATAACATTACTAGAGATCCAGTGCATGAATTCATGCACAGTGGGGTCCCTTAGGTTGGCCTGTTGGGATCGGGCCCCAACTTGAGCCCCTAGCCTCGCAGCCCCGCAGCTCCACCTGGCACCCCGCTGTGGCCTGGCACTGCCCCCTCATCTGTTCCACCATCCCACCTGTGGGACGATGGATTGGGGCCATACCCCCTGTGCCTGGCTCCCTCAGTGCCTGGGAGCCAGGCAGCAGTCCCCCACTGCCACTGCTGGCCGCCTTCTGTGGGGCAATCTGCTCTCATTGAGGCCCACCAAGCTGGCAGAATCTCCACTGCCAGCCCACTGCCAACACCGCATCACCAACACCTGCCATGTTCCGTACCAACCCCTGGTGGTCAGTGCACATCATAATGAGTGGTTGAACTCCAGGTGGAACTCCGGATCAAACAGTTTGCACATTAGGCTTTTATTATACAGGATGAAAATTCCAACCCTAATCTTTTCTCATTAATGCCAGCTTCATCTCCTGATTTTGGACCTCAATTGTGGTATCTTGGTTTCACATTAGATTGATTATTTCCTATTAATGATACAGTCTGGCTCCAATCCTTCTCAGAACCACAACTCTATCTTGCTCCCAGAGAGCAGACATCCTTGCAAGAGTGATACATACCTAAAGTGATTTGAAAGTTCTGCTGCCCACAGGGACTTGCTTGCTGTGGGCTGTCCTTTTGCTGCCAGAGTAGGGAGCCTCCTGCCATCCCAGATGTCCACATTTGCCTAAGTTATGCCTTTACTCCTGCTTGCTCACCTCACTCATTACATTCATGTTGTCTTGTAGTCAGACCTAGATTACTTCTTCTCACCTGAAGCTGCTACAGGTGTTAAAGTCAGGGAAATGGACATCCAAGAGCCAAATGGGGTACCAGTATGCAATGAAATTTAACCACTAAATTTTCATTCATAATCAAATTTTCATGATTGTTTCAAAAATATACTTATAAATGGCTTGTTCAAATTGGGATCCAAACAAGGTCCATGCATTGCATCTGATTGTCTCTTTTAGCATTATAACATTATAATACTATAACAGGTTTATAACATTGCTAGAGACCCAGTGCATGAATTCACGCACTTTCCTTTTTATTCATTCCATCTACTCGTTGCAGAAACTGGGTCAACTAAACCTGAAGAACATATCATATTTACTATATTTGTCTATTTGTTTGTTTCTAGTGTCATTTAATCTCTTTCTCTAGCCCCCTTTTTGCCCAAAACAGAAGTTGGCGCTAGAGCAACACTGCTAACTAGAACCCTCTCTCATGGTGGGATGTTCGTAGCATGAAAATTTGAAACTTGAAATATGGTTAGTGGGACAAAATAACTAAATTTTTTATTTTACTTAATTTAAATTTTAATAGTCACATGTGACAAGAGCTATCATATTAATCAGTGTAGTTCTAAATGGCTTAATTGAATTTCACTTCAGGTTTTTGGAAAGAATCCTATATAATAAAAACCCAATATGCTAAGTGTCCAGTCATCCATTCAACCAATCAAAGTGTAATATGCTAATGATATGCTAAGGCTGCTCAACCACTCGCTATGATGTGCACTGACCATCAGGGGGGCAAACAGTCAACCAGTCAACCAGTTGCTATGATGTGCACTGACCACCAGGAGTAAGGTTAGCTTGCTGCTGGGATCCTGCCGATTGGGACTGAATGAAACAGGCCGGACATGCCCTGGAGCCCGACCTGGTCCCTCCCCGGCTGGCCAACCTCCCACATCCCTCCCTGGCCCTGATTGTGCACAGGTGGGGCCCTTTGGCCTGACCTGCACCCTCTCACAATTCAGGACCCCTCAGGGGATGTTGGAGAACTAGTTTTGGCCCAATCCCAGAGGCCAGGCCGAGGGACCCCACTGGTACACGAATTCGTGCACCGGCCTCTAGTATTTCATAAGGTAATACTTTATGCTTCTCATTGCATGACATAAAAGGCTTATAGTGTTTATCTTTTTAAATATATTTTTATTGATTTCAGAGAGAAAGAGAGAGGGGGAGAGAGATAGAAACATCAATGATGAGAATCATTGATTGGCTGCCTCCTGCACGCCCCCTACTGGTGATCAAACCTGCAACCTGGGCATGTGCCCTTGACCAGAATCGAACCCATAACCTTTCAGTTGGCAGGCCAATGCTCTATCCACTGAGCCAAACTGACTAGGGCATAAACGGCTTTTCGTGTTTAATTGTTTCAACCTTTTTTGTGTGTGAGTTCAGGTGGCAATAGACTAATCTCTCCAATTTCAAGTTCCCCATCCACTTTTCATCTAATAGCTTTATTAATATACAATTGTTGCCTGAATCAATTCGTTCATTGTGGTGCTTTTCTAATTATAACATTCCTTCTACATTTATAAGTCAGTATTTTTCTACAAAGAACTTGTATCAACATTTCTCATATGAGATACAGTTTATACAAGAAAGGCATGATAAATTCATAACTACTTATCATTAATTGCCATTAATGGCTGGAGAAAAGGTGGGCCTCTGGCATATATGCAACGGTGCTGGGATTTTATTCTAAGCTATGAAAATCCATTGTGGGTTTTAAGCAGAGGATGAACAACATGACATTTTCATTTTAAGAAGCACCGTTTGGCCATAATGTGGATAACAGGTGAAAGTTAAGAAGGTTCCAGTCAGTGAAAGAGAAATACCACATGATCTCACTCATTTATGGATAATAAAGAACATTATAACCAGAGAAGCATTGAACAGACTGTCAAATTACAGTGGGAAGGCTTGGGTGAGGGGGGGGGGAGGTAAGAGATCAACCAAAGGACTTGTATGCATGCATATAAGCATAAGTAATGGATGCAAGACACTGAGGGGTGAGGGAATGTATGAGAGTGGGGCGGGGGGTGGGGGGTTAATGGCCAGATATGAACACATGTAATACATTAATCAATTTTTAAAAAATTAAAAAAGAAGGTTCCAAATGGATCATAATACAGGCCAGAGATAGTGAGGGCCTGAACTCTAATGGGGTGATCGAGTAGGAGAGTTGACAGTGAAATATGGTAGTAATCATACTTGGGTAAAAACTACTGTTTGAATTTTAACCCTACTATTCTGACTTCAACCTTCACTTACTTGCTTTGTTCATCGCGCAATGGGCTTAGGGAGGATGAGTTCAAGTTCTGGGCAAGGTTACAGGCAGAACTTTCTTTTTCATTAAAGAGCCAGCCCTATGTACACTTAGTGGTTATCTCGATGCTGGCCTCGAAAACAATGCTGTTCTATCCAATTAAAAAAAAATGCACCTGGCATGGTACTGAGATTGTGGGCATATCTGGTCTCTGGCCTGCAAGGTCAGACAGCTAAGTTTCTCTTCGTCATTCTTCAAACGGGCTAAAGCAAACAAGAAAGCAACATTTTATCTAGGAAGAACAGCAAAAAAAATTCCAAACAATAATTTGTAGCAGAATGGGGGTTTTCCTTCTCAGAACCTTTAAAAATAACTACCTGCCCCTAAAGCCTCACAGTCGTTTGGAGTCCGCCTGTGTGCTGTGCTCTTGCGGCTGCCCTGGCCAGTTCAATAAATTCCTTGCCTGCTTTTTATTAATAAATTATCAGCCTCCGGTGGTCTTATTTTGAACCCAGGGTTCGACCCCACAACAACAGAACCTAATTTAGGGAGCAGAATCAACTGTCAAATAATGTAGAGAGTGGGGCAAAAGAGAGTATGGATGACAGGCTGACTCTAGATTTCTAACTTGGGGAACTAAGTAGATAATGCCTCAAACCACCTTGAGAAGTACAGGAAGAAAAGTTACTTTCTAAATGAAAAACTAAATTGGCCCAAACACAGACCTCCCAGACCAAAAAAAAAAAAAAGAAAAAAAGATTTAGGAGGCTATAGCATAATTTTGTTCACTTTAGTCTAATAAATAATGAGACTATACTATACTATACTATTCTGTTCTATTCTATACTGAAATTGCTCATATAGAATTGTTTCGATTCCAGAGATTTATAAGTAAAAAGCAGGGTTTATGTTTATAGCATTAAGACTTTCACCTGAAGATGTTAAATTCTAGGCTCTATTCCTATCCATTTTTAAAGAATTTCTAAATTCCTCTCTATCATTATTTTTCCCTATTGCTTACAGAGATGTATCTATTATTTTAGGAAATCCATAATAGTAGATACAATGGTTTCAGAAGTGAAAAAATGCTATGCAAGTGTATGAGCAAAAATCTTCTCAGTGGTTGTATTTGTTTGCTAGAGCTGCCATAATAAAGTACTACAAAGTTGAAGCTTAAAAAAAACAACAACAGACATTTATTGTTCACAATTCTAGGGAATAAAAGTCAAAAATCAAGGTGGCAGCAGGTCATGCTTCCTCTGAAATCTGTAAGAGAATCCTTCCTCGCCTCTTCCTAGCTCCTCGCCTCTTCCTAGCTTCTGGTGGTTTGCCAGCAATCCTTGGCATTCTTTGGCTTGTAGATCCATCATTCCAATCCTCTGTCTTTACATGGCATTCTCCCAGTGTCTGTCTTCACATGGCCATCTTCTTATAAGGTCACCAGTAGTATTGGATTAGGGGCCCACTCGGTTCAAGTATGACCTCATCTTAACTAATTATATCTCCAATGACCCTGTTTCCAATTAAGGTCACATTCTTAGGTACTGGATGTTAGGACTTCAACAGATTGCTATGGGAGTACATAATTCAACCCATAACAGTGGTCTAAAGACTCATTATGGACTATGGAAAATAAAGTTTTCATTTGAAAATTATCTCTTTTAGCATTCTTTCAAAGTCTTATATTGCTCTTTGGAGAAACTGAAACTCTCTTTTTCAAAATGATATTCACAGAATCTTGTTGTCTCCACAAAGGGGAAATAAAATAAAGAATAAGAAAGTAAAATGAGCCCAACCAGCATGGCTCAGTGGTTGAGCATTGACCTATAAACCAGGAGGTCACAATTAGATTCCTGACCAGGGCACACTCTCGGTTGCCAGCTAGATCTCCAGTGGGAGACCTGCAGGAGGCAGCCAATCAATGATTCTCTCTCACCATTGATGTTTCTCTCTCTGTCTCTCTCTGAAATCAATAAAAATATTTTTAAGGAAAGCGATATGACATGCAAATAAATTTAATAAAGACACTTTTCAGTACTTATTCAACTATATTTTATGATACATTTCCCAAACATTTTCCTGACATTTTTGAAAGAATTAATTATAGGGAAAAACATTCATTCTTTATCAGAATAAAACACAAACATTTGCTAATAAAACCTATTAGGGTGAAGCAAGAAAATGTATGTAAACCATTTAATAGTTTATAAGTACTCAATCGCTGTTAAATGCTATTAATATGTATTTAGTATTCTGAAGAGTACAACAATGATTAAAGAGGTTAACACATGTGAAATGCTTATAATAGAGCCTGACACATAGTATAGACTCAATAAATGACTAGGTGTTACTGTCAACACAGCCATCATTATATAAGAGGATAGTGTCCAAAACTGGCAATGCTCTTTCCATTTGGTTTATCCTTGCTTACATATGGACTCAACATTTGCATATAGATTTATTAGGTGGGGGTTCTTAAAATTTAATTCCATCTATAAAATCCATCCCTTATTTAACAGGCAATTTATAACTTATTTAAATTTGATTTTATTTCTTTTTAATAAAGGAATTCCTTAATGTTTATACCCCCAAAGTATTTATTTTACCTGTTACCATGAACATGACTTGAAAATAAGCCACTGAAATCCTAAGCGATGTGTCGTTTGTTGAAAATGTACTTCATTAACAAATATGCCATTTTAAATCTACAGCTAGTTTTTCTAGCAACAGACCTGATTTGACGCTGCGTCACTCCCACAATTTTTGTGATTATAGCTGCATATTTCCCAAGCATAGAGACTTGGGGTTCAGTTGGTGGTCAAGGAATGGAGTTCCACTTAATTCCATAGTTTTCCCAAAGTCGCTTCTCTAATTGAGGTCTGATTATGGGCTAGTCTTAAATGAAAGTCACTAAAAAGTCAGGATATTTTTTTGAAGTCTCTTTTCTAGTTACAGATTCAAATCTACACTCAAAAGCACAAATATAAACTTAAAAAATAAAGAATGTGACCACAATAACAGCCATGCTCTAAAACAACAGTTTCATAATGTTTGAGTGGTTTCTTTTTCAGAGTGATAAGTAGAAACTGGTGGTCCTTGGTTTTCTGCTTCAAAATGGTTTGTAACTGGAAAAAAAAAATTGAGAACCACTGCTCCAACCAACCAAACTAAATTGATAGTTATAAAATGGGGATGTTTATCCTGTGAAGAAATACTGTATACTGTGATTTTTAGTTAATCTTAAGGCAGCCGTTTTAATATCAGTTTGAAAAGGCAATTGGAATGTATTATCTCTCTCTTATGAATAAGTGTTTATAAACAGGCACATTTAGTGGATCTTTCCTGTTCTAGTAAAATGAAAACTAAAGAGAAACAGTAGCTTATTAAAGCTCTAAGAATGGCTTCTCAGTTCCTTGTCAGATCTCAAAGCCCCATAATTCTTTCCCTTCAAACAGCTCTGAAATAAAATGACACCTCTAAGGATTAAACATTTTGGAAAACAATAAAACATTAAAGCATGGCTGACACACACCTCCCCTCCATACTTCCCTGTTCCTCCCATGTTCTCAACATAGCTATGAGTCAGGTAATGTTAACTTTGAATCATACATTTGTTAGTTTCTCTTGTGTATTACTACACAAACTTTGATCATAGCCTGTGAGACAACTGACCTGTAATCATTTTCCTTTCAACATATGTGGTTTGAAAAACAGTAAGTTACCCTACATGCTCTCTTGTTGAATTCCACCGGAAGTTAGTTACTCAGTATCATTTTTGTGTGTGTGTAATACAAGAGTGCCCTAAATAAATGATTATACCATGAGAAAATGCTCAGACAACAAATGGAAAGAAACAACTTTCAAGAGTGAGGTATTTGAGTTGCATTACGTATGCAGGAATACTCCCTTTCTGAAGCTGATAACAATAGCTCCATTTATTGGGTGCTTCTATGTGGCAGGCACTGTGCTTAATGCTTTACAGACACTATCTCCATTTAATCCTCCCAACAATTCTCTGAGGTGGTTATTATCATCCTTATTTTCAGGAAAGGAAAACAAAGTTTATTCAGCAAATATTTGTTGAGCAACTACTCTGTGCCAGATCCTTCAAGTTAAAGCTTAGAGACCCAAAGGAACCTGGAGTTTGGACATAGGCCTGTCTCTGCTTTTATCATGACCCCATATTGCCTAACTGGGAAGAATGTTGAAGTAAACATGTTAAGTAAACATGTTAAGTATATGTATTGTGGAATGTCTTCCCTCTAGTTACTTATAGATTTTATTGGTATACTTCATCATCTATGACTCTAGAATTATTGAACTTTATATCTGGAGGGGAATCTAGAGTAGATCCTTAGATTTTCCAAAATTTGAATATTCTCAAATACAATAGATGTAGAAATTCGTTCTCGCCGAAACCGGTTTGGCTCAGTGGATAGAGCTTTGGCCTGCGGACTGAAAGGTCCCAGGTTCCATTCTGGTCAAGGGCATGTACCTTGGTTGTGGGTACATCCCCAGTAGGAGGTGTGCAAGAGGCAGCTGATAAATGATTCTCTCTCATCGATGTTTCTAACTCTCTATCCCTCTCTCTTCCTCTCTGTAAAAAATCAATAAAATATATATTTTTAAAGAAATCCCTGTTCTCTCTTCAGATATGTGTCAATCAAGAAAATAGTCTTAATTTTTATTTGGGAAATTTCCAAGAAAAAACAAAATTCAAACCCATGAAAGATACATCACCATGTATTTTGTTTCATTATTGTCTTACCTGAGATGAAATTTGAGCCTAAGCTTTATCTTTCTTTCTCTCTGGGGGGGGGGGGGAAGAGTTAAATAGTTTCCAGTGATTATTTTTTCTTTTTGTGTAAAAAATAACTATGCTTCAGATAGTGTAAAGGAAAGATCTTTTTCAGAGAGTTGATGATTACACTTTATGGGTTTTCTATAGTAGTGACAAGCCCATATGCAAAAGAGCTGTGAATTTTGGATGTATGTGAGGTAGATATTGTGCCATGAGCCATAGTTAGTCATCTTGGAACTTTTCCAGACTGATTTAACTCCATTTTTTGAACAAATGTTATTTTGTTAAGTAAATGTCCATTTAAACTTGTGTACAAAGGTTATAATTATAGCAGGAAATTGTTAGGGACAGAGGAGGTTAAATCAGGTTGTCTTGTCATACATCAGGGATGATTTCCTGGAAACCTAGTCCACATTTTCAAGTGAGGTTTACTGTTTCCTTTGCTGTCGTTTCAAGTAATAACTTTCCAATACTTTAGTTCTGACTGAGAAGTTTATGTGTGTGTTGGGGGGGGAGTGGGCAGAGGGGGGAGGTGGCATAGAATCAGTAGGTAACTGAATCAGCCCTTTCTGGTGGTTTTACACCCAGAAGTTCAAAAGACAGTGTAATGTGAGGATATCACATTATACCACTTGCAGGAATACATAAAAGGTTCAGTGTAAAAGGAGAGTTCTAAAGCAGTACTGTCCTATAGAACTATAACGCCAATCTTTAAAAGTGAGCCACATGTGTAAAGATACATGTTATAGTCGGCACATAAAAAGTTAAAAGAGCCCAGCCAGTGTGGCTCAGTGGTTGAGTATCACTGGTTCCATTCCAGGGTTTGGGGGGGTCCATCCCCAGTAGGGGGTGTGCAGGAATATTGCTCATGGATGTTCTAGCCAACCTTATTTTAAGTACTCAAGAGCCACCTGTGGCTAGTGGCTACCACATTAGCTTGCACAGGAGGATTTCTAGGGGCAACTAGTCATTGACTAACTACACTTCGAGTTTTTCTTTCTTGAACAAGAAAAAAAAAAAAAAGTAATCCTGCTCAGAGCAGTATCAGCTTCCATAGAAGTTCACATAACTCCTTTTGCTGCCACCTACAAGAACAATCCCCCAGCCTGGTTTGATTTCCCCAAACTCTCCCAGCCAGAGAATGGTTTCACCACTCTTGGGTTTAATTAAAAACAAAAACAAAACACACACACACACACACCAGTTAACTGTTTACCAAAAGAAAAAAAATCGCTTTCTTTTCTTCGGGGGCAAAAGGGGGCATAATAGTGTTTTGTTTTGTTTTCTAAATCAATTCACAAATACTTATCAAGTTGATCCTATGTGTAAGACAGCTAACTGTTCAAATGGTACTTTTTAGACCATTCTTTACAGTTTGTTTAATGCTTAATTCCTGCAACACTATTTACATCACTTTTGCAGGACAATTAACTTTGTCTTGAAAGTTATTCCTCCAGTTAAAGTAAAACAGATGAAGCCTCCTCTGAGGGGCCTTTGCCAAGGCGCGTGCCTGTGAAGGCTGCCGCAAGAGTCCAGCACAGACCCAGAGATGAGAAACATCCCGTGCAGATGCTCTAACCTCAGAAGCAAGGTAGAAGAGGGAGGGGGGAAGGGAGAGAGAGCAACCAAAGGACTTGTATGCATGCATATAAGCCTAACCAATGGACACAGACACGGGGGGGGGGGGTGAGGGCATGAACGGGAGCAGGTTGGGGGTGGGGGAAATGGGGGGATAGGGACACATATGTAATACCTTAATCAATAATAATAATAATAATAATAATAATAATAATAATAATAATAGTCTAACACCTGACTGGCCCAGCGCAAAACCTTGCTCTACCCGTAGGCTAGGTGTGGGGCTCTAATCTCATCCCCGCACCTGCGTTCACGAGCTAGGCTAGGGCTCCCCAAGTGTCTGGGACCCGGGACCATGAAAGGGAGCTGTTAAAAAGGCAGCGCAGCAGGGACGCGCTGCAGTCGCTGGGCGTGGGAGGCCCGGACGCCTGGGCGGAGGCCTCCCGGAATGAGGGCACCGGCCAGCCCGGAGAGCTCCCTTTATTTTGTTTCCTTCATTAGCCCGCGGCTGCCCTAGCTTTCCAAACAGCGCAGCGACTTTGATACCTTTCTGCCCCGGAGCTCGCCCTGGCCTCCTGCACAGCACGGGGCACTCAGGGTCGCATCCTTCCCTCCCCCCTCCCCGCTCCCTGCCCCCTTAGAGACCTACTCCCAATGGTCAGGCCTCTCCCCACACTCTCACCCCTCGTCCTCTGGGGCGCCAGCACCGTCTAGGGTTTGGGTTTCCTTCACCCAGGGCTTCCCTAGCTTGGGAAGGAGGAGTTAGGACGCCCCCCCTTCTCCTCCTCCTGCACCCCAAGGCCTGCCTGATTTTTAAACCTAATCTTTTATTTATGTAAAGTCAATAAAAGAGCAGGAACCCCGGGCTCCTGCCAACAAGATGTTTTATTATAATCCCCAATCTCTGCCGAGAGTTGCCGATAGCCTTAAGGAACCTGCTTGTTTTCCCCTTTGTGAAGATTTAGGCAGCAAGGAGTGTGTGTGTATGTGGGGGAGGGGATGGGGGGGATTAAGGGCTCTGCGGACTTGGGGGGTGACTCATGTAAGATGAATGAATTCCAAATATTAAAAATATAACAGAAGAGCGTTAATTTGGAGAGTCTTGGACCAAACTGAGAGCCTATCTCCCAGGGGGCGCCCAGCAAGAAGCCTTCAGATGTCCCCGTGGTGGGAAAAGGTGTGGGGGCCAGGTGAATGGCCAGCTTGTGACTCTGGAGAGGGCGGGTCCTGGCCATCATGGGATGTACCCATAGACTCGGTGTACCCACACGCCCCCACAGAGGAGACAGGCCGGATAGACACATCCACGCCCTTTCCCCTCCCCGGGGTCCTGGGCACCAGGCTGTGGCCCCTGTCCTCTCCCATCTCCCTCCACAGCTGCGCGGGGACCACTG
Organism: Pipistrellus hanaki; assembly: GCF_964339955.1. Taxonomy (NCBI): domain Eukaryota; kingdom Metazoa; phylum Chordata; class Mammalia; order Chiroptera; family Vespertilionidae; genus Pipistrellus; species Pipistrellus hanaki. The sequence goes on from NC_140524.1 coordinate 94,825,362, forward strand.
TTCTCTCCATCCCCAAGGAGCCTCCGAACTGCTGGGACCCATGGCAGTGAAAGGCTCCCCGCCTTTTGCCCCTCCTGCCTTTTCACCTCTTCTTTCCTCCCCGCCTCTCGCCAACGCCCCCAGATCTCCGGGGCTCGCCCTTCCTGAAAGTAGGCGAGGCCGGGGAGCTGGGGCTGGGGCGAGGGAGGGGGGCGGAGCCAAGCCCGGCGGCCGTGGGCGTGTCCTCGAAGGCCCCGCCCTCCGCGTGCGCGCGCGGTGGCGGCGCCGGCGGAGCGCGGCTCTGAGAGACAGGTACCGCTTCGGCGCCATGTTGTGAGCGGAAGTGGGGGAGCGCGCGGCGGCGGCTATTCTGCCGGGAGCGGGCGCGGGAACAGGCGCGGGGGGCGGAGCCGCAGTCCCCGCGGCGGAAGGAGGAGAGGAAGAAAGGGGCGAGCCCCGGTGCCGGGCAGCAGCGCGAGGCTCTCGCTTGGCGCGCGGGCGTCTCCAGCCGGGCGCGCGGTGTTCGAGGGTCGGTGCGGACGCCGAGCCCTTTCAGGGGAGCCGCCGCCGCCGCTGCTGCCGTGGGGCTCGGGCGGCGACTGAGTCGGGCCGGCCGCGGGGCGGGTGGGGAGGGAGGAGGCGGTGAAGGCGGTGGGCCGGGGGGGAAGATGCCGCTGGCGCAGCTGGCGGACCCGTGGCAGAAGATGGCTGTGGAGAGCCCGTCCGACAGCGCTGAGGTGAGTGCCGCCGGGCGGCCGGGGCGGCGCGCCCCCTCCCTCCACCCCGCCAGCTGGCTCCCCTCCGGAGCCGGCCGCGCGGCCCCTTCTCCGGCCGCTCGCCGGTCCCCCCCGCTCTGGGATTCCGGTTCGGGGAGTTGGGGTTCGTCTGTTCGCCCTTCTCTGCCACCCGCCCTCGCTCGGGGGGCCGCGGGGTGGCGGCGCGTGGGGTTCGGAGTGGGCGCCGGGGCTTTGCGAGGAGCCGATTGCCAGCAACTTTGCGTGGGGGGAGCGGGAGGCGGAGCGGGGTCTTGCGAAGAGTTGGGAAGTTTGGCCCTGCGTGGTGGGGGGCTTCCGCGGACCCTGATGGCTTTGGGGGATGAATGAGGGGTATGGGCTGTGTTCCCCACGGAGCGGGGACTCTCCGGGTCCGGCCTGGGGACGGGGCTGCTGCGGGGAGACCGGCGCGCGGGGGCAGGAACCGCCCAGGCGCAAGAGACCTGGGGGGGGGGGGGTTCGGAGAAGGGGTGCGGGACAGCCGAGGGTTTTTGCGGGGTCCCCCCTCTGCCGCAGCCCTTTCTGCTGCCGCAAAGGAGAAAGTGGAAGCCTGAGGTCTCCCCCCCACCTCTCCCCAAGCCCCCGTTTCTGAGGTCGCTGAGCCCCGGGATCCCCGCTCCTGCGAGTTTCACTTGAGTTTCCTGCCCGCGGAAGAGAGAGGGTGAGATTCAAGGGGATCGGCGGGCGCCCCAAAAGGCTTTCTGGGTCTCCTCGCCCCTGGATCCGATGACCGTCCCTGACCGAGCCGCCACCCCCCCCCCACCCCCAATGCCAAAAACCAAATATAACCAAACAGGATCTCCCCAGACACACCGGAGCACCCCGCTTTTCGCAGCCGCTCCTGAGATCCCGGAACCAACTCGGGGTCCGCACACAAAAAATAAGCCGAGCGAGCCCCGTTCCAGGGCATCCTCGCTCCTCTCCGGAGCGGAAAATCAATTCCTGATGGTGGCGCTTCTGCGATTCTTCCTTCTTGACTTTTTTGCCGTCTTCTGTCCCCGCAGCGGACTTTGGGGGATCACAGGCTGGTAGGCTGCGGTGTGTGCGTGTGTAATAGTTCCTGTGTGACCCCATTTCTGGAAAGCATGACTGAACGCGGGGGTGGGATGGGGCAGGCTGGGATGAGTGGTGTACTTGGCGGCACTGCCCTGCCAGCCTCCGCAGTGTGAGCGGCGGATAGGGTTACCGGTTACGTCAGTGAGACCCAGGCTCAGTTTGATCTGAGATGCTGGACGCCGTGTTCGAGAATCGCGAAGGGGAAGGGGAAGGGGGATCCGTGCAAAGCGCTTTTCAGTTTGTTCCCTACTCACCTCTGCTGCCGTCTGAAGCGCCCTGCAGGTAGAGTTGTGATCGTGCTTCCGATTTTGCCACTTGGGTCGTATTTTTAAACCCTAAACGAAGCGCTGCTCTTTAACAGAAAAGAGGATATATGTTACCTATTTTTTTTTAAGGAAATCATGCTGTTAGGACTGGCAGAATGACGAGCATTTCATTTGAAATTATGTTAGCCAACTAATACTATAAGGCTTTTGATAAGAAAATCGAATCGAGAATGTTCAATCATCCTGTGAATGGGTAGTGTGAAAAATAAGATTCGGGGGCTCTTTTCCCTCAGAATTTTTTTTTTTTTTTTGTTAAATAAGATAGCTAAAAGGTTAATCAAATATGTTCTCAAAGTGCTGACCTTGTGGAAAGAAATTTAATTTGCTTTGAGCCTGAATTTTAGATGCAAACATTCACATTTGCAACTCATAATCAGTCCACGTTTCTGCTTGGTATGCATCCATGTATAAAAAAAAATCGCTTAAAATTCCACCTTATCCTTTTTCTGTATATCGTACATTTGGATAAGGAAGGCACAGAGCTGATATTTATTTAGGACTTAACTATATATCAGGCACTATGCTGCATACTATTTCATTTTATCCTTCCTATAACCCAGGAGAATGGATTTTATGGTCCCCATTGTTACAGATTAAGAAACTGAATCTCAGAAGTTAAGGGCACAAAGATTATAAATAGTAAATGGTAGAGCCATAATTCAAGGCCAGGTGGATCCAATTCATGTGCTTTGCTTTATATCAGAGCAGTTGCTTCAAATCCTTTGTGGAAAAATTCATGGTATAAATAAATAATCCTGTAGTTAGAGACCATGTATTTTTCAGAAACAATTATGGTATTACAGAGGTCTCATTTGTTAAAGCCTAGTTATTTCAGTTACTGTCATGGTTTCCAGAACCTGGCAGATAGGATCATAAAATTTGCCATTTTAAAAGAATTTTCTTGGTATTATAGCATAAGGTATGTTAAAACAGAGCCAGTGTTGCCTAGATTTATTAAAACTACCTTTTAACAAGTTGCCCTTAAATATGTTGTTGCCTTTGGTTAACACCTTCAAGTAAATTGCTTGTGATACAAATTTGAAAAGATTGAATCCAGTAAGGAAAAAGTTGAGAATTTTCATTCTGAAGTCTTATATTGGGCTCCTATTTTTCCATCTCCTCCCCAGTAAGTTCTTAGCAGAGAATAGTTGTATTTAACCAGACTAGGATAGTTGGTTGTTGTTGTTGTTTTTTAATAGTCATTTAACTTGAGTAAATAAATCAAATTTTTTTTCTCTCCAGGCTAAAAGATTTCAGGGTTGGTCGCTATAAGAATTTACAATTATAGTCTCATCCCTGGTAGAACTCTTGAAAGCAGAAACTTTTTCTCTGTATCCTCAGCACTTAACACAATTCCTGGCACAGACATATTATGAACCCAGTAGATGTCCACTGAATGAATTATGAAGGTCAGGAATAGAGTGGTGACCAATCTGATCTCTGTTATTATCATTTTTAATCTTACATTGAAATATGAACAATCTTCAACACCTGAGTACCTCACCAAAAGTACAGGCAGTTTCTTCTATCCTTTAAGACCTCACATAGGTCTCATGCTTAAAACAAAGCAAAAGCCTTGTAGTTGAACTCAAGCAGGGGCCAGAACATGATAGGCTAGAATAAGGCTGAATTTGTATTATCCTTGCCATTATTACAATAAGCCTGATCTAAAGTGATACTTTTTTTTTGTCAGTTTCAGTCAAGTAAGAATAAATGGTATTAAAGCTAAAGAGGAACAGTTTTCAAAAATAAAATTAAAGATGTTATTTTTCTTTATAGAAATGTGTTATATAAAAAGAGCCACCTTGAGTTCCTTTAAGTAACAAGTACCCATAATGCATAGAAAATTAGTAACTATATATTTTTCCTTATAAAAAATGAGATCCTTGTGTTGAAAACCATCTTCAGTGGTTATGCAGTCATTTTTAACCATAAAGATTATTTCGGATTCTGTAGTGTTTCTACTATATCAATATTCGATTTCTTATATTTCATCTGTACGGAAAAACGTTCTATTAAAGTATGATCATTGATTTTGCAAAAATATGTTTTATTAAGTTTCTTTCCTTTTCCTGTTCATTTTTACCACCTTTCAGGTTTTTTTCTTTCCCCCAAGTGAAGATCTGAGGAGAGGACAGGTATTGTTACATGTCAACTGTCAAGTAACTGTGACACATTACTGAACATGTTGTTTTCAATGATTATAATATAGGATGTCAGTCTTTGTTAAACTAAAATTTAGGAAAATTTGTTTTATTTTGGCAGCTTAATCCTATATGAATAGGTTTGACCCAAAATGTGAAAGTTTGGTGTATTTAAATTTTAAAATAAATAAACTTATCTAATTAAAGAAACAAGTATAGGCAGACTTTACCTTTTCTTTAGTACATTTATGGAAATCACAGCGAGTATTATTCTATTTCATATGAGAAGAGTGGCATAATTGGGACATATACTCTTGACCAAGGATATTGCATTCTAAATTATAGAATGATAAAACATAGCAGGTTAGTTATCAGAAGTCTGAATTGCAGAAAAATTGGTCTAAAGATTTTTTAAAAATTTATCATCCACTTAAAAATTGATACCATTGTGGCCATTGACAAAATTTGTCCTAAAGTTCCATGCTCAGGGACATGTGATCTGCCAGACTGGGAATGATGGGTGACATCAAGTGGCCCAATTTGCCAGTGCAGACTGTATGCTTTAAAAGATCACAGTGCACTACAGTGACATCCTGGTGGTCTCTTCTTGGTAACTCATGAGTGTGATTGTGCCCCGGTGTGCATGTGCTTTGGTAGATAAATTTTAAATCATTGGAATGTAGTTGTGCAAATACATGTTACATATCCTATTCCCCAATTCAGATAATAAAAAGACAAAACAAGCAACTGTATTTTAAATCTTGACATTAGATGCCCCTCCTTTTTGGAGTTGATGCAGTTTCCTGTATCATTTATCTGGAACATTGTCAGATCTCAGATAGACCCGTTTATCAATTTAATACAAAATAGAATAAAAATAAAGCTGAAACAACTGTACATCTCAATTGTTAAGTAAAATGTATCGCGTTAACAAAACCAACACAAATATACTGTATACATTTTATAAAACAGATTCAGGATAAAATGTATGCTTATAGAGCATAACTGTTATTTAATACATTTGGCCTACTTTAAATAAATACAATACATTAGTTCCTAGCAGTTAAGTATTTAAATTTTACTTATCTCCTTATAATTTGGAAGTGATTTTGTGGGATAATTTGGATGTATGGCAAAATGTTAAAGAACATAGTCATAAAGCGCTGGAGTCATAAAGACCTGGGTTTGAGTCCTGGCTCTGCCACTTTATAACTTTTAATCTTATGCAAGTTATTTAATGTCACTATGTTTCAACATCCTAGTCTGTAAAATAGGGATGAAAATATCTACCACATGGAATTGTGGTGAGAATTAAATGAAATTATAATATATGCAAAGCACTTATTTCAGTATGTGGTTTAGGTGTTTAATAAATAATAGCTATAATGAATCATCTCTTAACAGAACTGTCTGAAAAAGTTCTGTGTTCTTTTTTCAGAATCAAGCAGAACAATTAAAAATGATTTCTTTGGTTGATCTATTTAAACAGAGCCTTTATAATATCTGAATGTAATTGTAAGGGTAAGGTGAACAGAAATCTCTTGAATCTTGTTTTTTTGTATTGTTCCCCTCTTCCATATTGTCTTTAAATGGGGAAAACAAATAGACATTTTGAAAAATATGTGTGGAAGAAGGAAGAAAGGGAAATATGTTCACATTTTAATATTTCTCAAATTGGAGGGTGTATTATAATCCCTGTAGTGATACATAAGATAATAGTGTATCTTACACATGATTGTGTCTTATGATCAGTGAAATATGGCATATTCTGTATGTCAACCTCTTGAAGGAAGTGTGTCCCAGAAGAAATGGATAAAGTCAGTATATGGCATCAATAGGTAGGACTTTAACTTACTGTTTAAGACATACCAAAAGAAATGTGCTTTTTAATTTTAGGATCAGTTTTGCTATTTCATTTTTAGGGACAAAAATTGATATGGCACATCTCCCTTCCCATTATTCTAAACACATTTGTTTTGGTTTTTTGAATATGCCATCGGTAACTGGATTTTCCTGCCTAGAAGTATAACCCTTTGGATTTGTTCTGTTAGGTGGCATTGATACTTAAGGGACTTTAAATAGTACATACAATATTTTTAACTGAAAAGTCTCTGGAAATGTTAAAGGTATATCTGTACCCCAATAACCATCTCCCCCCTCCCAAAGAAACAAAGGAGCATGGCATAATGAAATAAATTTGGGGATTGTGGAGTTAAACAAGATTTGACCAATATCTTTACTGCAGAACTTAGAACTTTTAAGATGATAGCGTACCTGATGAATCCACAAAAAGGATACAGCCTCAGCATTTGAGGCTGGGTGTCAGAACCTTTTTTCTGAACCACCTATGAAGTCTCAAAGGACACAAATGCTTTGCAGAACACAGTTTTGGAAAGTCTAATAACTATAGTAACATAATCCAATATTGGCTGGAAATGAGCTGTTATGTTTAATTGACTGTATCAAAGCTTTTTTCTTTAACTGTCAAAAGAGTTTTTATTTTATTTTAAATTGAAATCTTTCCAAATTGTACAATAATTTTTCATCTTAATAGTGAACTAAAAACTTCATAATAATTTAAATAAAAGCTTAAAATAATGTAAACTTTTTTGCAATGTTCTGACAAGTAATGGCCATATTCTACTTTAATGTCAAACTAATTGCCCCTACTAAATGGACCCTACATTGACTTGCTCTGTAACTTACGTGTAATATTCCGTTTTTAAAAACTCTTTTATCATTTGCTACTTTATGCTGCTGTTAGTTTGCCTACTCCCATTTTTAAATTAATTGCTTCTAATTTACTGATAAGGAAGCTAAAGCCTAGAGAAGTTACCTTACTAGAATACAGATAGCTAGGGTTAATGATATTTTGATGCAGCCATTTTTTAAACTTTGGAATGTTATTTTATCTTTTAAAAAGATTTACACTTGCAGCTTACCAAACAATGTAAAATAGTGTCCTCACCCTTTTTCTGATCTCTGCCCATCATATATACATATTTGTGGGGCCAGAAGTAATTTGATGGGCATATTACCTACTAATGAACAGTGATTTTATGCTTCAACATACCATAATGAAATGGCTCCATTACTGATATTACCTACTCTGCATATTTTACCTTCCTATCTTGAAGGTGTCAGCTAGGAAGGAATGTGAATGAACCAAAGAAAAAGGAGCTAGAAGACTGAAAGTTAGCCTACTCCCCCATCTGGAGTCAGGTTTCCACATTGTATTTTAGGTTGTGTTTGTGTATATACCAGTGTGTGGGTGTGGGTGGGGGAGAGGGGTAATCATGAAATAGTGCTAGTTTCCTGAATATTAGATACCTTACACATATACGTAAATCCCAAAGTTCTTTTATATTTCCTGTCATTCTTCTCCTTTGCTAATATAAATAGGATTACAGCAGTACATAATTTAAATCAGATTCCCCATCTTGACAAATATATCTGTGGTCTCTTACATACTTAAAAAACAAATTATGCTTTGTTCACCGTGTAAATTGATTTTTATAATCTGACATATGATGATGATCTCATCTTCAAATTTGACCTGGTCATCTTGATTCCTGAGAGCTTGGCCTCTAATCCTTTGGTCCACAAAGCTTGTTATAGGAAACTTGGTTTAGTCATTTGATATGTGTTAGAAGCAGATGTGAAATGATAGCCTAAGCAAAAGATCATTTTGACATTAATAGACTGAAGTGCATCTCAAGTGCAGTGTTTTAGGAGTGAAGTCTTCACTTTAGAAATCTTGTAGAACCTGTACCTAAAACCACAGTTACCAGAATGTTACTTTGGTCATTCACATTTAGGGGTAGAAGTGTCTTTCTGAAAACCATATAAAATAATAGGAAAGATTCACTTTAAATTATTTTTAAAAACTTGTAAATTGGCATCGCTCAGCAGCCACTAGCTACCTGTGGCTATTGAGCACCAGAAAATGAGTTAGTATGACTAAGGAATAGAATTTTAAATTTAATTTTCATTAATTTACATTTAAATAGTCACCTGTGGCTATTGGCTACTACATTGAACAGCACAGTTCTAGATTATAGGATTAGTACAAATTGAACCCTTTTTTCCTATACTGGTGTTTTCCAACTCTACTTTCTGTTATTTATATAGTGAAATTAATAAGCTAAAATTTTTTCTAAATGAAAAATATATTCAATATACTTATTTAAATTATGTTTAATCAGCTTTGTTTTGTCTCTCCTACCTTGAAGGTTATGATAAACCCTGCTAGGTGGTATATGCCCCTCAAATCACCATTCTGCACTTTCTACAACTTCACTAATTTTATAGTGACATTTCTCATTCAAATGATAATACCAACACATTGGGGAAATTTAGCTATCAAAATTTGTTGCATTGTTCAGTATACTGTGCTGTATTAATACTGGGAAGGGGGACTGATACATCTTGTAGAATAAGAATTACTGAATACCACCTCTGACTAGACAGTTGTACCTATATACCAATTTGAATGAGGTAGACATAATTATCCCCAACTTACTGATGAGGAAACTATAGCCTAGAGAGGTTAAGTAACTTATTTATAGTTGCATAGCTAGTAAGTGGAGCAGACAGGATTCAGACCCAAGTCTCACAGATTGCAAATTCCATTGGCTTTCCTGCTTGAGTTTAGGTGAGTAGTTCAGTCTATGTGAAATCTCCTACAGAAGAGAGAGGTTTCAGGTCACTTGCATGAGTAGATGTTTTATGGGAATGTATCAGTAGAGTAGAAAAATAAAATTGTTATTCTTCAAATATACCATGGGTTAAATAGGCTTTTGTGAGCTGGCCTAAGAAGCGGCCTTTGTGACATTGTATATGGAAAAAATGTTTTGAGATTTCTAAACAGCTGTCTTATGATCATTTGAAACAAAACTATGGTATTTGGTATAAGGGGATTGCCTAGATGTTATTTATCAGCTCCATTCAGAAGTGCCTAGGTATGTGTTGAGTAACTGTGCTCTGTTTTTTCTTTTCTTTTTTCTCTTCTTTTTTTATGTTTTGTTTTCTTGGTGTTTTTTCGTATTTGTGCTCTGTTTTTTAACTACAGCATATTAAATCATTACCTCTCTATATTTGCCTCTTTTTTCAGAAAAATCTGTATGAAACTCCCTCAAAGTACCAGAAAACAGGATCTGGCTCAACCTGGAAAAGTTGCCAATTATCTTGCTACAGTCTAAGAAAAGAAAAGCTAAAGTCATTGGTGGTTTTTTGGGGGTGGGGAGGGAGTTAAACTTAGGTTAAATAACCCTAATCAATCTTTTTAAAAATTGAAATATGGTTTACATACCACAACATTCACCCTTGTAAGGTATACAATTCAGTGGTATTTAGTATATTCAAAAGGTTGGGCAGTCATCACCACTGTCTAATTCCAGAACATTTTTATTACTCCCAAAATAAATAATTAATGGTCATACTATTTCCTTCTTCCTCCAGTTCCTGGAAACCAATAATCTGCTTCTGTCTCTGTAGATTTGCCTATTCTGGACATTTAGTATTACTGGAATAATGTAATATGTGTCTTTTGTATCTGACATTATTCACTTAACATAGTGTTTTAAAAGTTCATTCATGTTATAGCATGTATCGATGATTCATCCCTTTTTATGGTTGAGTAACATTCCATTGTATGGATATACCACCTTTTGTTTATCTATTCATCAGTTGATGGACACATCGGTTTTGCCAAGATGGAGGAGCCCTACTCCTCCTACGTCCTTCCTTTACAGCTAAACACCTTAGATATGACACAACACACAAACACAGAAACAACCTGGAAGGTTAAAACAAGAAGGCAGACTGCCTACAACTTTTGGAACTCAAGGCATGGCACAAATAGTTCCCTGGGTTTTCTTATTTCCTCTCATATATCCTGCATTGGGTGCTGTAAAGGCCTCCAACCTAAAACCACCAAGAACAGACAAAATAGGCCCCAAGAAAAGCCTGTTCTCTAGCTAGATGACTGGGGAAATGGTAGTCTAACAATAGTAAACTTGTTTGTACTGTCCACCCTACATAGCTAAACATCAACAGAAAAACACCCTAGTCCAAGGAGGCAAGTGGCAGTGCTCAGATTCCTGCACACAGTGGTATTGGCTAGGTAGATCAGGAACCTAATCTCCCATTCCCTGCCTAACAAAAGCAGACAGCACTTTGATTCCCTCTGCTGGGTGTATGGCAGGGTGATCAGAGACCTGATCTTTCCTCCTCTCACCTTCTGTAAAGGAAGTGGCGCTTTCACTAAGGAAGTGTCAGCGGGGTTCAGCAGCTAGTTGAGCCTTCACCCCAACCTGGAAGCAGTGAGACTTACTAAGATAGTGTGAGATAGGGCTAGTCTCCACTAAGCCTTCCCCCCTACCCTATGTCCTTGAGAAACTGAGCCTCCATCCTCACCCAGCATCACCAAAGCAGAGCAAGGTGGTTGGAGGTGGACTACTTAACACTGCTTCCCCCCTCCCCTAATGTCAGTGGGGCCCACTGGGGAGCTGAGACTTTGCCCACATCTAGCATCTGCCAAGTGGAACAAAGTAGTGGATGGCAGGGATAGTTGACAGTCCACTTCCCCCTCTCCCCTCCCAAGTTTTCAGCTGGGCCCTTCAGGAAACTCAGCTTTCCACTCTACCTGGCAGCAACAAAGCAATGCCAGTTAGCCCTCTGCTTCCCTACCCCCTATTGTCAGTGTAGTCCATCAGGGAGCTGAGCTCATACCCCTAGACAGAGGCAATGAGGTGGTGCAGGTTGGTGCCCCACTTTCACTGGTACCAAGAGGAGAGCTGAACTTCCACCCATCTGCAAAAATGCAGTGTGACTCATTGCTCCACTTTTGCCAGGGTGAATGTTGGCGGAGCCCAGCAGGAAATTGAACAAACACACCCTGCCCTCACACTACATCTCAACTGATGGACAGCCTTCTAAAAAAGATTAAATAGGATCCAGTGTCTTGTAATCTCCAAAATATCCATTATACAATCGAAGATCACTTATACTAAGAAACTAGAAAATACAACACAAATGAGAAAATAGTCAATAGATACCAACACCAAGATGCTTCAGATGTTGTAATTATCTGACAAGGATTTTAAAGCAGCTATCATAAAAAATGCTTTAGTGAGCAATCACAAACACATTTGAAACAAATGAAGTGTTAGTCTTAGAAAAGAAATAAAAGGCATAAAGCAGAAAATGGAAATTTAGAACTGAAAAATACAGTAACTTAAAATGAATTTACATGAGATCAACAGAAGAATGGAGACGACAGGAATTAGTGAAAAATGAAGATAGAGCAATAGAAATTGCCTGCTCCTAACAACAGGAAAAAAACAGGGAGGGGGGATGAAGAGAGCCTCAGGAGCCTGGGGGACATTAATAAAAGATTTAACATGTCATCAGAGTCTCAAAAAGCAGAGAAAAATATGGACCTTAAGAAATAATGACTGTAATGTCCCAATGGCAAAAGATACAAGCCTACAGATTCAAAAAGCTGACCGAACCCAAACAATAAAAACCCAAAATAATTCACATGCAGACACATCATAATCCAACATTAGGAAATGAGAAGATGTTTAATGGGAATAAAGTTTCAATTTTACAAGATAAAAAAGTTCTGGAGATTGGTTGTATAATGTGAGTATTCTTAACATATTGAACTGTACACTAAAAATGCTTAAGGTAAATTTTATGTGCATTTACCACAATTAAAAAAATTTGCCGAAACCACTTTGGCTCAGTGGATAGAGCGTCGGTCTGCAGACTGAAAGGTCCCAGGTTCAATTCCGGTCAAGGACATGTACTTGGTTGAGGGCACATCCCCAGTAGGGGGTGTGCAGGAGGCAACTGGTCAATGTTTCTCTCTCATCGATGTTTCTAGCTCTCTATCCCTCTCCCTTCCTCTCTGTAAAAAAATCAATAAAATATATTTTTAAAAAATTTTTTTAAGCCAGACTTTAAAGTAAAGAGAAAGAAACTTGAAAGCAGTTAAAGAGAAATGAACTATCCTATATAATAAAAGCCTAATATGCCAAGTGTCTAATCGTCTGGTCAACCAATCAAAGTGTGATATGCTAATGATAAGGCTGCTCAACAGATTGATATGACATGCACTGACCACCAGAGGGTAGATGCTCTGACTGGTGGGTTAGTTTGCTGCTGGGGTCCAGCTGATCGGGACTGAGCGAGATGGGCCAGACATGTCCTGGAGTCTTCCTGCAGTCCCTCCCTGGCCCTGATCATGCACCCGTGGGGTTCCACTGCGTGGACTGCACCCTCTCGCAATCTGGGATTCCTTAGAGGATGTCGGAGAACTGGTTTTATTCTGATCCCACAGGCCAGGCCGAGGGACCCTACTGGTGCACGAATTTGTGCACCAGGCCTCTAGTCACTTATAAGGGAACAATTATTCAAATAACAGCAGGTCCCATGCTAGAAACTATAGAAGCCAGAGGAAATGGCACACTGTTTTTCAAGTACTGGAAGAAAAGAACTGTCAACTCAGAATTCTATCCCCAGTGAAAATATTCTTCAGGAATGAAGGTGCAATCAAAGCAACATCAGATGAAGCAAAGCTTAGAGAATTTGTGCCAGGCCCTGAAATGGCTATAGGTAGTCCAAGCAAAAGTATATGGTAAAAGAAGGATCTGGTAAAAGTATATGGTAAAAGAAGGAACATAAAAATAAAGAGATAAGAATTATATAAGTTCTACACAGTCTTTTCCAGAAAATAGAAGAGGAAAGACTTCATAACTCATTTTATTGCCCTGATCCCAAAACCTTAAGACATTACAGAAAACTACAGACCGGTATTCCTCAAAAAATATAGATCACATACTTATGTACAAAATATTAACAAAACATATCCAGCAACATATAAAAAATTATACACTCTGAACAAGTGGGTTTTATTTCAAGGATGTAAGACTGGTTCAGTATTCAAAAATAAATGTATTTAGTCCACTGTATTAAAAAGTTGAAGAAAAATCATATTGCAGAAATTCATTAAACTAAATTAAACATTTATTCATATTAAAAACTCAGAAAACTAAGAATAAAAGGGGACCTTTCTCAATTTCACAAAGAACATTTACAAAAATAATCTGCAACTAACATTAAACTTGATGGTGAAAGTGCTTAGCCTTTAATAGTGCTTTCTCTTTAATATCAGGAACAAGACAAAGATGTCCACTATCACTACTGCTATTCAACATAGTCCTGAAAATTCTTGCCAGCATAATAGGCAAGAAAATGAAATAATAAAAGACATACAGATTTGAAAGGAAGAAATAAAACTGTCCCTATTTTCTTTTTAAATATATTTTATTGATTTTTTTACAGAGAGGAAGAGAGAGGGATAGAGAGTTAGAAACATTGATGAGAAAGAATTGTTGATTAGCTACCTCTTGCACATCCCCTACTAGGGATGTGCCCGCAACCAAGGTACATGCCCTTGACCGGAATCGAACCTGGGATCCTTGAGTCCGCAGGCCGACACTCTATCCACTGAGCAAAAACAGTTAGGGCAAAGCTGTTCCTATTTTCAAGTGATAAGATGGTCTCCAATGAAAATCTTAAGAAATCTATATAAACCTTATAACTAGTAAGTGAATTCAGGAAAGTTGTAAGATACAAAATCAGCATAAAAGGGTAAATTCAATCTCTATATACTAGCAGTAAATGTGTGAAAACTGAAATGAAAAACAGTACCATTTGAAATTGCTAAAAAAAAAAAAAAAAACACACACACACACAAAAAAAACAGGTATAAATCTAAAAATATATAGAATTTGTATGCTGAAAACTAAAAAATGCTGATGAAAGAAATCAAAGATCTAAATAAATGAAGAGATATCCCATGTCCGTAGATTGGAAGACCCAATACAACATGTCAGTTCTCCTCAATTCCTTCTATAGGTTTAACACAAGCTTACTCTAAAAGTCATATGGAAAGGTAAAGGAACTAAAATATTGAAAAACAAGATCAGAGTAAAGTGGAAAGAATCACTCCACCCAATTTTAAAACTTCATAGCTTCAGAAATCAAAATGCTCTAGTATTGGTGAATGGATAAACACGTAGATCAATGGAACAGAATAGACTAGAGAACCCAGGAATAGACCCGTTACAAGTATAGCCAACTGATTTTTGTCAAAATATACAAAAGCAATTCAATTCAGGAAAGGTAGCTAGCCTTTTTAACTGGTGCTTGGAGCAATTATACGTCCATAGGTCAAACAGTGAACTTTGACCTAAACCTCACAACTTACACAAAAAATGTTTCAAATGGATTGTGGGTTTAAATACGAAATGTAAAACTAAAACTTACAATTTAGACATAGGGGGAAAATATTCAGGACAGTGGGGTAAGTGAAGAGTTCTTAGACCAGATACCAAAAGCACAATCCATAAAATGAAAATAGCTCTAGCCGTTTTTGTTCAGTGGATAGAGTGTCACCCAGTGCACCAAAGGGTACTGGGTTCAATTCTGGTCAGAGGCACGAACCTTGGTTGTAGGATCCTTCCTAGCCTGGGCCCTGGCTGGGGCTTATGCAGGAGGCAACCAATCAATGTGTTTCTCTGACATCGATGTTTCTGTCTTTTCCTCTCTCTTCCATTCCCCCTAAAAATCAATGGGAAAATACCCTCAGGAGAGGATTTAAAATAATAACAATACTAATAATTAATAAAGAAATTCGACTTAATAAAAATTCAAATCTTTATGAAAAATATCCAATTCAGGGGATGAAAACACAAGCTTCAGATTGGGTGAAAAATGTTTCAAACCTGTATCTGAGACAGGACTTGTATCTAGAATATATAAAGAACATTCGAAACTTAAATGGTAACAAAGATGACAGACATTTCACCAAAGGGAATATATGGATAGCAAATAAGCATATGAAAAGATATCAACATGGTTAGCTACCAGGAAATGAAAAAAGACAATGAGATATCATTACTTGCCTATTAGAGCAGCCAGAATAAAAAATAGTGACAATACCAAATGTTGAAGATGTGAGCAAACTGGTGATGGGAATGTAAAATGATACAGCTTTTCTGGAAAATAGTTTGTCCATTTCTTTAGAAAACTAAACATACTCTTATATGACCCAGCAGTCATCCTCCTGGGCATTTATCCCAGAGAAATGAAAATGTATGTCCACACAAAAGTCTGTACACAAATGTTCATAGCAGATCTATTTGTAATATCTAAAAGTTAAAAACCAAATGTCCTTCAATAGGTGAATAGCTAAACAGGCTGTAGTATATCCACACCATCCAACACTACCTAGCAATTAAAATGAAGTATTGATTTAAAAAAAAACTTGGATGAATCTCAAGGGAATTTATGCTGAGTGAAAGTTACATATTGTGATTGCATTAATATAACATTCTTGAGATGACAAAATTGTAGAAATGGAGACTAGGTTAGTGGTTACCAAGGTTAAGAGGGTGGTATAAAGGGATGTGGATCACGTTCTAAAGGGGCAAACATAGGACCTTGGTGGTGATGGATTGTTCAGAATTGTTACTGTGATCATAGATACCGGAACCTATACATATGGTAAAATGTATAGCATGCACACACACACACATGAGAACCTGTAAAACCAATGAAATCCGAATTGAATCTGGGCATTGTACCAGTATACATTTCATGTGTTTGACAGGGATTTATGTAAGATGAAACCACTGAGTTAGGGGTATATAGCATCTGTACTATTTTTGCAACTTCCTGTGAACCTATAATCATTTCTAATTAAAAAGTTTAAAAAGTCATAAAGCATTAGATAAAAGTCAAGGGTTCTCAATTAAAAATGTAGTAAAATAGAAATAAAATTATGTGTTTGTAATATTTAAAAAAAAAAGAGAGCCCATGGACATGGATAACAGTGTGGTGATGGAGGGGGTAGAGAGGGCGGTGAAGTGGAAAAGAACATAGAGGGAATAAATGGTGATGGAAAAAAATCAAATATATATCAGACCAATAGCCAGCATTATGCTTGATGGGGACATCCTATCTAATAAACAGGGAATATGCTAATTGACCATCACTCCATCACAAAGATGGCTCCACCCACAGCTGAGGCCAAGTTCCCTTAAGGAGCCTTAAGCAATCGGCAGGGACCTGATGCTACGCCCTCCCCTGCCCCTGTGGGGCTTGACAGGGGACCTCAGGCCATGTTCTCCACCCAGCAGGGCTTGATGGGACCTCAAGCCATGTTCCCCACCCAGCAGGGCTTGATGGGACCTCAGGCCATGTCCCCCACCCTGGTGTCGGGCTGGGGGACATCTGGCTGCACCCTCCACCCCAGTGCAGGCCAGGGGACATGAGGCTATGCCCTCCCCCGGCCCCATGGGGCTTGACGGGGGACCTCAAGGTGCTCTTCCCATCCTGGTGCTGGGCTAGGGGACCTCAGGCTGCTCCCCCTGCCCCAGTGCCAGGCAGGGGGACCTCAGGCTGTTCCCCCCACAGGTGGGGCTTAACATGGGACCTCAGGCCGCTCCCCCCACCTGAGGATCGTGCCAGGGGACCTGAGGCTGTGCCCCCCCTGCCTGACTGGGCTTGACGGGACCTCAAGGTGCACCCTTTGCCCTGGTCTTGGCCTCAAGGCATGCCCCCTTCCCTGGTCTGGGCTGGGGGACCTCAGGCCACACCACCCATCCTGGCACTGGGCCAGGGGACCTGAGTCTATGCCCCCTGCCTGGCAGGGCTTGACAAGGGTGGGACTGGCCAGGTCTGGATCTAGCCCAATTGGGGGAGGGGGGAGCTGGCCAGGTCTGGGTCTCACTTAATTTTGAGGTGCATGTTTTTGGGCGGGGACTTGACTCTGGGTCCCATGGTGAGCCCCAGACTCTAATAGGAGGAAGGTTTTCATATACATTTTACTAATTTTCTTTCATCTCTGACACTTCTATTATAGAGAAAGGGCAAATAGCAATATTAAATTATTTTCTCTAATTAATCTCCTTTTAATGTGCACGAATTTCGTGCACCAGGTCACTAGTATTATAGGAAGTCTCATTAAAACTATGCCTGCTTTTTTCACTTGGATTTTACATTCTAAAAGTTTGCTAGTGCAATTAGACAAAATCAAAGATAGTCAAAGGAAGGATAAAAGATTACTATTCATATCATCTAAGGAAACCACTAAAAAGGTTTGTTAAAACTAATGATAGTCTAAAGGTGATATTATACAAAATAGGTCCAGAAATCAATAAATAGCTTACCTAATTAGAAATGATAATGGGGGAAAATATCTCATTCAAAATAGTAGTAAAAATATTAAATGTCTGGAAATAAACCTTACAAGCAAAGGGCAGAAACTGAATGAAATTCAGGTGCATTAAAGAATAATTTGAATAAGTCAAGAGAGAAATTATGGTTCTTTAATAGAAAAAAATCAGTAAATAAATTACTTTCAATAGGATTTGAAGTTTTTTTTTCTTATTTTTTAAGAATTGAGGGTAACTTTTCCTTCTGTCTTGAATGTTACCAGATTTTTTGTTTTTTTAAATTTTCTTTTATTAAATTATAGCTTATCTGAACAGTTAATACTAATACTTTTAGTAAAGTGCTCTTACTAATAGTGTATATGCATAATATATGTGCAGCTAGAATTAATCATAGAGCTGTAATTAGAAACTATATTTCTGATTACTTTTTCAGAAATAAGTTTTGTTGCCAGATTGTGTGTTTATGCCTATGATAATTTTTAAACACATGCACTTTTTT
This sequence comes from Pipistrellus hanaki, assembly GCF_964339955.1. NCBI lineage: Eukaryota > Metazoa > Chordata > Mammalia > Chiroptera > Vespertilionidae > Pipistrellus > Pipistrellus hanaki. The sequence goes on from NC_140524.1 coordinate 94,843,389, forward strand.
TAATGAGTAAGCAGTTTGGATTTCTTTTCCTCAGTCAACTCCAAACTTGTCTAAAACATTTTATGTTAAGATACAGTTGAAGTATGGTGATTAACAAAGGTGAGGGGTGAGGAAGGAGGGATGAAGAGGGTAAAGGGAGGGATGAATGGTGATGGAAGGAGACTAGACATTGGGTGATGAGCATACAATGCCATATACAGATGATGTATTATGGAATTATACACCTGAAACAGTTATTAACCAATGTTACCTTAATACATTTAATTTTTTAAAGAGATACAGTTGGTACTTCATAAGAGTTTTGCTTGAATGTTAATCTCTGATATACTGTATATTTGAGCAAATCCCATACTGTCTCATTTCACTTATAAGCTATTATTGCTATCTTCTTTTTGTTAAAGATGTTTGTAAGACTGTGTTTAAGTTAATTATTTTAAGTGATTGTAAGTTAACAGTTATCAATAATGTATTGTGATTAGTTCAGCAAACATTTAAGCAGCACTTGTTTTACCGAGGAGGAAACAAGAGGTTCAGGTAATCTTGCCACAACCACATAGCTTGAACTTTGAAGCCTAGCATAACGGTTATGTCTGTTTTAGGTAGGAAGGCTTCTTTGAGTCTCTGGAAGCCAGAAGAAATTATTAACCTGTTCCTAAGACTCTTAAATTAGCCAACACAAGTAATGCATTAACCAGTTTTCTAGTACTCTGATTTTTAGTCCTAGAAATGGAAGTGGACCCGTTAGGGTAAGGGACTCATCAGAATCCCCTCAAATATTTGTATTTGTCATTTCCTGTGGCAAGATGAGCAGGAAGAAAGAGAAGCTAACACTTACTGGCATGGCTAAGCATAATGAACTTTACCACAACCTTCAGCATAACTAGCATCTAAATCTTGTGGATTGGAAAACTGAGACTCATGTTAAGTAACTTGCCCACAGTCACACCTATAATGAAGGATAAAGCCAGGTTTTGAAATCATATATCAGGCTCCAAAGCCCATGATCTTTCCAACACTGTGATTTCCCAGACTGTCTAATCACAGGAATCATCTAAGGTGCCTCTTTGAAAAAATGAAATACTGAGCCATGGGGCTTCTGGAACTTCTGATTCATTTTTGGTTTGGGGGTAAGCCAGGTAATGTATCATGAATGGGAATCTTAGGTGATTCTGATCATCAGGCAGGAATGAAAAATACTACAAACTCCACGAGTACTGAGAAATAGGGTCTGAAGATAGTAGGAAGGTAGGAATAAGGCTGTCTGGGAGTTGACAGAGGCATTTAAAAGTTGACATTTTAATAATTTTCGATGTTAGCAAAGTAAAGACAGTAAAATTGTATTGTGGAAATTATAAAATTGCTCTAAGTTCCTTAACCTGCACAGAAAAATTATGTTTTCTTTTTATTAGTATTTCCCTTTCATGTGACAACATTTGTGCAATCCTTTCTTTGGCGTTATTCTTGCTTACATGTGGGTACAAAGGCACCACTGAAGGATATAAGATAAAACTATTTTGGACACAGAAGAGAAAGAAGTAATTAGAAATAACATAAGAGCAGCTTTAAATACAGAATCAGTAATTTCCTCAGGTGTAAAAATATGACAAAATCTTAAATAACTCTAATCCTTAAAATCATAGGATTATAACATTTCCAAGCTGGAAGAGCTCTTAGGCATCTACATATTTTATGCATGAGGAAATCCACAACTCAGAGAGGCTTAAGGGCTTGCCCACAGTTAGGGACAGACTTTCAAATCCATCCTGGCCAAGGTTCAACCAAACTTACGGATTGCATATAAGTACCAGAAAATAGCGACTTTTCCAAGTTCATGCTGCTTTTTAGAAATAAATTTAGTGACACATCATGTTGACCGTATCTTCTCTACTTCATCTAATATTATAGTTTCTTTTTTAATTATCCTATTGAGAATATAAATATATTCAAAGGAATATCTTTTAGGAGATTATGCAGTTTGAAATATAATCATTGATCAATGATGTTAGGCAAATGAACCATTACCTCCTCAGAATAGTGTACTTAACCAATGGCCACTTTCAGAAAATGTGTTAAGGAAGAACTCTGGTCTTTTCCAGTTATTATAAAATTTTCTTTTATAAACAGAGAAAAATGAACATAACTAGATGCCTATATGTGAATTCTAACAGTAATATATGTCAGCATTTCTGTGTAGTAGTATGAGTTTTGGATTCAGACTTGTGTGCAGTTACCTTATCTACAAACTTAATAGTTCTGTGATCTTTAACAAGTTATTAAATCTCAAGCTAACTTTTTCCCTTTACTGTACATAATAACATACCTCTCATGGCTTGCTAATGATTAGTTGAGATTAAATGAGAGAATATGTGTAACATAACTAATACTATACTTTGAACAAAATAAGAATTGAATAAATGATAGATGTTATTAGTATTTCCTTGAGCCAGTATGTCTTTAGAAGAATATTTATTTCTGAATGAGGGCTTTAGTTTATTGCTTTATTCAGTTTTTATCATAACCAGAAGATATGATCTGTGCAATTTCTGCTTCTAAGAATTTTGGGTTTTATGGTCTAGAACACCATTAGTCTTTTTTTTTTTAATTTATCTTTATTGTTGATAGTATTACAGATGTCCCCTATATTTGTATGTTTTTTTGTCAGTGTCCATGAGCTATGCATATATGCATATAAGTTTTCTGGTTAATCTCCACCCACCTCCAAACTCAATTAGTCTTTATAATTTTTCATAGATACTTGAAAGTAACCTATATTTTTTATACATTATAAAATTCATTATCTACTTATTCTCATATAAATTACATCATATGCTTGGTCCTTATTTTGTGCATTATGCTAATTGAAATTAGTGTGCTAAAATTCCTGCTTCTATTTTGTTTCCATTTATTTTATGTTATAGTCCTCAAAATATATTTTATTCTTTGTTGTTAGGTTAGTCTGTGACTAAATGTTCAATACTATTTGCATTTATTATTTTAATGATATATTTGGGGGAAAACAACACATGCTAATTATAGAAAATTTGAAAAATAGAGAAGCAAACACAGAAGGAAATGAACATCTTTATTGTTACTATGAAAGACCATTACTAAAATTTGGGTTTGAATTTAGGCTCTGCTTATTAACCTTAGGCAGGATAGTAGGTTTTTTCATTTATCGTATTATTTATTGAGCACCTACAATCTGTTAGGCATTTTGCTAGGGATTGAGGACACAATGCTTAAAAAGATTAACATACCTATCTTGGCTTCATTTCATCAGTTGTAAATTAGTGATAATGCCTCAGAGTTGTCAGAAGCATCAAAGATGATCTATAGGACTTAGCACTTACCTGGTGCATAGTAATTCCTTAGTAAATGGTAGTGGTTATTATTACTACATACAGTATATTAAGTACTAATTATGAAGTTAGTCCAAATTAAATGACCTTTCTTATTGGCTTAAGGTTTTTGCCTCACAGATTATTTTGGGCCTTAATCTTACAAACACTTGCTTTCTTTTTCTTTGTTTTTCTTTTGTTATCAAGCATTTTAAACACATGCCACAGTATCACCGCCCCCTCTATGCACTCTTTCTTCCCCTCCCCGGCTCCAGTGGATTCTTTTGAGGCTAATCCTAGATACATCGTCAGATGTAAATATTTACATCTATATTTCTGAAAATATAAAGACTTTTAAAAACAACTAAGATATCATCATTCATAAAACATCAGTAATTCTGAATCCCATTAAATTTACAGTAAATTTAAATCCCATTAAATTTACGTTAATTTTAACTAGATACTTCACACTTTACATTTATTACATTATTTTGGAATGATCTCTTCATCTTATTTTAAGTTTTTTATTATGTTTGGGGGTTTTTATTTTTTAAAATATATTTTATTGATTTTTTACAGAGAGAAGAGAGAGGGATAGAGAGTTAGAAACATCGATGAGAGTCATCGATCAGCTGTCTCTTGCACACCCCCTACTGGAGATGTGCCTGCAACCAAGGTACATGCCCCTGACCGGAATCGAACCCGGGACCCTTCAGTCCGCAGGCTGACGCTCTATCCACTGAGCCAAACCGGTTTCAGCGGTTTTTATTTTTTTATATTTTTAAATATATCTTGCTGATTTTTTACAGAGAAGAAGGGAGGGGGATAGAGAGAAACATTGATGAGAGAGAAACATCAATCAACTGTCCCCCCTGCACATCCCCTACTGGGGATGTGCGGACAACCAAGACACATGCCTTTGACCTGAATCGGAATCAATCCGATCCAGGACCCTTCAGTCCCCAGTCCACTGACCAAACCTGTTAGGGCGGGTTTTATTTTTGCCATATGGATTGTTTGTTAAGGAGGTTATGAAATGGTGATGAAGGAGTTATGGAACTGGAAAGACCTGGGTTTGAATTTTGCTTCTGCTATTCACTAATTAACTTTGCTGAGCCTTTGTTTCCTCATCTGTAAAACAGGGATAATTATGCATACCTTGTGATCTCAGGGTTGAATGTAATGCCTGTGTAAAGTACTATTCACAGTCTGCCAGTTACTATCTTACAGTGATTTGGACTGCAATAAGTAAATAAAATTCTTGGTTATTGTATGGTCTTTAAAAACATTGAAAATTTTATATTTACTAGCTAATTACTAAAAATAGTGGTTTTTAAATATTCTTTTAGGACAGAAAATTTAGAATCTTTGTTTGTCCTTTCTTCCACTAACTCTTATTTTGAGTACACATTAATTTAACCTGAGATTATGGATTTTACCTTTAACTTTCTAAAAAGTTTTATGTTGTTTATATTCTTATATCATTTTTTTCCTTCATTTTGATCCTTTTTTTAAGTGGGCTTAACTATTCTATCCATTTATTTCTAGATATTAAGTTGGCACCCATATACATCACCATTTCTTTTTTACTTCAATATTCTTGAATTCTTATTTTGATTCTCTTTCAATAGTCTAGGACACACCTTTGAACAATTTATGAAAAAAGGTACTACCAGGATGGTGATATTTATAAGGCTTTGCAAACCTAAGAATAATTTCCTGTGGCATTTGTACATGAAAAACTAGGACAAGGTATAAAATTCTTAGATCATAATTTTTCCTTTTCAACTCTGTAAGTCATTACTTCATTGTCTTCTGGCATTTTATTGTTGCAGGGGAAAACTCTGAAGTCAATCTGGTTTTAGTTCCTTTGAAAATAACCTATTTTTCTCTGCTTGTATGCTTATAGGATTATATCTTTATCCTTGAAATTTAAAAACATTTGCCAGGACATGTCTTGGTGTTGATGATCTCTGTTGAACCTTCTCAGTCTCCAGTCTCAGGTATTTTTTTTTTTCGGAACTGGAAAGTTTTCTTATACTTTTGATTGATAAACTGCTCTGTTTTTTTCTTTAGGAACATTTGTTATTCATAGATTATTTCTATGTCTGTCCTCCATAGTTTTTAAATATTTTCTTTCATTTTCTTTTTCATGTACACAAGTTTGTCCTTCGTGGCATGGCGATTCTAATACTTGCTATTCACAATGCAGATTTAATTTTGGCTACCGTGTTTTCTTTTCTTCGTATCTCAACATACTCCTGTTTCATAAGCAGAATTCCCCTTAGGGGTACACTCTAAAAAACATGAGGTGGATTCAGGCCTAAAAAGTATCTATTTTCTCAGGCCAAAACCACAGGACCAGAAAGGAAAGAAAAAACTTCTTAAAATGAAGGAATAACCAGAGGTCATTCCTATCCTTGTCTAGAAAATAAAACAGTCTTGACTACTACCAGGTCTTTAGTTGCTGGAGGAATAGCAAAGCAGGTATAAGGGCACCTTATCTAGAATAAATGGATTTTTCTAATTACATTGATTGTTTTTATCTTTAAAAATAATATATATTAAATGCATATAATTTTTAAAATACAGTACAAAGAAGAAAATCCTATGACCCAGGTAACTACTGATAAAATTTTATATATACTTTGCCACTTACATGCACACATATTGGACCTTGAGAGCTTGTTTGGAGGTTCTAGCAGGGGAGCGCAGCTACTCGTATACCCTTGACCGAAGACCGGTCCTCTCCTCTTGGGGGAAAGTCGTCCTCTTCGACCGAGCGCGCAGCTTCGGGAGGGACGCACATGGATCGGTGAGGGAGGAGGGGGACACCCGCCTAGCCAGCCAGATCAGCCGAATCAACCCTGGCGATCAATGGGGTGACAGATGTCGCAGCCAGATCGCCCTCACATCCACATGCACACATATTGGGAGGGGGTGCAAAATTGGGGTCATAGTACATAGTTTTGTATCCCCTTTAATTTAATATATTGCAAACATATCTTTGCATCATTAATTTTTCTTTGAGGCCCTGATTTTAACCATTGCATAGTATTCCTACATATGAGTAGATGTATTATGATTTCTTTTACCAGTCCCCTGTTGGTCATTTAGATTGTTTTCTATTTTTCAGTATAATGAGTATGATGACTATCACTGTACATTAAGTCTTTATGCACATCTCTGATATTTCCTTAGGATAAATGAGGAGCTGATTCTTAATCCTGTCACATTGGTAAGGATTATATACCTTCCTTATTAAGAATATAAATGCTTGTTTCTTGTTGTTTCAATGTGATTGCATAGATTCTTTGGATTCTGAACAATTTGATCATATCTTAACTGAAGTTTGAGAGAGGTTTCTAATGCCTCATCCTCAGCACCTTCATGTATCTCCTGATATATACTTCGGGCAGGAGAACCATCACTGATATCATGAGTTTGGAAGGCAAATATACTTGAAGGTGGTTAAAAAAAAAAAAAGTGTGGTCCATGCTCATTGCTACTACCTGGATCTCCACTAGGTCTCTGGACCCTTTCTTTCCCTCTTCCCTCCATCTTATTTAAGGCTGTTGTTCTCTGTGAGGAATTCTTTTTCCCCAATGTTCATATGTAACATTTCATTTTTAGGTAGGAAAATGTCAGTACATGGTGTATGTCCTACTAAGTTAAAGTTAGCATGTACTGGGACAGATAATTTTTTAGTCCCAGTATATTTGTATATGATGATCTGCTAACTCAAAGCACTTTTTAAAATTTATTTTGTCTTTTCTTCAAAGGTGTCACACAGAAGCCTGGAAATGTACATTATTATAGCATGCCATTACCACAAAACAATCTGTTCAGTGGGGCTACCTAAAATGAATTTTTTAAAATAGTAAAATGTTTTTATTTTAAACATTTCCAAATTTTTCTTTAAATACTTGGGAACATTCTAGAAGTCCTAAAACCTTGATTTAGAATGACTGATTTGAATTGGTCAGCCTCTTTAATTTAAACCAGAAAGATGATCTTAAGTGGTAATTATATACCATAATATTAGAAGATATTTTGAAAATAATTCCTACTAGTGGGGGAAGGCACTGGGGGGATAAAGACACATATGTAATACCTTAATAAATAAAGAAAAAAATTATATAAAAAAGAAAATAATTCCTACTGAAACTCAAGCTGACAGTCTCCCTTATCTGATTTGTTCTGATGAGACCCATAGTGTATGCTATCTAATTTTTTACTTTTACACATTTCAGACTAACAGAGTAAAGCGTGATTAGAATTTTCTAACCATTTCCAGTATTTCACATAATATTTGCATATGTACAATCTGCCAAGCTTTGCAGTTTTTTTTGGCTGGAAGGCATTATGGTGGGATGAGAGAGGATAAATACATTTGCCTCTCTTATAAACTATTTTTTGTCTGCTCTCATTCTTTAGCCACATTGTATAAAAATATACCACGCATATGAAAGATCTCTTCCACCCTGCTTGATAGGAATTTGGCTGTACTAAGTGGTGAAACAGGTATCTTCAACACTCTCCTGTAGTTGTTCACTGAATTGCATTTAGAAGTTACCTATAGAAATGTTAAGTGTTTCACAGTCAATTGAGGCAAAAGGGACAGGAAGTAGCATTTTCTGAGTTTCTACTGTCCCTTGGTGAATCCTTTTAATTACAGCATTACAGTGAGGAAGATATTATATGCATCTTATAGATGAAGAAGCTGAGGCTCAAAATGTAAGTAACTTACCCAAGGTCAGATATCTATAGCAGTAAGTGAGAGGATGGGGTTTAAATATGGTACTAGCCAGATTCAGACAACCTGTTTTCTGTTTCTTTGAATTAGAGGAGTAAGTTTTCGAGCTTAATAGATGCTATTTCTTGAACTTTTGGAACTATAGGAATTGCAATATTGAGTCTGACTGATGGTCCATGTAACCTAATCTTTAACGAAGCCAAGAGTCATTTTTCAAAAAGGAAACTTCTTAGCCGCAGAACTAACTGTGCATTTATAACAGATAACATTTGAATACTTGTTTTGATGAAATGATACCAAACATTTGTTGAAGTAAAAATCCATTTTTGGTAGATCTTTGTAAAGATACTGCACTGCTTTTAGCCTCCATATTTTCTTGCTTAAAAATTAAATTGTTCAAAATTTTAATCTTTGCTGAACTCAGAAAAGAGGTAGATATTTTTTTCAAAAAATAGAGCATAAAATACCTTTAGATCATGTTTTACTCAATGTTTTTTTCTTGGATTGCTTTGTTAATTAGCTGGGTAATGAGTTAAGAAAAGAAAATATATTGTAAAATTTATGGATCACATGAAGCTGAAAATAGTAAAGAGGCTGATAGCCAGATTTGGAATCTAATCTATAGAAGCTAGCCATAGATCAGAACTGGAAAAAGATGAAACAAAAATTTAAAATCTAAGATTTTGTTCATGAGACTATGAGTAACAAGTACAAAATAGAGGTTACAGGACTTAGTTGTAATGTAAATAAAGACAACAAGTGGAGGAGAAAGGGGTCCTCATATAAGGTGACAGGAGAAGATTTATTTGACTTTGGGTAGTGGGCACACTGTGTAATATACAGATCTTGTAACATAGAAACCCACACCTGAAACCTGTATGTTCCATGTTGACCAATGTCACCCCAATCAATTTAATAAATAAAAAAAGATGAGGATTTAATCAACAGATAACTTAGTATGGCTCAGCATTGTGTTGTGCCATTCCCAAAATATTGCATGTATAAATTGCATTAATATTAAAGTTATTTAAGACAGTAGAGGGGATATGCCCTTTACATTGATCATATCAAGGTTGGAATGTTCACTGCATGCAATTCTGTATACCACTCTTTAAGAGGAATTGGTTGCATGCTCAGAAAGAAGATAGTCTGTGTAAAAGGAACTTGAGCTATCTAGAAAAGAACAGCCTTGGTGTGGTTTGTAGTTATAGCTATAGATTTGCTTCCTGTGACTTTGCAGATATAGTGCAAGCAAGTTAGCCATCATATATTAGTAATCCTCTTAAAGGGAATTGGTTGCTGAGGAAAGTTACTATATAATGAATTTTATCTAGCTGCCAAAGCTTTTTCTCAGGTGGTATAGTAGGCTGCCTGGTGAAGTAATACATTCTTGTCTTGATAGTGTTCAAATTTAGATGAGAATGGTATAGAAAGAACCAAAGCATATGATGTATATTTGGAACAGAAGACTTTTAAGATTCCCTACAAATGCTAAACTTCTTTTTATTCTAAGATCAAAGGGACTTTATGGAGTATTATTTTATCCTCAATAATCTACCTCACCTTAATAGTTATTTGCATTGATATATATAGCTCTATAGTTTTCTAAACTGCTTTCTTGTGAGTTAACTCAGTTTTGAGCCTAACAATGACCCATTGGGTAGACAGGGCAAGTATCCTCATTTTGAACAGATAAAGTAACAGGAGAAAATCTCAATTGCCCCCAAAAAAGCTTCTAAGTGGCAGACCTAGGACTCTACCCCTGGTCTACCAATTCCAAGTTTAATGTTTCTTCTGTACCAGTTTGCCTTAAAAGTAAGTTATAAGTTGTGATTCTTGCTTTGCATACATGAAAGTCACAAGGAGCAGATGGTACTCAAATTAAATTTCTGTGGAAAATGTAAGTATAGCTCTAGTTAGACTTGGGATCTAAAAGCCTAATATTAGAAGAGATGTTGAGCAGATTATTATAGAAAGAGAAACCTCTACAATTAATGAGAAAGTGTAGTTTGGGTTACTAGATGAATAATGATAACATTCACTAAGATAACAAACACAGGAGAAATATAATAGATTGGTGGGCCACAGAGGGGGTGATTGAATTGAATTTTGGATATAATTAAAATACTAGGTGCCAGGCACAGTGTTTAGGGTTTTATATCATTTATCTCATTTAGTCTTCAAAACACTCTGAAGATAAGACTTTTTAATCTTTACTTTCCAAATGAAGAAACAAAAGCTTAGATAGTTTAAATCATATCTGATCTAGGTTTCTGACTCCAAAGCCAGTCAGTGTTTTAGAGCTAGTTTTAAGTTTCACCTGGGATGCCCGAATAAAAATAATCAGTGTTCAGTAGAAATAAATGGTCATGGCTTTTAGTAGAAAGATGTCTCTTGGAGTTGAGTCTTTACCATAGAAATGGGCCTCTGAAAATGTCCTAGGAAAATAAAGATCTTATACCCGCCTTCCCTTTTCTGCATTTTGGCACCATTTCTGTGCTTTGTAACATTGTATAGGTATTTCCTAATATAGGAACATACTCTGTGTTTTAAAATGAAAGCTACCCTTTTTTATGGGTTAGTAGAATTGCGAGATCCTCTAGGATGGATCTCTAGGATGGAGGCCATGTTTGTTAACCTTTCTTCCAGCTTGGTGCCTAGAACATAGCAAGAATGAAATGAAATGGATGGATGGATGGATGGATGGATGGATGGATGGATAAATAGGGATGGGGAGAATAGAGAAAGGAGTTCAAATTCAGAGCAGCTGCCTCATGATGGGTATAGAGTAGTGAGTGGGTTACTTTTTATTTTCTAGTTGATAATGCTCCAAAGATGGTTAGCTTAGATTCTTGTCCATTTGCTCAATTAACAAGTGGCCAAGGGAATTTACGCCTTTTTCAGTGAGGGAACTGGAAAAGACACTATATGATCCTGACTCTGGTTTTGTTTTATTTTATTTTAAATTACACAAATTATACATATTCATTGTAGAAACATTAGGAAATTCAAACAAGCAAAAGCAAACAATTTAAATTGTCTAAAATTCTATCACCCAGAGATAGCCATTATTAACATTTTGATGTATATCCTTCCAGAGTTTTTCCCATAGAAATATATACATTGAAACATGTATATATTTATTTAAAATGGGATCATTACAATCATATTGTTTTGTAAACTGCTTTTTCACTTATTACATGTGACTGTCTTTTCATGTCAATAAATTTACATCTTTATCATTTTTAATGACTGCATAGTATGCCATAATGTGGATGTACCAAATATATTTAACTAGTTCTCTATTGTTAGGAATTTAGATTTCCAATTTGGAGTTCTTTTTGGAAAAAGTTATGGTGAGCATTCTTGTATGTACATCTTTGCACACTTGTCCATTGTTTAAAAAAAAAAAAAAGTCGAAATGATGGGCCGTTTTTAATACAGACTTATATTGCCTTCCTGAAAGGTTGAGCTGATTTACACTTTCTCTAGTAGTATATCCTGATTGTTTTTTCCCCCATAGTAGTGCTACCTGTTATTTCTTCTGTAAATCATTATCAATTTGAAAGGCAGAGGTATCTTTTGGTTAAATGCATTTCCTTGATTAGTATTAAGGCTGAACTCTTTTTTTCCCTTATTGCTCTTTTCTGTTGAGGTTCATCATTTTTTCTTACAGGTTTGTAAAACAAAGCTCTTTATGAATTGAGGATACCAAACCTTTGTCATATGTTGCTTTTATTTTTTTGTAATTAATTTGTCTTTTAACTTTTTTGTGTCTAGTAGAATTTTTTATGGACTCAAATGTCAATTTTTTCTTCTTACTTTCACCCTACTTACCACATAAGTATTAATCACCTGTATTTTCTTCTAATTCTCCTATAGTTTTCTTTTTGACATATATTTTTAAAATTTATTTTTATTGTTGAAAGTATTACAGATGTTCCATTTTTCCCCATTGACCCCTTCCACCCTGACCCATCCCCCCCCAGACCTTCACCACACTGTTGTCTGTGTCCATGGGTTAGGCGTTTATGCATATAAGTTCTTTAGTTAATCTCTTCCCACCCAACTAGCCACCCCCACCTTCCCTCAAAGATTTGACAGCACTTTTGAATTTTTTAACATTTAAATGTTTAATCTATTTGGAATCTATTTTGATATAGAGATCTAGCTTAATTTTGCCCTGAAATAATTAATCAGTTGACCTGATTAATTATCAATGGAGATGGAACTTAGAATGTTTTTACCATAGAAAGTGTTGTAAATGAAGTTTGATAAGGTTTGAATAGGATCATTTTTAATGCATTTAACTATTAAAATAAATTCAAGAGCTCACCTAGAAAGGTAATTATCATTTATTATATCATTTCCATTGAAAAATGTTTTCATAGTTTAAAATAAACAATTTACATGTTAACTTTTGAAGCACAGCCCTGTTGCAAATTGGCAACTGCTTACTTATATAATTGTTTTGTACTTTATTAGAACCCTTTAGGGGTAAAAATATTTCTATGTGATTTTGTTATTTCTTCCTTCATTTAATTTTAACTGTTGTAAGATCTGCTTTGGTAACTTTCTACTTGCTGTGCTTTTCACAGAATGGACAGCAAATTATGGATGAACCTATGGGAGAGGAAGAGATTAATCCACAAACTGTAAGTAAAATATTATATAATAAGGGATATAGATAAATCAAGTACATAAATTTTAAGTGTTTATACTTTTAAACTGAGCAAAATAATGGATTTTATAGTATTATAAAATTGTTGATGCTTTCACAAGAATTTAAAAAAAATTCATTCTTGAATATGCCAGTGACATTTAGAAACTGATAAAAACTGATTTTAAAAGAATGAAAAAAAATTGTTTTCATATTGTTCAAAGTTTTCATTAGTACCTTAAAGCTTATTTTTTAATTAAATCATAGATTTATTGGAGAGTAGTAAATAGATTGTCTTTCCATGCAAGATATCCATTGTTAGCAGCTCAATTATTATTTTCTTCTTGTTCTGTACATAAGACAATTATTGCTATTTATAAAATACATATATTCTGTAACTCATTTTCATTTAATAGTAATATCTTAAACATCTTTTATGACAAAAATGTAGATCTGTATATTTTAAATGGTTGCATAACGCTGTTTTATGCATGTCTTATACTAATGTAATTTACTCTATTTATTTTGGGGAACTTGTGTTTCAGTAAAATATCTATAATAATAAAAGGATGATATGCTAAATAGATCGGACATCCTTCCAGATGAAGCCAGGGCTGGGAGGGAAGTCTGGGTCTCAGGTGCCTGCCAGCAGCCCGAGGGAAGCCCAGGTCCCGGGTGCCAGAGGGAAGACAGTGCTGGCAGCCAGGGAAAGGAAGACCTACTCTTGCACAGATTTCGTGCATCAGGCCTCTAGTCTATATATAAAAGGCTAATATGCTAAGTGTCTGTCTGGGTAATGACATCATGTTGCAATGCCCAGCTTCCTCTCCCTAGCGACTAGCCTCCTTAGAGTTAAGTTTATTCAGCCAGGAACATGACTTGCTTTATAGCCCAGTGGAAACATTTTACACTGTAACCAAATGTCTGTGAAGCATTTTCCCATACCTCATCTCACTTGATCCTCACAGAAGTCCTAGAGTAGGTGAATAGGAGACGCTGTGAAATCCTATTTTTTCATTAGTCAAAACGAGATTTTTAGAAAGCTTAGAAACTTGACTTGATGAAAAGAAGTAAGAAATGGTGGACCTTGAAAATGACTTCAGGTTTCTCACTGTGTAGAATATAGTCAAACACTGCAACAGTTAAATATTTTACCCTTTGTTCTTCCTGCATGACTGACAATAATAATCTGCTTCATGTTGATATTTACTGCTGTGTTTCTGACAATTACCTGAAAGAAGTTGGGGTGTTTCACTGGGCTGGAAAAAGTTTAGCTAAATTAGAAAGCAGGTCTAATTAGGCAAATTCATTCTATATCTATAAAAGGCTAACTTGACTTGCACATCCATGATACATATAAAGCTCTCACTGGCACCAGTTGCATACATGTGTTTCAATTTGCCATTGTCGATTGTGAATTTGGTTGACACTTCTATTATAGAGAAAGGTTGAATAGTGATATTAAAATATTTTTTCTAATTTCCTTTCATTGTGCACAAATTCATGCACCAGGCTACTAGTAGTCTTAGAAAAGAATGAGCTGGAACAAAGGGTATGAACATTTAAATCTCAGTAGACACTGCTAAATTGCCCATCAAACAAAAACTTAATTTCATATTGAATAGGGTATGGTCAAGCAGGATATTCAACATTGCATATTATCAGAAGTTATTTTTAATTTGGGCCACTCTAAATTAATAATACTTTCTCATTCAATTTGCATCTCATTTGATTATTAGTGAAGTTGAGTATCCACACATTATTGGCTTTTGTATTTTTATGTTGGTCCAGTTTTCTTTGGGGTTACTTGTCTCCTTATGATCTATATTATTTTTGTATATATTCTGGATATTAATTCCATGTTTATAACATTTCTTACAAATATTTTCTCCCTGTTTTTTAAGATTGATTATGCTGTCCGTTATTGCATATGTACAGAAGTTTTCATTTTTGAGGAATCAGATCTGGCTACTGGGTTTCATTTTTGGTTAGAAAATCCTTTCTTGCACCAAGGTTATAAACATATCCTCTTACATCTTCATCTACCACTTTTATGGTTTTATTTTTTGCATTTAGCTCTGTGATCTACTTGGAATTTTAGTTCCTACTGTGACGTAGAAATTTAACCTTTTTAAATAAATAGCCTATTGTCCTAATCTCTACTTATTGAATACATAAAATACATTCAGCTGGCTGATGTAGCTCAGTGGTTGAGTGTGGACCTATGAACCAGGAGGTCATGGTTCTCTTCCTGGTCAGGGCATATGCCCGGGTTGTGGGCTTGATTCCCAGTTGGGGGAGTGCATGTGGCTACCAGTCGATGATTCTCTCACATCATTGATGATTCTCTCTTTCTCTCTCCCTTCTTCTCTCTGGAATAAAAACATACTTTAAAAAAATATTCATCCCCACTCATTTAAGATCCTCCTTTTATCATGTATAAAATTGCCACATACCCAATTGTATCAGTTTCCTAAGGTTACCCTAATAAAGTACCACAAGCTAAGTGGTGTAGAACACATCACTCCAACCTCTACCTCCATTGTCACATGGCATGCTCCCTGTGTGTTTCTGTATCCAAATTTTACTCTTCTTATAAAGATACCAGTCTATTGGTTTAGGGCTCATCCTACTCCAGTTTGACCTCATCTTAATATTATTATATCTGCAAAGACCCTATTTTCAAGTAAGATTACATTCACAGGTACAGGGTATTAGAACTTGAACATACCTTTTAAACAGTTTTTTAAATTTTATTTTTCTTTTTATAAATATATTTTTATTGATTTCAGAGATGAAGGGAGAGAGAGATAGAAACATTAGTGATGAGATAGAATCGTTGATTGGCTGCCTCATGCACACCCCACACTAGGAATTGAGCCTGCATTCTGGGCATTTGTCCTGACCATAAATCCAACCTTGACTTCCTGGTCCATAGGTCAGTGCTCTACCAGAGAGTCATGTTGGCTAGGCTTCTTTTTCAATTATACTTGACATACGTACTATATTATATTAGTTTCAGTATTCAGCATAGTGATTAGACATTTATATACCCCTTACAAAGTGATAACCCCAATAAGTCTAGTACCCACGTGGCACCATGTAAAGTATAGCATGAGGAATATTGAACATACCTTTTGGAGGACAGAATTCAACCTCTGAAGATTTTGACTTCACATACAGTTTCAGTTACTCTACTGTTATTGTGTGTCTTTTTTAATATGGCAAGGCAAGCCTTCCACCTTCTTACTTTTCAAAGTTGTAATCTTATACATCTTCCAGATGAATTTTACAGTCAATTATCAATTACTCCTGAAAAATTTAGTGGAATTTTTAACAAAATTACACTTAATTTACAGATTAACTTAATGAAAATTATTTTAATAATGAGTCTTCACATCCAAGGACTTTCATTTATTTTGATATTCTTTTATAACCTTTGTCAAAATTTTATGGTTCTTGCATATAGTTTTGCCTATTTCTTATTAAGATAATTCTAGGTATTTTGTAGGTTTTGTTATATTGTAAGAGGGATGTCTTCTCTGCTGTGTCTTTAAATAAAGTCCAAACTCTGCAGTGTGACCTATCAGGTCCTGCATAATAAGGCCTTGCATACTTCTTTATATTCTCCCCAAACACACACTGAAAGTCTACCCTCTACTGAAAGTCTAATTACTCAAATGTATCAGGTTCTCTTTTGCTCCCAGGCCTTCAGATGTGATATTCCCTCTCCCAGAATTTTTTTCCCTTACCGCCCCCTTCCAGTTAATTCCTGATCATCCTTCAGATCCACGTTTAGAGATCTCTTCAACTGAGACATCTTCCTGATACAACTATCACTTCCATTTTCACCCTGAGTTCAGTGTTTTTCCTTTGTGCCTCTACAGCAGTCCACATGTCCTAAATAGCAGCACCAGTGGTTTTATTGCTTATTTGTTTGTTTATATTCCCTACTAAACTGTGAGCTGCATGAGGCAGTTACCATATCTGATATATTCCTTGTTTTATATCCAGCACCCCAATAAGTGTTTTTTAATTAAATGAATGCATGAATTATGCTTTGGCTAGAACAGGACTCTGTCCTGGGGTCTAGTGCCCATGGCTGCCTTCACATTTGGCCACATTTCTATAACTCCCAAAGCATTTGAGGCATTTTACTTCATTAGTCCATAGTATACATTTATTGGCATTTAAGCAAGCGTAAAAACAATCAGTAGATGTTAATATTGATTTTTCTACCACCAGCTACCTTTTTTTCTTTATGTAACAACTAGAGGCACAGTGCATGACATTCGTACACTGTGAGGAGGCAGTCCCTCACCCTGGCCGCCTCTGGGACCAGGCCTAAGCCAGCAGTTGGACATCCCCCAATGGGTCCTTAGCACTGCAAAGGAGGTGGGAGAGGCTTGTGCTTCACATCCATGAGCCCGGCTTGTGGCTGAACAGCACTCCGCCTGTGGGAGTGCACTGACCACCAGGGGGCAGCTCCTGCATTGAGCATCTGCCTCCGTGGTGGTCAGTGTGCGTCATAGTGACCTGTCGTTCTGCTGTTCAGTCTATTTGCATATTAGCCTTTTATTATATAAGATTCTTTTAGAAAGCAAACATTCAAATTTTTTATTCTCTTTAGCCTAAAATCAAAGCAGTTTTCCATTGCAATATTATATGGCTCCTTCTTTCCCTATAAGTACTCACAGTGTTAGTAACACTTACCTGTGGAAGAAACTGCATTCTAGAGATAAGGTGAAAAGGCATAGAACTGAGATATTACCAGCAGTGTGGGTGAACTGCTGGTGATATCTTAGTTGAGCAGATCATTCCAGATTATAGGAATTAAGTTTAAGTTTAACATAAAAGCCTAATATTTAATATTTCTTTAATGGCATGAAATCCAAAATATTGTCAAAATATGTTAGCTTTATACTTTTAAATTATATTTGCCTTTAATGTACAATTTAAAGTTTTTATTTGGCAGTTACTGATAATTTAAATAGTGAAAATTTAGATGTCATATTAGTTATCTATTTCTTGCATAACAAATTACCCCAAATTTCATAGCTTGAAACAACATGCACTTAGTATCTCACAGTTTCTGTGGGCCAGGAATCTGTGTACAGCTTAACTGGGTTCTTTGGGTCAGAGTCTCACAGACTGCAGTCAAGCAGTTGGCCAGGGCTAGAATCTTATCTGAAACTTAATGTGGAGAAGGATGTACTTCCGAGTTAACATGTTTGTTGGCCCAAATCCCTGGTCTATAAGGAATATGAGGTAATAATTGTATGTGTGGAATTTGTCAACTGGTAGGCTTTCTAGTAGGTTGAACGGCTCCTTTTCATGGGCTAGAATGCATAGTGTAATGATTACCCAGTTTTGACCATGACGAGATCATAGAATGGATGGAAGATAACAAGAGAGAAGAAACCTGTGTCTTTAATGACCTAATAATCTAGCAACACCTCTTCACTCTAACCTATCCTGTTACCTATGGAGTGCTCCATGAGAGGAAAATAGGCACTTATCCTGTTTGAATCATTGCATTTGGAGGTTTTTTTGTTACAGCAGCTTAGTCTGTAACTACAGCTAATCGTTCAGTAACCAGGTAGTTAATAAATGTCTATTGGGTGCCAAGAACTCTATTAGGTTGCTGGAGACACAAAAGCATATAAGGGAAACTTTTAGTTTTCAAATGGAAAGATAAAGCTGCTTTAGTCCTCTTCTCCTCTGAGAAATTATCACCCAAAACAATAAGAATAAGAAACAGAAATGTGGTCTTTGAAATTAAAAGACTTTCTTATTGAATCAAGATATGTAATTATGAAAAGAAGATAAAAGAATCCTGACAAGAGGAAGTTATAGGACCTAAATACTTTTAGAGGAGTATATCAGCAGGAAGCAAGCCTTATTCAGGGACCCAAAGCTCCACATGAGCTTAAGAATGAGGTTACCAAGTACTATGGAAAGTGAAGATATAGCACGCAGCTGAAAACAGAGATTGGTTGAATGTCTATATAAAGGGCTTATACTCTCTCCTCTCCCTGGAAAAGACAAAAGGTATTTCATAGGGGAAAAAATGAACCAGAGAGACTCCAGACTTGGGAAACCCCAGGCACAGTAGGAAATGGGGTGAGCCACTGGGCTGGAAATAGGGAGATCAAGTAAAAGTCTACTAAGCTGCCCCTCATGTTATCCCTTGAACATGTCCCCTGGTTTCTGTTTGCAGTTGAGCCATTCTATTTTGGCTGCATTCTCCCCTTCTTTGCCCCTCCTCTCTTCCTCTCTTCCCTTTATTCTTTGCCCTGCAATCTGACTCCTTCCCACATCCTAGATCTACTTCTCTTCTATCTTTGTAATTTTAATTCTGTTTTCCTTCTGGCTTCCTCAAGGCATGATCCTTTCTTGTCTTTAAGCACCTGACATAAAAAAAAAACAAACTTCTATTTCCTCCACGTATCTTATAAAATATAAGAAAATTTGCCATTCAATTGGTTTATATTGGAATATAATGGATAGTCATCACCTTTTCCCATCTCCCTCCCCAGGAATGTTTGCATATTAATCTATATTTATATCTAATTAGTTGAATTTCTCAAGCTCTAGCCATGTCTTGTTCTTTTCCTGCTGGAGAGTTTGTTATTTTTATCTTTTACTTTGGTGGGGCAGAAGGTAGAGTGCTGTATAGCAACTCAAGCCAAGATACCTTCCTGGACTCCAGAATTTTTCATCCTTTATTAGCTGGCCAGAGGACTCCATGCTCTGCATGATCCATGCTGAAGAAATAGGGAATCTTTTTTTTTTTTTTTTTTTAAATATATTTTATTGAATTTTTACAGAGAGAGGAAGGGAGAGGGATAGAGAGCTAGAAACGTCAATGAAGTGAGAATCATTGACCAGTTGCCTCCTGCACACCCTCTACCGGGGATGTGCCCGCAACCAATGTACATGCCCTTGACCGGAATCGAACCCAGGACTTTCAGTCCGCAAGCCGATGCTCTATCCATTGAGCCAAACCGGTTTCGGCAAGAAATAGGGAATCTTGACTGTTTAGGTCTCCAGAGTCATCTAAGAATCATTAAAGCAGTTTCTTGCTTAGTGAGAAATAATTCTCTTAATGGTTCTTCTAGTACCAGGTGAAGATGCTTCTGGGGCTTGAGAGTTAAAGGAGATAAATAAATAGTTGGCACAAAGTAAGAACCCAGCAAGTGTTACTTTTCCTGTCCTCTTCCTTCCAGCTGCTGAGCCTGCTCTCTCAGACTGTCACCCAGGATAAGGTAGAGCCCGTAGGAATAGGGTGGTATCTAGTGATTTTGTGGCTGACAGTAGGCCTAGCTTCAGACAAAATCGTGAAATGATTGGGCTTTCTCTTAATTTGGTCCGTTGATCTTTCTGTTCCCCTTATTATTCTATCTAATGACCATGCATATATTAATTATTCATAATATCAACTTTGTAAATATTTTATTACTGTAGCCCTAAACGCTATACATATCAACTCAGTCTTTGTAGCTCTTATATTAAGTCACATGCATGATTGTCAAAGGGTGGAGAAAGCTTGTTAAAAGTAGTAGTGATAAAAATGGTTTAAAAGGGTAAAGTGAATTCTAGGAATATATCCCAAGAAACTAGAAACACCAATCAGAAAGGATATATGCACCCCTATGTTCATAACAGCACAATCTACAATAGCCAGAATTTGGAAACAGCCTAGGTGCCCGTCAGCAGATGATTGGATCCAAAAACCATGGTACATCTACACAATGGAATACTATGTTGCCATAAAAAAGAAGGAATTCTCATCATTTGCAGCAACCTGGATGGAATTGGAGAACATCATGCTGAGTGAAATAAGCCAATCAATGAAAGAGAAACACCACATGACCTCACTCATTTGTGGATGATAAAAAACATTATAAACTGATGAACCAAGAGACAGATATAGAGACAGTAAAGCAACAGGCAGACTGTCAAATTACAGTGGGGAGGGAAGGAAGATCTGGGGGAGATAATAGATCAACCAAAGGACTTGTGTACATGCATATAAGTACAACCAATGGACATAAAACTCTGGGGAGGGAGGGTATGTATGGGAGGGAGGGAGGGGGGCAAAAAAAATCAATAAAATATATTAAAAAAATAAAAAATAAAAATAAAAGGGTAAAGTGAAGATAGATTAGAGAATACTTTAAATGCCAGATTAAGGAGCAGCACCCGTCTGAAGGACACAGGCAGGAATACACCAGCAGTGCCCTGTTCAAGTCCTCTGAAGTCATGATGGGTCTTTAGCAGTAGTTTCTCCCAACCTCCACGCATGCCGTTTCTCCAGCTACTGTTTATACAATACAGTAACCCTAAGGCTGCAGTGATGTATATGACGGCCTTCACAACATCCAGGGAATTTCACCAGTTCCCAGTTGTTCGCTGGTTTCCTCCATGTCCTTGAAGGTTCCCTCAAGCTGCCTTAAAACTTGCATTTGAAGATCCAAAATAATACTCATAACCATGAGTCCAGTATGTACTTGCATACCTCTTGCAGTCATCATGATGCAAACACAAAATAAACTACAGAAAGCAAGCCCTAGCAGAGCTGACAATAAACCATAAAGAACCCCCTCGACATAGGAAGTACAATAGTGCATTCATTGGCAGGGGACATTTGTGGGGTTGTACATTAATGGCACTTATTGACTAATTATGTACAGTAGTGATTTTCAACCTTTTTCATCTTATGGCACACATAGACTAATTCCTATAATTCTACAGCATGCCACAAAATATATTTTTTGCTCATCTGACAAAAAAGGTACAATTTTGATTCATTCATACTGTGCTGCTATTATTGTGTTGGTGGTTGTCATTTTTTTAATCTGACAATCTAAGGGAAAAGAGGTCAGTACCCCTGACTAAGTAGTCAAGTATTGTGTGTGTTAAAAATTCTTGCAGCATACAAGTGTACCTCTTGCAGCACACCAGTTGAAAATCACTAGTATAAAGTATTGTCTGTTGTTCTAATGCTCATTGTGTGAGAGTATATTTTGGCACTTAAAGCATGGGAAAAATATACTCTAGTTGAATTAAGTATATGCCACTAAGGACAATATTTCTGATATAAGTAGCATTATAATTAGCACTGTATAGTAGCATTAAATGGAGTATGTGTATAATAGGTAGAATTTCCAAGCATGCAAATTTTCCTTTTGCTACATATTTGGCTATCTTTCAGGGTTATTATTTCACTTCCTAGTGAAGGAAAGGGTTCCTTCATACCTAGAAGCTTTTTAAAAAATCTCCCCCCTTTTTTATCATGGCTTGCCTAACTCAGATGGTGCCTCTGATCCAAAATTGCTTCTTTTCTGCTCTAGTCTTTTTTATCACAGTGCCCCCCCCCTTTTTTTTTTCAGTTCGAGTGATCTAATCCATATTGGAAAGGGAGCAAACTTATTTGATTGTTTTGTGCCAGTATGAATGTTTTACTGAGTCAACCTGAAATACTGGCATATTGAAAGTTACAACCCCTTTACCTAAACTTGTCTTCTCATTTAAACCATTTTATACAGACATGACTTAGTAAAAAGAACACCCGGCTAAGCAGAAGAAAAAAAATGTCGTGATAGGGAAATGAGAAATGCCATCTAGGGTGTATTGCTGCTTCCTGCAAGACTTCACCTGGGATGTTGGGCTGTTGCCCCCTTATCCTCTCTCGATGTTCACAGCGAGATTTCCCTTGAGACAGGGCCTTAGAAGCAACCTTTCTCAGTACTGTCAGAAGCCACTGCCAGTTTGTTCAAGTTGATGATCACGAAATGTTTTTCCCATCTCTGATTTAAAACCTTAGAACCTTATCATTTTTTTAACATTATCTACTGATGGCTGTGTGCTAGAGTATTTCTCCTGTACTTAAGTGTATATCCTTTAGTGTCTCAAAAATTGAATGATCCATACAAAAAAAAAAAATCATCCTAAGGAATTCGTTAGTAACATGTTAGTTTTAAGTTTTTATCATAGGTTTTAGTTTTTCTCCAGAAGGGCTCAACTGTCACAGAGACATGAAGATGGTTGATAATTGGGTTTGACAAATGTATGGTGTAGAACAATGTTCAGAAATTTGGCCGTGGACCCTCTACTGACCTGTCTTGCTTCAGGGTCTTATCAAAAAAATTTAGTAGCTGCTGATTTCTGACCCAATTCAGCCACTGGACATACATATATACACGCTCTTTTCCCACATAAAAGTATGTGGCTACACTACCACCAACGTCACAATCCTTCCCACTTCCAAACTGTGTGAACTTGGTAGCAGGCTCCTTAGCTTCTCTCTAAGCCTCAGTTTCTTCATCTGCAGTATGGATAATAGTACTCACCTCATTGTAGTGAGAATTAAATTAACTGAAATAATTTCATATAAAGCATGGTGCTTAGGACATAGTAGTATCTTAAATGATATTGTTAGAATTATACTTGAAAGAATAAATTAATAAATGAGAATTCAAATAAAGGAACTAAGGATTCAGTGAAAGTAGCTAGAGAAAGAACTACAAACCTATAAAAAACAAGAGGAAGGAATTCAATATAAATTCCAAAATC
Source organism: Pipistrellus hanaki (assembly GCF_964339955.1). Taxonomy (NCBI): domain Eukaryota; kingdom Metazoa; phylum Chordata; class Mammalia; order Chiroptera; family Vespertilionidae; genus Pipistrellus; species Pipistrellus hanaki. The sequence continues at coordinate 94,866,721 of NC_140524.1, forward strand.
AGTGAATTAAAAAACAGGGGAAAAAAAACACAAATGCACAGCATTAGGAAAGCAAAACAGGGTATAACCACATAAAGAAAGGAGATTAAAACATCACAACAACTAAAATATTTACAGATGAAATAATATAATGTTAGGAATTTGCTTCAAAATAATTAAATATGGGAGTTGGGGGGAAGTATGAAACAGGATTGGACATAATTTTTTCTTTGTTAAAAGCTAAGTGCTGCCCTAACTGGTTTGGCTTAGTGGATAGAGCGTTGGCCTGCAGATTCAAGGGTCCCAGGTTTGATTCCAGTCAAGGGCATGTACCTTGGTTGCATGGACTCAGTAGGGGGTGTGCAGGAGGCAGCTGATCAATGTTTCTCTCTCAACAGTGTTTCCAATTCTCTATCCCTCTCCCTTTCTCTCTATAGAAAATCAATAAAATATATATTTTTTTAAAAAGCTAAGTGCTGGGTACAAAAGAATTTGTTTTACCATTCTGCCTATTTTTAGATACGCTTGAAATTTTCCTTAACTAATTTAAAATAGAATACTATGCATGCCTCTATACTATTATATTAAAGTCTTGCTGAAATATGTGGTTTTAAAGGAAAATCTAAATGATATCATTTAGGAAGGGATAGAAAACCTGAGGATACCAATAGCATGAGAGAAATTTAAGTTATTAAAGAATGAGCCCTCTCTCCACAACTACAAAGCCAGGCCTCAGTGTTTTGGTAGGAGAAATCTTTCAAATTTTCAAGAAATAGATTATTCCTGTTGTCTTTCAATTGTCTCAAAACATAGAGAAATTTTTATTTACCTTCTAGTTTGTTTTATAAAGTTAGCATAGGTCTAAAAATGAAAATTGACACAGAAAACTGCTAATTTATGACTATAGATATAAAAATTACAAATCAAATACAGATCTATATTAAAACAATGGATTTTCCAAGAAATACAAATGTATTAGGACATCTATAGATCTGTTATTAAATCAGTAGATCAAAGGAGAAATACTGACCATATTAATAGATAATAAAAGACATTTTGTAAAAATTGCATACTCATTCCTCTTTTAGTAAAAAGGAAATAGTCTGACTTTAAGATGATAAAACATGTCTGAAATAAAATATTGACAGCATATTTGAATGATTTAGCCAGTATATTCCCAAGGTAGTATGAGACTATAAGAAATTTGGGCTTTGTTCTGTGATGCAAGGCCACTGCAGAATTCGAGTTAAGAGCACGATCTAGTCTGATTTCTGTTTTAAGATTATTCTGGGTGCTGTGAAGAGAAGGGATTGCACAGGGAAATTGGAAAGCAGGAAAACCAGTTAGATGGCACTAGATGATGAAGATTTGTACTGAGAGTAGCAGAGGAACTAGAAATAGATTTGAGGTTAATTTCAAAGATAAAATAAGTAAAATTTGTTGACAGATCAAACATGAAAGGAAGGGAAATAGATAAAGGAGTCAAAAAGATCTTCAGATTTTTTAGATTGGTAATGTTGCCATTGCCTAAAATTGGGAAGATTAGCTTCTCATTACACTTGAAACAAAATCCTAATCCAAACTTTTTGATAGTCTATAAAGCCTTCATATGGTCCCATCCTACCTCCCCGTCTCCTTCTTTTTCTGCGGTGTTCACACTCTAGTCACTGAGGTCTTTTGCATCTGCAGCTTTTTCTGTTTGAGGGCTCTGGACCAAACTTTGTCAGGAAACTTTGTCTAGAAACTAGACAGTAAATATTTTACTGGCTTTGTAGGCCATATGGTCTCTGTAACAACTATTGAAGTCAGCGGTAGGGCAAAAACAGCAGGAGCTCATGTGTAAACAGAGATGGGCATGACCAGGTTTGGTCTCTTCCTGGCCAGGCCTGGCTGTCAGTTTGCCCCTACCTGAGATCTTGGTGTGATTCCCTCATTTTTTTGGTTCTTCCTGCAGAACGACTTGGCAAATAAGTTAGGATAAAAAAATCTTAATGCTGCAAACTCTGCTTGTTAGAAATGCAACTTCACTTTTAGAAATTATTTCTAAATGCCTGTCAATGTGCCCGAAGGATGAGGACATCCCTGTGGTATAGAAGATCAAATACCCAACCACAGGGGATTTGTATAGTAGAATCCTCTGCAGTCATGAATAATGCATTGAAGGTTATTTAATAATAGAGAACAGGGATCAGCAAAGTAAACCTAAAACCTGTCACCTGTTTATATAAATGAAGTTTTATTGGAACACAGCCTCACCCAATCCTTTTACCACTGCAGTGGCAGAGTTGACAGAGACCATATGGCCTGCAAAGCTGCAAACATTTACTGTCTGGCCCTTTACTGAAAAAGAAGTGATAATAGATGTAGTATGGTCTAAATGTGTGCATGTGTGTGTATACAGAAAAAGAAAGGGGAAATGCACCAAAATAGTGATTTTTATTTTCTTGGTTTTTTTCCCCTTTTGTGTATCTTTATTTTTAGTTTTAATAATGGACATGCATAATTTTTGTAATAAAAGTTACTCTTTAAATAAAAAGGTAGAGGAAACCAGTAAGATTTACAAAGGAAGAAAAAACTAGCTGAAATTTTTATTATAATAAGTTAAATGTAAAAGAAAGTTGAGTTAGAGGCAGGAAAGGAATGAATAATAATACATAGTTTCATGCACACAACCCTGCAGGTAATGTCCAATTCAGACTTCAGCATATGCTACTTATTCAGGCAGCCATTATTTGAGTTCCTACTACGTGCTATTTGCTATGGGGATACAAAGGCAAGTATAATGCCTGTTCTGAAGATTAATCGGGTAGGGGCAATAGGATGTGCTTAAATAGTAATAAATGCCTTAAGCAATGTACCAAAGGGCTTTAAGAGCTTTCATTCTTGTTAGGTGATAGTTAACACCCAAATAAAGCAGTTGCTCAGTCTTGAGTTGTAACAGGATTCTAAGGGATTCCAATCATGTGAGCTAATCTTTTAACTTTGTTTATGGTGCCTTTTGTTCTTTGGGTTTTTTTTTAAACTTTATTGTTGAGAGTATTACAATGTCCTCCTTTTTCCCCCCAGTCCCCCCTTCCCCTAGTTCCTGCCCTTCCCCTGGTTCACCACCCTATTGTCTGTGTCCATGGGTAATGCATATATGCATATGTTATTTGATTAATCTCTTCCAAGCCTCCCTCCCCATTTCCTCCTGAGATTCCTCAGTCTGTTTCATGTTTACATGCCTCTGGTTCTATTTTACTCATCAGTTTATTTTGTTAATTAGATTCATTGTTCATTTATTTTGATTTTTAGATTTAATTGTTGCTAGATAAGCATTTATTGCCATTTTATTGTTCATATGTTTTATCTTTTATTTCTTCTTCTTCCTAAAGAAGACCCTTTAATATTACATGTAATACTGGTTTAGTGGTGATGAACTCCTTTAGCTTTTCCTTGTCTGGAAAGCTCTTTATCTGACCTTCAATTCAAAATGATAGCTTTGCTAGGTAGAGTAATCTTGGTTGTAGGTCTTTGCTTTTCATATGGTGCCTTTTGATGTAGAGTGTTTTTTTTAGTTTTATAATCAAATATATATCAATATTTTCCTTTATGGCTTCTGTATTTTCCAAATAGGTAGCCAAATGTCCGAACTTTATCCTCAGATATAGTGTAATATTTATTCTTTTTTGTCACTGTTTATCTTTTATATATATCACCTTTATTTTTTAGACTTGCTTTAAGTTCACAGTAAAATTGGCTCTCTTTCAGTGATTAAAACCAATGAAAAGTAGAGGTCTCTGTTCTCCTTATAATGTCTGTAAATGTCTACTCACACCCAATCTTCTTGGTGAATATACAGCATTTAATTTATTTTTTTCTATCACATTTATCCCCTCTGTGCCCTCTTCCACCTCTACTCCTGCCCCCCACCCCCCAAATCATTGCACTATTGTCCATGTCCATGAGTTTTTTGTTTTGTTTTTTTTTGCTCAATTCCTCCACCCCAAAATCCCCCACTACCACCACCAGAGCTGTCTGCCTCCTCTCTATCTATGAGTCTCTCTCTATTTAATATGCCACATTTTTTTATTTGGCTATCTATGTAGATTGCCCTTGCATTATGCAATAACAGAAACGTCCTTCTTTTTAGTAACAAGTTGTAGCTTTATTAATTTACGTTGGTGGATGAGTACCATCGTTTACTGTCCTGTTGGTTACTTTTGTTTTCCTATGATTTGGTGAGTGGCTTGACATAATATAATATTTAACTTCACACGATCATTTAACCAAAGAATTATTCTTTTTGAAAATAAGTCAGTGAACCCTGGCCCATATGGCTCAATTGGTTGGAGCATCATCCTAAACCTCAAAAGAACATAAACTGTGCACCTATGGATGAGGACAATGGGGGGTGGGGAAAGGGCAGAGGGTGTGGTGGGAACCTGATGGAGGGGAGCAATGGAGGGGGGGGGAAATGAACATTTGTAATAATATGAACAATATAGATTTATTTAAAATAGGGGTGTCGAACTCAATCAGAGAAGGGGCCAAAATCTAAAATCCAGCCTAAATCGCGGGCCGAATGGTTTACTGAACAGTCATAAACTGACAATGTCATAAACTGACAGCGGAGTGCAGTGATGACAGTGCGGTGCGGGCCACATTGCAAGGCCTGGCGGGCTGGATTTGGCCCGCGGGCCTTGTGTTTGACACATGTGATTTAAAATAAAAAAGGTGTCATGGGTTTGATCCCGGTTAGGGCACATCCCTAGGTCTCGGGTTTGGTCCCAATTGGGGCACATATGAGAGACAACCAATGTATCTCTCTCTCCATCTCCCTCTTCCTCTATCTAAAATCAATAAACATTAAAAAAATAAGGCAGTGAATAAAGTCTATTTTTTCTAAAGCATTATATAGCAGCACTATGCTATTTTAATTAAGGTGTCATTTCAATTCAGGGAGACATTTCAGATTTTGGTATCTGAAATATTGCTTCATTTTAAAAAGCACAATGCACAGCAAAATGTAACTAGTTAACTTGGGCATCAAAAATCATTAAAGTCAATTTAGATGAATCCTTTAAATTCCAAAAAGATTATTTGGATGCTTCTGTTCTTAAGTATTACTTGAACAAAGTTGATGACTAATCCATACAGAGGCACTTCTGTTTTGTTTCGTACATCTTCATCTGTTGTACAGTAACCATGATGTTTGCCTCTTCTTGACATTTCTAGCCTCACTGCCCTTTTGCCGCATTGTAAGGAGCCTTAAGTAATTCCTTTTGGAAAAGGGGAGGGTTTGTGTTCTGATGGAAAACTTTCTAAATGCTAAAAAATTTAGGTATGCATTTTTAATCAAGAGGGCGTATAATTTCTCAGGCAGAATTCAAAGTTTTATTTTGGATATTTATTTGATTCTAATGTATTTAGTTACAAAGGATAATTTTTTTTTTTACTTGAGCAAAAATTTTTATTCTTCATCTTACATTAGGTCATTTATAGAACATTTAGAAAATCTGATAGAGCAGGGACATTTATAGAACATTGCCATAAAAATGTGATATAACAGGAAGGGAGCCTTTCGTGTGGTACCTGTAGCACTAAGCTCCATCATCAAATATGTGTCCATCTCGACTATAGTTTCTTCATCCAGAGAGCCAGCTCAATGTTCTTGGGTTTTTTAGAAGCCCTTCAGGTTTTGAAAATTTAGTGATTTTATTAAATTTGTATTGGCAATGTAGATTAATGTTTGAGGGTTTTGTTGGTTACACATAGATTAAATATTTGATCAGTCTTACATTTTATCAAAGCTCTCCATGCTTCTGTCCTTTGGTTTTGTTTAAATGCTGCTATCTTAATACTGTTCTGAATATTGGCATACTTTAAAAACTATTTTCCAAAGCAAAAATATCTTAGATGAACTTCTAGAAGCTGTTAGAGGATGCAGTAAAACCTTGTCTGGTCGCTTCACCCCTCCTTTTTCAGGATGGCTTCTTTAGTAAGTGTTCTGTTTGCTCAGTAATAACCTAGGGAGTTGGACTTTTAATTTTGTTTTTATCAACAGGAATGTGAGTTTTAGCTATGGGCCTTGAAATATTTAACCTGGTTGATAATTGATGTTCATAACCAATGTAAATTTAAATGTAATTTACTTGCACTTAAGACAGGAAGAATTTATCCTTACATCACAAAATTTTTTTTTGTTTTTTGTTTTTGTTTTTTTTGCATGCGGTCATTTTCTTCCCATAGTTATGAAACCCTTCCTCAATGACAGGGAACACCCAAGACCTATTATATATATAACCTTAAAATAGTCTTGAGACTATCCTTTGGATTGTGTCCATGAACATTACAAAGGGTTAAGTTTCACGTATACATCAAAGACATTATTTTAATAGTGCTGACTAGTTTCCGTTGCTTTTAGAGTCCTATACTTAAGAAATACTGGCATTTCTCAGGATTCAGAAATAAAATAATGTTCATTTCACTGGCTGTGAAAATTCACTGGATTGCTGGGAACCAGGTTTAAAAAACTTTTCAACAGGATTTTGCTATCAGCAAATCTGTTTTGGTTTCCTGTTCTGGCCTCTCTACCTATCAGCTATTAGTGCCCTTGCCATTTGTTTCTCCTTTCTTTTACCACAGGAAAATTGTCAGGCCTCTTTTTCTGGCATTTCAGGACCCGCCTGACAGGAAATTTTCTAATTGCCGGAACAGCTAGTAGGAGAAAACTTTGCAGGGGCTTGGCCTTCCCTTTCTAACTTAAGTTTATGGTCAGGAATTCTTGTCTCACCATCATGGTCTCATAGCCATGTTTAAATTTCTGTCTTTTCGTGTTCGCTCCATACAGGTAAGCTTTATTCAACTTCACTAAAGACTAAAATGTTTTAATTGGTGCTAAGTATAATTATACTAATTAAACAATTACTTCATATGTTCTTTTAAGAAGCTTTTCAAAATTCAAAACCACTTCTTATAGAACTTTTAAAGGGTTATATTTCCGTTTATTAAAAGTAAGCCATTTGTGAGTTTTATACATTTCAAATCTGTATGTTTTGTAAACTTATTTTTACATTGGCCTTTTAGAGTTGGAGTAACTTTTATCCTCTAATGTTTGTAATTTGTTATAGTAAAACCGATGACTATAACTCTAAATATTGAATCAGGCATGAACAAAATTACGGACTTACTAAGATTTAAGAGATTATTATAAGCAATATTTTTGGGGTAGGAAAATATACTAAACAGTCAAGAACTTAAAATCAGATTTTTGTTGAAATTGGTTCCTTTTAAAATTTGAGGGGTTTTTTTTATCAACTATGTTGAAGTAACTTTAAGCAAGTAATTTTATCTAACTTAGAATAGGCACTGTTTTCAAAGCGTTACTTTGTTAAAAGGTGCTTAGTGAGTGGTAATTTGCACTATATTTAATCTAAAATCCTGCCAGATATTTTGCTGTGAGAATTGTGCTATCCTGCTGTTCTGTAAAGAGAATTAATTCAATTTGTTGATTGGGATTCTCAATTGGGAGAAAACTGTGCTTTTTGTGGCAGTGATTAAGAATGTTACTCTGGAAAACCAGCAATGCTGTTTTCTCAAACATGGAAACAAGAAGCTGGCTTGGAAGAATCTTTTAAGACTTTGGCTAAATGAAAAATGCTGTGCGTATTTATCATCCATTACAAGTCAATTAAATTGGGTTTAGTTAAATTGTAATCTAGAATAAATTAAAATGTGGTTTATCACCATGGCTTGGATAACCAGCTTAATTATGTGTTACAGCCAACTAATATTTATGTATCTTGATCACCTAGAAAATTAGCATATCTTTTTAAAATGAAGTACTACATTATGATACGATAGGTATTTGTATAGAGAGTTGGTACTTTAATTTTGAATTACTTTTAAGAAGTAAATAAAGTATACATTTTTCATTTTAAAGTGTTTATGTTAAGCCAAAAAATGGTTACATATCCATGGTTAGAAAATATTTATTGGCTTTTACCAAGGACTGTTTAAATATTTTACTTCAAATTTCAACAATATTTTCTGACATTCAAAACAATTTAGAAAATACAAATGCCTTAAGAACACACTTCCTGACTCAAGGGAGGGGAGGAAAAAGGAAATTCTGTATACAAGGCAGGGCATAATGCCAAATGTTGAATCATTCTTTAAAATCAATTAATTTCACCCACTTTGTTTTCTTCATATTAGCATGTTCCATCATTAGATTTTCTATAATTTGAATAGCATTGATTTGTTTCTTTTCTTTAATCTTTTTTTATATTTTAAGAACAAAATTGTTTTTTTCTCTCTCAACATGAAAAAAATTTTTAAGTTAATTGTTTTTCCATTAAAGGGTGGACCTTAAAGATCATTTAAAAGGGAACTTACAGACCTTTTATTGGTCCTAGGAAACAAACGAGGTGGCTTTCTGTGTAACTAGAAGAATACCAAAAGATTTGCCTGTCCGTGAATTTTATTCTGCCATTTTTCTGTGATGTCTAAAATTACATTCTTCACAGAATTCCTAAAATTATGTATTTTTAACTGAGTTGATTGTTATCTGTTAGGGGCCATGTCTCAGCAGGTATCTATGCAGTAATAAATCTTTGAAACCCTAGGTAAATTTCTAAAGGGCAGATACTCTTCTTTATTTTAGTATTTCTAACAGCTAACATAGTTCTTGGACTGTAATCTGAATTGCCTTCTAACAAGGTATGGGCATAAGATAATGCCATAGATCAGAAACATTTTCATTGGGACCAGGCAATCAAAAAGAAGCAAAAGTATGAGAGCCACTTGAGTCTTAATCCCCTCAGGCCTGTTTTTGTCGTCCTCTCCTTCATGTGCTCTCTATTCCAGAGACACTTATCTCCATGTGTGTTCCCACACTGGCCCTTGCACCATCTTGTCCCTTTGCCTAAAATGTTCTTTCCCTAAGTGGTTGACTCCTCACCCCCTTCAAGTCTTTGCTCCAATAGTAACTGTTTAGTAAAGCCTGCCCTGGTGCCTTTATTTAACATAACAACCCCTCCTTACCATCCTTGCACTTCTGGTCCCTGTTATCCAACATAATATATTTTTTCTATCCTATATATCATGTTCTAACATGAATAATGATAATTTATTATGATATTTCTCCCACAAAAGGGAGAGATTTTAGTTTGTTTTTGTTTGTTTGTTTTTTTTAATTTGTTGTATAGCTCAGGCACCTAGAAGAATGTTTGGCATATATTAGGTACTCAATAAATAAATGTTTAAATGGGTAGATTCTAATACATAGCTTAAGGGTATTGAACACAGTCTTGGAGTGGCAAATGTTGAAAGTGATGGGATTATAGACAAGTGATACATATTTATGATATAAACCAGCTGCTAGCCTCACAATATTGCCTACAGTTAGACTTTTACTTATCAAATAAACACTTTTTAAATATAAAAGTATGTAATTTATTATAATTTTTAAATACATAAAATAACTTTTTATGGTAATGAATGGGCAGGTATGCATGTATCATTTATTTGAATTTTTTTAATTTATTGGGGTGACATTGGTCAACATGTATCACTTAAAATATAGTTGTGCTAGAGAATGTAAAAATATGTGAACCTTACAGGGTAATTATAACTTAATATCTTTGCTCAATTTCATTGATAAAATTCTTTTTCCATGAAAGTATAGTGGTTTCACTGAGTACTTACAGGCAAAAACACAATTTTACAAACTGTCAGACTGTAGTTCTGGATTTTCATGTTACAGGTTTATGTCAGTAACAGGTAATTTAGTAAGATAAGTTTGTCATATGCAAATGTCAGTCTGCCCTTGGGTTATCAATGCCTTCAGAAATTGGATATTTCTTTCTGCATCCATGTCCTTGGATTACAGGTATGAGCTAGTGGACCATCACATTGTTGCTTTTCTGCCTGTTGTGCAAGATTGCCCAAGCATTAGTTATATGTCCCAGTTAAACCTCAGGCTCATTTCTAAAATACTTCTGGTTTAAAAAAAAGTAAATATAAAATACAATACTTATGGTTCCATAACTTGGAAAAATCTATGACATTAAGCACAACCTGGTCATCAAGATACCAACCAAGGATATTTTGCCTATTATGCTACTTTTACTTCACATATACAAAAATGTAGATAGAATATAGTTTGTTGATGTGCTTAGTAAAAATTGAACTTGGAAGGAACAGAAACATGTATTGAGGATAAAACAGTGACATGTTTTATGGAACTTGAGCTATAGGCATTGATCTTTTTTCTCTACTCCCAAGAACATTTTTTGTCCTCTCTGAGCCCCAATTTAGAAAAGGATTTTTAAGATTTCAGTTTGTATCCTCAAAGAGATTGGAATGATTGCATTCACTTGGAGGGGGGATGGTAGGAAGTGGAGGAAGGTGCTGTTTAAAAAAAAAAAGAAACATTAAGAAAATGAGTACTTGAAAATTTATTTAAAGATAACATTTCCCAGAATAAAAAGTTCAGTATAAGGGTAAGAAAATAAAATCTCAGAAAAAATAGAGACAGATAATAGGAGAAAAAAGATAAGTGACATAAAGGGTTCAATTCTAAACATACAATTTCCAACTAATAAAGGGGCTGCAAAAAGGGAAACCCTGGATAGTAGGAAATTATCGAAGAAATGTTAGAGTTCCCCAGAGGTAAGGAATTCAGGTCTTTAGATTATAAAGGTTCACCAGCAAACATCAAGCATTCTGAAAGAAAGAAGACCATATTTATCTCACTAGTGTGGCATTTCAGAAATATAAGGACAGAGAAAAATCTTCAAGTTCCTGGAAAGAGCAACCAGGTCACCTACCAAAATCTATATATCAGGCTAGTATCACCCATCTCAGCAGCAGCCCTGGTTGCTAGAAGGCAATAAACCAATGGTGTTGACATTCTGAGGCAAGGTTGTTTTTGTTCTAGAATTTGGTACCAAGCCAAACTATTTTGTGAAGACAAAATAAAGACATTTTCAGATGTTCAAGGTTCAGAAAATTTTCTCCCACATCACCTTTCTTAGGAAGTTACAAGGGAGTAATCCAAGAAAGAGAAAGACATGCAAACTAAAAATAGTGGATTCAACCAGGAAAGAGATATCCCGAGATAATAGCTGTGCAGCAAGAGCTAGAAAACAACCCATCCTGCTGGGAGGGCCTGAGAGGGCTCTCAGGAGAATGAAAAGTATGGTTAAGGGTTAAGAAAAGATTAAGAATAATGATCAAATTAACATCTCCCTCCCCACAAGAATGACTTGGGGCTGTTAGAAACAGGAAAAATAGAAAACTACAAGAAATCTGTGGAAATCAAAGTTAAAGTGTATCATGAATTTAAGTATTTGAAGAAGTGTTATTTTTAAGTCCCCTTGGATTATTGTTCTGGAAGTCACTGTTATAGGTCCATATAAAAGGAAATTTAATATACTTCCTAGCCTGTGTTCGACCAATATATTGTCATATAAATATGGGTGCTGTTGTATAACTTTCAGTTTTTAGAATCAGGCTATAGAGAGAGCATGAAGGATTTGGTTGTGGTTACCGGAGAGAATGTTGATTGTCTTAATATTACTAAAAATGTAAAAATACAGCTAGCAGCAAGGGGGGGGGGAGTGTTCCAGAGAATGATGGCCACTATTAGCTTTCTTTTACAAAGTAAAGAATTAGGATTCTATCAAAAAACGGATAGAAAAGACAAGAGGTTTATATAAAAGTAATATAATTGTCAAACAGCAAGGAGGAAGATAATGGAAGGAAGGGGCATAATATAAATTGCTCCTTCATCTTTCTTATTTTAAAATTAGGAGGCCTTGTCTTAAAGTTAAATTAAGAAATAATGTAACTATTTTTTTTAAAAGCTACATTTGGAGATTAGAAGAGACTTTTTATCATAAGCTATTCTGTCACTGGTTTGTCACATGCATGTGTGTATAATTTGATTTAAAAAAAAATAGGGAACAGAAAATAACCCAGGTTGGCAGGCTGCATGTAAGGGAATGCTGGGAATAATACCAGAAGAGAAGGTTGAGGCCATATTGTAGGGGGCCTCAAATGCCAAAGTGAAGCAGTGCATTTAACTAGAGAAAATTTGGTGGAGTTTTTGAGCAGTGTGGTCATATGTCTACTTTCAGAAAATGAATTTGTCAGGAGGATGAATTTTATTGGCAGTGGCAGAAAGGGGCATGTTGAGTAACCAATCTAATTTCAGTTTTCTACAGGAAAGATGATAAAGGATAAGACCTGGATGATATTGGAAATAGGAAAAAAATGAAAAGTCTCCCCACTACCATGCTTGATACATTGTATGTGTTTTAGTATATGTTTATTGAATGAATGAATCAAAGGGAGACTGTTTTTAGTAACTTTTTTGACAGAAGAAAGGAAGGGTAGACATCAAAGATGAAATCTCTCTTGAATAGTAACTGCTATTTCTTTTGAGATCCATAGCCTGATCATAGCTCACACTCTGAGAGTAAGGCTTGATCCTGTAAGCCTATGACAAAATACAAACTTTTCTATTTCGGTGATCCTTTCCTGCCTGTGTTGCATCTTTATTTGTGACAGACAATTGTAGGTATTTGCTGTGAAATATAAGATGATAAAATATTACAGCCTAATAAGTCACACCCCATTTACCCAATAAAGAAAAGTGGTAAAACATAGAGAACATGACATAGTATAGTTCTTCACAGGCTCATGATTTAAGGATATAAATGGCCATTAGATTCCTGTTTGAACAAATCGTTTTTCTTCCATAGGAAGCTAACTGGCACATGCTAGAATCCAATCCATGAACTTGGTTTCTAGACTAATCTACTAGTCTTCAAAGTGCAAAGTGACAGTACTTTGGGGTGCAGAAAATAAAAAAGAAAACTTTTTATAGTTCTATTTCCAAGTGTAATGTATATAATTTAATAATAAAAAAAGTATTAGTACACACATATAATTTATAAGCCAATAAGTGTACAAATATTGGGTGTATGCTAAATTGTTATTACTAATAAGGGTGTGCTACCAAAAGTTCAGAGACTACTTCTCCAACCAGTTCAGTCAGCTAAGTGACCCAAGGATACATACCAGTAACAAAGACGAGGGGAATGCATTTGTTCCTTTCGCTGATCTTGGATGGGGAACCACCAAGAGCCTCTGACAGCCTCAGTGTGGTTGTAATGCTAAGAGCTTTGCTTTAGAAGTCATTAGAGGTCAGAAGTTCTGGAATTGAGCCCTAAATCTGTCAGTTACTGGCTTGTAATCTTTACTTAATCTTTTTAAACTTCAGATTGTACAGTATTCAAACCCTTTTTTGCTTTTTAAAAATCTGTCAGTTTTCTAGTGGTGAATCGAGTGAGTCTGTAGAGAATTGTGAAATGTTTTTGCTTGCTCTGGGGAGTACTCCACTGTGTTATCACTTTTCTCTAACACTGATATGTAGTCAGAGATTTGTCGTGAAGCATAAATGTGAGATAAAAGGTGAAAAAGCACCCTAGCCAGTTTGGCTCAGTGGATAGAGTGTCAGTCTGCGGACTGAAGGGTCCTGGGTTTGATTCTGGTCAAGGGCACATGCCCGGATTGTGGGCTCGATCCCCAGGAGGTGGCATGCAGGGGGCAGCCGATCCATGATTTTCTCTTCATTGATGTTTCTATCTCTTTCTCACCCCCTCTTCCTTCCTCTCTGAAATCAACATACATATATACATACATACATACATACATACATATATAATGAAAAAGCATCTAACCTGGGCTTGATACATGGTAGGTACTTTTAATAAACATTTGCTGGATTTTAATCTAAATCTTAATTAATTGCACATATACATTGGGGTTGTTTGTGGGATTTTTTTTTTAATGTTTTTAAACTTGCTTTCCTCTTTCCTAATGTAGCTATGAGCAGCTATCACTCTCAGACCCTTATACACTGGTCTCATTGGGAGATAAGTGCCCAGGAAAGGGGGTCGAATCATAGTCAGCTGATGCTAGATTCTCCTCTAATGCCTACTGCACATGATTGTTGTGAGAATGAAAGGAAATAATGCATGTGGAATGACAAAGGACTACACCCTATTAGGGGATTGTTTTATTATTGTTGCCAAAGTTTTGAGAGATTTTAAAGTGATTAAGCTACCTAAGTAGTAGGACAGTCTACAAAATACAGCTTCTGACTTACAGAGTAAAATGGTGGGCCTGGATTCCTTTTTAGTCCTCTTACAGGAGCTTATTTTCTCTTCTCTTTTCTCCCCTCCCCTCCCCTCCCCTCCCCACCCCTCCCCTCCCCTCCCCTCCCCTTCTTCTCTCTCTTATAATCCTCACTTGACATTTTTCCATTGATTTTCAGAGACAATGGAAGGGAGAGGGAAAGACAGAGAGGAAAACATCAGTGTGAGGGAGACATTGATTGGTTGCCTCCCGCATGTGCCCCAGCCCTGGTGGAGCCTGCAACCGAGGTATGTGCCTTTGACCAGAATCTAACCAGTGACCCTCAGTCCTCAGGGTCTGTCCACTGAGCCAAACCAGCTAGAGAGAGCTTATTTTCATTTTACTGCTCATTTCAAAAGCTACCACATTAAGATACCCTGCTATATCTTTTTAAGAAATCTTTGTAATTCTCTATATTTCCAACATTCTGTGAGTGTCTCAGGAAATGTTGATTGATCTCAAACATTTATATGGAATATGGTAGTAATAAAATAATTGTTTATGTTTGTATAACACATTTATATTCTGCTAATAGTTGATATGCACTACAAAAATATTATTATAGGCAAAAAGAAAAGAAAAAATATGGTAGGCTGGTATTTGTCCCTGACATTTAACTTGAAAGTAATATTTGCTTGGCATACTAGTATGTTTTCTGTTTATTTGGTAGATCAGTAAAGGTGGTTTGTGTATGTTAATTTGAGGATTTCTAATATGATTTGCTAAAGTTATATTTCTTGATTTATGCCTAGAAGAAGTAGCTCTGACTGTTTTTTCCCTTTATATTTGCATCAACAGGAAGAAGGCAGTATCAAAGAAATTGCAATCACACATCATGTAAAGGAAGGACATGAAAAGGCAGATCCTTCCCAATTTGAACTTTTAAAAGTATTAGGGCAGGGATCATTTGGAAAGGTAAGTCAAGAGTATGTGCTTTTTAAAAAGCTGCTTTTTGGAATTCATGTATATTTCATATGGATGGGGAATAGAAATATTTTATGAAATACTACTGATCTCCCTACAAACATTATTTTCTCTGGGTTTTTACATTTATGACTATCAATAAGTGTGGGAAAGTTAATAAAGTCATTCAAAAATACATTGGAAAGTTTCATAAATTGGCAGTATTCACTTCATATTTACTTTATCTTCAAGACCATATGGCCTCTCTAACTGCACTTCTTGAGTGATTAAAAATCCTAAAATATTCCCTGGATACACTGGCCTCTTTGAATCCTTACATAGAGTTGAAAGGTAATCTTGCAGTGCATCTGTCTTTCCTTCACAGTCTCCCTAATACCAGCGGGAAGTGAATGAGTACTCCCAAGGAACTGGTGTGAGGGTTACCACTTGAAAGTTTGGAATTGGGGGCACTTATAGTTTATCTTTAAAATGAATGCAAGCATTGCACTCTATCAATGATCTCCGTGTTTGTTTTTAATATTGAAACTATTTCCAAGTCTGGCAGGTGTGGCTCATGAACCAAGAGGTCAAGTTTGATTCTGAGTCAGGGCACATGCCCAGGTTGCAGGCTTGATCCCCAGTGTGAGGTGTTCCGGAGGCAGCCGATCAATCTCTCATCAATGATGTTTCCATTTCTCTCACCCTCTCCTTTCCTCTCTCTGAAATCAATTAAAAAATATTTCCCAAAACCACTAACTAAAAATTGTTGCAGCAGATGTAACATCTTTATGAGTTTTCTTCCAGTATTCCTTGTCCCCTTACCACACACCTCACAAGTACTTCCCGCACTCCCAAGTTGAGAAGTTCAGTATTATAATTACTGCTACTTGATCTCTCTAGTCCCTTTCTCAGCAAGAGGAAAATTCTGAGGTTGCATTCAATTTCACAGTGCAGGGCTTCCTTCCCACCGCTCTGTTTGGAAACATTTGAAGATATACTTTGCACGCTTCAAAACAACATCAGTTTAAGCTCTCCTGTATATTTTTATGGGACTAGTTAGCAATACTTGGTTAACATAGATAATTTGTTACAGCCGTTAACATCTTTCAAATCCAAAGTGATGCTTTTAATCCAAATATAGTTTAGCCAGCAGAACATAATAGTAGTGAGTTTAGGCTACTTACTTGTGTGTGCTTAACCTCCAGGGGCCCCTTTTTTGCTTCTAGTCAGTCATTTAGTTTGAAGTTCCTCAGAGTTCCCGTTCTCAGCTGCCTTCTCACTCTATTCACTACTAATTTCTCTATGCTCCCTATCTTAATTATAGCCAATATACAGCTGATGTAACAGATTTGTATCTCCAATCCTAGTCCTCCCTTCCCTTCCCACACCTCCCCCCACTACCAATCTTATCCATCAGCAAGTCCCGTGGATTTAGAAAAGATTCCTCAAATCATGCCTGTCCTCTCCTCCACTGCCACTCCTCCAGTCCATGCACCACTATTTCTCCCTGGACTTTTGAAAGTCCTCCTAATTTGGGCTATAGTCCCCTGTTTTGCCCTCTCAACATTATATTCCTTATCTTCACAGCATTTACCAGAATTATAGCTTTTCATTTTAATTATTTGTTTATTGGCTATCTCCCCCAATAGACTATATATTCTATGAGTGCAGAGGCCATGCTTTGTACCATGTTTCAGCATTGAAATGGAAGCACAGTAGCTAGCATATAATTCTATAAAAGGAATTAATGAGTAAATAATAGTCCTGACCTCATAGGGCCATAGTAAGAATTAAATGATATAAGGCCAAATATTATATATAACATCTGCTATGAAATTGTATTATGCAATGTATATAGATAAACCCAAATAGAGGGATTTATTTCTATACATTAAGATTTTCAGGGAACATATTATTTAGTTAAGTTTCCTGGAGTTAGCGTGCTTCTCCCTTTATTTCTTTAAATACCTTACTATAAATAGCAAACATAAAAAAAAAACCAAGTCTCCTTCCTTACTCACCCTAAAAAGCCAGTCCAAGCCAAGGAAGCAGGGATGACCTGTCAGCCTAGAATAGCTTCATGGAGGAGTTCGAAAGGTCAGAAATGCTCTGGTGGGGGAAGATCTGTGGCATCTGGGACTGCTGCTCCTGCGTGTTTGATGGTGACAGGCCAAAGGGACTGGAGTAAGAGGCACTGAGCAGGAGCACAGAACTGGGTGGCTGGCTTGGTTCTTGTCTCAATGCCTTCACTGTAACACTAGACAAATTATTTAACCACTCTAATCCCTAGCTTGGGCAGCTGTAAAACAGGAATTGCTTAGTAGGTCTACCTCCCCCAAATTGTCATGATGAGGTATTAAAAATTCTTGTAAAGAAGGTTCTTTATATAAATTAAGAAGTGCTATAAAGTGTTAAGAATGTGCTTTCAGCCCTACGAACCAGGAGGTCATGGTTAGATTCCTGGTCAAGGAACATGCCAGGGTTGCGGGCTTGATCCCCAGTTGGAGGCATACAAGAGTCAGCTGACCAGCGATTCTCTCTCATCATTGATGTTTCTATCGCCCTTTCCCTTCTCTGAAATCACTGAAAATATTAAAAAAAAAAAAAAAAGAAGAAGAAGAAGAAGAAAAGAAAAAAGAATGTGCTTTCAAAGAAGTGTGAAAAAAGTTTGGAATCCACCAAAAGAATTTTTCTTGTAAAATGGCACTAAGAAGCTGGGTTAGGGAATCTTAAGACTGAATAAATATCAGATAAATCCTAATAACCTCCACCTAATTAGAATTTATGTTCAAAAATATTAATTTGTGATAACCTTTAATATTTGGATATCATTCCATCTGTAGGAACTTCTCTGATTAAGAATGCTTTTCTGCCAAAACTGGTTTGGCTCAGTGGATACAGAGTCGGCCTGAGGACTGAAAGGTCCCGGGTTCGATTCCAGTCAAGGGCATGTACATTGGTTGCAGGTACATTCCCAGTGGGGGTTATACAGGAGGCAGCTGATCAGTGGTTCTCTCTCACTGATGTTTCTAGCTCTCTGTCCCTCTCTCTTCCTCTCTGTGAAAAATCAATAAAATATACTTTTTTAAAAAGAATGCTTTTCTTTCCCTACATTGACTCACTGCTAAGTGGCTGGAAGGGGCGAAAGGGGGTAGTTTGGGGAGAGAACACACTCTGCATCAGGGTTTCTGTGCAAATTTTGGTATTCTTCAATTCAGATGAAGTCATTGCCCATTACCTTTGGCACAGTTTCTCAGCGTGAGGAACTCTGCTTTGCCCTAGAATCAGCTGAATCTTTGTGCGTGTGTGCGCTAATACCCTAGAGTGCTAATGCAGAGAATTGAGAGCTGACCCTAAATTCTTTATTGTAATTGTCTCTTCTTCCTATCTGTGGCAGCGTAATACACTGCTAGAAAAGAATGAATAGTAGAAAAAATTCAAATTCAGATCCATTTGCATGTCTGTTTAAAGGTTTGATGGAAAAAATCTTGAAACTAATGGTCAAAATTAGTAGAAGAGCTTTAGTGATAGTTTTGTATTATACATGTTATAGCGTAACCATGAACTATTTAGAGCAAGTGTGATTGGTTTTATATAAATCCCACACTACATGTAGAAAGGAGCTAAACATATTTGGAAAATAAAAATGCTCAATAACATACCTAGGAATTGTGGTTCTTCATATTTAGATATATGTGATCATTCATTTTTAAAAGGTAAGTGCTTACTAAGTTACATTTATATGTTACATGCTCTGGGATTTAACAACAAAAGAAATATCAGAATCTTTCTAATAATAAATGACACAGCAAGATTCTTATTTTAACAATGGTATAGCTTGTGAAACTTTGTAAAATTTATTTTCTCTTATTTAAATACAGGTTTTCTTAGTCAAAAAAATCTCAGGCTCTGATGCTAGACAGCTTTATGCCATGAAAGTATTGAAGAAGGCCACTTTGAAAGGTAAGTACTGCTACTATTTGTAATGTTCATGTAATATAAACAAACTAAAAGGTCTCAATAGCCATCATGTGACTCCTAGGCCACTTATATTCTCAATCTGTTCCTGTTACCATATTTAAATTTAAACTTTCTTTCAGTAAATTTTTTCTGTTGGGCTAGGAATCATCTGACTAGTGAGAATGGGAGTTGCCATGTTATAGAAGAAGTATTATAAATTCTCTTGGGCTTTAGACAAGTAGAAGTTTATAAGATTAAAACTGGATTTCATGCATCTTAAAATTGATATAATTTTAATGTTTTGAAAACTTACTATTTTACTGGATGCAAAATAGATTTTATTCTAAGGACATCTGATCTCTAAGTTTTTATTCCAAGTCACTAATTTTGGGAAAAAATGTAATGTAGAATTTGACACTCATAATTAAATAGTCATTTAGAAGAAGTTGTATATAGATATTTAAATGCTTAAGACTTTCTTTTATTTAGTATATTAGTTATTTTACCACAAAAATCTCTAGTTTTATGTATTGATTTCTAACATCATTTTTTTTCTCTTCAATTTGTCTGTCATTTCTAAAACTTTTAAAATATTCTGGAGGAACATAGGTGATAACCATTGATTATTCTTCCCAATGAGTCACCTACCCTGGGCATTATCATTGGTCCAAGAAATTTCACCTTCCTCTATAAACATTGTCCTTTGCTTTCTTTCTCTTGCTCCCTTCTTGAATGTATTTTGTTTGTTTCTTACCTAGTCTCTACCCCCTGCCTTACTACTTAACTTGGTTAATTCTAGGAACAAGAAGTTAAATTATATTCTCAGTGCCCTATTTGATATCGCTACTTTTATAACTTTGTACTCATGTTATAAAACTGCATAGATGGAACTTGTATAAGTATTCATTCACAAAATTAATAGTAATATTTTGTTTTCACATATCTAACAGGATTTGTATTGTATATATGTAAAAGAAACTATGAGACTCTGAGAAACCTAAAAGATACTAGCAAAAGAAATAAATGCCAATTCCTTTTAGAGAAAGCTAATTGGTGTTATGAGTCTCAATATTCCTCTTGCCATCTAGTTAGCTTCATATCCTTAGTATTCCAGTTGCATTTTTCCTTGAAATACTCAAAATTTCATTTGAAAAGCACACATCTCAAAAAGTAGTCTAAAAAAGATGACAAAGTAACAATCTTATAAGATTGAAGCTTATTTAAAAGTTATAATTCAGTGTGTTATTGGAATGGAATAATACAGACATATAAATTAGTAGGACAAAAGGCCTTAGCCGGTTTGCCCAGTGGATAGAACTCTGGCTCATGGACTGAAGGGTCATGGGTTTGATTTCGTCAAAGGCATCTACCTTGGTTGCAGGCTTGATCCCCACCCCTGGTCAGGGCTCGTGGGGGAGGCAACCAATCAATGTGTCTCTCTTACACTGATGTTTCTCTCTGTCTCTCCCCCTCCCTTCCACTCTAAAAAATCAATGGAAAAAATATCCTCAGGTGAGTATCAACAACAACAAAAAATAGTACAAAAGTATTTATGTTAAATTTTAATGTGTTTTTTTTCAAAAATGTTGAATATCCAATTATTGATTCCCAGAAACAATGACTTTCACCTCTTTAGCTGCCATTTACCTCCACATTCAAAACTCTTTTATTGCAGTTTTTTTATTTTTTTCATTTGGAGACATAACCTATTGGCATCCTGATATGGAAGATTAGGATTTAGTTTTCCTATACTTCTCCCCTCACACAATTTCCCTCTTCATGTTTTGTTTTCATTATTGTAGATTTATAAAAAAATTTTCGGAGCCAAATGATGTACTGGAGTCACATTTCCTTCACATCTTTACTGTGTTAGATCTCCTTTTCTAAATTCTGTATCTGCCTGTTTCTCAGTTTACTTTCTAATTTTAGTGGAACACATCTTCTAGTAGCTACCTCAGAAAGGGTGAATGGATGGTAAATGTTTTTGTGACCTTACATGTCTGAAATGCCTTTATTCTACCCCCCTCGCTTAATCTATAATTTGGCTGGGTGTAAAGTTCTAGGTCAGAAATAATTTTCCCTCAGATATTTGAAGGCATTGTTTCCATTGTTTTCTAGTTTCCTGTTTCGTAATTATGAAGTTTACTAGAGGCCTGGTGCACAGATTCGTGCACGGGTGGGGTCCCTCTGGGTGGCCTGCAGGGATTGGGAAACCCACAGTCCAACACTGCCTGCAGCTCCTACCTGCCGCTCCCATTCATCCTGGTTCCATTGTGCCTGTTGTGGGTTCACACCAAATCAGTGATGATAGGGAAAGGCTCGTGCACCCTCCCCAGGGGAGTGGCCTGCAGCATAGGGCTGAAACCAGCTCTCTGACATCCCCTGAGGGGCTCCAGGTTGCAAGAGGGCACAGGCCAGGCTGAGGGATCCCACCGGTGCACTATCGGGCCAGGGAGGGACTGTGGGAGGGCTCCAGGGTGTGTCCGGCCCATCTCGCTCAGTACCCATCTGCAGGATCCAGCAGCAAGCTGACCTACCAGTTGCAGCATCTGCCCCCTGGTGGTCAGTGCACGTCATAGTGAGCAGTTGAACATCCTTAGCATATTACGCTTTGATTGGTTGTTAGGTTGTTCTGCCATTTGGTTTATTTGCATATTACCCTTTTATTATATAGTATTACCATTCTGATTTTTAGTCCTTTGTATGTACACTGCTTTTCCTCTTTGGAACTCTTTTTTTTTTTAATATATTTTATTGATTTTGTACAGAGAAGAAGGGAGAGAGATAGAGAGTTAGAAACATCGATGAGAGAGAGTCATCAATCAGCTGCCTCTTGCACACCCCCTACTGGTGATATGCCCGCAACCAAGGTACATGCCCTTGACCAGAATCGAACCCGGGACCCTTCAGTCCCCAAGCCGACGCTCTATTCATTGAGCCAAACCGGTCTCGGCCTTTGGAACTCTTTAGAATCAATTTGCTCCTTATCCCTGGTGTACAGAAATTTGTATAGTAGTACTTCTTGTGGGTTTTTAAAATTCATCATACTAAATATGGGATGCCTCTTTTAATTTAGAATCTCATTTCTTCAGTTTTAGGAAAGTATTCTAATCCTATTGATTTTTGCTTGTTTCTATCATATTTTTAATTTTCTAGATTTTTTCTTGTTCTCTAATGTTTTGTAAAACATTTCATTATGGTGTCAAACATTTACAGAAAGAAACAGAAGAATATAAAGAACATCATATTCCCTACTTTCTGCTTCAATATTTCTCAACTCAAAATATTTTAAAGCAAATCCCAAACATTGTATAATTTCTTCCATAAATATTTTAGTATGTATCTCTAAAAGACAAAGACTCTTAAAATAATACTATAACTCTATCATATACCTAAAAATTAATGTACAGATATCCAGTGTTCAAATTTCCAGTAGTCTTTGTTATTATAATTCATTTTTCTTTTTGCAATTTGCTTGAATTGGTATCTATGTAAGGTCTGTATTTTGCAATTGGTTTATATCTCTAAGTCTTTTAATCTATGAGCTCTTGTCTCCATTTCTTTTTGTGTGTTTTTTTTCATTGTACTGTACTTGATAATACTGCTTCCTTCCCCTCTACCTCTTTGAAAGCTTTTTGTTTCATGGATGCCATATGGTCTTCGATCTCTTGGTGGATATAAATTATAAGGTTGAATTTTGTTTAAATTTTCTTCTGTTCTTTACATTGTCTTTTACTTTATTCCTTTTTTCTGTTTATTCTAATACGTTCTCATATGAAAGCCTTTTTCCTCAAATGCCTGGGGATCCTTTGCTATCTTTTCCTTGCTTAAGAGTGAGATAGCAAAAAGCTAATTGAAAAGATTTCTATGGCAAGAATTTGCTTATTACTCATTGACTTCCTTCCCTTAGGCTTATATTTTAGCTTCCTCTGATCTGCTGTGTGAGTTACCACTTACACATTTTCTGCTACTGCTTCCTCTCCTGTTCTCTGTCCTTGTGAGTTTGTGCCTAATTTTTCCCTTATTGTAATCTCAATGACGTTTTGGATTAAGTAGAAAATAAAACATCCATTTTTTTAAAATATATTTTTTAATTGATTTTTTACAGAGAGGAAGGGAGAGAGATAGAGAGCTAGAAATGTTGATGAGAGAGAATCATCGACAAGCTGCCTCTTGCACACCCCCTCCTGGGGATGTGCCCAAAACCAATGTACATGCCCCTGACCGGAATCGAACCTGGGACCTTTCAGTCCGCAGACCAACGCTCTACCGCTGAGCCAAACAGGTTTCGGCAAAACACCCATGTTTTATCAGAAGTCTTTTTCCATTCTAAAATTCCTATTAATACAAATAAATGGGGTCAAGTAAAAATCAATAGCATTAGGTTGAGCTTGTGGGGATTTTTCATCCTAATAAAGTAGTAATTGGGCCTGAAAGGTTTTTGTAAACCATTGTTTAAACTATTTCTTAATATATCACCCTAAAACATAAATAGCACTTCTTGTTCACTCTCATGTTTAAGTCAAGAGGCGTTTAAAAACTAATAACTTGAGAAAAATTATTTCAGAGGAATGTAGTTGTTTTGCCAGCAACAAGACAGTATTAACAAATTCCATATTAAGATTTAGAGTTTAACCAATATAAAACATACTTTATCTTCATTTAAAAAAAACAGCTTTATTGACTTGAAACTAATACAAAATAATACCAATTGTAAACTGTAATTGAGAAAATTTAAAAATAAAAATAAATTAACTTAAAATTAAAAACATTTAAAAAAGAAAATAGCTTTATTGAAATTTAGCTGACATATAATAAACACATACAACATGCCTTGTTATAAACCAGTATTTCATAACCAAAATTCCTGATTATAGGGTGATTTATATTTGTCACTAGGTCTTTACCTAAGTAAAAGAAACAAAATTATAATTATTACACAGTCCTACCTCAGACAAAATGAAAGAATTCTTTGGTGAGTGAATCTCACTGCACGTTTTCAACTAGACAGTTTCATCAGGAAGCTATCTCAAGATAATTGTAACAGAAAGAAATCTTGTTCTAGCTTCTCATATTATAGAGAAAGTAGCAGGAAGTTTCTGAGTAGTGAAAGGATTTGGCCAAGGTAAACCGACTGGATATTAGCATGGCCACTAAACTATAGTTTTTGACCCCCAGGTAATTATTCTTTTCATCATGGTAGAATAGTAGAAGAGGAATATAAATATATTGATGGATAGTTTTATTGATTACTGAACAGAGGAGTGATTTCTAAGTGATAAGTTTTGTAAGGTTTGTATAATTTTTTTAAGGAGGTAGAAATTTGGAATCCAGCATTAATGTTGTATGGGTAGCAATGGGAAAGGGGCAGACAGAGACACAGTTATCAGCAGCCCTAGGTGATGAACCTCATTCACATAAATAATAGAAGGGGCCTGTTGGATATAAGACACCAGAGTTGTAGTGATAGGACAAGATAATGAAATCAGAGGTTGGTATTGAATTTGATACACTAGCTGGACAAGTCATTGAAAAAGAGCTACATAGACATTGAGAGCAATCAATTTCTACTCCTGATTTGACCATTTTCAGTCACTGGCACCAAAATCCCCCAGTTGGAAGTGGAAAACTAGTAGACTGGGAAATAGGATTTTTTAAAGCTTCTTTGTTTATTTTTCTCAGAGGTCTTATTTCTGTGTTTTAAATATCTGTGGTCACCTTAAATTGAAAGGAAAACCAACTCATCTTTCTCTCTGACCCCATCCAAAAAGATTCTCTTTACCATACTTTTTATTTAAACTTTGGCACAACCATTCAGTCACTCTGGCTTAAAAAATAGAAGTTATCTATGATTTATCCTTATTATGCAACAGAAAAAAATTAAAACTTTAATGAATGATCATTTTCACCTCTTAAATTCATTGAGCTACCAACCCAAGTATACTATTGTATTATAATCATTTATTTACTTGTCAGTCATTCCCACCAGATTATTTTTAAACATTATTTGTATTTGCTTCACAGTGCCTGGCATATAGAATTGCTCAGGAAAATGTTTGGTTGGTAAAAGAGAACTACCTATAGGGTCAAACATAAATTCTTCCTGGCATTTCAAATTGTCCATAATCTGTATCCTCTCTACTTCCCCTCCCCACTTTCTACACTGTTTTGGTTCCTTCCTTTTCATCATGTATGCCTTTGTGTTCCTGCTAGGGTTACTATCCATACCTGGACTTTTCTTCTTGAGGCCCAGTCCTTCCCACCCACCTAAATGCCATTCTAAAAGTCCCTAACCCTACCTTTTCCCTCAAGCCTTCCTATATAAGCAATACTGATCTTTTCCTTCTCTGAATTCCTATACTATTATTGCTAGTAATAAATCATTTTACTTCTTTATCATATCTATGGTGTTATGTGTGTTAAGAGATCTTAATTAAAGATCTCTTTTATACCAGAATCTGGGGTGTACAAACCTCATCTCAAACGGTCATACAGCCCCCCAAGGGTATAGAGGTATTATCCCCATTTTATCAATAAAAGGTAACTGAGGCCCAGAGAGTTTAAGTAACTAACTTGCTCAAGATTACACAATCTGAGTCCAGATCTTTCTAACTCTAAAATGTCTTTGCTCTACCATAGTATTTCCTCTCTTCCTATTTCTCCCCCCTCAAAATAGGTCTTTTGGTCTATATCCACTCTTCCCCATGCCTGCCACAAGTTCTAGAATCTAGATACTTAATGAATGTTTGTTGAATTGAGTTGATAGGGTTGATAGGGGTATTGGAACCTATTCCCTTTTTTTATGTTTTAACTAGTGTCCCAGTGCACAGATTCATTCATATTGAAAGGAAATTAATTAGAAGAAATATTTTAATATTGCTATTCATGTCTTACTAATGAAAAGAAAATAGGATTATACTGAGTCCTATCTCCCTACTCCAGGACTACTGTGAGGATCAAATGAGATGAGGCACAGGAAAACGCTTCACAAACATTTGGTTAAACTGTAAAATGTTTGCACCTGGCTGTAAAGCAAGTCGGGTTCCTGGGCTGAAGAAACTCCAAGGATGCTAGTCACTAGGGAGAGGAAGCCCGGTGTTGCTACATGATGTCATTACCCAGCACCCACAGCCACCATTTCCAGGCTGGGCTGTTCTGTGGGCTGCATTTTGCACCATGGGGTCTCAGCAACATCGGCTGCAATTTGGTGGGGTGTCGCTCCAGGGTGGTGGCGGGGCCTGTGTCCCACTTGGGGGAAGCTGAGTATTGGTTTGTCGGTGCCAGGTCCGTGGTGTCATTTATTTTTAAATGACCAGTGCACGTCATGGCAGCTCCTGCATTGAGCGTCTGCCCCCTGTTGGTCAGTGTGCATCTAGCTACCAGTCAGACAGATGGACACTTAGCCTTTTATATATATTTCATTGAGATGCCTTGTTCTTTAAACGTTGCTTTGTTTTGGTCATTTTTTAAATAATTTTAATTAAAATACTTACAAATTTAATGTTAACGCCAATTATCAAATATGTTTTCTGTATTTATTTTTAACCCTAAGCATAGATTTTATAAGTATATACAATTTCTTCTGGTTATATAATTTGGTAAAAATATAGTTATTAGTTAAAAATTCAAGAGTAAGATATATAAAATGTGATTTACTTTTTTATACATACAAGTAAAATTTTATTTAAAATAAGCACCAAAAACATTTTATTTTAAAGCTTGTCTCTGAAAGCTATTGTAATGTAGCCATATATGCAATATTTTATAGTTCGAGACCGTGTTCGGACAAAAATGGAGCGTGATATCTTGGTAGAAGTTAATCATCCTTTTATTGTCAAGTTGCATTATGGTAAGTTATAAACCACCTCCCACCTCACTTCTTCACCTCAATCCCCACTTCCTTAGGACATTCAGAAACACTAATGTGTATAAATATTTATTTGTGTATATTTATGTGTTTAGCAGATATATATAGAAAGTAAGAAACTTTTATCACATTTAACTTTTATGTTCCTTTTAAACATTATAGTGTCTGAGTGGGTAGTCATAGGAACAGGTAATAATAATAATTTTTATTATATTAGTAATAATGTATTAGCCAAACTTAAAAATAAGAAAGATCTCTAATGTCTTGAAACTGTTATCACCTCTCTTTCCCCCAAAGACATGTGTGTTTTTTCTCAGTGGGTAAATGTATGGTGATTCCTACTATATGTAGTTAAAGCTAACCAACCCACATTTTTTTTCTGTAGTCAAGTGAGAAGGTTTTTGTATTTTGTTTCATGTTAAGTAAGTCTTTTTCTTTGGGGAATGTTTCTTATTGATCACATGTTCTAAAACTATTGTATTTCTCAGAGACTGTAGCCTGAAGAAAACCTAACAAATGTTCTAGTCTAGTGGTTTCATAAAAAGAAACACTACATTTAACTTTTCTACATGGAAGCTAAGGGAAATTAGTGGGTATCTTCCAAATAAAAATCACTTTAGATCTATGATATAATTATTAATTTGCTACAAATAATAATTTATGAATGAGTTTGCCTAATATAAGCCTAAGAAAAGAAACTATGGTGAATTAAACAAAAATTTTCTCTCTTCATTCAGCTTTTCAAACTGAAGGGAAGTTGTATCTTATTTTGGATTTTCTCAGGGGAGGAGATTTGTTTACACGCTTATCCAAAGAGGTACGATTAATGTTTATTTTTAATCTATAATCACCCTGTTTCAACTAAAGCTTTGTAATATTTCAATATTATGTTTACTATATTTTCTCTAGTGGTACAAGATTCTTACATTGAAGAATCAGAGCCAAAAAAGTTATTTTTTTTACCTTTTGAATTTATTCTGAAAGTAGAACTTTAAATTGATTAGTTACCATGGTCTTTCATGCTTCTTTTAGTTACAGTTTTCTTAGAAGCAGTATATATCAACAAAATATCCTTAAAGTATTGGTAGTGGAAATTTAGCCTGCATTTTAAAGATCACTTTTCATTTCTAAGATATTACTGTGGTGGGCAACAATTGCATATTCTTAATATAGTTGTTACTTAACAAAATGCAGAATTGTTTCTCCCACAGTGCATATTTAGCATTTAGTAAGGAATTAGTTGACTGATAATTTTGCAAATTTCATATATAAATTGTGGGTAAAATTACATGTAATAGCAAAGTTATAATTTTTTAATACTTAAACTCTGGGATGGAACTTTAAATGAAAATTACAGACAGAAAATAAAGACAGAAAATTTATTTTTATTTTAGGTGATGTTCACAGAAGAAGATGTCAAATTCTACTTGGCTGAGCTTGCACTTGCTTTAGACCATCTACATAGCCTGGGAATAATCTATAGAGACCTAAAACCAGAAAAGTAAGGAATCTTTCTACTATGTTGAATACAATGTAATACTGTTTAGGAGGTAATAAAAGGTAAAATTACTTCATAGAACTATCACAGCATTGCATTAGAGTCCATGTGCTTCACATTTCTGCTAACACTATGTATTCTCATACTTTTACTTTTTTAATACATTTTTATTGATTTTTAGAGAGAGAGGAAGAAGGATAGAGAGAAACAACGATTAGCTGCCTCCTACAGGCCTCCTCCGGGGGATCAAGCCAGCCACCTGGGCATGTGCCCTGACAGATAATGGAACTGGTGACTTCTTGGTTCATGGATCAGCACTCAACCAGGAAGTCATACTGGCCGGCTTAAATATATGTTAATCAGAATTTCTGCTAATATTATCTTGCTTTCATTTGCCTTCTTTGATTTGTAATGAGGTTGAAATCTGTATTCATATGTTTGTATTTTTGTGTGATTTTTCTGTTCGTGGCTTTTGCCCATTTTTCTTTTGGAATGTTACTTTTGCTCATTGATTTGTAAGAAACCTTTACAAATTAAGAATTTAACCATTTGACATACAGGGTGGAGCAAAAGTAGGTTTACAGTTGTTCGTATGGGAAAAAATATAATAATAAACAAGAATACAAGAATAAACTTGGTGTTTCACGTACTCACAACTGTAACCCTGCTTAGGCCCCACTCTGTATTGCAAATACTTTTTTTCTGGTTTTTTTATTTTATTTGTGTTATTTTTTTTAATATATTTTATTGATTTTTTTACAGAGAGGAAGGAAGAGAGATAGAGAGTTAGAAATATCCATGAAAGAGAAACATCAACTGCCTCTTGCACACCCCCTACTGGGGATGTGCCCGCAACCAAGGTACATGCCCTTGACCAGAATCGAACCTGGGACCTTTCAGTCTTCAGGCTGACGCTCTATCCACTGAGCCAAACCTGCTTTGGCTATTTGTGTTATTTTAACCTACACAAGTATTTTTTCCTCAGATATATCAGTCTTTTTTTGTGTGATTTATTCTTTGACTTTTATTCTTAGGAAGGCTTTTCCAATCCCATGAGCAGATTTTTCCCCCCTAATTTTATGGTTTCTGTTTTTACTTTTAACTCCATCTAGAAGAGTTTTGGTATGATGTATGGGATAGAGTTAATGCTTTCCTCCAAATACTGTTTATTGAAAATGTTCTCCTCTATATGATTTCAGATTTTAAGTGTGAATTGAGTAAATTTCCCATTGCTTTTATAACAGTAGTCATCAGGAGGCTAATATTTAAGTTGTACGCTCTTCTGATTTTTAATTTGTGTTTATCACTTTTAGTAAGAAAGTTTTTTCCTCTTTTTAAGGAAATAAACAAGAACTTTGCTCTATCAGAAATTCTTTAAAAAAAAACTTTATTGAGATGTAATTCAGATAGCATACAATTCATCCACTTAAAGTATACAATTCAATGGTTTTTAGTATATTCAGAGTTTTACAACCATCATCTTTATCAAGAACTTAGATATAACTTACATTACAATGTTACATGCACAATTTGCATAATTACAACAGGAAACAGAGGAAATGCTCCTTTGGAATCCTTTTAAGTCATCATTAAGAAATTTTTGCACTTGCACATTTTATGTTTGGTTTTTCATATATTTTGTTTTGAGATGTTTCATATAATTCTATTTTTATTCCCCACATAATTACTGGGTTTTTCTCATCATTTTCTCAATTTCTATCATTATATAAAATATAATTCCTGGTAAGAGTAATATAATCCTTAGAAGAAAAAGTTACTATAAACATAAGATTAAACACTCATAATAAAAATGTTAGTGTTTTTGCCCATTTGGTGTAGCACAGTGGTTAGGTGTCAACCTATTAACCAGGA
Source organism: Pipistrellus hanaki (assembly GCF_964339955.1). Taxonomy (NCBI): domain Eukaryota; kingdom Metazoa; phylum Chordata; class Mammalia; order Chiroptera; family Vespertilionidae; genus Pipistrellus; species Pipistrellus hanaki. The sequence goes on from NC_140524.1 coordinate 94,896,990, forward strand.
GCTCAGGGTTCCATTTCCGGTCAGGTCACATGCCAGGGTTGTGGGCTTGATCCCCAATAGAGGGTATGCAGGAGGCAGCTGATCACTAATTTTTTTTTTCATCATTGATGTTTCTATCTCTTTCTCCCTCTCCTTTCCTCTCTCTGAAATCAATAAAAACATGTGCTTTTTAAAAAAGGTAATAGATGTACATGGTTACTTAAAAGAATGCTTTAGAAAGGTATAGGTCAGTGGTCGGCAAACTCATTAGACAACAGAGCCAAACATCAACAGTACAACGATTGAAATTTATTTTGAGAGCCAAATTTTTAAAACTTAAACTTTTTCTAACGCCACTTCTTCAAAATAGACTCACCTAGGCCGTGGTATTTTGTGGAAGAGCCACACTCAAGGGGCGAAAGAGTCGCATGTGGCTCTCGAGCCGCAGTTAGCCAACCACTGGTATAGGTAATACCCTTTTAACCGTGTTTTCTTTTTTTCCCTCTCAATATCAAGAATTATTTTAGAGTTTGTTTTGTTTTGAAAACTGTCTTTCATGTATTTGTTAGAAGGGAGAATGGCCGAAACCGGTTTGGCTCAGTGATAGAGCGTGGGTCTGCGGACTGAAGGGTCCCAGGTTCGATTCCGGTTAAGGGCATGTACCTGGGTTGTGGGCACATCCCCAGTAGGGGGTGTGCAGGAGGCAGCTGGTCGATGTTTCTCTCTCATCGACGTTTCTAGCTCTCTATATCTCTCCCTTCCTCTCTGTAAAAAATCAATAATATATATTTTTTTAAAAAAGGGAGAATGATTTCTACCATACCTAATAATTCCTTTATATTCCTTAAATGTATTGGTCTGCTTCATAATCAAGTATAATAAAGGTTAGTATTTTTTCCTAATAAGTCCCTTATTAGGAAGAGACTTGAAAAGTATTCCTTACTGAATTACTCTCAGTGATAAACTTTATTGCAATCATAGTTGAATTGATGATGTAGGAAGATTGGTAGTATTTTTTACAGTAAAATTTCATTATAACAATTTGGCTTGAACTTCTTTTAGTTAAAAGTAAAAGTAAGGAAATGTCTACATTATGAAATAGCTTTCATTATAAGTTAAACAGCTTATTACTTGACCTTTCAAGCCATATACTAAAATACCTATCCAGAAATACAGTTGGCTTACAGTTTAGTATTTAATTAATGATGTTACTCTCCACTCATGTATTTGCTAAAGCTAGAAACTTGAGCATCTTCTCCATTTGTTTTTTATCAAAACCCATATCTAAGAGCTCACTAAATACCCCTTATTTTTCCCTCTAAATTTTTTTCTAAAATTGTAAATCTGTTCATTTTTACCCTCTACACATGTAAACCTTTTATGGTTTTCAATGCCCTTGAAAAGAAGCCCAAACTATTAAAAATGCCTTATTGGCCCTTTGTAGACTGGCCCAGTTCTTTCAACATGCATTTTTTTAAATTGATTTCAGAGAGTAAGGGAGATGTAGAGACAGATAGAAACATCAATGATGAGAAAGAATCATTGATCGGCAGCCTCCTGCATGCCTCACACTGGGGATCAAGCCCGCAACCCAGTCATGTGCCCTTGACCGGAATCGAACCCGGGACCCTTCAGTCCGCAAGCCAACACTCTATTCACTGAACCAAACCAGCTTGAGCTGCATTTCTTATTTGTCTGTGCTCTGCCAGGCACTGAGCTACTAGATGAATAAGGTTAGACCTTCTAGAAGATAAAACACTGGAGAATGTATACAGTGAAGGCATGAGTCTGTGGAAACCAGGAAGTGTGAGGGAGGTGTGTTAAGGAGAAGATTGTGTTGCTTGTGTCAGAGAGAAAAAAAAACTAGGGAAGAATGACTGAGTCAGATGCCTTAAAAATGACAACTCTAGCACATTCAACTTGAATATGTAGACCCTCTGTCTACTGTGCAAGTACTGGGGACTTCAGTTAGGTCACCTCTGCAGAATGGCATTAGAAAGAGCAACTTAGAAGAACATATAGGATTTGTTTCTTTTTCTGTTAGTTTTCTAGTGCTCCTGGCTCACTAATACAAGTTTATAAAGCTTAATCTTTGGAATTTGTTAGTCATGTGTCAAAAACAAAACAAAACATTTTTCCTCCTTTACCTTCCTATTCACTGTCTAAAGCACTATTTTAGAGTGAGTGTGTGATTGGATGCTTAACAAAGTAATTTAGTTTTAGTATCTGTAAATCTCTAGTGGTTTGAAAAGATTTTTCTGACTTTGTTTCTTTTTCCCCCCAGCATACTTCTTGATGAAGAAGGTCACATCAAATTAACAGGTAAAAGTCCTCATTTTATTAAAATATTTTCTCTACTCTCTATATAAATTTCCTTTAAGGTTGATCATGGTATTGGATTAGAATCTTTTAATAATTTAAATATTGGAACTCTAAGTTTAAACTTTACATATACAAATTATTGTAGGATATTTATTAATTCTATATTTATTTTGGCAGATTTTGGCCTAAGTAAAGAGTCTATTGACCATGAGAAGAAGGCATATTCTTTTTGTGGAACTGTGGAATATATGGCTCCAGAAGTAGTTAATCGTCGAGGTCATACTCAGAGTGCAGACTGGTGGTCTTTTGGTGTGTTAATGGTGAGGTTTGGAATGTCTTTTCTTTTTAGAAGTTTAGTAATGAAGAGAGTAGAAATATAAATCATATGTTTTATTCTATAGCAATTTTAGAAGACTTGGTTATAATTAAGATGATACTTTCTTACCTTATGGCCTTGAGATTTTATACTATTGACTAATACCTCTGATTATTCTGCCTTTTTGCAGTTTGAGATGCTCACTGGTACACTACCTTTCCAAGGAAAAGATCGAAAAGAAACAATGACTATGATCCTTAAGTAAGTACTCCCTACTTTATGTTTTGATGAGATTTAAAAGTAAATATTTCACTTAGCCAGCATGGCTCAGTAATTGAGTGTTGACCTATGAACCAAGAGGTCACCGTTCAAGTCCCTGTTAGGGCACATGCCCGGGTTGTGGGCTCAATCCCCATTGTGAGGCGTGTACTAGGCAGCTCATCAATGATTCTCTTTCATCATTGATGTTTTAGTCTCTCTCTCCCTCTCCTTTACTGTCTGAAATCAATAAGATTTTTGAGTGTTGGCTGTAGTGTAAAATATAACTAAGAAATTCTTCAATATTACGACATTAGTATTATGTGGTTTAAATACAAATAAACTCCATTTAGAGTACTCCTATTGTCTTTCTGTTAATGAAGTATTAAAAGCTTTACATTTGAGATTTGGAATATGACAAGGATGCCCGTTATTTCACTTCTGTTCACATTGTCCTGGAACTACTAACAAGAACAGCAAGACAAGCAAAAGAAGTTTTAAGATTTTTTTTAAAATATATTTTATTGATTTTTTACAGAGAGGAAGAGAGAGGGATAGAGAGTTAGAAACATCGATGAGAGAGAAACATAGATCAGCTGCCTCTTGCACATCCCCTACTGGGAATGTGCCCGCAACAAGGGTACATGCCCTTAACCGGAACCGAACCCAGGACCTTTCAGTCCACAGGCTGACGCTCTATCCATTGAGCCAAACCGATTTCAGCAGAAGTTTTAAGATTTTTTTTAAAGGTTTAAGGTTTAAGGAAGAAATATAATTGTCATTATTTAGATAACACATGATCATGCCCATAGAAAATACAATCTTTATATAAAGTCTTGGAATTAATGAGTTTAGCAAAGTTCCTGGATAAAAAGTCAGTAAAATCTATTTCATGTCTTTATACCAGCAACAAAGAATGCTGTTTATAATCCTATATAATAAAAGGCTAATATGCAAATTGACCGAATGGTAGAATAACCAGTCAATATGATGCTCACTGACCACCAGGAGTCAGATGCTCAATGCAGAAGCTGCTCCCTGGTGGTCAGTGCACTCTCACAGGGGAGCACTACTCAGTCAGAAGTCGAGCTCACCAACCAGCTCATGGCTGGGGAGTGCAGTGGCAGTGACAGTGGCAGGAGCCTCCTCCGCCCCCACCAAGATAGGCCAGAAGCCCCTCCCTCTGGCCAGCCCCACCCCGATCACACACCACACCCCAATAGGGGCGGGGCTGGCTCGCCAACCTCATATAGCACCTCCCCCTGACTGTCCCTGCCCCCTATGGGCTTCCATCACCCTGATCAGCCTACAGTCCCTCCCCCTGGCTGGCCCTGCCTCAGATAGGCCCCCCCAACCCCGATCAGGGGCAGGGCTGGCTGATAACCACCCATGACCCCTCCCCCAGGCTAATGGTCCCAGTCAGCTCCCGCACCCCATAGGAGGGTGGGGTCCAGCCAGTCAACCTCCTACAGCCTTTCCCCCACCGTAGATCCATCCCCAACCCCAATTGGGGGTGGGGCCCACCAGCCAATTGCCCATGGCCCGGCCCTGATTGGACCCAATTGGGGCCAGGCCAGCTGGACCCCACCCGTGCACAAATTCATGTACTGGGCCTCCAGTTATATGATAATGTCAAATACCTGGGGATTAATCTAGCAAAAGTTATATAAAAACTCTGCAGAAAACTAGGGCATTTTATTTTAAAAAATTTAAAAGACCATAATAACATGGAAGGTTGTACTATATTCGTATTATAACAGAGCCGTGTTATAAAAATGTGAGTTCTATAGCTCAATGTTATCCGAAGAAACATAATTTGAGCGACATGAATAATTTTCAATTTTCTAGTAGCAGCATTAAAAAAGTAAGAAAATTAAAATTGTTTTTTATATAGCAATGCACTGTATAACAATGTTTCAGTCAATGATGGACCTCATATATGATGATGGTCCCATAAGATTATAATGGAGCTGAAAATTTCTATTGCTTAGTGACATCATAGCCACTGTATTGTGGTTGTGACTCATCACTCAGGTGTTTGTGGTGATGCTGGTGTAAACAACCCTACTGCGCTGCTTGCCAATCATATAAAAGTAGAGCACATATAATTATATACACTGTGTTTACATTGGGTTATAATTGCCTACAATATTCAGTAGAGTAACATGCTATACAGGTGTGTACACTTGGAGCAATAGGCTATACCAGTGGTTGGCAAACTGCGGCTTGCAAACCACATGCGGTTCTTTGGCCCCTTGAATGTACCGCAATCAGATTGATGGCGTATTTTGCAAAGGCCAGCTTAGGAGTACCCTAATTAAGTTAATAACAATGCACCTACCTATATAGTTTAAGTTTAAAAAATTTGGCTCTCAAAAGAAATTTCAGTCGTACTGTTGATATGTGGCTCTGTTGACTAATGAGTTTGCTGACCACTGGGCTATACTATAGATCCTAAGTATGTCGAAAGCTATACTACATATACCTAGGTTTGTGTAAGTGTAGTCTGTGGTGGCTGCACAATGCCAAAATCACTAATGACAGTTTTCAAAAACACAGTTTTTGAAATGACTAATATATTTTATTTGATCCAGTATATCAGTACATTAACATTTCAACATGTAATCAACATTTAAAATGATTAATGATGTATGTATTTTTTCATAGTTATTTGAAACTCGATTTGCATTTTACATTTACAATTGGGCCCGCCACATCTCAAGTGTTCACTGTCTGTCTGTGGCTAGTGGCTACCATATTGGACAGTATAACTATAGCTTAAATGCAAATCAAATTTAGGTCCTAACAAGTTTTTTGTGTGGAACTTGATTCTAATAAGGTAATACAAAGGACCAAAAATAACTAACACACTCTGAAGAAGTTCAAGATAGGAAGACTTGCTTTACCAAGTGTCAAGTTTTACTGTAACTATAATTAGAAAATATGCCATTGACACAAGTATAGAAAATAGACTTATGCAGTAGAATATAGAACCCAGTAACAAACCTATACATATATGAACACTTGATTTGCAACCATTGAAAGAGCAGTAGAAAAAGAACAGCATTTTAAAAATAAATCATACTGGAAAAATTGGTGTTCGAGTAAAAAAATAAATAATATAACCCCTATCTCACACCAAACACAAAAATCATTTCCAAGTATATTACATACCTATATGTATATGTGTGTATATGTGTATCCATACATACTTGCTTATGTAAAAAGGCAAAAAATATTCTAGAAGCGTATGGAAGAATATTTTCATGATCTTAGGGGTAGGAAGAGTAGTCTTCAAACACAAAAAGCACTAGTTATAAAAGAAAAGATTGGTATATGATTACTACATTAAAATCAATAACTTTTTCTCATCAAAAGATTCCATTGTGAAAGATTAGAGAAGAAAATTGTGACACACATAACCAACAAAGGGCTTATGTCCAGAATATATCAAGAGCTCCAGTCAATTAATAAGAAAAAGACAGCCTAATAGAAACATGGGTACAGAACATAGGGACTTCATTGGCCAATAAACTTCTAAAAAGATGCTTACCCTCATTAATCAGAAAATGCAAGTTAAAGCCACAACAAGCTACAACCACATACCCACCAGAATGACTAACAGTAAGAAGGCTAACAGTACAAAGTACTGACAGGATATGGAGCAGTGGTAACTTTTATGCATAGCTGGAATGAATGTAAATATTTTTATAACCACTTTGGAAAGCGGTATTATCTTCTGAGATCATATATCTTCATCCAATAATTCCACTTTTAGGCATGTACTAGTTTATGTGCATCAAGGTATTTGCACATCAAAAACAATTACAAAGATGTTCATAACACCATTATTTGTCATAGTCAAAAAATGGAAACTGGATCAATCATTAACTGTAGAATGGATTAATAATTATGGTATCTATACTAATAAAAAGGTAATATGCTAATTAGACCAGATGTCTTCCAAAGGACCTTCCAGGTGTCCTTCCTGGCAAAGCAGGGCCCAGGCGAAGCTTGGGGTCTCAGGTGCCTGTGGCTGGCCAGAGGAGGGAAGCCTGGGTATCGGTGTGGGGCTGAGGCAGAGGCAGTTAGGTGTGATCAGGCTAGCAGGGGAGCAGTTAGGGGCAATCAGGCAGGCAGATGGAGGGGTTAGAGGCGATTAGGCAGGCAAGCAGTTAGGAGCCAGCAGTCCTAGATTGTGAGAGGGATGTCCCTCAAGGGGTCCTGGATTTGAGAGGTGCAGGCTGGGCTAAGGGACTCCCGCCCTGTGCACAAATTTTGTGCACCAGGCCTCTAGTATACATACCATATAATGGAATACAGCAGGGGTTGACATACTATCTGTAAATATTTTAGGTTTTTCAGGCCAGACACACTCTCTGGCACATATTCCTAATGTTTATTTTTTGTTTCCAATACTTAAAACATGTAAAAAAAACCAAAAAAAAAAAACCATTTCTAGCTTGAAAGCCATATAAAAACAGGCTGAGGCCTTTAGCCCATTGGTGTAATGTACCATATAGCAAAGAAAATGAACAAACCACAGTTATATGCAACAACTTGGATAAATCTTATAAGAATGTTAAGCAAAGGCAGTTCAGACACAAAAGAATGAATGCTATTATGAAGTTTTAAAAACAGACAAACTAAAGCCTAGATTCTAGGGTCTACATTTAGATCAGAAGAGCCTGAGGCAAAATAAGGAAAGTGGTTTCATTGGATGAGGGTTTCTGGCAATGTTACATTTCTTAGTCAGATGACTATTCACTTTGTGGTAAATCATTGAGCTGTGTATTCTGGGTTGGATTGTTTTGTACTTTGTGTTTTTCTTCACAATAAAAAAGGGTTTTAAAATGTTTGCTGTATAAATGTTCACTGAACCTTCATCACTCCCATCTACGCTGGCCCTTTTCTTTAAGCTAACACACACACTCTAGTGTTGGAAAAGAGAAACAACTTTTTAATAACCTGCCTTGCCTTCCAAGTTTCTGCACCATCTTCCTGCGTCGTTTCAACACAAGCCTCTTTCAAGAGTGGTCTTTCTTTTAGCATTTTTGAGCTGCTTTTATTCTGTCATTCCTTCCCACCACTCTATTGAAACTTCTCTCACTATTGTCATGAGTGATCTAGTTGCTTAATCCAGTGGCAGATTATTAGAAAGGTAACTTTTTACCATGTGTTCACACAATTCATTCAGCAGATGACTGAGGTCTTTCTACAGATTAATTTAGGATGCAGTGTGAACAAGACTGACAAGATCTTCTGTGGTGAGAGTTTGCATTCTACTGCGGCAGATAGGAATTAATATTTAAACAAATAAATGTAATAATTTAAGATATTAATATGAGGAATAGGGATAATAAACCAGGGTACTCTTGAAGTGTGTGGGCAAGGGCAGGAGCCATTTTACTGGTAGATGGGACAGTTAAGGAAGGTCTGAGAAATCTTTGACATTATTGGCCACTCCCTCCCCTCTTAGTTTTTCCTGCTTGCATTGGCTTCTCCTATCTCTAACCATTCCTCTTTTGGTCTCTTGCTTGACCATTCTTTCTCTGCTTGCCTTTCTCTTTTTAATTATGAAATGTTCAAACATAAATTTGCAAAATAGAATAATACAGTGAGTACACATATATCAGTCACCCAGATTCAACAGTCATCAAGATTTTGTGACATTTGTTTCAAGTATCCTTTTTTCCTAATTTACTGAAATATTTTAAGCATTCCAATCATGTCATTTCTCACCTACTTCAGTTTGCATCACTAAAAAGTATGGATGTTTTCTTACATAACCACATCTAACAAAAGTAGTAATAATGCTTGGGTATCATCTAATACCAGTGTTTAACCAGATTTTTCAGATAGTCTCCAAAACGGTGTTTTTATAGTCCCAAATTAAGTCTGCTCATTTCATTTGGTTGTATTTCTTAAGCTTCTGTTCATCTAGAACAGTGTTTTTCAACCTTTTTTGGGCAAAGGCACACTTGTTTCATGAAAAAAATCACGAGGCACACCACCATTAGAAAATGTTAAAAAATTTAACTCTGTGCCTACATTGACTATATATAAAGTAATTCTCTTGAATAGGAATCAAATAAACACAAAGAAAGTATTTTATAATTACTTTATTATGAAATATTAAGTAAACAAAATAGTGAAAAATTATAAAATTCTTGTCTTGTCTGCACCTACGGCACACCAGGGGAACAGCGGTTGAAAAACGCTGATCTAGAATGTTCTACTCCTGCCCCCTCCTTCCCCCCTGGCACTTACTTGTAGGAACCAAGTCAGTCAGTTTAGAATTCTTTTTTCTAATTTTATCTTGTGAAAAGATAAGACCACTCTCAATGTCTGAAACAAAAAGCATAAAGCTGGTTGTATTCTTACTATAGTAAGGGAAGGCAATGCTGGTTCAGTAGAGTCTCTCCAAGGAAAGCAGACCACTGTTCCTTTATATGGTTTTGGGGAAGGGTGGATCTCAAGACAGCAGCTTTTCAGGGCCTTAAGTGGATTGACATCATCTGTAAGAATGTGGTTACTTGGGTGGGACTATTGTTGATCAGCTGATTCAGGTGTGGTTAGTGGAGGCAGCCCATTCTTGTTTAGCTAATTTTCGCAGAAAGCCATTGGTTGTTTGCAAAAACAACAATTATGCACACCTGGGCAAGTTGTCTTTCATCAATTGAATAGGTTTAAATCAGTTCTGGTGGCTCTCTTGCTACCATAGTAACATAACAATTAAGTCTTTTTGTAGGAGCATGCAAATATCTTTCTTCTCCTTGTGATACCATTTAACTTGTTTCTTTATCCTGTTTTCTGGTTAAACTTTTTTGGCAAGATTATTTCCTAGCTTGTGCTTTTGCATCACATCAAGAGGCTTACAACATCTGGTTGTTCCACTTTAAACGATTACATAGTTCCCGTGGATACAACTGATTCCTTTCTTGTAAAGTTCCCTGTCAGGCTCTCGTCTGTAGGTTTCATCTATTGATAATCATTACTTGAAACAATTACTTTACTAGAGATTCAAAATAGTGGTTTTCTATTACTTTTATTCTTTATTAGTTGTGTGGTTGTGTTTTGGGGTGGTTTTTTTTTTGTTTGTTTTTTTGTTTTTTTTTGTTTTGTTTTGTTTTTGAAACAGTGAACTTTTCCTCTTGAACTAGGGCTATTTAATTACCTTTAAATAAGGCTCAAAGAAGAAAGGCAAAGTAAATTTCTAGTTATTTTCAATTGTGAGAGCCCTAATCACTTTCATTGGGGGTTGTGTCCAATGACTTGGGTTTTTATGTTAGTTTTGCCTTTTTCCCTATAATGAACTTGTGGGATTTAATAATCAGTGTGATTCAGCCAATTACATTCGTTATCTTTGATGCCCAGATTGTCCTTATTCTGATCACTTTTAAATGTTCTTGTTACCTAGGGTTTCATCTCTAATATGCTTTTTGCCCCTCTGTGTGCTCACTTTCCTTATAACTACTTTCAGCATTTTAATTACTCCTAAATCACACTTTCTTACCTTAATTACAAGACACCAGACCTATATTTTAATTTATTTCCTTGCCTAGTTCTCCCAAAATATATGACATGCAGGACTTAACGTTTTTATCTCTATTTGCTGTACTTTTCCTCTTGTAGTCCCAATTAGTATCATTTCCATGCAGCCAGAAACCTGGAAATCATTTTTTATTCCTTTCTTGCATATGCAGGTATTCAGCAAATTTGCTGTCAGGAATATTCTTGTGTCTTAGCCTTTCCTTTGCATTGAACTGCTTACAGTTTTCAGACCAAGGTGATGTCCCACCCGCACTATTGGGCCAAAGCTCCTAAATAGAATGTCTATTACCGACCAGGCTTCCCACTCCAGATAACTTTATAGTACCCTTGGAGTTACCTTCTTGAAAATGAATCTGGTCATGTTAGTCCATTGTTTAAAGACCACTGTTGTATCCCTATTACCTAAACAGAAATGTTTCCCCAGATTTGTTCAACAAAACCCTAACTCAAGATGTTAATGCATATTCTCTGAGAGTTGTTAGAAACAAATGTTTAGAAAAATACTGATTTTTTTTTTTTACTCTAGATGTCTCAGCCTTTTATATGTAATGTATTAAATTCTATGGTTTCAGCAGGGGGGTATAATAGATAGCATTCTACAAACTCATTGGATCATGAAAATGTTTTGTTAACTATCTAGAGAGATTAATGCTATTTAATAAAATGTTGGAGAAACACTAGCTAAATGAATAAATTCTCAACCTTTAAATTGCATTGAAGACCTTTCACAATTTCTTATGCTAAATTCGATATTCCCTATTGTTCCCTTAGCATTCTCTCCATATGTCCTTCTGGATTTGTCTCTTAAAAATACCAGGATTATCTATATCCATCTTCCCTACTACCCATTGGAGGCTGTTTTTATCTCTATACCTTCAGCACTAAGCAATAGCACATAGTAGCTCATAGTAGCTGAATAATAAGTGTATCTATTTCTGAAATAGAAATTTCTCTGCTAGCCATTTTCTCCAACTGTTACTATTTTCATACTTATAGAATCATTGGTTTCCATAATTTGTAGGTTGGATAAAAGAATAAAATTATATATTAGAGTTGAAACAGACCTTCAAGCTCATCCAGACCAGTGGTTTTCAGACTGTGTGCTACAAACTCAGATATTCCACAGACCCCTTTCCCACCAGCTCCTCTTCCCTGCATAGCTGTTAAAGGGAATGAGAGAGAAAAATAAACATCAGAAGCACGTGTTCATTTAGCAGTTTTAAATATTGGATTTCTTAAATTCCTTTTGAAAAGGGGTTTCAAGGGTACAGTTTGAAAACCAGTAATCTAATGTCCCATCTGCTTGTTCCTGAAGAAGCAGTAACTGGCCCAAGGGGATTGGCTTGCCCAAGGTCACAAAGTTCTTAGAAAAGAGCCAGAACTAGGACTCAGATGATCTTACTCTCACAATTGTGCTTTTTGTAAAATTCTGAAAAATGAAAAGTTCATTGGGGCATTATGGAATAAAATTATTATGTGTTCACACCAAAACTTTATACACAAATGTTCTTAACAACTTTATTTGTAGTAGCCCAAAACTGGACACAATCCAGATATGCTTTAACAGGTAAATAAACAAAATGTGGTACATCCATGCTATGGAATACTATTACTTAGCAATAAAAAGGAATGAACTCTCAATATACACAATAACTTAGATACATCTGAAGGAAATTCATGCTGAGTAAAAAAAAAAAAAGCTTATCTACTATATGATCTCATTTACATAACATTCTTAAAATGACAAAATTATAGAAATGAAGAAGGGTACACATGATCTCTCTATTGTTTCTTACAACTGAGTATGAATCCACAATTATCTTAAGATAAAAATTTTAATTTTAAAAATAAAATATAAATACCTAAAAAAATTAAAATGTTATTATGTGGATTTATTATTTAGAGCTAAACTTGGGATGCCACAGTTTTTGAGTCCTGAAGCCCAGAGTCTTTTACGAATGCTTTTCAAACGAAATCCTGCAAACAGATTAGGTAAATTTTTTCTTTTTATTCTTTTGTGTGTTTGTTGGTATTTGGTTTGGGGGGAAGGGGGCTGATATTTTTGTTGTTGTGGGATTATGAACTATTAGGACAAATATTGAAAGTGAAGACTAAATAAATAATATATATTCCTCCTTGAAATAAAATTACCATTTAATCAAAACTGGTTAATTGTTGATAGGTGCAGGACCAGATGGAGTGGAAGAAATTAAAAGACATTTATTTTTCTCAACAATAGATTGGAATGTAAGTATAGAATGAAAAACTTACTTGAATTTTTTTTTTTTATAATTAACACATGTCTAAGTCTCTCTTTTTTTCCTTCAGAAACTATACAGAAGAGAAATTCATCCACCTTTTAAACCCGCAACTGGCAGGCCTGAAGATACATTCTATTTTGATCCTGAATTTACTGCAAAAACTCCCAAAGGTAAGAAGGAAACATGAAAACCCAAATATAAGACATTATATTTTTAATTTGTTTAGAATATGTTTTTATTGATTTTTAGAGAGAGGGTTAGGGAGAGGATAGAGAGATAGAAACATTGATGAGAGAGAAACATCATTGATTGGCTACCTCCTGAAAACCTCCTACTGGGGATTGAGCCAGCAATCCAAACATGTGCAGTAACCAAAGTTGAACTGGCAACCGCCTGGTGCATGAGTCAATGCTCAACCACTGAGCCACACTGGCGGGCAATAATCTTTTTCTTGTTCAATCAGGAAAACTTTTCCAGTTTAATTTTTATGCTATCTTCATGTTTCCCATTCACACCCCAGCCCTGACACAATCTATAATAATAAAAACGTAATATGCTAATTAGACCGAATGTCCTTCCCCACGACCTACCGGATAAAACCAGGGCTATGAGGGAAGCCCAGGTCCCATGTGCCAGAGGGAAGTCGGTGCCAGCAGCAAGGGAAGGAAGGCCTACTCTTGCATGAATTCCGTGCATCAGGCCTCTAGAAACTAAATAATTAGGAAATTCTTTACAGCATTTCAAAGCAGTTAAGATCCTTGTGAAATCTTGTAGCAAATTATATTGTGCCTTAAATTTTGATTCTATTTATATGGAAAAACTATTTGTGTGTTTATTTATTTATAGCTATTTTTACATGAAATATTCTTTAGTATAAATAGTTCTCTTTAAAATTCTAATATTAGCCCTAACCGCGTTGGCTCAGTGGATAGAGCTTCGGCCTCCAGACTGAAGGATCCCGGGTTCGATTCAAGTCAAGGGCATGTACCTTGGTTGTGAGCACATTCCCAGTGGAGAGTGTGCAGGAGGCAGCTAATTGATGTTTCTCTCTCATTGATGTTTCTAACTTTCTATCCTTCTTCCTTCCTCTCTGTAGAAAAATCAAAAAATTATATATTTTTAAAAATAAAATAAAATTCTAATATTAAGTTATAGTCTGGAAGTACTTGTAAAGTTCAAATCCCAAACATAAGTTAAACTTTACATGAAGATTGATAACTTCAAAATGAATCATATCCTGAATCATGCTTTATTATCAAAATAATCTTTGAAATGATCATCTATATTTAATTAATTAGCTTATGTTTATATATAATGATGTGTTTTGTTCTCTAATACTCTCTAATTTAGTTGTACTGGACCCGAGGTTTATCATTGACAAGTAAATAAATAGAAAGTGTACTTACATATATTTTCTATAGAATATTACTATATCACTCAAACCTTGCTATAAAGCTTTCCAGACAAAATCTTCACAACCTGCATTGAGCATTGATGGGTTTTTATTCATTTTACAAGACAGTGTTAGAAATTTGGATTAATGCATGAACAAAATTTTAGCAAATACATGGATAGTGATATGCATAGAGTTGATATGTAGTCTTCTTTTACTTTGCTTTCTCAATACAATTTGTCCTGGTAGAGGAAAAATCTCAGAATAGAGCAATTCTATATTGGATTCTGCCCAGATAGGTTCTTTTAGCAAATTCTTCAGTATAATAATTGGTTTAAAATTCACTAAATAATATATATTGCTGAGAATATCAAGCTGATGTTCAAAAAGACCTTTATACAGAGTTGATGTTTAAGTATATTTGCCTATTTATTTTTTGCTTGCCCTTAGCCTTTAAAGTATGTTTATAAATATTAGTATGTCTAATTGTGTTTATATTTATGTCTTTAAAATGAACATTAGCTATACTGTAAAAGCATTTTTCTACTTTTATTAATGCCAGTAGATTCCAATAAATAATTTGAATAACAATACATTGTTGTGTCATAAATATATTTTAAGAATTGCATACCATGATTATCCTAGAAATTACTTTTGATCCTTAAATATATATAATAATTTTTAACTTGTAGTTTAGATTTTTAGATTCTAACATTATGTATTGAGGCCACTGAACTAAATTCTTTTCTCCTAAATTATCTGTAGGTCACCCTTGTATCCCCCTCCTAATCAGAAGCCATAGCATTGGTAGGTTACCATTTAGGGCTGCACCATCCAATATGGTAGCCAATAGCCACATGTGGTTATTTAAACTTAAGTTAATTAAAATTAAAATTTTTGTTTACCAGTCATACTAACCACATTTCAGATGCTGAGTAGCTGCATTTGGCTAGTGGCTACCATTTTGGTCAGCACAGATAAAGAAAATGTTCATCACAGCTATGGGACAGTGCTAATTTAGAATAGCATTTTAGCCCAGTAATTCATCGATTTATTATATTCTTAAATGAATTAGCTATTTTCTGGACTCTGTAGGAATATGGTATTAGAGTTATGGCAATAAGCCATCAGGGTAGATCTGGTACAGTGCCTCCTTGGGTTATCCTGAAAGTACTAGGTGCCTGAGAAAAAGTGAAAGGTTATAATGTGGACAGTTCTTCCTTTAATTGTCTTTCAAAATAATCACCTTCTTGGTAATTTATTATTCTTTTCAGATTCACCTGGCATTCCACCTAGTGCTAATGCACATCAGCTTTTTCGGGGGTTTAGTTTTGTTGCTATTACCTCAGATGACGAAAGCCAAGCTATGCAGACAGTTGGTGTGCATTCAATTGTTCAGGTGAGTAAATGTGTAAGTAGTTTTAAGTTTGAAATGTAAGATGTAGTTCATTGTATGAATGATTAGCTTAGATTTTATCTGCTGACTTAGGTGAGCAGCTTAAAATACATTTTATATATCATTGATGTTATTCTTAGAAGTTTCTTTCGTATGCCTTTGAAAAGGTTGCACGCACCAGAATCCTGAATACTTGTCTGACTTGGGATAATGAGATAGGATTAGAATTCTAAGAGAGTTGAGATAAATATCACCATCTTGTCTCTCCCCTGTCCTGTGCCTCAAAATGTTTATCAGGCCTAGTTTGTTTCAACCTCTGCCTCTATCAGGTCAGCTATGATTCCCTGATTCCCTGGTCCCCTGATTACCTTAGAAGAAGGGTCAGCAGACTTTTTCTGTAAAGGGCCACATGATAAATACGTGAGGCTTTGTAGGCTATATGATCTCTATTGCAACTACTTAGCTCTGCCATTGCAGCACAAAAGCAGCCATTGACAATACAAAAATGAATGTGCATCTCTGTGTTCCAATAAAACTTTATTTAGAAAAACTAATAGTGAACCAGATTTGGCCTCAGGCCATAGTTTGCCAACCTCTGTCATAGAAACATTTAAGAAATAAAAATGAACTTAAATCTTAAGTCTGCTAAGTTTTGTGTCCTTGTTCTTATGGAGCCCCATTGTCATTATGCAGAAATGGTTATGGGTGTACTGTCTTAGGGTGCCTCCTCTCATTATCCCACATGATTATCAGAGCTGGAGAAAAATCTAAAAACCACAGTAGCAGGTTTCTAGATATGTAGGTGTGTTTGTAACAGGAGACTGAACTATTATTAAATGTTACTAGAGTACACAAGTACAAAACATTAGATTTATTTCTTCTCATTCTAGTATCATGGAAAAATAAATTTAATTCATCTTCCTAATCACAGAGGGAATTAGTGCTTGAATTTGCTTGATAATTAAGTTGCTTTTGCTCTAAAGTTTATTTTATGAGTCAATCATGTTGCTTTCTCCACTACCTAGAAAACCAGTTTAAATAGTGTTTGTTTTTTTAACAAAGTTCATGTTAAAATAGTCTGTCTCTTTTACTGTGACAACCCTGTGGTGTATGGCAAGTTTTAAAGAGATAATTTCTGTACCTAACATAGAAATTACAAACATAATCTATAGAATTCAACTTTTAACTTATATGAAGCTCATAGGCATGGGGGTGGGAGGATCTATCACTGTAGCCCAGGGCAGCAGAACTTCCTTCAGTGTGTTTATGGGACCAGTAATTTACTGTTCATCATCCTCCATGTTATTAGTCCTTAGCCCATGGATGGCTTCTCTAGCACAAGTTGTATTAAAGCTATGACTTGAGGGTGGAGAAAGGAAGGTATGGCTACAGATAGTCCAAATGATGATAATAAGTATCACCTTCAAATAACGTTATTTAATCCTCACCATTATCCTCTGAGAAAACACAAGTTCAAGATTACCCAACCTACAAGTGGTACATCTGAGACAAAAATACAGATGTTCAATCCAGGTGTCAAACTTCTCCCTATTTGCAAAGGTATTTGGTGCTCAGTCACAGGCAAGGCTGTCAGCCTGTCAAGTAGTTCTGCATATTCTGTTGTACATATTTAATTTATGAATCTAACTTAAGCTTTTTTAAAAGGCCTATTTCATGCTGCACGTTTTATTGTAAACACTTCTAAAATATACAGTTGTGGAAGAATAAATGATGTAAAGATTGGTTTTTATTTTTATTAATATTCATTTATAGTTAACATCAATAATTCATGTTGAGTAATATATCCCCTTGTTATGAAATGTACCAAAGTCAGTATAGAACTCTTTGTCAATTTATAATTGTGTTTGTAGCAGTTGCACAGGAATAGTATTCAGTTTACTGATGGATATGAAGTGAAAGAAGATATTGGAGTTGGCTCCTACTCCGTTTGCAAGAGATGTATACATAAAGCCACAAACATGGAGTTTGCAGTAAAGGTTAGTATTTTTAGATTTAAAATGCAACGTTAATAGTTTTTATTCATGCATGTCAGTACCAGTACCAGTAAAACATTATGTTCTTCTTCTTTGGTAAACATGCCTTTTGTTATAAAAAGATAAAGTTACTTCAAATATCTGGCTAGTGATTACCAGAGAACCATCCATTACAGTGGATTCCCCTGTGAGCTAAAAAGGTAAGGTAGCGTACATCCAGTTTGCTTGGGGCAGTATTGGTTTACACTGACCTGATTTTTTTGTAGCACCCCTTTTGCTTTCAGAAGCCTCCCATTTTATAGTCAAGGTGTCAGGGTATTATTCAAGATTTTATACCAAATGTATGTTTACATTTTTCTAGCAACAGTGTTCATACCTTTCTTCACATTTAAAAGGATCTGTGAACAAATATATATAAAAGGCTAATATGCAAGTGTCCCCTCGGGAGTTTGACCAGAAAACTGGTTCAATCACTCGCTATGATATTCGCTGACAGCCAGGGGGCAGCATGGAACGAAGGAAAGCCCTGGTCAGCAGCAGGCAGCCGGAAAGCCTGATTGGCCCTGATAGCCAGCCAGGCCTATGGAGCCTACCCGTGCACGAATTTCATGCACCAGGCCTCTAGTAAAAGAATAACCACTAACATTAAATTTATTATTAGCTATTTTAATTTCTTCAGGTGTTCTAAGGCAGCAAGATTTTTCCAAGTCAAAACCAGGACACATGGCTCTATGATAAAGTTTGAGTTGCAAACCTTTAGTTGAAAGTGAACAAATATCAATCAAGTCTCTGCCTTTTCACTTATTGGAATGGTAGCCTTTGCTCTCCCATTGCAAGCAATTCAAGTAATGTCTAAAGCTTTCGACTTACCTGCAAGTTTAGAAATAGTCTTTAAGTATGGGCAGCTCCTGTTTAGTCAGTGGAAGAGTGACATTAATTGGGATTATTTCCATCCACCCATCTATTTATCTAAATATATAGTACTAGATGCCTGGTCCATGACATTCGTTCACTGGAGGTGTGTGTAGCGTGGGGGGGTCTCTCTCAGCCCAGCCTGCACCCCTCTCACAGTCAGGGACCCCTTTGGGGATGTCCGCCTGCCACAGAGAAGGGAGAGGCTCTCACCACCGCCTCTGAGCTTGTCAGCAGTGAGCGAGGTGCAAGACTTCTGGCTGAGAGGAGCTCCCCCTGTGGAAGCGCACTGACCATGAGGGGGCAGCTCCTACGTTGAGCATCTGCTCCCTGGTGGTCAGTGTGCATCATTGCAACTGGTTGTTCTGCCATTCAGTCAATTTGTATATTAACCTTTTATTACATAAGATGATTTCATATGTAAAAATGAAAATGAATGTTTTATGTCACTAGAGGCCCAATGCATTAAATTTATGCAAGGGGTTCGGCCCCTGCCGCTGCATTGGCAGCCTCAGCCCTCAGCCACCAGGGCCTCTGCCACCTCTGCCTTGCCTCAGACCCTGCCCACCCGCCTCAGCTTCGTCTGGAAGGACATCTGGAAGGACGATCAGTCTAATTAGCATATTACACTTTTATTGTTATAAACTAGTGGCCCAGTGTATGAAATTCGTGCACGGGGAAGGGGGGATGTCACTCAGCCTGGCCTGCACCCTCTCCAATCTGGAATTCCTCTGGGGATGTCCTACTGTCTTGCCCCAACTGTTCCCCCTTGCCAGCCTTATCCCTGTGGGATTGGGCCTAAACTGGCAGTCGGGACATTCCTCTTGCAATCTGGGTCTGCTGGCTTCTAACTGCTCACCTGCCTGCCTGCTTTATTGCCACTAACCACTCTACCTTCCGGCCTGCATGTCCTCCAACTGCCCCATTGCTGGCCTTCACACCTCCAACTCCCCCCCCCTCCGCCATCCTGCTTGCCCCCCAACTGTCCTCTGCCAGGCTGATCACCCCAACTGCCCTCCCCTCCTGGCCTGACCACCCCTAACTGCCTCTGCCTCAGCCCCGCCACCATGGCTTTGTCCAGAAGGATATCCAAAAAGGTCTCCCAGCCTAATGAACATATTACCCTTTTATTAGTATAGATAGAGGCCTGGTGCACAGGTGGAGGCCGGCTGGTCTGTCCTGAAGGGAGTCCCGGATCAAGGTGGGGGTCCCCTTGGTGGATGGGGCCAGCCTGGGCAAGGGGCTGAGGGCCATTTGCAGGCTGGCCATGCCCCCATCAGGTTGAGGGTCCCCGCTGGGGGGACGTGGCCAGCCTGGGTGAGGGGCTGAGGTCCTTTTGGGGGTGGTTTGCAGGCCAGCCAAGCCCCCTGCTTTGTCCAGAAGGTCTCCAGAAGGTCTCCCAGTCTAATTAGCAAATTACTCTTTTATTAGTGTAGATAGCAATTATCTGAGAAGACATATACACACAAAAATTATTTACTATTCTAAACTTATATCTAATTGCTTTTAAAAAACATCATTGTATATAAGGCTTTTTGTCAGCTATAAAGATAAACCAGAAATACATTTTAATTTGCTTGTATACTCATTGCTCACAATGAAATTTGGGGCACATAGAAATTACTTACATGAAAAAAGATACAGTGAATAATGTACTTTGTAGACAGTTTAAGAATGTACCTTGCCTCCATAAACACATCAGAAAAAAGCAAAAATGTCCTGATGCCCTCTTTGAATTACAGAAATTAGTAGCTGTATACCAAAACCTTGAGATTATCTTGAAACTATTTGTGGATTATTGTAGCTTAAATTAGAATCATAAAACCAATCCCAGCACAACTTGATTCTAGTGAAATTACTGTAAAGCTAAGATCCACAAGCATAAGTATGGATTTAATGTGAGCTGGGCTCAGATTCGAAGATCAGAATGTTGCCAAAAATAACACTTCCGATGTATTTTGGTTCTCAGAAGACTAACCCTAGGACATATCCCTTGAATTAGCATGTCTATTCCATATACTTTTCCTCTTAATCATCCATTTGCCTAATTCCACACTATTATTTACAATCAATTGCAGTGGACATCTATATGTCTGTCTTCCCTGTTTTCCAACCACAGAACCATTTTGCAACTAAGTCCATTTCAAATAGCATATTTAGCTCATGTTGAGAGTTGCAAGCTACGTTGCTAGAGCATTTGGGTGTTTATTGCATACATTAATTACTTTGCAGTTTTAAAATTGAAAATAAGTTGGGTGTGAAGAGAGCAGAGCGCTTGAAGAGTGGCTCCTCTGTGTATAACACATCCAAAAGCAACTGGGCTTCCTCTCTACAGGTGGCAGGATACTATGGCCTTCCCGTAATATTACACCCTATACATGAAAAAAAAGAAAGAGAATAAGGTCACAAAATTTATTTCCAACTGCCTTTTGGATGAAATGAAAGCAAACCTTATTTAGCAATATTACTTTACATTAAAACATTAAGAGAAGTATTTTTAAGAAGCAGCCAACATAAAAGGGTTGGAAAGCTACATTAGTATTTTAAAGGGCTTTATTATAATAATTAAACTTGATTCTAGCCAAGTAAAATTTTAGGTGTGGTTTTCTGCTTAGCTTTCTGCCTAGCTTCAAAAATAATCTTGCTCTACTGAACCGTTAATTAATTTTTATAAGTAGCTTACAACTAATGGGATATTTCATTGAAGCATTTTATTAAAGGAAGGAAAGTAAATTAGTAAATTGAATACACAGATGCTAGTAGTGCTGATATATATATGTCTCTGTGTCCCCAAAAAATGTATGTACACTTTGAATAATTATAAAAGCGGTGTTTGTACTTCAACTTCAGTTTTAAACTTCCAGTAGCATTTTGGGATACAATTCCTTTGTTCAAAACTTAGTCTGGCTGAAAAGAAAGAAACATCAACTGAGCTATCAGCTGTTAAAGTGTGTATACATGTTTTGGGGGCACCTTGTATATATTGCTATCTGTGTTGACAGACTTAGACGTTGACTGAGTTTCCCAAAGTTTAAGATGTTTAAGGATGAAAGAAAAAGGTTAACTGTGTTCTTGGTATCTTTTCTTGAAGCTTTTGAGTTTTAGTAAGTCCTAGCTTACTGCACACTTAAACTGGAGAGACCTAGTGAAAATGTGATTCTGGGCATAGAGTTTACAGTTTTGTCATCTACATCCAAGACTGGGTTTTGAATTTTGATTAGACAATCTGGCCAGATATTTGAGTAAAACTGGTATATATATATATACATATATATATATGTGTGTGTATATATATATATATATATGTGTATATATATATGTATATATATGGCGTTTACATATGATGCTACCCATTG
Source organism: Pipistrellus hanaki (assembly GCF_964339955.1). Lineage (NCBI taxonomy): Eukaryota > Metazoa > Chordata > Mammalia > Chiroptera > Vespertilionidae > Pipistrellus > Pipistrellus hanaki. The sequence continues at coordinate 94,918,731 of NC_140524.1, forward strand.
TCTGTAGCTATAAATACTTAAGGTTTATAACTGTAGAGTTCATGAGATTTTGTAATTATTATTTGCCTCTTAGATTATTGATAAAAGCAAGAGAGACCCAACAGAGGAAATAGAAATTCTTCTTCGTTATGGACAGCATCCAAACATTATTACTCTAAAGGATGTAAGTAGTTTCTTTAATGTAGAAATTTGAATCAGTTGTCTAACTTGAATCTGGATTATTTACAGAAATCATGTGGTAGATAAATAACTGAATATAGTAAACAAAAACAGATTGCAACACAACATATATAACATAATTTTAGTTATTAAGAAAAATACATTTATATAGTTAATGTTTCTACTTTTGTGATAAAGAGAAAAGTTTTATTGACATTATTGGTTTTAATATTTGCATTAACTATAACATTTGAGTATTCATTAATGTTCAAGATTGACTAGTATCACACACTCCATGGATTCCCCAAACTGTCTTTCACAGTACTGCCAGGGAGAACTGCACTCATATCTAACCATGTTACTTTCCTGCCTACAGTTCATACCCTTCATCACCTCTGGTCCCTGCCTTCCTCCATCCATAGTAGTTTGCACACTTCCTCACACTCTCTATGCTCCAGCCATGCTGCAGCATATCCAAATTTTTGAACATACCTCATTTTCTCGTGCTGCCCTGTCATTGAATTTATGGTTCCCTCAGTTGAAAACACCATCTTCTTCCTTTACTTGGCTTTGCTAAAGCATTACTTCCCCCAGGAAGCCTGCCCTGACCATTACCACCCCCAGGACAAATGAAGCATCCCTTCCCTGCTACCAATGACTTTTTTAATTGATTTCAGACAGGAAGGGAGAAGGAGAGAAAGATAGAAACATCAATGATGAGCCGAAACCGGTTTGGCTCAGTGGTAGGGCATTGGTCTGTGGACTGAAAGGTCCCAGGTTCGATTCCGGTCAGGGGCATGTACCTTGGTTGTGGGCACATCCCCGGTAGGGGGTGTGTAAGAGGCAGCTGGTCGATGTTTCTCTCTCATCGACGTTTCTAGCTCTCTATCTCTCTCTCCCTTCCTCTCTGTAAAAAATCAATAAAATATATATTTTTAAAAAAAGAAACATCAATGATGAAAGAGAATCATTTTCCAGCTGCCTCCTGCATGCCCCCTACTATTGTAGTACTAGAGATCAAGCCCACAACCTGGGCATGTTTCCCTAACCAGAATCGAACCCAGAACCCCTCAGTCTACAGGCTAATGCTCTATCCACTGAGCAAAACCAGCTATGGCCCTATTACCTATGACTTTTATCATAACAGAGCTCGTGACAAAGGATGTGAATTCCCCCAGGCAGCATTAAGTCCTCTCTTGCTGATGGTAGTCATATAGGCTCAAAGGCCATATCTGATGCTGTAGACCAGATGTCATGTGGCCAGCTGAGCCAGAGGACTTCTGAGGAACCTTTCACCTTTCACCCGTGAGATTTTGTGAATTCCGAACTTTACCCTCCCTTCTCCTTCCAAACCAAAATTCCAATTTCCTCGGAATAATTTTTCACTGCTCATTACAGGGGTCTTTAAACTACGGCCCGCGGGCCACATGCAGCCCCCAGGGGAGTCTGATCCTGCCCGCCAGGTTTTTTGGGCAGTGAGCGCAGCCAAGGTGTTACAGTAGGAATTAGTAGTTCATATAGTCCGGCCCTCCAGCTCTCTGAGGGACCGTGATCTGGCCCCCACTTTAAAAAGTTTGAGGACCCCTGTGAGGAATGTTAACTTAGTTCCATTAAAATGTGAAGCTGTTTGCCCTGGCTGGTGTTTTTCAGTGGTTAGAGTGGCAGCCTGCACACCGAAGGATCATGGGTTTGATTCCTGATCAAGGGCAGGTCCCTGGGTTGCAGGTTTGCTCCCTGTCCTCTGGTCAAAAAAGTATAGGTAGGTAGGTAGGTAGATAGATAGATGATAAATAACATGTGAAGCTGTTTAACCTAAGTGACTTTTTAATTACTCTAACCTCTAATCCAACCAAGTAAATTAAAAAGGAAGTATAAAAGATACTTTCGCTCATCTTTGCTTTGGAAACTCCCTAAGCTGTCATTTTTTTTTAATCTTCACCCCCAAGGATATTTTTTTTATTGATTTGTTTTTTAGAGACAGAGAGAAGAGGTGCAGAAAGAAAGATCAGTGTGAGAGAGAAACATCTATCAGTTGCTACCCATATGAGCCCAGAACAGGGATGGAACCCGCAACCTAAATATGTGCCCTGACCAGGATACAAACCCGCAACCTTTTGACATGCAGGATGGTGCTCCAACTGAGCCACCCAGCCAGGATGTTGTCATTACTTTTACATCTTTGCTCCTTCCCTCATTTCAAATTCCAAAGTCTCTAAAATTTCCCCTCTTTTATTACAGCATCTGCAACATTTTTAAAATTCTTATATCTACATCTAGTTCTCCCTCCTGGAATAAAAACTTTGAGGGCAGGTACTTTGTTTTATTTTTTCCATATTTAGGGCCCCAGTACCTGGTACCTCTTTTGAGACTTAAATAAAGGTATGCAGTAACACTATGGTGAAGGGGAAATAAAAGGGGCTGAAGTTTAATAAAGAGGTTATTTCAATTCAGGATTGCTTGGAATATAAATCCAAAATTATAGAGAGCATTCAGTTTCTCCATCAGGAGTAAAATTGTGTGCTTCTGGGTAGTTGGCTGGAATTTCTCTTTGCTATGCAATCTTCCTACTAAATTTTCAATTTAACCCAAACCAGAATAATTCATTGTACTGTGTATATAAATATAGAATGTGTGCACTTGCAGAAGTTCCAGGAAAATCACGGGAGTATGTCTTTGTAGCAATCCCTGCCCTCACCAGGAGATAGAAAGATCAAGAGGAACAAACCCTAAGTGCAAAAATTCAGTGCCCCTTTGTATACAATGTCCATAGTTACTTTTATTTCCATGAATTAAGTTTCATAGAAGGAAATTACAAGTTATTTTTCTGACATTCAATCTCATCAATTCCTATTTTAATAGTCTACTTGTATAAAACTTTACAAAATTTTATATCTTCCATTGGTTGTGATAAGTAAAAATTTCCTTGAACATAAGGTAAGTTATAATTTTTCTTTAATATGCAAAACTTTGTTCTGAGCACATGTAAAGCTTCAAATAATTTTTTTTACATTTTGGTGTTGAATTTTATAGGTATATGATGATGGAAAATACGTGTATGTAGTGACAGAACTTATGAAAGGGGGTGAATTGCTGGATAAAATTCTTAGACAGAAATTTTTCTCTGAACGAGAGGCCAGCGCTGTCCTGTTTACTATAACCAAAACTGTGGAATATCTTCATGCTCAAGGGGTAAGTCTTTTTAACATCTTAAGTGCATAAGTATTATATATATATATATATATATGTGTGTGTGTGTGTGTGTGTGTGTGTGTGTGTGTGTATGCACATATATGTATACACATATAAGTACACATTAATATCTTTTTCCTTTATGTTTGAGCTAAAATTACAAAGGTAGAAGTTACTTTATCCATGTAATGGAAAATAACGACTATTAATTATCCTACTATTTTCCCCATTAAGCTTGAAGTGATACTTTGAAATCCTAGCTTGTTTATATTAAATTCTTACACATCCAAACAAAATGTGGATAAGATCTTCTAAACTAGAAGATATAGCATCATTTTGCTAGACCACTCTGTATTCTTGAGAACTGGGCCCATTTCCCGTTTGGAAATAGAACCAAAGAATTGTGTATTCAAATGGATGAGGCCAAATAGTCACCTGGCATCTGGCAGGTAGATGCTGTCCTCATTCCTTCCTGCAGGTTGTCAGTAAATAGGATAAAAGTAATGTTTATAAAGGAAAGAAAATTGATTGGGGGAGAGGAGAAAATGAAGGGAGAAAGAGGAAAAGAACAGGAGAGGTGAAGAGGAATGAGAGCAAGAAAAAAAATAAGAGATTACTTTTAAGGAGTTTATTTTCTTTTCTTAATATATTTTTTACGGATTTCAGAGAGGGAAAGAGAGATAGAAACATCAATGATGAGAGAAGAATCATCCATCAGCTGCCCCTTACATACACTCCTATCAGGGATTGAGCCTTCAACCCGGGCATGTGCCCTGACCAGGAATTGAAGCTGTGACCTCCTGGTTCATACGTCAACCACCAAGCCACATGGAGGAGTTCATGTTCACTACTTATTCTCATTGTGTTTGTCTTTGCCCCCGAGAAGTGAACACTTGGACTGTTTTTGATTTAATACTAGAACCTCTTGACTTCTGACTGGTCAAAAGTCACCTAATACTGTAGCCATAAATTAGTAAAATTCAATGTTCCTTGAGAATTTATGACTTTTCAGTCATCTAAGTCTTCTAAGTTTTCTTCTCAGTGCCTTGGTGGTAAGAAGTTATTAAAATGATCTGGAGAAATCATGTTCAGGATGTTAGGAACTAAAACTGAAGTCATTGATCAGAATGTAGACTTGGAATTTGATGATGGAAGAAACACATAAGTCTAAATAGGAGTGTCAGAGAGGCTTATGAAAAAAGAAGTGTACAAGTAGGTGATTAAAGGAGGAAAATAATACAAAACTCTAAAGGAGTGTGTGTGTGTGTGTGTGTGTGTGTGTGTGTGTCAGACATTGTTGCATGGATAGCAAATAGGGAATACATAAAGACTGAATTTTTTTTTCCTTTTTACTCCTAAACCCTATGCCTGATCCATGGAGCATGTTAGCACAAGTTTGTTGTGTACAACCATTGTACATGCTGTTCCCTCTACTTAGAATGCTGTTCTACCACAGGCAGAAGTGGTTAGGGGCAATCAGGAAGACACTCTTCTGCTTGTTTGTTCTGTTCTAAAGAACTTAAACCAGATGTCACATTCTCTAGAGATCTTCCCTGACCTCCCTAGTTATGCCCCATCTCTCACCTATTTATTCTCTGCCTCCCCACTACCGTGTAAGCTCCTAGCATGTAAAGGCAAGAATGTATGGGTCTTCTTCACCATAATATGTGCAACTCCTTATATAATGCCCCGACACATTATAGGCTCTCAATAAATGTTTGTTTCATGAATGAATAACCTGGAGACAGATATTATTGCTATTTCCATTTCTCCTTAACCCACTTACTCAATTGGAAAAAGAGGGGGAGATAAATACTACTCTTTCTTTCTTCTCTCTTTGCTCTAGTTCTGTGTTAGAGTTACACTTACATTATCAGCATTTTATAAAGATGGGATAATTTAAAGGTCAGCACTCATTATCTTGTTAAGTGTAGTCCCTGATAGTTTTGAATAAAAAATTTTCTATAATGGAAATGTATTGTAAATGTACCTCTTTATTTTGTATTTCATTTAGGTGGTTCACAGAGACTTAAAACCTAGCAACATTCTTTATGTGGATGAATCTGGCAATCCAGAATCTATTCGAATTTGTGATTTTGGCTTTGCCAAACAGCTAAGAGCAGAAAACGGTCTTCTCATGACACCTTGTTATACTGCAAATTTTGTTGCACCAGAGGTAATTATGAAATAGTTTGCTTACAGTATTTTAGTATATTTAAAAACTCATTTTCTGTATTTAATATAGAATAATTAATAGCTGTTTAATTGAAGACTTACCCAACAAATAATTAGAATAAAATAGTAATCCTTTTTCTTCTGTTGATAGTCTATTGTATCATCAGTCTGCTACCTATAATCCTTCTTCCTGCCCTGACTTGTGTTTTTCTGTATCCGTAGCTATCTGTTATCACTTTTGTGCCTATTGGTGCATGGAACTAAATAGAAACTCACTTATTTTACACCTTTCCTAATAGATTTCTAATTCCCTGGTTTTGTCACTATCTTCTGCATCTCCAAGGCTAAAACATCATACATGGTCTCATCTTGTCCTTAGCTACAAAACTGGTTACCATTTCTTAACCCCTGAAACCAGTTTAGGGTTCTTCTATCCACAGAAATGCCACCCTAACCCCTGCTTCCCTCACCACCCCTCAGGTCACTGCCTCAGCCTCGGTGCACATTGCTCCCTCTTGTCATTCTGCGATCATTCCACGAGAGCTGCAAAGCTACTGAATTCTTCTTCAAGCACTGCTTTGATCAAGCTGCTGCTTTTCTTAAGAAATTGCAGTTCCCCATTGCAGTAAATCTAAAATCCACTGTTTTGCCCTCAAAATGTCCTATCTTTATCACTGCATTAAAACAAAAAAAGTAACCATGTACAAGATAATAGAAAATAATAGTAGATCTTAATATAAGGCTTATGTGCCAGGCACATATATTAACTGATTTCATCCTCACCACATGTAGTTCCATTCTCATTATAACTGTGAGGTGAGTACTGTTTTCAGCATTTTACAGGAAGCCAGGTGCACAGCGAGAAGGTTATGTAATTTGCTGGAGGTCAGGTTTACATTTGAGCCCAGGCTGTCTGGCTGCAAAGTCTGTGCTTTTGCCATGCAGTGATATTACATATTGGTGTCCAAGCAAGGCCACTTAATCTAGCCATCTTGTTTTTCTTTGTATTTCCTACTGCTTGCAAGCAATCTTCTTCTAGAAATCACCCTGTAGCTGTTATTTATACCTGGGCTTATTGGAATATTTTTTGCTTCAAAACCTACCTCCAAATTCATCTTTAGAATATTGTCCATGATTAAACTCTCCTTAGACTTTATCTTTTAATTCTTTGTCTCCTGTTCTCCATTTTGTCATCCAAGTTAAAACTTTGGAATCTTCCGTAAAGCCTCCTTATCATTTTTCTCCATCCAGTCTGTTACCAAATCCTTTCTATTTTGTTTTCTAAATATTTCAGGCCTTTTTCCCTTACTCTATATACCCAGTCTCTAATAGTGCAATTCCTCACAGCCTTTCACTTAGTTGGCTACAAATTGCTTTCTTTCGGGTCGCCTTGTCCCCAGTCTTTTTTCTTGCCAGCATTTCCTCTGTAACTTGAGTTGTTTCTGGTATACACATCTCCTTATTTTCCTGTTTAATGCTTCAATGACATCTGATTGCCTACAGAAAAAAATCTAAATTCCTTAGCAACCTGTGTATAAAATCCCTTCAGTCTCTCTACTATTCCCTACCTGGAGATCTGGCCATAGAGAACTGTTGCTAACTATACTCTGCTCTCTTGCCTCTGCCTTTTGAGTGTCCTCTATCCTCCCCCACCTCTTCTTTTTGCCTCCTGAATTCTTACTTACAGGCACAGTACAAGCAGGCTGCCCCCTAGCCTTTCTTCTTTCCTCATATCAACAATGAATTGTTTCCTCATCTTGATACCCATAGCATTTTAGACATATTTGTATGATATTTATTATGTTGAATTGTTAACTACATAACAGGGTCGGGCAAAAGTAGGTTATAGTTGTGAGTACATGCAACAGAGTTTATTTTGTATTATTATTTATTAATTATAGTATTATTTGCCATACGAACAAATATAAGCCTACTTTTGCCCCAGCCTGTATGTTTATTTGCCTGCCAGATTCTAATTTTCTTAAGTCAGAGTTGTTTTGGATTGTCACAGTTTGTGACTGATTATAGTTGGTGATTATTAAATGCTTGAGTGAACCAAATTATTTTTATATATATTACACACTTATATATATATAATATATATACACATACACATACACACACACACATACATATACATATCTTTTAACCTTTGTTGTAATATATTTTTATGGGTTTGTTATTTTCTAATAATACTGTCTTGTGTGTACTAGTATATATACACACACAGTTTCACACTATATCATTTGTGCTGTTACATGTGATCTTAAAAGTACTGATTTTTTTAACCATTTCTATAGCCCCATACAACATATATATTCATTTAAATAAGAAACTTCCCTTCATAGTTCTCCATGTGCCAAGGCAGCATTCAATAAATGTTCATTTAACTCCTATTCTATATCTATACATATATATAAGTCAAGTGACCGGAACAATGGAACAACTGGAACAACTTTCCATGCCCTTCCCCCCCATTGAGGCAGGCCGGCCTGACCCCACCTGTGCACGGATTCATGCACTGGGCCTCTAGTATGTATATGAATTGTTAGTAGTAGAAGGTTCTAGAATAGGATTAATATATTGTCTTGTTTGTTAATTATGTTCTATTGAGGTTTTTTTTTAATTTACTGATTTTAGAGGAGAGAGGGAGGAAGAGAGAGGGATTGAGGGAGAGCAAGTGAGAGAGAAAAGAGAAACATGGATTTGTTGTTGTCCTTATTTATGCATTCATATGCTGTCTCTTGTATGTGCCCTAACCAGAGATTGAACCCCAAAACTTGCTCTAACCAACTGAGCTACCCAGCCAGGGGGCTTTTCTTACATGAATTGATTTAGGAGATATATTCCCATCCCCATAACCTATCTAAATCTATATAATAAAGAGTGGTGTTTAATACTAATTTTTACTTTTTCGAGGTTTTGAAACGACAAGGCTATGATGCTGCTTGTGATATATGGAGTCTTGGTGTCCTCCTCTATACAATGCTTACTGGGTAAGTATATATTATATATTATAGGCATTTATTAATCAATACTTTGTTTATATTATCTTTATTTTTTAACCTTAGTTGTAATATATTTTTATGGTTTTGTCATTTTCTAATAATATAATCTTGTATGTACTATATATACCACATTTACAGCTATATCATTACTAATTTTCTATAATGTACTATTTATTAATGACTTTGAGGTCTTAAATTGATTTTTCCATACCTTTTTCCACTCTTGTTATATCATAAACATGCCCTGTTTTAAACATTTTATTCTATAATGTGTCATATCTTAAAGTATTTATGTTTTTTATATCAAGTCTAATGAATATTTCATAATATACCTTAATCTGGTGCTTTGTGGAGCAAGTATTACATTAATTGAATTACTCAGAGTACTTTTGGCCACTGCAAATAAATATAAAGATTATCATCCAAAAGAGAAATTTTATTAATTAGCATTTTAATTTTTCTTATAAATTAGTTACACTCCATTTGCAAATGGCCCTGACGATACACCAGAGGAAATACTGGCACGCATCGGCAGCGGAAAATTCTCACTCAGTGGTGGTTACTGGAATTCTGTTTCAGATACAGCAAAGGTAAGTTTTCATAATTCTTGGTGAGAATAAATAATATCAATTAGAAACTTGTTTATAAAGTAGTATTTTTAAGTGATGTTACCAAATAACTTGAACTCAGAAATGGACTACTTATTTTGTTTCTTTCCCAAAAGGCATTGTTTTGGCTTTGTTATCTATACATCTAAAGTTACTTCTTGCTGAGGAACATGATAAATAATAATAGTAGTAGTCTTCATGATTTATGTATCTACTCTGTACTTCATGCTGCACTTCAGCTAAATAGCCATTTAATCCTCTTAACAACCCTGTAAAATAGGTGGTAGTATCCCCATTTCACAGAAGGAAACCAAGGCCTAGAATTGTAGTGTGAACTTGTCCATAGTTAGATACATGGGGGCGCTTCAAAGTAAATAGCTGATTCCAAAGCCCTCACCCCTAGAATAAACTACCATGTTTTAGTTTTGGTTTATGTTATAGAGAATGGGATCTTATCTTTTTCACAATGAACAATAGTATAGTTTTACAGTGCTCGCTGGAAATCCATTTGAAAAGCTTTTCTCAATGGAAGATATTCTATCCCCTGAATAACACTGACTTGGTTTCCACCTCTTCTCTAGTTTCACTCTATTCATTGAAAATTCTCTTTTTTTTCACTTCAAAATAAAAACATAGAGGAGACAAAGAAGATAAATACTAGTAAAAGTGTTTTGCTGGTTTTTCTTAGAGGTGGGACTTGAGTTGATTTGGTTTTATAACTGCATTTAAAAATGAAATGTTAACCTTTTCCTTTTTAACAATAAAATTCCTTAAATCAGAAAATTTCATTTTTCTGGGTACTTGTTTCTTTTTTAATACATGTGTTCAACATCTACAGTGTGCTTAATAAGGTAGGCTCCAGAGATAAAAGATATGACTCAGAATTCCTGTTCTCAAGGAGTTCACAGTCTAGTTGGGAAACAGCCAACTAGTGTCACAAGTGCTGTTACAATGGTACTAGAGGCCTGGTGCACAAAATTCATGCACAGGGGTGGGGTGGTCCCTCAGCCTAGCCTGCACCCTCTCACAATTCAGGACCACTGGCTCCTAACCACTCGCCTGCCTGCCTCATCCTCTCTAACCACCTCTGTCTCGGCCTCCGCCACCACGGTTTCATCCGGAAAGACGTTCAGAAGATCGTTCAACTGTCCAGTCTAATTAGCATATTACGCTTTTATTATTATAGATTACATATAAGGTTTTGCAGTATTTGGGGTGATGAATGATGAGAAAACCAGATCAGTTGTAGTAGGATTTGAGTCAAATGGAAGACAAACTTAGGAGACAGAATAGTTTCTTGTATATTGGACATAAGAAGCAACAGAGGAGCAGATATCAAGTGTGCAGTCCACATTTCCACCTCAGGAAATAAACAGTTGGTGGCGTCCTTCACCAAGATGTGGAATACAAAGGAAGTAGTTTTCAGAGGAGTGATGATTGCAGATCTGTACATTATAATTTGAAATGCTTTTGTGATGTATAATTAAGAGATATATGTCCACTAGGCTAGCGGTGATCTGTGAGCTCTGAAAGGTTGGCAACCGCTGCACTAGGCAACTGGATATCTGGATGTAGATTTTACCAGAGAAGTCTGGGATGGGCATTGAGTTTAGGGGTTGTCATCATCTGTAGTAGCTAAGCCATGAGCATGAATGAGCTTATCTGAGCAGAGGGATAAGAGAGCCATGGAAAGAATTCATTTAAAGAAAGAGCTTAGGAGGAGGAGCTATTGAAGGTAGTGGTAAAAGTGATTCTAAGTGACTTGTCCAAAAGTGCACTGGTTAACACACACATCTGAGTAAAATTATAAGAGTTGTGTTGTGCTTCTGTGCAGTTTTGCAACCTTTTCTTCATTTAAAGCACACTTGCCCTCATTCAGAATTTGGAAAAGGAGATCCCTAGTTATTTTGCTTTTTATGTAAAATTCCATTCATTTATTCCTGTTCTTAGCTGTTAATGATAACTAAAAGTAAGAAACTATAAATATCTACTAGCAGAGTACTTGAAATAGTATCTCCCCAATTCCCAATATCCAGGTTCTGTCAGTTCTCTCAACTATCTCAAGTCCACCTATATTTCTCCATCTTTTATATCCACTCACCAAAGCTATTATCTCTCACCTGTCTCAAATTGGAGTCTCCAGGCTTGCCCCTTCCAATCCATTTTCCTCCACACTTAGTGAGTGTAATCACTCTGAAGTACAAACCTGACTACATCACTCCTTTGTTTTAAATGATTCATTGCCTCCAGAAAAAGTCCAAATTTGCTACTATGGCTTATAAGGACCTGCACAATCTGGTCCTATCTTACCTCTCTCACTTTATCTGCTGCCATGTTTTCCTTTACGATATGTGCTGTAGCCACATCACATTCTTTTCAGTTCCTTAATGTGACGTGTTCTCTCCCACCTGAAGGCTTTCCCTCACACACACTTAGTTCTACCTCCTGAAACACTGTTTCTCCCTTCCTTCTCTAATCCAGTGCCTGCCTATCCTTCAGATCTCACATTTCTCTAAGGGAGTTACTTCAAAGCCACCTGCCTTGTTCAGGTCAGATCTCTCTGTGTGTCCTCCAGCTGCACCTCACATTTATTCATCCCATCAAAGCACTTACTCTTTGCTTTGTTATTGATTCCCTCTCCGGGCTAAAAGCTTGTTGAGGTCACAGTTCCTTTCTGTCTTGTTCACTGTTACATACCCAACGCCTAGCAGAATGCCTGGCCTTTGATGGAACCTCAATATACGATATATATTTTGAATGAAAATGAAACAAGTCCTGGCCGGTGTGGATCAGTTGGTTGAACTTAGTACCATGCACCCCGAGGTCGCTGGTTCAATTCCCAGCCAGGGCACTTACCTGAATTGCAGGTTTGATCCCCAGTGGGAGGGCGGGGGGGGGGGTGCAATAGACAGTTTTTCCTCTCTAAAAAAAAACATACTTTTTTTAAAAAAATAAAATTAAACAAGTAGTGCATGGCTTTTATAATAAATCACAATTGTGTTCTTTAGGAGAGTATAAAACTATATAGCAATTATATGGATCTGTGTTTCAAACATAGGAAAGCATTTGGCTGGATAGAAAGCATTTGTCTCTGGAAGAGTAGGATTCTGGGTATTTATGTACTTTTGCTTCTCTGTATTTTGTATTTTTCTATAATGCCCATGAGTTGCTTTAAAAGTAAGAAAAAATATAATTCTGTAATCTTAGGAGAGGCATTTAGAACTCTAATTAAATTAATGTTATTGAATAGTTCTGCTTTTAGGTATTACCAACAGTACACAAAAAGTCTTATGGAGCTAAAAAATCACTTAGAAATAAACCTACCAAAATGTAGAAACCTCAGAATATCTAAGGGGAAAAAGGAGCCAAAAAACAGAAGATACGTAAAATATGGTAATTCACCCTTTATAATGCACTAAAATTATTGTCACTCAGAGGAGAGATTTAGGTTTTTGCTTAAAAAAAAAAAATACAGCCCTAGCTGGTTTGGTTCAGTGGATAGAGCATCGACCTGTGGACTGAAGGGCCTCGGGTTCATTTCTACTCAAGGGTTCATGCCTGGATTGAAGGCTCGATCCCCAGTAGGGGGCATGCAGGAGGCAGCTGATCAATGATTCTCTTTCATCATTGTTTCTCTCTCTCTCTTCATCTCTGAAATCAATAAAAATATATTATAAATAAATAAACAAAACACAAATTGTCGTGTTGACCAAATAATTGTTGTTGTTGTTTTTTTAATTGATTTTTCACAGAGAGGAAGAGAGAGGGATAGAGAGTTAGAAACATCGATGAGAGAGAATCATCGATCAGCTGCCTCTTGCACACCCCCTACTGGGGATGTGCCCGCAACCAAGGTACATGCCCTTGACCGGAATCAAACCCGGGACCTTTCAGTCCACAGGCGGACGCTCTATCCACTGAGCCAAACTGGTCCCGGCCAAATAATTGTTTTTGATACTGGACACTAAACAGGTCTGAAGCCACCTGTCAGTACTTGAACCAAATTAAGCAGAGACAGGGCTGAAATCATATATGAGCGTTTATTCTAATACTGCCGACAGTATGGGCAGAGCAGCAGGTCATCCTAAAAATTCTGATCTGCCTTTTTCTGCCAGCTGGCTGGTTATATAGGGAAGAGGAGGATAGCTACTGCAGTCTGGCCTTCAGGAGCTCCAAGTCTGATAACAAGGTGGCTAATCTATGAAGTTAAAAACAGCTCAGCCCCTTCCTGGGACCAGAGAATAGTCAAATTCCTAAGAAAGCACCCAGAGGGGGCCAGGGTCTGGGCACAGCAACTAAGTCAAAGCACTTTCTATTCTTGGTCTGCTTTTTGAATGTTGGTGGGTTTTTTTGCAGCATATCCTCCAGTTTCCCAAGGTCTGTAAGAAAACCTTTTATCTATAGTTAGTAAGATAAATAATCATTAAGCAACTGTGGTCCTATTCTTATTACATGCCCTTCCCCCTATCTTTTTGAGCCCAAAAGGTCTACCTACTACCAGGAAAAAATATTGTCATAGTTAGGAAAAATGCTCAACAGTATCTAGTGCTATAAAAGAAAATCAGACAAAAAGGTTTAAGCTTCCATTATTATTATTATTATTATTATTATTATTATTATTATTATTATAGGACCTGGTGTCAAAGATGCTTCATGTGGACCCTCATCAGAGATTGACTGCTGCCCTTGTGCTCAGACACCCTTGGATAGTCCACTGGGACCAACTGCCGCAATACCAACTGAACAGACAGGACGCACCTCATCTGGTCAAGGTGAGCAACCCCATCCAGGCCCTGTTTTCCACATGTCCTCTCAGAGAGACTGAGATGCCCTCTCCATGGCGCAGCACCTGCACCGGTCACTGCCCCTCAGCCTGCGTTCAGTTCTCCTGTGGGATTCTCTTACAGTGGGTGATTTAGAAAAGAAAAAGTCAAGCTGTGCCGAAGTGTTGTAATAAATCTAGTTTAAGAAAGACCTCTATCCTCTGGCCAGTTTGGCTCGGTATATAGAGCGTCGGCCTGCGGACTCAAGGGTCCCGGGTTCAATTCCGGTCAAGGGCATGCACCTTGGTTTCGGGCACATACCCAGTGGGGAGTGTGCAGGAGGCAGCTGATCAATGTTTCCAACTCTCTATCCTCTCCTTCTCGGTAAAAAATCAATAAAATATATATATTTTTTTTAAAGAAAGACCTCTACATTTCTGAATTTATCTATCAGCTAAGATTACGGATTTCCTATTTTCTTTATACTTTCCTCTCTTATGCACAACCCAAAGCAAACTACAAGTTCCAAAAGAGCACGCTTTACTGCCTCTGAGAATAAAGATTGCAAAGGGGAAAAAATTGAACAGTGCTGAGAAAAGTGAGGACTGCTTGCTATGAACCCATCCCTGTCTTCTCATCCATTATTTCAGCCTCCAACATTGGCTTCTTCCATTTCAGTTAAATCATGGGGTTTGGCCAGTGTGGTTATTTTTATGATAAGGCTAATAAAATCTGTGTTTGCTAGTGAAGAAATTATCTGGCAGAAAATGTTCATTTCATGCTCTGTGTACATGACTACCCATTGTCATTTCTGTTTTGATATTTCTTTCCTGTTTTCAGGGTGCCATGGCAGCTACCTATTCTGCTTTAAACCGTAATCAGTCACCAGTTTTGGAACCAGTAGGCCGCTCTACTCTTGCTCAGCGAAGAGGTATTAAAAAAATCACCTCCACAGCCCTGTGAAATGACCTCAGTGAAATATTTGGTACCATGGTGTAAGCTGATAGCACAAGTTCTGGCGACAGGTAGCACATATCTGAGAGACACCTGCAAGCACACACTGTCCCAGCTGGTACCCATAATGCTGCTGCTCCTGCTGCTGCTCCCGCTTTCATCTCTTCTCGCTTTACATGATTGTTAGCAAGTTAGATTTTCCTGGAGCTTCGGATGAAATGGAAATGGAAACATGATGAAGATATATTCACTGAATCAATAAAAAGAATGAACATATGAATACCACCTAAAAAATACACTGAATAAAGTACTCTACACCATATAGCATTATTTTTATAGAAAATATTTCATGTCCCTTAAATATTCTTTGTTAGTTATAGGGATGGACAGTTTCTGTTAAGCACTTAGCTTAAACAATCCGTTTATATTAGCACTGTATCCCTTGTGCCATCCAACATTTTGTATGTTTTTGTAAACAGTTCATATACAGTACATTTCTGTACTGCTTTCTTTAATGTATACATGCCTTGTTTAACTTGGAATCTATTATTATTAATCAATCGACTATTAAATCTGGTTAAATAGTTCACCTGGATTAACAGTATTGTTGGACAGCGCTTAAAATAGCCAGATTGTAGAACAGCTGTTGAATGTAATACTTCCAAAATGTACATATCTTTCCCCACGTCTGTTTCACTGGTTCGTTCGTTTGTTTGTTACTTAAAGTCGGGTGCTCTGTTAGACTAACCTGTAGAACTGTTACAGTAGAGAAAGTTTTATGTCTGTGGCATGACATCAAGAATACACCTATGAAATTAGTTCATATACTTTGCAATTCTTTAGTGTTCTTTTTTTTAACTAAGGAAGTAGTTGTTGCACTTTTAATCTTAAATAGAGTCCATACTTAAAATTGGCATATAATTTAGAATTTTGCCAATATACATCAAAGGCCTGTGGTGGAGAAATTGGCCAAGGAAATTTTAGCAACAGGTCATTCAAGTCCCATTGGATATTTCATGTTTAAATAGATCAAACTGCAGACTTTAGCATATGAATAACAAGATACCTGTTCTTGTATACCTGTGAGAAAAGTATGCTTCTTTGGAAAAACAGTAAATTATAATGAGTTCTATCCCATTACAATGCTTTATATTAAATACTAATATGAGTGTAATAAAAGCCACAGGCCTCTATATGAAATTGGATTAAAACTTGCTTATTCTAGGGAAGAAAACATTCTTGATCAAACAATATCTGTTCTAACCTGAAATCATAGCTAAAGTAGGTTAAGTGAATATCTAGCACTGAGTGTTTTCTGAATTTCTCCTGATGATTTATAGCCGTATAGTACTTCCTTTAACTTCAGATATAATCACTTTTCATAGTGGTCACTGAGTCTGTTTAGATTACAGTATTATCTACATCTAATGTAGTAGTTTCCATAATTTTATTTGATTAAAGAAATTTCTGTATCCATTATGACCTGTATCTTTGCCAAGTTACCTAGCATACATCAATATGTAATATTAAAAACATACAAGCAAGGAAAAATTAATTTAACTTACCTCATCAAGAATGTGCCCAAACAGATCTTACTTCGTCATGTATTAAATCATTTACGTCAGAAATCTTTTTCCTGCCAGAAACTTTAAATCTTTCACGTGAGAGTACAAAGCCAAGAAAGCGTGGCTTGTCTGTCTTGGAAGCACTTGTTCCTTAATTTCTCCTGAATGCAATTAAAGAGAAAGGAAAAATCTATAACATTCCTTTTGCCCAAGCGACACAAAATGATTATTGCATAGAAATCAAATGTAAGTTTATCTTCTAAAAACAAATGTGTAAGAGAAGGGATTTCGAAGATACAGATGGAGAAAAATTTTTTAAATTCTTGAATATATGGATGCTTTTCATTTCCTGGGGGGGGGGGGGGAAGCTTTTTTTTCTTTCTTTCTTTCTATTCAGTGTTTTAAACACCGGTCATCCCAAAGTCTTGTAGCTTTTAAAATGTTAATGTAAATCTGGGTATATATTCCCAGAATTTCTTACACTGATGCTATTCCATAATTGCTTAGGTGTATTTTCCCATTGTAGTCTTTTAGAATCAGAAGTAAATGTGTAAATCCTTATAAGTCATCTAGTCCAACTTTCTTGTATTGCATGTAAAGAACCTGTGACCCAAAGCAAAGACTAGAACCCTTAACTTCCCATGTAGTTTTTCCCCCCATAACACCATGCTGCCTTCCCTTCAGATTATCAGCCAACCAGAAGCTGAGTTACTTAAAAACTACATATTTCTTAGGGCACTCCTCTACTGGTATATGAACGCCAAGTTTATTGCTTTGAAAGATAATTGCCTTCTTTGCCTAGTCCAACTGCCAGTTCTGTTGGAGAAAAGCAAAGTTATATGTTCTCAAAACAAGGCTTTCAGTTCATGAGCATAATTTATTGTATCTGTGGTTCTGGTGTCTGTATTGCCTTTGATTCACAGCAGACAAACTTGGCCAACAGTGTGCTCTAAATGTAGTGCTTGTGCTGGGCTAACCTTTCCATCAATTTCTTCACCTCCGTTTCCTCCAGCCCCATATAGTCGTGGTAGTGAGGCCTTTATCAGTTAGTGTTGCTGCTTCCCAGGCTTCTCCCAGGAGGTGTTAGTTCAGTCTTAAAGATACTTCATGTGAAAGAAAGAACTAAACTATCAGGCTACTTTCACAAACCTCCTCTTAGCTTATAATTAAAAATACTATCCTAAATGGTAGATTGCATTTAGCATTTCCAAGCTCATACTGGAAAATACAGATTATACTACCGTGTGTTTTGTATCTTCCCTTGCAAGTGATGATATTAAACTAAGGTAAGTTTTTTGTCCTTTTAATTTTTTATATAAATTATTTCCGCTCCCTCTAATTTATAGAGTTGATGTCTTCTTTTAAGTACAATAGAACCTTGTGTGTAACAGATTTGATATGGATTCATTTATTCATAAGCAACCCCAAAAATCCAAAGGTGGAGTCATTTTGACAAGGCAGAGTCGAGATACTGTGAAGCTGACAGGTGGGAAAAGTCAACTTAGCGAGAGTCTGGAGAGGGTGTGGTGTGTGTATGGCGAAAGATTCCCCATATCCCGTGTGGTGGGCTGCAAAGAGCAGGTTTGGGTCAACCATTTCCCATCTGTTTTTAAGAAGTGGTAGGGGTCAGGGGACATCATGGGAGATGGGGTTGGCCTGTTAGCTGTGCCCTGCACCCTCATCCCAGGAAAGAAAGAGGTAGAGAAGTGCAAAGGCTTCATGAATGACAGAATAGTTTGGGTAGGAAAGGGGCCGGGATAGGTCCAGCCTGAGGTGAGAACAGAGAAACATTCAAGATTTGGGTGCCTTGGTACAGATAGGCTGAATCGCCATGGAAGCCAGCAATACAATACACATCTCAACACGACTTTGACATTCTCTATTTTCTGACTTTTCTTATAAATGTCCTAAAATTTTTCAGTTTTCTTTTTTATAGAGAAAATGCTCTCTTAATGATGGTATCAAGCACTTGAGGTTTATGAAGACATTAGGACAGATATCTCAGGAATGTAAAGGGTCAGAGAAGGTCTGTTTTCTCTGATAAACAAATCGGATGGGTTTCATGGCTGACCCTTGGTGCTTAAACCAGGAGGTTCCAATCTAGTTTTAGAGTTCTGTCCCTCCGAAAGGTCCGACTCGATGTGACTAACGAACTGGATGTATACTTTGAGCCTTATTTAATTCACAAAGAGGTTGACTTGCCTCTGTATTTTTATTTCAACAAATGAAAATAGCCCTCTTTTCACCTCCAGATTGCTTACATATTGCTGGTCTCCCCAAGTGACCATTGGTGGGGACCAATTAATGAAGGAATGAAATTCACTTTCTTGGGACTGTGGTATTCTGCAGAGCCAAGCTTAACCACTTTTTCTAGTGAAGAATCTACAGAGTGATAATACCTAAGTATGGATGGCCAAGAAGAATTTATACCTACAGTGTGCATTATGTATTTTTGACACTGCTGTATTCTGTGTGATCGAGTGACTTGTAACTGGTTCCAATGTGAGTGTTCTCAAAGAATCCTAGTAATTAAGTTGACTTAGTTTTCTTAAGCCTTGTGTTACTCTTAGTCTCACATTTACCACTTTGACTCCAGTCTTTTAACTGTTCATAACAGGGCATACCAAGGGTTGGGATAAGAGCCTACTTCCTACCTCTTAAGGCACTTCCCTCATTTTTTCCATGTAACCTTGAAGTGCATGATAAGCTGTTTAAATGTCCACGACTTCTCCCAGAGCAACTAGCAAAGTATATGACATTGAATAGAGATTAGTGGAAAGGAAAGTTTAGAAACTAAGTTCAGAGGTGCAAACCTCAAGAAAACCTCTTTAGAGCACATACCATTTGAGTACCATATATGTAAATGTATGTGAGAAGAGAGTTACTATAATAGTCTTCTAAGTAGATTAGTTCATTATCTAATGGAAGTGGAAATCTTTACTCCTATTATCACTGTAGTACTGAATGAACTGTATACTGAGTTTTTCAAACAAGTATTTAAAGTAGAACTTAAATACCAAGCAAGGGCATAAGGATAAAGGTTTGGGTTTGTGTTCCTCTTAAGTGTAGTGTTCCATCTAAAGCTTTGTGTTGTTTTTTTTTAATCGAAAAATGCTTCAAGGTATTGCCATTTCTTAGCATCCTTAATAATTATGGGTGATGAGTTTTTAATTCTTAAATTTATGTATGTGTATTAGGTTTATCTTAAATGTTACCCTACGCAGAAGGGAAAGTATACACCTAAGGGATGTAATTATTTTGCATTTTGGGGTGGGAATGGGGTGGGCATCTACTTAGATAGTTTTTAAAAAAATCACAAGTATTTTTCTACTATTATATATCATCTTACTTTCTACTAGTTTCTCTCTAGTAAGGCATGCCAGAAGCCCAAGGTACCATATCATGAGTTCATATGTATTGTACCTTTTATTGGTGGTTAAATCGTATCAGATGCTTGGCACTGCTGCCGTAATTATGAAATGCTTGTAAAGGATTAAATATCACTGAATAAATTGTTTTACTTAGGAGTCTAATCTGGGGAAGTTTTCAAATCATACTATTAATGTGTAATCTAAGCTCTTTCAGATGTATCCATGAATAATCCTGGAACAATATTGCTTGTATTCCTGTCACAGAACAGGTTTTGTAATCTTTAAAAGAAATGAAAATTTATATAATAAAGTTTCAAATAAATGCATGTATGTTCCTTTATCAGGTTATTGCAATTACATGATTAATCCTTCATGTTATCAAATTATTCTATCCAAGGTATGAATTTATCAAATTGGATTGGTAAAACTTAAAACAGGAATGTCTCTGAGTTAATAAGAAGTACGAACTAATTTTTCTATGCAAAGTTTTCGTTAGCCTAAAGAGTTTGTCACCATTTATGGCTTGTCTCAGTTTCGGTCCTTACAAGGGTATTTCTTGGATCACATGATCTCACACATCTAGAGGAAATAATGAACAACATAAACGGATGAACAAAAACAGACCCAGAGAAAGAGAAGCAGTGATCAGACTGTCAAACCTCAGAGGAAAGGTAGGGGAGGGTGGGGGTAAGGGGGAGAGATCAACCAAAGGTCTTGTGCGCATGCATATGGGCCTAACCAGTGGTCACGGGCAACAGGGGGGTGGGGGCATACGTGGGGAGGGGTTTGGGATGGGAATAGGGGGATGAAGACAATTATGTGATACTATAATCAAGAAAATGAAAAAAAGTTGCACTGCAAAAAATGTCAAATCAGACTTGCATCAGTCATAGATCTTACCCAATACCAAACTTGATTAATCATTCAAAGGAAACAGGGTAATATCCAGGCACAGATGAGATTCTTTTCTTAGAGAAGTCCAAGATTATCAGATTTAATTCCAAAACAACCTTTTTCTCCATAATGGCACATTTTATATTGATTTAGAATTAAAGAACAAGTTTTCTTCTGTGTGATGCATGTGGAGACGTTTAAACAATGGGAGTCATTTGGTTTTGCAACACCTCCTTTTTATGCCTCATAAATTACACAATTTAAATGATGAGTCCTCATTTTCCATCCAACCGTGCCTCATAACTCCATAAATTACAACTTTTACAAGAAGCTCTCTCTATAGACCAAGTGTATCTTGCTAAAAGCATTTTAGAGATAAGGACTTTTAGTTTTCCTTCTATTAAATGTAATTACCGCATTTAAAAGGAAATTTGAGATCATTGGACTGCTGGTAGAGAGGGAATGGGTTATAGGCCTGCAGTTATCCCTTTCCTTCTCAGTAGACATTTGTAGTAGTTTTATATTATGATAGCATATTAATTTGCTAGGGCTGCCATAACAAAATGCCACAGACTGGCAGAAATTTATTTTGTCACACTTCTGGAGCCTCGTTCAAGATCAAGGGTCTAGCACCCTAACTCCAAACAATGTCAGAATCTGAGGTGTTAGGGGTTAGGGATTCAACATGAATTTGGGGAGTGCACAATTCAGCCCATAACACTGAATTTAGGTCTTCCCTCCCTCCCTTTTTTCCTTCCTGAGCACCTACTGTACTATGTGCCAGACATTCTGCTAAGTTCTGGTAATGGTAAAGCAACAGATGTGGTTTACAGTGAGGTAGGGAAGACATTTATAAGGTGAAAACGCCATGCAGATATTATGCTTTGGTAATGGGGATGGCAGGAAAGCATTGCCCATTCTTTCAGCCTCCCAACCTGTTAGTCGGCTGAAAGATCCCTTAATCAATAAAGAAATAAAAAATAAATAAAAATCACTGTAAACATCTTTAAAAAAATTAAAATTTAAATAAAAAAAAACATGTGAGATTACAGTTGATGAGTCAGCTGCTCAAACCTGAGAGGCTGGTTTGTCTCAAAGCAGCACAAGTCTGTTGTCAGCCAGCAGGTGGCGCTACCTGAACCAGCCCTTGACTAGAAGCCTGGCCTCTCCCATCTCCCTGACTCCGCCTCCTCCATGCGCATGGCCCCGCCCCCTACGTATTCCGCGCACACTCCCCGAACGCGCTGCTTTAACGGTAGGGGCGGGGTCAGACGGCCACGCCTGCGCAATAGAGACAGGGGGCGGGCCCAGGCGGCGTTGGAGGCGGAGAAAAGCAACGCAAGCTGATGCGACGCCATTTGCTGCCGGCCGTGCGTGTGTAAAGCTGATCTCAGAAGAGCTCGGTCTCGGGACTCGTCCACGCACGCTACCGGCCTCTCGCGCCCGCTTGGTACCGCGGGGCTCCACGCGTCACCCCCCGCGCCCCTCGGAGAAATCGCCGCCGCCGCCGCCGCCCGAGTAAGAGTCCGAGTCGCCGCGCGGCCTCTGCTCCCGCCATGCCCAAGAATAAAGGTAACGCAGCCGGACCCCAGGACCACGACTCCCCTCTGCCGGCTCTCCCGGCTCTCCTTGCGGCTTCCGGGCTAGCCCGGGCCGCAGTGACCTTCCTCTCCGCCCGGCCTGCGGATGCCTGGGCCATCGGGACGCCGGCCCGGGCTGGGGAGAGGAGCTGGGAAGTTACTCCTGCCTCCTTCCACTTTGGTCACATTGGGGTGGAGCCGACGCCATTTTTGTAGGGCCTCCTGCGGGAGAATGTGGGCTTTGGCTCCTGATTGGCGCCACAGTGACCTCGGCGTGGTGGGGGTCCACGGGGTGACCTCCCCTGGGGCGGCGTGGGGTTCGCCAATGGGCGCTTTGGGCCGCCGGCAAGGGGAGTTAACGCCTGGACGCAGTTCTTAACTTTTAGAAGGTGATGCTTGCTTTAGTGACCATCAGGTACCTCTACATGGGCTTCTTTATGGACAGAAGTTGGATATAGTTGAGACTACTCCTCTCTTGTAAACAGTGGATGCAATTTTGAGGTTCATCTCTAGAGATAATACCCGTCCCCATCCCTTTACGGAGTTTAACACCCCCCCCCCCCCCAATACTCGTTCCATATTTAGCCAAGTTTTCTAGTTTTGTTTCAGATTTATATATATATATATATATATATATATATATGTGTGTGTGTGTGTGTGTGTGTGTGTAGTGTGTATATATACATACATACATATATGTATATATGTGTATATATACATACACACATGTATATATATAGTGTATAGTGCTGGAAGTAAAGACCTTTAAGTTCCCTCCATTCTGAAATTAAACATTCACAAGTTACCAGACTTGAGGATGAGTTTGTTTGGAATTTCCAAAAGGAAAAGCCCAGTCTAGGTAAAAGCAGAACAGTCCTAAAGAAAATCTCTCTTTTTTAGACTTACGAGTGTTTCTCCTTTTTGAGCATCCTTCTAATTTCTCAAAGGAAGCTGTTCAAGTAGAAACTGGGAACACTGTATTTCTGACAAGAGGAGCTTAGTTCAAAACCCAAAAGAAGTTTCCTTCGGTTATTCATCCGGAGACCCCCTGCCCTGACCTGGCCTAATTCTGTTTTTTTCTACTGGCTACAGCTTTTCCACCTCCTTTCCTCTGTAGCTGTCCCCTCTCCTTTCATCCCTGGGAATACTTGGTTGCAGTTTCTGCAGGGCAAGCTACCTGATTGCCCTTAAAATCTACCTTGTAGGTCCTTTTTTTAAAATATATTTTTTATTGATTTTGTACAGAGAGGAAGGGAGAGAGAGAGAGAGAGTTAGAAACATCGATGAGAGAGAGTCATTGATCAGCTGCCTCTTGCACAACTCCCACTGGGGATGTGCCTGGACCGGAATCGAACCCGGGACCCTTCAGTCCCCAAGCCGACACTATCCATTGAGCCAAACCGGTTTCGGCTGTAGGTCCTTTTTGAAGCAAGGATTTTACTGCTAGTAATTCTTGGAAAGATTGGGTGAGAAAATAGGGCTTTTTAAAAGTCACAGTTTTCTTGCAACCTATATAATCCTTTATTCCCTATGAGATGGTAACTGGATCGCTTTAATGGGTATCTTATTCTCACTTATTTCTAGCATGAGATTTCCAGTTCCTTCACTAGACTGTAAGCTGTGAAGGGCAGTAATAGCATCTGTCTTGATAACATTGGATAGCTACCACTTGACACATAGTAGATGCTCAATAAATACTTGTTGGATTGAGTCACCTCCCTTCTGTTGAGTCCACCCTTAGGTGGATAATAGGTTACCCTTTAGTTCCAAGGATACGACTTCTGCATTCAATCACATCCAGTTCACTTTAAAGTTCAGTCCATTACATGGGAATAAGAGAGAGGGGGTTGGTCAGGGTATGGCTAATTCTGGTAAATTGACAAGTGATGAATCACTTTTATAAGTAACATTTCGGGCATACAAAAATTATAGATAATGCAATGGACACCTGGGAATCCATCACACCTAACTGGAGGATTATAACACATTCAGTTAAAGCCCTCTGTGTCTTAAGGGAAAGGGCTCCCACACTCTTGAGGGCCTTACTACCTTTCATTTTAAAATTACCACTCCTTTAGGAATATGTGGAATACATATATATATATATATATATATATATATATATATATGTGTGTGTGTGTGTGTGTGTGTGTGTGTTGATTTTTTACAGAGAGAAAGGGAGAGGGATAGAGAGCTAGAAACATCGATGAGAGAATCAACAATCAGCTGCCTCTTGCACACCCTCTACTGCAGTGTTTCCCAACCTTCTCTCATGATGAGAATCACCTGGTGGAGTTGTTAAAACACAGATTCCTGAATCCCAACTAAGAAGTGCTAAACTAGAATTTTTGAGAACATATAGGTAAAATTGCATACCTAACTTAGTGCTCTGTATATAACATCTGTGTTAGAGCACTAGTTAAGTATACAATTTTACCTATATGTTCCCAAAAATTCTAGTTTAGCACTTCTTAGTTGGGATTCAGGAATCTGTGTTTTAACAACTCCACCAGGTGATTCTCATCATGAGAGAAGGTTGGGAAACACTGCTCTACTGGGGATGTTCCCACAACCAAGGTACATGCCCTTGACCAGAATTGAACCTGGGACCCTTGAGTCCGCAGGCCAACGCTCTATCCACTGAGCAAAACCGGTTTCGGCTTATGTGGACTACTCTTGACTGATTTATCCAAAGACTTGCCAGCTCGAGTATATAACTCCGCAAACAAATAAGTATGATTCTTGTCCTAATGGAGCATTCCCTTTAGTTCGAAGATCTGGTGTGATTAGTGGCTTGAAGCAAAAGGCACTTTTCTCTCCCGAGGGAATTAGTTTTGGTGTGCCCTAAGAAGGCCCCAGATACTGAATTCTCAGGACTCTCGGTGGGTCAGGAAACGTAGAGGCCCACCTAACCATTGCCCAGAGCGCTGTGTGATTGTACCCAGGACAGGGTAAGCACATGTGATGATGCAGGAAATTAAGTGTGTCCGTCTGTGGAGTGGCCAAGTGCACACTCCTTATTCCGTTTGGGTTATGAACCTTTTGCTGCTTCCACACACTTCGCATATGTCCCTTAATCTCACCACCACTTATAGCCATTCTTGGAAGTGACTGCCAATGTTGTTTAGGGTCTGAAATGGGACAAAATGCTGTGTAGAGATACCCGGATGTCGGGGGCTAATGTTAAGTGAGTCACTTCTTTGAGCTTAGGCAAACTCACTGGTAAACTGGAGATAAAGGACTTATTTATTACCTCATACGGTGATTGTGACAAGTAGGTGGTTGCCTAGTGTCTGGTGACTGACATCTGAACTCTCAGGGCGCGTGATGTAGCCTCGGATAAGTCACTTAACCTTTCGAGGTCCATTCATTATCTTGCGAAATAAAGACAAAATAATACTTATAGGCATAGGCTTGTTATGGGCGATATACTAGAACAGGGAGTCGTCTACTTGAAGCATAAGGGGATGGAAGTATTGAGAGAGAGGTTGGTGTCGTGTTTATAGGTTGAGAGACTTATATTCTGTAAGGTAGTTATGTTATCACTAACTGAAACAAGGATGTTGAGTAAGGACCAGCTTTGTAAAAGAAAGTAAATGGGGTTTTGAATAAAATTGAGCTTGAGGGGGCAGTAACCCATTTACTATAGAAATGGACTAAGGCCAATAGAAATAGGAGATAAACGCTCAGTTGAAATAGGGGGCTGGGATGTAAAATTATTAACATTGAAGTGGGAGGTGAGAGAAAGATAAATTTCCCTAGAAAGTGGGTGAGCAGAAGGAATTTGAACTGAATGAAGCTCCAAAGGGATAGGCATAATAGAGAGGGGGGCACTGATAAAAGGTCAAGAATAGTACAAATGATCCTTCAAAAGTTGGGAAAATGAGAATTGAGAAATGATCAGCGCCGGTCTGTGGACTGAAAGATCCCAGGTTCGATTCCGGTCAAGGACA
Source organism: Pipistrellus hanaki (assembly GCF_964339955.1). NCBI lineage: Eukaryota > Metazoa > Chordata > Mammalia > Chiroptera > Vespertilionidae > Pipistrellus > Pipistrellus hanaki. The sequence continues at coordinate 94,944,950 of NC_140524.1, forward strand.
TGTACCTTGGTTGTGGGCACATCCCCGGTGGGAGGTGTGCAAGAGGCAGCTGATCGATGTCTCTCTCTCATCGACGTTTCTAGCTCTCTATCTCTCTCCCTTCCTCTCTGTAAAAAATCAATAAAATATATTTTTAAAAAAGAGAGAGAGAGAGAAATGATCAGCAGTGTCATTACTTAAAGTATGAAAAACAAGGGGCCATGGAGAGTGACAGATTTTTAAGGGCACCAGTAGATAGTGTGGTGTCCTAAATGAAGGTATTTGGGTCTTCAGTTCTCACTCCCACATTTTACAGGGGCTGAAAGCTCGTGTATCTTTTATTCCCGCCTCCCTCTACATCTGGCCATAATGCTCATGTTTCCATCTCAGAAATAATTCCTCTATCGTTCCTCAGAATAATATTCCACCCTATGGTTGTGTCACAGTTGATCCATTTATCTACCAAAGAACATCTTGGTTATTTCCATGTTCCTTTCCTCTTCATGACTAAGCACAGCCTGCCTCATTGTACCTCTAATAAGGGCGGTGACCTTCTGACCAGTTTTCCCAGCCGAGGATCGTGTCACACCTCTGCTTTTTGTTGAAGTATTTTTTTTAATTCGTTTTTTGAATAGTAAATATATTCAAATTTCAAAATATAAAAAGTGAAATCTCTTCCTAAATGTGTGCCATTGCCATCTAGTTCTCTTTCTCACCGGTATTGTTAACTTTTTTGTATATGCCCTCCCAAAGATATTTTATGTGTATATAAAGGCAGATGTGAATATGATTTTATATCTCGATGGCGATTTTATCCTCCTCTTCACCGAACTATATTTGTTTTTAAACTTATACTAGGACGAATTTTGAATATATGCCAAAGTTGACTAGTATAATGAACCTTCATGTACTCATGTCCTAGCCCCAGGCACCACCAATTCCTGGCTAAAACCTTGCACCATCCACACCAAATCAAGACCCAGAGATGGGCTACCCATTGCCATTGGTTGATATATGTCTTTTAAGTCTCTTCATGGGTAGGTTCCCCATCCATGCATGTTTTCTTTTTCATAATGTATCTATTGAAGAAAACAGATTGTCTTAGGATGCAAATCCCCCCACAGTTTGGATTCTGTTGATTACGCCCCTGTTGTTGTTTTAATGGACTTCATTTTTTAGAGCAGTTTTATATTTCCAGAAGAATAAGCAGGAAGTACAAAGTTCCCATATACTTTCTTTCTCCACACCAGGTTTCCTCTATAAACATCTGTGAGCCAGTCTGGATGCATTATTAACTCAGGTCCATAGCTTATAGGTTCATCATGCAGTACATTGTATGGGTTTTGACTCATGTACAGTGACATGTGTCCACCATTACAGTAAAGATTTCTCTGTGTCTTTGGAGAACTCGGTAGTTATTTTTAATGCTGAACTAGAGGCTCAATGCACGAAATTCATGTAAGAGTAGTCCCACATGTCGTCCCCTCTTCAACACCCCCCCCCCCAACACACACACACACACACACACACACACACACTGACTTCCCTCTGGTACCCTGGACACAGGCTTCCCTCCCAGCCCCTGCTTGTTGGGTTTAATTAGCATTAGTGCTTTCATTGTTATAGATAATATTCCATTGTACCAGTTTATTTGTTCACCTTAGTTGCTTTCAAGGACAGGCAGTTAGCACCTTGCTTTTTAACTTCAAAATCAGCGTATCCCATTCCAGTAGCTATAACTAACTTTACCTTTTTTGTTTTGTTTTCTTGCATTATCTTTTCTTTTTGTACTCATACCTTTCATTGGGGAGGGGGGAAGGGTCAGGTAAAAGAGAGACAAGGCAAAAAGTACTCCAAAAGGGAATTTCCAAGAAGGGGGGGGGGGGGGTGAGAATATGTATGTGTTTAATATAATTGGAGATTGTAAAATTTAATGATTGTGTGACTAAATTTGAATTTTTTAAGTGAGTGATTTTTTTAACTGTTCTGTATGCCTCAATTTCATTTTGTTTAGTTTTTCCCTACTGTTTTGCAGATAATGTATTTTTCTTTCCTTAAAACCATTAGGTAAAGGAGGTAAAAACAGACGTAGGGGTAAGAATGAAAATGAATCTGAAAAAAGAGAATTGGTGTTCAAGGAAGATGGGCAAGGTAAGTGTTTTTTATAAGTTAACATCCTTTTAGTAATCATTTTGTTTTTCAAATATGGGATTTCAGTTTCTAAACATAAAACAGAATTAAGCCTCAAAAGTGATGGTTGACAATTCTATAATTTAGTGGGCTTTTTTTAATAGTAAGTGGTACTACATAGTATGTGCAGTGGACCATGGATACTTGAGGGATGCATCTGAAGCCTTTCCTTCTCTTCTCCAGTGCCATTAGCATATCCTGTATAATAAAAGGCTAATATGCTAATCGACCAAATAGCAGAACAACCGGTTGCTAAGATGCACACTGACCAAAAGGGGATAGATACTCAATGCAGGAGCTGCCCCCTGGTGGTCAGTGTGCTCCCACAGGGCGGGCAGCACTCAGCAAGAAGCCAGGCTCACCGCTGGCTAGAGGGCGGTGGCGGGATCCTCTTCTGCCTCCATTGCAGGCGGGCAGTAAGGAGCGAGGGGCCCCAAGACTGTGGGCTGTGAAAGGGCACAGGCCAGGCTGAGGGATCCCCCCAGTGCACGAAATTTTATGCACCAAGCCTCTAGTAATTGCATTAAAAAAATAATAAAATGAAGTTGAATGACCTTTTCTAACCGATTAACACTTTGTGCCAGCTCAAGATATATTATACTAGTTTCTTATATTTTTATTTTGAGTACTTTCAAACCTTCAGAGAAGTTGCAGTATTAATACAATGAACTTTTCTTAAATTGTTCTGTGTGTGTGTTTGTTTCTGGAACCATGTGAAAGTTAGTTGCAGACATAATACTTTTCCCTTACGGTACTGCTTCTTCCTGTGCCTCTTAAGAACAGGTATATTTTCTTACATAACCACAACAGAACATTTGGATTACTTAATTTTAGTATGTTACGTATCTAGTTTATGTTCCGTAATCAAAATTTTCCAGTTACCCCAATAATTTGCAGCACTTTTTAACAAAGAAATTATTTTGATAGTTTTTTTATAGAACTTCGGTGATTTGTTCACACCGTATAAAAAATGAAACACATTTTCTGGCTAAGAAAGCTTTTTTTCCTTAGCCTTAGTCATTCTAGCCCCGATTTGAAGTTGACTTGATTTTGACCACCACTACGTTTACTTTTTCATATCATATACCCCCCCCCCTTGGAAGAGAGGCTGCCATTTATTTTTTTTTAATTTTTATTGATTTCAAAGAGGGAGAGAAAGATAAAAACACCAATGATAGAGAATCATTATTCAGCTGCCTCCTGCATGCCCTGTATTGGGGATCGAGCCCACAATCCAAGTATGTGCCCTGACCAGCAATCGAACCATGACCTCCTGGTTCATAGGTTGATGCTCAACCACTGAGCCACTCTGGCCTGGTGAAAGGCTGACTTTGACCATCATGTTGTAGTGCTAGGTTCACTACCGTGTTGCCCCGAAAATAAGGCATCCCCTGAAAATAAGACCTAGCGCAACTTTGGGAGAAAAAATTAATATAAGACACTGTCTTATTTTCGGGGAAACAGGGTATGTAATCTGGGTAACTTCCACTTGTCAACCCCACAATTAATTTTTCAGTTACATCACTGTATTTACCAATCCTATACAATAAAAAGGTAATATGCAAATTGACCCTTATGCCCTCACACAAGATGGCCGCCCCCATGTGGTAATTGTGGATGATCAGTCCGACAAGGAGGGAAGTTAGGGGTGACCAGGCCAGCAGGGGATGACAGTTGTGGGGAGCAGGCTGGCAGGGCAGGGCAGTTGAGGGTGACCAGGCCACCAGGGGAGGGTAGTTGGGGGCAATAGGGCCGGCAGGGGAGTGGTTAGGGGTGGTCAGGCTGGCAGGCAGACGAGCAGTTGGGAGCTAGCAGTCCCAGATTGTGACAGGGATGTCTGACTGCCATTTTAGGCCTGATGTCTGTGGGCCCAATGAATCGTAATGTAAATATCTGTGTTTTCTGATGGTCTTAGGCTCTACAGCAGCATTTCTCAACCTGTGGGTCGCAACGCGGTTGAACCGCTAGCAAGACCATCGGAAAACACAGATATTTGCATTATGATTCATAACAATAGCAAAATTACAGTTATGAAGTAGCAAAGGAAATAATTTTATTGGGGGTCACCACCACATGAGAAACTATATTAAAGGGTCGCAGCATTAGAAAGCTTGAGAACCACTGCTCTAAAGGTCTAAGGGAAAGGAGACCCAAAATTGGCAAAGGCTTCGAGAGATTGAGAAGAGGGATAGTGTGTACATTTGGGACAAGCCGCCTTGCTCTCCAAAAGTAAAGCAGTCATGAAGAAACCTTTCTGATAGCAGAGATGAGTCTTGGGCTCTGCCATTAACTACCTTGGGGGTTGTCACTCCCTGTCATTTCTTTTACTGCATGTATTTATTCCCAACTAGTACCACCTCTGTTCTAGTGAGTGTGTGTGTGTGTGTGTGTGTGTGTGTGTGTGAAATTACGAATTGATTCGATCATCCGCACACCAGGTGGCTGAGACTGGATGGCCCCAAGCCTGTTCTAGTCACTTTTTTTTTTTTAATATATTTGATTTTTTTATAGAGAGGAAGGGAGAGAGATAGAGAGCTAGAAACATCAATGAGAGAGAAACATCGACCAGCTGCCTCTTGCACACCCCCTACCGGGGATGTGCCCGCAACCAATGTACATGCCCCTGACTGGAATCGAACCCGGGACCTTTCAGTCCGCAGACCAATGCTCTACCACTGAGCCAAACCGGTTTCCGCTCTAGTCACTTTTATGTGGACTTCCAAATTGTTTTTATGAAAAGCTGAACAATATCTTATGCCTTTTTCTTTTCCCTCCCCCAGAATATGCTCAGGTAATCAAAATGTTGGGAAACGGACGCTTAGAAGCAATGTGTTTTGATGGTGTAAAGAGATTGTGTCACATCAGAGGGAAATTGAGGAAAAAGGTAGGTGTGGAGATTTGTTTTCTTTAATACAAAATTATGGTTAAGGGGAGGGGTGGAAATATGCCTACAGTTTTTCTGGGCCAAAGGCCTCATTTTTATGTTACCAAAAGAGTTCAGGAGAGCAATGATTTGCAGATTCTATTTAAAGACTCAACTTGTATCACCTATGTTGTATTCCTGCCAGAAATGTTTAACCTGAATCTAATTATGAGGAAATAATCGACAAATCCAAATTGAGGGACTCCACAAAACAAATCAGGAAAGCGAAAAAAAAGGCAGGGGTGCTATTAAGTGTCCAGTAATGTTCACTTTCCTGAATTGTGAGGTAGAATGGGCTGCCTTGGAAAGTAAAGACTAATGTTCTATCACAGTAGGTGTTGGGGCAGATTTATTAGTTAAAAGTTCCTCCAACTCTGGTTTTATGATTATTTTTAAGTTTTGTTTGTTAATTCTTCTGTTACCAAACTAAAAGGTTGGGGAAGGAGGCAGATGAAGCAACTTATCTAATTTTCTATTCTTACATGCAAAGGCTAGATAGCTAATCACTTAGATAGTTCACTAGGAGTGGGGGGTTCCTTTTTAAATGAATGGTCATTCTTCTAGAATGAATAAACTACCAGGTAGTTAGATAAGAGGTTTTTTAACATTCCAAATTACCGAAAAGTTGAAACAGGCACAGCTGCTTGCTCTAATTTGTATTTTGTTTTTCCTTTTTTTAAATGTAGTTACTTCAACCACTGTTGGGTGAATAGCATTTTAAGGGAATGCTGATTCAATGTTGCTCTTGATTCTTTATTTGTATTTCTCTTATAGGTTTGGATCAATACCTCCGACATAATATTAGTTGGTCTACGAGACTACCAGGTAAAAAAAATAAATAACATTTTTATGCACTTGCCAGATTTTGATGATCCATGCGCGTTAGGAACATAAGTCATAACCGTATTTTAGCGGTTCTGGCCCAGTAAGCCCCTCACCATTTGATCAGCAAGCATTTCATAAGGCATTGTGCTAGGTAACCCGAGATTGTGCTTCCCAAATGCCAGTCTGTGGGGTTGCGTTTTCACTGTAGAAGAAATGCAGGCCATGTAAATTTTTCATGAAGCTAAATGGTTCTTCTTCCTTTTTTGATATTTAAATTATTATTATTTTATTTATTTATTTATTTATTTCCTTTTTAGCCCAGGCCAGAGTTTCTTCTAAGTAGTTAGAATGTTGGCTTATGGACCGAAGGGTCACACATTTGATTCCAAGTCAAGGGCATGTACCTGGGCTGCAGGTACAATTTCCAGCCCTGGTCAATGTGCATGCAGGTCAATGTGCATTGATTTTTAGTGATTCTAAAAATCAATGGAAAATATATCCTCATGTGAGGATTAACAAAACAAAAAAAAAGTTTCCCTTTTGGAATGAGATAGTGAATAGTAGTTAGTGTTCTTAGTTGGCAAAATAAAAATGTAATCTTACGTTGGTCCTCCCACCTTTTTCGTTGTTGTTGTTAATCCTCACACGAGGGTATTTTTTCCACTGGTTTTTAGAGAGAGTGGGCGGGAGGGGGGCGGGGGGAAAGAAACATCAATGTGAGAGACACACATCGGTTGGTTACTTCTCCATGTACCCCCATGAGCCGGGGAATCTTGACCAGGAATTGAACCTGAGACCCTTCAGTGTGCAGGCCGATGCTCTACCACTGAACCACACGGCCAGGGCCCCACCCCAGTTTTAACTATACATCTTAAATTCAAAATCTGGAAAGAGTTACTCATGCGGCTACAGCTGAATGATTCATGCTGCCATCCCACAAGATGTGAACAGCCTGGTAATGGGAATAAGAAAAGCACACAGTTAATTACAGTATAAACCATGCTATACGTGTGTACTCTAAATTTAGATCAGCACTTAGGTGAGAAGATTAGAGTTTGCCCTCATTATCTCAACCTGGAGACACTGTGGGTCTGTGAAATCTATTTGGTTCTACCTGTTGGAACTTAACCCACTGTGTGTTAAATCACATTGTGGTAAAATGTTTTTATTTTAAAAAATACATGTATATATTCCAGAATAAAGAATTAAAATCTTTGCTTTAAATCAGTGGTTCTCAACCCTGGATGATTTTTTTTTCTTTTTTCTTTTTTTTTAATGTCCCGGGGCCATTTGGCAGTGTCTGGAGACATTTCTGGTTGTCACACCTGAGGGGAGGGGACAGTGCTGCTGGCATCTAGTGGGTAGAAACCAGAGGTGCTGTGAAACATCCCATAATGCACAGGACAGACCCTGTAACAGAGTTATCCAGCAAGCTGCTTTAAATTCATACCACTTTAATGTCCGTTCTCTTCTTTTGATCTCAAAAATAACCCCAGAAGTAGGGATAATAGTTTCCTGTTTGAAGATAGGAAGCCAAGGTGCCAAAAGATACAACATTCTGACTAGAAAGTAGCAGCCAAGACCAACTTTTCTGATTTTTCATTTCCCATGATCCTTCTCGGCCCCTGCCATTTCAAGGGTGGCCCAGGGACCAGTAGCATCACTACTTTTGGGAACTTGTTAGAAATGTAGAAATGCTTGGACCCCTACCCCTACCCCAAGCCTCCTAAATCAGAATATGCGTGCTAACAAGATTCCCCCTGGGCTTCTGTACACATTACAGTTATGTAAGGTGCAAAGATAAATTCATAGCTTCACATCAACTAACCTATCTTCAGGAAGTGTGAAAGCTCCACAGGAGATTCTGATCACTTCTACCCTAAGAACCACTGGTACATGGAAAGTGTATTAATTTCCTTAGGTCATTATACCAATCTCAACTTTTGGAGTGTTTGTTTAATAACGCTATAAATTATGGTTCCAGGGAATTTTCGTATTTCAAAAGACTTCTAATCAAATCATTGCTTAGGGATAGCATGACTTGACCAAAGATTCTGATTGCAAATAAATGTTTTCAAATTTGTTTAGGTAGTTGCCCAGAAGAGGGTAATGTTAAATAATCCACAAGATTAGGTCTGCACAGTTCTGCTCTTATTAAAGTGAGATCTCTGAAGATCTTCCCTAAGTTTGTTGATCATCATTTATGCATGCCAGCTTCATACTTGGTAAACCCAAGGATGCTTTTCAGAGGATAGGAGAAAACCTAAATATTTTGCCATAATCCGTTATTTTTCTCTTTTCAAGGATAATAAAGCTGACGTAATTTTAAAATACAATGCTGATGAAGCGAGAAGTCTGAAGGCATATGGCGAGCTTCCGGAGCATGGTAATGTCTCAGTTACTATATTAACCTGTCATGTGCTATTACCTGGTCAGATCAAGGGAAGGGATTTGGGTAGATTTTTGTGGATTTTGCATACTTTTGTGCTTACATGATTTAAGTCTGGACTACCTATACTTCATAATACTAGATACCTTAAGAAAATAACTGAGGTTCTGTTTCTAATAAATATACTTGTGGTGAGGAGTTATATACTTTATAAGCCCTGGATTTCTGCATTATACCAAAGGAAACATTTTGTTGAGTGTTTTAAAAGTCATTTTTCAATGAGACTGTTAGTGTTTGTCTAACTTTAAATGTGAAGCAAGGGTAGTAATTAGGCACTATTGTTGATTTTTATTAAAAAGGCAGTCTTCAATTTATTGTACCTAGTATCACAAAATCACACAGGGTTTTTTAAGCCAACATTCTTTATTTCCTCCCCCAGTATAAAAAAATTATGCGTTCTTAATGCGGAAAACTTAATTAAAACAAAAATAAGTCCCTCACAGTCTTAATCAAAAGGGAAATGTACTTTATATACTATTTTGTAAGCCTGCATTTTACAATAATTTTGTATTATATCTTATATTTTGATGTATCTCCAAACCATTAGAATAATCACACATTTCTTAATTTTTGAACAGAATACTGTAGACCATGAAAATCCTGCTGAGATGAATTACTTGGCATTTCCAATCTAGGAAATGCTAATATATCTGGGAAGGGCTAGCTTTTTCTGGTTCATTTTCATTGCTTAGGGATAGCATGATTTGACCAAAGATTCTGATTGAGAGTCTGATGATCGCTGAGTTATTAGGTTGTGCTCAAACCTTTTTTAAAGCACAGCTGGGAGTTGTGATAGTTTCAGAATTTGTGTCATTAGATCCTGCCTCATTAAAAATGCCTTTTTAAACTAGAGAAAATTATAACAAGTACATTCCATCTTAGTTACTTTGTTGGAGGTTTTGTTTTATCAAATACTATTCTGTATAATAGCATAGTTAAGTCAAAGTTGAGGTGTTGCTAATCAGAAAACTCATTTAATTATATTAAAAGTTTGAGTTGTAAGAGTCTCCTTTTACAATATATTTCAACATTTGATATCAGACCGCTTTTAGTGGGCAATTATTCGTTTTAATAACATCTTGGTTATGTTATATGAGTACATTCATTTATTGTTTCTTTAGCTAAAATCAATGAAACGGATACATTTGGTCCTGGAGATGATGATGAAATCCAGTTTGATGACATTGGGGATGACGACGAAGACATTGATGATGTAAGTAGATGAGCCTTGTTTTTTTCAATGTTTGTGAGTTATCCACAGAGAAACCAGCTTCTTCCCCCCACTTCCTCTAAGCTAAGAATGTTGAACACTTACATAAGGGTATATTTTGAGACCTGTCCATGAATTAAAGTATTCAGTAGACAACTAATCAAACTGTTTATACATTGAGAATTCATCTATTTTCAACATTTCTTCTGAGAAAGATCAATATTTGCTTTGGTGATAAAGAGAGGAGGGGTGGACTGGCTGAAAGAGGGTGAAGGGATTAGCCAAAGAACATATATGTATAAGCCCTAGACACAGACAATGGTGTGGTGATGGCCAGAGGGAAGAGGAGCAGGGAAGGTAGAAGTGGGCAAAGTTTAAAAAAATAAAAAAACAAGCCCAAAAAAAGAATGTCTAAAAGAATTTTAGTTGTAAGAAATATATATATTTTTTTCCCAATATATTTTATTGATTTTTTTTTTTTTTTATAGAGAGGAAGGGAGAGAGGGAGAAACATCAATGAGAAACATCGATCAGCTGCCTCCTTAACACCTTTCACTGGGGATGTGCCCGCAATCAAGGCACATGCCCTTGACCGGAATCTAACCTGGGACCTTTCAGTCCACAGGCTGACACTCTATCCACTGAGCCAAACCAGTTAGGGCAATAAATATAATATCGTACAAAAAAAAACCATGTCTTCTCAATTGAAATACTGGTATGTTAAAAGGAGAATCTGGTGTGAACCAGCTTAACGATAAGCATTGAAATTACAACATACATTAAAAGCTTTGATAAAATCAAGCCCTTTTGCCACCATATGATGTTATCTGCTGGATATGCACTATTGGCAATCTCTTGGTTTAGAGTTAGTGTGTTCATTTTGAGGAAAAAGCATTGTTTTTCCTAACTAAAGTAAAGTAGTGATGCTCATAAGAGTAAATGCCTCATTGCCCTTCTGGTCAAACTTAATTTGGGGCAATATAAATTTATTTAATAATTACTCAAATCTGGTTTGGGCTCTTCTTTTCAAGGCCCTTTAAATAAAAATGTAGTTCAGAAACCACCTGTGAATATATAATTCTAAAAATAATACTAATGTTTGATTTGCTTTAAAGATAAAATTTTCATATGCCTAGAGCATTTGTTCCTGACCAAGATTGTACAACAGAATTACCAGAGTTTTTCAAAAATAGAAAGACTGGTCTTGGGAAAATCTGAGTTAGGCATCACTGAGATTCTACAATGAATATTTTCCTATACCTGATTTATCACGTATATATGAATCTTTATTCATCAGTCCATCTTATATTTGATGCATCTTCAGACCATTAGATGCATTTATGAATTTTTTAATATATGGTACTATTGTACTAATGCTTTATTAACTTTAAAGCATACCCACCCTAAAATAGAAAATGAAAAAGGATAAGGAATAAATATAAATATATCATTATTTTGTTTGTTTGTTTCACTCCTTTTGGAGACCCTGAGCTAGAGTACTCTTGTGACTAAACTGTTAGAGATACCTTGACAGATTTATCTATTATATTCTGTGACAAGAACCTGCTATGGTTGTAGTGTAAGGGGTGACCCAAACATTTGGACAGCTAAGCTAGGGTGGAAGGCCTCTTCGGAAATTAAGAACCTAACCAGAAAACACGCCTGAATAGCAAGAGGTGATACAGAGTGATAGATTGAGAATCTAGACAGGAGAAAGGTTTTCTAAGAAAGAAAAAAAATCTGAATTTCTGCCAGTGCTTCCTCAGGACTGGGCCCAGGAGGCTGGCAGGGGAAAGATAATCCAAACAGTGGTGATTAAGAGGCTTGGTGTTGAGCATTTGTAAGGGTGGCTTTGTCTATCACCTGAGAACCTTCTTCCCCAAGACATTTCTGTAGATAATTTATAAGTATTCAATCTTACATCCAGGTTGACTAGAAATAGGAGAATTTGGTCAGTATCACACTTGTTCCTTTCTTTAAAAAATAATGCTCTGTTCCCACCCCCAAAATAAACTCGCTAGCACAGAAGGAAAGAGACACTACACTTTATTAAGAATATTCAGTATGGCCGAAACCGGTTTTGCTCAGTGGATAGAGCTTTGGCCTGCGGACAAAAAGGTGGTCCCAGGTTTGATTCCGGTCAAGGGCATGTACCCTGGTTGCGGGCACATCCCCAGTAGGGGTTGTGCAAGAGGCAGCTGGTCGATATTTCTCATCGATGTTTTTAACTCTCTATCCCTTTTTCTTCCTCTCTGTAAAAAAATCAATAAAATATATATATTTTTTAAAAAGAATATTCAGTATGACATGTAGGAGGTTGTAAAGATTTACCGGCAGCAGACCAGAATTGAGAAAAGCATGGGGTACAGGATTTCCTCTTCAGATCGGATTTGTTTCCCAGACAGCCTAAGGTGTCCCTTACATGGTAGGCTGCTGCGATAGAAGAATCTGTTTTTCATTTGATCTGACGATCTTTTTTTCTTTCAGATCTAACTTGACCTCCACATTCTGCATTCCAACTTCTCTGAGGACTGTGCAACCATTTGGATTTCGGCTAAGGTTTATAAAAGAAGATTAAAAATTCCATTAGTTTGAATGCAGTTGGGTTAAAGCACACTGATTTGTTTCTAAGGTGTTTCTTTAAAAACCGGTAGTGCTGAATTAAGTGAAATATTAAGCTCACTTTGTTCTTTGGGTATAACGGAACTTATGGGTAAAAGAGTACAGCTACTATTTTTGAAAAGGGGGAGAAAAAAACCTTTCCTATTTCGACCACTTCCAGTAAATAAATGGATGCTTTGAATACACCATTTGCCCTATACTTCCCAATTATAAGTAAGCCCTAGTTTTTACTGGCCTGTTGACTGTACAGTGGCTTTCTATATATTCCAGTTACCGACAAGTATCCTTGAGGTTTTGAACAAATTTAAGGGAAGCAGAAACCTGCATTTGAAATCAGAAATTATTTGGTTCGTTTTTCATATTTAAGTAGCATGTGGCTATTTTTATACTAATTTTGCTATTGCATACATTCTTTTCATGACCTTATTTTGTAACGATAAACATCAGCAAGAAAGCATTTCTAACATGCAGATATTAGAACCTGGGCTTTAATAGCAATTTGAATTTGTAAAGTTAGTAGTTGCAGAAATTGAACACTAGGTGGCACCCAGTTAACATTGGAAATACTGATGTGGTTGTAAATTTTTTTACACTTGCTGTGCATACGAAATATCCCAACCAATATTTTTTTGATCATGTGCATGTATGTTGAATATTTTTCCAGAACTAAAAGATTATTGTCATTTTATTTCAGAAGTCATATGTGCAAGCTACAGTTTTGAATGACTTACACACATGACTTGTGTATAAATGAAAATTTAATTTCATAACAACTTGTACAAATTAAGCCCTTTTCAAACGATCCCTAAGCCAGGGGAAGAGGTAGGAATAACAGCTTAATGAAAAGATAGTCTCCCATCTCTGAATGGAAGAGCTACAGTGGAGAATATAATAAAAACAATGTCATGCTGCACGGTGTATTATACACTTTGTGTTTAGGGTATATTTTATTGTGTGTACAGATTTTTTTTTTTTTTTTTTTTTTTGCTTGTATGTTATTGGGACTTCAGATTCATCCTTTCTCATTCAGTTTTTCATGGCAACTAGTAAAATGAAATTGAAGGCTGGACTAGTTAGACCTCACTAGCTACGCTGAATTCTTTGTGCAACTTTAAAAGGAGAGATCCACCATGTAGCATGTGATGCTTTTATTCTGCTGGTCTCCAGAGAACTTTGCTGCGATAAAAGTAATGTAAAGGGGAAGAAACCTTCACATGACTTGCAAAAAAAAAACCAAGTCTCTCATCAGTGTGCAAACTCTTGAATCAAAATCTGTGGATCTATAAAACATTGTGAAATGAAAGAATAGAAATTTTGAATGGACAGTTGTGGTTTGTGTTTCTTATTTGGCGTTCTCGAATACTTGCCTAGTTAGACTGCATCTGAGCCCATGGGCTACTTTTTAATATTTAAAAGGAACCAGCCTCTTAAGAATTGTCAGTAGTGAGTGTCTATCTCAGTAATCTAAACCTCCTAAGATATTTAGGCTTTTGTACATAAAGGTGTTTTGCTAAATTTGTGCTATATGGGAGGTGGGCAAAAGTAGGTTTACAGTTTATATGGGAAATAATAATAATGCAAGAATGAACTGTTTCATGTACTTACAACTGTAAACTACTTTGCCCACCCTGTATAGATCCTTCCACGTTATTTTACCAAGAATGTTTTAACTCTGTGTCTGTGATACAGTTCATAGTAGGGATGGTGTATCTCAAGTTTTTCTACTTACATCCTCAAATAAATATGATATATCTAAAGATTCTTTAAAAATTACAACGATGGCCCAAATCATGCATTTGCTAGTGATTTTTTTTTTTTTCTTTCTTGCCTTGGAAGTAACAACTCAATGTAGTGTTGCGTCCTTGAAAATCTGAAATCATAATACCCATAATTGAAATAATTGGTCTGAAATTGTAGATTATATCAACACTACTCGGAATTATTTTGTTAGTAATTTATCTTTCACGTGGAAATGAATTGTCCCATCAATATATTTCTAATTGGGCTGAAATTGTAGCTTATGTCAACACTACTCAGAATTATTTTATTAGTAACTTATCTTTCATGTGGAAATGAATTGTCCCATTGATATATTTCAACTGAGCAATGGAAGTGGTCCTTAAGAAAAGGTTTTTTTTGTTGTTTGGTTATACTCTGATTTGTAAAGTACAATGCTATAAAGTGTGCTCTGAAAGAAAATAAAATGTTTGAAATCCAGATTATAGTCTTACTGTTAAGAGGTGTAATAGTTACTACTAACAAACTTGATAGGCTTGCATTTTTCATGTAGTGTTTATTCCACTTCCAGTTAGAGTATAAATATGCTGTATTACTTCAGTGGCTAAGTAACCAGACCAAGTATTTGTGTGAAAAAGAGTTGCTAAGATTTATTTGTTGAATCTTGAACCTCCAGCCTCTTAAAGAGAAACCCCCTCTTAAGGAGCCCGGAAACTATGCATGATGAAAATTCTTGCATTTTATTAAGGAATGCCCATCGGTTTACTCAACACATCATGGCTTCATGGCTGTACATTTAGTTGCTTACAAAACTCTTTGTGACTTGTTGTTAAACTTAGTCTCACATATCATGTAAATAATAAATTATAGGATGTTGAGTAACATCTTTAAATTGCTGTCTGTATTGACTAAAGAGCAACCGAGTAAAAGCATGTTTCAAATAAAACCTAGGCGGATTTATACTTTATTTGTATTATGTACAAATTTAACAGCATTCAGTATTCAGTGTGGCTTGACTGTTAAAGTATCAGAATGCAAGTGAGGTTCTTTATGTTACCTGCCTGTCCTAAAGATGAAAAAGATTTGTATCAGTATGAGGTATTAAGATTTTTATCCTGCTTTGCAAGGGGAAGTTTCCTTTATTCTGTTTGGACTCCGTGAACTTTCACACTACCTGAAACTACCATCATTTTTATCCTTTTTTTTTTTTTTCCATCCTATTCAGAAAAGTATACAATCAATTGTCTTACTATAAGAGTGTATTGGACTATGTCCTCTCTCCTCCCCAGCTGCCAGGTGCCTAGAGGCAGCGTGAGGGAGAGGGAAGAGCGTGGGCCCTGGAGTCAGACAGCCTGTGTCCCAAACCCCGCTCTCCCTTTCCCTGCAGGTGACCACAGGCACCTTCAGCTTGTCTCCGCTTCAGGCTCCTCACCTGTAAGACGGGGGTGACAAGAACAGTACCTGCAGAGTCACAGAATTGCTGGGGATTAATTTGTGTGTCCAGACATATAACGAACTTAGAGCTGTGTACACTGCTTTTCATCCAATATCTAGGATTGTGTGAGAGAGAATATGTGTGTCTTTCATATTCTCCATTTACCACTTCTTTTACTTATAGTCTTTTTAGTCTTGGGTTCCTGTAATGAAAGAAGCATGTAGGTAGAATATATATTTGTATATTCATGTTGACACTTTAAAATCATTGCTACCACCTGGCCTGGGTGCTTCAGTGGTGGAACATCGGCCCATGAACCAAGAGATCACCGTTGGATTCCTGGTCGGCGCCTATGCCCGGACTGCTGACTTAATCTTCAGTAGGGACTGTGCAGGAGGCAGCTGATCAGTGTTTCTCTCTCATTGATGAGCTATTCCTCTCAAATCAATAAAAACATTTAAAATAATTGCTGCCATTCTTATTTAATTTATTGTAAGACTAACAGATGGAAGCCTCCAAATTGCTTGATGATGTTTTGCAAAATACCAACTGCTCTATTTCTTGAGAGAAAGTTTATAGTAATAGTGATAGCTCTGGTTATGTTTTTTTTTAAGTCTTCAGTGAGTCCTTTTACATCCTTTTATAGATTCATGAAATCTAATTAGTATTGACTGATTTGGAGGGTTTTTTTTCCATGTGGAATTATGTAAAAAAAAAATCAGATGCAAAGTAATGCAATTGGAAAATAAAATGAGATCATTTGCAACACTGCAATCGATTCAAGATTTGTGACATTTTTAACTAAAACTTATTTGTGATTC
Organism: Pipistrellus hanaki; assembly: GCF_964339955.1. Lineage (NCBI taxonomy): Eukaryota > Metazoa > Chordata > Mammalia > Chiroptera > Vespertilionidae > Pipistrellus > Pipistrellus hanaki. The sequence continues at coordinate 94,961,141 of NC_140524.1, forward strand.
TTTTATGAGATTTTTATTTTTAAAAAATTGTATGTAATATATTAGGGAAAATGTGTTTTTTATTTGTTTCTGCTTATTTGATTTGGTTGAATCCATTCAGTGAGAATTCATATACCGAGTTGTATTTTCTGTGTGAGTGAATTGGTTACACACCTGTGCCGAAGGTGACATTTTCTAATGTCAAATCAATTGTCCAGAATGACCTTAAATTTTCAAAATTATATTCAACGGACCTTATTTTGCACTATGCAAAAGTATATACGTGAAATAGATAGTTATTAACTTGCTCATTTTTAAAAAGCCAGTCTTTTCTGTGCCAGTCCCAGCTTGATATATAATGGCAGATCAGAAAGTGGGGACAGAATCTAAGTGAAATCCTCTTGCTGATTTGATCCACTGGAGTGGAGTGTCAAGTCTAGAATTGGTTGGATTTTTTGCAAACTTGATACAGTTCGGTACATAGTTTATGATATTAAATCTTAGAAATCGAAGAATAATTAGAATTTTTTTATAAAGGTTATCAAAAGCAAACAAACGATTTTTTTAAATATTTCATGTGACAAAACGGGAAGTGTTACATACATCGCTTCTCATCCTGGGAAGTACGGTTGTCTCAAGGAAAAACGTGTGTGACTATTTCTATTGCAAACTAAACTAGCCACTGCTGCTCACGGAACACCACTTTTACTTGAATTGACTGGTTTTTCAAACTTGGTTTGAAGAAAACATTTTCTCACAAGCGAATAAATTAGAACTTTGGAAACTAGTGCCTGCTACCATTAGCTTGACAGCCTCAGTGAAGACTTCTGAAAAGAAAAGTGATGGTGTTAGCGAATGTGACTTTAAATATTGTAGAATGAAATGTGTTGACATTTGGAAGTTCATGGATTAGCCATTTTCTCAACGATCAAGGGGGTTTAATTATAATAGTATGAAAAGATGATTGATTCAGGGTTAGGTCCCACATTGCAAGTAAACTATGAAATTATCATTTGTTAAGATTGGATGTAATATGGAAGAACATACACAGATCTGAAAAGGCTATTCAAATATTTTTCTCCCAACCACATACCTCTGAGGCCAGATTTTCTTCATATGCTTTAACCAAAATAATATACTGCAACACGTGGAAAACAAAAGCAGATAGGTGATTGTCTTCTGTTAAGACAGTAAAGAGATTTGCAAATCTGTGAAACAGTGCCACTCTTCTCAAATTTGTTCACTAAAAGTTTTATGAAGTTTTTTTTTTTTTTAGATTTTCTGACACATCCCTATTTCAGAGATACAGCACACAAGTGAACTAGTCATTGCGAGGACCACTGACAGTGTTGCCAATACTACAATCATACTTTCAAGTAAAAACTACACTTTTGGAAAACTTAGCACCCACTACCCTGTTTCCCCGAAAATAAGACTGTCTTATATTAATTTTTCTCCCAAAGTTGCGCTAGGTCTTATTTTCAAGGGATGTCTTATCTTTCCATGCGCTAGGTCTTATTTTCGGAGGATGTCTTCTTTTCGGGGAAACACGGTATTAACATAAAAGTTGCTTGGGAGTTTCAATTTTCGGTGTAACGTAGAGGTTGGTGAACTTTCTAAAGGACCAGACAGTATATATCAATATTTTAGGTTTTGTAGGCCATGTCTGTTACAACGCCATTCTGCCATTGTACCGCAAAAGCAGCTGTGGACAACATGTAAGCAAGTGCGTGTGGTCATATTCCAATAACAGAAGTAGGTGGCAGGCTTCATTTGCCCACAGGCCTATTTCCAACCCCTGCTGTGAAGGTGTTCTGAGACAAAACATTTAGAACTACTGCACTACACTAACGACTAGATACAGATCGAACAAAATAAACTGATGAATAAAATGGGTCCAGGCCTGATGGGTTTGGCTCAGTGGATGAAGCGTCGGCCTGCGGATTGAAAGGTCCCAGGTTCGATTCCATTCAGGGGCATGTACATTGGTTGAGAGCACATCCCCGGTGGGGGGTGTGTAGGGGGCAGCTGATCGATGTTTCTAACTCTATCCCTCTCTCTTCCTCTCTGTAAAAAAATCAATAAAAAATATATATTTTTTTAAGAATTATGTAGAATACTGTAAACTGGACATCAACAGAAAAAGACAAAAAGTCCAATAGAAAATTTGGCAAGTTTGAATAGGCAATTTTCAGAAAAGTAAACCAGAATGAATGACTAACATTTTTTTTATATAGATTTTTGTATACATTTGCAATGAATAGATGTTGAAAGCAATTCCAAGCAAGGAAAAACAAACAGAATCATAACTATTGTGCAATACCATTTATATAAATTAAAGCCATGCATATCTTCACAATATATGATTGAAAAATACAGCTAGAAAACAGGAAGTGTTTATTATTGGAAAGGACGGAGTGGAATAGAAAGTAAAAAGAAGAAAAAATAGAATAAAGCTAAAGAAGTACGTATGCTACTCTGACTTGTCAGCAAGCCATGAATGAGCTCAAGAATTGGATGAATTAGCCCTAGCTGGGGTTCTCAGTGGTTACAACTTCAGCCCAGCCGAAACCGGTTTGGCTCAGTGGTAGAGCATCCATCTGTCTGCGGACTGAAAGGTCCCAGGTTCTATTCCGGTCAAGGGCATGTACATTGGTTGCGGGCACATCCCCGGTAGGGGGTGTGCAAGAGGCAGCTGGTTGATGTTTCTCTCTCATCGATGTTTCTAGCTCTCTATCTCCCTTCCTCTCTGTAAAAAGTCAATAAAATATAAAAAAGAACTTCAGCCCACAAACTGAAGGATCATGGATTCCACTCAGGTCAAGGGCATGTACTTCTCCCTGGCCCGGATGGGAGGCAACCCAATCAATGTGTCTCTCTCTCAACAATGTTTCTCTTGTCTCTCCCCCGCCCTTTTACTCTCTCTAAAATTAATGGAAAAAATATCCTTGGGTGAAGATTAAAATACCCTTGGGTGAAGATGAGCCCTAGCCAGTTTGGTTCAGTGGATAGAGCGTCGGCCTGCAGACTGAAGGGTCCCAGGTTGTATTCTGGTCAAGGGCATGTACCTTGGTTGCAGGCACATCCCCAATAGAGGGTGTGCGGGAGGCAGCTGATTGATGTCTCTCTCTCATTGATGTTTCTGACTATTCCTCTCCCTCTCTATAAAAAAAATCAATAAAATATAGTTTTAAATAAATAAATAAGAGAACTAGATGAATGATAAACTGGTATCAAAAATCTGTAAGAACCCAGCTGGCATGGTTCAGTGGTTGAATGTCAACCTATGAACCAGGAGGTCACGGTTCAATTCCCAGTCAGGGCACATGCTTGGGTTGGGCTTGATCCCTATTGTGGGGCGTGCAGGAGGCAGCTGATCAATGATTCTCTCTTATCACTGGTGTTTTTATCTCTCTCTCCCTCTCCCTTCCTCTCTGAAACCAATAAAAACACATTTTTAAAAAATCTATAAGAGCCCTAGCTGGTTTAGCTAAATGGATAGAGCATCAGCCTGTGGAATGAAGGGTCCTGGGTTTGATTCTGGTCAAGGGCATAAGCCCGGATTGTGGAGTCCATCCCTAGTAGGGGGTGTGCAGGAGGCAGCCAATCTCTCTCATCATTGATGTTTCTCTCTCTCGTTCCCTCTCCCTCTCTGAAATCAATAATATGTGTATATATATTAAACAATGTCCACAGGCCAACGCTTTATCCACTGAGCCAAACCAGTTAGGGCTTAATTCGACTTTTTATTTTTATTTCTATTTATTTTTAAATATATTTTATTGATTTTTTTACAGAGAGGAAGAGAGAGGGACAGAGAGTTAAAAACATCCATGAGAAAGAATCATCGATCAGCTGCCTCTTGCACACTCCCCACTGGGGATGTGCCCACAACCAAGGTACATGCCCTTGACCGGAATCGAACCTGGGACCTTTCAGTTCGCAGACCGACGCTCCATCAGCTTTTTAATCATGTGCTCTTCTCTCCCCTAATTGTGGGCCTTAGACCCTCAGAGGGCTGGTTCCGGTCCAACAGAGAAAGGCGCAGCCTGGGACCCCACTGCAGCGGATCAGCACTTGGCAGCTGCATCTGGGCAAACACCTGGGGGCTTGAGCTGGCTCTCCCCAGATGCCTTTTTCAATATGTATGATTTTGACAAGATCAATGTTCATGACGTGTAAAACGATGTCCAGGGGAAGGACACCCCCAACCCCTCCACACTTCCTCCACCCTGCTCCGGACACACTACCCGTTTCACAGTTTCTCATGGGTCTTTCCAGAGATTTCTCAAATGCGTGTTCTTTGCACTCCAGGAAAAAAGGAACCATTGAGTAGCTCTGGGTGCAATCAGCCAAGGAGGGGAGGGGGCATGGTTGGAGGGCGCAAATCCCTCAAACTGCGTGCCATCGCCCTTCCTTGAAGGTCATCCTGGCCCGCGTATGGGAGTCCCGCCCTGAGGGGCCGCTCGCCTGGCTGGGGTGAGAACTGGAACCCAATGGTGCTTGCTGGGAGGCCCACCGCGTCCGCACACGTTGGCCCTGGCCCCAGGGGCGCCTGCCTGTCGCCCTGCCAGGAACCCTTTCCAGAGCCACAGCCTAGTGTGTGTGAGCCCTGGGAAGACGCGTGTGCACGATGCGTGAGCACAGAAGCGTGCATACATGGTGTGTGCGCGCTTTGTTCACACGCGGCGTGAGAAACTGTATGCCGCTTTGCGTGTGCATTGCAGGGAGAGGTGTGTTTACAGTGTTACACGGGTGGTGTGCGCCCCCCGTGTGCCAGCGCGCTGTGCGCGCAACGCACGTGCACGCGGTAGGTGCGTGCGCCGTGAGAACCGGAGCCCACGTTGCACGTGCGCGCGGCGCGCGCCGGCTGCGCGAGGACCGGTGCGCACTCGGCCGGTGCGCGCGGCGCGCGTTCGCGGCGTGAGAACCGGTGCGCCCCTCGCACGTGCGCGCCCAGTGCGCATGCCGAGTGCGGCCGCGGGCGCTGCGGGGCAGAGCGTGCGGCGCAGGGGCCGGCGGCGGCGGGCCTGTGGAGCAGCGCGCCCTGATGGAGCCGAGCGGCGGCAGCGGCGCGGGAGCCGGGGCGCAGGGGCCGGCGCGGGGCTCCCCGCTCCACGGGAAGATGGCCGAGCCGAACGCGGCGCGGACCTCGCCGCCCAACCACCGCTTCTCAGGTAGAGCCCCGGGGGCGGGAGGACCCTCTGCGGCCCCGGCCCCGGAGGGCTCGGGGTGGGGGCGCCGCGGGGAGGGAAGAGGAAGGCTCCTCTGCCTGGCTGTGGCTGGGCGCTGGATGGGGGGCCGCGCCCCTTGCGGTGCGGGTGGCGGGGTCCCCCCTCGGCCCGAGTGAATGAGTAAGTGCGCTTGGGGGTGGCTTAGGGTGAGTGGCAAGTATGTTTGACGTGGGGTGCCGAAGTCCACGTTTGATGCCCGGGGTAGGGGGGGTTTCTCGTGATCTGCTGGTGTGGGGGGCACTGGGAAGGACGGCGGGCTTCGGGGGGCACTCGGAAGGACGGCGGGCTGCGGGCTGCGGGGGGTCCCCGGGCCTGCGCGCCCGCCCACTCTGCATCTAGGGAAATGCACCAGCGGCGTCCGCATCCCGATGCGAAAGAGGGTGCAGCTGCCCGCTTTGCGGCATCCCCGGAGGCAGAACCCGAGGGTCACCCCTGGCCGGGTCCCCCTGCGGCGGCGGGTGCTGCCCGGGGGCCTGGGGGGCCGCGGCCCCCTCAATGCAGCACCAGGAATGAGTCTCCGGCCCGGGAGGCGCAGCTCCTGGATCCTATGCAGGGGGGACCGGTGCCCGCATTGGCTGCCTAGAAATCAGCCGAGCAGGGGGAGATTCTGGGGACATTTGGCAGAATTTTCCATCAGCAGGTCTCGCGTCTTCTAAGGTTCTGTCAAGTGGTTGCAGGTAGCGTGGGGGTGCAGGCAACGAGGACACCGATTTCATACTGTTTTCTTGGCAATGCCCCCTTTTTTTTTTTTTTAAGTCAACGTGAGCGATTTTGAAAACATGATTTACTGCAGTATAAAATGCGCACCACAAAAGCTCACAGCTCTTAAGTATAGGATTCGAAGAACTAGCATATAGTGAGGATATAATTATTTTATGTAAGGTGTACCAAGGAAGGGAAATCAAGGGAAATGTGCTTTAGTCACTTAAAACATGCTTTTCAGCTGGAGCCGGTGTGGGTCAGTGGATAGAACGTCGGCCTGCAGACTGAAGGGTCCTAGGTTCGATTCAGGTCAGGGGCATGTACCTTGGTTGCAGGCACACCCCTGGTGGTAGGTGTGCAGAAGGCAGCTGATGGATGTTTCTAACTCTCCCTCTTCCTTCCTCCCCTCTCCCTCCCTCTCTGTAAAAAATCAATAAAATATATTTTTAAAAAACATGCTTTTCATTGGGAGGGCGTATTTGTGATTGAGCCTTCATTTGCATCACTCACAGGAGGAGGAGGTGGCTTAAATCTTTCCCAGTTTGTGTTTTTCCTCATTCATATTTTTAAGGCAGATTTTAACCAACATCAGGAGAGTGATATAAATACTATAAATATGTCCTGTTTTCATCCTTTTGGCTTGAGAAACTGGGCTGCAAATGCAAGGGAAGAAGGCACTGTGGGGGGCGTGAGAAATAACTTCACTCCCACCTTCTAGATTCTTCTAGCTGGGCTAGTCATCAAATGAACAGAGACAGATCAACAAGAGAAAATATACAAAGTTTGTTACGAATCTGCATGCCAGGGTGTCTTAAGGTATGAAACCCCAAAGTTTCCAACTAGAACTGGGTAAGAATGTCCCCTTATTAAGGGAGTTAAGGCCTGTATGTCACTCTGGACAGAGGAGAAGGGGTAAGGTGGTGGTCTGGGGGTTCAGGATTACAAAGCGGAAGTAGGAAAATCACAGGTAGGAGAAAGAGCAAATACATGGCAAACAAATTCTTACTGGGCCACCCAGAAGCAATGGGACCCAGAGGGAAGCGGGCTTTGCTACACTTCTTCCTGTGCATCACATGCACTAATTCATATGTTGCTAAAGCGATTATGTTGATTCGCTTCCGGAAGCAGATTTTTCTATCTGAATTATTCTAGGCAGGAAGGGGGGGACGGTCAAAGGTTCTTGCTGAGGTTTTTGTTTCTTAATAACAAAAACCTTAATACAGTTTAAATCAGTATCTCAAAAGACACATTTTGGGGTTAAAAATTTGGTTCCTCTCACCACCCACTCACCCATCAGAACAAGCGGGGGTTCTGATGGGTGAGTGGGTGGTGAGAGGGGACCCAATAGAAACAAACATTGGGAAGGGGAGGTTATCGAAGTTCACATTTTATTTGGTTGGGGGTTTAAATAATAGGTTATTTCAGTTCTTAGAGACAGGGAGGGGCTGTATGGTTGGGCCTGCAATTTATCTGTGGGACTTTAATTTATTTGAAGGACCTTAATAAGGGGACATTCTTACCCAGTTCTAGTTGGAAACTTTATTGTGGAACCATTTTTAAAAATATATATTTTATTGATTCTTTACAGAGAGGAAGAGAGAGGAATAGAGACTTAGAAACATCGATGAGAGAGAATCATCGATCAGCCGCCTCTTGCACACCCCCTACTGGGGGTGTGCCCACAACCAAGGTACATGCCCTTGACCGGAATCGAACCTGGGACCTTTCAGTCCCCAAGCCAACGCTCTGTCCAGGGAGCCACACCTGTTTCAGCAATTATTGAGGTTTTATTATTATAATCTATTCCACAATCTGATCATTCATTGGTCAATCAAGTCTGTATCATTCCTAATGAGATTCAACACTTTTTTTTGTTGTTATTAATCCTCAGCCAAAGATATTTTTTCATTGATTTTTTAGAGAGTGGAAGAGAAAGGGAGAGACACACAAGGAGAAACATTGATGTGCGCCACATTGATTGGTTGCCTCCTGGATGAACCCTACCAATCGGGATCAGGGATCAAGCCTGCAACCCTGGACCGGAATCAAACAGAGGACCCTTCAGTCCCAGGGCTGATGCTCTATCCACTGAGCCAAACCGGCTAGGGCAACCCTGCATTTCTTTTTCTTTTTAAAAAAATATATTTTATTGATTTTTTACAGAGAGGAAAGGAGAGGAATAGAGAGATAGAAACATTGATTCAGCTGCCTCCTGCACACTCCCTACTGGGGATGTGCCCGCAACCAAGGTACATGCCCTTGACCGGAATTGAACCTGGGACCCTTTAGTCCGCAGGCCGACGCTCTATCTACTGAGCCAAACCAGTTAGGGCAACCCTGCATTTCTGGAGGTCAACCTTTGTTCCTAAGTTTGTGCTGAGTGCTGAGGGCCAGGAAAGAGGGAAAGGCCTGTGGTATGTAGGCTCTCTTTCACGTGGGCACACCGGGGGTGGAGATGGGCTGGCGAGTGGTTTCCTGGGAGGTATTGAGTAGGAGGTGGCAAGGAACTACCTCTTGGTTGTTTCCTTTAGCAACAGTTTCTTCTGAGATCAAAATCCGGTGGGTGTGCCCATTGTCCTCCGGTGATGATTTCTTTCCTTTTAATAACCTCCCCTGTGGAAGTTATCAAAGGCATTGTTCTTTTCAGCGCCTGTGTTATAGGCACAGTGTAACGAAGGAAGGCCAGAGCCTGTTGCTTGGATCTGCTTAAATACCGTTAGCCAGCAGGTAGGAGCACCAGACCTCAGGGTCACATGGTCCCGTGCACCCCTCAGTCCGAAATGTCCCCTGTCCCTTTTGCCCTTAGGGGGCTCACTTCCTTTGAGCTTCTCATAGTATGGATCCAGCCTTCCCCTTTCACCTTCTGTGCTGGGGCTCAGGGCCTGAGCCCGCAGAGCCGGAATGTGCCTGCGGGTTTTAGGTCACCTACTGCACTTGGGGTAACCTTAGCTCCTCCGATAGCAACAGCCGCTCTTTGTCAAGCACTGATATGCCAAGCAACATTATAACTGCTCATCACACATTATTATTTTTTTTAATACATTTTATTGATTTTTTTTTTTTTTTTTTTTTTTTTTTACAGAGAGGAAGGGAGAGAGATAGAGAGTTAGAAACATCGATGAGAAAGAAACATTGATCAGCTGCCTCCTGCACACTCCCTACTGGGGACGTGCCCATGACCAAGGTACATGCCCTTGACTGGAATGGAACCTGGGACCCTTCAGTCCGCAGGCCGATGCTCTATCCACTGAGCCAAACCGGTTAGGACTCATCACATTATTTTACTTTATTCCTCACAAACACCCTTTAAAACATTTTTTAAAAATTGATTTCGGAGAGGAAGGGAGAGAGAGAGAAACATCAATGATGATGTTTGAAAATCATTGATTGGCTGCCTCCTGCACGCCCCCTACATGGGACCTCACCCACAACCGGTAATCAAATCATGACCTCCTGCCCACGGCTGCCTCTCAGACATGGCTGGAAACTTTTGCGGGAACTTGAGGGTCTGCTGAATCAAGTGATGAAGGCTTAGATCTGGATGTGTTGAGTTAGTATAGCGCTGGGGTGTTGGGTGGGGCCTGGATGAGGCTGGTTGACCTATTTGGAAATGTCTTTTGTGTGAAGTGTATCATTGGGCATGTGGAGGTATTATTGATATGAGAAAATGCTAAGTAACAGATTTACTATCTGAAAAGGGATTTACTATCGGGGAAAGGGAGGGAGGAAGAGACTGAACATAAACTGTGCACCTATGGATGAGGACAATGGGGGATGGGGAGGGGGCAGAGGGAGGGGTGGGAACCTGGTGGAGGGGGGAAGAAATGAGGAACCTTTGTAATAATATGAACAATAAAGATTGATTTAAAAAAAAATAAAAATAAAAGTATATGTGTAGGCTATATTTGGACCATAAGACGCAGGGACTTTCCCCCCCCCCACTTCTGGGGGGAAAAAAGTGCGTCTTATGGTCCAAAAAATACGGTATCAATGGAAAAATATCTTTGGGTGAGGATTAAAAAAAATAATAATAAAAGTTCAACTTTAAAAAAACAAAACAAAACAAATCATGACCTCCTGATTCATAGGTTGATGCTCAACCACTGAGCCACACCAGCCTGACACAAACACCTTTTGTAAAAAAAAAAAAAAAAAAAAAGTTTTTAAAATTGATTTTATAGAGAGTAAGGTGAGAGAGAGAAACATTGGTCGGTTGCTTCCCGAACCAGCCCTGACTGGAATGGAACCCACAACCTGGGCATCTGCCCTGACTGGGAATCAAACCTGCCAACCTTTGATGTATAGGATGATGCTCCAACCAACTGAGCCACCGGCCAGGGCTTTATACTGTTTTAAGCCTCCCTTTAGAGATGTTTTGGTTATCTATGCCTGTATAACAAACCACTGCAACTTTATCGTTTCTCAGGATTCTGGGGTTGGTTGGGTTCGTGGAGCGGTTAGCAGTTCTTCTGGTCCTTGAAGTGTCAGCTGAGTGGCTCCTGCCATTGCAGCCACCCGGGAGCTCAGTGGGCTTGAAGCCTCTCCTGGTCCAGGGAGTCTGCCCTGAACGCCACAGCGTGGCAGCTGCGCTTTGAGAGTGAGGAAGCACAAGTTGCCAGTTCGCTTAAGGCCTGGGCTTGGAAGTCCTAGACTATCACTTAGGCTGCATTCAGTGGTCAAAGCAAGCCTCAAGGCCAGCCCGAATTCAAGGGAAGGGAAAATAGACTCCATTTCTCTATTGATTTCAGAGAGGAAGGAAGAGGGAGAGAGAGATAGAAACATCGATGAGAGAGAATCATTGACCAGCTGCCTCCTGCACGCCCCCTACTGGGGCTGTGCCCGCAACCAAGGTACATGCCCTTGACCGGAATCGAACCCGGGACCCTTCAGCCCACAGGCCAACGCTCTGTCCACTGAGCCAAACTGGTCAGGGCTGACTATGCCAATTTAAAAAGGAGATACCACACACGGGTACAATCCTGTCCGGTAGAACTTTCTGTGAGGATGGAAATATTCTGCATCTGTTCTATATGTGTACTGAGAAACTGGATTTTTAATGGCATCTGATTTTAAATAATTTAAAGGTAAATAGCCGCATGTGGTAGTGGTCCCTGAATTGAACTGTGTAGTTAACTAGATGGACTTACTTTGACAAATAAGGAACAAAAAGTGAGGAATGAAGCCTTAAGTCACTTCCAATCCATCTGTTCTTGGTATCTCCTCTGCAAGCTCTGGTACTGGCACTCGTCATTCAACAACACTCAGATGTGTGCAGGCCACCAAGGTCAGCATCCGCAGGTAGCTCCCGTGGTTCATATCGGGTCTACAGGGAGGTGATGGAACCTAGAAGTTCAAGGCTTATGTTTGGCTCCTGGGAGCCCTGGGCTGCCCATGGTCAGCTAAGCCCTCAGTCTGGGTTGTACAACTTGGAAGAGAAACCAGATTGACTTATTACAATCCCATTAGATGGCACCATTAGCCGGGCAGGATTTGGGTGGGCTGTGGGGGGAGCTTTTCCACTGAGAGGTTGGCAGAGACTGAGCGCGCAGGCCTCGGCTGGAGAGCCCTGCGGTGGGAGGTAAGACTGGTGAGGGCATCTGGGGGCATTGGGCGCTGAATGAGTCACGTTCCCTCTCCTCCGGGACATGCTCACTCAAGGAGATAAGCCTCAATTCTCTCGTTCCAGCTTGTTCCTCACAAACTGTGGCCTCGGGTGTTGGCCTATGAAAAGAACCTGGGTGCTTGTCTATGCGTGAGATGGTACACTAGGAGATCTGACTGGTGCTTTCCAGCTCTGGATGCTGTGATCCTCCACTGCCGACCCAGGAGGCAGAAGGGGGGCAGTCTGGTCCTCACCCTTTGTGTTAGCGGAGTCAACCACCATGTAGGCTTGGAGGCAGCAGACTTAATAGCCTCCCTGGCCCCTCTCACTTACATCCAAGATGGAGTTCTGCCTCCTTCATTTCTCATGTCCCCATCCCCGTCACCTGGGTCAGACCTTGTCTCTGTCCCTCTGTCTGGGTGTTACCCTCTCTGTCATGGATCCATCATGTCACTCTCTGTCTTAACCTCCTCTAACATCCGCTTAGCTTGAGAAGTCTACACTGCTGATGGGGGTTCCCAGGCATGTTGGGATGGGCTCCTGTTTATCCCTCCAGCCCCCTCTCTCTGGCCAGTGACCACCCCACGCTTGTGGTGTCCAGGACACTCTGCATGCACTTGCACCTCACTATCTACATGCTCTTTCCTCTGCTCAGAATTCCCTTCCTCTCTGTGTCTGCCATGTTCATCCTTTATTTATTTTTAAAATGTATTTTATTGATTTTTTATTTTATTTTTTTTTTCCGAGAGGAAGAGAGATAGAGAGCTAGAAACATTGATGAGAGAGAAACATTGATCAGCTGCCTCCTGCACACGTCCTACTGGGGATGTGCCCACAACCAAGGTACATGCCCTTGGCCGGAATTGAACCTGGGACCTTTCAGTCCGCAGCCCGACGCTCTATCCACTGAGCAAAACCAGTTTCGGCCATGTTCATCCTTTAATATGTGGCTCACACCTCACCTCTTCCCTAAAGCCTTCCTCAACCATGCACACTTGGGATGGTTTTTTCTTTTCTCTTCCATTTCCATTGTAGTTTGATAACACTAATCCAGGTAAATCAAATAATGTGCAAATAAACTTGGGGTTGGCATTTGGAAACAAAAGCTCATAGATTTGAAGCATACATTCTAATGAATTTTTATATATGCACCCTTGTAACCAACACCCAGATCAAAATACTAAACATTCTTAGCACACAGAAGGTTCTCTTGTGCCTCCTTCTAGACCCGTGGTCGGCAAACCACAGCTCGCGAGCCACATGCAGCTCTTTGGCCCCTTGAGTGTGGCTCTTCCACAAAATACCACGGCCTGGGCGAGTCTATTTTAAAAAATATATATTTTATTGAGTTTTTACAGAGAGGAAGAGAGAGGGATAGAAAGCTAGAAACATAGATGAGAGAGAAACATCGATCAGCTGCCTCTTGCACACCCCCTACTGGGGACCGAGAGGAAGAGAGAGGATAGAGATAGAGAGTTAGAAACATTGATGAGAGAGAAACATTGACCAGCTGCCTCCTGCACACGTCCTACTGGGGATGTGCCCACAACCAAGGTACATGCCCTTGGCCGGAATCGAACCTGGGACCTTTCAGTCTGCAGTCTATCCACTGGGCCAAACCGGTTTCAGCTGGGCGAGTCTATTTTGAAGAAGTGGCATTAGAAGTTTAAGTTTAAAATTGTGGCTCTCAAAAGAAATTTCAATCGTCGTACTGTTGATATTTGGCTCTGTTGACTAATGAGTTTGCTGACCACTGCCCCAGACCATACTCCCCCACCCCCAAAGGTGACCTTTGTTCTCTCCTCTTTTCACTATGAATTACTTTTGCTTGTTTTTGAACTTCATTAAAATAGATTCATGTAGTATGTACATTGTTATTTTGGCAAAATATATATAACATGAAATTTACCATTTTAGCTGAAACCGGTTTGGCTCAGTGGATAGAGCGTCAGCCTGCGTACTGAAAGGTCCTGGGTTTGATTCCGGCCAAGGGCATGTACCTCGGTTGTGGCGCATCCCCAGTGGTGGGTGTGCAGGAGGCAGCTGATCGATGTTTCTCTCTCATCGATGTTTCTAGCTCTCTATCCCTCTCTCTTCCTCTCTGTGAAAAATCAATAAAATATATATTTTTTAAAAGAAATTTACCATTTTAGCCATTGTTAAGAGTTCAGCTTAGTAGCATTAAGTACATTCACATTCTTGTGCAACTATTATATCACCAAGATTTATCTCCAGAACCTTTTCACCAAATATATACTTTATTTGTGTCTGGTTTTCTTGACTCAACATTATGTCTGTAAGGCTTACCCATGTTACAGATCTCAAGCTTTCATTTCTTTTGATTTCTGAGTACTATTACATTGTGTGACTGTACTACAATTTGTCTTATCCATTCTATTGCTCGTGGACAGTTGGGTTATTTTCAGCTTTTTATTCTTTTGACTAAAACTGCTATCATGAACATGCTTGTACCCATCTCTTGGTGCCCATACAGATGCATTTTTGTTGTGGACATACCAAGGAGTGGAATTGCTGGGTATTATGATAGGCATATATATGATAGGCATATATACCTTTAGCAGGTAGTGCTAACACGTTTTCCAAACAGTTGGAGTTTCCTATTGCTGTTATAACAAATTACCACACATTACTGGCTTATAGCAACAGAATTTATTGTCTTACTAGAGGCCTGGTGCACGACATTTGTGCATGGGGGGGTGTGTCCCTCAGCCCAACCTGCACCCTCTCCAATCTGGGACCCCTACCTGGATCAGGCCTAAATGAGCAGCTGGGCATCCCTCTCACAATCCAGGACGGCTGGCTCCCAACTGCTTGCCTGCTTGCCTTCCTGCTTGCCCCTAACTGCTTCTGCCTGCCAACCTGATCATCCCCTAACCATTCCCCTGACAGCCTGATTAATGCCTAACTGCTCCTCTGCCAGCCTGATTGCCCTTACCTGCCCTCCCCTGCAGGCCTGGTCACCCCTAACTACCCTTCCCTGCAGGCTTGATTGCTCCCAACTGCCCTCCCTTGCAGGCCTGGTCCCTCCCTAATGCCCTCCCCTGCTGGCCTGATTGCCCACAACTCCCCTCCCTTGTAGACATGGTCCCTCCCAACTGCCCTCCCCTGCTGGCCATCTTGTGTGTTGGAGTGATGGTCAATTTGCATATTACTCGTTTAGTAGATAGGATAATTCTGACAGTCAGGAGTCCTAAAATTAAGATGTCAGCAGAACCTTTCTGGAGGCTCTGGGGGAGAATCTCTTTCCTTGTCCTCTCCAGCTCCTACAGGCTGCCTACACTCCTTGGCTCATGACCCCATCCTCCACCGTCAAGGCCAGCAGTGTAGCATCTTCCAATCCCTCCCAACTTTTGATTTCATTGTCACATCTCCTCTCTCTCACATTAACTCTCCTAATCTCCCTTGTGATTACATGGGGGCCACCTAGGGAATCCCCCCATTTCAAGAGCCTTAACTTAATCACATCTGCAAATGCCTTTTTGTCACATAAGGTAACATTCACGGGTTCCAAGGACTAGAGTGTGGATATCTCTCGGGAGTTATTATTCTGCCTATCACACGGCCATACCATTTTTCATTAGACTTCCAGTTCCTCCACATCTTTATGGACACAGGGTATTGCCAGCCTTTTTTTTTTTTTTTTTGTAAGCCAATTTGATATTTATTTATTTATTTATTTATTTATTTATTTATTTTATTAAATTATTATCTGTGTACATATTTTAACATTCCCCCCCCCCATATATTGCCAGCCTTTTTAATTTTAGCCATTCTGGTGGGTGATGTGGGAACACAGCCACAGCCACCACCCCCAGGCAGTGTGTCCACCTTTGTTTCTATATAGCATTATTGCAACTTATCAGCATTATATTTATAAATATTTGTTTACATGCCTCTGTCCTGGCCCAACTGTACACTCCTTCATGAGGCAGGTCAATAGTAGCTGGTTCAGTATATGCTCCTTGGATAGTAAGAAGTGTCTGAGGGCAGTTTTCAGGCAGTCCAAGATGGAAGTGAAAGCCTGTATAAACAGTCCCATCGCTGGATCCAGGTAGGGTTTCTCCCAACTGAAAACAGGACCGTCCCTCCAGCATGACTCAGTGGTTGAGCATTTATGAACCATGAGGTCACGGTTCGACTCCTGATCGGGGCACATGTCTGGGTTGTGGGCTCGATACCCAGTGTGGGGTGTACAGGAGGCAATAGATCAATGATTCTCTCATCATTGATGTTTCTATCTCTCTCCCCCTCTCCCTTCTGCTCTGAAACACACACACACACACACACACACACACACACACTGAGTGACCAGATTATTATGATCTCTGAACACATAATAATCTGGCCACTCAGTGTATATCCTATATAATAAAAGGCTAATGTGCAAATTGTCCCCTTGACCAGGAGTTTGACCAGCAGGCTGGCCAACCAATCGCCCATGTCCCCTCCCCTGGCCAGGCCGGCCGGACTCCACCCATACATGAATTCATGCACCGGGCCTCTAATACACACACACACACACACACACACACACACACACAGAGTGGCCAGATTATTATGCATCCAGAGATCATAATAATCTGGGCACTCAGTGTGTGTGTGTGTGTGTGTGTGTGTGTGTGTGTGTGTGTGTGTGTATGAAATAAAAACAGGACCAGCGTCGCCAAAACCGGTGTGGCTCAGTGGATAGAGCATTGGCCTGTGGACTGAAGGGTCCCGGGTTCGATTCCGGTCAAGGGCATGTGTCTTGGTTGCGGGCACATCCCCAGTGGGGGGTGTGCAGGAGGCAGCTGATCAATGTGTCTCTCCCATTGATGTTTCTGACTTTCTGTCCCTCTTCCTTCCTCTCTGTAAAAAATCAATAAAATATATTTTTAAATAAACAAACAAACAAAAAAACAGGACCAGAGTAAAGAACTGGTTTCTAGCAGCTGCATGCTGTTGTCTTTCCCAAGGCAGTTCATCTATAAGTGAGTAATGCCCTAGAAGGAGATGTGGGGCCCAACTCCCCAGGGCGTTGGTTGCAATGACTTCACCGTGTATGTAAATGAGAAGGGAAATACAGCTCCCGTGGCAGGCTTCTGGGGAGTCTGATCTTGGACCTGCAGAGACTCGGGTTTTCCTTTTCCTGGATTCTGCTCATGTAGCAACGCGCTACAGCTCCTCGCTTGCAAAAGGAAGGACTGGAAGGTAAGCTCTGGGAATGTCATGTGTGTAGACTTAAACCCCCCTTGGAAGCTTGAGGCCGGAATTTCTGAAGAGGGTGAAATCACAGCAGAAGCGGATTTCCCACTGCCTCAGGCTGGTGGGCACAAATGTCTTGGCGCCGGGGAGAAAAACCTGGAAGTGGGGTTAGTATTAGACAAAAGGCCAACAGCATCCTGCCTTTGGGAACACGCTAACGCAAGTGACCACCTCCTATGTTCTAGTTTGTTTCCCAGTTTACATTGCTGGGCACACGCCTGGTTTCAGGAGGGCTGTCGGGTTTCAGGGCCTCAGCCTTATCTTTCCAGGCCACCGAGGTGCTGGCAGTGTTTCTGTGGCTTGGCATCAGCGTGACCCTCTGGGGTGTGGTGTGTATGTGGGAAAACTTGCCCTGGATGTGGCAGAATGACTTCCTCAGCCCTCACAGGAAAATCTCTGTAGCCAACCAGGACCTGGCTGGTTGGTATCTAGGTCATAAGGAATTGGTTCTTTGAGAAAAATACTATCTCAGGGCAGTTACTGTAACGGGCCTGTGTTGGGGTTACCGGTCCCCTTTGAAGACAGACTGACTCGGTCACAGCTTTAGTGATCTGAATAGGTGCACACGTGATTCACAGGCTAATCTGAAGACAAGCCAGCTGTGCCACAATGAAGACACGCCTGAGCCTTGAGTGGTTTGGCCAGTACACATACCAGGAGGGTTGGGATGGGCTGAACAGGGCCCTGGCCCTGTGATTATGGAGTCCCAGCAACTTCCTCTCTTCTCTGCCTGTTGTGTTCAAATTGTGGAAACTGTCAAGTGGCGGCATTCCTGCTGAGAACTGTCCCCCTGAGACCGAGCTTCTGCTCCCCCTTCACTCCTCCTCATCTTGGATCAAGGAGACCGAGGGCCAGACTTTTGGGGTTCCTTCTGTGGACTCCAGGTCCACAGAGAACCTTGAGAGAGAATATGGGGTGAGCGGCCGCCCATGTTTTTCCCCAGAGAGTGGATCTTTGCTCCACATTCTGTGAAGCTGGAGGGGCACCCAACACCTCCTGGGTCAAGAAGTTCTTTATGTTCATACAAACATCTTTTCTCAAAATGTCCCTCTCTTTCGAATGCCTCCTGGGGACAGGCAGGGCTCTTACTCAGCATCCTTTTCACAAAACCCCCCAGTCTCCATAAATAGACCTGCAACCTCCTCTGGGCTCAGTTCCCCAAAGCTTCCCAACGGGACTTTCTCTGTGGTGTTTACTCCTGTGATACTGGTGTTTCCGTTCTTTAACCTTTTAAAAAAATTATGTCTTTATTGATTTCAGAGAGGAAGGAAGAGGGAGAGATAGAAACATCAATGATGAGAGAGATTTTTTTTTTTTTTTGGCCTCTTGCGCATCCCCCACTGGGGATCAAGCCCACAAATCAGGCATGTGCCCTTGGCCAAAATGGAACCTGGGACCCTTCAGTCTGCAGTCTGATGCTCTATCCATTGAGCCAAACCGGCTAGGGCTCCATTCTTTAACAATTTGAACAAATTGCCCACAGTGCAGCCTTTTCACCTCTTTCTTCAGTTAAGAATTTACTATCTCCTCACGCCTGTCAGATGGCACTTATTAAAAAACACACACAGAGAAAAAAGACAAGTGCTGGCGAAGATGTGGAGAAAGGGGAATCCTTGTATACTCCTGGCGGGAATGCAAAATGGTGTAACCATTATAAAAGATAGTATGGCCGGGACTGGTTTGGCTCAATGGATAGAGCGTCGGCTTGGGGACTGAAGGGTCCTGGGTTCGATTCCGGTCAAGGGCATGTACCTTGGTTGCGGGCATATCCCCAGTAGGGGGTGTGCAAGAGGCAGCTGATCGATGACTCTCTCATAGATGTTTCTAACTCTCTATCTCTCTCCCTTCCTCTCTGTATAAAATCAATAAAATATATTAAAAAATAAAATAAAATAAAAGAGTATATTTTAAAAAAATAAATAAATTTAAAAAAAAGATAGTATGAAGGTTCCCCCCCAAATTGAAAATGGGCCCAGTTGGCATGGCTCAGTGGTTGAGTGTTGATCTATGAACCAGGAGATCATGGTTTGATTCCTAATCAGAGCACATGCCTGGGTTGTGGGCTCAATCCATAGGGGGAGTGGGGTATGGGGGGGGAAGGAGTGTGTGTGTGTGTGTGTGTGTGTGTGTGTGTGTGTGTGCGTGCGCGCGCGCACAGGAGGCAGCTGATCAATGATTCTCTCTTATCATTGATGTTTCTGTCTCTCCCTTTCTCTTCCTCTCTGAAATCAATAAAAATACATATATATATATATTTTTTTAAATTGAAAATGGAACTGCTATATGATCCAGCAATCCTGCTTTGGGGTATTTATCCAAAAGAATTGAAATCAGAATCTCAGATAATAATACTAATCATAATAGCTGAAATGTGGAAACAACTGCCCTGGCTGGGTAGCTCAGATAGAGTGTTGTCTTCAGTCAGGGCACATATAAGAGTCAATGCATAAATAAGGGGAACAACAAATCGATGTTTCTCTCCCTCTCCCTCTCCCTCCTCCCTCCCTCCTTCCTTCCCTAAAAGAAGCTCTGTAGCAATTAAATAGTAACTCCCCATTACACCCTACCCCTAATCCCTGGCAACCAACATTCTATTCTCTGCATCTGTCTGTTCTAAGCACCTTTTTATAGGTGGAATTAGACAATATTTATCCTTTTCTGACTAGCTTATTTTACTTAGCATAGCGTGTTCAAGACTCATCCCTGTGTCAGAATTTTATTCCTCAGTGAGGCTAAATAAGACTCCACTGTATGTATAGACCGCATTTTGCTTATCCATTCATCTGTTGATGGACACTTGGGTGGCTTCCACCTTTTGTGGGGTTTCTTTGTTTTTTTTTAATCCTCAGCAAATATATTTTATCAATTGATTTCTAGAGAGTGGAAGGGAAGGAGGAGAGGGAAAGAGAGAAACATTGACGTGAGAGAGACACATCAATTGGATACATTGATGGAGCTGGGGAACGTGCAACTGAGGCATGTGCTCTTGACTGAGAATCAAACCTGTGACCCTTTGGTCCGCAAGCCAATGCTCTAACCACTGAGCAAAACATGCCTCCACCTTTTGTGAACAGTGTTGCTATGAACATGGGTGTACAAATATCTGCTTGAGTCCCTGTTTTCAATTTTTGGGGATGTATAACCAGAAGTGGAATTGCTGAGTAATATGGTAATTAATTCTGTGTTTGGCCCCGATTTTTTAAAACAGTTTAAAAATTATTATTGAGATATAATTCACATAACATAAATTTCACCCTTGTAAAGTATATAGTTCTGTGCTTTTTAGTATATTCACAAGCTTGTGTAGTCATCCCCACTAGTCACTGATTGTTATAGCCTTTTAGGAACCAGAGAGGTCTCGAGAAAATCTTGAAGGCAGCATGGGTGTAAGGAAGGGAACTTTCAGGATTAAATGAGATGAAAAAGAAGGATATTTGTACCAAATACTTGACATGCCATGCAGTCTTTTTAGCCCACTGCAAGCCTTTCAGACCACAACTCGGAAAGGCTCCCCTGCTACCTGACATATTTTCAGCTACTTATGAGACCTTGTTTTATGGAACAGGATGCTGAATAGCCTCACAAATGGGTCAGACGACTCAGGAATGCCCTGGAAGCCTGGTTCTGTAGGATCAGACAGGCCTTTACGGGGCTTCTTTCTGCCTTGCCACACCTCCCATATTTGTCAGAGGTCTTTCCCTGGCTTGGATCTGGTTCTGTTTCTTCTCTCTTTCTGATTCCAAATTCGGCAAATACTTGCGTTTCCAAATATAAGACAGAGCATTTCTAATAAATGCCTTAAATATTTCATTTTTACATTTTGGACTGTTCTCCTTTGAAGCATATAATAAAACTCACCCCCTTTTGTGATTCTATGCCATTCATAAGTACTAGGGGGCACGGATTGTCACTCTCTCTCATCATGTAGTTGAGGCTTTAGTATTTGATGTTTTGCGGATGGTTTTACTGTGGTCTTCTAATTCTTGGCCAGCTTTCTTTCTTATTTCAATACCGTACATTTCACCCATTCAAAGTGTGCAGTTCAGTGTTTTTTAGCATGTTTACGGAGTTGTGCAGTGTACAGCAATACCACAGTCAATTCCAGAACATTTTCATCCCCCCCCCCCCCCATTAGCAATCATTCCCCTTTTCTTCCCAACCCCTAGCCCTAGGCACCCAGGCACTAAATTACTCTGTCTCTACAGATTTGGGTTCAGCTTTCTTGCTTCCTTGTTTACAGTGATTTCCCCCACCCACCAAAAAATTATAGCATAAGCCACCCATCCTATTTTCCCCTCTCTGTTGTATTATCATTTTCCCTTGTTTCTTTTTTAAAAAAATATTTTTATTGATTTTCAGAGATGAAATGGGGGAGGGAGAGGGATAGAAATGTCAATGATGAGAGAGAATCATTGGTCGGCTGCCTCCTGCATGACCCACACTGGGGATCGAGCCTGCCACCCATCATGTGCCCTGACTGGGAACTGAACCATGACCTCCTGGTTCATAGGTCAATACTCAACCACTGAGCCATGCTGGCTGGGTGCCCCTTGTTTCTTTTTCACTTTTCTGGCATTAGCAGGTTAGCTGTAAAACCTCTTTAAATAGCCGTCAAGTGGATGAATTGGTGGAGGGGACACAGCTTCAGAATTCATCCAAAAGAGCAGGGACAAACGGATAGCCACCGTTGAGCCTTGGAATACCATTCTGAGCCACCTGCCTTCATCTGTCACTCTGTGGCTGGCTTCCTTCCACTGTCTGGACCCGGAGAGTGAGGCCAGTGAGAGCCATGAAGCCAGAACTGCCCTGGGGTTGATTGGTGATCCCAGGTGAGTGCTGCAGTGGAAATCAAATGCACAGTTTATTTAAAAAAATTTTTTTTGTTGATTTCAGAGAGGAAGGGAGAGGGAGAGAGATAGAAGTATTAACGATGAGAGAGAATCACTCACTGGCTGCCTCCTGCACAATCCACACTGGGGATCGAGCCCGCAACCGGGCATGTTCCCCGACTGGGAATCTAACCTTGATCTACTGGTTCGTAAGTGGACTCTCAACCACTGAGCCACGTGACCAGGCAGACGCACAGCTTATAGGTGTATAAACTCACTGACTTGCTTCTTCTCTAACAAAAATAGTATTTAGCCCTGACTGGTTTGGCTCAGTGGATAGAGCGTCTGCCTGAGGACTGAATGGTCCCGGGTTTGATTCCGGTCAAGGGCATGTACCTTGGTTGCGGGCACATTCCCAATAGTGAGTGTGCAGGGGGCAGCTGATTGACAATTCTCTCTCATCGATGTTTCTAGCTCTCTGTCCCTCTCCCTTCCTCTTTGTAAAAAATCAATAAAATATATTTTAAAAAATAGTATTTAGTAATTGCTAATGGTGGGCAGTTTCAAAATCTGCAAATATCAGTATGTAGTATGCCTGCTCATCACTGTTACTGCCCGTGAGAAAATATTGGTGCTCTTGAGAGTACTTATTCATTCATTCATTATAGCTTTTGCTTGCTCTGTAAGCAAACTCATGTGCCCTGGGTTTGAGTACTGATTCTGCTCTTTTTATTACATAGGTGACCTTGAGCGAAGTCACTTCACCTTTCTGGAAGCTCTCCTCTGCAGAGGCCAGGGATAGTAATAAATCCAACTGCATGAGGTTGTAGGCTTTAAGTCAGATAATGTGTGTAAAACACTTAATCCAGCATCTGGCAGAGAGTAAGCGCTCAATAAATATTAGCTGGCATGAGGGGCCATGTTTTATTATGTTCCTCCTGTATACGAGGCACTTGGTTAGGTCCTGCCAGGAATAAGCCAAAGGCTAAGCTCATAAATGGGACGAGAGCCCTCTTAAGGCGTGCCTGAAGCTGGGCTCTCACCGCTGGGGAAGTAGAAGCTGGATGGTAGCCATGTTTTATTCTTCTCTTAGCACTTGGAGTTCTATGAAATAATTTTCATGAAACACTGTTGATTATAAACATCAACACAGGAAAGATTTGGCTAAGCTTCGGTTCTTACAGGGAATCATAGATATTGTAATTTCTTGTGGGCAAAATAAAACATTTTCTCATTTATTATTGGCAACTGGTTGCTTTAATCAAAGCAAAGCATTTGGCTCAAAACAAATAACCTTGACAAGAAAGGGCATTCAGGGTCCTGCTTAATGTTTGCACCTACTAATTGCTTTAGGTGTTAAAAAGACATGAGCAGCTGAAACCGGTTTGGCTCAAGTGGATAGAGCATAGGCCTGTGGGCTGAAGGGTCCTGGGTTCGATTCCAGTCAAAGGCATGTACCTTGGTTGCGGGCACATCCCCAGTAGGGGGTGTGCAGGAGGCAGCTGATTCATGTTTCTCTCCCATCAATGTTTCTAACTCTTTATTCCTCTCCCTTCCTCTCTGTAAAAAAAATCAATAAAATATATTAAAAAAAAAAAAAGACATGAGCAGTGCTCGTTCCCAGGCATGCCATATATATATATATATATATATATATATATTACCCTCCCCCCATCCTATTCCATCTTCATATTGCTGTGGAAAGACGAGTACCAGCAGGCCCCTTCTGTGGAATTTCCTGAGCCACGTGAGAGAGAAGCACAGCGAACTCTTAGAACAAGATCTGTCCTGTCTCTCCTTGTGTTCTGGAGTACACGCTCGTTGAAATGGTATAAGCTCATGTTTGAGGAGGAAGTTTTGTTTTTGTTTTGTTTTGTTTTGTTTTTTGTTTTTGTTTTTGTTTTCTTTTCCTAAAATAGAAAATGGTGAGCATCCTGACGACAGAAGTCCTGTATCAGGTTCAGGTTGGAAGGACCGTTTTCTGCTTGGCTCCAGATGTTAAATCAGCTGGAGTCGTGCAGGCTCAGCTTTCAGAACCCCCAAGAGGACAGGGCCAGGGGCCGGGCCTTAGCGCGTCTCCCAGAGGCGGATATAGCTCAGTGTTGTCTTGGGGAGAATCTTTCAGAACCTCAGTTTCCTGTCAGTAGAATGGGATCAATAAGACCTACTTTTGGGGGTTGTATTAAGAAGGAGAAAAGCATAGCCCTAGCTGGTTTGGCTCGATGGATAGAGCATTGGCCTGTGGACTGAGGGGTCCCTGGTTCGATTCCGGTCAAGGGCACATGCCCGGGTTGCGGGCTTGGCCTCCAGTGGAGGGCGTGTAGGAGGCAGCCGATCAGTGATTCTCCCTCATCATTGATGTTTCTCTCCCTCTCCCTTCCTCTCTGAAATCAATAAAAATATATTTTTAAAAAAGAATTAGAGACAATACATCTAAAGCATGCACCACACTGCCTTTGGGCGGTCAGGGCAGCTGAGTAGCCATTCTTGGCCTGGAAAAGACTGGCGAGTTTGCTTTGTGGCAACTTCAGATGAGCACAAAGACCAGGCCAGTCAGTTTCTTTTGGTCAAGACAAACACCCCTTGGTTATTTCTCAGGGAGAGAAAAATGCGTGAGATGCATATGCGGACACTCCCCTACCCTGTCTGCCCCATGTCAGACTCAAGTCATCACCTGGAAGTGGCCTCAATATCAATCCAGGTCGGCAGGAGAGACGCAGCCTGATCATCGCCCCTGCAGTGTGTGGCGTAGGTGAGGTGCTGACCTTCACCCTCACCCCTGCACGGCAGTGTCTTCTGAACGTCCTGTCTAAACAGGAGTCTGGCTGAATCACAGCCCTCTTAACACTCTTTGCTCTGTTTTTATTTTTTTATTTTTAAAAAATATATGTTATTGATTTTCTACAGAGAGGAAAAGAGAGGGATAGAGAGTTAGAAACATCAATGAGAGAGAATCATCGATCAGCTGCCTCTTGCACACCCCCTACTGGGGATGTGCCCGCGACTTTTCAGTCTGCAGGCCGATGCTCTGTCCACTGAGCCAAACTGGTTTCGGCTGCTCTGTTTTTACATCTGGTTCTAGAGCGGCTAGTCTCTTCTACTTGTCATATGTGTCAGTTCTCATTCTCTTCCAGCTTTTAATTCAGCAGCATCTCCTTTAGTGTGAAACCCCCCGAAGGTATTGGTTTTAATGACCTTGACGGAGTCTAAGGACAGGTGCTTAACAGAAGCTCTTGGTCCACTCCTCAACGTTTAGTGAGTCCCTGATCTGTGCCATCCTGTGATGCTCGATAGAGCCAACACAGCGCCTCATTTTGCAAAGCTCAGTTTGGGAAATATAAAAAGTGGACAAACGCATTCTTTTATTTAGTTGTCTCCCCCCCCCCCCCCCCCCCCCCCCCCCGTGGCAGAGGCAGAACTAACTCGTTTTACAAGGGGAATGGAGGCCGAACAAGCTAAGTGTTAAACAGCTGGAGTGTGGAGGCAGATCGGTTTTTAGCAGCATGCGGGTGGAGGCTTTGTTGGGGGACTCCCTCGTACTTGCTGGCGGTGGGCTAGTGACACAGAAGCAGAAGTGGGACAGGCTGTTGACTGACTACCCAACAGACATTCTTCCCTTCCTGCGGAGCTCAGGGATTGGGGGAGACAGCACTGGGGCCACTTCAGGCCTAAGTCATTCTTGGTGGTTTCATTCCCCTTTGCCATGTGTTCACTCTCCCTTTCAGCCAAGTGACTCAGAACCAGCCGAGGACACTTAGGGGAAGACAACTAGGGATGTTTCTGGGGTCAAAGAGGAATGAGTTGAGGAGAGAGCCCCTTCCTCCCGATTTGGCTCCTGCCCTCTCCATTCTTCTTCCTCCGCTGTGAGAATGTGATGCTGGAGCTGTGGCAGTCATCTTGTGATCATGAGGCAAGACACACTGAGGTGGGTGAGCAAAAAGCAAAAGGATCTTGGGGTGCTCCATCTTCCAGCCACTGAAGAAATTCTGAAACTCTTCCTAAATGCCTCTTCATAAAATCACAAATGTCTTTGTAGTTTAACCGGTTTAAGCCTGGGTTTCTCAGTGTTGTCCATGGACCAGCAATGTCAGCATCACTGTTTTTTGTGTGGGTTTTTCCCCCCAAAATGCAGACTCCCTACTTGCCCAGACCTGCTGGAAAAAACCTGCATTATAAAGTTCCCCCCGGGGATTTTCCCCAAGTGGCACAGCACTTGCCTAGATGTATTCCCCTGAAGCAGGAGTTTGGGGGCTTTTTTGATCATGGATAATTCCACAATTAGAAACACTCCTTACGATGTACATTTTGGGATAGCTGAAACAGGTTTTTACAAATGCCTACCTTTCCTAGATTTGTACTTGCTTTTCTCTTCCTGCTCTCTCCTCCCCATTCCTCCCTCCCTCCCATTATAGTTTTCTTGAGGTGTAATTTATATACTGTAAAGTTCACCCATTCCAAGTGAACAGTTTGAGTTTATATAGTTGTACAGCTGCCCCCATAATTAAGTTTTAGAACACTTTCATCATCCTAAAACATTCACTCTTGCCTCTTTATAGTCAACCCTATACTAGCTATTTAAAATTATTGACAGCCACCCGCCTGACGAGGCTCAGTGGTTGAACATTGACCTATGAACCAGAAGTCATGGCTCAATTCCTGGTCAGGGCCTGGGTTGTGGGCTCAATCCCCAGTGTGGGGTGTGCATGAGGCAGCCCATCAATGATTTTCTCTCATCATTGATGTTTCTATCTCACTCTCTTCCTCTCCCTTCTTCTTGTAAATCAATAAAAATATATTTAAAATAAATAATATAAAATACTGATGGCTGCCTACAGCAAGCATGTCAGACTCAAAGGCTAAAACGGGCCAAATAAACAAGGTTTATGTTTATGTGGGCCACAAAAAAACAAAAACAAACGAAAGCTTCAATTTTCACAGAAACATAGGTTTATTTTGATAGAGACATGCTGAATACAAAGGGCTGAAATAAATGAGTCACCATTAACATAAAATAATAGAACATTTTAATAAAAATTAATATTTTTTTCTTGAACATTAACTTACCAGACACTGAATAACTGCACAAATGAATAAGTGTCACACAAATGAACCTATTTTTCTTATTTTTCGAAAGTGAAATATTTCCTGTTGTGCACACCAAACAAGTCAGTCCAAGACTAATGATGTGGCAATCGACTGCTAAAATATTTGCTGCTAATTTGCTGCTAGTATTAGTGGGGAGAAATGGTACACCTGTGTGTAAAGTGCATAAAGGAAATGAATGCAATGCGATTATAGTAATCAGTCATTAGCAAACCTTGTTAATAACTAGAGGCCTGGTGAACAACATTCGTGCACTGGACGGGGTGGAGGAGTCCCTCAGCCTGGCCTACACCCTCTCGCAGTCTAGGAGCCCTTGGGGGATGTCCAACTGATGGCTTAGGCCCACTCCCTGCCTAAGCCAGCAGTCAGATATCCTTAACACTGCTAGGTAGGTGGGAGAGGCTCCTGACAACGCCACTGTGCTTGCCAGCCATGAACCTGGCTTCTGGCTGAGTGGCACTCCTGCGTTTAGCATCTGCCCCCTGGTGGTCAGTGCATGTCATAGCGACTGTTCATTCCGCTGTTTGGTCGATTTGCACATTACCCTTTTATTATATAGGATTAGGGCCCAGTGGTGCCAGCCACTGTTCTGGCTCCTCAGGCCCAGAACCTCGGGTCTCCTCCAGCTCTCCTCCCACCTGCATTCAGTTGCCTGTGTTTGTAGCACACCCCTCTCTGGGCTAGAATCCACTCTTTGTCTTCCATTCTATTCCCATTCAAATCCTCATGAACTTTCATTTGGATTATTCATTCACTGGGTAGAGTTTCCGGGGGCCAGGCCCTGCCTGGACCCACAGAGGTTGGGGATGTGGGCTGGAAGGACAGGGTTGGGTGCAGGAAGGGCCTCTGTCTTATGAGGGGCAGGGCTCTGAGGAGGATTAGGCTGTATCTTAGGGCCCCCTCGTATTTGAACTGCCTTTACTTTTACATGTTTCTGGTGGCCACCTCTCTTGGCTTGTCGTCAGCTTGAATGGTCGCCAGAAAACTTTGTTTATTTATTTATTGCCATAAAACTTTAGAAAGTGTTTTATCCCAATACCTGCTCTTTATCTTCGTTATCTTCATAGGTGACCATCTCATCTATGGTGTGTGTTAGACTCAGTTTAAAGCCCCAGAAGAGTGATACTGTTCTCAATGACAGTCCTTAGTGCTGTATTGATGAGTGAAACCTTGGGTTGCCTTGGCAACACAGACGTCCTTCCTGTTACTATAAAAAGGGCTGCAGCGGCTGCAGTCAGGAGGCAACCTGTGTCTTACAGATTCTTTGCGGCAGACAAGTGCCCAAAGGGAAATGCCGTAGCCTGTAATAACTCTGATCCAATGCTTAAGACTTCCTTTTAGTGCTGATGAAATCAAGTGAACCCAGTTTTCAAATGCATATTGGATTTTATGGGAATCAGAGCTGCCTCCATCCATCCGTCCTCCCTGTTGACCCTGGAAAGTGGGCAGGATATTTGCTCTAAGACACAATATGGATCATTCCCATCAGCAGGGATTATGACTAAGGGTGTAATTTGTATTCAAGTCTTTAGGGGGGAACTTCTTTGCCCGGAGGGCCTATGAAGGCCATGTGAAGACTGATGGAATGTGTTTTGCCTCCCCAGATGGCCTGTTTGGGGGCAGTGACCATGCCCTGTAAGCCTTCTCATTCTAGGTGCCAAGGACAGTGGGCTGTCTTTGTCTCCACTGCAAATTGGCATCATGGCGTCACTGCATTGCTCTCCAGGAAAGTGGCATTGGGACAGTTTCTTCTATGTGCTTGTCCTAAAACCCTTAGCACTACTACTAATGCATTTATTTTTTTATTTTTAAATATTTTTATTGATTTCAGAGAGGGAAGGAGAAGGAGAGAGAGATAGAAGCATCAATGATGAGAGAGAATCATTGATTGCCTGCCTCCTGCATGCCCCCTACTGGGGATCGAGCCCACAACCCAGGCGCGTGCTCTTGACCAGAATCAAACCTTGGACCCTTCAGTCCGCAGGTCGATGACACTCTATCCACTCAGCTAGGGCCTCATGCATTTAGTCACAGTCCTTCCAGGAGAATAAAGTATGCCTATTGGTGGAATTTGATCAATTCTCTACTTTTGAAAAAGAATTTTATAATACAATGAATATTACTACAAATTGCTACAGTGTTTTAGCGGCTCTGCCCACATGGGAATCGTGTTTATTGTGTATTTATCATTTTTAGCTTATATATATATAGTTATTGATTTCATAGAGGAAGGGAGAGGGGTAGAGAAATACGATGAGAGAGAATCATTGATTGGTTGCTTCCCACATTGGGATGGAGCCTGAAACCCAGACATGTGCCCTTGACCAGCATCGAACCTGGGACTCTTCAGTCTGCAGTGAGCCAAATAGGCTAGGGCTTTAGCTTTTTTCTTAGTGCTGTATATTGAAGTGGCATGAACCAAGGTATATGTGAAATTGGACACAATGGGTATGAGGCCACCTGTCACTACTTGAACCAAATTAAGCAGAATTGAATTATATATGAGCGTTTATTCCAATAATGCCGGTGCCAGTGGTCTTGATCCAGCATCTAGAAGGGTTCAGATATCTGGAGAAGGGGCTGTACATAAATTAATCAAGAGTCCTGAGATAAAACATTTTTAAAAAGGCATCATGGGAAGTCAGAGGAGCTTGGCTGAAGAAACCAAGTTCTCCTTGTTTCAGGACCCCTTGCTTTTTATTAGCACAATTTGTTCTAAGGTGAGGTAGATATACACATCAAAGGCTAGGGTTTAGTAACAGAATCCATTGTCAGATTGCAAGAATTACCTCCGGCTGTTCAGGTGTTTGGCCAGGAGGGGGCAGTAACATATAGATTAAGATGTCCTTAGCTGTCTCGCAGCAAGCAATCAATTTCATGCATCCTTTTCAGGTTTGGGGAAATGCCTTCAGCCATTCCCAGATGATTCAGCCCTGCTGACATGCTGGAATTGGCTTCCGGCATGCCGGTAGTATGGGGAGAGCAGTAGGTCATCCTGGAAATTCTGCTCTCACCCTCTGAGAGAGAAGGTAGTTACTACGTGCATCTTTGAGCTGCAAGTGTAACGTGGAAAGGGGAGGGGAGGGTCTACAGTTCCGCCTGCAGGAGCTCAAAGTCCGATAACAAGGTGGCTAATCTGGTGTGAAGTTACAAACAGCTCAGCCCCTTCCTGGTTCCGGAGAATGCCAGCCTTCCTGAGAAAACTCCCAGAGGGGGTCAGGGTCTGGGCACAGCAACCAAATCAAAGCATGGCCTGTCCTTGGTCTGTTCCCCAAAATGTATTTCTTTTCTGAGTCATGAACCCATCGAGGCATCTTATCTTTTTACAGCCTTGTTTCATCCTCCGGCTTCCGAGGGTCTGTAAGGAAACTTCTCATCTGTAGCTAGTAAGGTGAATGATTATTAGCCAGCTGTGGCTCTATTCTTATTACGTGCCCTTCCGCACTATCCTGTGCAGTGGAAGGATATCACGCGCGCACAGCTTGCAGGTTGGAGCAAGTTCACAACTTTGGCACTGCTGCCATCTGGGGCTGGATGATTCTGGTGAGTGTGTGTGTGTGTTGTGGGGGGAGATCCGTATACTCTAGGATGTTTAGCAGTTACCCCGACCTCTACCCACTGAATGCCAGTAGCATCTCACCAAGTTGTGACAAGCCAAACTGGACATTACCAAGTGTCTCCTGGGGGCACAGTCACCCCTGGTTGAGAAGCAGTACACTAGAATGGAAGGTTTTTGTAGCATGCTGTTTTTATTTTTATTTTTAAAATTTTAACCTGTGAGGTACTTTATTTTTTAAATTTATCTTTATTGTTAAAAGTATTACAAATATCCCCCTTTTTTTCCCCATTGACCCCCCACCCCTCTACCCCACAACAGCCCCACCCCCCAGCCTTCACCACACTATTATCTGAGTCCATGGGTTATAAGTTCTTTGGTTAATCTCACCCTCCCATTTACCCACCCCCATCTTCTCTCTGAGATTCATCAGTCTAGCGCCGTGGTCAGCAAACTGCGGCTCGCGAGCATGGCCCCTTGAGTGTGGCTCTTCCACAAAATACCATGGCCTGGGTGAGTCTATTTTGAAGAAATGGCGTTAGAAGAAGTTTAAGTTTAAACAATTTGGCTCTCCAAAGAAATTTCAATCATTGTACTGTTGCTACTTGGCTCTATTGACTAATGAGTTTGCCGATCAATGTTCTAGCCTGTTTCCCTTTGTATTTTGTTTTAAAATCGAGGAATCTTTTCGGAACTGACATCAGATGGTGGGGAAGCAGGTCTGAGCACCACACTTAGGATTTGGTTTTGGTTTTAGGGCTCCTGTCAGTGCCCCCTCAACTCGCTGGCTGGTGTAACTGCAGCCATTTCTGATGTGGGGCTGAGCTGCCGCCAGCTGATACTGGGAATAGAGGGGCCTGGAGCGGGAGGGTGCACTTTGGATGGTGGAGTTGCAGCAGTGGTCAAAGTTCAGGTCTGGTGCCCAGTGAGATGGCAGAGGGAGAGGAGGCAGCCTTCAAACCAAGGGGGGGGGGGCTTCAGAGGGGACCCAAAAGGCTCCTGCCAACCGTCTAACAGCAAGGGTGGGATAGAGGGACCCCAGGTGCCCATGAGCATGTCCGTGTGTGCAAATACTCTGGAAAGAGGACATAATAAGGGGCTTGGACAGGGAGCTCTCTGACCTGCCTTGTTCATGCTCAAGGGCACAGCTCTTCCCAAAATAATGACCTTTATAGGTAACTGGGCTGGGAGTGGCATGAAGATTGACCAAAAAGGTCTTCAGTGACCTCTGGGAACCTTTATGCATCTTTTACTTTATTTTTTTTAAATATTCTTATTGATTTCAGAGAATAAGGGGGAGGGAGAGAGAGAGAGATAAGTTGAATTTTTCTAGCCATCCATTCTTTGTCTTCTTTCAGCCACCTTTGATTTTGTACACTCACCTTCTAAGTGCATTGTCAGCTGGGCAGAGCAAGTCTTGAATGGAAACTGTGACTCTTAGGAAGTTGTGGGGGGTTTCTGGGGGAACTTCCTGGGTTCTTGGGAGGACTGGAATGTGGAGCTTATGGTTCCGTGGCCTGGGGCTCAGGGCCCCAGTGAAAGTCTGCCACAACTTGTTTGATCCGTGCTCTCATTTTTCCGGGGAAGGGAGCCAGCTGTGGCTGTTCCCCTGCCAAGTGTTTTCACAAGCCTCCCCCAGCCCTGGGAAGTAGGTAATAATATTCCTGCTCCACAGAAGAGGAGCCCAAAGCTCCGAGATGGAAAGAGATTTATTCAAGATTCAAGGTCCCTTGACTGGGGTACTGTTGGGCTAAGAGGTTTACATATATTATTGAAAATAAATATATGTGTGTGTGTGTGTGTGTGTGTGTGTGTGTGTGTGTGTGTGTATATATATATAATTGATTTTTACAGGCAGGAAGGGAGAGGAATAGAGAGTTAGAAACATCGATGAGAGAGAAACATCCATCAACTGCCTCCTGCACACCCCCTACTGGGGATGTGCCCACAACCAAGGTACATGCCCTTGACCGGAATTGAACCCGGGACCTTTCAGTCTGCAGGCCAGTGCTCTATCTACTGAGTCAAACCAGTTAGTACATATATTCTCTTTAAGTATATATATATATATATATATATATATATATATTCTATTGATTTTTTACAGAGAGGAAGGGAGAGAGTTGGAATATCAATGAGAGAGAAGCATCGATCAGCTGCCTTCTCCACACCCCCTACTGGGGATGTGCCCACAACCAAGGTACATGCCCTTGACTGGAATCGAACCTGGGACCCTTCAGTCCTCAGGCCGACGCTCTATCCAGTGAGCCAAACCAGCTAGGGCAGTACATATATTCTTTAAACTTCACATCACGACACAGTTTCTACTACTATACCTGTTTAACAGATGAGAACACTGTTAGTGTGTGCTGGGCCCATTTTATTACCGTGGTCCTCATGCACCCCAGCAAGAATAGTTCCTGGTTTCTGGACATCGAGATCCCTAGGTCAGTGCCCCTCCTTCCCTCTCAGAATTTAGTTCATGTGTCAGCTCACAAGTCAGGCAGACTGGCCTCAAATCCAAGCTTTGCTACATTCCAACTGTGACTTTGGGCAAATTTCTTAACCTCCTGGAGTCTCAATTTCCTCATCTGTAAAATGGGGGTGCCTTCCACCTCCTAGGATTATGTGAGCATTAAATAAGTTTTGGAGAGCATAATGCCTGGCAGGAAATAGATGCTTAATAAACGGTACCTTTAGAGGAAGACAGTCTGGCCCATGAATATATGTAAACAGCTTCCCAACGTGGGCGCAGTTGAATTTTATAACTTGGCATGTTTTTATTTGGCTCTGGGGAAGTGTATCTGAGTTGCTGATTCCTGGGATGAGTAGATAAGTGTGTATGAATATAATTAGGTGATAAACTGTTGAAATGGTGAAGAACAGTGTGATTGCCGCCTTCGCAGTGAGCTTGAAGTGTCATGTACATATTCGTTTTTAGTAGGCCGTTATCCTTGCTAAAGATGGGGTCTCATTTCTACTAATATACCAGAAGGGACTTGTGCCTACATGTGCAGACACAAATAATGATCAGTAACTTGGCAGAAGATGAGAAATCAAGGGGACACATCCCTGTCCTGGTATAATTTTTATGGAGGAAGGAATGCCCACCCTGGATTTCCCCTGGCAGTGTTGCATGCACTCTCTCCGGTCGCCCCTTAGGAAAGGTAGCATGCTTGCTCTTCGGATATGTGTGCAGAAGACCTCAGGTGGAAAACAAAGAGGGACAAACAGGAGCAGGTGGCTAGAGTGCCTCCCTCGGAATAGCTCAGTTTGTGGAGCTCCCACTGTGTTGAAGCAGCAAAGCAGTGCCAGAGATCTTGTCTGCCTCTGCCTGTAAGTCAGACAGGCACTACTATTACCTCCCTTTTATTTTATTTTATTTCTTTACTAGAGGCCCAGTGCACAGATTGATGGCCTGGCCTGTGCCCACTCGCAATTTGACACCCCAGCCAGGGAAGGACCGCAGGAGGGCTCCAGGGTGTGACCAACCCATCTTGCCCAGTCCTGATTGGCTGGACCCCAGCAGCAAGCTAACCTACCAGTCAGGGCGTCTGTCCCCTGGTGGTCAGTGTACGTCTGCGTAATAGAGATCAGTTGTTCTGCCATTCGGTCAATTTGCATATTAGCCTTTAATATATAGGATATCTTTTTATTGATTTCAGAGAGGAAGGGGGGGGGGAGAGAAAGATAGAAACATCAATAATGAAAGAGAATCATTGATCTGCTACCTCTTGCATGCCTCCTACTGGGGATTAAGTCCACAACCCAGGCATATGCCCTGACTGGGAATTGAACCATGACCTCCTGGTTCATAGGTCAATGCTCAACCATTGAGCTACACTGGCTGGGCCACCACTACCTCCATTTTACAGGATGGGGGACTGGGAGCAGACTGGTTGTAACCCCGTGCAGAGGGTTTCATGGCAGATTGGTGAAGATTACAAGGTGAAGAGGAGGAGATCCATTCTCATTACTGTTTGACCTCAATGTCAGACTGCTCTTTGTGATTGTTTGAACTTCACTCAGTTCAGAACTAAAAACAAACAAAAACCCTATAATAAAAACTGGTCATTCTCTTAGCTGTGCAGTTGTGATTTAAGAGAATTGTTTAGGAATCATTTGAGTCGTTTAGTAATACCCTTATTATGGCTCGCATTTTTCTGGAAAATGTAATTCAGTAGTTTTAAAAGAAACCACTAGGGCCTGGCTGGCATGGCTCAGTGGTTGAGTGTGAACCTACTAATAGGAGGTCACAGGTTCGATTCCCAGTCAAGGGCACATGCCCGAGTTGCTGGTTGGATCCCCAGGTGTGGGGTGTGCAGGAGGCAGCCAATCCAGGATGCTCTCTCTTCATGGATGTTTCTCTCTCTCTCTGTCCCTTCCTCTCTGCAATCAATAAAAACATATATTTTATAATAAAAAAGAAACCTCTAGAAATTTAGCAAGTGTATTTTACAAAAACTTCATAACAGCATAGATTTGTGTATATTCTTATGTAGTTCCCTATTTCTCTACTTCTTTCTTTCCAAGGATTTTTTGGTGTCTGTATGCGTATTTTTAATGCGTTTTGATACCTGGGTTGTAGCAGATGAGAAATGGATTAGATCAGCAGTCCTCAAAGTGGCTCCCAGACCAGCAGCATCAGCACCACCTGGGAACTCATTAGAAGTGCAGATTCCCAGGCCCCACCCCAGATCTGCTGCATCAGAAGCTCTGGGGAGTGGGGGCCCAGCAGTCTGGTTTTTATTGTTGTTGTTGTTTTTAAAAAATATATTTTATTGATTTTTTTACAGAGAGGAAGGGAGAGGGATAGAGAGCTAGAAACATCGATGAGAGAGAAACATCAACCAGCTGCCTCCTGTACCACCCCCCCCCCCCGACTGTGGATGTGCTTGTAACCAACGTACATTCCCTTGACCGGAATCGAACCTGGGACCTTTCAGTCCGCAGGCTGACGCTCTATCCACTGAGCCAAACCAGTGAGGGCCCTCTCTCTGTCTTGAAGCAAGTAGAGCATTGAATTGGGCCCCTGAGAGCTCTTCCCCCTGAAATCCCATGATTTGGAATTTAGAAAGTGGCAATCATGCATTAAATGTACTCTATAGGGATTTTGTTCATCGTTCACTGGTATGATTTTAACAGTATTACAGATTGATTCATTAATATTCTCAGAGTGCCTTTAATGCATATGAATTGCATTTTAGAGTAAAAGCAGGTTGCCAGGCAAGCATCTTCTTGAGCTCTTAGTGCTATGGGTTTTATCACAGTCCGCTGCACTGAAGCGGTCATCCTGAGATGTGGATGGACACCGACAGCAGCTACTGGGAAATGGGATTTAACTCCACCCAGGAATACATTTAAATAGAAAATTTACTGACCCTTTGGGGTTGTAATTCGTTTTGAGATTTCTTTAAAAATGTATTTTTATTGATTTCAGAGAGAGAGGGAAAGGGAAAGAGAGAGAGAAACATCAATAACGAGAGAGAATTGTGGATCAGCTGCCTCCTGCACACACCCCAACGGGGGATTAAGCTCACAACCTGGGCATGTGCCCTGACTGGGAATTGAACAGTGACCTCCTGGTTCATAGGTGGACACTCAACCACTTGGCCATGCCAGCCAGGTTGGTTTTAAGATTTTAATTGAAAATATGAGGCAGAAATATATGATGCTTTCTGAACAAAAACAGTATATCTGCATGTAAACATGAACCTAGGTTCCGGATTCTGTCCATTGATTTTCAGTTCCCATTGGTAGAACTGAAGTTCAATGAGGTTTCAGGCTTTGGCTATTATTCTCTAGCATATTTATGTATACCATTACCTCTCCCCGGAATTTCCACCTTCCTGGCCTTCATTGCTCATCCTGCCGCCCATGACTCTCTCTCTTCATCCTCAGGGAGAGCAGCAGAGTCTAGGAGAAATCACAACAGGTTAAACGGTCATAGAGATAATGAGTCCTTCTACTTAATATGACATTAGATACATCACTTGATTTTTCTGAGTCTGCATTTCTTTCTTTTTAAAAAAATATATTTTTATTGATTTTTTACAGAGAGGAAGGAAGAGGGATATAAAGTTAGAAACATCAATGAGAGAGAAACATCCATTATCTGCCTCCTGTACACCCCCTACAGGGGATGTGCCCACACCAAGGTACATGCCCTTAACCGGAATCGAACCTGGGACCCTTGAGTTGGCAGGCCAACGCTCTATTCACTGAGCCAAACCGGTGAGGGCTGAGTCTGCATTTCTTTTACCTCAAATATAACCTCCCTCTAAAAATAATGGCAACTAACATTTCATGAGCATTTATTATAATAGGAAGTTCTTCGCATATATAATTTCATGTAATCACAATAGCTATTTATCATAACACACTATCATTTATTGGCACAGTAGCAGACTGCCCGGTTGGTGTTGCTCAGTGCTTGAGCATCAAGCCATGAACCAAGAGGTTGCTGGTTTGATTCCCGATCAGGGCACAAGCCTCGGTTTTGGGCTTGACCCCCAGTAGGGAAAGTGTAGGAGGCAGCCGATCAATGTTTCTATCTCATCATTGATGTTTCTCTCTCTCCCTCTTCTGAAATCAATAAAAACATAGTAAAACAGCCCTGACCGCTTTGGCTCAGTGGATAGAACGTCAGCCTGCAGACTGAAGGGTCCCGGGTTCGATTCCAGTCAAGGGCATGTACCTTGGTTGTAGGTACATCCATAGTAAGAGGTGTGCAGGAGGCAGCTGATTGATGTTTCTCTTTCATCGATGTTTCTAAATCTCTATCCTTCTCCCTTCCTCTCTGTAAAAAGCATATTAAAACAAAAACAGTAGCATACTAATTTATTTTTCTTTGAATTTGTCAACATTCATTTTTACTATAAAACTCCATCAGTTTTATAAAATATAATAAAGCTCTTGAGGTTGTGTGGCAAAGACACTTTACAGGGATGTATGATTTTTACATATTCAAATGAACCATATATCTTTGCATTCTTTTGAAAATGCTTTGCTGAATCACTAGCTATAAGGGAAATGCAAATGAAAACCACAATGAGATACCACCTTTCTCCTGTTAGAAGGGCTATTATCAGTAAGACAAGAAATAACGTGTTGGAGAGGTGGAGAAAAAGGAACCCTGGTGCACTGCTGGTGGGAATGTAAATTGGTGCAGCCACCATGGAGAGCATAGTGGAGGTTTCTAAAAATAGAACTACTGAATGATCCAGCAATCCATCTTCTGGGTATCCAAAAAATTTGAAAAGACTTATTCTTAAAACTACATGCATTCCTATGTTCATTGAAGTATTATTTACAAAATCCAAAACATGGAAACAACCCAAGTGTCCTTCGACAGAAGATTAGATGAACATGTACACATGTACAATGGAATACTACTCAGCCATAAAAAGATAATTTTGCCATTTGTGACTTGGGTGATGCTTGAGAGTATTGTGCTAAGTGAAATAAGTCAGACAGAGAAAAACAAGAACCATGTGATTTTACTCATGTGGGATATAAAACAAATAGCAACAAATGAACAACAACAACAAAATTATAGATACAGATAACAGGATGGTGAAGGGGTGAAATATATGGTGACAGAAGAACACTAGACTTTGGGTGTCAAGCTCACAATAGAGAGTACAGACGTTGAACTATAAAGTTGTACATCTGAAGTATTTATAATGCTATTAACCAGTGTTATAATAGTGTTATCCCAATCAATTTAATTTAAAAAATGTTGTGTTGGAACCCAGATCTATCATCTGGATATTTGAGAGGAAAAAGTAAAACCAGTTAACTTGGGGGACTTGGAAGAAGGCCACAGATGGGATTCACTCCATCAGAAGCTCTGGGTGGCCGAAACCGGTTTGGCTCAGTGGATAGAGCGTCGACCTGTGGACTGAAAGGTCCTGGGTTCAATTCCCGTCAAGGGCATGTACCTTGCTTGTG
Source organism: Pipistrellus hanaki (assembly GCF_964339955.1). NCBI lineage: Eukaryota > Metazoa > Chordata > Mammalia > Chiroptera > Vespertilionidae > Pipistrellus > Pipistrellus hanaki. The sequence continues at coordinate 94,999,364 of NC_140524.1, forward strand.
GGCACATCCCCAGTAGGGGGTGTTCAGGAGGCAGCTGATCAATATTTCTAACTTTCTATCCCTCTCCCTTCCTCTCTGTAAAAAGTCAATAAAATATATTCTTTAAAAAAGAAGAAGAAGAAGAAGAAGAAGAAGAAGAAGAAGAAGAAGAAGCAGCAGCAGCAGCAGCAGCAGCAGCAGCAGCAGCTCTGGGTGTGCCACCCAGCAGCCTGGGGTTACAAGCCCTACAGACACTTCTCATGTGCCCTCCAGTGAGAGGAGCAGACCAAGTTCTCTGTCCTGCCGCTGCACCTTACAGTCACACAGATGCTTTGAAAGCACCAAGGCCCTGGTCATACCTGTGCCGACCAGGCAAATCTCTAGAAGGGAGACACAGGCACTTGTAAGTTTTAAAACTCCCAGGAGATTCCATTGTGTGGCCACAGTTGAGAGCCAGATCATCACAGCTAGCATTGGACTTCCCACTTGATGAGCTCTTCGTTCCCGGTCCCATTTCTTTTTGGGGGGACATTGCAGTTGCACGGATGTGACTATGATTGGGAAGGGTACTTTAAAATTCATTTAATGCAATTAATTTTTAAAAGTCAAACACAGCTGGCTTCCCCTAAAAACTTTGTGTTTCGATAATGGTTATTACCAGTACCATGAATAATTGAATAATAGCATCTCATTAATATTCTAGTGGGAGAGTGCCTCAGGCTAATAAAATTCATTTTAAAATTAGTTTTTAAAAATGTATTCATGCGGCCCAGACAGAATGAACGGGAAGTTATTCCAAACAAGAGCAAATCAGTGAAGTATGGAATTTTATGCTGTTAACATAAAATAGTTGTTTAGCAGCTCGGTATCCCAGTTTCATTCTCATTTCCTGTAGGGATGAATTGCCCAGGAAAAAGCCTCCATTTCAGGGCTGCATGTCACCTGAATATGGTTGTCCTGGGAAGCAAGATGGCATCAAGAATGGGGCAGGAGCCCTAGCCGGTTTGGCTCAGTGGATAGAGCGTTGGCCTGTGGACTGAAGGGTCCCAGGTTTGATTCCGGTCAAAGGCACATTCCCAGGTTATGGGCTCGATCCTCAGTAGGGGGCCTGAAGGAGGCAGCCAATCAGTGACTCTCATCGATGTTTCTCTCCCCTCTCTCCCTTCCTCTCTGAAATCAACAAAAATATATATATTTTTAAAAAGAATACAACACACAGAGAGACACACACCGCTTTATCTTTTGCTCTGAGAGGCTCTGGATATTCTCCAAACTATTCAGGAGATCTAGTATCCTTTTACTCAGTTCACCAACTGAGCCACTGCTTATGCTTACAGAGCTGTGACAGCTAAAAAGATCATCATTGCTTTTATAGGATGTCAACCAACTTTCCAGAGAAGTGCTTCGCTGGAGGCTGTACCTGCCAATTTTAAAGATACCCAGTCCAAATAAATCACCCGCTGGAGAAAGGGACTCAATAGATGAACTATGAGATAGAAGGGAGAGCTGTTTGGCATTCTGCATGCCAGTGAGTGTCTTCTCCACATCACCACTTTTATATGAATTGTGATCCATTTCATGGGATGCACTTGCCAAAATCCTTTCTTGGGGAGGTACATTCGGTTGTAACTCTAGCTTGATATTCAGATTTGCAGGACTTTTTATCAAAATAAAAGCCATGGAGCAGGGGATCCTCTTCATATGCCTTTTCAAAAAAAGTGAGTGAGTGTGTGTGTGTGTGTGTGTGTGTGTATGTGTGTGTGTGTGTGTGTCTTGACCCTGGCAATGGAACTCAGTTGGTTAGTATTGTCCCAGTACATCAAGCATGTCAAACACGAATATTTTTGTGGCCCAGCCAATATAACGGTATGTAAGAAACATTTTAATAAAAAATCCATAACTCAATGTTTACAATATCCTGCTGTACATCATTATTAATAATGAACTAACATTTGCTAATGACTAATTACTATAATCTTGTTGCATTCATTTGCCTTATGCACCTTATGCGCAGGCGCACCATTTCTCTCCACTAATACCAGCAGCGAATATTTTAGCAGCCGATGGCCACGTCATTAGTCTTGAATTAACTTGCTTGATGTGCACAATAGTAAATATTTCGCTTTCGGAGAACAAGAAAAATAGGTTTATTTGCATTACACTTATTAATTTGTGCAGTTATTCAGTGTCTGGTTAAGTTAATGTTCAAGAAAAAATATTAATTTTTAATATTTAATTTTTATTAAAACGTTCTATTATTTTGTTAATGATTTGTTTCAGGCCTTTGTCTTCAGCATGTCTCTAGTGAAATAAACCTACGTTTCTATGAAAATGGAAGCTTTTGTGTTTTGTGTGGCCCACCCACATAAACTTGTTTATTTGGCCCATGTTAGCCTTTGAGTTTGACATGCTTGCAGTACACCAAGGTTATGGGTTTGATCCCTGGTCAAGCACACAAGAAGCAACCAATGAATGTATAAATAAGTGGAACAACAAGTTGATGTCTGTCTGTCTGTCTGTCTCCCTCCCTCCTTTCCTCCTCTCTCAAAATCAATAAATAAAAATTTAAAAAAAGGAAATGTGTAGGTCTTGGAGTCAGGTTCTTGCATTGGAAACCTGGCTTCTCCACTTCTGATGGTGTGATCTCAGACAAGTTAATGAGCCTCTCTGTGCCTCCCTTTCTGCACCTGTAAGATCATGATAGCAATCCAAGTGCACTGGTCCATAGTAGCTGCTCCGTTGTCACCTCCTGTTATGACAGTAATCCAAGCAGTGCGCTGTGACTGCAATCCAGGCAGTGCACTGGTCCATAGCAACTGCTCTGTTGTCATCTCCTATTATGATGAAACACGTGGTGATGACTCTGAGCATCATAACAGATATTGGCTGTGATTTGAAGGTGTGACTCTTACAAGTGTCCGCTAGGAGGCAGCCTGAAATCATGTATGTCTCCGGAAAAACCAGCTGTATGTTCCTAAAGCCTCAAGGTAAGGTGACCAGTTTCAAATGTGCTTGCCCTTTGCCCTCCGTCTTTTTCTTTCTTCTGTTTAAAGAACACTCAGTAGTTCTTGGGCTCTACCTCAGATATGGGGCAGGCCCATTAACACCTGGAGGGTGGTGTGGGCAATACAGAGAAATGTGTGTCCCCCTTGGGAGGGCGCAAGCATCTATCCAGGCTCCTCAACTTCTCTTTGTGGTTTTTCACACAGAGCATATTCGTACTAGTCAGACTCTTGCTGCAGAGATGAGACCCTGAATGTATTTAGAGAAAAGAGAAAGGTGGTTTTATCTCCCTGCTTCCCTTCCTCCTACTACATGCCTACCTTTGAGCACTGTGTGTGTATCTCGGGGCTACTGTAGGGGACGGGACAGTGGCCTGAACTGGGTGACCCAGAAATGTGGAAGCCACCTTGGTTCAGTAGCCTCTCTGTTCCCATGGAAACCGAGTTAGAGGATAATACAGCAACCAAACAGAATGAAGTGGGGGAGAAGGGGCAGTTTTAGTTGGAAGGTGTGTGGGAGAAAGGGGCAGTGCCGAGGTCAAGCTGGGAAAGAGTGTTTTGGTTTGATTGTGGGGGGCCAGCAGTAAAGAGCTGAGAAGTTGGGCCTTAAAATTATTTTATTGGGGGGGGGGTTTGAAATTATTGATGCCATCCATGTTGTTGGTAGCATCGATTACGTTGACTGAAACCAGACATGGAGAGTGGCACTTGTCCAGGGTTGATTTTTTTAGTGCTTGTCTCTTAAAAAGCACCGATTTGCCCACTCTGTAATCCAGGCTTCAATAGCTGTTGCTGGTGGGGAATCGTGACAACCTATTGTTTGCCTCGTCCATCCCTGTCCTTGTTCACATTCCTACGCTGTAACCCAGACCCTATTCAGTCCTTCCTGGACAGTATAGGAACCTTCCAGAAAGAGAGAGGGGTGGGGCACAGGTTTCCATGGCAACTGGTACTGTGGAATCAACATGTGATGTCACCAGAGAGGTGGGTTCAGGAACTAGGAAGCCGATGGTTGTGTTAACACTGAAGCCTATTGCTTCCCAATGTTGTGCTGGGACATTAGATAAATAATATTCATGAATGACCAATGGTGGCCTAGTGCAGTAAATTATTTCCCATTCTATAAGAACAGCGAAGATCATTTCATCTTTGATTTAGAAAGCCTGTTAGGTTTCTGTAGAAAATGGATGACAGGAGACCTAACTGGTGTGGCTCAGTGGATAGAGCGTTGGCCTGCGGAGTGAAGGGCCCCGGGTTTGATTTCGGTCAAGGGCATGTACCTTGGTTGCAGGCACATCCCCAGTGGCGGGGGGGTGCAGGAGGCAGCTGATCGATGTTTCTCTCTCATCGATGTTTTTAACTCTATCCCTCTTCCTTCCTCTCTGTAAAAATTAATTTAAAAAATTTTTTAAAGAAAGAAAATGGATGACAGGAGCTCCTGGGGTGCTCCCTGGACATTTATGTGTGTGTGTGTGTGTGTGTGTGTGTGTGTGTGTTGTGTGGGGGAGCATGGGGTTAACTGCCATTTGTTCCATTTTTATTTATTTACTTTTTAATATATTTTATTGATTTTTTAACATAGAGGAAAAGAGAGGGATAGATAGTTAGAAACATCGATGAAAGAGAAACATCGATCAGCTGCACACCCTCCACTGGGGATGTGCCCGCCCTTGTCCAGAATCGAACCTGGGACCCTTTGGTCCACAGGCCGATGCTCTATCCACTGAGCCAAACCGGTTTCAGCCCATTTTATTTTTTGCAGTTATTTAAGTGACAAACAGGAGTATATTGCTTCTTTGTGATTCTAAAATACTAGCATTGAGCCCCGGCTTCTGTGGCTCAGTGGTTGAACAGCGACCTATGAACCAGGAGGTCATGGTTTCATTCCCAGTCAGGACACATGTCCGAGTTGTGGGCTCCATCCCCAGTAGGGGGCATGCAGGAGGCAACCAATCAATGATTCTCATTGATGCTTCTATCTCTCTCTCCCTCTCCCTTCCTCTCTGATATCAATAAAAATATATTTAAAAAACAAATACAAATAAAATACCGAGATTGACATCAGAGCAAACTTCTCAGAACCAAAATCAAACTTGAGCATGTGACTCTGGCCAGTGAGCTCAGTGGTTAGAGAGTAGGCCCAAGCACCAAAGGATCTCAGGTTTGACTCCTGGTAAAGGGCACATACCTGGGTTGCAGGTTCGAACCCAAGCCCTGGTCAGGGTGGGTGTGGGGGGCAACCAGTTGATGTGTCTCTCTCACATCTATGTATCTCTGTCTCTCTCCCCTCCCCTTCCTCCCTCCCTCCCTCCCCTCTAAAAATCAATGGAAAAAATACCCTTGGGTGAGGATTAACAAAAGATAATAATAACAACAACAAAAACTTGAGCATGTGGTTCTCAGTGTTCATCTGAGGAGCTCGCATGTGTCCTGCAGCCGTTGGTCCCTCCAGACACTAGAACGTTCACTCTGTGTAATAATCGTGTCTACTTTTCCGCTTCTCCCCTCCCCTGGGAGCCAGACTAGGGGCGACCTGGTGGGTCTCCTGCCATTTATTACACTTTCTGATGCCTGCAGGGCCAGGCCCTGGGACAGAAGACTAGGGCATGGACTTGATTCTCTGGGATCGGTGTTGGTGGGTGAGTGTGGCAGCTGTTGCTACCACCCCTCAGTTCTGGGGCTGCCCGTGTGTGTGTGTGTGTGTGTGTGGTGGGCTGTGTCTGGTGGGGAGTGAGGGACTCGGCCTCCAAGGCCAAAGTGATGATGATGGATGCTGTGAGTGTGGCCAGACCCAGGGTGCGGGCCCAGCAGGTGGGGAAGGAGTGAAGAAATGATCGTGTTTTCTCTCTTGCAGGCATGGAGGGGTTCTTAAGATGTGATGAGAGACAAAGGCTAGCCAAGGAAAGACGCGAAGAAAGGGAGAAGTTTATGGGTAAGTTGTGCACTTTGGCAGTTTAGGACCAAGAAAGTGGAGATACGGCTGTATCTTTCTTCAAGAGCCTTAAAACTCTGCGGCTGAATTGCAAGAGAGCTAGGACCATGGTCGGGAAACTGCGGCTCACGAGCCACATGCGGCACTTTGGCCCCTTGAGTGTACCTCAGTCAGATTGAGGACGTTTTTAGCAAAGGCCAGCTTAGGAGTAATTAAGTTAATAACAATGTACCTACCTATAGAGTTTAAGTTTAAACATTTAAAAAATATATATTCTATTGATTTTACACAGAGAGGAATTGAGAGGGATAGAGAGTTAGAAACGTCTATGAGAGAGAAACATCGACCAGCTGCCTCTTGCACACCCCCCACTGGGGGTGTGCCCGCAACCAAGGTACATGCCCTTGACCAGCATCGAACCCGGGCCCTTTTGGTCCGCAGGCAGACGCTCTATCCACTGAGCCAAACTGGTTTTGACTATAGAGTTTAAGATTTAAAAATGTGTCTCTCCAAAGAAATTTCAATCGTTGTACTATTGATGTTTGACTCTGTTGATGAATGAGTTTGCTGACCACTGAGCTAGGCCAATTGTTAGATGAATGTGGAGAATTGAGGGCGAACTCATGCTGTGATTGGTGCATTTACAATTACATAATTCTCCAAACAGCTCCTTTACTCAGCTAGCAAACGTTGAGCATACGCTGCGCTCTAGGCCCCGTGCTCGGAGCTGAGGGTGGCATGAGGAGTGAGAACCTGAGAAGTGCTGGCCGCCCTGCCTCCCGGGTGCCCACTCTGTGCGCTCACTCAGGCTCTCTCTCTGGGGCTCCGAGAAGGGCCCATTGAGACATCCGTATTGAGATGGGGAATCCGGTTGTCTTACCTCTTGCAAGCTGGAGATGGGAAAGTAGGGCATGTCCCCACAGGGTGCCCTGAGATACAGAGAAAGTGTGTGTTTAGAAAGTATCCCCCCTCCCCATCCCGAATTGAGATAAATGAGGAGCTTTCAAGTTCTCTCTCTTTTTAAAAAATATATTTTATTGATTTTTTACAGAGAGGAAGGGAGAGGGATAGAGTTAGAAACATCGATGAGAGAGAATCATCGATCAGCTGCCTCGTGCACGCCCCCCACTGGGGATGTGCCTGCAACTAAGGTACATGCCCCTGACTGGAATCAAACCCCAGGGCCTTTCAGTCCGCAGGCCGACGCTCTATCCACTGAGCCAAACCGGTTTCAGCTCAAGTTCTCTCTTGACTGCCTCCTGCTGGTTAGCTCAGGTATTGTCCCCTCCAAGGAACCCTTCCCTGATTGGGCCAGGTAGACTTAAGGCCCCTTTATTGTCTTGTGTAGGCCAAGCTCATTCACGTGTGTACCCCCTTGCCTAGCTTGCTGAGTGGTGTATGCACAGTCAATGGGTTTTGAGTGAACGTACTGTTACAGTTCTCATTTCCCAGCAGTGTTTGGCTTACCAGGCTGGCAAGGCTGACTCAAAGATAGCAGTGATAGTCATACTGCCACGCGCAGGCGCACTTCCTGTATCTTTTCCATGCATTGTCTCGTTCCATCTTCACAGCACCGTGATGTTGCAAACGTGACTGTCCCCATGTCACAGAGGGGGAAACCAAAGCAGAGATGGCATGGTTAGCATGCCCAGGGTCACCCAGCTAGTGGCAGAGCTGCCAGAATCCATCATCTCAGTCACTGCGGCCTGAGCTTCCACTGGGCTGTTTTTGTTGTTTGTTTGTTTGTTTTTGGTCTCACTTTTGCTTCTGCATTGTTGGCCTTAATGCAAGCAGTGAAGTGTGCTGCTGATGCCACCTCTCGTTATTTTTCTCCCCCCAGCTGCCAGAGAGCAACAGTTCCTGGAGAAGCAGAAAAGAGCCAAAATCCAGTACGAGAAGCAGATGGAGGAACGCTGGCGCAAACTAGAGGAGCAGCGGCGCCGGGAGAACCAGAAGAGGGCTGCCGTGGAAGAGAAGAGGAGGCAGAAGCTCCGGGAGGATGGGGTAAAATTCTGGGACCCCCATGTTCAACTGAGCAGCTCGCACAGGCCTTGGTGCTCAGGGCACCTGGGCATCCTGTCCAGTTCTGTGGTACAAGAGTGATCTGCTTAAGCTCTCCTGGGTGGCTCAGCGTGTCGTCTTTCAGCAGCTTCACACGACACAGTGGAAGTCCAGTAATGCACTAGACTAGGAACAAAGAGACTTATCTATTCAATGCAGTTGTTCATTTGCTGTGTGACCTTGGACAAGCCACTTGGCCTCTCTGGGCCTTGAATTGCTTGTCTCTGAAGTGAGTGGGTTGGATTTGGCAGTCTCCAAGGCCCCTTCCAGCCTAGCCATCTCTGACTCTAGGACCCAGCGGAGACTGTAGATAGGGGCCAAGTGATGTAGACCTGGGCATTCTGTTGAGGGGTCTGAGCCTACAGACTTGAGGAAGGGCTGTGAGGGCAGAAGAGAACTTGATCCTGCTATTCACCAATGGAAAAAAATCAAATGGTCTGGCTTTAAAGCCAAAGATGCTAGTATATTTTAATGCAGTTCCTTGCTTTAATCATCCTTCCTCTCGTTACCTTTTAAAAAAGAAATGGAATATAATTACCCCATTTGGAAAGCATTTTGGGGGTTTAGATTTTCATAACAAGTATATTTTAAGGATGTAGTCATAGCCTTGTATCAGGTGATGATCATCTTTTATTCATAAGGTATAATGACTCATCATTTAGTATGAACAACACAGGGGTTTATTAATTGCCAATACTGTAGGATACAGAAATTTCCTATAAATTCAGTATTTTTTTAAAATACATTTTTATTGATTTCAGAGAGAGGGAGAGAGAGATAGAAATATCAATGATGTGAGAGAATCATTGATCTGCTGTCTCCTGCATGCCCCCCACTGGGGATTGAGCCCACAACCTGGACTTGTGCCCTGACCAGGAATCAAACTGTGATCTCCTGGTTCAGTGGTTGGCAAACTGCGGCTCTCGAGCCACATGCGGCTCTTTGGCCTCTTGAGTGTGGCTCTTCCACAAAATACTACAGTCTGGGTGAGTCTATTTAAAAGAAGTGGCGTTAGAAGAAGTTTAAATTTAAAAATTTGGATCTCAAAAGAAATTTCAATTGTTGTACTATTGATATTTGGCTCTGTTGACTAAGGAGTTTGCCGACCACTGTCCTGGTTCATAAGTCGACGCTCAACCACTGAGCCACGCTGGCTGGGCAAATTCAGTATTTTTTAAATATCTGAATGGTTTATCATGATATATCTTTACCCTCTCCTCTTTTTTTTTTAATTTAAAAAACATGAACACATGCACACATACACACACACAAAATTACATTCATATTTGCCCACAAAACACTTGCTTACCTGGCAATTTCTTCATTCCTCTTGGCAAATGAAGGTCTAAGCCAGGGTCTTAGCCATGGTTCGCTGTTGCTGGCTGCAGCCTGACCACTGTGTGGCTTCACCTGCTCCTGATGTAAAGCCCAGCCCCAGCCTCTCATAACCCTCCCACTCAGCCTTCTTAGCACAAAGCAGAGGTGCTCATGGGAATGAAAGGAAGTGACATTGGTGCAAGTGCCCAGCAAAGCACCCAGCACAGGGTAATGCTCAGAAATGTTTGGTTCCCTCCAGCGACTGACTTCAGGCTACCTGGGCTGAAGCCAGGTCAAAGAGGGAGCCACCAGAAAAGATTATGGTGCAAAGCCTATAGACTCAGAAAAAAGCCCCCGTGCCCTGGCCCGCTTCAGTAACCTGGGCCAGATCTCTCCTTTCCCTGCCTGTGAGTATTGGTCATGAGTCACTGGACTCCCGTTTTCTTCCCGTCCTCCATTGCTTGACTCACAGCTTGTCCCCTCCTCCCTGCTCTCGCTGCTTTGATTCCTGGCATCTGGTGGGCGTGCTGACTCCAGAGCAAGTGTGTCACTCCTGCTTCCACGAAGGGGCACTGTGAAGTCACGGGAGACACTTCCCGAGCCCCGGACACCAGGCCGTGTCACAGGGTCCGCCATTGAGGCTTCCTGTCTGTAATTTTCCTCACTGAGGATGGCGCCAGCAGCATTTGAAATTAGGCTCTGACTCCCCGCTCTTGCAGATGAGGGAATGTCATGCCAGATGGTTGGTCCTGATGCAGCCAAATCTGGAGCGGTTGCACAGCCGGCTCTTTTTTTATTTGCTTTGTGCGCTCCCTTTCATCCCTAATGTGGTGATGGCACAGAGCAGGGGCTGCTGCCTGGCCCTGGTCAGCATAAACACAAGCCAAGCTGGCTTCCTTCTCCCCAGACACCCAGGACGGCAGGGCGAGGCTGAGAGCTGGGCCTCCTGTGGTTGTGTAGCAACCTCCCTCTGCCACCCGCTCCAGCCCTTGGTACCCCGAGGGAGCCCAGTGGAGCCTAGGGCCTATCCACAGGCAGGCTGGCCTGCTAGCCACGTTGGCTTTGGCTCTGCCTGTGCAGAGGCCTGTTGGGGATTTGGGTAGAATGGGTAGGTCTAGATGGCCCCTCTCCGAAGGAAACCCTCTGCGCTCAGCCCCCTGGGTCCCTGGAGAGCTTTGGGCGGGCCACTGCCTCTTGGAACACGGCTGTGGAGACTCTCCTTTCTTCTTGCCAGGGGCCAGGTTTCGGTTCTTTTTGTCCTGCTCTGCCTCTGTCCGCCAGGAGAAGCCTCTGCAGGGCTCCATTCCACAGTGGCCCCTTTGGCCTCTAGCTCATTGGAAAGTGTTTGAGTTGCCCACCAAGTCCTGCCTCTGAGGGTCTGATATTAGGAGCTCACAAAAATCCCATGATTCCCCACCTCCCTCCAGCCCTGACCTGGTGCCGTGACGGGCTGCCATGATGTAGCTCTTGGTGACCTTTCACATCTCTATGGGTGAGCCCCGGACTCAGCCAGGGGGCCTCCTGTCTGCCAGGAAAGAGGTGGGCACCACAGACAGCCTGGCTCCCAGGGGTCTTGGGGATCAGGAGGACTGGAGGCTAGCTGGGCCTGTCCTGGGGAACGGGCCGGCCAGTGTCCACTGGAGGCTACTTTTTCCTCAAGGCAGGCTCCTTCCACTCTCTCATGCCCCAAGATTGGAGCTTCTGGAACAAGCCCTTACCACCTCCCTGGGGTAGGGCTGACAACACACTGTGGTCACCCATTCTCCACTTGGGAGGGATGGCTTCCTGATCAGAGGCCCCGGAAGATGGAGCCTGGCAAAGCCAACCCCATGTTCCTCGTGCTAAGAAAGGCCTCTCTCAAAGAGTAGCTTCATCTCTGTAAGGTATTTGGACACATCACAACTTATCATTGTGATATTGATTAATACCTAACAAGACCCACCAGGCTGAGTCTAAGAAAAACACATTTCTGCCTAGCCAGTTTGGCTCAATGGATAGAGCATCAGCCTGCGGATCGAACAGTCCCGGGTTCGATTCCAGTCGAGGGCACATACCATGGTTGCAGTCTCCTCCCCAACTTGTGCCCTGGTTGGGGCACAACCAATCAGTGTGTTTCTCTCACATCGATATTTCTATCTTTCCCTCTCTCTTCCACTCTAAAAATTAATGGAAAAATATCCTTGGGTGAGGATTTAAAAGAAGAAGAAAAAGACACATTTCTCAACCCAACCTAAATAAAACTTCACTAAGCCGAGGGCTGTCCACTGCTACGGTGGGCCCATGGTGACTGTATGGCCTTTCTGGTCAGAGGTGGACGTCTGTTTGGAGAGAGAGACCCTCTACGGAGCTCTGCTGGGGACCATTTGGGAGCTTGTCCAGCTGTCATCACCAGAACACGAGTAGTAAGGGCACTGGAAAAGGCATGCCAGCCCTCTTCTCCTGCCAGAGCTGGCCGTCTGTGTATTGGTACCCAGGCCGGGCCCTGCTAGAGTCCTTTTATCCTGCTAGGCCAGCTCAGCAAGTCACCTTGGTCATGATTCTCCTCTGAGTTCATCCAGGCAGATCTAGGGCCAGAGCTAAGAAGTCAAGGGTGAGGTCTTATTCTTTCCTTCTACTCAGCCCCACCCAACAGAGGACATTCTAGGGACAAGAATCTGCCTTGCCCTTTCCCCATCCTCTATCGACCGACCATCAGGAGAACCAGAGCTTGGCAGGAATGCAGTATGCGGTATGCAGCTCTGATATTTATTAATACTGTTCTTCTGTGGTGATGGAACGTTCTTAAATGCGCTCTCATGCTCAGCCTGCCCTCTGACCAATGCTTCTGGAAGTGTAGCCCCAGGACCAGCAGCACTGGCATGGCCTGGGACTGACTTGTCAGAAATGCAAACCCTCAGCAGATTCCTCCCAGAGCTGCTTTGGTGGGACCCAGCCATGGTATTCTAACAAGCACGCAGAGGACTCTGGGAAGGGACCCACTCTGGCTGGAGAACCACTGCTCAGACTGCCCTGTCAATAACCTCTTCTGTAAATTCACATTCAGTTAGCATCGGCTGAGGATTTCCTATGCTAGTTATCTTGTAGACTTGAGTGGTCTGCTGATATAGATAATATCCCCATTTTATAGATGAGGAAACTGATGTCTAAGGATGTTAAAACAATTAACTCAAGGCGACAGGGCTAAAAAGTAGCAGGCAGAGGTGGGATTGGAATCCATATCTCCTGACTCCAAAAAATCTAGGCATCTTTCCATTCCATCACATGAAGGAACAGAAATATACACACTGAGTAATACTGACCTCTGTAAACGAATCTTTAAGAAAAGTGAAGTGAACCAGTTCGTTTGTTTGTGGATGTTTGAGTCATCCCATTCTGACAACTTTGGGTTCTATAGATCCCCTCACCACAGAGCTTGGTTACTACCTAGTTTTCGTCATCTCTCCAAAAGTGGGTGACACACAGTGATTGTGTCTTCTCTCAGGGATAGCTTCATTTTCATAAGCCTACAAACAGTTCACAGGAATGGCTCTCTAATGGTGGAACTTGGAGCCCCTCGGTGGATTGAGGGTAGATGGAGAAGTATTTTTTTCTAAAGGTAACTGAACAGTCAAAGAGTAGGCCTGGCTTTGGGTGATCACTCCCTTCTGATTATGCCCCTAGATAGCTGTTTGGTGGGAAGGTGGGCCTGAAGTGTTAGTGTTCTTTCTTCTTATTGGCCAAGTACCGTGGTCGACAAACTGCGGCTCGTGAGCCACATGTGGCTCTTTGGCCCCTTGAGTGTGGCTCTTCCACAAAATACCATGACCTGGGCGAGTCTGTTCTGAAGAAGTGGTGTTAGAAGAAGTTTAAGTTAAAAAATGTGGCTCTCAAAAGAAATTTCACTTGTTGTACTGTTGATATTTGGCTCTATTGACTAATGAGTTTGCCGACCACTGGCCTAGTACATGAGGGGCTACCCTGTGAGGTCCTGGCATGTAGGAAACCCCCCATTACCCACTAAATACTAAATGTACTTTGTGGTACAGGGTTTCAGCCCTTAAATTAAGCCATTGATTAGATATGTTAAACCCATGTAATGAAATACTACTCAGCCTCAGTCTGAGCAATCATACCTCAAGCATCAAATAGTGAAGATGTTAAGTCCCTCGATGCCCCCAGCTTTTCTCCGACAGACCCCGAGGGTCGGCTGTCACAATTTTATAGAACCCCCCCCCCAGGTCATGAGGATAGGACTCTGCCATAAAATGCACACTCATGATTGTGGGGTCTTAGCCAGAAACCAGAGCAAATTCAAATCTGAGATTTACAGGAGGGAAAAATCACCTTTCAGCTCTCAGGTCCCTGGAGAGGCTGTCTCTTAGCGAAATGTTGTTCAGAGAGAAATTCTGCAGAGGAGGCCAAGATGTGGCGAATGCTCAACTTACCCCTCGCGTGCAGGCAAAGGATGGGTCAAGGCGCCTCTTAAGTGACTGTTTTCTGTGTTTCTAGTGAGTAAAATAAGGGGGCTGTTCCTAATCCTTAAGTCTCAGTTACTGAGTTGGTGCTGCCCTAAATTATTTTGGCTTGCTTAGTTAAGCCAGGAGAAAAGGGGATCTTTTTGTTTGGAGGGAGACTAAGATTAGCCCAGTTCCTGGAGCACCCCAGGGTGGGTTTATGAGGGCCAAAGGGTGTCGGCATAACTGTTTACTCTGCTTCAGCCTTCTCCATGGGGAGGCGGGGAGAGGGCTGGGATTTGCAGCATCACTGGGCAGTGAGGAGTATAGAATTGGTCCTCCAGTGCCAAGGGAACACTTGCCAGCAGTGAGGCCCAACCTTCTGAAAGTGACAATTGGGTTAATACAGGAGAGTGCTTTTGATAAATGCTCTTGACGAGACAGAGAAGCCTGGGTGCTTTTCGCTTCTGGCTGAAAACTGTTGAATTCTCCCTTTCTCCCATCCAACTCTGAGAAGGCACAGATGCTTTATTTTGTGGCTAGAAGCTCCTCCCCTCTTGTCTCTCTCACATTTTGAAATATTATACGTAGCATTATCCCCAGAAAACTATAGAGCAGAAAAGTGTTGCCATTTAGAAAACAGCTGATCCCCCTTTAAGAAATGCTAAGATGACAACGGGGCTTTGCAAAATAAACCTCACAGTCAAGTAGCACCCCAAACACGTAAGGCTTAAGGCTATAACATACAAATTATATTTTAAGTTAAATGTTCTCAAATCTGGCTGCTTTATGCATTTCAACTAGAGAGCATTGGGTTGGGGCTAGGGCATAGGGGGTGGGACAAACCAGGGCTTGAGATGGGCCTCAAGGAGTTAATACTTGTCCAGCGTTATTCTTACATCCAGGCCTGGCTGCACAGCCTGCCCCAGGGATGAGGGGCTGGGTCTGGGATCACACCAGCCGCACTGTTCACCCTCCCCCCACAGAGAAGGCTCCGTGTGGCAGAGAGCACTTGTGTCTGGGCTTTGGATGCTGAGCACAGAGCCCCGTTTGGTGACTCATCCGGCACTGAGGCTCATGTTAATTTTGCTCTCTCCCACGCAATCGGGGCAGGAGCGGCTGGAAGCTATGCTGCGCCGGTCCCTGGAGCGCTCACAGCAGCTGGAGCTGAAGAAGAGGTACTCCTGGGGAGGAGCTACGGCATCTCAGGCAGTCTGGGGAGGAGCCTCGCCAGCAGGCTGGGGTGGAGCATCCCAGGCAGTCAGTGCCGGGCCTGGAGGACTTGAAGGTGAGTTTTGGGCTGTCCCTGCTTTGCAGGGCCCCAGGGCGGGCGGAAGATTGGGGGCGCAGCCTGCAGAGGCGCGGGGATGCTCAGTCCCAATCTGCAGATACCTTTTCCAGATGTGACCTTTCAAACTGCCAAGCTTCCTGTGCATGTGTGTCTCGTGAAGGGGAGCTGCGTTCTTTTGCTAGCAGGCAGCGGTTGATACAATAACTGGGCTGTGAGGTAACGCAAAAGGAAAGCAAAGAACGTGAATGCAGAGCCTGCTGAGCAGATCCGCCCGGCAAGCATTGGGGCAATCTGATTTCCGGGAAGCTCAGCGGCAGTAGGCTAAGTCACTGCTGCAGTGCAACCCCCAGAGATTGGGCAGCAGTTACCTCTAAAAAGGGGGAGAGGGGTTCCCCCTCCTCGTTATTAAATTCTTGTTGCTCTATTTTGTTTTAAGATGGCTTATTTATCTCATTATTCAGTTCACCCTCACGTGAAATGTTCAGATCTTTAATTTGCTGTATGGATCGTTACCAGTCTGGGTGGCTTTCCCCCTTCAGCGTCTTACTTCTTGCCATCCTATTCCACAGGGTAGGATGTGTGGCATAGCTCTTCCTGAAAGCAGACGGGTTTCCATTTGTACTACAGTTTCTTGTCTTTGCTGAATTGTGCATTTGACCTCTTATCAGTGAATATACTGTTGTTGTTTGTCTGTTTATGAGAAGTCAGCCCATTTCTGTGATTTTTTCTAGTTTCCTAAGGAGGAACTAAGTCAACCGGAAAGTGGGGCTTTTCCTTGATCTCTGTCTGCTCTGATTTTTTTTGCTGTGTAGGTGAATCAGAAAATACTCCACCCCCTCCTCTAGGTTTAGCGGCCAACATCCCTCCTCCGGATCCAGAGACCCCTGCCGCCTCCGAGTCCACCAATGGTATATGCGAGCATCACCATGCCATGGCATTTTGTGATGACTCTACTGATCATCCTCCTCCATCACCATGTCTGTCTGATTTTTTAGCCTGACCCCTCAGAGCATTTTTTTCCTAGCGATGTGAATGACATGCTCATATTTCTTTGTCTTTGTCACCGTAGAGCTGTGCATGCCTTTCATCCTCCTGCCCTGGAGACATGTCATCATCCTTGGCTCACTAACTTCAGCTTTGAAAATCTTGTCAGTGTTTGACGTTTGTGCGCTCAGAGCTTTCACACTCTCATTAATCATCCGTTTGGGCATTAAGTCGTATTGTGTGTCAGTCACTTCTGCTTAATCACCGAGTTCCGGGTGTGAATGTGATGGATTTCTGGAGAGGTGTGGAGAGGGAGTGGCAGGGAGTTGGTTCATCAGCACTAACCAGGCGATCAGTGGGCTCCGTTCTTGACTTCACCTCTCCAATAAGCTCTCTGCTTTGGATAGAGGCTTGGGAACTGCCCAGGGTCTAGATCAAGAACAGAATTAGCAACACTTTGGTCTTATTTAATAATAATGACTTTAGATATTCCACCCCTCTTTGGCTGGCAAAGAAAACATGAGGTAAAAGGGACGCACTATTTAATAGCCAGGCACAAGGTCAGTGTAGAGCAGTAGGCATAACTATCCTTACTTTCCAACATCCCTTTTCTGAAGAAGAGCCTTTCTTAGTGTGACTGAGCAGCAGAGGTTTTGCTGCATTAGTGTGGGCCCTGGCCTTCCCTGGATAAAGAGGGGCAGGCAGACTCGATAACTACCCCTTGTGAATCGCACACAGGGTCCCGATCAGGGTGAGGCAAGTGTGCTCAACTCGGGCACACCATTTAAGGGAGCACCACAAATCTCACAATATCCAGATAAAATAATACAATATCTTAATCAAAATTAATGCATAGCAATTCATGGTGAACAAAATATCCAATTCCTAAAGCCCATTGTCATGCGGAACCATGTTGGAGTCTGAGGCAAAGGAAGACATGTATACCCCTGTCTAGATATCATACATGACTTCATGTAATTGCTAATAGTTCATTATTTTTCAGAACATAGAGTACTTGCCAAAATACTAAAAATTGAAAAGGGGGTGACTTAAAACACCCAGAATTGATTGTAAGTTTAAATATTGTATTTATACCAAAACAAGAATTTATTGGAATTTGACTTCAGCTGAAGTCAATTAAAATTGTTTGGTTTTTTTTTCTTTTTCATTTGTTAATCCTCACCAGAAGATATTTTTCCATTGATTTTTAAAGAGAACAGAAGGGCCAAAACCGGTTTGGCTCAGTGGATAGTGTCGGCTTGCAGATTGAAGGGTCCCGGGTTCGATTCCGGTCAAGGGCATGTATGTTGGTTGCAGGCACATCCCCAGTAGGGGGTGTGCAGGAGGCAGCTTATCTGTGTTTCTCTCTCATCGATGTTTCTAGCTCTCTATTCCCCTTCCTTTCTCTCTGTAAAAAAAATCAATAAAAATATATTTTAAAAGTATTAAAAAAAAAAGTAAAAAATAAAGAGAGTGAAAGGGAGTGGGAGAGACAGAGACAGAAACATTGATTGGTTACCTTCTGCATGCACCCCCATCAGGGCTGGAGATTGAGCCTGTAACTGAGGTACGTGCCCTTGACCTGAATTGAACCTGTGACCCTTCAGTGCTCAGGCTGATGCTCTATCCACTCCGGCTAGGACTTTAAAATGTTTTAAGATCATCTCTTGATCAGAAGAAATATCAAATACGGAATTTCTCTCATTTGAAAACAGGAGAGGAGTAGATTTTGAAAGTCTTATTGGTGAGTTTGCTTCCTTTCAAGCCAGGGCACATGGCTTCCCTGTCGCCTTGGGTTCCGATATGGCTTGGCAGGGCACCATCCACATTTCTAAATGAACCCGTTCATTTACTGTAACGGGTTCATTTAGAAACTACTCTAAAATAATGGCTGGAAATTAAGAACACCAAACCAGGGACCACATGTTAACATTCTAACCGTAAGCTATCCTAGCATCTGAGAAAAGGCCATTGTGACCTCATCTCTTGATAAGAGGAAGGAATCAACTACTGAAGCTGATTCTGCTCTAACTAGAGCTCCCTGCCTGACAGATGACTTCTCTGTCCAACCCGAGCTGTAGACAGCAGTTAGAAAAAGTCCTGTTCCCGCTCATGTACTGAGGCCATAGAACATTTTCTGGTGCTGACTTGTCTCTGGGTCCAGATTGGTGGTGGTTTCGTGTGGTCTGAATATACTGACTAAAAACTCCTGGACACAAGGAAGTAAGTGATTTGCTGGTGGGATTAGCATGGCTTTAGTTGGGCAGTGGAGTGAGGTTGGATGAAATCAAGGAGAAGAACAGAGTGGAGAAGTAGAAGAGAAGATCTTGCTCAGTCTGAAGGCCGCTGTGGCAGGGCACCTGCAGGTGGGCTACATTGGTAGACAGGAGGATGGCAGAAGCAGTGCGGTGTCACAGTGCCTTTGAAGGCATGTGGATTAGGATGGAAGAACGCTGGGGTGTGTGTTTCTCAGTCTACAGTGGTGTATGTACCAATGTCTTTACTGTGTTTCTCTGCAGCATATGAGAAACTTTCGACATCAAGTGTGAATTTACCAAAGCAGATGGATTCTCCTATGAGTAAGCGGCTGTCTTCATCCAGCGCAGCAATATCTTTTTCTCCGGAGCGAGGCAAGTGAGCATGGAGACCTGATCTCCAGTTTTGTTCTTCAAACTGTGTGTGTCTTAATGTCAGCCTTCGTAAGAGCCCCTCTTTTGTTCTAAAATTTTTTTTTTAATATATTTTATTGTTTTTTTTTTTTACAGAGAGGAAGGGAGAGGGATAGAGAGTTAGAAACATTGATGAGAGATAAACATCGATCAGCTGCCCCCTGAACCCTCCTCCCCCCCCACTGGGGATGTGCCTGCAACCAAGATACATGCCCTTGATCGGAATTGAACGTGGGACCTTTCAGTCTGCAGGCTGACGCTCTATCCACTGAGCCACACCAGTCAGGGCTAAAAAAAATTTTTTTTAAAATGTTTTTATTTACTTCAGAGAAGAAGGAGGAGAGAGAGAGGGGAACATCAATAATGAAAAACATTGATCTGCTGCCTCCTACACACCCCACACTGGAGATTGAGCCCTCAATTGGGGCCTATGCCCCGACCAGGAATCAAACCTTCATGGGTCAACACTCAACCACTGAGCCACGCTGGCCAGGGAGTGACATCCCCTCTTGCGCCTTCTGCAAACACTGCCATTATCCAAGTCTTGTGGTCTGAATGTGAGGGCCACACTGAGAGTCTGGAAAGTGGCATCACCCTTTGCAGGCAGGTCATGGTTGTAAAGAGAATTCTCAACGTGGATACCCCGGGAGGCCACTCTCCCCAGGCTCCGTCCAGGTGGCGTAGGGGAGCACAGGGCTCTGTCCCATGACGTACAGTCCCTTTCCACAACGTTGGAGATAAAGCCGGGCCTTGAGTCTGCACCTGCATATTCCTACAACTTCTCAGAGTCCTGCGGACAATAACTGAGGAAACAAACCATGCAGGAAACATCTGGTAAAAAAAAAAAAAGAGAGAGAGAGGGAGAGAGAGAGAGAGAGAGAGAGCTGAGGCTGGTTTGGCTCAGTGGATAAAGCGTCAGCCTGTGGACTGAAAGGTCCCAGGTTCGATTCCATTCAGGGGCATGCACATTGGTTGAGAGCACATCCCCGATGGGGGATGTGCAGGGGGCAGCTGTTGATGTTTCTAGCTCTCTATCTCTCTCCCTTCTTCTCTGTAAAAAATTAATAAAGCATATTAAAAAAATAAGAGAGAGAGAATTACTGCTGTCCTCCCTGCCTTAAAGAAACTATTCCATCTTTCACAGTACATGCAGGAGTGATCCTGCCCCAGAATTAATTGGCCCGTGAGCAGATGTGACCAGGAAAAAAGTAACTATCCAGCTGTTGGTGTGATGTGGTTGACCAGCCAGAAATGGCAGAATGAATGAGGCAGAGGCACGTGGGAGCCTGAGATGTGTTGCTGCCTGTGCTTGGGGGCCTGCCCAAACAGATCAGAATTAATATGGGAAATGATGGGCGGCCCTTTCCGGCCCTCTGCCGGGGTCAGAAGCTGAAGGACATGTAAAGCCACCCGTGTTCCACTGGAGGCTCAGATAAGTTGGTAAAGGTCTGCACTGAGACCTTCCAGAGCACGTGGGTTACGGAAGCTGTCCATGCATCGAACATGTATTGTAAAGCATCACTAAAAGTGTCAGGTGCCAGAGGAGTATTTAACAGGTCATGTCATCACCAAAGGGCCAGCAGAAGGATGTTTGTGACTTTGACGAAGCCAGCGGGTCTTCCTAGTTATTTTTTGATGACATTGACCTTGCACCTCCAGCACAGTGGCCTGTCCTGTGTGTCAGAGACCCAAAAATGTCAGCGTGGCTGATCTCTGATGTAGTTCATGGGTAAGCACTGGAAACCTGGGATTGATTAAGAGCTGGATGAGAAGAATCGACATGCTTTGAAGTCCATAATGCTATTCTAGTAGTGTGTTCCATATGCTTTCATGAATTCTCATGGTTACCAATTGATGTTAAATTCATATTTGTATTGATTAGTATGTAAAGATTGGCAGCTAAATTATCTACTTGCTAATTATGAATCAAACATTTTAACTCCCCAATCATTTACTGGCTAGTGGGTACCCAAATAATGCAAAGTACAGTGGAATCTCAGTTCTCGAACTTAATTCGTCCAGAAGGCTGTTCAAGGAGCAATTTGTTTGAAAACTGAATCATTCTTTCCCTTTAAGAATAATGTAAATTCAATTAATCTGTTCCAGACCCCGAAATGATTTCATTTTAACCTTCATATGTATAGATAGATATATAGATATACCGTATTTTCCAGCGTATAAGACGACTTTTGAAACTAAAAAAACCCTGCTCAGATTGGCCAGAGTCAGAGAGGCGGTCTATTAAAAAAAGAACTGGTGTTGCCTCGGAAGTGGGGGGTAGTCTTATACAGCGAATATAGGTCTAAACCTATGTTTTAATGTAAAATTAGGGGGGTCGTCTTATATGGTATAGTACATGTCTAATGTACTGTTTGATTTATTAATAAATACCTCTTATCTTAAATTTGTCAAACCACCCCCTACTGGCCTTAAAGGAATCACTTTTAGCATTTGGTCCAAGGATGTCTCTCAGGTCAGCATGCAGCATCTTTGCTTGTTTACATATCATTCCTCTGAAATGCTGTCCCTGGCTGTTTTTCCTTTATTCAAATCAGCAACAGTTCTTCTACCTCTTCCATTGCCTGCGCTCATTGCTTCTTTCATAACCTTAGAAATATTAGGCTTCTTGAGGCCACTTTATGTTTTAAAATTATGCTAATGCTTGGCTTCCCTAGCAACAAAAGCATTTTCTCTTTTGTTCCTTGCCTGAGAGAAGCTTTTTGTCATGCTGAGGTATTAGCATGACATGGTTGTCAGATCAAAAAACAGAAGTTTGGTTTGACAACCAAGACATTTTGTCTGTGAACAACTTGGTGGAAAACCAAATTGTTTGAGATGGGAGACTGACAAATGAGGTTTGACTGCAATGAAAATGTTAATCCATTACCTTATAATACATTCTGAAACCATCAGAATGATATTTAAGTCCCTGAATTTTGGATTGTGAATATTATCACTTCCATTAAAGATGATAATCAGTTGGCTATTTTTAGTTTCATGCTTATTTAATTTTACCCTTACTACACAGAAAAAGTATGAAAGGATGCATATTTACACGTGAACAAAATCAGTGTCTTATGAAATATTTCTTTACAGAGGACCTAGAACAAGTGTTTTATAGAAGTAATCTTTTTTCCAATGTTAGATCTACTTGGTGAGTAAATGGTTTCTTGAGTCCATATTATGGAAATGGGCTAACTCTCTTAGAGTGATCCAGTTAATGATGTTTGCCTATAATGGTATATTGAATGAATTTTGGCACTCCAAGAGAATTAATGCACTCTTTCATACTCTAAATGATACATCATTTGTTTTATTTTACTATGACGCACTCTGAAGCCATCCTGTGCCAGAATATTTTTATTTTCCACTTCGTCCTACCACCCAAAAGTTAATTTGCGTCATGCACTGTGCTGCTTTAAACATTTTGTTTTGTTTTGTTTGAATGCTGCTTTTTACATTTTTTATTTGATTCCATCCCTCAGCTCCTTGCATGCCAGGTACTCCCCCGGAGAACTTAGCTGTTTCGCGACTGTTGGCGCCCACACAGGCTTCTTTATCCAGAAGCAGGAGTACAGTCTTACTCCCTGAGCAGTCCAGTGATCCAGGTAAAAGAGGCCAAGCCGGTGACACTAAGGAAAATACCAGAAGTGGTGTTGGTTAGCCTATAAGTTATTCCTGAATTTTTGTATTTTGCTTCGCTTGTACTGGCTTTGGGGAAATTTCTACCCATCAGTGTTTTGCTATTGCTATGTTTCTTTCTTTCTTTCTTTTTTTTAATGTCACAAAGGTGATTAAATGATTTTGTCATCGAAGGCATGTGGATTAGGAAAAAAACCTCTAGTTCATGGGTTAATGGGAGTTCGACTTTTTTTCTAAAATATATTTTTATTGATTTCAGACAGGAAGGGAGAGGGTGAGAGAGAGAGAAACATCAATGATGAGAGAGAAACAATGATACACTGCTCCTGCATGCCCCCTACTGGGGATCAAGCCCACAACCCGGGCATATGGCCTGACTGGGAATTGAATCATGACCTCCTACTTCATAGGTTCATGCTCAACCGCTGAGCCATGCTAGCCGGGTGGGTTAGACTTATTTTTGTGAGGATAGACTTTTTCATCTAAAGAGATGGTTTGACAGAGTAGCCTTTAAACCAGTCTTTGGGGTCCTATAAACAACTCTACCACTTACTGTTTCTTACCACTTTGGATAAGCTAATTAACCTCTCTAAGCCTCAGTTTCCTCATCCATAAAATGGAGTTATTTTAAATTGCTATGAGGGTTAACTGAGATTGGCACAGTGAGAGAGTTTAACAGTCTAGAGTAGGGGTGTTGAACTCAATCAGAGAAGGGGCCAAAATCTAAAATCCAGCCTAAATCGTGGGCCGAATGGTTTACTGAACAGTCATAAACTGACAATGTCATAAACTGACAGCGGAGTGCAGTGATGACAGCGCGGTGCGGGCCACATTGCAAGGCCTGGCGGGCTGGATTTGGCCCGCGGGCCTTGTGTTTGACACATGTGGTCTAGAGCCTCGCCACTCAAGCCCTGGTCCATGGGCCTGCAGCATCAGTATCACCTGGGAGCTTGTTAGGAACGCAGACTCCAGGACCCACCAGACCTACACACTGCAGTCTGAGAAACACTGGGCCATCCCATCAAAGCCCTTCTTTGACCAAAGTGGGTCAAATCATCATGGCAAGATGAATGAGGGCTGGTATCTTCTGTTTGCCCATGAACCACGCTGTCTATATTACGGTAGGTCTGGTCTTAACTCCCAAGATAGTGTAATCAGTGAGATGGCATGCAAATGACATATAACTCTCTACCTAGTTCTCGCTGTTTCTGAGCAGTGCTATTTCTGCAAAGAAGATGCATGAACGGTCAATAAGCATGACAGATGCTCAACATAATTAATCATTAGGGAAATGCTAATAAAATAACGGGATACTACTTCACATTTTACTAGGATGGCTAAAATTCAAAGCAAAAAAGGAAAAGAAGTGTTGGTGAGGATGTGGAGAAATTGTAACCTTTATACGTGGCTGTTGGGAATGAAAAAATAGAACAGCCACTTTAGAAAAACAGTGTGGCCCAGCTCCTCAAACAGTTAAACACAGACTTACCATATGGCCCAGCAAATCCACTCTTAGGTATAGAGCCAAGGAAATTGAAAACATATGTTATACCAAAATTTGTACACAAGTGTTCTTAGCAGCATTTTTCATTATAACCACAAAGTGTAAACAATCCAAATGTTCATCAGCAGATGAACTGATAAGTACAATTGTGATAGCTCCATAAAGTGGAATATTATTCACCCATAAAAAGGAACATATTCCTGATTTATGTTACATGATGAACCTTGAAAACATATTCCGTCAAAGAAGCCAGACACAAAATGCCACAAGTTGTATGATTCCATTTATGTGAAATGTGCAGAATAGGTAAATTCAGAGAGACAGTAAATTAGTAGTTGCTAGGGAATGGAGGAGTGGGGAGGAGAATGAATGCTTTATGGGTACAAGGGTTCCTTTGGGGGTGCGGAAAGTGTTCTGGAATTAGACTGTAGTTACGGTTGCACAACCTTGTGAATATACTAAAAACATTAAATACTAAAAGGGTGAAGTTTATGGTATGTGAATTATGTCTCAAAGAAATAAAAAGTTCCTGGGAAGCAGAAAATACTTTAATTTTGGGAAGAAGGATGTGTCACGAGATCCCAAAGACTTCTCCCAGCATCAGTGACTCTCTAGGACAGGGGTGGGGAACATCAGCCTGCAACCATTGGTTCTGGCCCTGCCAAGGCATTAGGGGTGAGTTAATAATGTTTGACCAAGCATAGCAGGCTCATTTTTAAGTTGATAATTTTGTATGGCCTGCGAATGATGTTATAAATATCCAAATGGCCCTTGGCAGAAAAAAGGTTCCCCACCTTGGTCTAAGAGAGTGGTCCACAAACTCATTAGTCAACAGAGCCAGACATCAACAGTACAATAATTGAAACTTCTTTTGAAAGCCACATTTTTTTAAAATTAAACTTCTTCTAATGCCACTTCTTCAAAATAGACTCGCCCAGGCTCTGGTATTTTGTGGAAGAGCCACACTCGCCCAGGCTGTGGTATTTTGTGCGAGCCACAGTTTGCCGACCACAGGTCTAGGCGGATTCATTGCTATGACTTATTCTGGGGAAGAGTAGGTACGAGCTTCCAGCAACCTCTCCCAGGATAGTGACCCAGGACACATTCTCCCAGCAAGGAGTTGTGACGTGTGTGAAATGTCGCCTACCAGGAAATCGCATTAGAGACTCAGTGCCTTGGGTTTTTATTGGGAGCCGGTCACGTAGGCACCCCCTGCCAGGCACATGCCCAGGTTCCAGACTCTTAGAAGGAAAGCAGGAGAAGTCATGGTGTTTGTACAAACAGCTTAGGTGCAGTGAGCTACTCTTCACTTAGTGCTGAGAACACTCCTGAAATCTAAGTTCACAGATGCTCACCAAGGGCCAGCGCTGTAGCAATTAAGTCCAGAGACAGTAGTCAGGCCTGCTATGTTAACTCTTTCTACACGAGGAAGTTGACGTTTTGAGAGGTTAAGCAAACTGTCCAACGTGATCCAGCTATTAGGTGACTGTGCTGTCTGGCTGGCTGCAAAGCCCGGATTTTGAACTCCTGAAATGAACTGGACTCTTTTAAAATATATATATATATATAGTTTTATTGATTTCAGAGAGGGAGGGAGAGAGAGAGATAGAAACATCAATGATGAGAGAGAATCATTGATCGATTGCCTTCTGCACCCCCCTACTGGGGATTTAGCCCACAACCTGGGCATGCGCTCTTGATCAGAATCAAACCTGGGACCCAATGAGCCAAACTGGCTAGGGTGATCTGGACTCTTGAACTCTGGCTATGGGAGTCTTTTAACAATTGTGGACCAGTAATTTTATTGCTAGGTTTACCCAGTGGCCAGATAAGTTTCTATTGAACAGTACAAAAAACATCTTAAATAAATGTTAAAGGCACATTTTAAAATTAAATACCCATTGCATTTTGAAGTTATTTATTACAATTTCTTACAAGCTAATATCTTTTTAAAGTGTGACACTCTGTAAAACACTGTGTAATATGAAGTGAGTGTTCTCGTGATCTGACCACAACGATACAGTCTCTTCTTTGCACACGAGAAAAAGCATGGTGGGGTTTTTAGACGGCATTGCTCATGTGTCATGTTTTAATGTAAGTGTGTTCTTCCCAACTGCTTGCTTACCCCTACCGTTTCCATCTATGCTGTGGCCTCTCTGGCTGCTCTGCTGTAACTCTCTAGTCTTTAACCTCTGCCCTCGTATAGCTACTGGCAGCCCTGCTCAGTGCTCCTACAAGTCTTCGCCGACTCGGACCATGGAGAAGAAGAAGTCCTCATCCGCAGCTGGCCGAGTGGATACCAGCAAAGGGACCCCTCCGGGAGCGGAGGCCTCCCGGGTATGTCCACACCCATGCTCACCCTCGGGACCATTGAACTGACTGTACCATTCCTCCCTGCGCCTGACTTGGGCTTCTCTGTCAATGTTCAGGGACTGCTCAAGGGCAAGATGTGGCTTCAAATGTCACCCAACCTTTGAAAAGCATTTAACTTTTTGGACCCTCCTAAATCTTAGTGCCTTGGAACAAATTCCCAAAGACCTCATCCTCTTTCCAGACTTCCCTCCAGAGTCAGGGGTCAGCACATGTTATAGAGAGTGATCAAACTCCTGGTTGAACTCCTGAGGGGACACTTTGCATATTAGCCTTTTATATATAAGGATTTTTATTGTGGAAACTTACATATGTCCTTTTTTTTTTTTTTTTTATCCCATTCACCTCCTCCACACTGGTCCTGCCCTCCCCCCCCCCCAAGGCCTTCACTACACTATTGTCTGTGTCCATGGGTTATGCATATCCTATATAATAAAAGGCTAATATGCAAATTGACCAAATAGCAGAATGACCAATTGTTATGATGCACACTGACCACCAGATGCTCAATGTAGGAGCTGCCCCCTGGTGGCCAGTGCGCTCCCACAGAAGCTGGGCTCATGACCTAAGCTGGCAGTCAAACATCCCCCTAGGGCTCCTGAGTGCATGGGACCTTTCAGTCCGGAGGCCGATGCTCTACCCATTGAGCCAAACCAGCTAGAACTGCCCCCCCCCCCCTTTTTAAATCCTCGCTTGAGGACATGTTGAGAGAGAGAGAACAGGGATCGAGAGAGAGAAAGGGATTGAGAGAGAGAGAGAGAGAGAAATATTGATTGTTTGCTTCCTGTCTATGCCCTGACCGGGGATCAAATCCACAACCTATTGGTATATTAGAAGACACTCCAACCAACTAAGTCACTTGGCCAGAGTCATAACTCACCATCTTGTGTTATAATCACACTTGAAACTTTTCCTAATGATTGTAGATCTTTATATACAGGAGTGGGCAAAAGGAGGTTTACAATTCTGAGTACGCAAAACAATGTATTTTATTATTATGTACCTATTATTATCCTTATTTGTATTATTGTTATTATTTCATATCCTTATGATTTATCTTTTAGGTAATGATGGCTGGTAATTTAACCTACTTTTGCCCACCCCTGTATCCAGGACCATTATATGGTTTTGTTGTTAACTCTTCTCAAGATAACAAGGAGAAAGAAATCTTTGCATTTTGAGGCTGAATTTATTTTTTACTAAATCACCTAAATATAATGAGCTCATGATGCTTCTCTGCAAACACTCCCATTGTGTCCTTCTGAAAGGAAGTTGTGCATCGCTTCCACCTGGGGTATTTTTAGAAACTGCAGTTGCGGGTCACAGCTGTCCTATTCTGTGTCTCCTACAGATGGAGAAGATGAAGAGGGGGTCGCAAGTAACCACTGCTCTTTCCAACTCGAGCCCCGGGTCTCCTGTGAAAAGATACAATTTTCCCACAGACATTTCTAAGAGGTCCTCTTCTCCTGTGGCATCCAGGTAAGCGCCTTTCCCCTTTGTCACAGTCAGAAGGTTAACGCAGTTGGGCGGGGCTCTGTGCAGTGCGGGGTGTGCCTCCTGCTCCCCACAAGGCATGGGCAGCCCTAAGAGCTGAGCAGGAGGAATGCTGAGCTGTGACTTACCTCCTTCACTCTTTGAGTCTCTTCTGGAGAAATGATGGGCTCTCTGTTTTAAAAATATACTTTTATTGATTTCAGAGAGGAAGGGAGAGGGAGAGATAGATAGAAACATCAATAACGAGAGAGAATCATTGATCGGCTACCTCCTGCACTGGGGATGGAGCCTGCAATCTGGGCATGTGTCCTGACCAGGAATTGAACCATGACCTCCTGGTTCATAGGTCAATGCTCTACCACTGAGCCATGCTGGCCGGGCTTCATTGTTGTTTTAGCCACCACCATTCTCAAATAGGTTTTTATATTCTTACCTGGAAGTTTTCCTGAAAAGGATAATTGAATATGTTAAGATACACCCTCTCTTCACAGTCATACTTACATACTCACCCATTTCTGAGTCCTATACTTTTCAGGCTTTTGAGTTTGGACCAATTTTTAAAGGCTTTTTATTGTGAAATCATTTTAGTCATACAGAAGAATTGCAAGACTAGAACAAAGAACTCCTGTACAATTTTAAGCCACATTTGCTTCATCATTCCCATCCCTATTACTCATTCACTTTCCATAGACACACACACACACACACACACACACACACACATATAGATTTTCCCCAGTAACATTTGGAGTAACTTAAAGACGACATGACCTTTTACCTCTAAGAATGAAAAAAAAAAAATCTTTCGTATAACCACAGTACAATTCTGAAAGTCAGAAGTTTAACTTTGATATAATGTTGTTATGTAATTTACAGTCTATTTGCCACTTTTGCCACTTGTCCCAATAAGATCCTTTATAGCATTTCCCCTGCTCCAGGATCCGCCCTGGTTTCTATTATACACTGCATGAAGCAGTTCTTCAGCCTTTCTTCATGACCTTGACATTTTAAAAGGACACAGGCCAATTCTTTCTGGGGATTGTTTTTCTATCGGGTCAGTCTGCTGTTTCCTCACGATTGTGCCTTTGGGGCAGGAATCTGCCAGGAAGGATGTCGGCTCCTTCTCAGTGGTCATAACATGATGCCAGGATGTCAGGTTGCTACACTACTGGTAATGGTAACTTTGATCACTGTGTTAAGGTGGAATCCACAAGTTTCTCTGGTATAAACTTGTTCTTTTCCTCTCTGGAAAGGAATAAACTGTGACCATAAACATAGACTTTAGCCGGGCCGGCATGGCTCAGTGGCTGAGCATTGACATATGAACTAGGAGGTCATGGTTTGATTTCTAGTGTGGGGTGTGCAGGAGGCAGCCAATCAATGATTCTCAGTCATCATTGATGTTTCTATCTCTCTCTCCCTCTCCGTCTCTGAAATCAACCAACATACTTTTTTAAAAAACACCACATAGACTTTAAAGACTATTGACAAGCTTGTGCTGAGAAGACCACAGACCCCTCCCATCCTGTGGGTGGGCTGTATTCACCATGCCTGGAGTCTAGTGGCTTTGGAGAAAATAGAGCTGGATTCCAACCCATGGAGTAAAGAAGTCCTTTGGGGTTCTGCTTTGCAGTAAACTCATGCTCAGAAGCATATCAACCCTCTCCTGAGAGATATTCTCGTTGTTCTACTTTACAGAGGAGTTTGTTCATGTTTCCTATAATCAGGAACCTTACAATGTTATAGCCTATCTCTACCACCCCAACAAAACTTGTGAATCCCCTTTGTTAGGTTTTTAATCACTGGATGTATTGACCTTTTAAAAATTAAAGTGGGAGAACTGTTAAAAAGCAAGATGAAGAATCAGTGATTTGGATGCCAGCCTTGGCTCTCTCATCTGTTGCCATCTCTTGGGAAAGACCATTTAGGCATTTGGGACTTGGGTTTTCTTACGTAAAATATGGTTAATAGTACTTTCCTGCCTACTCACTGGGCTCTCCTGGCGATTAAATAGATCCTTATTAAATAGATGAGAAAGTACTTAAAAATAAAATTAGGAAAGCACGGCGAGTTCCCATAATTAGTGTTTAATTTCTTTAATCAGCCAAGATGCTTATTTCTAGGAAATTGGCAGGGGCATGAAATTACAAAATTTTGTGGAAGCAAAAGAACTTTAAAGACATTATGCTGAACAAAATAAGCCAGATACGAAAGAATCAGTCTTGCATGATTTCATTTCTGTGAGCTAGCTGGAATAGTCAAATTTCTAGAGACAGAAAGCAGAAGGGAGGAGTTTGCCAGGGGCTGGGGAGAGGGGAATGGGGAGTTAGTGTTTAATGGGAACAGAGTTCTGTGGGTGGATGGTGGTAGTGGTTTGCACCCCAGTGTGAATGTACTCAATGTCCCTGAATTGTATACTTACAAATGGTTAAGGTGGTAAATTTCCTGTTACATATATATTTTGCTGCAATGGCAAAAGCTTGTCTGTTGCCATATTCTAATGCCAGATCCAGCTCTGGTGTCTGTCTAAAAGAGGTGGTGGAAGAAAGCCTGACACGCCATCTTGACATTGCCATCAAAGTTAAGTGACGTTAGGACATGGTGTCACCAACGTGGCTTCCAAAAACATTGTCATCTCCACCTGGGACATTTTATAGGTAGTTGATGTTCCCGTTAGGGTACTAGTGCAACAGGGACTTGGGAGTTTGTGCTAGTAAGCCTTACATTTGTTCTTCTTAGAAGATTAAATGGTTCAACTTTTTGGAACCAGCGGTCTGAGGAATGGAGAGTTCCGTGGTCAGGCACAGTGATCACCTTCTGGCATGTTTTCGGTCTTCCAGAGCCACTGGCAAAGGATCCCCCCTGTCTCCGAAGAATGTGAAGGTGCCATACCCGGAGTCTGTTGTGCAGTGCCGCTTACCCGCCTATTCCAGCCAGGAGACGCCCAAGAAGAAGGCAGACAAAGAAAAGAGCAACAAGGAGCGGGAAGGGGCCCTGGCTCAGCTGGCGGCTGGCCAGCTCCGGGTGGACGCCTCGGAGAAGCGCCTGGTGGAGAAGTATGCCTTCGAGAAGACCGTGGCTGCAGGAGGGAAGGGCGAGAGCGGCGCAGGTAGGCCCTCCTTGTCCACGCCACATGCCACCCAGCCTCGGCTTTCCCTGCCCTTTGTCCTCTCACCTGGTCCGCGATCTATGTGGGAGTCTTGTGTCTGGGGGAGAGAGGAAGGAAGGGGCCTTCGCGTAGACATCTGCACATCCTGTGCTCTCCAGGCTTGCATGTTGCCCCTCAGTCTGTCCTGCTGCATCGGGCCAGCGTCAGCACGTCCCACGGAGAGGCTCTTCCCTTAGTCCTGTAAGCTGCTATGAAGGATGAAGCGAGTTCACCCACATGGGCGCAGGGGTGGTGGCTGCTGTGGAACTTGCTGGTGACCCTGTCTCTCCTCCCCGCCTTTCCACCGCTCTGCGCTATGAAATATATTCCAGTCAGAGCTGCCCACTGCAGCGTCTCTGCTCGGTGGCTAATTGCGCCAGTCCTGCAGCGTTTCCCATCCACCACTAGGTAGCATCTTCCCTTTCAAGTGGCAGCTGCCAGTGAGTGATCAATTTCCTTTCCCTTGATCCCTCTGGCGCAGCCTCAGGGAAGCCTAGTGCAGGTATCATCAATGCAGGCGAGGCTGCAAAGATCCTGTCAGAAAAGAGGCGCCAGGTCCGGCTGGAGAAGGAACAGAAGGAACAGGAGAGGCTGGAAAAGATGGAACAAGACAGGTATGGGGGTGCTCAGGGTTTGTTTGGTTTTTAATTTCTCTTTATTGCTGAAAGTACTCCAGGTGTCCCCATTTTTCCTCCATTGACCCCCTCCACCCCACACGCACCCTCCCCAGACCTTCACAGCCCTATTGTCTGTGTCCATGGGTTATGCATATATGCATACAGGTTCTTTGGTTAATCTCTCCCCACTCACCCACCCCTGCCTTCCCTCTGATATTGATCAGTATGTTCCAGGCTTCTATGTCTCTGGATCTATTTTGTTCATTAGATTCCACATATGAGTGAGATCATATGACACTTCTCTTTCTCTGACTGACTTATTTCACTTAGCATGATACTCTCCAAGTCCTTCCATGCTGTCTCAAAGGGTAAGAGATCCTTTTTTACTGCTGCATAGTATTCCATGATGTAAATGTACCACAGCTTTTTTATCCACTCATACTGATGGACACTTGGGCTGTTTCCAGATCTTAGCTATTATAATTTGTGCTGCTATGAACATAGGGGTGCATACATTCTTTCTTATTGGGTTTAGAATTCTTAGGATATACTCCATGAAATGAGACCACTGGGTCAAATGGCAATTCCATATTTAAATTTTTGAGGAAACTCCATTTTGTTTTCCATAATGGTTGTACCAGTCTGCATTCCCATCAGCAGTGTACTTGGTTCCCTTTTCTCCACATCCTCACCAGAACTTGGAATGTATTTATTTGTTGATGATAGCCATTCTGATGCGTGAGTGCATCTCTCTGATGATTAGTGACTTTGAGCACTTTTTCATATGTCTCTTGGCCTTCAGTATGTCCCCTTTGGAGAAGTGTCTACTAGTATTTAGATCCTTTGCCCATTTTTTAATTGGATTGTCTTCTTTTTGTTAAGTTGTATAAATTCCTTATATATTTTGGAAATTAACCCCATATTGGATGTATCATTGTTAAATATGTTCTCCCATGCAGTGGGTTTTCTTATTGTTTTGTTTATGGTTTCTTTTGCTGTGCAAAAGCTTTTTATTTTGATGTAGTCTCATTTGTTTCTTTTCTCCCTAGTTTCTTTTGCCCAAGGTCCTACGGCCTAGAGATGTATTAATAAAAAGTTTTTATGAAAGATATCTGAGATTTTACTGCCTAAGTTTTTTTCTAAAATTTTAATGGTTTAATGACTTACATTTGAGTCTTTCATCCACTTTTAGTTTATTCTTGTGTATGGTGCACACATTTTTTTGCATGTATCTGTCCAATTTTCTCAACACCATTTGTTGAAAATATTGTCTTTATTCCATTGTATGCTTTTGCCTCCTTTATCAAATATTAATTGAGCATAATGCCTTGGGTCAATTTCTGGGATTTCTGTTCTCTTCCATTGATCTATCTGCCTGTTTGTGTGCCAGTACCAGGCTGTTTTGAGTACAATGACTTTGTAGGTAGTATAGCTTATCCAGTATTGTGATTCCTCCAACTTTGTTCTTTCTCAAGATTGCTGAAGCTATTCAGTCTTTTTGGGTTCCATATAAATTTTTGTAGTGCTTGTTCTAGATGTATGAAATATGCTGTTGGTGTTTTAATAGGGATTGTATTGAATCTATAGATTGTAGGTAATATGGACATTTTAATTATGTTGATTCTACCAATTCATGAACATGGTATATTCTACTTATTTATATCTTCCTCTATCTCTTTTCAATGTCCTGTAGTTTTCTGAGTACAGGTCTTTTACCTCCTTGGTTAAGTTTATTCCTGAGTATCTTGTTTTTTGTTGCAGCGATAAATGGGATTGATTTTTTTGTTTCTCTTTCTGAGAGTTCATTATCCTATCTAATAAAAGAGTAATATGCAAATTGACCATCACTCCAACACACAAGGTGGCTGCCACAAGATGATCAGCAGGGGAGGGAAGTTGGGAGGAACCAGGCCTGCAAGGGAGGACAGTTGGGAGTGATCAAGCCTGCAAGGGAGGGAAGTTAGGGGTGACCAGGCCAGTAGAAGAGGGGAGTTGGTGGCGACCGGACCTGCAGGGAAGGGCAGTTGCGGGGGACTCAAGCCTGCAGGGGAGAGCAGTTGGGGGGGACCAGGCCTGCAAGGGAGGGCAGTTGGGGGCAATCAAGCCTGCAGGGGAGGGAAGTTAGGGATGACCAAGCCAGCAGAGGAGGGAAGGGTGTGTGTGGGGGGGACTCAGGGCTGCAGGGGAGAGCAGTTGGGGGCGGGGGGAACCAAGGCTGCAGGAGAGAGAAGTTGGGGGTGACCAGGCCTGCAGGGGAGGGAAATTGGGGGGACCAGGCCTGCAAGAGAGGGAAGTTGGTGGTGATCAGGCCTGCAGGGGAGGGAAGTTGGGGGTACCAGGCCTGCAGGGGGTGGCAGTTAGAGGTCACCAGGCCTTCAGGGTATGAATGTATATGCATACAGGGAAATTGGGGGAACCAAGCCTGCAGGAGAGGGAAGTTGGTGGTGACCAGGCCTGCAGGGGAGGGAAGTTGGGGGTACCAGGCCTACAGGGGAGAGCAGTTAGGGGCAAACAGGCTGGCAGGGGAGCAGTTAGGCATCAATCAGGCTGTCAGCGGAGTGGTTAGAGGGTGATCAGGCTGGCAGGCAGAAGCAGTTAGGGGCAATCAGGAAGGCAGGCAGGCGAGCATTTGGGAGCCAGCAGTCCTGGATTGTGAGAGGGATGTCTGGCTGCCTGTTTAGGGCCGATCCTGGTATGGCAGTCAGACATCCCTCGAGGGCTCCCAGATTGGAGAGGGTGCAGGCTGTGAGGGACACACACCCCTGTGTACGAATTTCGTTCACAGGGCCTCTAGTTGGTGTATAAAAATGGCATTGATTTCTGGGTGTTGACTTTGTATTCTGCTATGTTGTTGCATTCATTTATTAAATCCTATAGTTTTTTTTTTTAAATGGAGTCTTTAGTGTTTTCTATGTCATTTGTGAAAAATGATTGTTTTAGTTTCTCCTTTCCAATTTGGATGCCTTTTACTCTTTCTTCTTTTTTGATCACTGTGGCTAAGATATCCAGTACTATGTCAATTAAGAGTGGTGAAAGCAGACATCCCCATCTTTTTTCTGTTCTTAGGGGAAATGGATTTAGTTTCTGTCCATTGAGTATGATGCTTGCTATAGGTTTGTAATATATGGCCTTGATTATGTTGAAGTATAATCCCTCTATTCCAACTTGGCTGAGAGTTTTTATAAAAAATGGGCCCTAGCTGGTTTGGCTCAGTGCATAGAGCATTGGCATGTGGACTGAAGGGTCCCAGGTTCAATTCTGGTTAAGGGCACATGCCCAGTTTGTGGGCTCAATCCCCAGAGGTGGGTATTTGGGAGTTGGCAATCAGAGATTCTCATCATTGATGTTTCTATTTCTCTCTCCCTCTCCTTGTATTTTCTTACAATCCTTTGTATTTCTGAGGTGTAAGTTGTTATTTCACCTCTTTCATTTCTAAATTTATTGACTTAGATCCTCCGTGTTTCTTGATGAGTCAGGCTAAAGGTTCATAAATCTTGTTTATTCTTTCAAAGAACCAGCTCTTGGTTTCATTGATATTTTGTATGTTTTTTTTTTTAATCTCTTGTGTCATTTATTTCCACTCTGATATTTATCATTTCCTTCCTTCTATGCCCTCTGGGCTTTTCTTATTATTCTTTTCTTAATTCTTTAAGTTGTGGTGTCAGACAGTTTATTGAAAATTTTTCTTATTTTATGAGGTAGGCTTGTAGTGCTATGAATTGCCCTCTCATGACTGCTTTCACTGTGTCTCATGGATTTTGGGTTGTTTGTGTTTATTTTTATTTATTTCCAGGAAGTTTTTTGTTTCTCCCTTATCTCACTGGTAATCCATTCATTGTTTAATAACATGCGATTTAGCCTCCATGTGTTTGAATATTTTTTAGTTGATTTCTAATTTCATGCACCTGTGATCTGAGAAGATGCTTGATATGATTTCCATCTTCTTGAACTTGTAGAGACTTGTTTTGTGTCCTAACATGTGGTATAGCTTTGAGGTGAAATTTTCTGTTAATGTCAATTAAATCCATATGATATAATGTGTCATTTAGAGTCACTATTTCCGTGTTGATTTTTTGTCTGGAAGATCTAACCAGGAAATCAGTGGGTTGTTAAAGTCCCCTACTATGGCTGCATTGTTGTCAATCTGTTCCTTAAAGTACTCCAGGTGGTTATGTATATGTATATGTATATGTATATGTATATGTATATGTACACACATTTTTAGGTGCTTCTGTTTGATGCATATAGATTTACCAGGTTTATGTCTTCTTATTGTACCAATCCCCTTAGTATTATGTAGTGACCTTTATTATCTGATGTGATGGCCTTCATTTTTCAGTCTATTCTGTCAGATAAGAGTATTGCTACCCCAGCTTTTTTGTTTCCATTTGCACTGAAAATTTTTTCCTATCCATTTACTCTCATCCTGGGTGAGTCTTTTGTTCTAAGATGGGTCTCTTGTAGACAGAATATATATTCCTGAATCATGTTTTCTGCCCAAAGTATGGTGGGAACCTGCCACAGCTGAGATATTCCTCTGGAACTTCAGCTGTGGGAGCCCGGCCATGCCTCTCTTGCCTTTGCACTTCCTATCAGGTCTCCACTTTACATCCTTGGTTATAAGGGTTTTCTCTAGCTAGCCTTCAGTTGGTTGTTCAGGATGATTTTTCTATATTTTAATTGTAATTCCAGTTTGGTCCCGGGAGAATGTCAATGTAGCCTCCAGTTAATCCGCCACCATCTTGGAATTCCAGATGCTCAGAGTTTTGCTGCGATCTTGCCCCAAAGGCTTTGGTGGGAAGAGCAACTCTCCTTTCTTTCTAGTGTTGGAATTGATAAAGCCTTGGTGGAAGTATAGATCTGCCTGATAGGTGTCTAGGAGACTGCACCTTTTATTAGTTGTTATTAACAGCGATGGAACTTTGGTCTTCTCAGGAGACCTGAAAACTCAGAGTTCCTGGATCTAAATGTTACCAGCAGCTTCCTATTCTCCTCTTGGACTCCAGGACCAGCCAGAGAGCTATCAAAGGAGTTCGAGCTTTGCTTATAGAATAAGGTTCTCCCTGAAAAAACAGGAGTTTGTGTATGTAAGGGTTTTGATTCTGCTTCCTGAATCATGTTTTCCATCCAAATTATATACCCCCAAATGAGAGAGAGGAAGGTTGAGCATGACAGAAGGCTGCTCCCTAAACTTTGGAGGGTGTCCAAGTCATTCCCAGACGTGCAGTGAAAACGCACAGGCACAGGACCTATCCTGCCTCAACAGCTCACCAATGTTTGAGAACTACTGCATTGTTAGTACCGGGTATTTGGTCAACGTATAGACAGCGTGGCACTTCTGAACTTCATATTTAGAGAGGAATGCATGTGGAAGGGCAAGGCAGATCTTTATCTCTTAAGTTGATAAAGGAAGCTTTCAGGATAATCACAGAGTGCAATCCAATACTATTTAGAGAATTAACATGACAGGAAGCAGCACTTCAAGACTGGCACTGAATTGAGAGTAATAAATAATAGAGGAGTATTCTCCATCCTCAGGTGACCTTGACAGGTCTTTTGTGGTCTCTGATTACATACAGGTTTGCTGCTTTTTTAAAAAGTGGTGGTGGGGAGTGGGTAGGTCTGGCTGGTTCCTTCTTCAAATTCCGGGCTTCTCTGATGATTTTCCCACCTGCAGTGGCAGACCTTTTCATTGAGTGGTGTTCTTGGGCTGGTTTGGGTGCACCATAGGGTGTGTGAAGGGAGGTCACAGAAGATGAAGATGAACCACAGTACTCAAATGCCAGTCCTTGGTAATTGCAGGCCCTGAACAGGTGAGTGACGTGATTGGAGCTGTGTGCTGGGGAAGGTGAAGTTGTTTGCCTTCCAGCATCTACCATGTCTCACATTTTCTTCTCAGCTCAGCTCCTGAAATAATTGACTGTATTCCTGTCTGTTTCCTTAACTCACATTCAGTCCTCATCCCTCACACTTACCATTCCTCCCAACTGCCAGATGCCTAAGCCATTTCTATGTTGGCTTTCACCTTGTCCAGCTTGCCCTGGCTTCTCTGGCCTGTCCTTCTCAGTCTCCTGCTCCCCTCACATGTCACCTGGGCTCCCAGCCCTCAGTCCTTAGCCAGCTTCACCTGACAATCCTCTGCCAGTGCCCCTGTCATGCTGCCAGTTTCTCTAACTTCAAAAGATTTGGGGCTCACATTTCACCCCATGGGTTCATAATGCGCATTTGGTGTGCTGAACCAACTTTGCTCCCATCTCCCTTTCTACTCTCATTTTCCCTCTATATCTGCTTCTGAAGCTAATTTCTTCTTGCTCTGTGGACCTTCAATACTTTCTGGTACAAGAGAGGCACTGAGCAACACATGCATACTGGTAGCTCCTGAATCTGTGCCTACGGGCTTGGTCTCTTGCAAGGGCTGCACTGTCCACCACTATAGCCTCTAGTCCCATGTGGCTACCCAAATGTGAGTTCACTACAATTAAGTAAACGTCAGCTCCTCAGCTGTAATAGCCACATTTCAAGTGCATATCAGGTGCATGGCTAGCAGCTACCATGGCCATCATGGATCTCTAGAACATTTCCCTCATCATAGAAAGTCGTTGGATAGAGGCCATATTCCCAACTGCCTTATACTTCCATTTGAGCGTGTGCTACATGCACGCCAAACCAAGCATTTTACAGGCAGGCCTTATTCTCTTTCTCCCACACTTCCTTTTTCTTTCACAAGCTCTGTGCCCCATCTTTCCAGCCACCTAAATCAGAAGTCTCAGCCAGCTCCCAACTCTTCCCTCTCCTTCTACCTCAGTGTCCCATCTTCCAGGTCCATCCAGGCTGCCTCTCTTTTCCCCTCCAGCCCATCCTCTTCTCTAAGCTCCAGACCCTGTTGTCTCTCACCTGGACTGTGCCTGTGGCATCCGAGCTGAGCTCCCTGCTCTAGGTCTCCTAGAGCTTGTCCACTGTTCTCACTGTGTCTCCAGTGACTATTCACACAGTGTCATTGTCATGCTCCCATTCCTTACCAAGCCAGAAACTCCCTTGTCCACAGGATCCATCCAAACCCATCACCAGGCCTTCAAGGCTGGGCAGTACCTGGCCACCACCTTCCCCTCCTCCTCCAGCATTCCAGACACTGATGTGCAGAGTCCCTGATAGGCCCTCACCATGTGATTCCACACCTCCACTTTTCCTCTGCTGCGCATGAACTCATGCTCCTCACCAGACACATCTTTTCTCCAGACTCAGGTCAAGCCGAGCTTCCTGTCTGCAGCCTTTCTGTACCTGCCCCTAGGAGAGAACTGATCTCTCTTCCTCTTCCCCCTTCCTGAGCCAGCTGGTTGGCTAACACAGCCTTGTCTGTGCACTGGCCTGCTTCCCCCTGGTAAGCATCTTAAAAGGCTGGGATACAGTCCTTGGATCACTGGCGCGCTGGCACTCAGTACATGTACAAAGAAGGCAGAGAAGGAGATAGAGGCCCATCTAAGACACCATTGCAGTTTCGGGCTAAGAGAAGGCAAGGGCTAGCAGTGTGGTGAAGGTAGACCTGGAAAAGGGAGGGTGAGTTCATGTCAGGTGGGCCAGCTCCAGTCTGCAGACTTGCACAACCTAGCAAAACTGGCCAATTCAGAGTTGATGCTGAGGGATGAGTCTATTCAGACTTAAGAGAATGGGATACCCAATAACTGATAAAGGAAGGACAGAAGGAATTAGTTTTAGAGAGTAAAAACTATCCATTTGATTTTAGACACACTAAGTTGAAAGTGCCTGCAAAGTGTTCAGGTGATTGAAAATGGAGTTGATGCCTGGGGCCTAAATAAAAACGAGAGTAATACACTTGACCCAAAATCAGTTTTCCCCTCTCTTGCCAGAATGTGAAGCTTTGCCTAACACCAAATGGGCGGTGAGAAAATACCAGACAACCTGGTTATGAAACTCAGCGGATATCACTTGCAATAAGATCATCCCACATCTGTTTTGAGCTTAGAGCCAATGCCACAGACATACAAGTTTCTGAGAAAAAATAAAGGCCCTTGAGTCTAAACCACATGTGTCAAACACAAGGCCCGCGGGCCAAATCCAGCCCGCCAGGCCTTGCAATGTGGCCCGCACCGCGCTGTCATCACTGCACTCCGCTGTCAGTTTATGACATTGTCAGTTTATGACTGTTCAGTAAACCATTCGGCCCGTGATTTAGGCTGGATTTTAGATTTTGGCCCCTTCTCTGATTGAGTTCGACACCCCTAGTCTAAACTGTGGAAAGCCAATTATTGTCACAAACTGGCGAGGGAAATGCCATCAGGGATGAGACTATTTAGGACAGTAGGGTGACAAGAACCCAGAAGCTGGGGCCTAGGAAGAAGAGCAAGAGCTGACCCAGGGCCCATTAGCAGTGACATCATGGCTCTCTTGGAAGCACGCAGAGCAGGGCATAAGCCCTGGGCTTGCGGGTGGGCTAAGATGTACATTAGGACTCTTGGAGTTGGGACAAGAAAGCCTGGAGCCCAGGGGAAGGCACCGGCAGAAACCAGTAAGCCAGAGATCTTACTGTGATTCCAAACTGGGGCCAGTAAGTCACGTCAAGAAGCTAAAATAGCTGCTAGGTGCCCACACAGAAAGACATTCAAGCTAGCCCTCATGAGCAAGGTCACAGTGCCCACATCAGAGGTGCTTCTGCCTCTCAGAATCATACCTCACTGGCTGAGCTCTAGGCCAGTGGTTGGCAAACTCATTAGTCAACAGAGCCAAATATCAACAGTACAACTATTAAAGGCATGAGTGAGGGGAATGGGGGAGTTATGGGGGAATAAGGACATATATCTAACACCTTAATCAATAAAGAAATTTTAAAAGTAAATTAATTAAAAAACAAACAAAAAACAGTATAACGATTGAAATTTCTTTTGAGAGCCAATTTTTTTAAGCTTAAACTATATAGGTAGGTACATTGTTATTAACTTAATTAGGGTACTCCTAAGCTGGCCTTTGCTAAAAACTCAAGGGGGCAAAGAGCCACATGTGGCTTGCAAGCCACAGTTTGCCGACCACTGCTCTAGATGGTTGGCTGCTGGAGTGAGAGATGGGGCATCAGTGTGGAGTGGTGGGCATGGCGGCAGCCAAGGCAGGAGGAGAGAGCCTCATACACACAGGGCTGGGGAGAGGTCCTCGCAGGAGAGACATTTAAGGATATCTGCACCCATAAGACTGGTATATGTTGAAGCTGAGGAAAGGCCTTGATATTCAGGAGATAACCATCATTTGGGAGAGAAATGTGATATGGGGAGACCTAAGCCAGCTTGTAATAGGTGAGAGGATGACCGTTAGCTGGATGTTAAGAGGCTGTGAGTAGGGAATCAAACTGTGACCTCCAGGTTCATAGGTCAATGCTCAACCACTGAGCCATGCCAACTGGCAGCAACATGCTTTTTGATTGAAGCAGGCTGATCCAAGTCCTGGCTTTTTTTTTTTTTTTTTTTAAATCTTTGCTCACTTGAATATTAAGTCACTCAATCTCCCCGAGACTCAGTTTTCGCTTAAAGACATTGTGATTAGTGATATGAAATATGTTGTCTTAACACAGTGCCTGAATATAATAAACACATAGTAAATGTTTAAAAAAAAGAGAGAGAGAGAGAGAGAGAGAGAGAGAGAGAGAGAGAGAGAGAGAGAGAGAGAGAGAGAGAGAGAGAGGCTGTGAGAAGAAGGCAGGGGAGATTTGTTTGAGACACCTGAGACCTGAATTTTTCCCAGGCCACAGAAAGGTATGTGCAAAAGGGTGAAATGATGGAAGGAAGACACAGGAGAGTGGCGGGAGCACCGTGCTGGAGAGTGTGATTAATAGCACAAGTGGTAGCATTTACGATCTTTTTGAAATTTCTGAGCAACAGTGAGATAGAGAATAAAAGCTCAGATCAGGTGGCCCCAGGCTTCTCTGTAAAGTGGTTGGTGATGCAATCAACAAAGGAGGATGTTGAAGACTGAGACAAGGTAGAGGTTTGTACTGTTTCCACAGGGGTCAGGAGCAGGGATGGGGCCAAAAGGTGGGAGTGTTAGCTGAGGCCCAGGGACAGATGACCAGTCAGCAATGGGGTGCCGGCGGCCTGCAGAAGAGGGGTGCTGGAGAAAGGACCAAATCCATGTTCTCTCCAGTTTTTGAAGCAGGAAGAGAAAGGATGTGCAGCCTTAGAGAGGACATTGAGTGACTTGGTTTCACACAGGCGAACCCAGTTCTGGGGGAGGCAGATTGTGGTTAGTGGAGGGGATTTTGTCTGTAATAGGAGGGACAGGCAGGGGCTAATGGGCCTGTGGGGAGAAATTTCTGTTGTGGGTGATTATGGAGACTTAGGGGTCAAGAGGATATGTTATTTACTCTGTGTGTGTGCATTGGGCACTTCTGAAGTCCTCCTGGTAAAATGGGAGGAACAGAGTGGCTCTTCAGATCCTAAAGAGAAAGGTGAAGCAACTGGGCATTTCTTCACACACAACAGATCCTTTGTGTATTAGCTTGTTTGGGATAGACACAACTGGCTCGTTAAAAGAAATGAGAACTGAAACCGTACTCTGCTTAACCTCTGGATAAATCTTGTTCTCCACACATCTACTTGTGATAATCCTATGTTGGGTGTACTTGCCTGTAACTGGGGAACCTGAGAACTGGAGGTTGTTGTGTGTTTTTCCGGATTCATCCCCGAAGTGCTCTTCTCCTGAGGTTTCCAGAATATCTGTTGTTAATTCCAGTTCTTGTAGCAGTGCTTCTGGGCAGTGCAACCTCTGCTAATGTAGAATATGTTCATCACACACTTTTACAGCCTTAGGCTAAATGATGTCTTTAAGTACTTCTTTTACCTTTTAAAAATGTCTCTTTTGTGACACATAAGCTGTCTCCACGATTCCCTAAGCCAACCATTAAAATAGAAGAATCTTCTTTATAATCTTGATCTTTTTCTAACAGTATGACAGCATCCAGTAAGTCAGTGACACATGCTTCCACATAAAGTTAATTTATGAAAAACACAGTTTTATAGATGCTCTTAGAAGGACATTAAGAGTTGGAGAGGGGATTAATTTTAAATTGGAAGACAAACCAGCATTTGGGAACCAACCCAGAGCCAGACATTGTGCTGAGTGCTTCCCATGCATTATCTCATTTCATTCTCACAGTGGTGTCATGGAGCCAATAATATAGCTGTTTCCATTTTGTAAATGGGCTTCAGAGATGTTCAGTCACTTTGTAAGGAAGGGTCACACAGTGAGTGGCACAATCAGAATGCAATCTTGGTCTTGCCCATATGTCACATTGCCAGTCAGCAACACACTGCAAGGTGAGTATGATTACTCACGTTTTTTCATAGGTAAGGAAAGTGACACGCATGTAAGCAAGAAGAACACTAGAAACATAAAAGCAAGCGCTTAGATGTTACAGAATTTCCCTTGACTGCCTAGAGCTCTCTCTCATCACATCACCAACTCTGCATACTATATAATAAAGATGTAATATGCAAATTGACCCCCACACCCTCACAAGATGGCTGCTTACAACCAGGCCAGCAGGGGGATTAGTGAGGGACAACCAAATGACTGAACAGCAGGCTGTGTGGAGTGACCAGGCTGATGGGGGAGCCATGAGGGGTGACCAGGCCAGCAGGGGGAGCAGTTGGGGGAAACCAGACTGGCAGCGGGGGGCAGTAAGGGGTGACCAGGCCAGCACATAATGGCAGTGAGGGGCGACCAGGCCA
The DNA here is from genome assembly GCF_964339955.1 of Pipistrellus hanaki. Classification (NCBI taxonomy): domain Eukaryota; kingdom Metazoa; phylum Chordata; class Mammalia; order Chiroptera; family Vespertilionidae; genus Pipistrellus; species Pipistrellus hanaki. The sequence goes on from NC_140524.1 coordinate 95,042,536, forward strand.
GCAGGGATGGAGGGGCAGTAAGTGGTGACAAGGCAGGCAGACAAGTGAGTGATTAGGGGCCAGCAATCCAGGATTATGAGAGAGATGTCTGACTGCTGGTTTAAACTGGCAGTCGGACATCCCCCAAGGGGTTCCAGATTGGAGAGGGTTCAGGCTGGGCAGAAGGGACCCCTCCCCCCATGCACAAATTTCATTCATCGGGCCTCTAGTCTATGGGTAAAAGGCATGTCCAAATGCCATTTAACTTTATACAGCTAAGAATAAAAGCTAAAACAGATTTTTAAATATTTCCAAAATAAATGGAAAATATTTTAATTTTTATATTAAATGTCAAGTTTCTTTTGAGCATTTCTTCCATTTGCTGCTTTAGAAGTCATATACCAATTAAAACCCAAAGTGAACTTTTGAACCCATAGTCACTGCTTTCATATTGTTGACTGGTACACTTGTAGCCATTGAGACACTTAGTTTTTTCTAGCTTAAGCCAATGTTAAATACTTATTTTGCTTAGTTTTTAAAGAATTGTCATTAAATGAGAATGAGCTCTAGCTGGTGGTACTAAGTGGTTAGAGCATCGGCCTGTGCACCAGGATCACGGGTTCAATTCACAGTCAAGGACACGTACCTGGGTTGCAGATTTGATCCCTGGCCCCAGTGGAGGCACAAATGGGTGGCAGCCAATCAATGTGTCTCTCTCACATCAATGTTTCTCTCTCTGTCTCCCTTCCCCCTCCCTTCTACTCTTTCTGGAAAGCAATGGGGAAAATATCCTCAGGTGAGGATTAATTAAAAAAAAAAAAGAATGATTGGGGCTACAGTCATTTGTAGATTGACTGGTGAACATCTATGTTTTCACTACAATATATTCACAATATCATCATTACTCTTCATAACAGAATGTGGAGTCAACCTTGGTTAAATTTTTTTTTGTAAGTATATGGGCTGGAGTGGCTTCCCGGGAAGTCACTTTAAGTGGATATTAATTCAGGTGCGCTTGTCTGTGACTATCATGCATTACACACCTGTCAGCACACGGTTCTTTGACAGTTTGCCTTTTGAGTATGTCCCTGTCTTCTAATAACACTTATGTTCTCAAAAGGCTGGAGAGAGAGGAACAGGACAAAAAGGCAGAGGAGGAAAGACTTCGCCTAGAAGAGGAAGCCCGCAAGCAGGAAGAGGAAAAGAAGAAGCAGGACGAGGAAAAGAAGCAGCAGGAGGAGGAAAAGAAGCGGCAGGAAGAGGAAAAGAAAAGACTGGAGGAAGAGGAGGCCAAGAGAAAGGCCAAAGAGGAGCAGCTGTTGAAAGAAGAACAAGAAAAGGAAAAACAAGAAAAAGAAAAGCAAGAAAAAGCCATGATTATAAAGCAGGTACTTATGAGTCTTCATATAGACTTTGCCTTAAGGGCCTTCGTTAACATTAGGTAAAATTAGTTAAATTTGAATGACTCATAATATTTACTTGAAGTACTTTCTTAAACCAAGTGGGCTGGTTATTAAATATGAGTTACTTTGCCCTGGCCAGCATGTTCAGTGGTTGGAGCACGGCCTGTACATCAGAGGGTTGAAGTATCTCAGATTTGATTACCAGTCGGGGGCATGTACCTGGGTTGCAGGTCCAATCCCCATCCCCAGTCAAGGTGCGTGTAGGAGGCAACCAATTGATATGTCTGTCACATTGATCTCTCTCTCTCTCTCTCTCTCTCCTTCTTTATCCCTCTCGCTCCCCTCCCCGCCACTCTCTCTAAATCAATGGAAAACATATCCTTATTCCTTGGGAGAGGATTAAAATATATGTATATATGAGTTAATTTGGACAATAACAGTGAAGTTGGTAATGTTTTCGGTATGTCAGTTTGGGTTTCCTCAAAGACAGACCCTGGATGAGAATATGGGTGCTGGTAGTTGACTCGGGAAAAGATCCCAGGAAGCTGGTACCCAGGGAGTGAGAGGAAAGCCAATGTAAGCGCATTGATGAGTGAGATATTGTGGGCAACTGGACCTCACTGCCTTTGGGGCTATCTAAGAAACTGTGGAACATGCCTTAGAATTGTCCCTCTGAAAGGTGAGGAAACGGGGTTATCTGCCAACTTCTGCCTATCATGTCTGAAAGTCAGTCCTTTGGGAATTAACTTCCCTCACCTCCTGGCCACATATATACTTCATGGCCAGAAGCTACCACCAGACATGAGAAGACTTTGGCTACATATGGGAAGTGTCTGCGCTAGGCTTGCATGGTGGACCAAGGATAGATGAGTGAGGGCCAGCCAGTCGGCTGTGTCATAGAGTCGGCTGTGTGAATCCACCTTGAATGTTGGAGCAGCACCACTTTGGGGTAGAGATGAGGCAAGGACCGTATACAAACCCCGGGGAATTACTGTAGTGTTTTCTTAACTCAGTAAAGCCTATGCCTTGGTTTACCTGTTCCTATCAGAAGGAAGCAGCAGAAGCAAAGGCCCAGGAGGCAGCTAAGCAGATGCGTCTAGAGAGAGAGCAAATCATGCTGCAGATTGAACAGGAGCGACTGGAGAGGAAGAAGGTAAGAGCTAAGGGATTTGGAGGACTGAGCATGAGGCAGGAACAGGAAGCAAATTCAGTACTCTTGCTGTTGTTGGGTAGAGTGATCTTGGGATTCTCAAATTAGGTCAGGTTCATTGATAGTGTTGTTCAGATCTTCTGTATTTTCGTTAGTTTTCTGTCATCTTGTTCTATCATTTATTGAGAGAGGAGTGTTAAAAGCTCCATTTGTGATTATGTATTTGTCCATTTCTCCTTCCATTTTTATCAACTTTAGTCTTGTATGTTTTGAAGCTCTGCTGTTAGGTGAATATATATTTCAAATTACTTAAATTTTCCTATTGAGTTGACACCTTTATCATTAGAAAAGTCCTTCTTTATCTCCAGTAATTCTTGTCTTAAAATCCAATTCATTAGTCTAATTGTGATTAGTATTTGCATAGTAAATCTTTTCCCATACTTTTTCTTTAAACCTATGTATGTCCTTATCATTGTAAACAGGATATAGTTAGGACTTGTTATTTTGATCCAGTATGACAGTCTTTGCCTTTAAATTGGAGTATTTGGTCTATTTACATTTGATGCATTCTCAGAGAACATTGTGTTTAAGGAGGCTGATGATACAGGTCCATTCTCATGGTGTCCTAGTACCAGTCTGGGCTTTGTGTTGCTGTAGGCCTGGGAGCTGGGAGACCAATCTGTGGTCGCCCCTCCCTATTTGCATCTCAGTCTCACTTTTTCTAGGGTGGGCCTCTGGAATAGAAAGTGGTCATTTATTGAATTTTAGGTTACCTAAGGAGAGGAAGGAGAAAGATGGGCTATAAATGAAATCAACATTCTAGATACTTACTAGTTCACTTTCAAACATTTGATCTTGTCAGTAGGGCAAATGTGTACATCTTCAAAACCAATGGAAAACCTTTCTCTACTCATTATCCTCTGCTAGCATTTCTCTCTCATGAGTTTTCTGAGAAATGTGAAAATGCATATAGTCCCAGATACTTTTACGTGATTTGGGTCTTGTATTCCTCTTGTTATGTCCAGATTTCATGGTCCCCAAAGACCACCAGGGAGCCGAGTCTGATGCAAAAGCAAAACAGTCTTTTATTCAGGCTAGCCCGAGCTCCCCCTCCTCTCCCCCCCCACACACCAATGCAGCGGCAAGGTGGAGAAAGAGAGCAGGTCTCTCTGGAACAAAGGATTTATAGGAGTGGTGAGGTCATTGCTTTGGCTGACCCTGATTGGTTGGGTGAGGACTAGGGTCCAGTTACATAGTGACATAGTTATATAAAATGGAGGACACAGTAGAAATTGGATTCAGACATTAACCCTGTCCTGCCCTCACTCTCACCTGGTTCGTTTTGGTTCCCAGAGAATAGATGAAATCATGAAGAGAACAAGAAAGAGTGACGTGTCTCTGGAAGTGAAGGTAGGCATTCAGAATACCATTGTGATCATCCATGTGCTGAGTGGCAGCATACACTCAGAGGAATCGTGGCTCTCGGAGAGGAACAGCCAGACACAAGGGACCCTTCCTGCCTTGTTCCTGGCTGGATGAAAGAGACTGCAGGCCAAAACCAGTTTGGTTCAGTGGTAGAGCGTCAGTCTGCGGACTGAAAGGTCCCAGGTTCGATTCTGGTCAAGGGCATGTACCTTGGTTGTGGGCACATTCCCAGTAGGGGATGTGCAAGAGGCAGCTAATCGATGTTTCTCTCTCATCGATGTTTCTAACGCTCTATTCCTCTCTCTTCTTCTCTGTAAAAAATCAATTAAAAATATTAAGAGAGAGAGAGAGAGAGAGAGAGAGAGAGAGAGAGAGAGAGAGAGAGAGAGAGAGAGAGAGAGACTGCAGGTGCTGGAAGGAGGAGTCTCAGAGAGGAGTTTCAGGGTGGTAATTAAAAATGTCCTCAGAGAAACGGGGGTGGGGATGCAGGAGGAGACACAGTAGTCATGAATAAAAAAAAGAGAATGGTGGCATATGAGTAAGGGAAACACAGCTGATACGTAATAAGCTCAGAAGATCCAGAGAACAACCATGGCGCAGGCAGATGGCTCAGCGTGGCTCCAATTCCCCTCGGATGCTTTTCAGAGCATTTGTCTTTCTGCGTGAAGTCAGCCTTCTCTCTGTTTTCAGAAAGAAGACCTGAAAATAGAGCTCAAGCCTGCTGTGTGTATGGAAAACAAGCCAGAACCAGTTGTCCCAAACAAAATGGGTGAGTGTGAGGTCTGGTTCTTGGGTTTCTCCTTTCGGCAGGCAAGGGCTTGAGGTATTTCCTGCAGGGGACAAATACCCGTGGGTCCTCAGAGCGTGTTTGCTGGACGGGGGCTGTGTACTTTGCCTTCCTGGTGGAGTCTCCATCTCCAGCACAGGTCTGCCAGGTCCATGTGGAAAGCACCGGACTCCTCAGTGACTCTTATAATCCTGGAGCGGAGCCAGCGGTCTGCTGGCATACTGCTTTCCAGGAGCTTAACTGCTGAGCAGGTCCTACTAAGAACTGATCGCTGTTTTATGATGGTTTCTCCTGCCGTCCACACTTCCGGCTAGTCTAGCTCTTTTTTAGCATGTTAGGTGAATCTATATTTCAAATTACGTAATTTTCCCATTGAGTTGACACCTTTATCATTAGAAATGTCCTTCTACTTGCCCAGCCAATGTGGCTCAGTGGTTGAGCGTTGACATATGACTGGGTCGTTGGTTCAATCCCCAGTAGGGGGCGTGTAGGAGGTAGCCGATCAGTGATTCTCTTTCATCATTGATGTTTCTCTCTCTCTCCCTCTCCCTTCCTTTCTGAAATCAATAAAAACACATTAAAAAAAAAAGAGAGAGAGAGAAATGTCCTTTTTTATCTCTAGTAATACTTCTCTTAAAAGTCTGCTTCATCAGTCTACCTATGATTAGCATTTGCATAGTAAATCTTTTTTCTGTCCTTTTACTTCAAACCTATGTGTATCCTTCTAAGTGTAAACAGCATATAGTCAGGACGTGTTATTTTATCCAGTTTGACAGTTTTTGCCTTTAAATTGAGTGTTTGGTCTATTACATTTATTTTTTTTTATTTTTTTCATTTTTTTAAATTTTATTTTATTATTATTTTTTAAAATATATTTTATTGATTTTTTTTTGCCCCCCTCCCTCCCTCCCACACATCCCCTCCCTCCCCCGATGGTCTATTACATTTAAAGCATTTAGGAAGAAACCACACTTAAAACTCCTTCCATTTGAATATTTCATGGCAGCCAAAGTCAGGAAAGGCATTCCCATCTCAGAGAATGTCTGTTCGCATTTCTCCTTTTCCCTGAGGCTCAAAGGAGAGCCTGGGGCTCCCACAGCCTGGGACTTGTGCAGTGCGTGACACCACGTCTCCTGGCCGGCTCAGGAGCCCTGCTGCACAGACATTGCCAATGCCGCTTGCTTTCTCTGCCACCATGTGAAAGTGACTACCTGGAATTTCCCCCCCCAAAAAAATGTTGCATTATTGGCAAAGCAGAGGATTAAATTAATTGCCCCCATATCTATAATAATGAAAGCATAATGTGCTAATTAGACCGAACATCCTTCCAGACCTGGGGCTGAGAGGGCTGAGGTGGCCGGCTGCTGTGAAAGGCTGGGGCAGAGTCAGCCACTGCAGGAGCTGAGCCCCTTGCATGAATTTCATACACACACACACACACACACACACACACACACACACACACTTGTTTCTCCATTGTTTTGGATATTTTATGATTAACAGAACGACTTTGTGTTCTCAATCAGAAATCAATGGATTGAGCACCTGCCAGGAAGTTGGCAGTGTGGAGCGCGCTGCCCCAGCAACTTTCCCCCGAGACAGTGTCTCCGGTGGGCTTAAGCCAGTTGAGGCACTTGTTCATCTGGATGCCCTGGATGGGAAATCAAACAGTCTGGATGACTCAACTGAAGAAGTCCAGTCGATGGATGTGAGGTAAGACGATTTCTGTTGTATTTGAGCCTCATCTCTCCTCCATACACCTCCTCAGCCTCATAGTTGATTTCTTCATTTTGTACACACCCAGATCACCGCAGGTAGGTTTGTTTGCCATTCAGGAAAGCTCTCAGTGGTACATTAATGTCTTGGGTCAGACTCCTTAGCAGCAGAGCCTGGGGCAAGGAGGTCTAGGGCCTGGGACTTATCAGAGAGAGTATCAGGAGAAAGTGGACAGAGCAGGGAACAGTATGGAGCAAGGCAAGTCACTAGGCATGGGAGCCCTGGAGGATGAATTTCCATCAGAGCATGGTCCGAATGAAACACGGAGCCAGCCTGCATGCCCTCGATCCATCAGTCATTGGCTGTGGGCTACTTGGGGCCCGGGGGGCGCTGGTACAGTATCTGTGGGCAGGAGGCTCCCATCAGCTGCAGGCAGTTTTCCTGAAAATGGGTGGCAGCTCTGAATCCTTAGCTGCCAGCTCTCTCTGCAGCTGAGGGATGAGTGCACCTGCAAGTGAAGGGGCACCTACAGGGTCCGCTGTGTCTAGTGATTATTTTTTAAAATATATTTTATTGATTTTTTTTTTTTACAGAGAGGAAGGGAGAGGTATAGAGAGTTAGAAACACTGATGGGAGAGAAAGATCAATCATCTGCCTCCTGCATACCCCCTGAGAATATGCCCGCAACCAAGGTACATGCCCCTGACCGGAATCGAACCTGGGACCCTTGAGTCTGCTTGCCAACGCTCTATCCACTGAGCCAAAGCTGTTAGGGCTAGTGCCTCATGTTGAAGTGAACCTGTCATTGGAAACTTGATAGTTTGCTTTCAGATTCTAAGAACTTAAGTATGTTTGTGGATGACACAACCTGGCAAATTAACCCCAGCAGAGAGGAGACCTCCGTTTGCATGGGGCTGGGCAGAGGCACGTAGAATGGAGAGCCCAGGCAGGCAGTCAGCCTTCCCTCTGCCTGGAGTGCTCAGGATTCTCCCAGTCAGGAGGGCTCCACAGTGAAGTGTAAAAGCTCTACTGGAGCTTGCCCTGCCCCTTGGCTGTGAATTCCCTGCTTGGTCTAGGGGAGAGGGGAGGGCGTGAGGCTGAGGTGTTTCCCAGGGCACACCACTAGAACTACCCCAGCTCGGGCACCCAGGCCTGAGCCAGACATGTGAAAGCCCAGGGCCCGGCAGCCCTGTCACCAGAAGAGCAAGCCCTGTGCAGACTGCTAGCTGGGCCTCCTCAGGTCTTGCCGCCATCTCCCCATCTCCCATCACCACTGGCCATCAGCAGCCACCGTCATGGCAGGCTGCCCCCAGGGAAAACAGCTGAGGCATCTTAAAGGTTAACAACATTCTCACTCCACCCAACCCCCCACCCTTCTTAAACAAACAAACAAACAAACAAAAAACCTCTCCCTACCTAACTGGTTTGGCTCAGAGGCTAGAGCATCTGGGGAATCCCCGGTTCAATTCGGGTCAAGGGCATGTACCCTGGCTCCCTGGTTGCGGGCACATCCCCAGTAGGGGGCGTGCAAGAGGCAGCTGGTCGATATTTCTCTCTCATCGATGTTTCTGACTCTCTATCCTTCTCCCTTCCTCTCTGTAAAAAATTATTAAAATATATTTTTTAAAAATAAATAAAAAAACCTCTCCCGAGGTTATTTTTCCATTGATATTTAGAGAGACTGGAAGAGAGAGGGAAAGACAGAGAGAAATATCAAATATCGATGTGAGAGAAACACATCAATTGGTTGCCTCCCACACGAGCCTGCTCCGACCAGGGTGGAGGAGGAGCCTACAGCCGAGGTAAGTGCCTTTGATCAGAATCGAACCCAGGACCCTTCAGACCGCAGGTCAGCACTCTGTCCACTGAGCCAATCCAGCTAGGCCAGCGGTCAGCAAACTCACTAGTCAACAGAGCCAATTATCAACAATACAACGATTGACATTTCTTTTGAGAGCCAAATTATTTAAACTTAAACTTCTTCTAACGCCAGTTCTTTAAAATAGACTCGCCCAGGTCGTGGTATTTTGTGGAAGAGCCACACTCAAGGGGCCAAAGAGCCGCATGTGGCTCGCGATCCGCAGTTTGCCAGCCATGGGCCTAGCGCATGAGCCCCCTTAGTCTTTATGTCACTGGGTGGGGGAAGAGGGCAAGACATGGCACCGGCCAGGGTTCAAGAAAGGGCAGGAGCTTTGTGTGCATACGAGTTCTCCTAGTGGCCACCTCTGCTTTTGGAGAGAGAGTTCTGGAGGCTGTGCCCAAAGTTGTGGCATCCTCTGCTCCCTGAGCTCTTACTAGCTGTTAACCCAGGAGGCGGAGCTGGCAGCATTCTGCTAATGAGGCAGCTACCCCGGCTCCAGCCTCCAGAAGTGGTGGCAGGTCTGCTGCTGCTCAGCGAGAGGGAGACGGGTCTTCTGAGCTTCTACAGTGCAACGGGTTTTCCTAGATTCTTCTCTAAGATATTAGGGGGCGGGGGAGAGAACAGATTCACCTGGAGTCTCTCTTATCAGCCTGGCTGATAAGAGAGACTCCAGGTGATAGGCCCTCAAACCGCAGCTGCCTTCCATGTCTAGGGAGAGGAGAAGGGGAATCTGCCCGCTGGGCAGGAGCTGGGGAAGTCAGGGGGCCGAGTGGAAGCCTCACTGTAGAGAGGAGTGGGGGAGGGAGAGATTAGCTCTGCAGGAGCCGGGGTGGGTGGCGGGGTCCTTGTTGAGGTGGCCCTAACCTTCACTGAGCACTCACAGCTGGGGCTCACAGGACCGCTCCCCTGCAGGGGTGTGTCCTGCTGGCTCTCAGGGGGCCTAGCAGGAGAAAAGACTGTCCCACTTTACAGGGGAGGGAGCTAAGGGGGAACAAGAGCAGTTCGCCCAGGGCTAGAGAGAGGCAGCATCCAGAACCCCGAGGCCAACTAGGACCCTTCCTCAGCTCGCTTTGAACTTCCAGCATTTGTATTCTGTAGGGGTTTCCCATCTCCAAGGCTTGGGAAGCACTTGGCTTCCCTGCTGCAGAGGGCTGGTGCCTGCACTTCCTGTATCCTTCCTTCCTGTACTCAGCGTGAGCTAAACCTTCACAGCCTGCTCGGTCCCCTTCCCTTGTTTTCTCCCATGGGGCCTTTTGTCTGTCAGCGACTCAGATTTGAACTAACATTTTTTTTTTTTTTAACAATGTGTTACATACAAGCTCTGGCTCTAAATCCACCTTCTCTAGAAAAGAAGAGTAGTATAACAAAATATTAGAATTAATAGTTCTGTCTGTCTATCTGTCTGTCTCTCTCCCTCTCCTTCTCCTTCTCTCCTCCTCTCTCTGCCCATCCTCCCCGACCCCTCCGCCCTTAGTCCTGTTTCAAAAGAAGAGCTTATCTCCATCCCAGAGTTTTCACCAGTGAGTGAAATGATTCCTGGGATGTCTCTGGACCCAAATGGAACTGGTAATGCCCGAGCTCTTCAAGATCTCTTAGATTTCACCGGCCCCCCCATGTTCCCCAAGAGATCCAGTGAGAATCTCAGCCTGGATGACTGTAACAAAAACCTGATCGAAGGATTTAACAGTCCCAGCCAAGAAAGTACTCTGAACACCTTCTGTTGACAAACACAGCATCTCTTTAATGAAAGGTACAGTCTTTTGATGGTAGTCTACATCTGTAACTCTCCAGCTGGGGTTGTGAAGGTAGGCTAAGCAGCACTCAGCCTCCCGGATGGTCAGCTTTATTTTATTTCTTTTTAAATACTTTGATTGGTTTCAGAGATGAAGGGAAAGGGAGAGAGAGAGAGAGAGAAGCATCAGTGACGAGAGAGAATCATTGACCGGCTGCCTCCTGCACACCTCACACTGGGGATTGAGCCTGAAACGTGGGCATGTGCCCTGACTGGGAATTGAACCGTGGCCTCCTGGTTCATAGGTTGACATTCATTCACTGAGCCATGCTAGCTGGGCTGGGATGGTTCGTTTTATTTAAAAAAAGCAAACATGAATATGAATATGCGGTATATACAGCAGCATACAAAATAATTGAAGTGGATTTCAAGTAAATCCTTCATATGGGAGCCTTCAGCGCCACACCTGCCATGGCCAGCCCTGCTCTTTGGGGTGTGCAGAGGGGGTGTGTGGGTTGAAAAGCACTGCCTACAAGTTTGACCTGACCCCCGTCTCGGATAGGACCTTATTTAGAAGTAAAGAGGGAATGTTCTAATAGTGTGCAAGGTGGTGTTCATAAAGTGAACTGCCCCCCTAGTTTGATTCAGCAACATCGCATGTTCTAGCAGAATCATTCATGTACATTGGTGTTGGGCCAAATGATTGCCTGTCCTGTTGACCGTTCTGGAGTCTTCCAAAGGAAACATTTGTTCCTGGAGCATACCTGAGGGAGTGTGGGTTGGAGGAGGGGGACTGAAATTTGTGCCCTGAAGCTTTTGTTCCCCACTTTTGTCCTTTTTTTCTTGCCAAAGTTCCTCTAGAAGCTCTTATTGTTTGAGTAAGTTATATCTATGGGTTGCAAACCCTCTGCATTTGTGTGCATTTAGTTATACGCACCTCACATTGCATTTACTGCAGTTGGAGGCTCATTTGTTGTTCAGTGATGAACATTTATTTATAGATTAATTCTAAGTTTGGAAATTAGAATTTATCATCAGAGTTTTTTTTTTTTTAATAACTTAATAATAATGCCAAATTCCTCCCGCTGTCCACTCCTTCTGGATATTTTTATAGTCTCAGCATTCTCTCGGTCACTTTTTCCCTGCTGCTCCTCTCCTATAACAGAACTTTGGTCCCTGATATGACTTAGTCCAATCTTTCTCTTTCTCCAATGAGGAAACAGGTTGGGGAGGCCACACAGACGAGGTCACGGTGTTTCTTTTTCTTTTTCTTTTTTTAAAATATTTTTTGTTGATTTTTTTACAGAGGAAGGGAGAGGGATAGAGTTAGAGACATCGATGAGAGAGAAACATTGACCAACTGCCTCCTGCACACCTCCCACTGGGGATGTGCCCGCAACCAAGGTACATGCCCTTGACCAGAATCAAACCTGGGACCTTTCTGTCTGCAGGCCAACGCTCTATCCACTGAGCCAAACCGGCTAGGATGGCACAGTGTTTCTTATACTCATTTCTGTCTGACCTCAGCTATTGGCTGTACACAGCACATTTTAGAGTTCCCTTCTCTTGGCTCCTGGGAAAGCTGTTGTGGTCCCTTCACACATGGGAGGGAATGTGTGACAGATACTTTTTAAAATAAAGAATATCCCTGGTTTGGAAGAGCAGCTGCCTTTTTGGACATTTCAAAAACAAAAACCATACCTAAGCATTCTATTTCCCTCACTTGTGGCTTAATATTTAGCAGAAGTTTCCTTTTGCTGTTAGTATACCTCGAACCCGTCAGTTCACTGACCTCACTATCTAGCACAGACCAGAAAATCCATAAAACTTAGGCTCCTCCAGTCTGTTTCCTGCATCTCTAAGTAGTCATTTCCTGCATAACTAAGAAGTGGAAACTCCCTGTCCCCAAAGAAGAAAAATTCCTGGGCTAAATAATTGCATTCCTATTGCTTGTATACATTTTTCACATAATCCAGCTCTCAAGTTCTTTCCAACCAGAGGTGGCACCTGCAGGGTTGGGTTGGGTGGGGGCGGGGGGCATTTGGAAATGTGTTGGGTTTTTTGTTGTCACAATGGCTGGCAGCAGCTCTGGCGTCTAGAAAGCAAAGCTTGGGACTTTAAACATCCTGTAGGTTTTCAGACAATCCACACAAAGAAAGCCCCACCCGCCTAAAAGAACAGTCCTACACAAAATGCCACAGCATTGCTGCCGTGTGAGCCAGGGGAAAACTAACAGTGTGGGAGCATCTAGGCTAGGGAGAGGGCAGAGTAAGGTGACCAGACATCCCGCTTTGGGCGGGACAGTCCCGATTTTTAAAAATTTGTCCCGGGGCTGCGGGACTCAGGACAAATGGTTAAAAATCGGGACTGTCCCACCCAAAGCGGGACGCCTGGTCACCGTAGGGCATAGAAGCTGCGCATTCTAAATACTCAGTCTCTTCATCCATCTCACCGAGATCTGTTTGTGAATTGACACAGGTGGCGTTCAGAGAAGCCATGAAGCTGCTGGCAATGGGATCCGCGCTGCCAGGCCTCGGAAGGAGCTTCTATCGTCCCTGACCGCTGGATTCCAAATCATTACATCACAATGTAATTGTATTCCTAGTTAGTATACCAAACGCTGGCCACTCTTGGTGGAAACCTTGCGAAGTTGGCCTTGTCGGGCTTTAGCGACATTTCATGTTACGGTTCTATTTATGAGCTTCGGCTGCCAATAAAGCGCTTACTCTACTACTTACTCTATATCACACTGATCACCTGAAACCAATGAGTCACTCCAGCTGTAACCATTCTTATTCCCAAAGTTGGAGCGCATACACATTTAGATGATTCCTGTAAATATTCTAGATAGTTACCCAGACTCTACTTACACATATGCCGCAAGTGGGCTGCAGAGCTCCCATCTGTGTTTAGAAAAAGAAATTCCAGAGGGTTTCCCCCTCTCTCTGAGGTTTCTGTGTTGGGAGTTACTATCAAGAAGCCGTTTTATTATTAAGCTTAGCCACCTGCCAGCTGCGCTGCGCCAGATTACTCCTTGAGGAGCTAATGGAATAACTTGTTGAGTCAGGCATCCATGATACAGCGGAATGGTTGCTGTTTTCCGATGCATATTCCCATAGACATGAGCAGCTGAATCTAGCAAGGACCTTTTCATATTGCACCTTAAAATCTCTGAGCTGTAGACACTCCAAACCATCAAGTGGCTTTTGAACTGAGTGAATCCTGTGTCTCATGCACTGGGGTTGGTTTTCACGTTGTTGCTATTACGGCGTTTGTTTCTTTATTTGCTCTTGTGTTTGCTCAACTCTAATAAAACCAGGCACAAGTGAAAACGATAATGCTCCGAAACGAAGGGGCCCCGGATGGGACTCCGTGTGCCACTATAATAGACTTTAACTAACATAGAACATCTGAACGGAGGACAGATGACGCTAGAATGGATACTTCTCGCATTTTATGCCCTATAATTTGTTTTCTTAATTTCATTTCTTGTGGTGAAATGTAACTTTCAGATTAAAATGACCTTTTCTTCCTTGAAACTTTTTTTTTTTTGACATACAATAAGAGCTTAGAAAGATCCATACTTCTGACTGAGGTTTGCAACCAGAAAATCCAAGGCTGCGTCAATAGTAATCTTGTTTATGCGCTTTCAAAACCAGCTGCAGTTGAAGACTTTATCAGTTACGGAAACTGTGTATGTTTGTGTATGTGTAAAAACTAAAATAAAATATATGCCTCCACTAACACAATGCCATTGATCTTGATGATTATTGGGGAAAATCCATTTCATGACAAGCACAGAAAATGATAGCATAGTCAGACTTTCAAAAATGCCACGCCCTCTTTCTTACAGCTTTATTTTGCCAAAGGTCTGTTTTGTTGTGATCTGTTGTACCTCACGGTGTCATTGTAACAGTGGCGATGCCTCATTTGCATGATGTGTACATTATCTTTAATGTGAAATACGTTTTCACTGAAGAGTTTGATAGTATGCTAGTATTTCGTTTATTTCTGTAGGCTCAATGAAGAAATCTCCTGAAAGCAAACCAATTTTTTTAAGTCCATGTGGAAAACACACACAGAAATCTTGTGTGGCTGTCCTTCCCCTGTCAAACTCATTAAAATTCCTTTCTTGTCAGTTCCAAGTGAAGCCAACTGTGGAAATAAGCTTAAGTAATGAGCTGCCCTAGGACATGATGAACTTCTAAGTACAGTAAAGTTGCTGTTCTTTCAGACCACTGATGGGAGGGATTTCTAGCTAGTCAAGATGCAGTTAACCTTAGTGTAACCTCTGAAAATATTCCACATAGCAACCCGGTGTTTAAACACAATTATAACAGAATGGTGAGTGATCCTTATTTTCCAGTAAGCTGAAACCCAGACCAGCTTTTTGCATCTAATTCATGGCTTGCCTACAGCCCGGGAGAGAGTACCAGCCAGGACCGGGAGCCAGGGAGGCAGCACAGGAATGGAGATGTTGGAATCCACATGGTGACTTCTGGGCTACAGTCTCCAAAGCTGGGGCTCAGTCAAATGCAGCCTTCCTAGCTCCGCTGACAAAGGCTTTGGCAAGGGCACAGGAGTGGACATCCTAACTCTTTCCATATGCTGGCCTTTGACAGTGGTGTTACAAATAGCTTTTGTCGCCCTAACCATTTTGGCTCAGTGGATAGAGCGTCAGCCTGGGCCTGCGGACTCAAGGGTCCCAGGTTCGATTCTGGTCAAGCGCATGTACCTTGGTTGCGGGCACATCCCCAGTAGAGGGTGTGCAGGAGGCAGCTGATCGATGATTCTCTCCCATCATTGATGTTTCTAACTCTCTATCCCTCTCCCTTCCTCTCTGTAAAAAATCAATAAAATATATTAAAAAATATATTTTATGTAAAAAGAAAAAAAGAATTAGCTTTAAAAAACAAAAAAAAACAAATAGCTTCTGTCGTCATGAGCTCTGGCCAGAGAGTACAGTGGAGGCCAGTCACTCCTAAAAGCATATCTATTTTGCGAAGTTTCTAAATTTTTCTCAGTATGTACAGGTTTCCTATTAGCAAAGGTTTCTTTAAATTAAATTTAGAAAGCAAAAGAGAACTGATTTGTTTCCAGAGGTAGCCCATTACATTGGGGCACAGCACAGGGTGACTGACTTCTATCCACACTCTTCAGCCTCGTTCAGGAAGCACAATTACATAAAATGGAGCAAGAACTCTTAGAAACATTAGGAAAGAGAAGCCTTTATAGGTAGTCTCTTGTGGGAGAATTCAAGAGAAACAACTAAAAAACTCTTAGAATAATTTCGCAGGGGAGCCAACTACTAAGTAGAGACATTAATAGTTTCCTTACACATTAACAATAAACCGGAAGTAGATCCCAACAAAAGCCATGTCACTCCTAGAATTAAAAAGCTGTGTCTAAAACATGACTCTAGTGCATTAGCATAGATGGAAATGGAAAGACAAGCCATGTTCCCAAATGGGGAAACCTACGCTTGTAAGGAAGACTAGTAGTAGGTGGCCCTCACATTTGTGTGGTATTTGTAAACTAAATGAATTCCAACCAATGGGATTTCTTGTTTGCAACTTGAAAGTATAATTTTACACTTCATATAAGAAAATAAACACACACTTTTTGCCATCTTGCAGCCTGACTCTGAAGTCAGTGAGGAAATGATACAGACAGAAGGAGGATCCAAGGTGTGGGCACAAATTATGGTTCAAATTTTAAGTTAGGGAAAAAATTATTTTTTAAAAATATATTTTATTGATTTTTTACAGAGAGGAAGAGAGAGGGATAGAGAGTTAGAAACACCAATGAAAGAGAATCATCGATCAGCTGCCTCTTGCACACCCCCTACTGGGGATGTGCCCGCAACCAAGGTACATGCCCTTGACCGGAATCGAACCTGGGACCCTTCAGTCCCCAGGCTGACGCTCTATCCACTGAGCCAAACTGGTTTTGGCTAAGTTAGGGAAAAATTTAGATGCAAGGCATGATGTGCTGTGATTTTAGGAGGTGAGAAGCAGTGGTCTCTACTCCCTGTGGTTTACACTTCTCCAGGAGTAGATTTTTCCAGTAGACTTTAACAGTCGGGCACGTCCTGAGTTCCTGCTTTATGTGAGATAGTCCTAAGACTTCTCCAGGCTCTGAGGTAGGTAGAAGAGGGTTATGTCCCTAAGGACACATAGCTGGAGCTTGGCAGAGCTGGGGGTGACCCCAGGGCCCCAACTTTGGTTTTCCCCGGGAAGCTGACAAGCTCTTCTGCCCCTGAGGGCAGAAAAGTGTTTTTGCTAAAACAGGTGCAGATAGCCAACAAGAGCCTGAACCCCCATGGGGAATCCTAGTGTGTTTTTAAAAATATATATTTTATTGATTTTTTTTTTTGCAGAGAGGAAGGGAGAGGGATAGAGAGGAACATCGATGAGAGAGAAACATCAATTCAGCTGCCTCCTGCACACTCCCCACTGGGAATGCGCCTGCAACCAAGGTACATGCTCTTGACCAGAATCGAAACTGGGACCTTTCAGTCCACAGGCCGACGCTCTATCCACTGAGCCAAACCGGTTAGGGCAGGGGAATCCTAGTTTTAAGTGTGATTTTATTTTAAAAAAAGATTGAGGTATCACTCATATACCATAAAATCCCCCCTTTTAAAGCATATATCTCCATCTTCGATTTTTCACAAAGTTGTGCAACTATCATCACTATAATTCTAGAACATTTTCATCTAAGTGTGCTTTTACAAGCATTCCCTTTTTAAAAATATATTTTTATTGATTTCAGAGAAGGGAGAGGGAGAGAGAGATAGAAATCTTTTTTTATTCATCAGTGATGAGAGATGAATTATTGATTGGCTGCCTCCTGCACACCCCACACTGGGGATTGAGCCCACAACCCACGCCTGTGCCCTGACCCGGAATCAAACCTCCTGGTTCATAGGTCGACGCTCAACCTCTGAGCCATGCTGGCCTGGCTGCAAGCTTTTTTCTGTGTTTTATTTACATAGTTTATTCATATATCAGTGACACATAGTCAACTGCACATATTGAAAGTGTACAATTTGAAACGTTAAAAAATATTTGTTTTTGAAAATATTACATATGTCCCCTTTTCCCCCCATTGGCCCCCTCCAGCCCCCAGCCCAGGCCTTCACCACCCCAGTGTCTGCATCCACATCCACGGGTGATGCATATATACAAACAATGTCTTTGGTTGATTATCTCCCACCCACCCTCCCTTCTCTGCCTTCCCTCTGAGATTCCACACTCTGTTCCATGCTTCCATGTCTCTGGGTCCACTCCATTCATCAGTTAATTTTGTCAATTAGATTCTATGTATGAGCAAAATCATGCAATACTGGTCTTTCTCTGACGGACTTATTTCACTTGGGGCTGCAAGATTTTCTTTTTTTAAAAATATATTTTTATTAAATTATTATTTTTGTACATATACCAATGCCCCCCCCCCTCCCGTACATACCCTCCCTCCCCAGATTTTCTTATCCATTGGTCTCCTCAAAGCAGAGAGCTTGGCTTTATCATCAGTTCAAGTTCCCATTGTACCTGGAAGCAAGAGCATGGAATTTAATAATAGTATTCCCTGAACCAGTCACATATCCTCCTCTCTTCCAGTGGGTGATACTGGGGGAGGGGAGGACTGGTTTGTGTTGCTTCACATTCTCTGTGTAGAAATATTGGATTAAATGCCAAACACTTGCTCATTTATCAGATTCCCAGCATGGGACTTCTAGGTTGATGTGAGACCTAGAGTGGATAAAACTGATTTAAAACCCTGAACCTTTGGAGATGTGCCTTTAACATGTTTCCATTAGATCAGGTGGGCAAGGGCTGGCTCTGCTTGCCCAGATGGCCCATGTTGACCATGAGGGAGAGAGTGTTTCAGTGCCTAGTTCCTTTCTTTCTCCTGAGGTGTGTAGGTCAGGGTCCAAGACAGTGGGCACTGCATGAACTGCGGGAAGAAATTACTCCTTCCACAGTCCACAACCGGAGGGGCATCTTGCAAAAGGCACAGGGAGCTAATGGGCTTCAGATAACGAGCTTGGAAAATTCAGTCCCCACCTTTCCCTCTAGCTCTGCAGTAAACAAGTGAGAAGCTTCTGTGAGGTGGTTAGGAAATACCAACGGTTAATCCTCCCATTGGCATGGAGGGATGGTTGGCATTAGGAGAAGTGCCCAAAGCAGCCAGCCTTCTGTACTTCCAAGAAAGTATGAAGGCAGGCTTTCCCTACCTCACCTCTTCTCAGGAAATGTAAAATGCAAATAACAGAGTCCCAAGGAACTGAGCTTTTACCTAAAGTCGCTTCTTTCAGATTTGGGGCAACATCTCTCTGGTTGGCTGTCCTTTTCTTTTCATCGTTTTCCTGGTGGTTGTTTGAAACAACCAGAAATTTGTCAATAAAAAAGCAGTAGCTGGGAAGGGGCTAGATCATCCACAGTAGACATGCTAAGTGTCTAGTTGGATTGGATGCAGTCCCATGGTGTGGCTCAAAGGCTGTTTTAGAACAAAAGCTGAATCCTATTGGGACCACCAAGAGGAAAGAATACATTCCATTTCCTCAGTGGGCCTGGCCTTCTGCAGTGTTCTCAAGGGCCACCCCTGTGCAGGGCTGGCCCCGACAGCTGGTGTGAGATGTTTACCAACGGTAAGAAATGATCCAGAATGGGAAATAAGGCTGAAAGAGGACTTCGCACCCTTTCAAAACCCCGCTCTAGATCATGGCTTCCATGAGACAGTCCAAGGGGCTGCTGAGTCTTGAGGGATGTGATTTTCTATGACTGACCATGCAGATAACTTTGTCCCGTAGAAAAGCTAGCTTCAAAGGTTATGACTGCTTGTACCTGACTTTGCAATCTTTTTTTAAAATATACATATTTTATTGATTTCTTTTTACAGAGAGGAAGGGAGAGGGATAGAGAGTTAGAAACATCGATGAGAGAGAAACAGCCATCAGCTGCCCCCTGCACACCTCCTCCTGGGGATGTGCCCGCAACCAAGGTACATGCCCCTGACCGGAATCGAACCTGGGACCCTTCAGTCCACAAGCCAATGCTCTATCCACTGAGCCAAACCGGTCAGGGATGACTTTGCAATCTTATTCCAGCATTTCCCCCCACTAAATATATGTGTGTGTTGCTGTGTGTATAAAATCTGTGTGTGTGTTGCTGTGTGTATAAAATCTGTGTGTGTGTTGCTGTGTGTAGATCTACATCCGCATGTACATAATAGCTTCCATATCCTCCCTTGATCCAGCTTTGTCATCCTGCTCCTTAAGGAGTTAAACACCTTTTTGACACATATATTTAGATCACTGTATATTTACACCCCAATTATGCTCTGAACCTTTGGGAAGTTATGCTTTGAGAATGAGGGAGCTTTAAGCCTCAGCAGGCTTTCGGGAATTTTAAACAGCTGCCACAATGGTCTTAAAGGCTCATATTAAATGTGGTGGTGTGCTCTCACCCAGACAGTCCTCCCCTTTAGGACTGAGGTATTTGTCCTTCCAGATGGCTCCTTCCAGATGCTGGAGGTAGAGTTCCCTCTGAGAATCGCCCTTGCCTGAAGGAGCCTGTATCCAATGACTGGGTAACTGGGCATATGAAGCCCTTTGCTTCAAGATGAGACAATTCAGAGGGACTGTCAGAGCGACAGAGCTCCCTGTGGGTTCACCTGAGGCCTTCGTGGACACTGCATTGCAGCCCAAGTTCTCCCTCTGCTTCCTCCGCTCCACCAGCACTGCCCCTGTACTTCCCACATGCTGATTGGTCTTAGAATCTGTTCCTGGGGGATCCATCTAAGCCAGCTAGGCATTGTGCTAAGGACTTTCAGCATTCTCTCTCTCAACCTTCAGAATGACTTTTGGAGCTAGGTCCTGTTATTGTTGTGCTCACTTGACCATGAGGGCCAAGACAAGTCCAAGGTCACCTACAGTCAGGAAGTACAGAGCTGTACTCCAAGCCCCAAGATTTTCTTTGGAGCCTGTGCTTGCCGTGGCCCACCACACCTCACGAGTTTGACATGCTTGCCCTAGAGGCTCTTGCCAGTCTGCACATCTTCTAGCTATAGTTGCAAGCTTCCCATTTGATCTCAGCCAGCTTCCCTCACCAGAAGTTGTTGCTGACTTTGCAAATCCCTGGGAATCTTCTGCAGAAGCCATTTGATCTATCTTCCTATTGCTTGGTCCAGCAGAATACCTGCACCCTCTGTCTGGAAGCACAGAAAGTTGGTATTAGATTTTTTTTATGTCATCTAGAAGGAAGTGCTCACTTATGAAGCAACTAGGTGTAAACACCCATTCCCCCCTCCATGCCAAGCATTTTGCTAAGGATGGGATGAAGCAGAGAATATGGCAAGATATTGTCCCCACCCTCCTGGATCCCAGTCTATCAGGGAAGAGAGACAGCAGACAAATAATTTAGGAGTTATTATTTGCAATTGGGATGGGTAACGAGGTCAGGTCTGTTGTTACACATTTTCATATTATTACAGTTTGAGATGAGACTTTTTTTTTGTTTGATTCTTTGATTAATATCTGTCTCCCTCACTGAAAGCTGATAGGGCTGCCATATTCCTACCACTAACACAGGTATTCAGTAAATATTTGTGAGTGAATAAACACATTTGTCACTGAGGAAATCTATTAATTAAAATCCATGGCCTCTGATCTTCATATATTTTTGCCAGACCCACCTTCTATCATGAGAGGACAGTCTCAATGACCCTGGGTTTTGTGTTTGCTTTGGAATCCCCAGCACCTAGATCAGCATCTGTCATAGAGTAGATCCACAATAAATCATTGTTGAATACAGTCAACCTTGGTTCTCAACCAGTTGTTCATGGAAAAAATGTCTTGGTTGTTGAACAAACTTCTTCTTCTTTTTTTTTTTTTTTACCTCACAACCCTTTAGTGCTGATACATCAGCATGACACAAAGCATCTCTCAGGCCACAAACAAAGGAGAGATTGTGCCAGTGAGAGTCAGTTTACCACTAACATCTCAGAAAACAGTGCTGTGAACATTTTTGTATGTGTTTGTTGTTGTTGTTGCTTTTGATGCTGGTGAAATGGATGATTAGCACAATTTTAAAACATAAAGAGGCCATCAAGAGTGCTAATGTTTCTAAGGGTGTGAAAGAAACATTGATCACAAGCAATGGAAGAGGTAGAAAAACTTGTTAATTGGGATAAATGGAAAGCAGTTAGCCAGTGACAACAAAGATACCACATGCTGACCTCCTGAAAGACATCCCTGGAATGAGTGCTGAAAGGGATTCATTTAAGGCCAGTCGGGGGTGGGTCAATAAGTTTAAGAAAAGAAGTGTTTGTTTATAGATTAAGCAGTACATTAGACATGTATTGTATATAAGAAAGGTTAAAACTGTATCATTTGGGGTCTGGAATGAATGAATTCAACTTACATGATTTCTTTCTTTTTCTTTTTTTTTTTTTTGTTCATAGCAACTTTATTTTAAAAAACCCGAAACTGGAGACAACCAAAATGTCCTTCAACGGGTAAATGATTTAAACAAATTGTGGCACATCCAAAACATTGAAATACTACTCAGCAATAAAAAGGGTTGAACTATTGATAAACAACTTCAATGAAATTGCAGGAAATTATGCTGAGTTAGAAAAAGCTATTCCCAAAAGTTTACATACTGTATGATATCACTTTATATAACATTGTCTAAATGACAAAATTATAAAATGTTGAAAACATTAATGGTTGCCTGAGATTGAGGGATGAGGGCAAGAACAAAGTGGGTGTGGCTATAAAAGGGCTCAACTTACATGATTTCTAATGGGAAAATGATTCGGTTTTCGAACAAATCACTTCTCCAACAGTCTTCTGGAGTGAATTAAGTTAGAAAACTGAGGTTCCGCTGTAAATGTTTTTTTTTTTAATTGAGAATATGTATATCAATCTGGATGGTTACACAGCAGGAAGTGGCTTCAAAATTAAGGTTATTTATTAATTGCACATAATACATAACAAGCTCCAAAGGCAGCTCAATGACATCCGGATTCTGGAGACAGCACTTCTTTGAGTCCAATCCTCACTCCACTGTGATCAAAGGTGTAAAGAAGTTAGTGGTAGGCTCATCCTTGTACTGTTCTCTCCTTCCACCAGGGAAGGAACTTCCAGAAGCTCCCAGCAGATTTCTGCTTATTATTGGCCAATACTAGGTCTTACACTAACTCCTAAGCTAAGTTAATCACTAGCCAAAAAGAAGGTGATAATCACATGTATGTATTAGTTAAGGCAATGCTAGCTTCTATAACAACAACTCCCACCACTAAGATGCAGAATGTCTCAAAAACAATAGAAGTTTTTTCTCCCTCATGTGAAGTCTAAAACAGATGTGCCTATGACAACTCTATTCTAAGAGGTAATTTAGAGACCGGGCTTCTTCCATCTTGTAGCTCCCTCATCTACAATTTTATCATGGTTTTCTGCATCAAGCTGACAAAATAAGGAAAGAGTATAGAAGAGACACACTGCTTCCCAACCATCTTGTCGCTAAGGAACTCATACTATTTCCACTCACATTTCATTGGCAACAATTAGTCACATGACTCCACTTAGCTGCAAGGGATGCTGAGATGTGGGTCGAGTCCCTGGCTGGTTTACTTCTTACTAAAGATATTGTTGTATTATGCAAGGTATAGTACAAGTAATTTGGTGGATAGTTAGTTGTCTCTGCCATGCCATGATTGCCTCAGACCAGAGCTGTCTAATGGAAATATAAAGTGAGTCTCATATGTCATTTTCAGTGTTCAAGTAGCAGGCCTGGGAAGAGAGGGGCAGTACAAATTTTGATTGTATTATTATAAAATCTATCACAGAGTCCATTAGGTTCTGTTCCCCTGCCAGTCTAAGGGAGAGTGAGAGTGAGTGTGAAAAATTAAGAAGAAACTATGGGGAGCCTGACCAGCATGGCTCAGTGGTTGAGCATCGGTCTATGAATCAGGAGGTCAGGGTTCAATTCCTGGTCAAGGACACGTGCCCAGTAATGGACTTGCAGGAGGCAGTTGATCAATGGTTCTCTCTCACCATTGCTGTTTCTATCTCTCCCTCTCCCCTCATCTCTGAAATCAATACAAATATTTTTTTTTAAAAGAAGAAACTGTGGGGTGACCTAATAAACATGGAATTAAAACAAACTAACCAGGCAAACAACATTTTTTGAGAGCTTAATGACTTTTGAATAGTCTGGATTGTGTCAGGATACAAAACCAGACTGCTTCTGGAAGTGATATAAGAAGTGAATCTATCAAGGATTTTGAGGAAGAGCTTTGGGGGAACACTAAGGATTTAAATAGGGGCAATAATGAACTAAAATTAAGTTTTAAGCCTAACCTCATTATTCCTTTTTGCTTTGCATCAATGTAGGTAGTCCACATCAAAAAAATTTTTTCCCCCAAAATAATTGCTGACTTTTGTGACACATTGTTTTAACCTCACAAATATCATATGACTTGCAGAACCCGCGCCAAGCCATTCTGCATATTACATTACAAAAGAGTTCCTTGGAAATAATTTATGGGACCAGTGGGCTGGTAGCAACTACCAAATCTTGTTTAGGAATTTGTCCTCTGTCTCAGGAAAACAGACATAAAAGCAGGGACTAGAATACGCAAAAGGAGGCTGCAGCATAATCCCATCTAAAAACATTTTCCTTCAAACAGTATAAATCAGTTCTGTCTGTACGCCACTGTTGACAAAGCCCTTAAAATAGTAAAGGTAAAGCAAGGACAGCATCCACAAAAAATGCCTATTTCATGGGAGAAAAAAAAAGGAGAAAGTATAAGTCTCAAAAACAATGTATATACACTAACAGCTGATAGCTCAATTTTGAAAATGAAATGTATTTTAATAAACACTGCCTCTATAATTATTCAAAGTGTGCATATACATGTTTTGGCTACGCTAGGTGTACATCACATTTTGTTATGCGTATTAAGGAACACAACCAAGTCAGATAGTTAAGGAAAGAGAAAACTCACCTGGTTCTGTCCTCTCTGGGTTACAAGGACTAATGCAGAGGCTGAAGACATGACTAACACAATGCAAACCATTCATACAAAAACTATGAGAAAAATCTGGGCCAACCAACTTGTCAAGGGATGAGAAAGCTGTTTGTCCTACTCCTCCCTGATTATCTTATTCTCCCATCGATCAGCATTTTTAAAAAGAAAGCTAGACAGGACAGCTGGTGACACATGTCAGAATGAGTTTCCCCAGAAGCAATGTCCCTCCCAAAATGACAATAACAGTGGGCACTCAGTCTGAGTCTGTATCAGAGCCTGCTTCCCTCTTTTTACAAAATATATTTTTATTGATTTCAGAGAGGAAGGGCTAGGAAGAGAGAGATGGAAACATCAGTGATGAGAGACAATCATTGACTGGCTGCCTCTTGCATGCCCCACACTGGGGATTGAACCTGCAACCCAGGTATCTGCCCTTGACCGAGAATTGAACCGTGACTTTCTGGTTCATAAGTCAACACTCAACCACTGAGCCATGCCAGCCAGGCCTGATTCTTCTTCTTCCTCCTCCTCCTCCTCCTCCTCCTCCTCCTCCTCCTCCTCCTCCTTTTTTTTTCTTCTCCTTCTCCTTCTCCTTCTCCTTCTCCTTCTCCTTCTCCTTCTCCTTCTCCTTCTCCTTCTCCTTCTCCTTCTCCTTCTCCTTCTCCTCCTTATTCTTCTTTTTAAAGTTATTTTATTTCAGAGAGAAGGGAGAGGGAGAGAGATAGAAACATTGAAGAGAGAGAAACATCTATCAGCTGCCTCCCGCATGCCCCCTACCAGCGATGCCAGAAACCCCTGGCCTGGAAGCCTTTTGGTGCTTGGGACTGCACTCAGCCCACTGAGCAGCACCGGCTGGGCTCCCTCTTTAAAAAAAAAATTTCTTTTGACTTTAAAAAAAATTTTTTTTTTGGTTTGGTTTCAGAATTAGTAGTTTTAAAACTATTCTGAATTTCATCAAGCCTCTACATCTCTCCTCTGGTTTGCAGGAAATACAAGCCACTGGGAATACAAAGCGCAGGGAAGTGGTTGTTAAACCTGAGGGAGCTTCCTAATGCCCGGGAGGGCTTATTGTTGTGATGCTGGGCCCCGCCCCTGGAGTTCCTGATTAGATTTTAACACATGTTTTACCACTGAGTGCAAGATCCCACTCTTGCTCCCTTTCTTCTGATATGACACTAGTCACGTCACTAGTTAAGGAAGAGGTGTCTCCCTTCAGCCTTGGTCCCAGACAGAAGAACCGAAGCCGCCCCATGATGGACTGGTGAGAAGTAAACTTTGCTGTTTTAAGCTGTTGAGATTTGGGGATTGCTATTATAGCATAACATCCTCTTACAAATACAGAATCCTTATATTAAGCATATTTGGCATTCTGTAGCAGATTCAGCTTTTTATGAAAAATCAAAGAAAAATAAAATACATGGAAGGGCAGATAATAGTCCATTTTTCCATTTTTCTTAGGTGTGTGTGTGCGTGCGTGCATGTGTGTGTGTGTGTATGTGTGTGTGTGTGTGTGTGAGAGAGAGAGAGAGAGAGAGAGAGAGAGAGAGAGAGAGAGAGAACGCACCAGCGAGTGCTATTCATATACTCACCAAGAGCTAAGGGTCAAAGAGTTTCAGAACACGCCTCCTCAAGATGTACCACTTTGGCATGTGAATTATTTTGAGTTGAAGGCAACAGAAACCCTCCGGGCTTAGGGGAAACCTTTACCTCTTGCTTAAAGAATTTAGATTTGGGGCCTTGCCCTTAATAAGAGTTATTACTAGAAATAGTTGTTTTTTTTTGGGGGGGGGGGGACCTGTCCATAGAGAGGGGAAACATCTTATTAGTAAACATTTGCACTTATCTTGTGAATGACCCTCCTCCGCCCTGAAGCCAGAAGGTATCTTACCTCATCCTTATCTCAGAATGCCACATACTTCTCATTTTTCCCTTTCTATCTCGGACTCTCATGTATATGGGGTTCCCATACATATGTATTGATATATAATTAAATTTGGTTATTTTCTCTTGTTACTCTGTCTCATATCAATTTGATGTGATTGTTAGATTAGTGGAATGCACTTAGAAGGGTAAAGGAAAATTTGTTCCTCTCTCATATGACTTTGTGCTAACTATTTAATCTTTCTGTCCACACAAGTAGATAGCCAAGGGCCTTATCCTTAGCTGCCTGTTAACCAATAATAAGTCTGAACAAAGATCAAAGACCACCATGTTCAAAGATGTTAATATATATATATATATATTAACATCTTTGAACATGTTTATATATATATTAACATGTTCAAAGATGTTCATTATATATATATAATGAAGTGCACAAAACGAATCATGGAAGAGATAGAAAATTTTATGACCACGTTAGCATCCTTTTGGATGAAGGTAGGTCTTCTGGAAAACCAGAAGAGAAATTCGTCAGGAAGTGAAAGGATGAGATGGAAAGACAATAGGATGCATTGAAGGAGGAACCGAGGCAAGGAAACGAAAATCTCAATAATATAGAACTTAAATAAAAACAGAGGCAGAAATAATGCTTTGGGAAACCTTATCAGTAATTGTAAAAGCAAATTTGGTGCCATTGACCTATTTGGGAGGTCCAGAGAGGAGGTTTTATTTTTTTCGGGTAGAAGTTTAATTGGAGGCCATTAGGAATGGTTGGAGATGGAGTAGGTAGGGAGAGAGGCCACAGAGATGCATGCTCAGGTGGGACGGCTCTGGAAAGGCCAAGCCGGGGGCTGGAGGGCCTCCCGCGCGCCCATCTGCACGAGGCTGGAAGGCCCATGCGCCCAAGCTCCTGTCCCCCGCTGCGGGGTGACTCCAGTCTCTAAACTTCAATCCCAACGATTCCTGGACCTGGAAAGCCCATTTCGGTCCTTTCTGGCTGGCGGGGCTGCAGAAGACACAGGAGCGGCAGTGGTGGGAGCGGCCGGCAGGGGGCGCTGGCGCGCTGGCCGCAGGCGCTCGGGTGGGAGATCGCGGCCGCGAGAGAGTTGAGAGCAGGGGTCGCGAGAGCCCCGGCGCCACGCCGCGGACAGTGGGCGGGGCCAGGGTGGAACGCGGCGGTTCCGGAAGGAAGTGGTTCCGGGTTCGCGGCTCCGCCAGTGGCGCCGCCGCGGTTGGACGTGGATCCCGCGTTAGGGGCGAGGCCCGAGGGGGCGGTGGCGGCGGCGGGGACCTCGCGGCGGGACGGACGGTGAGTTGAGTGGCTCCGCGGAGCGGAGGGCGTGGAGGCTCCGGGCGGCGCGGAGGGCGTGTCCGTCGGTGGGAGGGGCGGCGGCGGCGGCGGGGTTGGCGGGGCGGCGGCTCGAACTCGAACTCGGGGCACCGCTCCCCTGACCCCACCTTAGGCCGTTGGGCCGGGGCCGCCCTAGGCTCAGAGACCCGGGCCCCTGCCGCCTCGGCCCCCGCGGGCTCGGCCGGGCTGTCCGGAGTGTCGCCGCGGGGCTGTGGGGGGCGGTGTCGGGGCGTCGGGGACGGTGCCCTTTTCTCGAACGCGCCCCGAACTCGTTGCCTTAGGGACCTGAGGAAAGGGGCCCCCCTTTGTCCAACCCCTGCGTTGACTTTGAAAACTTGGCTTTTCAGCAACGTGTCCGACAATGGGCTCGTCTGGGCTTCTCTAGGGCGGTGGTCGGCAAACTCAGTCCACAGAGCCACAGGTATTACACTTCAACTTCTTCTAACGCCTCTTCTTCCAAACAGACTCGCCGGGGCCGCGGTATTTTGTGGAAGAGCCACACTCAAGGGGCCAAAGAGCCGCGGGTGGCTCGCGAGCCGCGGTTTGCCCGCCCGGGCGCTAGGGTGTAAGGGGAAAGCGGGCCCGGTGGTCAGGATTGTCCCTGGCGGCGGAGGGGCGGAGGGGCGGAGGAGGGCGAGAAAAGGGGGAGAAACACATCCTCCCGAATATTCAACCGATTCAACCGCAGACATGCTTCCCGAGCTGCCCCTTAGGGGGTGCGTTTCTTTCTGGAACAACTACCTGTGGGAGCGGGATGTCTGCCAAACTTTGTAGCGTTTTTTCTGAATGCGGGCTGTTCCGAACGAAAGACTGCGATTGGAAAGGAGAAGGTGTCGGTGTGGATTCCTGAGTGCTTTATTTTTCAAAGGCGTTTTGAAAAGCCACACAACATGGGTCACTAACAGAAGTTCCGGTGTGCGATATGGTACAATACGATGCTATTTTAATGGTGATGGCGTCATAATGCGTTCTGGTGGGCCGTTGGTTTTAAAATGGCTACTAAAACGTTCTTTTGAACGCCCGCCTGTCCCCACCCCCAGCCCGGGAAGCAGTTAGGACGCCTTATTAGAGACACTGTAAAATAGCCACGTGGAAATGGTCTGCTGGGTATGCATCTCCAGCCTTTTTCTATGCGGAGATCTCTTTGGTAACCTTTTTTTCCCTGACTACCTAGCTTGCCTTTATATGGTGGTAGTAATTTATTTAGTGGGTTATTCCCAGTTTTTCACTTCTTAAATACACAGTTGGATAAATGCAAAATCTGCGTAACCAAGTTTACTTTCTTAGTGTAAGTTCCTAGATGATAGAACTGTGGTTTTTTAAAAATGTGAATTGCTCAGTTTCCCTCTGAAAAGTTTGTACTGGTTTGCACTTTGACCAGTAATCTTTAAAAAAAATATATATATATATTTTATTGATATTTTACAGAGAGGAAGGGAGAGATATAGAGAGCTAGAAACGTCGATGAGAGAGAAACATCAACCAGCTGCACAGCCCCTATTGGGGATGTGCCCGCAACTCAGGTACATGCCCTTGACGGGAATCGAACCTGGGACCTTTCAGTCCGCAGGCCGACGCTCTATCCACTGAGCCAAACCCGTTTTGGCTCACCAGTAATCTTTCACTTTTTCCACCCCCTTCCTGGCAAAAGGCAACATTTAAAGGGCTTGGACAAGTAGGAGAGAAGAAGGGAGAGAAGAAAGGAGGGAGGGAGGGAGGGAGGGAGGGAGGGAGGGAGAGAGAGAGAGAGAGAGAGAGAGAGAGAGAGAGAGAGAGAGAGAGAGAGAGAGAGAGAGAAATCCATGTGTTTCTGTCATATCGATCTCTTGCCTCTAGTACATGCCTCCACCCAGACAGGGATGGAACCCTTGAGCAGGAATTGAACAAGCAACCCGACTCTAACCAATGAACACACTGGCCAGGGCATATCCCTTGCTTTCTTATTTGTTGATAGCATTTGAATTTCACATCTTTTATTCCACCTTTACTAATTTATAATTTAGTAAAGAAAGGTTACCTAGGTGAGGCAAAGGCTGCACAGAGTGAGAGGAGATTTGGCATCAGGACCTCCTTATATTCCGTGGTTACCCGATTGCCTTGAACAAATCATTTATCTTTTCTAAGGGATTATTTCCTCAACTCAGAATTAGAAGTTATAGAGCATTTGCCTTGCCTTTTCTGCAGGTTGGTTTTAATGGTCAAATGAGACATTTATGGAAAAGTGTATTTAAGCATACTTTGTCTTGCTTCTAATTATTGTCATCTTGTAAAAATTTAAGGGCACAAAAGCTTCTTGATTTTTTTAAAGCAAATATCTGAATTTAAAAGCTATTTGTGCTCTAACTGGTTTGGCTCAGTGGCTAGAGCGTTGGCCTGAGGACTGAGAGGTCCCAGGTTCGATTACGGTCAAGGACATGTACCTTGGTTGCAGGCACATCCCCAGTAGGAGGTGTGCAGGAGGCAGCTGATGGATGTTTCTCTCTCATCGATGTTTCTAACTCTCTATCCCTCTCTCTTCCTCTCTCTAAAAAAATCAATAAAATATATATTTTTTAAAAAAAGCCATTTTGTGAAATCTTTTGTCTCCACACTCTCCTTAAATTTGATGTTTTATTACTGCTGCCCCAGATTATATTAAAAACTATATCACAATTATAAAATCAGGCGAATGAAAGAATCTACACGGTGTTGAAGGAGAGAATATTTGAAGGCATAATATATAAAGTTGAGGAGGACAGATATAGAGCTAAATAAAACACAATCCTTGGGAACAAGATAGATAACACATAGTCTTTGAGCTCTACAGGCTACGGAATGTATAAAAACTGCTTTCCAAATTTAGACAGCAGTTTTTAAAAATTTATCTTTATTGTTGAAAGTATTGTGGGTGTCCTCTTTGTTTGTTTTTCCCTATTGACCCCCTCCACTCCATACCCCCCCAGGCCTTCACCACTCTATGGTCTGTGTCCATGGGTGATGCATATATGAATAGAAGTTCCCTGGTTAATCTCTCCTCTCCCACCTCCCATCCCCCCTTTCCCCTGAAATCCATCAGTCTGTTCCATTCTTCTATGTCTCTGGTTCTGTTTTATTTATCAGTTTATTTTGTTCATTAGATTCCCCTTATAATTTAGATCGTGTGATACTTATCTTCCTCTGACTGGCTTATTCCACTCAGCATAATACTCTCCAGGTCCATCCATGCTGTTGCAAATGGTAAGAGTTCCTTCTTTTTTTACAGCTGCGTAGTATTCCATTGTGTAGGTGTACCATAGTTTTTTATTCCACTCATGTGCTGATGGGCACCTAGGCTGTTTCCAAATCTTGGCTATGGTGAATCGTGCTGCTATGAACATAGGGGTGCATATATCCTTTCTGATTGGTGTTTCTGGTTTCTTGGGATATATTCCTAGGAGTGGGATCACTGGGTCAAATGGGAGTCCCATTTTCAGTTTTTTGAGGAAACTCCATATTGTTTTCCACAGTGGCTGCACCAGTCTGCATGCCCACCAGCAGTGCCTGAGGGTTCCTTTTTCTCCGCATCCTCGCCAGCACTTGTCGTTTTTTTAAAATAAATCTTTATTGTTCAGATTATTACAGTTTTCCTCTTTTTCCCCCCTATAGCTCCCCTCCACCCCATGCAATTACTCCCCCCCCCCCCCCCCCAGCCTGTACTGGCTTCCCTCTGGCACCAGGACCTAAGCTTCCCTCTGGCCACCAGCAGGCACCCGGGACCGGCTTCCCCTCACAGCCCTGGCTTCATCTGGAGGGATGTCCGGTCTAATTAGCATATTATGATTTTATTATTATGGATTGTAAGAGGTTTTTATATGTTCTATATACAATCCCTTACCAGATATAATTTGCAACCTATAGAATTATAGGTTGTCTTTTTACTTTCTTTGGTAGCATCTTTCACAGTGTAAACATTTTTAATTATGATGATGCCCATTTTGTTTTTATTATTGTTTTTATGTCTAAGAAGCCACTACCTGATCCAAGGGCACAAAGATGATTTATCTTTATGTTTTCCTTTATGTTTTATAGATTTAGTTCTTACATATAGGTCTTTGATCCATTTTGAGTTAATTTTTTATAAGGTATGAGGTAGGGTTGAACTTTATTCTTTTGATTGAGGATATCCAGTTGTCCCAACACTGTATGTTGATTCTTTTTATCCTCTTAATATCTTATTTATCAGGTTTTCCCCCTCAGTATGCTTTAAACCCAGCTATTGCCTACACAACCCTGAGCTTTCACTATTACTCTCTTTTCCTATCTCTTCTCCCATTTTTTTATTGTAGTTGCAACTTTTCTACTCTGTCACAATATGCAAAAATTTTACATTAGTTCCCCACCTTCATCTCTAACTTTCTTCCTTTCCTTTATTTCTTTTCTCTTTTTTCTCTTTTCTCTCTTCTCTTCTCTTCTCTTCTCTTCTCTTCTCTTCTCTTCTCTTCTCTTCTCTTCTCTTCTCTTCTCTTCTCTTCTCTTCTCTTCTCTTCTCTTCTCTTCTTTTTCTTTTTCTTTTTCTTTTTCTTTATTTTCTTTCTTTCGACTGTCCTAAATTGTTTATTAGGTAAGAACTTTACAAACATTACTTATATCAGCGGTAACGGCGGAGCGGGGGTGTTGCGCCTTCTCCAAGCCGCAGGGCGAGAACCACCAATAATCCATGGTGGAACTTGCAGCCCTTCCCAAGGCCCAGCTCCTGCGGCAGGCCAGGCCGCAGATGTCAGCCCGGAGTCTCCCTGTGCTTGTGGGCTTCCAGCAAACTTCGCTGGTTCACACGTGAGGGACAGGCTGGCCGCAGGTCGCACCCTTAGGAGCAGGCTGTTGTGGCCACGTGCACACGAATCCCATGTATGACATAACCTTGCCTGTCTTGTAGCCCAGCCTGCGCACGCTGCTGGGCCGGGTGGGGGACTGTGGGGGGAGGGGGCTGTGCAGCGCAGAGAACTGGCGGTACCGCCAGCAGCGCCCCCTGAGAAGGAAGCGCATTCCATCGGACCGCTTCTTCCGCCATCGCTCCTGGGTGTACTCGTAAGCGACCTTCTTGGTTTACCTGATCCAGACGGAAAGGAAGAGCCTCTAACTGTCTTTTAATGTCTTATATGTACCCTTACATATGTTAAATGTTCCCTGTCAGCTTTGCTGATGTTCAGTCAGGAAGGGTTAGTAACTGTAGAAATCGCCTATGTTCATATAAGTTGAAAGCTTTTTTTTCTGTAGCCTTGATATTTGAGGGACAACTTGGCTGATATAAAATCCTTGGTTCACACCTACTTTCACTGATTTGATTTGATTTGATTTTTTTAATGTTGGTCCTTTGTTGTCTTGCTTTGTATATTGTTTTTTAGATTATATATTTATTGATTTCAGAGAGAGAGGGAGAGGGAGAGAGAGAAACGTCAGTGATGAGAGAGAATCATGGCTCAGCTGCCTCCTGGGATGTCCCACACTGGGAATCGAGTCCATAACCCGGGCATGTGTCCTGACTGGGAATTGAACCGTGACCTCCTGGTTCATAGGTCCACGCTCAACCACTGAGCCATGCCGGCTGGGCTGTATATTGGTTTTGAAATATCTGATGCTAGTGTAATTGTTTTTAATTTGTAAGCTATTTATTCTTTTTACTTAGAGGTCTGGGGTATTTTAACTATATTTGAAATCAAATGCTTTTTACTAGGCTATGTTTCAGAGTTTATTGTTTTAGGGTAATTTTCCCAAGTCTGGTGAGCCTGGGTCTTTTAAAAAATCATTTTCTGAGGATATGTTTTATTAATTTTTCAGAGAGAGAGAGAGAGAGAGAGAGAGAGAGAGAGAGAGAGAGAGAGAGAGAGGGAGGGAGGGAGAGGGAGAGAGAGGGAGGAGAGACAGTAATGTGAGGGAAACATTGATCAGTTGCCTCCTAAAAGCGCTCTAAGCAGGATAGAACCTGAAACCTAGGTATGTGTCCTGACTGGTATTTGAACCCACAACCTTTTGGTGTGTGGTGTGTGGGAGGAAGCTCCAACCAGCAGAGCCACCCAGCCAGGGCAATTCGGGTCTTTTTAAAAATTTATTTCTGGGAAGTTTTCTTGAATTATAGTTTTAAATATTAGTTCTGTTTTATTGTTGGATTTTCTTAGGGACTATAATAATATACATATTATTCTTTCTTTACCTGTCTTCTGTTTCCACTACTTACTCTCTGCCTTCCCCTGCAAAATTATTTTCACTTTCTTGGTTGTTTTCCTGACTTTCTTCAGTGTCTCTTATTAAATTTTCATTTGAGCCAAAACTGGTTTGGCTCAGTGGATAGAACATCAGCCTGCGGACTGAAAGGTCCCGGGTTCGATTCCGGTCAAGGGCATGTACCGTGGTTGCGGGCACATCCCCAGTAGGGGCTGTGCAGGAGGCAGCTGATAGATGATTCTCTTCCATCGATCGCTCTCTCTTCCTCTCTGTAAAAATCAATAAAATATATTTAAAAAATTTCATTTGAATTTAATCTTTCTTTGGCAACTTATTATTTATTCTTCGTTTTTTTATATAATTTAGTATTTTTCTCCCATTTTTTTCCTCTAATTCATTTACCCTCCTCCCCCCTTCCCCGTCATTTCATTGTTGTGGTTTTTTTTTTTTTGGTTTATTTTGTGTTCTTATCTTTAAAATTGCTGATTCAAGGTGAGGTGCTTTTTAAAAAATGTCCTTAAATGCTTTGGGTTATATTTATTCTGTTTGGACTACAGGCTTTCTTCTTGCTGTGTGGTTTTTTTGGGGAGGAATTTCCCTCGAGAAACACTTTTTTACTTTCTTGTAAACACATGGGGATATCAGACTTTAAAATTTTTGCAAATCTCTTAAGTATGAAATGGTATTTATTGTTTTAATTTTATTTTGCTGATTAGGTAGGATTGTATATATTTTCCTACATTTACTAGAAGCCGGATGCACGAAGATTCGTGCTAGAATGGGCCTTCTTTTCCCTGGCTGCCAGCATTGCCTTTCCACTCCTGCCCAGCCCCGGAGCGGCCTCTTTCCGCTCCGGCCCTGCCTTCCCATGCTGCTCAGAGAACTGAGAGATGGGGATGGGGTGGGGCAGAACATATGCATAGTCGCCATGGCACCCGTGTATGCAAATTAACCGCCATCTTGTGTGGGTTAATTTGCATATTCACTCCTGATTGGTGGGTGTATAAGTTTCTCTATTGTTAGGTAAGATTGGGCATTTGTGTTTCCTCTTTGTTGAAAACGCTAAGAGGTGAGACAGGCTGTAGGAGGAGCAGCTTTTGGAGGGAGGTGAGGAGTTTGTTCTTGGATGTGTTCACAGCACCCAGTGGGCGGTTGGATATGTGAGAATGCGGCCCAGAGGATAGGGGGTTAGTTTATAGACGGCATCTGAAGCCATGAGAGTGTAGACTGGGGAGAAAGTGTAGACAACGGGAAGGCCATGTACTGAGGTCAGTACTTACAGGAAGACTGGTTTCCCTATTTAGGGGTCAGAGTGGTGACAGGGAAGATGAGAAGCCAGCAAAGGACACAGAAGGAATCCTCATAGGTCAGAGGAAAACCAGGAAAGGGTAGTATTCTGGAATCCAAGTGAGGAAATGTTTGTGTCTTAAAATTTACTTATTTGACATATTTTACCAAAAAATCAGAAGCAAACTAAATGTTAATCATGCTTAATTAAGTTTTGATATATTTATCTGCTGGAAGTTAGGTAGCAATTGAGTATTATAATTTTTTTAAATTTCTTTATTAATTTCAGAGAGGAAGGGAAAGGGGGGGGGGAGAGAGAGAGAGAGAGAGAGAGAGAGAGAGAAACATCAATGATGAGAATCATTGATAAGCTGCCACCTGCACGTCCCCTACTGGAGATCGAGCCAGCAACCTAGGCATGTCCCCAGCTAATCCCTTCAGTCCACAGTCCAATGCTCTATCCACTAAGCAAAATCGGCTAGGGCTTGATTATTATAATTGAACATTGTAATTCTTATTCGACAATTTAAAAGACAGGAATATCATCAAGTATTCTTAAACATTTTAACTGTGATTGTATGAAGTCTTTATGTAATTGTGAAGGACAGGAGGTTAGTAATGGTTGTGCCCAGAGAGGAATTCTGGGTAATTTTTTCCTCTTTTTGGAACACTTACTTGGCAGTTGCTGTGTGCCAGGCACTATTCTAAGCTCTTTTCTAGAGTCAACTCAGGGATCATCAAACTATACATACACATTTGGTATTTGGGGCCTCTTTGTGTGTGTGTGGGGGGGGGGCTTGAGTTAAGAATGTCATATATATACCATTCCTGGTTAATCACAATAGGTGCTTTACAGTGACAGAGATTGTATATATATGCCATTCTTATGTATATATTTTTTAATCCTCACCCGAGCATATTTTTTCATTGATGTTTAGAGAGAGTGGAAGGGGAGAGACAATGAGAGAGAAACATTGATGTAAGATAGATACATCAGTTGTTTGCCTCCTGCACTGCATGCCCCCCCCCCCCCCCTAGGCTTGGGGATCAAGTCTGCAACAGAGATACGTGCCCTTGACTGGAATCAAACCCAGAACCCTTCAGTTCGAGGGCCGATGCTTTATCCACTAAGCCAAACCAGCTAGGGCAGTTTTTATACTTTTAAAGGATTTAAAATAGAAGAATAAGATGCATGGAGATTGTATATGGCCTGCAAAGCCTAAAATAGTTACTATCTGGCCCTTTGCTGAAAATGTTTGCTCACTCCGGATTTATTTCATTTTTTTTCTCACAAAATTTCAATAAGGTGGGTCCTGTTATTATCATCCTCATTTTACAGATGAAGAAACTGAGGCAGAGAGGGCTTAAATACTTTTTTCCCCCGGTATCATTCACTTTTTAAAAAATATATATATTTTATTGATTTTTTACAGAGAGGAAGGGAGAGAGATAGTTTGAAACATCCATGAGAGAGAGTCATCGATCAGCTGCCTCTTGCACGCCCCCTACTGGGGATGTGCCTGCAGCCAAGGTACATGCTGTTGACTAGAATCGAACCCGGGACCCTCACTGTTTTTAGAACAGATTGCAGGCTCTTTCTACAAACTTGCTAATACTGTGTTTCCTTGCAGTGTAAAAAGTGGATAGTGGCTCACATGGCACAGGATGGGCCGGTCACACTCTAGATCCCCCAAGTGGACCCATCGGTGAGCAGTTTTAGTTGAGCAGGGCAAGCTTGGATTTGAGATGTACTTTGACTTTCACATTCGCCAGGATGATTAAGAACCTATGTTAATAAGCTCTTGGGACCTGGGTAATCACAATAGGTGCTTTACAGAGCTTGTACAGTGACAGAGATTGTATTTCTAAGAGCTGACAGCTTTCTTTAAGTATGGTTGGCAGCTAGAATCATCCATAACAAAAAGAAAGGCAGTGACCACAGTAAGGGAGAGTGAGAAACATCTTTGAGAGTCGTTTAGAACTTTACGGTTGTGTATTTTATTTATTTTTTTCATAATCAATATGTTGGAAGACATTGGGAGTTAGAAAATTGGGAGTTGCCTATTTCTTCTTCATGGCAGAATAATAGAATTTTGAATAACGCAATAGTAGTTCACTCTCCTCTTCCCTGGTAGGTACTATCAAACGCATACATAATTAGATTGCAACGGTTCAATTAGTATTTAGTGTTTACCTACTACAGGAATTTCTGGGGCTACAAAGGCAAATACAATACCTTACAGCTCCTCAGCAAGCACACGGCTGGCTGGGAAGATGGGCGCCATAGCCAGCTATGGGACTGTGGGGAAAACGTGCTGCTACTGACTGAGCACTCTGGATCCACAGGGAGGAAATGATTCTGCCTTGGTGGAGGGGAAGGGGAATACTGAGGAAGTCTTCGAAGGAGAGATGAGGTTTCAGTCACTTAAGGATGAGTAAAATGTCCAAAGGCAGAAAGAGAGAAGAAAAGTATTCCAGTTAAGGGGGACACATGAGCAAAGGCACAGAGCTATGAAAGTGACTAGCACATTCTGGAACTCATAAGAAGGGCCATGATTACATACACCAAAGGCAGGCCGAGGTTTTTCATGGTAATGCGACTTGGCAGTGTGCTTGCCTCATGGTGGTTCTACAGTGACTAATGAATCATTTCTTCAACAATTTTAATTTCGACTTCACAGGACTAAATTATAGTGGGGAGGACCTTCAAAAACGGGTGGGGGGACGTAAAGAAGCGAATGATTTTAACTTGGAGGGCATCACAGAGGTCATTTGGTGTTGCCCTTTTGTGGTAGGCACTGGTGAGGGGCCACAAAAGAGCCTGCCAAGCTTAGTGCCTGATTCCTGGGTTCCTTCTCAGGGCTTTGAATAACGGTAAGGAGTCCAGTATTTCCCCCCACTTGTAAGCTGGCACATCAGCCTGTCACAAGACCCTCCTGGAGCAGACGCAAAGGCCTTTACAAATCAGAGTACAGCAGGCAGCCTGAGCTCCCTGCTCCTGTGTTCCCCTCACCCTCCACCCCCTGAGCTTGGGCGCTGCAGAACAAAGCAGTGGGGTGAAGGCATAGCCGAGGAACCTAAGTCCCATGAGGGCCTTTGGCCTTGGAGGAGACATTATCTTACGATCCTGGATAGCAAACACATCAGCCCTCTGCCCCACAGCCTCCCTGGCTCCATCTTCCCCGCTGTTTGTCTTGGAATGAAAGCTGCCAGTGCCTCTGCTCACGAGGTGTGCAGAATGGGAGAGACCCATAGAAAATTGTCTCCCAATAGACTCCTTGGGTCCCTTCTGTTCCCTTTAGGAGAACTGAAAATGTTAGCAACCATTCCAGCAGTCTCCTCCGGAAGAAAGGGGCTCTATTCAATAAAATCCCGAAGTGAAAAAAAAAAAGTCAATGTGTATTCAGTGGGAAGCACGGCTTAAAGTAAGAGATGGACTACTTTGTCCCAATTCAAGACCTCAGCCCCTGGCTGCCAGCTCTTCTCCCTAGCGGTGGAAGAAATGAAATCTTCCAGGAAGTCCTCAGAGGCTCCAGTTGCTTCTTCCTGTGCTGATGAGTGCAGCCAGCTGGATGACAGAGCTTCTGCTTCAGCTAAAAACAACCTGCTGGTCCATGTAGCTTGGTGATTTTAGAGGGAGATACTGCTGAGTCCAGTATATAAATCCCAGTATGTGCAGGAGAAAACCAAATCTGCCTCCTTCCGTGTAGGGAGCACACAGACAGGTCACCAAGTGGAAAGAGTTTTATTCATGTTTTTTTTTTTTTTTTTCAACTCTGAGGCAGCATCTGAAGATGGAGTGATGACGAAAACTGCAAGGGTTAGAAGATATTAAACCCTCAGGGAGGAGATGGGGAGATGGCACAGGTCAGATGGGAGGAAATAGCCCCAGGTGCAACATTGAACTTCATTGTCCTCCAGATAGTGGTGCTCCTCTCTCTCATCCTGAAGTCCAGGTGACTCGTGTTGACTGGCTTCTCCGGATACGGACGTCTTCCTCGTCAGTGGGAGTGAAAGGCGGGACGTTGGCAATGCTAGGTGTTAGAAAAGGGCGTTACAGAAAGGCTGTGCTGCTGTCCCTGGGGAGCGTTATAGCAGCATGAAAGCACACATTCACCGAAGTTACAAGCTGTGTTTCAGCAGCACGTCTTTTATGTGTAAGGGAATAGGTCTGGGAGAAAAAAGCAACCTACCTATCTCTAATATTTATGGAGGAACCAAGCATGAGATGCAAGTCTTAAGACCTCTTCTTCCCGCACCTCCACACACCGTTTAAGTATGTAGTTTCTGCTCCTTAATACGGGCTTATTAGAGAGGGTAGTCAATTGGAGAAACTGTGGGGTCGGTTTTGGGTCTGAGTTTGAATTTAGGTGGCATCATACTCTTAGAGTTTATGTGGCGTCAAACTCTTTAATTTCAGAGGCTATGTTTCATTTGCCAGATTCTACTACATATTTATTTGTATGAATCCAGCCCTCCTGCCTTTTTCTCTTTCTTTCTTTCTTTCTTTCTTTCTTTCTTTCTTTCTTTCTTTCTTTCTTTCTTTCTTCTTTCTTTTTTTTTAAATATATTTTATTGATTTTTTTCTTTTTCTTTTTTAAATCCTCACCCAAGGATATGTTCTTATTGATTTGAGAGAGAGAGAGGAACGGAGTGAGAAAGAGTTAGAAACTGATGTAAGAGCCGAAACCGGTTTGGCTCAATGGATAGAGCATCGGCTTGGGGACTGAAGGGACCCGGGTTCAATTCCGGTCAAGGGCATGTACCTTGGTTGCGGGCATATCCCCAGTAGGGGGTGTGTAAGAGGCAGCTGATCGATGACTCTCTCTCGTCGATGTTTCTAACTCTCTATCTCTCTCCCTTCCTCTCTGTACAAAATCAATAAAATATATTTTAAAAAGAAACTGATGTGAGAGAGGAACATCAATTGGTTGCCTCCCATACTTGCCCTGAGAGTGGATTGAGCCTGCAACCTGGCTTTGTGCCTGTCTGGAACCCACAGGTGCTGCGACCCAGCCAGGGCATACTTCTGCTTTTCTCCTACCTGCCCATTGAACCTGACGTAAGCTTTGCTGACCAGTCCTTTTGACAGACCTTTGCTGTCAGCAGTCTTCCAAAAATGGATCCTGCTGCGTAGCTAATCTAGCAGGAGGGTGTGCTCAGCCCATTTTAATATGCCGTGGGATACATTCGTTCAGATGGAAAGAGTATGTTTGTTGAATTGGGGCAAGTATAATCTGACCCCTGCATGGGCAATTTAGAATGCAGCTAGAGCAAATTCATGAATTTGAGTTGAAGAAACAGTGGAAAACAAATTTCAGCAAGTCATGTTAAGACAAACTTAATTTTTTGTCTTTAAATGAACTGAACTTTTGTTTGTGTTTACATAGATCTTTATCACCAATACCTAGAAAGTCTGAACACTCCAAGCAAATATGTTCTAATGAGCCTTATTGCTCTGACCATAGGAAGGATCTGTGGATCAGAATGAGCCACAAGAAACACGTCCAGAGTAAACCAAGGCTGCCTTCTCGTGAAGATGCACATTACCGATGTTATGAACATAGAGCACCTTCTTCAGACGTAAGAAGAAGCTCACCAGACGATTTTTATTCTAATAAACTTTACCAAGCATATTCACCAAGAAGAAGAGACAGTAGCAGATCTCAGTATCCGTCCAGATACTCCGAAGATGTACACTACCAAGAGTATGGCTGGGGTTATCCTGAGAAAATGCAAGGAGGGTATCCTCCTGATGAGCACAGAGTTAGAAGTGGAAAAGGAGGGC
Organism: Pipistrellus hanaki; assembly: GCF_964339955.1. NCBI lineage: Eukaryota > Metazoa > Chordata > Mammalia > Chiroptera > Vespertilionidae > Pipistrellus > Pipistrellus hanaki. The sequence goes on from NC_140524.1 coordinate 95,083,113, forward strand.
AATCATCACAGAGGTCAATGGCAGATTCTTTGAGATTGGAAGACAAGTGGCCTGAAGATGAGTCGAGTCACCAGAGGATGCAAGATGAAAAACATTGTCAGTCACTTAGAAGAGGCTCGGAAGATTTTGAGAAACGGAGTGCTTTTCAGACAAGGTACAGGATAAATGAAACCTGGGTAATTTGGTACAAAGCCTCAAGTAAAAAGGTGTGTTTATAGTTGAAGACAACCACCTTGAAAAGCTTTTGTCTGAAAAGATCAAAAGCATTGCAATGTAGCTGTCTACAGGTAGTAGTAAAATATTTCTTTTTAGAATAAATCATGTGGATAGCTAGAATATCCTATATAATAAAAGAGGAATATGCTAATGATCCGTTAAGCCTCATACTTAACGACCAATTGCATAACAAACGGATCACCGATCTGCAGGAGGGTGGGGCAGTGGATAGCTACAGTACAGGGCAAGCAAGCGGAGGCTGAGATCTACTGGAGGGGGCAGGGCAGCAAGCTATGAAGTGGGGGCGGGGGGGGGGGGCCTACAGGAGGGCAGCAGCGACCTACTGGCACACGTGCGCAGGGCTACTACTTTATTTATTTATTTTTTTTAGTTTAAAAATGAAATGGTATTTCCTCTCTAACTACCTTGAGCCTCTGTGAGTTGGCGTGAAGGATTAGGGGTCTTCAAACTACGGCCCGCGGGCCACATGCGGCCCGCAGAGGAGTCTGATCCGGCCCGCCAGGTTTTTTGGGCAGTGAGCGCAGCCGAGGTGTTACAGTAGGAATTAGTAGTTCATATAGTCCGGCCTTCCAGCTCTCTGAGGGACCGTGATCTGGCCCCCACTTTAAAAAGTTTGAGGACCCCTGGATTAGAGGGTAACTTTGCCACTGCATTCTCCATTTAAAGCCATGCTACCCAATACTCCACAGATAGAAGTTCTTGCTTTCTTCTCTGTAGTGCGAAGTATAAATTGCTTTATGTCACCACAGGTATCTTGAAGATCGCGATTGCAGAAAATATAGACAGGCACCCGAAAGATCTTCAGGCGAGAAGAGGTTTGAAAACACTGACACTTCTAGAAACTCACACCGGAGATCCAGGCATAATCCTTCACCTTACCAACAAAAGAAAGAGCCGTGGCACCTTCAACACCGAGCACACAGAGCTCATCAACATGCCCACAGGAAGCCCCCAGAGGCCAGTTCAGTAACCAAGGCCAGTTCAGTAACCAGGGACTATCACCACGAACATCGTAAGACCGAAGATGAGGACCAGGGCTTTTCTGATGGACAAACTGAGAAATTCTCTAAGGAGAAAGACAGAAAATGCCTTTCTCAAATTGGCCTTGCAAAAATACACCCCAGTTATGTTAATGCTAGAAGAGACAGAGAGACTGAAGATGGGCAAGTCCAAGAAGCTTCTGAACCATTTAAGAATGACTATACTCCCTCTACTGACTCAGATAAAAGCAATGTTATTTTGAGACCCTATAATGGCAAACGGAAGAGGAAAAAGAACAAAGGAAGGGATGGCAAAAGACAGAAGAACTCTTCCAGTAACCAATTTGATGAAACGAAACATTCATCTGCTAGTCTTCGGAAGAAATCAAAATCACTTATAGTTAAAATAGATGTGAAGAAAACAGTAAATACACCCAGGTATTATCTTGGTTTTTTTTTTTCCTTAATGATATTTAATATCTATTTTGCTAGCTTTATTAGAAGCTTTGAAAATGAAATTAGTAGTGTGTTTAGAGTCCATTAAGGGGCAGGAATTGCCTAGACTTTTTTTTTTAAAAGCCCTTTAATGAGGATGAATCTCATGATTAGTAATATGAGCTGATACGTTTGCTTGTTTCCACGTTGTATCTTCAGATGCTTTTTTGGGGCAGAGCATCCTATGGAGTTGTTCTTCATTAATTTGCATGTTATTATGTTTCCAGGTTCTCTGTGTTCAAGGATAAGCTGGGTGGAGTTCAAGGAGACCTGTTCCTTGCTCAGTTTCTCAGAGCCTATTTTCACTATTGCCTGAAATTCAGAGAATTTTTACCTGGAAGGGACCTTAGAAGGCCCTGATTTTATAGAGCCGGAGAGTGAGGCCATGCGATGTGAAGCGACTTGTTTAAGTCAGAGTGCCTGGGTCTCAAATCTGTGCGATCCCTTGTGACTCAAAGAAGCTGGTGACTTAGCATGGTTCTTGATGCCATCTCAAAAAGACTGGGCTCACTCAACTTGCTAGGTTCTCCTGGGTATAGGGAATTAGGCTAGAGTCTAGAAAGAGGCCTATTTATAACATATTTGGTTTAGCTCTAATGATTTAAAAAATAGACTGCTGCTGTAATAGGTTATATTCTACTAAAGCGGTTTGCATGCTTTCTTGCATTATGAACATTACTTCTCTTTATGAATTCTGAGAATAAGGCACTGCATTTGGCTATTTCAGTTAAGTCTGTTCATTACTTTAATACACCACCAGTATGTGGATAAAAGTGATGGACCATGTTGATTTGGTGCATTTATGTTCACCGTTGACTCATATATCTGTTTTTGAATAAAAAATAAGTGGTGGGCCCGGCCAGTGTGGCTCAGTGATTGGGCATCATCTGTGGGTCACAGTTCGATTCCTGGTAGGTTCGATTGCGGTCAAGGTGTGTGCTGGGGATTATGGGCTTGGTCCCCAGTGGAGGGCATGCAGGAGGCAGCTGATCAGTGATTCTCTCCCATCATGGGTGTTTCTGTTTCTCTCTTCCTATCTCTTCCTCTCTGAAACCAATAAAAACAAACAAAAGTGATAGACCACATTGATTTGGTACATTTTAGTTTCAGAGTTGACGTATCTATTTGAATAAAAAACAAGAGAAAACAAAATCCAAGCTTAGCTTAAGATGTGACAGGGAATTAAGTAAATCCAAAGTCACCCCCCCCCCTTTTTTTTTTTTTACAAAAACTATTTTGTTCTTTTCCTTAAAGTTAGGCATGGCAGTCCCTCTCCCTCATTTGTTTTTGCACTTGCAAAATATACATATGTATATTTATATGTGCGTAGAAAACATATACAAGTACAATTACAGAAAGACACATACAGATGGGAAAATAATCCATAATCCTAGGACAATTTTATTAATATTTTAGTATAATCCCTCTTATTATTTTCTATGTATATTTTACGTGGTTGTTATATTAATCCTCTTATATAATAAAGCCCTAATATGCAAATCGACCCAATGGCTGAATGGTCGCTATGATGCCCACTGACCATTAGGGAGCAGGCGCTCAATGCAGGAGCTGCCCCTGGTGGTCAGTGCGCTCCTATAGGGGGAGCACCGCTCAGCCAGAAGCCGTTCCATGGATGGCGAGTGCATTGGGGGTGGCAGGAACCTCTCTGCCTCTGAGGCAGTGCTAAGGACCCCGCAGGGTCCCGGACTGCGAGAGGGTGCAGGCTGTGCTGAGGGACCCCCAGTGCACGAATGTCATGCACTGGGCCTCTAGTGCATTAATAATTTTGTATTCTATTTCATATAATATGCCTTAAATTATTGTGTGCTATTATATTTTCTACTATTCATTTTAAGAGCACAAAGGCTGCTATAAACATCAAATTTAGAGATGTTAAGCTCTTTTACTTTCCAACATTATATCATGAAAATGCTCAGATACACAGAAAAGTTGAAAGAATTATACATTGAACACCTATATACCCACCACCTAGTCTACAATTGATATTTTGCTCTACTTTTATAATCACATATCTATTCATCTATTCATCTGTTGTTCCATCTTATTTTTTGATGCATTTCAAAGTGAATTGCAAATATCAGTATACTCCCTTTTAAATACTTCACTATTTAATTTTTGTTTATAGTTTTTTTCTTTTGATGTAAAATTACATATAATCAAAACATAAAATGTCTTGAATTCTTTTATAAAAGTAATGATACCCTCACATTTAATAATGAAGTATTTTATACTTAAAAGAGAAAAATTGGCTGTAGCGCTTTTTGTTTGTCTTTTAATCCTCATCCAAAGAGTGAGGATATTTTTCCCATTTTTTTAGAGAGAGTGGAAGGGAGAAGGGAGAGGGGGAGAGAGAGAGGGAGGAGAGAGAAACATCAGTGTGTCTCATCTATTGGTTGCCTCCCACATGTGACCCAACCTGGGGCAAGTTTAGAACCTGTAACCCAGGTATCGTGCTCTTGTCTGTAATCGAACCCAAGACCCTCTGGTGCAACACTAATCAGTGAGCCATGCTGGCTCAGGCTGGCTATAGCACTTTTAAGAGTACTAGAATTAGCAATTTTGAAGGGTTTCATTTTAAAGATACTGAACACAATTAGTTTTATATTATGATATTAAGAAATGGTAGCTTGATCTTCATCATGTGCTACAAAAGTGAGCTTGCTAAAATTGAGGCTGCTATATCTTTTTTGTGAATGTATAAACTATAATTTTGTGAAATTTCGTGGCCTATCAGTGGGGCCTGTCAGCATGTTTGAATTACCTGACAAGAACCTGAAAGATGGCTTATATAATAAAAATCTTCCACTAAAAATCCTTTCTATTAAAAAAGCTGAAGAATGAATAACTTAATAACTATATGCATCTTTTCAGTCTGCTAAAGCATAATGCTCATCAAACTTTTTTTGTTGTAATTATTTATTGGCTAATGAGTTGTGGAAGAGTTTTGTGGGGTTGGGTTGAATTATGTATGGACTAATGAAATATCCATAAAACAAAAGTAGTTAATGCCAACCTCAGTAGAGTCATGTTCTCAACTATTACTATACATTGGATTTTCCTCTACTTACAAATATTAAACTGCTCCTAGAGTAGGGAGAGAAGTATGTTGGTTAAAATCTAGAGCGTTTATCCACTTTTTTGGGAAAGATTAAGATGGTTCATTTTGTGACTTGTTTTCATAGCCTTGGTCAAGTATTGACACATTTAGTTAAAAACATATGGCTATCACCTAGTAATTTTTCTAGATTCCAGTTTGTGTGTAGAGCAGCAGTAAATAGATACTTATTTGAATGATCACTGCATAATTCTAGTGACCCTCTTTGTCAGAAACTGCATCATCAGAGGTAGAAGTTATATATGTCTCATAATTATATGTCTCAGAATGTAAGTTAGGGAGTCACAATATGAACCCCAAAAAAACCTGTTGTGTACATCTGGAAGTCTTGGGGCAAATAGAGTTGTGGCTTAATGCTGGGCTCAGTGGTAGGAAGGAAGTGGAGGGAGGAGCAGGGGATGCCTGTTTTTGGAGAAGAATAGCTGGTGCAGATGGGCCCGAGGCTCCTCTCCCCTCCCTGGTGCTGGTGTTAGATATCTAGGATGGGAAGGTTGGCTAGCAAAGTTGATACTGGACTGAGCATATTAGCCACAATTGAATCCTTTTATTTCTTATGGAAGGAAAACAAAGAGGATCTCCCTACCCCCATCTTATCTTTTCCCATTCTGAAAGGGGGTGAGGTGGGTAATGGGCCTCAGAAGACGTTGGAGCCCTGGTGATCTGAGGAAAGGGGTTCAGTGTAGGTGGGGGAACAGTGTAAAAAGCCATAGCGAGGACTGAAAGAAGGTAACCTAATCACTCAAGTTTGCCTATGCTAGGCACTGTTCAGCTGGAGGCGGAAGCAGCTGTGGGTGGAGATATTTTTGTGATATATAAGCCTGCTACCTCACTGTTATGTATCACCAAAAAGTAAGGCTTTTCCTCCCTAAAATATTTCATATATAATAAAAAATTAATGAAAATTAATTTCTATCACCCTAGCTCCTCCTAGTGGTTCTCAAGGGTTCTAATATAGGGAGGTGAACATTCTGTTTGGGGGTGGGGTACATAGGTTTTTGTCTCCTGGAGGGTCACTGAGTAGTTCTGTGACATTGGGCAGGCCAACTGGCCATGCCTTTTTGGGCCCAAATGAACCCTCATTTCCTCCTGGCTATGTGAGTCTGCTCCAATTGGCCGGTAACTATTGAAGTTGGATTGACAGGCTCATCATAGCATTCTCTGAAGTTTTGTGTATATTTGAGATTCTATATTATAAAAAAATTAAATTTTAAATTGCTCTAAATTAAGTAAAATTTTGAAAATAAAAAGTAAGCCAAGAAAGTTAAAAAACAGAATTAAATTGGCTTCCTTAGAATTTGGAAATCTGTTAATCTTTAAGCGGACGCTCATTTGAAATTATCTAAATCATTTTCTGTTTATCATTTATTCACTCAGCAGGTGTCTTTTGAGGATCTACCGTGTCTGAGACAGCCTATCAGGGTACCCTGGGACTAGATGGGCATAAGATTAGGCTTCTTCTCCTCTGGTCTCACAGACAATAGGACGCTGTTGGTAATACCTTGGCGTAGTGAGTGATGTATGACGTGGTGTCCCACTCCAGTGATCTCCAGCTGGGAGACTTAGGGAAGACTTCTTTCAGGAGTTGACACAAAGCTAGGCTTTGAAGGTTTAGGCGTGTTTTAGACACGTGATGACAAGATGAAGGACATTTCATGTTTATAGATTAACAAAAGCAGAAACCACACGCAGGGACTGTGGAGGTACAGGAGGCTGTGAAGGCAGGACCGCCACGCACCAGCCTGATTTGGCAGGATTAGCTGATCGGAGAGGACAGGTGGCTCAGCTCTGCTGCCAGGGGAGCACCTCTGAGGAGGCGTGGAGGACATTGGAGTTGGCAAGGCCAGTGAGGGGACTTCTGTGAAACAAATAATGAGATGCACAATTAAGGCTGTAGCAGTCTCCCTAACTCTTTTTCCCTCAATCCCCAAAATTCTAAATATGTTCTTCAGAAGACAGGAGCGAATTAATAATTATTTATGAATTAATAATTGGGAAAGTGCCTTATGAATTTATGTACAAAATGTTAATTATATTTGGGAGAAAACTAAGAAAAGAAAACCTTATGTGTTTTATGGATTTTGTTACCTATTACAAGCTTCTAAAGGGCAGCATTTTTGTTTGTTTATATTTTTATTGATTTTAAAGAGTAAGGGAGAGGGAGAGAAACGTCAATGATGAGAGATAATCATCGATCACTTGCCTCCTGCACACTCCCTACTGGGGATTAAGCCTTCAACCCAGGCCTGTGCCCTGACTGGGAATAGAACCTGGGACCCTGTAGTCCACAGGCCAGTGCTCTATCCATTGAGCAACCCGGCCAGGGCAGGATTTTTATTTTTATTTTTATTACTGTTGTTTTGCCATGCAGTGGTGTTTTTTGTTTTTTTGTTTTTTAATGAATCTTAGTTGTATATAAGAGGAAATTAAGGTTTAATGTAGCTTTTTATGTTTTTTTATTTATTATGTATAATATAACACTCAGAACATAAGGGAAAATATCATTAAACAGAAAAAATGGGGAGGGGTTGAGATTTAATCAGACCAGTTTAAAATACAGATATTTGGCTATATTTAATTTTTTTTTTAATTCACGAACCTGGATATATGCTCTGACCAAGAACCAAACCCGCAACCTTTCAGTGCATGGGACAATGCTCTAATTAAGCCACACCAGCTAGTGCTATATTTTAATTTTTTAACTGTCTAAAATTCATCTCAGTGAATATTTGGTCTTTTAAGTTTAGCTACTTGTCTTAGGGATATTTCCTGAAATTGTTAAATTGCTCATCAATAATGTCACAGGAAATAGTAAAAAGGAAAATGTGAACTAAGGTGATTAAATTTATAAATGTAAATAGCTAGAACATTTTTTATTCTCAAGTCTCAAGAAGGTTTCTAATATAGCAAAAGCATAATTGTCTTTAAAAAACTAAAATTTGCCGGGACTGGTTTGGCTCAATGGATAGAGCGTCGGCTTGGGGACTGAAGGGTCCTGGGTTCGATTCTGGTCAAGGGCATGTACCTTGGTTGCAGGCATATCCCCAGTAGGGGGTGTGCAAGAGGCAGCTGATTGATGACTCTCTCTCATCGATGTTTCTAACTCTCTATCTCTCTCCCTTCCTCTCTGTACAAAAATCAATAAAATATATTTTAAAAAATAAAATAAAAATCTAAAATTTTATGTTATATTATTTTCATGGATATTTTCTAGAAAATAATTATTTTGACATTTTTTATTAATAATCTTGCAGTGGAGTAACCCTGGGATACATTTTTTTTACCGATAGCAAGTTGAAACACTAATATTTGAGGAATTAAATATAGCATCACTGTATACCACATTACTCCTATGTATTGAGGGTCGGGCATGGAGTGGGTATAAGAGTTATGCCAGGAATAATAAATTACATGTAAATTTTAATAATTACTGAAAGCATTTATCAACTTGTTTCCTCTTGGGAGAAACTGAGGCTATAATAAAAACTTAACAATGATTCCCTCTTATGGATATATTCTTATAGTTGTATTTAAATGTCTTATTTTTCTTCTATAAAATGTTTTTAAAAGCTATGTTATTCCCTGGTATGGCAGGCTTTTTGTACCATAAAGACCCTTTAAACAGAGAGCATTTATAGTTTTTGTTAGTGAAGGTTGTTACATGTTACAGGGCCATTCTAGCTTCTAGCTCTTATCACTAAATGCCTCTTAGCTAGTTATCAGATACACAATAGGAAGCTTGGAGCAAATTAGAAGAGAAGGGAAATGGGCCTTCTCATGAACATCTTTTTTTTTTAATACATTTTATTGATTTTTTACAGAGAGGAAGGGAGAGAGATAGAGAGCTAGAAACGTCAATGAGAGAGAAACATCGACCAGCTGCCTCTTGCACACCCCCTACTGGGATGTGCCCGCAACCAAGGTACATGCCCTTGACCGGAATCGAACCTGGGACCTTTCAGTCCGCAGGCCGAAGCTCTACCACTGAGCCAAACCAGTTTTGGCTCATGAACATCATTTTAATGAATCAAGGAATCCACGGCAGTGGCATCAACCTGCTGTATAGTCACTTCTCCATGTTCTGCCTTGGCGGGGAGTTGTCTCAACAGTGCTGATCTGAGAGCAGGGAGCACAGAAAGTCAGATGGAAGCCTTTCCTCAGATAAATTAAAAATAGGCACTTAAAACCATCTTGTTAGAGGAGGGAAATTAAAACAAAACAAAACACGTTTTATTGATTTCAGAGAAGGGAGGGGAGAGATAGAAACATCAGTAATGAGAGAAAAATCTTTAATCAGCTGCCTCCTGCATGCCCCCCACTGGGAATGGAGCCTGCAAACCAGGCATGTGCACTGACTAGGAATTGAACCGTGACCTCCTGGTTCATAGGTAAATGGTCAACCACTGAGCCACACAGCCGAGCAGGAATGAAAATTTTTAATTAAAAAATATGGGCCTGGCTGGGTGTTTCAGTTGATTGGAGCATTGTCCCTTGCACCAAAAGGTTTTGGATTCAATTCCCAGTCAGGGCACATACCCAGGTTGTGGGTCCAATCCCCATTCACGGCACAAATGGGAGGCAACCAATTGATGTTTCTCTCTAAAAAGAACATCTGTAAGCCCTTCATAACCCTGAAACAGTTTTGGGTATATGTCTTTTATGTGACTTAAGCAAATAAGTAAATCTGTGCACATGTACACTCACACCCCCAAATGTATCCATTTGGTTGGTTTTTATTATATGAAGAAGTATCATTTTTTTCCAGTGGTGCTGCTGTATTTATTTATTGATTGCTTGGTTGGTTTTCTGGAGTAAGGAAAGCTTTGTTGATGGAGAAGGTACCAACCAAGAAGATGGGATCTATGCTGCTGTTACGTAAAACGCTGGAAGCCTGATACATAAAATTCATGCAAGAGTAGGCCTTCCTTCCGCCAGCTGCTGGCACTGGCTTCCCTCCAGCACCCAGAACCTGGGCTTGTCTCGCAGCCCCGGCTTTGGCTTTGTCCGAAAGGTGGTTTGGAAGGACGTCCGGTCTAATTAGAATATTATGCTTTTATTATAGATATTACATTTTTTTTTCTCTTGGATGTATTTTCAGAGCCTGTAGCATACTTATAAAGTACCCTAGCAGTTATAGATCTCAAATATTTGGACAGTGAACTTGATTTTTGGCAAGAGCCCAAAGCTATTTAGAGTTAAGTGCAGAGGAATAAGATGGGTGTAAGCTGGTTAGTGCCATTTTGTGTTCAAAATGAGGTATAAAGATAACATAATGAGACATTTTCTTCTCTGACACATAAGCCGCCTCCAGATGAAGAATTTAAGAGTGGTTTTAAGCAAGAGTAACATTCTTGAAATAAGATCTAGTTTCCCATTAGGGCACTTGGAAGAATTATGTTCATATGAATGCTTGACCTCAGGCATGTAAAGTAAAATAATCTGGATATCCATGAACTCAGTGCCATGACACTTTCCCATAGGGCTGTTGTAAAGATGAAATGACATCATGTTTGTAAGCTCTAAGCCCCTGTGTTTGGCATACGGTAAGCTCTCAATAATTGTTAGCTATGTGTCATAATAATAGCTTTATAATGGTACCTAAGGGTAAGGAGAGCTCTTAATGAAAGTTATAAAGATTCAGAAAGCATTAAAGTTGTAAGATAGCTGGGTTTATATAATAAACGGTAGCATTTCTTTAAGGATACATTTAGGATAAACACTATAATTAGTTCTAATGATCTTAACTTTGCTAACAACTGAGACTATTTTCTGAGAGTTTAGTAAGATTTTCTAAGTAATTAATCTCAACAGAATTTAATTTCAAAATATTATTCTAAGCTTCTCATTACTGATATAGAGATAGAAGGATTTCAGTGAAGTCAGAGATGTTATTATGTAGGATAACAGCTTTTAAAGTGTGGTATTTTAAGATACTATAAGCTTGCTGGATTTATAATTTTATGGATATTTGGGAGTAGAAAATCTAATTGATTATTTTTTGCATATAGAGTGTATTTAATGCTTTGCTGTATTGTTAAAGTAAGAATTATTTAACTCAGTATTTTTGAGATTCTTATTAAAGTGGCAAATATTTTATGATCTCTGATTTGAAAATAACTCAAAACCATGCATCTATAGCTATTTTCTTCGCATCATTGTACACATTTTATGGCATACAATGTAGTGCCTTAATTATAAGAAAAGATAAACATCTTTTTAGTTTTATAGCTATCTTGATTAATTTTTAGTAAGTGTTTTTCTCAGTAAAATACTTTCAAATTTATACTTACAAATTATCGTAGCATTCCTTTTAGCATGACAGAGAGACAGATGTCACGTGATCTGGTTGCTGTTGGCAGGAAAAGTGAGGACTTGGATCCAGCCTTTGAACAACTTGACTCAACTCAGAATACTGAAAACAAAGCTGCCGGAGAATTTGCTCAGGAAATCATAACTGTAATTCATGAAATTAAAGGTTGGTATATTTTGCACATACATTAGGGGTAACACAAGAATAATGTACTGACTTTTCACGAGATATAGAAAATCTGTGATATTGTAATAGTAATTCATATTCATTATCAGCTAGATCATTAATTAGCAAATCTATTGAAGAGAGTAGCAGATATTAATTCAAGCCTAGTTGTTTATTTAAGTATTATTTTAAAAAGTACTAGACTCTCAAGGTAGCATGACACCTAGGCCTAGTTATGCTTTATATATAGTTCCAATAACCTGGTGCTTCAACTCATAGTAAATTATAAATCAAAAGTTACAAAGGGAGAGGTTGCCTGCTGCAAAAGACCTGTGAATTGGAGCAGCAAGAAAAAATAACTGATAACGGAACATGAAGGAGGAAGCAACAACAAAAAAAAAATGAAATAAGAATTCTGGTGTGTCCTATCCGGTTTGGCTCAGTGGATAGAGCGTTGGCCTGCAGACTGAAAGGTCCCAGGTTCGATTCCGGCCAAGGGCATGTACCTTGGTTGCGGGCACACCCCCAGTAGAAGGTGTGCAGGAGGCAGCTGATCGATGTTTCTCTCTCATCGATGTTTCTAACTCTATTCATCTCCCTTCCTCTCTTTAAAAAAATCAATAAAATATATATTTTTTAAAAAGCTGGTGATATTCTTTTTTAAAAAAATACTTTTTCTTGATTTCATAGAGAGGAAGGGAAAAGGGGAGAGAGATAGAAACATCATTGAGAGAGAAAAATTGATTGGCTGCTTTCTGCACACCCCCATCTGGGGAATGAGCCTGTAACCCAGACATGTGCCCTGACCAAGAATGGAGTCTGAGACCTCCTAATTCATGGAATGACAATCAACTGAGCCACCACACAGGCTGGGCTGGTGATATTCTCAATGCCCCTGAGGGCATTATAGGACTTTGTGCCAGGAGGGTGATGCTTAGTGATCAATAATAGATTCCAGCTTGATTTGGCATACTTTATAACATTAGGGAGTTACATAATACGTACTTTAAAGATTTGCATTTACTTGTTTTGTTATGCTGGCCAATTTCTATTAATTGAAAAATTAGTCATGTAGAACAACTTTCCTAAATGATCCTGCATAAATAAGGCAATTATGGGTATTATAAACTAGACACCTTTGAGAATTCCAACATTTTTATTTTATATATCTCACTAGATAATTGCATTAATCTTTTCTTACATTCATAAAAATATATTTCAAAAATGAATTATTTTATCTGCATCCCTCGAACTAAGGCATATATTTACTTAGAAATATAAGGTCTAAAACAATTTCCCTTCTTAGTTCCAGCCCCTCTTACCCAAAGGAAGTGTGATTCTTGGCAGAAAGGGAGCTGGCATAGCTGATTTCAGAATGTCTTCATGAACTTCCGTTAATGTTAAATGGCATTAGGAGGCCTTCTGTGATATGTAAACATAACATTTAACATTTATTCAGAATCATTTTTATATTTCTGGGTTGTTTTTAGAGTTACTTTTCACTTGAGGTGAACTAGAGCTTCTCAATTACAGTAAGTAGTTCCTGTCTTGGAGGAGAAAGCTCCTCACTTTGAGGAAGCTACTGTCTTTGTCCCCAGTAAGTAAGCAGGCATGCCAAATAGGAACAGCATCTATGGTTTAATAAATCAGGTTTGTTAGTATTGCTTGGGCTTGAGAAAGCATGACAGCACTGCGAATTAGTCTGTGGAATGTTAGGTCCCACATATTTCAAGAGAAAACAGTTTGGATGATTTTTAATAATCACTTCTTCCTGTGCTTATATATATAATCTTTTAAAAGCAATCAGTTTTACACTGAGATAAAACTTTCTCTCCCCTCCCCCCCAGCAAATCATTTTCCATCACCTGGCATTACTCTACATGAGCGTTTCTCAAAAATACAAGATACACAAGCTACAGAAGGCGCAAAAGAAACTAAACCGACTTTAGATCCAGAAATGTGCAGGTAATGATTAATTAGTGTATGCCCACTTAACTCCTGTGAATAAGCCTCGGAAGAGATGCGGGAAGGTGCCGCCTCTTGGGCTTGCTGTAGACTCCAGGACTGGATTTCCTCCCTAACAATAGGACAAACACAAGCGGGTACTGGGCCTGTGCACTGTGATGGGATAGGTTGTCCTGAAGCCATTGACTAGCACTGTTTAATGTGGAGGACTTTGAAAATATTTTCCTACCTAACTTGGATTCTGCTATGTCTATAGTAATTGCCTAGCGAAGTTCTCACTGGAAGAATGAAAGACAGTTGTTGAGCCATTGAAATCATGGGTTGCTTCATGTGGTCAGAAATGGCTGTTCTGAGAACAGCTGGATGAAAACATATGTGTCTGCTGCTACTGGCACCTGTTTTTTGAGCTGAGTTGAATCAATGTTACACTGCAGCAGATCACTGGAGTAAAGTTTGAGGTTATACAGACTCGTGATTTGAGAATCACTAAGGTGTCTCTGGGGTGTTCAAAGGACATGTATGTCTTGGGAAACTGCCACATAGATGAAGAACTACCTGGTGGCAAGTTTCTTTTGCTTCCTCCAAGACATACCAGTTTTACTTCAAATTCCATTCTGTAGTAATGGAATCGAGGTATCAGGGTATAACATAATTGTTTGGTTGTAATATGCCTTTATTATTTTAGGAAAATAGACATGTGTTTGGCCGAGCTTCGGAATAAAAATACGGTATGTGATTCAGAACAGGTAAGTGGATACAATTCTTGTTGAGGGATGATTTTATCGTTGGCATAAGGAACAGGAAAGGGAACTGGGGATTGGGAGTAACAATAAGGGAATTAAAGGAGATGAAGAATAAGGATTTGAATAAGAATCTGAAACTTACAAAGCTCTCCATGGGATTCTAGTTATTGGCCAGGCTGTAGAAAGACAACTGACAAAAGACAAGAGAGACAGTCCCTAAAGGCAACAGCTTTGTAAAATCGACACAGAATTAGAACATTTAATATTCATTCCAAAACTTTACACTGCAAAGCTTCTAGAAAGTATGTTTGATACCTAGTTTTTCCAAAGTATACTTGCATAATGTCTTTTTAAGTTGTATATAGAGTAGAATGCAAAAGCACTTAGTTTTATTTGATATTGCCCTTCTGTTTATTGTAAAATGTGTGAAAGGGCATATGGAATATGAACTAGAAAAATAATGGAAATAATACTGACTTTTTTTTATTGTCACCTGTTGTGTGTGGTGGTTCTCACCCCAAGCCTCCCATCACTCCCACCCATTTCTTGGCTAATTAGAAAAGCTATCTTAACTAGCCAAGGGGGAAGAAAACTGGCTCTTATTTTAGAAGTATATTAAGTTCTAAAAGAGCTGCTGGTTTATTCATTGAGAGTAAAGAGTTTTTGTTAAGGGGAGAATTTAATACATTTCTGATAGAATAAATAAATAATTGTTTTACTTGTGAATGGTTACAATTTTTATTGAACTTAAGGAGTTAGGTTAGTTTATTAAATAATTGAAATTTTCAGAAAATTTCTACTTATCAAAGTACTGTAATCAACTGAAAGGAAATTTGAGTGTTTTTAGAAATTAGAGGCTAAAAAAAAATCCTCTAACCCTTAACACAAAATCTGGTTCGGGCAGTCCTACATCTGGCATTTTAGCATAGTCACTATCATAGGATAGGCAGTTCTCCATGCTTTTTTTCTTTTTAAACTGTAGTAATACTTTTTATGTAAAAAGCTCTGAATTCCCAAGCCCTTTTATGATTGAGACTTTTAAGTTTCAATTAAATTTTTTTTTCAAACACTTTTCAGTAAGTGTTTTTCTATGCTAACTTCTACATTAGCATAATTTAAATGCTTGTACATTATTCCTTTGACTTAAATTTACCATAAAATCATTCTTCCCTTCCCCTTTAATTTTTTTAATATTTAAGTTGCTTTCCATTGTTTTTTTGTTGTTATTTTAAACATAGCACTTTGAATATATTTGGGTAGATAGCCTTTTCTTTTGGGATAGAGTCCCAGAGTGGGATTCCTGCTTCAGTGCCATAAGCTTTACTTACTCTGGAGCTAATAATATTTTTATCAGTTTGCACTACAATTAGTAGGATGAGTACAAGGTAACTTATTTAGGACTTTTACTTAAGGTTCTTTTTAGATATGGTCTTTGTGCAACTAACAATGTGAATGGTTTGTCTTCTGTCAAAATTCCTCAGACTCTGGTCAAAGTAATAGATCCAAATGACCTACGACATGACATTGAAAGAAGGAGAAAGGAACGGTTACAGAATGAAGATGAGCACAGTTTTCACATAGATAGCGCTGCAGAGAGGTAATCAGTAGATGAAAAACATCCTGTTATCAGGGAGTTTTTGGTATCAGTGTATATTTTTCAATATTTCTGTGTGTGGTGATAATTTTCATTTTAGCGGAGGGATTTAATCCTTCAAATCTATTTTATATGTTTAGGTAGAATGTATTAAAAGTTATTCACTGATCCTCATATGCTGTTTGATTTAAACAACAAGAATTATGAGGAGCAGGTGAATATTTGAGGTCTTGATAATTTGAGAAAGGAATATAATAGCTTTTTAAATATTAGCAAGGGCCAGGACCAGCAAGTTTATTGATTATTTGGCTCTAGCTGATTCAAACTTGGACACATTTGGCCCTTTAGATTCTGGTATTCTTTGAATATTGCAAAATTTGCTGAGGTCAGTGCAGTTCTCTTTCAGAACTCTTGATGAATGTCTGACCATAAAACAGGCAGGTGTAGTAGAAAATGCAAAGGAACCCTAGCCGGTTTGGCTCAGTGGCTAGAGCGTTGGCCAGCGATGGAAGGATTCTGGGTTCAGTTCTGTTCAAGGGCACATGCCCGGCTTGTGGGCTCAATCCCCAGTAGGGGGCATGCAGGAGGTAGCCCATCAATGATTCTCTCTCATCATTAATGTTTCTATCTCTCTCTCTCTTCCCTCCTCTCTGAAATAAATAAAAATATATTTAAAAAAGAAAAGAAAATGTAAAGGAGACCGGAGTTTGAACCCCACCTCTGCCAGGCTGTAAGCTCTTGGACATACTTGCTTAGTTTCTTCTCTAAAAATGAGAATACTTAATTGGCAATGGAGAAGTTAGAATAGTAAATGGGCTGGTACATGCAAAATACATCTACTGACAATTGATTGGCAGTAGATTCTTGTTTTTCTTTCCCCATACTTAATGCCTCTTTTTAGGGGATCTGGGTATTGTAGGATGGCCCAAGTTCATTTCTAGTTCTAAAAATTATGTGGAACTCATGGCAATGGTGGGACCCCATGTGATTATGTAGTATAATTGAATGGGACAAAATTTCCAGTTCACCCTAATAGTCCTCATGCTATTTGGATCACCCAGAAAATGTAAATATATGACTAGAAAAGGCAAATGCTTATTCCCTTTCCATGGTCCTTAGTGTCAAATTACTGATATTTGACTAGACTTTTATATGTATGTATGTATGTGTGTGTGTGTGTATGTGTGTGTGTGTGTGTGTGTGTGTGTGTGTGTGTGTGTATTTCAGAGAGGAAGGAAGAGGGAAAGAGAGAGAAACATCCATGATGAGAGAGAATCATGGATTGGCTGCCTCCTGCAAGTCCCCCACTGGGAATTGAGCCCACAACGTAGGCGCGTGCCCTTGACCAGAATTGAACCCGGGATCCTTCCATCTGTAGGCTGACGCTCTAACTACTGGGCAAAACAGGCTAGGGCTTAACTAGACTTTTAAGTCAAGTCTATGATTAACTAAGTCTTAAGTAAAAATATATGGAGTTTGTTTAAAACTGGACTTGATTCTGACAAAAATTTGGGGCCAATGAAAAGATAGCAAAACTGTATTGAGGCATATAAAAAATTGAAAGTAAAATAGTAGCTCAGCCTTCGAGGCTCAGTGGTTGAGCGTTGGCTTATGAACCAGGAGGTGACGGTTCAGGCTGTAGGCTTGATCCCCACTGTGGGGCATGAAGGAGGCAACCAATCAATGATTCTCTCTCATCATTCTCTCTCATCGTTCTCTCTCTCCCTCTTCCTTCCTTTCCGGAAAAAAAAAAAAGTATATGTTTTTTAAAAGTTTAAATCTCATTCCTTGGTGGGTGAAAGTGTCCAGTTTCCTAAGATGACACAGCATGACTGCTATTTAGTGACACAAGCTCTCATGCTTTTCTTGACTCAGCAAGTGTAAGAGACTCAGTGTACAAAAGAAAGAGGATTTTAAAACTAAGATAATCATATTATAAAGACCACGAATGCTTCAGAATATATCTTCACCCTTTGAGCACTGAATTCAACGCCTGGCTCTGTAGTGACTGACATTAAACAATACATTTCATCTCTATTTCCTCGGCTGCAAAACAGAGATAAGAATGAGACTTACAACACAGTGGTAGCTAAGGCTAAGTAGAGTGATGCATGCAAGGTCCAGAGTAGCTGGTCAGTGATACCTATGTCATTGTTAGCTTTGAGGATGGTGTTGTGGCATGCAAAGATTTTTTTTCCTGCAAGATGTCTTTTGCTGGGTCAGATGGTGGTGTAGTGGAACCATGAAGTTTTGTGTGTTTTTTTAATTGAGATATTGCCATAAAATTCACCCTTTGAAAGTGAATGAACAATTCAGTATTTTTTTAGTATACTCACAGAGTTGTACAACTGTTACCACTATCTAATTCCAGAGCATTTTCATCACGCCCAAAAGAAACCCTATACCCATTAGTTGTCACTTCTTATATCCCCCCCACCCCCGCCCCTGGCAACCACTCGTCTACTTTTGTCCATTTTGCTTTGACTATTCTTGACATTTCATATAATTGCAGGCATCTAATATGTGGCCTTTTGTGACTGTTTTCATGCACCATAATATTTTTTTAAAAATATTTTTATTGATTTTTTACAGAGAGGAACGGAGAGAGATAGAAGAGTTAGAAAAATCGATGAGAGAGAATCATCGATCAGCTGCCTCTTGCACACCCCCTACTGGAGATGTGCCCGCAACCAAGGTACATGCCCTTGACCAGAATCGAACCTGGGACCTTTCAGTCGCAGGCCGATGCTTTATGCACTGAGCCAAACCGGTTTCGGCGCACCATAATATTTTTAACATTCCTCTATGTAGCATGAATATTCCTTTTATGGCTGAATAATATTCCATTGTGTGGACATGCCACATTCTGTTTACCCATTCACCAATTGATGGATATTTGGGCTGTTTCTACTGTTTGGCAATTGTAAATAATGGTGCTGTGAACATTTGTGTGCAGTTTTTTTGTGGACATATGTTCTCATTTCTGTATATACTTAGGATTGCAATTGCTGGGTCATTGATAACTTTGCTGAACTAGGATTAACTTTATAAAAATATTTTATTCATATAGTCAACCAATATTTATATATTTAATTTCTATGTTTTAGTCATTATTCTAAGCACTGGGCATACAGTGAAAAACTGTGTACCAAGCATTTGCCCTCATGGAGCTTATAATTTAATGGTAAGAGAAAGAAAAAATAGCAAATAAATAGATTTCAGTCAGGGTAGGTGAAAGTAAGGCAGAGAGGAACTTTAATAGAGTGAGTGTGTGTTATGTTTTTACTTACGATAGTTATAGAATGCACTTATGTTTGTGTGGGTTTTTTTTTAATTGAGCAGGGATGTGAGTTATGTGAGTTAGCCACAGGGTTTTTTTTTTTTTTTTTTGAAGGGATAGTGCAAATGTGAAGACCTTGAGGCAGAATCACACTTGCTCTTGTCTAACGATTAGAAAGGGGCCAGTGAGGTAGGAACACAGTGCAAAAGGGAGAGAGTTTGATGAGGCCAAATCACAAAGGGCATTGGAGAACATGAAGACTTAGTAATTTACTCTGGGAGAGATTAGAAAACATTTTGGTTTCTAACCTGAGAAGAGATATAATCTCATTAAGTTTTAAAAAGACCACTCTGCTTGTTGGGTGGAAAATGAACTGTAAGAGCTAGAGGAACAATTCTTTCTTTCTCGTGTAAAAAAAAAAAAAAAAAAAATCAGAGGCAGCAAGTGAGAGCATGGTAGGGTGGAGCCACTGGAAGCAGGCTCCTTCGATCTTACTCCAGATAGCCCCTGCACACGGCACTTGCCTGGTGGTCCAAGATGAGCATTTGTGCCCTAGCCATCATGTCCACGTTCCTGCCTTTTCTTCGAAGACTTCCTGGAATTTACATGTGATGCTTTGGCATCATCGATCTTAACTTAGTCTCCTGGCCATGCCTAGCTGCAGGGAGGCTGGGAAATGTGTTCTTTAACTTGGACACTCATTTGCCTGTCAAAAATCAAATATCAAAAAGTTACAAAAGTTTTACTGTGATAAAATATGCATATCATACATTTTACCATTTTTAAGTGTACAGTTAATTGGCATTAGGGACATTCACAATGTTGTGCAGCCATTACCACTGTTCACTTCCAGAAGTTTTTAATCTTCTTAAACAGAAACTCTGTACCAAGTAAACTCTGACTCTCCATGCACCGTGCCCCCAGCCCCTGATATTCTTTCTGTCTCTCTGAATTTGCCTATTGTAGATATATATATGTAGAATCTTACAGTAGTCCTCCTTTTGTGTCTGGCTTATTTGACTTATAATGTTTTCATCCATGTTGTGTCATATGTCAGAATTCTATTCTTTTTTTAAACTTCATTCCTTTATAAAGCGGAATGATATTCCATTGTATGGCTACCCTCATCTTGTTTATCTGTTTTTCTGTTAATGGACATATGGGTTTCCATCTTTTGGCTACTGTGAACATTGGTATTTTCATATTCTTTATTATACCACTCTAGTGGGTATAAAGTACTATTTTATTGGCATTTTCATTTGCATTTCTCTAATGGCTAATGCTATTGAGCATCTTTCCATGTGCTTTTTCTGTCTTCTTTGGAAACTCTCTATTCAAATTCTTTGTCCATTTTAAAATTGGATTCTTGTATTTGTATTATTGAGGTGTAAGGGTTATTTATAATTCTGGATACCATGCCCTTATCAGATATACACTTTGCACAGAGGATCTTTTAAAGTCCATCATTTTGGTTATAGAAGTAGTAGGACATGCTAGTAGTAAATATCTGAAAAAATATAACAAATATGAAAAACAAAAACATAAGACATTCTTGATTTAATTAGTTAGAGATGACCACTGTTAATATTTAGTACATTTTCTATCATTTACTTATTTCTGGGCGTATATATGTATATTTTAAATAATTGAAATTATCCTTATGATGTGGCTTTGCACCCTATTTTTTTGATTTACTATCATTATCAGGAGCATTTTGACAGAACATAGGGTGGGGTTTTATTTGTGTGGGTTTTTGTTTTTTTTACATTTCAAAAAATCCTGAGGGGCTAATTCATGTCAGGTTCTGGGGTCAGAGCTGGGGCCACAAAACGAACCATCCACGGTGCCTCCTCTGAAGGGATCTCAGCTTGCAGGGTGACACAGACAGGTGCCCCAGAAGTTACAAACGTAAGTGATCATATAGAGACCTGAGATGCTACATATGCAATTAGCAGGGGTCTGGGAAAGCCTTCCTGGAACAGCTGCAAGTGGAGCTAAATCTGGAAGCTGCTCTAAGCTAGAAGGAACTTACAACAGAAGGAAGTGCACATGCAAAGGCGGGGGAACAGGAGCCACGTGCAGCTAAACATTCCTAAAGCTCTGTGTGCATGCTGCGGAGGGAGATTGGAATGAGGCAGCCAGGCAAGGCAGCAAGGGACAGAGCAAGAAGGGCCCCAGGGATCACGATGAAGAGAGTGGATTTTGTCCCCATGTCACCGAGGGACAGAGACCTGTGGGATGGACGAAGCAGGGCCAAGGGGGTGAGGCATTTGTCCACTGTAGAGCAGAAAGGGTCTGAGGAGCACATGGGGAGATGTGAGATGGAAAGGGAGAAGACTCCGAGGGCTATGGGAATGAGGCCCCAGGGCTGGAGGATAAGCTAGGAAAGGACCTTTCCCTCCCACACAGGGCTGCCCTCTCTGGGAAGAGCCCTGTGGGCTTCTGGGCCTAGTGGTGACAGTAGAGGGGGCTGTCCTTAGCGTTAGTGACCCAGCAGTGTCAGGGGCCCCAGCTCTGTCATGAGGGGACTTTGAGCCCATCACACACCTCATCTCTGGTGCTTTCATCAACAAGAGTCTGTCGGCAAGAGGGACCCAATGCTGCCAAAGGCTCAAGAGCAGTTACTCTCTACCTTCAGAAAATACACATTCTCGCCGAAACCGGTTTGGCTCAGTGGATAGAGCATCAGCCAGCGGACTGAAGGGTCCCGGGTTTGATTCTGGTCAAGAGCATGTACCTTGGTTGCAGGCACATTCCCAGTAGGGGGCGTGGAAGACGCAGCTGATCTATGACTCTCTAATTGATGTTTCTAACTCTCTATTTCTCTCCCTTCCTCTCTGTAAAAAAAAAAAACAAAAAAACAAAAAAAAAACAATAAAATATATTTAAAACAAAACTTTATTTTAAAAAAAATAAAGAAAGAAAATATACATTCTCATGGTGTCAAGGGAGGCCTGTCCTTGGACCCCCAGATTGAGAATGCTGGTCCAAGGAATACTGTTTTACCCCCGTTGCTAGCTTCCACTCAGATAAATAATGTTTGCTGAAAAGTGAAGGTTCGAACCCTGAAAACTATCATTTGCGATTTTAGTAGTGGTAGATCATTTGAGATTATTTTTACTGTTGTGCCACTTTGTCTCTGAATGGGGTAATTTGATTTCATGTTTATTTGTTGGGTGAAGATACACTAATAAAAGATTCTTATTTTCTGTCTCATTTTATTAGGAATAATCAGTTTTCCTGCTTTCCATCTCATGCTGATAGCTTCCAATACCCTCAAAGTATTATACAGCCGAATTTTAGAAAGTTTATTCAGACTCCTTATGTGGTAAGATTGCATTTCTAAATTTTTCATTTTGTACGTTCTGTCCTCACCTATATCTACATGTTCAGGGTTCACCAATACTTTTTATAATATTTGTAACTAATTGTTCAGTAAGTATGGGTTATAATTCTTATGTTTAACATTAAGATTCTGTTGAGGCATGTAGTTATGACATAAGAAATGGTCATCTCTTATTTGATTTAGCAGGATTTTATTGCACTTATTATAGTACTAGCTTTCTTAAGAACACAGGATGTTATTAAGGTATAACTTACTTACCATGAAATTCACCTGTTTGAGGGTATGATTTAATAATTTTTTATACCAAGATGTGTAACCATTACCGTAATCTAGTTTTAGAACATTTTTGTGACCCCAATAAGAGCCCTTAGGCATGCTAACTACTAATCTATTTTTTGTTTTAAAGATTTGCCTTTTCAGCCGAAACCGGTTTGGCTCAATGGATAGAGCGTCGGCTTGGGGACTGAAGGGACCCGGGTTCGATTCCGGTCAAGGGCATGTACCTTGGTTGCGGGCATATCCCCAGTAGGGGGAGTGCAAGAGGCAGCTGATCGATGACTCTCTCTCATCAATGTTTCTAACTCTCTATCTCTCTCCCTTCCTCTCTGTACAAAATCAATAAAATATATTTAAAAAAAAAAAAAAAAAAAGATTTGCCTTTTCATAGGGCAGTTCACAAATGGCAGCTGGCTTCCATGAGAACAAGCAAGTGATGGCTAGAAAGATAGACGCCAGAGTGTGCTTGTAACCTACTCTCAGAGGTGACATTCCATCACTTCTACAGTTCTCTATTTGTAAGAGCAAGTCCACACTCAAAGGAAGGGGGTGGCATAGGGGCCTGCTCCGAAGCTGCCGGTAGAGTCCTCCCACTGGCTTCCATATCCTTCTCCTTCCTTCTTCCCAGGTCCCCGAAAGTCTCATCTCATTGCATGTATCTTTATGCACTTATTCGAATTTATAGACTTAGTATAAATTCAAGATGACTACTATGAAAATGGTTTTATGTGACTTTAAAAAATGTTTTGTTTTTTTTTTTAACTGATTTCAGAGAGG
The DNA here is from genome assembly GCF_964339955.1 of Pipistrellus hanaki. Classification (NCBI taxonomy): domain Eukaryota; kingdom Metazoa; phylum Chordata; class Mammalia; order Chiroptera; family Vespertilionidae; genus Pipistrellus; species Pipistrellus hanaki. Next base: position 95,106,414 of record NC_140524.1, read on the forward strand.
AAGAGAGAGATAGAAACATCAATGATGGGAGAAAATCATTGATCCGCTGCCTCCTGCATGCCTCACACTTGGGATCAAGCCTGCCACCCAGGTCCTGACCTGGAATGGAACCATGGCCTCCTGGTTCATAGGTCAATGGTCAACCACTGAGCTGTGCCAGCCAGGCTGTGACTTTTTTTTTTTTTTTAAACTGAGGAGAGAGGTAAAGGTATGAAAGAGGTAGATTTGTGACAAGTATAGACTCAAATGGAATAAAGAGAAGGCTATAAGACTACTAGAGACCTGGTGCATGACATTGTGCACTGGAGCAGGGAGGGGGATTAATAGGGAAGTCTGCTTAGCCTGGCCTATGCCCTTTAGCAGTCTGAGAACCCTCAGGGGATGTCCACCTGATAGCTTAGGCCCACTCCCCCCACCGCAGCTGCACTTGCCAGCCAAGCACAGCCATCAGCTCTGCTTGTGGCTGAGTGGCGCTCCCCCTGTGAGAGTGCACCGACCACCAGGGGGCAGCTCCTGCATCGAGTGTCTGCCCCCTCTTGGTCAGTGTGCGTCATAGTGACCAGTGGTTCTGCCTTTTGGTTGATTTGCATATTACCCTTTTATTATATAGGATTACTTTGGGGAAAAAGAAACCATCTTTCAGAATAGGCCCTATCTTTTCTGTTCCCACCAAAAGATTCAGGTTCTTTGTAGTTACTGTCTTAATACTCTGACTAGTCATGGCAGGAGCATTTACTCAAATCATTGATCCGAGTCAGCAAAACTACCTCCTGTAGTGTTGGGAATTTGTTTTGTTAGACATTGGGGATTCTAGCAACTCCTGATAATGGGTTTGTTTCTCTTCTGCATGCTTGAATAAATCCTACACTTTTAGTCCATTTTGTAAAAGTTACCTATTGTGTTATACAGGAGTATTTTTTTTACATTTCTCATGTTCGTGAATTAAACTAGCCTTCACAAACTAGCACGGGTTATGTGAAGGAAGATGTGTGTATGTTCCTATAGTTAAGCTACATGCAACATATTTTATGTTCTTAATCCTATACATTTAAAATGGGTGTTTAATGATAAAATGAAGTTTCATCCCACAGTTTACTTAAAAGTAAACTTTAACATGAATTAACCCACGCTAATCCTTTTTTCACACAGGATTATACTATGCAGAGAAAAGACATTATTCACTACGCATTTCAAGTTCAGAGCAACCCTCAAAACATGAGAGGCTTTGGACCTCCTAAGGTATTAAGTGGTATTTTCCATTTAATTCTAGCTTTTGGTTTATGCTTTGAACATAATGTTCTAAGTAATGGCTAAATTCAAAGATGTTTATAGTAGCTACAAACTTCTTTCTGACACTTAGAGTTAACTTTAATCAATTTAATGATGACCTCTTTCCTCAGGACTTGATTTTCAACTTTTTTTTGTAGCCAGTGGAACATTTTTACAAGCATTACATGGAAATACAAATACATAAAAATTACCCACAGTGGCTTTCAGTGGGGAGGCAGGCCAGGTCCCAAACCCTTTTTCTAAGTCTGTCCCTTTATCTCTAAGACGTAAGTGCCTAGCTATAGAACCTTCTCCAGGATTTACAGATTAAAGAAAACCTGCCCACACATAGACATGCAGCCCTCAGAGGCCTTCTGGATTGACCATCAGAGAAAGATTCTGGTCCAGGAAGCTTTGTTAAAGATTTTCCATCGCATTCTTCGTGTACAGCTATGTCTTATGTGATCGTTTTAATTAACCAACGTGTTTGACTATCCAGATAAGCTCATCCCCCGATGTAGGGGATAAGAATATAGTGCAAAGGAGTGTGTTTCTCTTTGCTTGCTCTCAGAAGCTGGAGTGCTTTTTAAATCCACTTGGACTGATTTTCCTGCTTATGATAGGTACTTTATTCATATTTTCACCCCACAGTGTCTTCCGTCCCCCGAAAAAAGGAGAAGAATCTGAGATTTTTGTGTGTGAAAGGGGCAAGCAGGGTGGGTGGAGTAGTTGGCTCAGTAGGAAGTTAGTATGAGCAGAAAGGTATTATAAACTGTCGCCAAGCCATAGAGTAGGAGGGTAGCTGAGTGATCTGTTAATACAAGGCTTCTTGAGAGTCAAAATTTTTAGATGTCAAGAGATTTTTTCCATTGGGAGCAACACAATTAGTAGGCATTGAGTAGATAGTATTTTAGCCAGTAATTCATGTAGCTAAAAACACATGTGACATTAGGTTTTCGAAAATACCTATGACCGTAGAATATAGACACATTTTATACCATCTTTTAATGTCTTGAGGCATAAAATCATTAACTGAAAATGTGACGTCTGTATAGCTCAGGGACTGTGTCAATGGACTTTCAGATTTAAGTGCTTCCTACATGTTGTTCTGTTCATTGGTCAGATATAGTGGATTGTAGTGTTTTTCTACAATTGTTATGAGTTGTTTCGTGTTATCCCTTCTCCTTAATGAAAAATTCATTGACATTAATTATAAATTAAAAAAATATATGCAGTAATTTTCTTGACCATTCATTTGAAGCTGTGTAACATCATATGATTATTTGGAAGTCTACAATCCTTTATAGTAAAACAGGAGGAGGAAATAGTCCTTCCTAAGAAAAGTTGATTAAAATTTACTTTTTATATTAATTGGACTAATTCAAAGCCAGAATTACTAATCACCTTATGAGATATGTAACAATGGACATTGTAAATAGTATGCAGATAGTTTTAACAAAATTACAGTCTCATTATAATTCTGTTTTACCCGAATTTTTTGTAGTCTTAAAAAAATAACTGAAAAATAGGTGTGGCATAAATACTTTTTATAAACTTATATACTTCTTTATGCATGCCGTACCCATTGTTAAATAATTGTGGAAAGAGAAATATACTTAGTTTTTATAATTTCTCCATTATTATACACCATTTATACATTTTTCACATGGGAAACACAACAGCTCATGGTCATTTTACATCTATTGTAATTTTGGGCAGTCTTTTGAAGTATAATTCTTATCTCGAAAATATTTGCTAATGGATTTTTTATGTTAAAGAAAGATGAGTTTTCCCTGGCTAGGTGGCCCAGTTGCCTGGAGCATCGTCCTGAGCACCAAAAAGATTTCGGGTTTGATTCCTGGTCAGAGTGTGTTGGGGAGGCAGCCGATGGATGGTTCTCTCTCACATCGATGTTTCTCTCTCTCCCCCCTCCCCACTTCTCCTCTCTCTCAAATCAATGAAAACATATGCTCAGGTGAGGATTAAGAAATAAATATTGGCTTGGAAGGTACTGACAATAATCAAGTTAAGATTTTTTAATCTTAAAAAGACGTTGATACTTAATATCTTCCCCTCTATTTGTGATTTGTAATATTTCACTATGAATAAGAAGGATAATTTTAGCTCATTAGAGGTTTTGGAAGTTGTATTTTTCTTAGCATGGTCAATTTCAAGAATTTCAAAATTTTTTTAATTTAACGGTTTTAAAAAATGGTTTTATGTGAATTTTAAAATTTTTATATAAGCCTTGGCCAGCATGGCTCAGTTGTTTGGAGCATCATCCTATGTACCAAGAGGTGGCGGGTTCGATTCCCAGTCAGGGTACATATCCACGTTGCAGTTTCCATCCCTGGTCCGGGCATGTGTGGGAGGCAATTGATCAGTCTCTCTCTCTCTCTCTCTCTCTCTATCTATCTATCTCTCCCCCCCCCCCAATCTGTCTCTCCGTCTGTCTCTCCGTCTGTCTCTCTCTCCCCTCCCTTTCTCTCTTTAAAATCAATGCAAAAAGTTAAAAAAAAATTAACTAGGAAACTAGTTTGAGGAAAATGTACTTTATGTCCATCATTAACCTCTTCCCTTTTAATATTTGTAGTGCCTAGAATCAAGGGCAGCCCTACATACCAGACATTTTTCCATTTCTTATGCTAATAAAGTAGATTTGGAAGCTCTAGTTTTAAGATTTAATTATTTTTTTCCTTTACAGAACTACTTTAGAGGTGGCAGACTGCAGCCCCATTATAAATCAGGCCTAGTAAAGAAGAGCTTGAACATTCAGGCTAAATATCAGCGTTTACGGTATGCTGGTTCAAAGGGATTTTTCACTAATAAATTCAGAGAAAGATTGCTGAGGAGGAAAAAGGTTAGTTGGATTATGATTCATTAAAAATACTGAGTGACTTTGGAACTCATAAATTATCTCTGTTTAATAGATAAGTTGAGTTTTTAATTTAATTTGACTTGGCAAACAACCTACATTTCAGAAATACTCATTGTATAATAGTGGCAGAAAAACTTCAAGGAGCAGTGGTAATAGAGCTGTGAGACTGTTTAATCTGAAAATGCTTTTAGCTGTTATACCTCAAATATTTTTAATATGCCAGCTGTTGAAACTTTTTACCTTAGAATATCTCCTCTATGATTCATTTTTGAAATGGAAATTCAGGTAAAAATTTTTAATTGATATATTTTAGCCTTATAAAATGTGAATTACCTAAGTACCAAAAAATATTGAACTGACTAGAGAAAAGGGGTGAATAATTGCAAAATATGCTAACTCTTCTTTTGCCCCTACTCATATATGCTTTATTTTGATAAAATATATAACAAATTTTGCCATTTTAACCATTTTTAGGTATATAATTCAATGGTATTAATTACATTCAGAATGCTGTGTAAGCATCACTACTTTATGCTAACTCTTCATGTTAATGAAAAGTTTCTTGTCCTGCTGGCATGGCTGAGTGGTTGAGTGTCAACCTATGAACCAGGAGGTTATGGTTCGATTCCTGGTCAGGGCACATGCCTGGATTATAGGCTTGATCCCCAGTGTGGGGCATGCAGGAGACAGCCAGTCAATGATTCTCTCTCATTATTTGATGTTTCTTTCTATCTCTCCCTTTCCCTTCTTCTCTAAAATAAATAAATAAATATTTTCAGAAAAGTTTCTTTACTTGATCATTTGAATTTCATACTCTTTTAGTTGTAGATAGATCTTATTTAAATTTGCCATATTGGTATTTGAAAATACAGCATCAATATGATATAAGATTACATTCTATACATATTTTAAATGAGAATAATAGCATTATATCAGTTACGGGAGGTTATTTTGTCAATATTTTTACTAATCTTTGTTTATAATTATGGGCTAACATTTTCTTATGAGAAATATCAGTATATTTACTGTTGCTATCAAATAGTCCAACTGTGGTTTCATAAATTTATTAACCATTAATGTCTCCTTAAATACTCATACCTGTGAAGCCTTTTCACTGAGCTTGCTTAGTGGTTTTAGTAAAACTTGTTTTTTTAAAACATGGATCAATAGAATGGAGTTGACAACTGATTTTTTAAAAAGTTTTAAAATTAGATATAATACCTTCTGAACCTCTATCACCCCCTAATTGTAATTGAGTACCTTTGAAGAGGTTTCTAATTTCACTGTGTATGTCATCCTAGGTGTTATGAAAGTCATCTCTACTTTAAAAATGGAGTGAAATTGCTATAATTTCCCCCTCTTGTATCCCCTCCCTGCTGTTGGATTGAGGTGCTGCTTCTCTCCCTGCCTTGTGTGGCAAATTTCTTTGCAGCAGACCTTCCTACATATTTATCCCCAATCACACGTGGCAGCCTGCATAGTCCCAGGGAAGCTAGTCATTGATTTCCACTCGAGGAGGAAGGCTGAGGCTAGCCTTTTCCTTAACTTTAGGGTTGAGCTTCAGGTACATGTTATGTGTTTCTTTTCTGTTCGTTCTTTGCTGAACTTTGAGTGTTAGCTTCATTTAATTCCATTTTTACCTCTATTCTTTCCACGATCTGGGGCTCCCGAGTGCTTACTTGACTGCCTGCCTCAGCCTGTGCTTTCTATACACTCATTGGACTTGCTCCATTTCATCATCTTGTCTTTGCCTCACCTTGCCCTGTTCCTACTGACCACCCAGTTTTTCCAGACCACGTTGACCTTGCTTAGCAGCAAATAGAAACCAGACGTCAAACCTTCATCTTAGGCCCTGAGGAGTGTTTTCTAGAAGAAGCCACAGCCAGCTGTAGGTCTCTAATCTTTAGGGCTTAGGATTTTTTTTTTTTTTTAAATTGTGTGTGTGTGTGTTTTTTTGTTTTTTTTTTTTTTTTTTAATATATTTTTATTTTAAAGTAGAGAGGGAGGAAATGAGAGGGATAGAGAGATAGAAACATCAATGAGAGAGAATGTTGATCGGCTGCCTCCTGAATTATTGGGAATCGAGCCTGCAGTCTGGGCATGTGCCCTGACTGGGAATCGAACTGTGACCTACTGGTTCATAAGTTGATGCTCAGTCGCTGAGCCACATTGGCCTGGCTTTTGTGTCATCTAAAATGTAGCTGTTGTGGTTAATGCCAGTGCAGGTCATGGCCCTGTCCTCCTATTGCCTTTTACTGCCATCTGAGTACGTTAGAGGTGGTCCCAATACACTGGATTAAAAAAAAAAATTAGTGTCTTCTATTGTTTTTCTTATATGTAACCCTCTGGATGCTACTTCATATGCCTTCGTATTGTAGCTACTTTGACATGGGTTTGTTCAGTCTGCCTATTGTCAGTGCCTGCAAGCCAGCACAGCCAGGCTTTTATAGATTGTGTTTGAACAAGGCATGTAACTCCATGAGTACGGCATGAAATCAGGCTTCCTATTATCAGCACCCTACTTAATAGCTGGGCTCCACACTCTCCTGACCTTTAGAAAAAGTAATGAGGCATTGCAGCTGCTCTGTTCCTGCCAAGGTCTTAAAGCTTACTTCGCCTTAGAGGTGTGTGTGTGTGTGTGTGTGTGTGTGTTTAATATATTTTCGTTCTGGTTAGTGGGAACCAAGGTACTTAAGGCTTACTTAGCCTTAGAGCTGTCCCTGTAGCATTGTGCTGAAACCCCATTCTACGTGTATAAACTGATGATTTGGACGTAGTATGCCATTTTACCTCAACCTTCATGCCCTGAAGAAAAGAGGTAGAGGCCTGGAGTCTTCTGTTTCTTCTAATGTTGCTTGCTTCTCCTTTCTCTTAGACTAGGGGTACTTTTGCTCAAATGGGCTTACTGGGTAAGAGGTACCATTTACATCACTTTGCATCCCAAGTCCAGCATTAGAGGGCACTTTGAAGCTACTTCCTGGAGAGGAACTTATTCTGAGCAGCAGCTGTCCACTGTTTTGGCTATTTTGACCTAATAGGAACTTCATTCTTTTCATTATTAGATCACCAGCTAGATTAATTAAGGATGTGTGATCAATTTGTTAATCTAGGTACTCTGGAACTTCTCCCATGCCTCACAGTCCACCAGGATGGTTTCAATTGATCTTGTCTGGACTTCTCACTCCCTCACAGTATTGAGGTAGCTGGGCTGATCACTCATGTGTGGGAGTCTTGTGATACTCCACCGTGGTGCGGTGTGGTTACTGTGCATCAGACATGCTTCCTTGTCTCCGATACCTAACAGTCTCAGGGAGGGGTGGGGCGATGTGATCCTAATATGGCCCCCTGTCCCACTAACCAGAACAATTGTGGCTTCCCTAAAGCCACCTTGGTTCCCCAGCTGCCTACAAAGTAGGAAGATTCCCAAGCGGTATTAAGAAAGTACAGAACTGAAATTCTTTCTCGTCATTCATCATGCACTTGTCATATCAATCCCATCCTGGCGCCCAGTTTCCCTTTTACTGCACCTCTTTTCTGTTGGATTCTGGGCTTAGGCTGAAAGATGAAGGGGTTGGAGAAATAAGGCTCATCTTTAAAAAAAAATAAAAAATTATACACACACACACACACACACATATTGATTTCAGAGAGGAAGGGAGAGAGGAAGAAAGATAGAAACATCAATGTTGAGAGAGAATCATTGACTAGTTGCCTCCTGCATACCCCACCCTGGGGATTGAACCTGAAACCTGGACATGCCCCCTGACCAGGAATCGAACCCTGACCTCCTGGCTCATAGGTTGACACTCAACCACTGAGCAACGCTGGCTGGCCGGGCAAGGCTCAACTTTTATCTACTCTCATTCACAAGTGCCCCTCTTTTATATCCTGTTCTCATCACAGAAAGTTTGCAGAAACTCTTGAGAGTCAGACTGCATACCAGAATAGGACAGAGAACTTAGTAAGAATTATGAGGCCACCTCTTGGAACATTGCCTCTGAGCACTCAGCAGCTGGGCACTTGGTCAGGAAGACATGGAAGTCCTTAGCATCAGAGATTCTCTAGCAGCCAGTCCTCAGATACTGTCAGCTGGGTACCTATCAGAGCTCTGTCTGTGGCTGGGAAGGGGACAAAGGAGAGAGCATAAAGATGTTGCAGGAAGGAAGTTACGTACTGGGACTTATGGCTTTTTGAGTTGAAAAAAAAAACACCTTGAAAGTCATGGAGTACAAAGATTAGAACAGGATCCAAGATCAGACAAATGAACAAAAATCAGTTCTATGCCTTCTCTGTCCCTCAAACTGAAGTACCAGGGGGCAAAAGCGTGGCGTAGGAGCATCATCTTCAAACATTTGTGATCTGGAGCCTCCTGTTTCTCTACCTACTTCTCTGCCTTCTCTGTCTTAGTGGTTTGTTTCCTTCCATGCACCCGTAAAAAATGCAAGCATTCCCTAGTGTTATATTCTTTTTAAAAAAATGTATTTTTATTGATTTCAGAGAAGAAGGGAGAGGAAGAGAGAGTTAAAAACATCAGTGATGAGAGAGAATCATTGATCAGCTGCCTCTTGCATGCAGCCTGGGCATGTGTTGAGACTGGGAATCGAACCATGACCTCCTGGTTCATAGGTCAACGATCAACCACTGAGCCACGCCGGCCAGGCCCTGGTGTTATATTCTTTATTCTCTTTGTTTATTCCTTGTTTATACTTGCCTTGATTGCCCTCATCTTTCCCAAGGTTTCAGCTATCACCTCTGGTGATGTCTTCAGCCCTAACTACTCTCCAGAGCCCCAGATTTCTGCTGCCTCCCAGATACTCTCACTTGGGTGTCCTTAAAATGCCTCAAATTCAGCATGTTCAAAACCAGACTTGTACTGACACATGCTACAGCATGGGTGACCCTTAAAAACATGGTGCTAAGTTAGTGGTTGGCAAACTGCGGCTCGCGAGCCACATGCGGTAGGCCCCTTGAGTTTTTAGCAAAGGCCAGCTTAAGAGTGCCCTAATTAAGTTAATAAGAATGTACCTACCCATATAGTTTAAGTTTAAAAAAATTGGCTCTCAAAAGAAATTTCAGTCGTCGCTCTGTTGATTAATGAGTTTGCCAACCACTTAGCAGCTAAGTGACAGAAACCAGTCACAAAAGAGCACACTGTATGATTCCATCCACAGAAATGTTCTGAATAAACCAAGCCATAAAGTAGCTCAGTGATTTCTAGGAACAGGGAGGTGTGAAGGAGAAATGGAGTGTGTGTGTGACTGTTAAATGATGCAGCATGCGTTTTTGGGGGGTGAGAAATATTCTAAAACTGATTACAGTGACTGATGGTTGCACAGCTCTGAATACACCAGAACAACTTGAATTGCACACTTTAAATGGTTGAACTATATGGTATGTGAGTTACATCACAGTAAATGCTGTTAAAGTAAAATCAAATGGGCTCTCCTCCCCAGCCATTGTTTTCCCCTCACGGTCCATGGCTTCCGTAGCCACCAGCCAGAGCAGAAACCTCTCATTCATCCTCTAGTCCTCCCAACTTCAGCCTTTCCAAGTCTTATTTTTATGACTCATTTATTCTGTAATTCGACTCATTTCTTTTAACGGCTGCATATTATTCCTCTCTATGTATGTATTACTTATTTCGGTACTTTTCAAACTTTTGCTACATACGCCAAATTTTGAAAAATTATTAACCTTGCTGCACAAGTTTAGTTTGGTATCTAATTTTTCATTATAAGTTTCAATTGTTATAAAGGATATACTCTCTGGCATATTATAAATACTGAGTCTTAAATAAAACTGTTACATCATTCTTTTAAATCTCTTCAGTGGAATAGGTATTTGGTCACTAGCATCATCCATTTAAAAAGATGTACAAACATGCTCTTTTAAGTGACAATTTTTACATCCTTTTTTACCATGAATTTGGATATTATTTCCTTTCCCCCATCGACTTTTTTTTGAAAGTCTTCTACTGATAATCAAACAAATTTGACATAAAATGTTAATAATTTATTTCTGTGACTATTAGGTGTTAAATATTTCCTCTGGATTAACATTACTGTTGATGAAAATAGCATAAGTATATTGCAGACTTTAAGTATTGATTAGACAAAGATATTTTATTAGAAATATATTTCTCTTTTTAATTAGTTCATGTATTTGTAGATGAATAGTACTTATTGCTGGTAGAGTAATACAGTGTTCAAGTATACATTGTAATTCTATTTTTTCTCTTTATAGATATAAGTCCTGAGAAACCTTATTTATATTATTGTATAGATGGGAATGAAAGGACTTTTATTATAGCTATATTACTCAGTTTTTTGGACTCACTTTGAATTATAGATCAGAAAAATCAATTAGTGATCTATCATCAAAAAGTATTTTGAGTGTTTTTTCACTGACAGCTCAATTTTTCCTTTCTGTTTTATTAAACAAAAGCAAAGAATCGGAAACCGTCGCATGATATTTATTAATAGCTGCTAAGGTGGGTTCTTTTTTCACACTACCACCACTTTTCCCAGTTGTCTCCTTTTTTGGGGGGGGGGTCCCCAGGTAATGCAAAGTAATCAGATTCGGGATGAGAAGGCATATCTTTCTTGTGCAAAATGGGAGGTGGGATATAGACTTAATCAGATGTTCAGGCAGGTTAATTCTAGAAAGCAAGCATTGGGAATTTGAAGATCTGGAGATTAATTCCCTCCAAACTAATTGTACCCGCATACTCCTTGGAAAGTCTTTATATACCCCTAAGGATATGCATAGCCCCATTCGATGATTGCTGATTTCCTTAACCAAGGCTTTTGATGACTCCTGGATAGCTTACTGGTTTTCATTAGTATTTTCGGTTAATACCATTGGGGATAGTGGTGCTTTGGTACATTGCCATACTGCCCTCGTTTCTGTTCTCAGCAGAGGTATATGAAGAGGCCTGTTTACCTACACCCTCTCACCAGCACTCCACATCATCAGTGTTTATTACCTATTATCAATCTGATAGCAGAAAACAGCTCTCATTTGCCTTTCTATTACTATTAATGATGTGACTATATTTTTAGGTACCTATTGGCCATTTGTATTTCTTCCCTCAATTTCCTTATTTCTATGCTTCCCTGGCATTTCTGTCAAGGGGTTGATTTGTAGGAGCTTCTGATTTACTGAGGGTATTCATCTGTCATACATTTGGTGGTGTTTATTTGATGTTTGTCATCTGTTTGTAATGGCTTTTACATTACAGAACTTGTAAGTGTTGATGAATCTGTCAAGTGTCATGCTTATGCTTATAACAATTACTTATGGTTTTTAAAATAACTATAATGGTTATGTTTATGGTTAGCAAATTTAAATATATAAATATTTATTCCATTTAGAATTTATTTTTATGATATGATGTGAGGTCAGGATCTCATTTTTTCCCCCAATGAGTAGTCAGTTTTTCAAACACTGTTGAGTAATTTGTCCTTTCCCCACTGATTGAAAATGCCACCTTTACTGTATGTTCCATTCTTATGTATTCCTGATCTGTTCTTGGACTCTTTGAGACTTTTATTTCCTTGCCTCATATGATTTGCTTATTCGGTTCCTTCACTGCTAGCACAGTTGTCCCAAGACACAGGTTGAATCATATCACTCTTGTGCAAACACCTTCCAAAGGTTTTTTTTGTTCCTATGAAAAAAGAGACGAGACTTGTTAGCCAGGTCCTGCCTTAAGCTACCTTTCTAACCACATTTCTCCATGGGCTCTCTGTTTTTTGGAGCATAACATATGTTTTCACATGTTTGTATCTTTGTGCCTCTTGTTCTCTTGACTAAAAATAACTTCCAAATCCCCAATCTTATTAAAATTCTGGTTTCCTTTTAAGACTCACTGTAAAGCTTTACCAAACCCCTCCCCTCTTTAGTTGTCATTGCATTTGATCTCTAACTGTTGATCTTCTTAAAAAAATAATTTTTTAAAATTTATTTGAGAGAGGGAGAGAGAGACAGAAACATCAGTGATGAGAGAGAATCATTGGTCATCTGCCTCCTGCATGCCCCCCACTAGGGATTGAGCCAGCAACCCAGGCATGTGCCCTGACCGGGAATTGAACTGTGGCCTCCTGGTTCATAGGTCGACGCTCATCCACTGAGCCAATGCCAGCGGGCTCTAACTGTTGCTCTTTGCCTTCCTATTTCCCCAAAGAGATGGTCAACTCCTTAAGGATAGAGGTCACCTCATTAGTTTTCAAATATTCCCCTATTGCCTTTCATTGTAGCCTATCTTTGGAAAATGCTTTTGAATGAATCAAATCTAATCATACATACACATACATATAACATGTACATACATAACACTAATACAAGCACATCCATCCATAACTCTAAAAAATTAGTGAACAGCAGCTATTGTGTCAGAGGACCCCAAGACCACCCCCAGGTTCAGCGATTCACTAGGAGGACGCCAAGGCCTCATGACTATGATGTGTTACTGTTGAAGGCTGCACAGCACCGTCAGCAAAGGGCAAAGTCCCGGGGACCCCAGCTGTAAGTTTGCAAGAGCTCGCTCCCAGTAGAGTCACACAGAACTTGCTTAATTCCCCTAGCAATGAGCTGTGAAAACACATGTGAAATGTCGCTAGCCAGGGAAGCTTGGGAGAGACTCAGTGCTCATGGGAGACTTACTGGGAGCTGGTCACGTAGGCACCCCCTGCCAGACATACCCAAATGCCAGGTTCTCACAAGGAAAGCAGGTGTTCAGCATTGACTTACTACTTGCATAGTTTAGAGTCATTGATTCCCAAAGTGGTCTATATCGACTCCCAGGGGTCTATGACAACCTGCAAGGGGTCTACGTCAGCGAAAAAAAAATTTGGGGGTCCATGAAATGAAAATGGGGGTCCATGATAGTGGATCTCAACATACACTGATAGTACCTATTTACTTACATCATATCTTATAATATAAAAACATATAAATTATTTATAAAAGTACCTATGAAGTAAAAAATTTATTATATGTTTATAAAATTGTGTAAGTTGTAGGATAAAAACCTGCACATAATGATATACCAGAATCATCTTGTTACAAGCATACGCGCAGTAAACATTCTTGCCAATTTTTGTCTCAAAGCTTCGCGAACTTGCACCGACTTGTTCAATCCGTCACTCTATAAATATGAATGTGAGAAAAATACGTTCATTCGTTTCCTGAATCTTGAATAGGAAAGTGCTGAGAAAATATTTAAAAAAATATAAACTGGTAGTTTATCATACAAATTATAGTGAATCAGTGTTATTTTGTTTGAGAATGCCAGAGAAAAGTAGGTACATTATTTTTTATTAAATTTTAACACTAAACTTCACTACAGTTAGAAATTTACAAAAAAATCAATATCAGGTAAGTATGGGGTCTACCCAAAACCGGAAAACATGGCAAGGGGTCTACGGCACAAACAAGTTTGGGAACCTCTGGTTTAGACACTCATCAGTGGTGGGGATCTTCCAGAAATCTAAGTTTTCAAATGGCAGCCAATGGCCAACCTTGTAAGCAGGCCTTTCAAAGGGTAGCAGTTAGGTATACTATATTAACTGCTTGCTGTACAGCCATACTTTTGAAGAGCTGAATTTCACAGGTGGTAAGTGCCTAAGAGGAGGAAAAGGTCAACATGTTAGGAATGGTGAGTATGCTAAGTACCTTGATTTCTAGTCTCTTCACAGATGAGGTAGATTATGAGCTGAGCCATGGAGAAGGGTAGGACATAGAAGGCAAGGCCAAAGATCCATGTTTGGCAGTAGAATGTAGAGTTGGGTAGAGATAGGGGTGTACAAACTATAGAGGACCTCAAAAACTGGGTAGAATAGGATGTGATGTGGTAGTAACAGGACATCTTCCTAGACTGAGAAGGAGAAAGTGGTACTTGATGAACACTTGGTAAGCAGTGGGTAGGCAGGCTTCTGGGGAGGAGATGAGATACAGGAAGAGCAACAAGTGGACATTTTCAATGACACAAGTGTTAAGTTATAAAAATCTACATGAGGATGATGCTTGTTTAGCTAGTTCAGCATTCTGCTTAGTTAGGTTTTCAAATAATTGGAAGAATGGAGAGATTAATCCAAGAGGTGGTATAGAAGAAGTTATGTCAAAGATGAACATGATTCACAATAATTGTACATTCTTCTTTGTTAATTTTGTTAATTCTCACTGAGGACATTTTTTCCACTGCTTTTTTTTTTTTTTTTTTTTTTTTTTTTTTTTTTTTTTGAGAGAGAGTGGGAGGAAGGGGGAAGAAGAGGAAGAGGAAGAGAGAGAGAAACTTCAATGTGAGAAACATCGATTGTTTGCCTCCTGTACACACTCTGGGACAAGGGATCGAACCTGCAACCCAGGTACGTTCCCTTGACCTGGAATTGTGACCCTTTGGTCCGTGGGCTGACACCACTAAACATACGGACACTAGCCAGGGCTAATTGTACATTTTTATAAACAGCGTGTTTCAGTTGAAAAAACTTTAAGAATTACTATAGTTTTCTTTTAAATTTGTTTTTATATAATTATAATTTTGTATATTATATTTGAATAAAGATATAGAATACAATGAAGTCTACCTCTGTTTAAAGGAATTATGTTGACAAAGTATATATGCATGTATCTTGAATATTTCGTTAACCAAAATAGAAAAAATGAGAGTTTTTTTTTTTTTTTAATCAGTACTGTTTTTGTTTGGAATTAAACATTTGCATACTAACATAAATGCCAAAAAAATAAATCGACTTTTACATTTCTTTCAGTTTTAATATTATAGGATCCTAGTAAAAGGTAAGGATATATGTATTAATATTTTTAATGTCCCATAAAAACATGCCATTCTGCCATTTTTGCTCTTTTATTAGTTGCATGGTCCTATGTCCAGTTCATGGTTGGTAATTTAATATTTTACATAGCATCACGGTATAGAATCCATGGTCTTTACCCTTTAATCTTAGTCTTACATGTTCTTGTGAATTTCTTTTTCTGTGTTTATTGAAGCCTTATATATATATTTATGTTGTCGGTAATCATCCAAAAGCAAGAAAGCTTTCCCCCAATAGCTTTCTCTATTGATATCAGCCAAGCTAGTAGAGTTCATATCATTTTAGAATTAGGTACCATATGATGACAAAGATAAAATACCAGTTTGAAGTTGTGCATGTGTCAAATCAGGCTCTGTAGTTGAAGGAATAAAGTTTAAGAGCCATTTTTCCCCCAGGGATGTCCCCAATGAAACTCACCCAATGGCCATTCCCATCAGCTTACTTATAGCAATGGGTTGAGTGCCATGTATTTTCTTTGTCCTACTGTCATCATTTGATACCCACTTTGAGGTGCGCTATTGTTATTTTGCATATTTGGGGTTCCATATATCCACATACCTTTGTGGGGAGCTAGGATTCAAGTAATACTACATAAATTAAACTATTTTATAAATTGCAATGTAAACAAACTAGCTCAGATGTTATACCTGTGCTTCTTTTGAAGTCTGTCTTTTGTTTTCTTTCAGTAGAAATATGCAGGCATTGCCGCAGAAGTCTAAAGGGGAATTTGTCGCAAATGGAATCAACACTACAGGACATTTGACACTAAAGCACTAATACTGTAACTTTCTTGATAAAATAAATTTTTCTGTAGTGGATTGCTGCAATTTTTGTACACTTACTTGCTTTTAAAGTACAGTATTTAATTGAAAAGCTGTATTAACTACAGTTTCTTTAGCAAAAAATTTCAAAAGGGCATTATTTGTTGAAATTTTCTCTGAATATGGTTTCATAGGGAACTTAACTGAGTTATATTCAAATGTTTATATATTGAAAGTTTTACATATGTAATACAAAACAAAAGTATCTGAATTGTATAGACTCTATACATGAAAGGACTTTTAACAGTGGCCTTATGGTAGCAAATTTTATACCAGATATTTTTTCCTGGTGATATTTTGACTTATAACTTGAAGTTTTCTTAAGTGTCTGAGGCTCAAGGCCTTTATAATTCATACATTTCATATTATGATCTAAGAAGGCAAGAGAAAAGGTGCTTCCAAATATTCCATCAGGTAGTTATGAGTGCACTGAACTTTTAGCAATTGGTTCATTCAGCTTTTTTCCATAACTGTTTGCTGTTTTAGGATTTTAAAATGCTATTGTGGAAAATATGTGAAGATTTTGTAATCTATATTCCACATTACTTTCCCTCAGGGCAAGCTTGTGCATATCATATTTTTAAAGGCTTTTAAAAATTTTGACAAAGTCTCATATTTGGAAATTGTACTTTACTACTACAGCATTACACATTTTGTAAGCATATTTTATAAAATGTTTAAGTTCAGTTGTATCAAATATCTACTATGTATAAGAATGGTTGGGAATATAAATGATATTTTAGGCTTTAATATCATTTCTTTATGTTTTCTGTGTTCTGCTTATTATTACCTCTACATTCCCAATTGAATTTTGTGAAATGTTTATTGGTATCAAAATAAACCATTGTTGTTCCTTATGCTTGAGGAAGTTACTTGACAATTTGTGAGAACATTAATGTAATTAAAAATTTTTTTAATAAAAAATATTTTTTATTGATTTCAGAGAAGAAGGGAGAGGTAGAGAGAGAGAGAAACATCAATGATGAGAGCGAATCAATGATTGGCTGTCTCCTGCTCGCCCCCCACTGGGGACTGAGCCCAAAACCAGGTCTTGTGCCCTGACCAGGAATTGAATTGATTCATAGGTCGACATTCAACTACTGAGCCACACCAGCTTGGCATGTATTATTTCTTATAGCTGCATGTAAATCTATAATTATCTCTATAAATTTCAATTAAAAATCATCCCTAATTTTATCTCCCAAGAAAACTATAAATATTTTGGAATATACTTTTTTGCTATTGGAAAAAATTATATGTACATTATAACACTTTATGTAAATGCATAATATGGAGCACATTTTACCCAATAAACCCTATATTTTTCAATATATATATTTTTTTAAGTCTGGAGATATTTTCAGGTCCAAGCAGGAGAAATAAGGCTGGGTCAGATACTCTCCTTCTCCATTAAATAGCCAACTCAATAAGCAGCAGCCACAAGTTCTGCAGCAGCAATCAAACAAGGAAGATAAGGGGGAAAGATGCTAATGCGACAAAACCTCCCCAATCCCCTGAGAAGCACTGAGTAAAGAAACGCAGTTGGCAACATTTTGGTGAGGATGGGCCCAAGTATGGACACAAGGGATGCAAGGCCATGTGGAGAGGCATGGGAAGCACTTGGGAAGATGGATTCTTTGCTCCTTTCTCAGGACCTCAGTGTAGCAGGGAGATCCCCAGGTGGAGGCACTTGCCAGGTCAGGTCAGGTTGTAGTGCCCACCTGTGGATGCCAGTGTCCAAAGGATAAGGTACACCTTTGCCTGGGTCCAGTCAACCCCTGTTCTGGACATTTTGGAACCCAGAAGAGAGGGGACCAAGTTTCCCAACAAAGTTCTAGTAAAAGGAATGGTTAGGAGCTCTGAGTCCATTAAAATACAGAACTGAGATTTTAAAACTGAGGAATTATAATTGTAGAATGGAATGTAAATGTAATTAATCGACAAAGAAAAATTCACATACATTGATTAATTGGTATATGGGGGAGGGAAAGAGGAATGAAGACTTAGTGTCATGTCAAGGTTTAATGTTTAAAATTGTACTATATGATAGATGAAAACCCCTAGCGACCAACTTTTAAAAATATATATATATATATATTTAAAGTTAATATATTTTAAAAAGTTTTTTAAAAATATATATTTTTATTGATTTCAGGGAGGAAGGGAAAGGGAGAGAGAGGTAGAAACATCAATGATGAGAATCATTGATTGGCTGCCTTCGGCACGCCTCCTGCTGGAGATTCAGCCTGCAACCTGGGCATGTGCCCTCAACTGGAATTGAACCTGGGACCCTTTTGTCCACAGACTGACACTCTATCCACTGAGCCAAAGCAGCTAGGGCCAACTTTTACGTTTTTCACAGTCTTTTTTTTTTTTTTTTTTTTTTTTTTTTTTTTTTTTTTTTTTTTACCTTTGCACAGTGGTTCTCAAAGTGTAGTCCCCAGCCAGCAGCCTCAGCATCATCACCACCTGCCAACTTGTTAGAAGTACAGATTCCCAGGCCCCACCCCAGCTTTGGCCAGTGGGAGCCCCTTTAAGCTGATTGCTATATCCTCGCTATGCCCCCAGGATTATTTTCAGCACTTCTTACTTTGTAGCATAACAAGGTGCTCCAGGCTTATCTTGGGAATTCCCTTCCACATCCTTGAAATCAACCATTTCTTCAAGGAGCCCTGGTTCCTTTTAGTGGGGAAGGATGTGAGAGACCAAGATTTGAACACTGGTGTCCATTGCTATTGGGGTTTCTTTGCAGCCATAGCTAGGAAACACACATGCGTGTGTGCACACACACACCTATTATATAATATACATACTTATTTTAGAAATCCTGAGGTCACACTGATACCTCCCATCAGTTGCCACAGGATCCTTCCTAGCCTTACCCGTTTCTTATTTGTATGTCCCTTCTTCCACAGTGAGGGCCATGGTTCCCAATAGTATCCAATTACTTACTAGAGGCCTGGTGCACGAACTAGTTTCACAGGTAGGGTCCCTAGGCCTGGCTGGCAGTCGGACAATCAGGTTCCCTGCCTCCTCTTTTCCTCACTTTCTCTGCCACCACTGGTAGCCCTTCATGTTCCGTGGCGCCCCTAGTGGTCAGTGCACATAGTAAGTGATCGAACTCCCAAGGGGACACTTTGTATATTAGGTTTATACACACACACACACACACACACACACACACACACACACATATACACACACACACACTAGAGGCCCAGTGCACAAAATTCGTGTGTGTGTGTGTGTGTGTGTCCCTCAGCCCAGCCTGCACCCTCTCCAATCTGGGACCCCTCAAGGGATGCCTGACTGCCTGTTTAGGCCTGATCACACCAGGCAGTCGGACATCCCTCTCACAATCTAGGACTGCTGGCTCCCAACCGCTTGCCTGCCTGCCTGCCTGGTTGCCCCTAACTGCTTCTGCTTGCCAGCCTGATCAAAGCCTAACTGCTCCCCTGTCACCCGGTAGCCTCCAACTGCTCTCTCCTGCTGGCCCAGTCACCCCTAACTGCCCTCTCCTGCTGGTCCACTCACCCCTAACTGCCCTCTCCTGCCAGCCTGGTTGCCCCTAACTGCCCTGCCCTGCTGGCCTGGTCCCCCCAACTGCCCTCCCTCCCCTGCAGGCCCGGTCGCCCCCAACTGCCCTCCCCTGCCAACCCAGCCATCCCTAACTGCCCTCCCATGCTTGCCTGGTTGCCCCCAACTGCCCTCCCCTTCTGGCCTTGTCTCCCCTAACTGCCCTCCCCTGTTGGCCTGATCGCCCACAACTGCCTGGCCATACTGTGACCTTATGCAAGGGTGTGGCAGTCAATTTGCATATTACCTCTTTATTATATAGGGTATAGATTCGCTCAATCCCAAAGCACATCTGAAATAGTTTCAGGGTTGCTTCCCTCATACCAGTACACTAAACAAACCTATTAAAAACTAGAGGCCTGGTACACAGAATTCTGCATTTGGCAGGGGAGGGGGGTCCCCTCTGCCTGACTTGCGCCTTCTCACAGTCCAGGACCCCTTGCTCCTTACCACCTGCTTGCTTGCTGCTCCTTAGTGCTGCCTTGGAGGCAGGAGAGGCTCCCGCCACCGACACTGCACTCGCTACCCATTAGCCCGGCTTCTGGCTGAGCAGCACTTCCCCTATGGGAGTGCACTGACCACCAGGGGGCAGCTCCTGCATTGAGCATCTGCCCCCTGGTGATCAGTGTGCATCATAGCAACCGGTTGTTCTATGGTTTGGTCAATTTGCATATTACCCTTTTATTATCCTATCTAATAAAAAGGGAATATTCTAATTGATCCTCATGTGGCACCCACAGCCAATAAGGAGGGAATATGCTAATTGATTGCCCCACCCACAAGATGGTGGCACCCAGTCCCCTCAGTCCTGCCAGGGTGGCAGGCATGTGGCAAGGCTGGGCCCACCCCCAGGTGGGCCTGGACACTCGGCGAACCTGCCTCCAGAGTCCCCAGTCCCCTCAGTCCTCCAGCCACTCAGGGCCAGCCCAAGGTGCAGGCAAGCCTCGGATGGTGGCTGCCCAAGTCTCAGGTAACCAGGGCTGGCTGAGGCTTGCACTGCCGGCAGTGGCAGCAGCAGAGGTGTGATGGGGCATCACTTTCCCTTGATCGCTGGGCCTCCTGCCCCTGAGGGCTCCTGGACCTCTCCTCCAGTGCATGAATTTTCATGCACAGGGCCTCTAATATAGGATAGTTCAGTACTTGTTTGTAGTTCTCTGACTCCCTCCCAAAAACAGACGGTATATAGATAAGTTCTGTGTTCATTCACTATTTGGATTCGTTCTCCCTTTTCCCAACCCCCCATAATGTGCTTCCATTGTTCATTTGAAATACTGTGTGTTTTGTTTTTTCAATTTGCTTTCAGTTTTAGTTTGTTTCTCTTTCCCATCCTTATTGATTTGATTTTTAAAAAGTTATTGATTGATCTGAGAGCACATGCGAGAGATTTGTTGTTGCACTTATTTATTCATTCATTAGTTGATTCTTGTATGTGTCCTGACTGGAGATCAAACCTGCAACCTTGGCATATTGGGTTGACGCTCTAACCAACTGAACTAGCCAGCCAGGGCTTGATCTCATCTTTGAATATGTAGAAAATTAACATACTCCCACAAATCAAAACTACACAGAAAGATATACTTAGACAAGTGTCACTCCCTTCCTCCCATAGCCCTTCAATACCATTCCCTCCCACTCTTTGTAGGTGACTGACTTTTGGCTTCACCTGCCTGTGTTTCTTTTAGTAGAGACAAGCAGGTATGTGTATGTTTTCTTTCTTTCTTTTCTTTTTTATTGGTGGAAAAAACTTTATAGTTTCCATTTGGTCCAATGCATGGAGGGGGCTGCAGGTGGTTAAAGGAATGGCTAGTAGTTTTGGGGAGAGGCTCAGGCAAAAGCGAGGCCCCAGGGGGACACAGGGACCCCCTCCGAGGCCTGTGGGCTCCACAGGCTCCCAGTGGTGCCTGAGGGTGAGCCTTTGGGAGAAGCCTGGGGGCCGCAGCCTGCGCAGCGGGTCAGGTGGGCCCATCTCCTGGAGGAGCCCCACCTGCTCACCCAGGAAGCGGTTCCCGGGAGGTCACGGAGCGGAGGGTCTGCGCGTGCGCGGGCGGAACCAGGGCCTGCGGCTCCCAGAGGGCCTGGCTCGGGTCCCTCTCCAAGGCCAAGGCCAAGGCCAAGGCGGCCTCCATGGGGCCTGAGTGGTGCCCACTCACTGTGGGGGCTCCAGCACGTCCTGGAGAGCATGCGCCTGGCTTTGCAACTTCGAGATGCTCAGCGCCCTCGCACTTCTTTTCCACCGGCTCCTGGAAGAAGGGGCCCCGCCCTGCAGAGCCACATTGTCGCCATGGAAACAGAAGCCCCGAGAGAGGTGGGTGGGGAGGCCGCAGATGCGGTGGGCCAGGCCGGTGACCCAGCCTCCACCTCGTGGAATAATTCTGACCGGTGTGGCAGCTCGTGGTTGTTGGGCAATAAGCAGTTAAGGTAGGAAAAACCCGGTGTGTTGGCTGGTCCCGGAGGTGGTTCTGCAGGCGGTGACCGGATAAGACGCTGGACAGGGCCGGAGGTGGGAAGAAGGGGCGTCCCTGGGTCTGTTCTGTTCAAACACTGTTGAAGCAGAGACAGATCTGGGACCGCTGAGGGCACTATCTACATGTTTTCTTATCTTCCCCTTTGCCTTACACAGAAGGTCACATCCTCTCTCTCTCTCTCTCTCTCTCTCTCTCTCTCTCTCTCTCTCTCTCTCTCTCTCTCTCTCTCTCTCTCTCTTTTTTGTGTGTGGAACTTTGCTCTTTTCAATTGGGTCCTGGAAATTGCTCCATAACAGATTGTGAGGTTGTGTTCATTCTTTTTTACAGCTGCATAGTACTTCACTTATAGCTATGCCACTATTTTACCACATTCTTACATTTAGACACTTAGATAGGTTCTGATATTTTTCTACTTAAATAATACTGTAATAAATAAAAAAAAGCACATGTGTATATTTTCATCTTGTTGGAGGTGAATCTTCAGGGTAAATTCTAAGAAATGAGGTTGTGCCCTAGCTGGTTTGGCTCAGTGGGTAGAGCGTCGGCCTGCGGACTGAAGGGTCCAGGGTTTGATTCTGGTTAAGGGCACATGTCCAGGTTTCGGGCTCAATCCCCAGTGGGGGGCATTCAGGAGGCAGCCAATCAATGATTCTCTCTCATTGATGTTTCTATCTCTCCCTCTCCCGTCCTCTCTGAAATAAATAAATCTTTAAAAAGAAAGAAATGAGATTGCCAGGTTGATGGATAAACAAACTATATCTGGAATATTCTTAGATGTTGTCAACTCTTCCACAGGAGAGTTGTTTCCAGCAATGCGGGACCTGCTTGTTTTGTAGCCTGGCTAGTGGAGTGTATTGACAAGCTTTTAAATTTTTGCCAATCTGATCTGTTAAAAAATGGTATCACAATGTTTTTGTTTGTTTGTTTTGTTAATGCTCACTCAAGAATATTTTTTCATTGATTTTTAGGGAGAGTAGAAGAGAGAGAAACATTGATGTGAGAGAAACACATTGATTGGTTGCTTCCAACCAGAACCAGGACCAGAGGAGCCTGCAACCAAGGCATGTGCCCTTGATCGAACCCAGGAAGCAACCCAGGACCCTTTGGTCCACAGGCCAACACTCTATCCAAACAGGCTAGGGCTCAATGGTTTATTTATTTATTTATTTTTTAAAAATATATATTTTATTGATTTTCCACAGAGAGGAAGGGAGAGAGATAGAGAGCTAGAAACATCGATGAGAGAGAGACATCGACCAGCTGCCTCCTACACACCCCCTATCAGGGATGTGCCCGCAACCAACGCACATGCCCCTGACCGGAATCGAACCTGGGACCTTTAAGTCCGCAGACCGACGCTCCACCGCTGAGCCAAACCGGATTCGGCTCAATGGTTTTTTTAAATCTTAAAAATTTTTAAATATATATATATAAAATTTCAGAGAGAAATTTTAACCAGAGATATTATAAGTTTAAAAAACTTACAATAGATAAAAAGTCTTGGTGATAAAAAGTCAGCAACTGAAATACATTTTATAGACGCTCAACTTGGTTTTCTCTAGAATACTCTGTCAATAGTTTTCATCCTAGAAAAATTTTAGCACACATCTCACCAAAATGAATCGGAATGACTTCTGAGCCCTTCTACCTGGGTTTTTTGTTTTTATCTCCTGTAATTTGATCTCTTCCTATTGATGTTTTAACTGGCGAGACTCTTCTGAAGCTTTCTTGCCCACCTACTGGTCAAGGGAGGGAATTGAGCTGCCTTTTTCAAATGCTGCCTGGAAGCCAGTTGAGATTCTACACCCACCAAGATATTCTGCCTCACAGACCTTAGCACAAACCAAGATTCTAAAGAGAACAAGATATGGAGATCTACAACCATGGCTTCAGCATACTTCTAGAGCATGTAGAGCCAGACCATGTTTTAGAGAGTGTTAATTAATAAGGGTGGCTGACATCTTTTCTTAGCTGTGCTAATTGCTACATGTGTAATCTTTGGTGACAGCTATTGCTGTAGTTAGTCTCTGGGGCCTCAGATGCTCATTTTCAAAAGTTATTTATTTTTTGCAAAATGGAAATAACTTTTTCTGGTTATAAGAGTAATGCACACCAGTCGGCTGGTTCTGCTCAGTGGTTTGAGTGTTGACCTATGAACCAGGAGGTCACGGTTCTATTCCCCGTCAAGGCACAAGCCCAGATTACAAGCTCAATCCCCAGTAGGGGGCATGCAGGAAGCAGCCGATCAATGATTTTCTCTCATCATCGATGTTTCTATCTCTCTTACTCTCTGAAATCAATAAAAATATATTTTAAAAAAGAGTACTGCACACCTTATCACAGGGGAAATCCTAGAAATGATGAAAAGCATAAAGAAGAAAATGAAAATTACCTGTACTTTTACCACTCAAGAGTAACCATAGTTTTTCTAGTTTTGGCACATATATACCCACTGT
Source organism: Pipistrellus hanaki (assembly GCF_964339955.1). Taxonomy (NCBI): domain Eukaryota; kingdom Metazoa; phylum Chordata; class Mammalia; order Chiroptera; family Vespertilionidae; genus Pipistrellus; species Pipistrellus hanaki. The sequence goes on from NC_140524.1 coordinate 95,130,711, forward strand.
GCACATGCACACACACATTTTTCTCCTCTCTCTATCTCTCTTTATATATGTACACATATACATATGTATACAAAATGCTAAGAGAGAGGAAGGGAGGGAAACAGAGAGAGACAGAGACAGACATAAATTGATTGCTTCTCATATGCCCCAACCAGGGATTGAGCCTGCAACCTAGGTATGTGCCCTAACTGGGAATCAAACCTGCAACCTTTTGGTGTACAGGACGGTGGTCCAACCACTAAACCACCCGGCCAGGGCAGATTTAACCTTTTTTTAAAAAAAATATATTTTATTGATTTTGTACAGAGAGGAAGGGAGAGAGATAGAGAGCCAGAAACATCGATGAGAGAGTCATCGATCAGCTGCCTCTTGCACACCCCCTACCGGGGTTGTGCCCGCAACGAAGGTACATGCCCTTGACCGGAATTGAACCCGGGACCCTTCAGTCCCCAAGCCAATGCTCTATCCATTGAGCCAAACCGGTCCCGGCCAAATTTAACCTTTTTCCTCCTGTATTTGGGTGCTGAGAAAAAGTCTAGTTCCTATCTGGTAGGCTGGTTGTTTTGTCTAGTGTTAGGAGAGACTGATGCATATGTAAATCTTCAGACAATTTAATTATGAACACATGGCCAAAATTTACTCTTGGTCAGGATGTTTTCTGGAAAGTCAATGGTTAGATGATCATCATTAGACCTGACACAGGAAAAAGAATGTCAGGCGGAAGCTCATTAGACTTCTGACCTGAGGTCAGCAGAGCGTGTAGGTAGGTGAGAAGGGAGTTGATTTCCGTGGAAAGGGGCTAAATCTCAGAGAAGTAAATATAAAACAATTCCTTAAGCATTTTTATCAGGAATTCTTATTTCTCTCCAGAAGGTTATGAAATACATTCTCAAAGAGTTCTGTTTCAGACAGGTTTAATATTTCACAATAGAATTTATGAGAAAGAGAAAAGGCGATTTGGGAATTCTCCAAGAAAAAAAGTCCTCCCTCACCAAGATTTTCAGTTTTCACCATGAGAACACTAAAGAGCAGTTACCAGCTCAAAAAAATTACAATTGTAGTATGTAGCAATCATCACACATTTAAAAACTGTCTGGAGGAAAATTCCATCAGACATTAGCAGTGATTATCAGTTATTTCTTCAGTAATTAATGATTGTGAGATTATAGAAGATTTTCACCTATCCTGTGTGTGTGTGTGTGTGTGTGTGTGTGTGTGCGCGTGTGTGTGTGTTTTGGTTAATCCTCACCTGAGGATATTTTTCCATTGATTTTTAGAGAGTGTGAATGGGAGGGGAGAGACAGAGAAACATTGATGTGAGATGAATGGTTGCTTCCTGTTCATGCCCTGACCAGGGCCTACAACTGAAGTATGTGCCCTTGACCAGAATCAAACCCAGGACCCTTCAGTCTGAGGGTTGACACTATATCCACTGAGCCAAACCATCTAGGACTTTGTACTGTATCTTTAATGTTTTATTAATTAAAAAGTGAGCAGGCATTACTTTTGTAATGATAATAAATACCAAATTGGTTTTATCAGCTCGGGGATGAGTGTCACTCCCTCCATCCCCTTTTCATTTCTGAGGATTGTCCAGGTAGTCAGATAACCAAAGCCATCACCTGGGCTCTGGGAAGCTGGGGTAAAGCAGCACTTCTCACTCTGGCGGATTCAGAATCCTGCAGAGGGCAGGTTCAGACTCCAGACACTGAGGCCCACCCTCAAAGTTCCTGATTCAGAAGGTCTGGGGTGGCGTCCACAGCGTGCATTGGTAACAAATTCCTATGTGCTGCTACACACTTTAAGAACCCATGGCCCTGGCCGGGTAGCTCAGTTGGTTAGAGTGACGTCCCAAAATGCCAGGATTGTGAGTTTGATCCCTGGTCAGGGCACATACAAGAATCAAGCAAATGATGATTAAATAAATGGAACAACAAATCGATGTTCCTCTCAAATTTATGGAAGGAAGGATGGAAGGAAGGAAGGAAGAAAAGAAGGAAGGGATAAAAAGAGAAAGAAAGAACGGCTATGGTCTAGGACAGTGGTCGGCAAATTCATTAGTCAACAGAGCCAAATATCAACAGCACAAAGATTGAAATGTCTTTTGAGAGCCAAATTGTTTAAACTTAAGCTTCTCCTAACACCACTTCTTCAAAATAGACTCGCCCAGGCAGTGGGATTTTGTGGAAGAGCCACACTCAAGGGGCCAAAGAGCCGCATGTGGCTCACGAGCCGCAGTTTGCTGACCATGGGTCTAGGAAACTTCAAACAAAGATGAACTTCACCTCCCACTTTTGCCTCTGGCTGGCCTGTGGTCATTTTTGAGGAAAGGAACTTGATCTGACTGGCTCTGTTTAATAAGTTGTGCTAGAAAAGAGATGCATCCCATCTTTTTAAATTTAATTTTATTGATTTTTTAATGTAAAGTTGTTAACGTTTATTATAGTGCGTAATTCACACATATGATCTTAAATTATTGGCCAGTGCTTTTTAAGAATGTCATTTTGCTCATTTTTTAATTGTGAAGATGTCCTTTTAACACATGACCCCTTGTAATTTTGAGGGGGGAGTGGGCCAGTTAGAGTGGGTAGAAAACAATAGAAACCATATTTCTTGTTAATCTCCTTGGCCTCTTTTTTCAATTTACTAGTTTTTGGTTAAAAAATTGCCATGAAAAAAGATGGAAAAATGTTCTTGGCAAGCTAGTCCATAAACTGGGCTCTTCTTATTTGTTTTTGATACAAGTTCCTGTGACTGATCAACTTTGGCGCTCTTTGGATTTTTAAACAAGAACATCCTATTCCACTTGTTATAGCCTTGTGGGAGAGCATATTTTACCTTCTAGTTATTTCCTTTACAAAGCAAGCTTTTCCTACAAGCTTTAGAAGGATAATCATAGTTTCGCTGTCTTATACATGATCTACTTCTTCGGTTCGATTCATTTTCATCTCTGCAGAGCTGGTAAAACTAGCTTTCTTGTATTTGTTGCAAAGTATTCGCTGAGAAGGATAAAGCAGGGAGTTAATGGGTCATTCCAAGAGCGGTGGTGAAGCCACATCAAGTATAATAGAGCAAAAGATTATTTCTACAGCTTTTGTTGTGTTTCAAACAAGTTATCTTTAACCCAGTGTATACGATGCAAAGGAAGAAATTTCCCTTTGAAGTTTGCGTCAAAACTGTGAGCAGGGAGCCTTGATCGCTTGCTGTCTGCCAGGCCTTCTCCTTAAACTTGCACCCACTAATTTGAAAATTTGAGGTGGATTGCGCCTGCATCAATTATCACTGTGGTATCCTAATGGTGATTTTCTCTTTCCCATAGTTTTTCTAGTACATTTATTTATTGGAATTCCTCTGCAAGGAAGACTAGTCCCCTCTCTCTGACTTATTTAGTCAGCTACTTACTTATATTCATACTAGAGACCCAGTGCACGAAATTGGTGCACTGGTAGGGTCCCTAGGCCTGACCTGCGGTCAGGACTGATCAGGCTCCCCACCTCCCTACCTCCCATACCTCCCAGCCTCCTCCTTCCCTAACTCCCTCAGCACCCCCCCTCCCCCCCCCCCCTCCCCACACATACTTTCCGCCCTGCTGCCGCCACTGGTCTCCTGCCATGTTCCATGCTGCCCCCTGGTGGTCAGCGCATGTCATAGCAAGCAATTGAAGCCTCCAGATCAAATTCCTGAGGGGACACTTTGCATATTAACCTTTTATATATATAGATGGACTTAAAGATATGACTTTTGTTCTGTGAGTTATAATTCAATAGATTTATTATATATTTTTATCCTCACTGGGAAATACGTTTTTCATTGATTTTTAGAGAGAGGAGAAGGAAGAGCGAGAGGTGGGAGGGAGGAGGGGGGCAGAGAGAAACATCCATCGGTTGCCTCCCGCACATGCTCCAACTGGGGTTCGAACCCATAACCCATGTATGTGCCCTGACTGAGAATCAAATACGACACCTTTTGATGTAGGGGATGACCCTCCAACCAACTGAGCCACATGGGCCAGGGCGAAGAGAATGACTATTTTGTTGCTTCAATTGTTCCAGCTTTGGCCTTTGGGAACTCCTCCAGGTTGGCTCCGTCATGTGCCCCGTCATTTTCACCGAGCATGTCCTTACTTCCTGGCTTTTACATTTCTCCATAAAGATCACCAGAAGCGCCAGATAATGACTGTCTTTTATAAAGGGCTCGGCATGTAATTTATATTAATGTAAAATGGTATTAAAGTTATCAAAGCAAAGTATTCATTACATGCAAATTACAGATGGCAAGCCCAGGTACTGGGTGAGAGCAAGCATGACAGGTTGTAAGTGCTACATAGGCAGAGGTTCAATCACCTTCCATTTTTATCCAAAATGTCACCACCACAGAGCAAGACAGGGAGGCCTGTTAAGTCATGTGATATCATTTTAAGTATGATGGTTCGGCTACTCTCCATTCCCAAAACTCATCTTCTACACTGGCAGAAAAGGGAGTTCAGTGGGACAAAGGTGTGGTATTAAATACGATGTATTTCTCTAATAACATTCATGAGATGAATTCACATCATTTGAAATATCGCACTATTTTATTTAAAAAAATGTTCTTGTGAGAGGGTGAGGAATCACACATCTGTTCTTATTAGCAACTGGATTTGAATCCTCATATGAACTTCCCTTGCACTGCTGGTCATCAAAAGTTTCTGAAAGGAAAATGGAAAAAAAAATAGGAACAATTCAGAAGAACGAAGAACAAAACAATTAAGTGTGTGTGTGTGTGTGTGTGTGTGTGTGTGTGTGTGGCGGGGGGGGGGGAGCAAATACCCATTTTTGTAATTTAGAAATATTTCAAATGAAAACATTTGTAGTGTTTTGAGTAGAACTGATACAAATTAGTTTACTTAAGGCATTAAAATTAGGGCACAGATCAGGAATTTTTTAAAAAAAGTTGTCTTGCCATTGGTCTATTTTATATATATATATATATATATATATATATATATATATATATATATATATATATATAAAATTGATTTTTTTTACAGAGAGGAAGGGAGAGAGTTAGAAATATTGATGAGAGAGAACCATCGATCAGCTGCCTCCTGCACACCCCCCACTGGAGATATTTCCTCAACCAAGGTATATGCTCTTGACCGGAATCAAACCTGAGACCCTTTAGTCCACAGGCCAACACTCTATCCACTGAGCCAAACCGATTAGGGCACCATTGGTCTATTTTAAAATATATATATATTTTTTATTGATTTCAGAGAGGAAGGGACACCATTGGTCTATTTTTTAAAAATATATATTTTTTATTGATTTCAGAGAGGAAGAGATAAACATCAATGATGAGAGAGAATCACTGATTGGCTGCCTCCTGCATGCCCAACACTGGGGATGGAACCTGCAACCCGGGCCTGTGCTCTGATTGGGAATCGAACCGTGACCTCCTGGTTCATAAGTCAACACTCAACTGCTGACCCATGCAGGCCAGACAGTCTGTGTTTTCTTTTTTTTTTTTTTTAATGCTAAAATGACAGATTTGTCAATTCAGAAAGCATAGCCAGATCAAGGAGTAGGGACACATTACTCTGGATCAAGAAGGAAAAGGTGTGCCCTGAAATAGACCGGAGCCCAAATAAGACACACATGTTCAGGTGATCTGTGTGCACCCATGTGAAGCTGGGGAAAAAAGTAAACAAGAAGACTGACCTCCTCACGTCAGACAGAGAGATGAGTTAGATTAAGCAGGACATAAGACAAGCTGCTGATTTTCCCCCTGAGCCCTACAGAGTTCAGCCACCCCTTTGCTGGTTTGGTTGTACTGGCCTTTGCCACATCCGGGGAACTGCAGCCATGGTGGGTATCATCAACGCTGTTCAAAGACTTTGCACCCATTGCTCTGGGAGGCCATGGCATCCCAGCGTCCTCAGCACCAAGATGCTGGTCCACCATAAGTTAAGGTGACCAGATTTTAACATTGGTAAAGCAGGACACCATTGACCTGTGGGGGGGGGGGCGGTTCTTGATTAAAAATTTGGTCTATTTGGAGCAACAAAAATTTTCATAGAATGCAAAAATAGTATTGTAATATATATATATATATATATATATATATATATATATTTAATTTCAACAAGTACAATTTACAAATATAATAAAAAATTATGTATAGTATTATTTTATTCTTTGGCATATTTCAAATTTGAGGGAATTTTTTTAGTAGATTGCTGTTGTTTAAAAGGTCATGAAATTTTTCACAAGAATTTGTTAAATTATATTTCACACGTAAAAGGGCTTTCAAAGTCTCAACACTTAATTGTGATTTTTCTGATGCCCACACTTTATTTACTGTAGAAAAAACGCGTTCAGTCACAGCATTAGTTCCTGGTAAGGACAGCGCGTATTCCACAATTCTAACAACTGATCACCAATGCGAACTTTGATAAGCAGTTCTTGATAATCAGTTCTCAACAATTATTTGTTATTATTAAAGTTTAACATTATAAAATTAACAAAAATAAAACTCGTATCCTGGCTAAATAGTCACATGGCCGCCGAAAACCGTATATTCCCTTCCCGTTCTCCCGCCGTTCCCTAGCTTGTCCTGCATTCTTTCCAAAAATCAGGACTTTTTTAAAACGCTGAGGGACGCGGGACAAATTGTTAAAAATCACCAAAAGCGGGACGTCTGGTCACCTTCCCATAAGTGCACCTGGATCTTCAACACTTCAGATTCTTCATTTCCATGTTCCTCAGGATTCTGCCATTGATGCCACAATTACCTCCTCAGAGCTGTGTGGGTGGGTCTCCTGTTCTTGGGTTAGTCTTCTGTTTAGATTGCTCTGATGCACAAAAGTATTTAGAAAGCTGATGCTACCGATCTCATTTGTTAAGACCCTGATGCTGAGGTTTGTTTTTCCTTTTAAAGCTAATGAAACACTTGTAAGAACATCTCTTTGCAGAAATCCCACGATGTAGCAAATTCACAAGAGTTGCCCGAACATCATAGGTGAGGTATGAAGACAGCCCTCTATTGAGGAGGGGGTCAGCTTTGATTTGTCACCTGTGGGTCCACTCCCCCCTCCCCCGCCCCGTCTTCTCTATTTTTCAGGGACCAATGATTTATTGTTCAAATTGTCTTTATTTTCTCTCTTCCTGGAGGTCTCCCATTTCTTTCACTATATCTTCCTACCACCAGATGGTGGAAAGGGAAAAGAAAATAACGGTCCGGTGAATGAACGTGGTGGCTGGCAGAGTATGGTGAAAGGTGTGGTGGTGAATGGACTGCAGAAGGAGTTCCTGAGTTAGCCATGAATTCCCTGTTTCCATTCTAGTGCCCGCTCAAGGGTGGGCTGCGGGTAAATGTGGCACAATGATGCCCTGTGGCGAGGGAGCTAGCCTTTGCCTCAGTGTATTCCTGGAAACACCATGGGAGCCTGGGAACGTTGCTGAGCAAAGGAACCCCACCTGGCCCAGACACGGGGCTCAGGAGACAGCCAGAGGGAGCGCCCACCACGCCGTTCCCGCTGTGCCCTTCCCTGTCTTTCAGCATCTCCATCCCACCCTCCCCCTACGTGCCCACTCGCACCCGGGCTGCCGTTCCCACGCTGCACGGAAGGGACAGCATCTCTCCCACTGGTCCATGGGGACCCCTTCTCCCTGTTCCCAACAGCCCCTCCTGTGAAGCCTTGTTTTGCGTCGCCTCGACCCCCCGGGGACACCATCCATCACCCTCAGCAGGTTCCGTGCCCTCACCTGCCTGTGGGCTCACCTCCCCACGCCCGAACGACCTCCTGGCGAGCCCTCATGGTTGGCTCCCACGTGCCCTCCGTTCGGACCCCCGCCTCCCCCACGGACCCCCATCGTCTCAGGTCTCGAGGAGTCTCGCGGCATTTCCTGGGGCGTTAGCGGAGCCACCGCGGGTGCGGGTCAGCTTCGTGCGGAGCTGGGTTCCTCCCTAGGGGGCGGCGAGGCGGGGACACCGGGGAGCCGCAGCCGCAAGGACGCCCCGCCCCTCACAAGCCCCGCCCATGATCACGCCCTAGGCCACGCCCCCGCCCCGACAGCCACGCGTCCCCGGCAGGCGGACGCCCCGCCCCTCGAAAGCCCCGCCCTGACCACGCCCCCTCCCCAGCAGCCGCGCGTCCCTGGCAGGCGGAGCCGCAGGAGCCCCGCCCCCTAGCAAGCCCCGCCCAGGGCCACGCCTCCGGGCCACGCCCCCGCCCCGGCAGCCGCGCGTCCCCGGCAGGCGGAGCCGCAGGAGCACCGCGGCGGCGAGGAGGAGGGGAGAACGGGTGGCGGGGCCGCGGCTGCCTGGCGCTGGGCTGGGCGGTGCTTTTTTTTTTTTTTTTTTTTTTTCTTTTTTCGCAATTTCCACTCGCGGGGAGCAGGAAACCCGGCGCAGCCGGGCGCAGCGGGCAGCGATGCAGCAGCAGCAGCGGGAGTCGCCCCGGGGCAGCAGCGACAGCGGCAGCAGAGGCAGCAGCGGGCGGCGCTGAGCCGCCGTGGCCGCTGCTATTGAGGAGGAAGCCAGCCCGGCTGCCGCGTCCCGATCCCCGCACCCCGGTCCCGGCGCGCCCCGACTCCCGCACCCCGACCCCCGCGCCTCGATCCCCGCGCCCGCCTCCGCCAACTTTCACGCTGCCTCGGCGGCCCGGCCCGGCTCGACGCCAATGGGTGAGTGGGGGGCCGCCCGCCCCCGAATGCCCGGTGCCCATCTGAGCCTGAGGGCGGCGCGCCGGCTTCATTCAGGACCGCCGAGCCAGGCGGGCGCCCCGGGGTAGGGCCCCGATGGGTGACACCGCGGTGGGCATCCTGCCTGCCTTGCGCACCCCCATTCACTCCCACTCGCTCCTGTGTCTCCTAACCTCGCGGGGGCCTGGGCTGAGGACTGCGGGGGCCGGCCCGGGCGGCGGGCTGAGGGATGCAGGGGGTGTGGTTGGCTTTTCGGGTGGGCGGGGAGAGTTCGGTCTTGGCCATTTTCTCGCCTCCCCTGCACCTGAGGCGCGGGCACCGGAGCTGGTGGGTTCCTGCTTTGCGTGGCGCTCGCGGTGCCTGCCTCGCCCGCCCGCTGCGAGCGCAGCCGGATGCTTGGGGTCCGGGGCGGCGGGGACCAGGCTGCCTTTGCAGGGGGCTGGCGTAGTGGGGGGTGGGAAACGCCCCAACACCCGGCTTGGCGTGCCATCCTCGGGTCCCGGGAGCCCCTCTTCCTGCAGTTCCTGGCCCCCTCTCTGCCTGCCTGCCTCCCTCCAGCTCAGGGAGCTATCCGCTCCGAGGTGCTCAAGGCCACTTCCCACACCCTCCGAGCGCAGGCTGGAGGAACTGGGCACAGCGATCCAGTCCTCATTCACTGATCAGACATCAGCTCCAAGTGTGCAACTAACCCTAAACCCGCCTTCCCCCGCGTCCCACGTCTCATCCTTGCTGGCCGGAGGACCTGACACTTCCCAGGGCGAAGGACTTGTGACTGCCTTGGCTGTTAAACCTTTGGTCCACCCAGCCAATATTCTGGGCAGCCTGTCTCTGTTTTCCGTGCCCCCGGCAGGCTATTTTGGGGTGTTTCCAGGCCAAGCATAAGACGTCTATAGGTCATAATAAATTATATAATAAAGTGAGACCTTTCGGATTTGGGTAAACTGGTCAGAAAGTGATAGGTGAGGAATCGCAGGATGCACCCGGAGACGGATGAAATGGAAAGGGGACGTTTAGCCCAGTCCGCGGTTGACCCGCAAAGTTGAAATCCTATTTCTGGTCACTTGTCAAAAGCAGGCCTTCCTTTCCCAAAGTGGTGGCGATCTGATGGTCTCTGGGCTTTAGTGGCACTTTTCTCTGTGCCTCTCTCTGACCCTCTCCCCACCCCTGTCTAAGGTAGTTTCTCTGTTACCCTTTCTCCCATAGAGCCTTTTCTTTTGTACAGAACAGCAGGACATGTTTCTTTGAGTTTGTTTAACATTTATCTCCCCTCCATAAGCTCCCGGCCGTAGGGACGGGGCTGTGTCGCCCCGTTTTTGCTCAGAGCTCTTCCATGCTGGCTGGCGGGGAGCAGGCCCCAAATAAATATTTATTGAGTGAATGAATGAAGGAAGGAGTATGAAACCTTCCTACTCTGTGGAAGACAAGACACTTAGCTCCACATTCTCATTTTTCTTTGGCACCCGCTGAGATGGTTTAGTGCCATCATGGGCAAACTGCGGCTCGCGAGCCACATGCGGCTCTTTGGCCCCTTGAGGGTGGCTCTTCCACAAAATACCACGTAGCCTAATTAAGTTAATAACAATGTACCTATCGATATAGTTTAAGTTTAAAAAATGTGTCTCTCAAAAGAAATTTCAATTGTACTGTTGATATTTGGCTCTGTTGACTAGTGAGTTTGCCAACCACTGCCCCATAGGTAATGGAAAATGCTGTTTTGATCACCTTTCATGTTGGATGGGTTGCAGAGATGGTTACACACACACACACACACACACGAAAATTAGATCCAAATGTCTTCTCCTGCGTCTGAACTGTGTTTTTTCTGTCTCGGTGGGAAGAGGACTGAGTCCTATTGAAGAAGAAATAACCTGTTTATTATTCAAGTCTGAACTGTTTTCATTATCCAGCTCCATCTAAGAAAATTGGAGAGTGCTTCTGTAGTTTAGAGTCCTTACATGCTTAAGCTTTATTTTTCTTTTTTACTCTGAGCATTACAAAACATGGAGGGTGGTACAGAAAATGATCTTCACTTTTTCAGGTGTTAATTCTTAAAGGTAAAGGCAATAAAATTAAAAGGAATACTGTCATTGAACTCGTTAAAATGCTTCTAGTGGGACTGAAGGTGTTTGTAGTAGTTTGTGCCTAAAGATCACCTACTCTTTCTAAAGCATCTTCAGCGGTGTATTTGTGATCAAGTACAGGTATTTAACAACTGGTTCTGTATGTTTCCCGGCAGAGCCACCTCACAGCATTGTTTCTGAAGCAGGTCCTTGTGTATGCGCGCGCACACACCCTGGCACGCGGCACCCATCCTTCCCCATTTCCCAAGTCTTTGGTTTTTGGATTTGTTCAGTTCATCAATTTGAGACACCTGCAGTCTTACCTGGCCTGATGATTTTTCTGTTGATGGATAACGCAATAAATCTGTATGATATAGTCTTTGATCTGAAAAATAACTGAAAAGTATCAACTGCCCAGCCTGGAAATGAAGCCAGTTAGTTGTGAGAGGCCATCTGAGCTTGTGGGGAGATGCCTGTGGTACCCAATACAGGGAAAGCCTCTTGTAATTACAATTGCACACTTATTATACCACCCGAATCTGTGAGGGGTGAAAGATGGGCAACACCAGCAAATGATTTCCGTTGAAAGAATCCCAGAGTAGCCGAAACCGGTTTGGCTTGGTGGATAGAGCATCGGCCTGCGGACTGAAGGGTCCCAGGTTCGATTCCGGTCAAGGGCATGTACCTTGGTTGCGGGTATATCCCCAGTGGGGTGTGCAGGAAGCAGCTGATGATGCTTCTCTCTCATCGATGTTTCTAACTCTCTGTCCCTCTCCCTTCCTCTCTGTAAAAAATCAATAAAATATATATATTTTTAAAAGAATCCCAGAGTAACAACAAAGTTTGTACTGTGTTTAGCAATGTATTGTTTTGGTGATAGAATGCTTTATGCTGAACTAAAGCGAAATGAGTATCACGTGTTGGCTTCCACAAATAGTTGTGAGTTAGAAATGGAAGCGAAGGCTCTACATTTATGGCTCATGACTGTAGGTCCGCCACGGCACAGGCAAACCATCTTGGTTGTACAGACCCTGGTTGCTTCCTCTCTGACCACCTCAGTTCCTTTTGCGCTGCTGACATTCTCTCATCAATTCTTATATTTGTAATTGTTTTAAAGTAGGTTGTATACAGTGGTCAGTATCCATCCATCCATCCATCCATCCAATGTTCATTGAACCCCTGCTTTGTGCCAGGCATTGTACTAGAACAGTGGTCGGCAAACCACGGCTCTCGAACCACATGCGGCTCTTTGGCCCCTTGAGTGTGGCTCTTCCACAAAATACCACGTGCGGGCACGCACATACAGTGCGATTGAAACTTCATGGCCCATGCGCAGAAGTCGGTTTTCGGCTCTCAAAAGAAATGTCAATCGTTGTACTGTTGATATTTGGCTCTGTTGACTAATGAGTTTGCCGACCACTGTACTAGAAACAGGTGGGCAACGCATGCAGACCTGCTGGCGTGGGCGTCTCAGTCAAGTGCAAGAGGTAAACTTGAGTGCAGCGCTCACAGCAGTATGTAATTAAAAGCCATGTTTACAGGTTCACGAAAAGGCAGGTTTCGTGAAAGGAGATTAGAGAGGGGGACTCTGAGTTAGGCTGCAGCAGGGTAAGGGTAGTGCATCGAGGAGATGGTGTTTGAGATGAAATCTGAAAGTTGGATAGGAGTTGTCACTTCCCTCCAGCCTAAGGTTGACCAGATGTCCTGCTTTTGGCGGGACAGTCCCGATTTTTAACAATTTGTGTTTAAAAAATCCCGATTTCTGGACGCCGGACATATTGTTAAAAATCGGGACTGTCCCGCTAAAAGCGGGACGTCTGGTCACCTTATTCCAGCCACACCCCCAGGAACACACCTGGAGTGGAACACCTTTCAGGGAGGGAGAACGCACACCTCGGGGCACGGTGGGGCATCACAGCCAGAGGGTGTCAGGAAGGCCCATGTTTGGGATTGGACCCGGATTAGGTGTTTCGGGGGGAGCATTTAAGGACACTGCTCAGGGCTGGGGGCAGGGTGATTCCATGATTGGGTGCCTTAATCGATGCCATCTGGAAGCAAGAAGACTAGGCAGAGGCTGTGATGGGCAAAGAAGCAGCCGCCACTCATTAGCCGGGATTGGGGGCTGTTCGGTGACGTTTGTGGCTTGGCCGAGGTTCCTGCTTTGTCTGCGTTCAGACATGGTTCCTGAATGGCCTTGTTTTCGTCTTGTCCCACGCTGGTCGGAGTGGCCTTGTCTGTTGTTTGTGTTCTGCGCAGTTGTTTATGCGCAACAGGAAAGTGCCTGGCCAGCTTCCGGACGGCAGGGCTGCTTGCTCTGTCCCCGAGTTAACTACGTGATGAATCAGGGCAGAGGATCGGAGCTGGGAGGGAGGAGAATGGCTTTCTAGGTATATCCCGTGGCTAATGTTTGAATATCGGCTAGCTCTCGTCCTGGGACTGTTTTTTCAACTTTAAGCAGAATGGGCAACTGCAATGCTGTCCCAGGGACAGAGATCCAGAGGAAAGCAGAGCAAGCTGCTAAGGAGCATGAAGTCAAGGCCGCTCTGAGTGGGAGAGATGCAGGGCAGGAAAATATCAGACTCCTTTCAGTGGGAGAGAAGAAGTCTCTCCTATGGTGGTTCTCAGAGTGTGATATGATTGACACGAGAAACCAGCAGCATCAGCCTCCCCCCGGGGTCCCATTAGAGACAAATTCTCTGGCCCCCAAAGCTGACCCACTGAATCAGGAACTCTGGTGGAGCCCGGCAGTCTGTGCATTAATGGGCCCTGCGGGTAGTTCTGGTGCAAGCTCAAGGTTGCGTCCAGAACCTCCTTGCCTTGCACTTGGGAAAGCTGAAGGGTAGTGTATGTGGCTCACTGAAGAGTACATGGGCATTCTGGTCGTAAAGTAAGATCCCGCGGTGCCCTGGCTGGTGTGGCTCAACTGGTTGTATGTTGCCTTGTGCATTGAAGCTGGCTGGTCAATTCCTGGTCAGGGCACATGCCTGGGTTGCAGGTTTGTCCCTGGTTGGGGTGCATAGGGGAGGCAACCGATTCATGTTTTTCTCTCACATTGATGTTTCTCTCTCCCTCACCCTCCCTCTCTCTCTAAAAATCAATTAAAATATATATTTTAAAAAATGACTCCTCCAATCCATGGCAGAAAGGGAAAAAGGCTAAACAGCAGCACACATGTGCTTAGGACCACAGACGTGTGACCTTATAGGAGAAAAGTACGCTCCTAGTTTAAAACAACCCTCTCAAGGAGTTACTAGGACCATGGCTGGCAAACTGCGGCTCGCAAGCCACATGCAGCTCTTTGGTCCTTTGAGTGTGGCTCTTCCACAAAATATCATGGCCTGGGCGAGTCTATTTTGAAGAAGTGGCGTTAGAAGAAGTTTAAGTTTAAAAAATTTGCCTCTCAAAAGAAATTTCAATCATTGTACTGTTGATATTTGGCTCTGTTGACTAATGAGTTCGCCGACCACTAACTAGGAGAGTACAGTGTTGATTCTTTCGTGAATCCAGTCCAAGCCAGACCGCTAACACCTGGGCTTTAGTAACACTAGCTGGCTCATCTCATTGTTAGTCACTTGGACTTTTATCAGAGTACCACACAGGTTTTTTCTATCATCCATCTTTTCCCTTCACCTTATTTATTTATTTATTCCACCTGAGCTACTGGGCCAAGGGCCCCTTTTAACCATTTTTAAGTGCACAGTTTTAGTGCCATTAAGTACATTCACAATGTGTGCATCCCTCCATCTTTAGATGGGATAGTAAAAATAGATGGTTAGGCCTGGCCAGTGTGGTTCAGTGGTTGGGCACCAGCCCTGGGCACCAATAGGTCACCGGTTCGATTCCTTGTCAGGGCACATGCCTGGGTTGTGGGCTCTGTCGCCAGTAGGGGATATGTACTAGACAGCAGATCCATGATGTTTCTCTCTCATCAATGTTTTTATCTATCCCTCTTCCCTCCTCTCTCTCTAAATATCAATAAAAACATTAAAAAGTAGATTGGTATCATTATTAGGGTTTTTAAAAATATATATATATATATATATATTTTATTGATTTTTCACCGAGAGGGAGAGAGATAGAGAGCTAGAAACATCGATGAGAGAAACATCTACCAGTTGCCTCTTGCACACCCCCTACCGGGATGTGCCCGCAACCAAGGTACATGCCCCTGACCGGAATCGAACCTGGGACCTCCCAGTCCGCAGACCGACGCTCTACCATTGAGCCAAACCGGTTTCGGCAGGGGTTTTTATATTTGTTTGTGACTTGTATTAATTCCTAATTGCTGCTATAACAAATTACCACAAACAGTGACTTAAAACAGCACAAATTGATTATCTTGCCATTCTGTGGGTCAGAAGTCTAAAATGGATCTCACTGGGCTAACGTTGAGATGTCAGCAGGGCTGTATTCCTTCTGCAGGCTCTAGGGGAGAATCTCTTTTTTTGCTTTTTCCATCTTCCAGAATCTGCCCACATTCCTGACCTGGTGACCCCTTTCTCTCTTCCAAGCCAGTAATGGCCAGTCAAGCCTTTCTGGTATATCACTCTGATCCTGACTCTTCAGCTTCTTGCTGCCACATTTGAGGAGGGCAGGGACTGTGTCTGCTTGGTTATTGTGTCCCTAAGCCTGGCACAGGGTGAGCATAAATGAATATGTTTGAGGTAATTATTATTCCTACCCTTCTAGTTAACTTCACCCGGGTCTGTGTTAGACACCTCAAACAGAACATGTGGTAAATTGAGCTCAGCATTTCCCCTCCATGGTATTTTTCCTGACTCTTTTATCCCCATGTCCTTGTATTACCACCTTTCCTGTCACCTCCATAGTAACCTGCTCTTTGCCTTGCCTCTTCTTCCTTCTCCTCTTTCTTAGCCCCTCCCAATCCACAGTGAAGCCCCAGATGTTTCTAGAATTAGTCCCATGTATCTACCATTCTGCAGCTGCTTTAGATCCTGAATGCCATAATAGAGCCTTTGTGAAGTCCAGCAGCCACCCAAGCTTTTTCTTGCTCCATGCTTATTCATTCTGAGCCTTCCCCCATGTAGATCCCCAGATGGAAAACGATTCCACTCTCTTCTCTGCCTTGTAGTCTCTCTGTATTAGTTTCCTCTTGATGTTGTAACAAAGTGCTGCAAGCTCACTGGCTTCAAACAACATCAACTTGTAATCTTATACTTCTGGAGGTCAGAGGCCCAAAATGGGGTATGCTGGCTCAATATCAAGGTGTCAGCAGGGCTGCTTCCTTCTGGAGGCTCTGGGGCACTTCCTCTAGCTGCTAGAGCTGGCCTGTATTCATTGGCTTGTGGCCACATCACCCTAACCTCTGCTTCTGTGCTAACATCTCTCTTACTCTGTCTTCCTTTTATAAGGACTGCTGTATTAGATTGGGCTCATCTGGATAATCCAGGATACCCTCCTCATATAAAAACCCTTAATTACATCTGCAAAGACCCTTTTGCCATGGAAGGTAGCATAGTTATAGGTTCTGGGGACTAGGATGTGATCTTTGGGGGGCTATTATTCAGCCTAGTGCACCCCTCATTCATTTTTTAAGGCCTGTTCCAAAGGTTGCTATACAACATCTCATCTTCTAGTAAGTCAGTTCATCTCTGAATGGTGTTCCTAACTCCATTGTGCAGACTCATTGCCTGGCATACAATAAGTGCTCTATGTTGACAAATGAATGAATGAATGAATGAATGAATGACCCTTTCACCCAAGTGCAGTTGCCACTCAAAATTCTCCAAAGTTATTGGTTACCAGGAGGTATGTGCAATTGTGGAAAATTCCCCAGGCAGAGCCTGCCGACAGGTCTGCTCGCTGACAGTTCACGGTGGTCTGCACTGCCATGGATGAGAAGGATAACGCCACATGTGTCACATGACTTCAACAAAGAATGGCCAGTTTTAAGATAGAAAATTCTCTTTGGCAGTGGTTCTCAACTGGGGACAATTCTGCCATCCAGGGGGACATTTGGCAATGTCTGGAGACACTCAGTTGTCACAGCTGGTGAGGGGAGGGCCGTCTAACTGGCATCTGGCGGACAGAGGCCAGGGGACACTGCTACATGTCCTACAATGCACAGGACAGCCCTCGCCACAGCATTCCGGTCCAAATGTGGAGGAAGCTGGCTGTGAGTGTTACACAGATGGCTGGAGCCCCATTTCCCTCCTTCAGTACCAGCCGCTCTGGAACAGAAGGGTTCCCTCTGTAGCCACAGCCTTTGTTTTATGAATGAACCATGAAGTCACCGGGGAACAGGACTCTTTGGCACTCTTTCCCCATTTTCCTTGAGTAGAAAGTGTCTTAATACAGCGCTTGCCCCTCTGTGTCAATAGCCGGGTCTTGACGTTGTTGATGTTTTGCCTTCCTAGTGGGGTGTGCTTATATGCCAGGTGACAGATGATGGGTCCTTCTGCTGCTCACTCATTGGTCCTGGGAACTGAAAAGCGGGAAGGGTCCTTGGCAGTCATGGCCTGCACCATCAGATGATGAAACCGGGATGCAGAGAGGTGAAGTGGCATGGTCCTCTTGCTGCAGAATTCAGTGCCCTTTCAATAGGAGAGAGCTAGCAAGTTGTGTTGATGCTCACTGCTCAGTAAATGTCAGGCTCCTGCTTCTCCAAGAGAAGCTCTTTCTATGGGCTATTTCCCTGCTAAGTTTTTTCCCAAGCAGCTTTTTTGAAATGTAATTCACACATCTCACGATTCACCCTTCTAAAATGTGCAATTCAGTGTTTTTCGTTATATTATTTTTAAAATTATGGTAAAATATATATAACAAATTTTTTTCAATATATTGATGAGAGAGAGAGAGAGAGAAAGAGAGAGAGAGAGAGAGAGAGAGAGAGAGAGAGAGAGAGAGAGAGAGAAAGAGAAAGAGATTTGTTGTTCCACTTATTTATGTATTCATTGGTTGATTCTTGTATGTGCCCTGTCCGGAATTGAGCCCGAAACCTTGGTATATCTAAATTATGCTCTAACCCAGAGGTCGGCAAACTCATTAGTCACCAGAGCCAAATCTCAACAGCACAACGATTGAAATTTCTTTGGAGAGCCACATGTTTTAAACTTAAACTTCTTCTAATGCCACTTCTTCAAAATAGACTCACCCAGGCCATGGTATTTTGTGGAAGAGCCATACTCAAGGGGCCAAAGAGCCGCATGTGGCTCGCGAGCCACAGTTTGCAGACCGTGGCTCTAACCACCTGAGCTACCTGACCAGGGCCCATTGTAAACCATGTTAAGTGTATAATTTAGTGTGATTAAGTACATTCACCATGTGTGCAACCAGCACTGCCATCTATTTCAAACACTCTGTCATCACTCTCTTGGTAAATTAAGGATTAGAATCGGTGTCTCCTGGGGGTACCTGGACCACCCCACCACCTTGGAGCTGAAAACCCAAGGATCCCAGTTATGAACCTAATGGGATGGGGAAAGGGAGAATATGGTGGTGTTTTTTATTGTTTTGGGTTGATGTTTCTTTTTATTTATTTTTTATTTTAAAAAAACATATTTTATTGATTTTTTACAGAGAGGAAGAGAGAGGGATAGAGAGTTAGAAACATCGATGAGAGAGAATCATTGATCAGCTGCCTCTTGCACACCCCCCACCAGGGATGTGCTTGCAACCAAGGTACATGCCCTTGGCCAGAATCAAACCCAGGACCTTTCAGTCTGCAGGCTGATACTCTATCCACTGAGCCAAACCAGTTTCGGCTGATGTTTCCTTTTCGAGGTACTTTATTTTTGCTCTGTCCTTCAAGGTGCCCCCCTTGGTTACATCCCTTTCATCATTCTGGGGAATTTTGAATGTTCCTACATCCTGAAGCTTTAGTGAGTGAGTTACTTGGGTAACTCCTTTGGCCATTACTAGGGTTCATTAAGCATATTTCAATGAGGGGAGAAAAGCCGCCAATGCCTTCACACGTGGAGGGTTGATGGAGTCCACGTATCTTCACCTAAACCCCTCTAGTTGGCAAAGTTACACTGGCCATGTGGCTGGTTACGAGCACTTAATTTTTAACGTGATTGCTATATTATGGATAAATATCTCATAGGCAGGTCTATGGCTTTCATCCGGGGACACTTTAACAAAGCAAAATGTAACTCGTGTACTTTACTTCACTGATAAGCTGGGGTATATTTAACCTCAGGGAGAAAAAACAATGACAGAAATATTCCTGATATTTGTCCTCACTGAACTGTATTCAGTTGGCAAGAAAAGCCCAGTAAAGGCCTTCGCTGATTTCCTTCCAGTGGCCGGGGGGTGGGGTGGGGGGTGAGGCCACCTCAGGAGGCTGGCCTGTCCCCAGGTGTGGAGGACAGCATGGCAAGATTAGGTGCTATCCTAAGGTGACCAGACGTCCTGCTTATGGCGGGACAGGCCCGCCAAAAGCAGGACGCCTGGTCATCTTATCACTGCTGTTTCTTCCTCCGTATCCTGGATTAAATACTATAATTATTCAGGTGCTATTAATTTCTCTTTTTGCACAGCAAATGTAAGTCCTTAAACACTCAAATCCAGCACGTGTAGATTATTATTACTTTTTAAAAATATATTTTATTGATTTTTTACAGAGAGGAGGAGAGAGGTATAGAGAGCTAGAAACGTCGATGAGAGAGAAACATCGACCAGCTGCCTCTTGCACACCCCCTACCGGGGATGTGCCCGCAACCAAGGTACATGCCCTTGACCGGAATCGAACCTGAGACCTTTCTGTCCGCAGACTGACGCTCTACCGCTGAGCCAAACTGGTTTCGGCACGTGTAGATTATTTTAATCACCGTCCCCTTCAACACCAGTGCTCTGTTTTTGCCATTGTTTTTCTGGACTGTTCTAGACGTGGAAGACTCAGGGCCCTGTTCTAGGTCTGATCCTCTGGGGCTGCGCCAGTTTTATCCATCACACACCCACACCCCGTGTGAAAAGTCTTTAATTAGCTTAGTGTCCTCTCTAATTATTCCAGCTAGCTATTATTTGGATGCCTGGAGCTAGAAGGAGGCGCTGAATCTTGCTTTGGATCCTGCCTGGAAAAGGCCTTCCGGCTCTGCTGTGCCTTCCCCGTAGCCAGCTCCTTCAGCAAGCTCCATTTCCTTCACAGACCATCCCGGATGCTGCCTCCCAGGTGACATTCATCCCACACCAATGGCTCCAAAAATGGGCTTTGCTTTTCTCCCATTAAAAAAAAAATATTTTATTGATTTTTTACAGAGAGGAAGGAGAGGGATAGAGAGCTAGAAACATCAATGAGAGAGAAACATAGACCAGCTGCCTCCTGCACACCCCACCAGGGATGTGCCCACAACCCAGGTACGTACCCTTGACCGGAATTGAACCCGGGACCTTTCAGTCCGCAGGCCGACGCTCTATCCACTGAGCCAAACCGGTTTCAGCCTTTCTT
Organism: Pipistrellus hanaki; assembly: GCF_964339955.1. Taxonomy (NCBI): domain Eukaryota; kingdom Metazoa; phylum Chordata; class Mammalia; order Chiroptera; family Vespertilionidae; genus Pipistrellus; species Pipistrellus hanaki. The sequence continues at coordinate 95,150,864 of NC_140524.1, forward strand.
CCATTTTGATCATGGAAACGCCCACACCCAAAGGCCTCTTCACAACAAACAAAATGGAACAGCGTGTCACCACCTAACTAACCATTTCTCACGGTTCCTTTGTTCACAATAAAATATGAGATGAAGAGCCCAGGTGTCAACTGAAGTCTGTCAGTTAGCTCGGCAGTGACACCGACAGCAGTTGGGCAAAGGAAGTGTGTGCTAGCGTGATGGGAATTTTTTTTTTTTTTTTTTTTTTTTAGCTTAATTGTTACCTTTGTCAGAAAAGAAAGTAATTACCGAAGGGGAGGGCTTGGGGGAGAAGGGGAATTGCAGGGGTGTCTCCAAATGAAGGAAAACTTTGAAAGGGGAAGCAGTTCACAGCATTCATCTGTTGGCTGGGCCTCGAGACTGCAGCTGCGTGCAAGAGAAATATGTAAATGATTTTGTAAAGTTAGCTTTTAGATTCGATCACATATTCACATGATTCAACATTGAAAAGGTGGAAAGTGCTTACAGTGAAAAGTCTCCATCTCATCATAGCCCTGCTGCTGTCCCATGACCCTCCCCAGAGGCCTTCAGTGCTTTCTTTCCGGTAACTTGGTCCAGGCAGATCTCACACACATATACATACCAGCACACAGGTGTTGCCGTTATTTCTCCCTTCATCTTGCCACCTGATTAGTTCATAGTGGGAGAACCGCATCTAGCTGGCGATTTCCCCCTGGGAATGTCCAGTTGTGGCTGAGGGACGGGTGTATTTGGGAAGAGTTCTGTTGCAGATTCTGCTGTGGACTGTGTCTCAGCTGATCTGAGTCTTTAAAAAAAATATATTTTATTGATTTTCCACAGAGAGGAAGGGAGAGAGTTAGAAACATCAATGAGAGAGAAACATTGATCAGCTTCCTCCTGCACACCCCCTACTGGGGATGTGCCCGCAATCAAGATACATGCCCTTGACCGGAATCGAACCCGGGACCTTTCAGTCAGCAGGCTGACACTCTATCCACTAAGCCAAACCGGTTTTGGCTGATCTGAGTCTTAACTGGTAAAAACTCTGTCCTGGATCTTAACTGAGCTAGATCTTGCTTCTGAACTGCGCTAGGAAGTGTTTTCCCACTTGTTCATGTCGTATGTGTAGTAAGGACTTTCTTCAAGCGAGGAAGCCACACAGAGCCTGCTGCCCTCATACAGGCATTCATTCCAGGGCCACAGGGCCTCTCATGCAACCCAAGGGCCCCGTGAAGCCCTGGAATGGGCTGCCCGCCCGATGTGTCCTCTGGCCACCCCCTGTCCTGTCCCCTTTCTTCTCTGTGTGCAGCTCATTCACAGGGCACACGTCACAGTGTCAGTAACTTATTAAGAGTGACTGGCGCCCAGCCGGCATGGCTCAGTGGTTGAGCATCAACCTCCGAACCAGGAAGTCACGGTTCGATTCCCGGTCACGGCCCATGGCCTGGGTTTCTGACTCCATCCCCATTGGGGGGTGTACAGGAGGCAGCCGATCAACGATTCTCTCTCATCATCAATGTTTCTCTCTCTCTCCTCTCATTTCCTCTCTGAAATCAATAAAAACATTAAAAAAAAAAAAAAAAGAGTGACTTACTTCGGTCCCAGTTTCAAATTCCCATTAGCAAGTCTCTGAGCCCATTGGGGTATCACCCCCTGGGGTACACAGTTGGCTGTTCTACGCCCAGGCCTGTGACGGGAGGATGCCCCCAGTTCTGAGATGTGTGAGTATGTAAGGAGGGCCTGCTTGGTGCCGGGTGTATGCCAGGTGCTGAGACACAGGGTGACCCAAGGAAGGCCTGCCCCCCGGAGCAGTGCTGTGAGGTGGGATGCTTGAAAGTCTGAACTCAGAATACCCCAGAGTGCCCTGTGCCCCTTTTTTTCCTGGCTTTCTCTTGACAAAGGGGTGATTGGTGATTCGAGGATGTTCCATCTTCAGAGTCATTTTCACTCGGTCCCTTGAGGAAGGGCTCCCGCGGCCACACGCACAGTTGTGCTTCGGAGTAAATAACGGGGTTATTTATACCCTTTGAGGCCTCGGATTGTGTAACTGGACTCGGGTTCTCCTTTTGAGTCGGCTGCACTTAAAAAAATGTGGATGTGACTGGGGGCGCTTGGGTGGCTTGGCGGTGATAGCACGCTGTGGGGGCAGGGTACGGTTGTGACATTGTCTGGCCCTTTTAGGGAACCTGTGGGTTTTTAAATGGAGGAAGAGATGAAGACATTATGAAAAACAGCTACTGCCCGGCAGAAAGATGTAGGGAAAAGGGGCAGGGGACTGTCCCTCTAATATCTGGCTTCTGGCCTTTCCTCAGCCTCAGTTCCTTCTCTTGTCTCTCTCTTAGCTTCTCTTTGTCCCTCACTCCATCTCTCATCCCTCACTCCTTCCCTCTATATAGGTGTGAGGGTCCTAGATTTCCCTATCTTCTCTACCCCATCCTCTCCTCATCCTCTCATCCCATCTCTTTCCCCTCAGTCCCCCACACTTTTTTATTCCCACCTCCTTTCTCAAACTTTCTTTTCCCTTCTCCCCTCTCCCCTCACGGCCCACGTCTCCTCTCACTATACCCCCTCCCGCCATCCACCCTCTCCTAGTCCTCCATCCCTCATGCTCGCTGTCTCCGCCCCTCCCCCTCAGCACCTCTCTTTTGTGTCCAGTTTTCCCCTGCTCCTCTTTTCTTCATTCTCTCTCTACCTCACCCCTCCTCTCCCATCCCTGTGTCTGTACCCCTTCTCGTTTCCCACAGCCCTTCTCCTCCATGTCCACCCTTCTGCACACTTTCCTCCACACCACCTGCCTTTCCCCCCCTTCTTACTAAGCTCCTCTTCATCATCCCTCTTTTCCTACCCCTCTACTTCCCCTTCCCCTCCTCATCCCCCCTTTGTCCCCTAACTCTCCCTCTCCCCCAGCCCCTCTCTTCCTCTCATAGCTTCTCTCTCCTCCCCCATCCTCATCTCTCCCCAAATCCCTCTGTCTACCATTGTCTCTCCCCCCTGAACTCTCTCCCACTCTGTGGTCTCTTCCCTCTTCTCTCTCTTTCTGTTTCTGACTCTCTCAACACTCCCTGTCTTCCTTTCTCATACCCCTCCCAGTTCTCTGTGCAGTATTGCCCCAGGCCTCAGCACTTGCAACTGATATCACCACCTCCTTTGCTCAGTAAACAGTACGCTAGCCCATGGAACGCGAAGAAGCTCTCATCTATAATGTGCGGTCTAAAGTCAATATGGCCACATGAGGATGTGTGGTCCCCTGAGGAAGAAGGAACCTTTGGGGAATGTGCCCCGTATATGCACCTCTAGGAAGGGCTCCTGCTACCCCCCAGGGCAGGAAGAGCTGGGGACTGGAGTGTCTGGCATGGGAGGTCTCCCCAGCCCACAGCTTCTTTAAGAGCTGCTCCCTGCTGGTGAGGAGCTCTGTCCCCCAGTGAAGGTGTTAACAGAGGGGAGAGGGCCTTGTCTCCCCCAGTTGCTTATGGAAGTGGGATTCTTGCTAAAATAAGCATTTTGGACCCCCCCCCCCCCAGGAGGATACGATATAGTATAAAACTTTATTTCCATGGAATTACACCCCTGAGTTTCTGGAGTGCCATTTTCCTTAATCCATTCATAGAAGTACAGCTGGAGCTTCAGCGGAGCTAAAATCAGAGCCAGTGTCCAGAGTTTCCATGTTGGAGCTGGGGCCAGGCCAGCATCAGGTTAGCTTAGCTTGGGTTTCCCACTGCAGTCCCTTAGTCCGTTGCATGTGGGGTCCGCATGGCCAAGGGCTGTAGGGGCAAATGCAAGGAAGCCAAGAGCGAGCCAATAGCACAAGAGTGCGGAGCAACAAGAGAGAGAGTGCTCCTTTGTTTAGGAGACTATGTATTCCAAACTTTTGTGTCCTTGCACTGGCCACGCCCATTCTGGCCAATGATTCTGTTCACAGGTGTGACTGACAGGCAAGCACCTTTCCTATGTCACGCCAACTTTATTGGACATGTGTCTGTCTTTCCTTTGTCCAGTCCCCTTCCTCCAGTGCTTTGCAGGGAATAGGCTGATGGTTCCCTGGTGAAGCTGCCCAAATGACATGCCCATGGTGTCTGGCCTTTCCTTTGCTCCTTTCCTATTATTAATAACTTGCTAATCACAGTGGTGTCAGTGGGAGGGATGGGAGTTTTCTTCTAGCTCCAAAATTTTCTAACCTGAAGATGGTTTTTATTATAAATATATAATGACTGCATTATAGAGTTTAAAAAATAGGAAGCAGGAGAATATAAATTGAACACCCATATGGTACCTCAATACAACCACTATGGCATATATGTCTTTTCAGGCTTTTTACTGTATACTTGTGGATACATGTACATGTATTATAATATATATAAATTGTGGATCCTGGTGTGTGTTTTTCTCTCCAGAGTCATCTTCAAAGCCAGTGTTTTTAGTAGCTGAATATTTGGGTTCAAGAATCTTCTGTAACCATTCCCTAACATTTGATCATTTCGGTTGCTTCTATAATGTTGATAGTATAAGTAATGATGTGATAGACATCATTTTTCTTTTTATCTTCTAAGGAAATCAAGTTGTAGGCAGGGTGACATTTCATATCCATTCTTTGTCTTCACAGCCTCCAAATGACTGGAATGGTACATGTGAAATGATAACCAAGAGGAGTTTGGTCCATGGAACTTCTTACATGTGGATTGGCTGGGCACCTGCCATTCTTTTGTTTGCTTTCAGTGTTAGTTCATGAAATTGTGGGCTTATATGGCTTATCATCCCTTCTATACTGTGTGTGTGTGTGTGTGTGTGTGTGTGTGTGAGAGAGAGAGAGAGAGAGAGAGAGAGAGAGAGAGAGAGAGAGAGAGATCCCTGAAGGAGACTGCTTGTGTATAGGGGGTTCACAGTTCACCTTTCACAACCCAGTTCAATGTGGCATTTTGAGATGAGTAAGCCATCCAGGTTTAGTGCTCAGGTCTGAGGTTAGGTGATGCACAGTGAAAGATAAAACCCTTGGAGGTTTGCTTTCTCCTCTTCTCTTTCTTTTCTCCTTCCCTCTTTCCTTTTATTCATGTCCTGACTGGCATTTAAAGGAATCCTGTTTTGCAGACCTTAGGGTAAATTGTGTTGAGGCCCTGGGTCCTCAACGTGACTCCCTATTTGGCTGGGATATGGGTCCAAGTCCCATGTTGAAAAGGGAAAAGTCATGGCTGAAATAGCCTTCCTGTGGTTTCCTAGCTTAGCTTTGTGTCATCATCATACACTCCCCTAAAAATCTGTGCTGTTAGCTTCAAAGGTCACCAGATAAAGGTAGCTAGAATCCCAGGATCCAGGCTAGAAGAAGCATCTTCAAGTGTTGCCTCTTGATGCCTATTTCGGTAATGGACAGCAGTGCGTAAAGTATTCACTCCTCAGCCACCAAGGGTGTGTCACATGTTAGTTCATGGACCTGGAAAAAATTAGTTGAATATTTATGATGCCCTCCCTGGGGCAAGTCTTTGTGAAAGTTCTAAACTCTGTGATAATACATGTTAGAAAGCACTGGTAGCCATAACCGGTTTGGCTCAGTGGATAGAGCGTCGGCCTGAGGACTGAAGGGTCCCAGGTTCAATTCCGGTCAAGGGCATGTACCTTGGTTGCGGGCACATCCCCGGTGGGGAGTGTGCAAGAGGCAGCTGATCGATGATTCTCTCTCATCAATGTTTCTAACTCTCTATCCCTCTCTCTTTCTCTCTCTAAAAAAAAAAAAAAAATCAATAAAATATATTAAAAAAAAGAAAGAAAGAAAGAAAGCACTGGTAGCTAACTTGTACCATATACTTTCTCCCTTTGTTACATTTTCAAATTTCCAGCAAAACCAGCCTGCACTGGTATGACAAATGAGAAAGTTGACTCAACACTGCTGTATATTGGAATTCAATTAAATTCTATGAGTGGTATTGAGTGACTGTCAAGTGTAAGATATGATAACCACAGGAGCTCAAAGATAGCTGAAGTTCCACTCCGTGGCACTTTTTAGTTCACTTTCATTTCCCTTTCGGGGGGAGACTATGATGTGATCATTCCATGAACCACACAATGAGATGGGCAGTTAAACCAGAGGGTGTTTATTTGAACCAGTTCTGTTTATCCAGAAAGAAGGATAAGTGTCAATCTGAGGAACACACGTCAAGTTAGAAGACAACTTTCTGAGCTTCTACTCTGTTTATTTAGTCTCTGAAACTCCCTCCTCACTGGAGGTCTAGAGAAAAACCAAGCAGAATAACAGGGTTTCTCAAGTCAGTAATGCAAAGTTCCCTTCATAAGGAAAATATTTCCTAAGAATCCCCATTTTATTTAAATTAAAAAAATATTTATTAGTTTTTAAATTTATTTCATTTTTGCAGTAAAATATATATAACAAAAAAAGTTATCATTTTAACTATTTTTTTTTACTGTGGTAACATATACATAACATGAAATTTACCATTTAGCTATTTTTAAGTGTACAATTCAGTGACATTAAGTATATTCACATTGTACAACCATAACCACCATCCATCTCCAGAACTTTTCATCTTTTCCATCTGAAACTGCATATCTATTAAGCACTAATTTCCTATTCCTCCTTTTCCCAACCTCTTTCTGTCTCTAACATTTTGACTGCTCCATGGACCTCATATAAATGGAATCATACATTCTTTATCTTTTGTGACTGCCTTATTTCACATAATATAATGTCTTCAAGGTTCATGTGGTAGCATGTGTCAGAATTCCATTCCTTTTTAATTGCCTTACACTTCTATTTATTTACTTATTTTTAATTTTTAATCCTCACCTGAAAATATTTTGTACTGATTTTTAGAAAGAGAAGAAGAAAAGAAGGGAGGGAGAGAGAGGAGAGGAGGGAGAAATATTGATAATGAGAGAGAAACAACAATCAATTGCCCTCCATACACACCCCAACCAGGGATTGAACTCTCAACCTTTTGGTGTATGGATGATGCTTCAAACAACTGAGCCACTGGGTCAAGGCAATTGCCTTAAACCTTTTTTTAAATTTAAATTATTTATTGTTTAAAGTATTACATAAAGTCTCATCCCCCCCTCATTGAACTCTCCCTGCCCATTCCCAACCCCCAGTTTTTAAATAATAATGCTATTTTGAAAATATAGGCACTTAACTAGATGTAAGCTTCTATTGCTTTTAGCTCATTCATAAGTATAAGCCTGAAACAGGTTCACAAATTAAGTATAAATTGACCCAATAAACTGCAAATCAATACTAATGGGAGACACAATGGTGTATTTTAGAAATGAAGTCATTGCTGCAATGTGACAGCGCACACTCTGCCTGATGTGGCACAGTCTTTTGCATTCACTTTTCTCTTTTGTGTTCATCTCTTTCTCCCTTCAAACCACGGCGAACATCCTTCCATCTTGCAGTGGCCTTTTTCACATGGAGCTATGACTGATAAAGCAGTTTTGAGAGTGGATATGTTATTTGATACACTCAGACTATATATCATATGGACGGTGTCAAGAATCATTATAGAATATACTAGTGGCCCGGTGCACAAAATTCGTGCACATTAAAGGGGGAGTAATTAGAGGAAATAATTTAATATTGCTATTTGCCCTTTCTCTATAATAGAAGTGTCAGAAATGAAAGAAAATTAGTAAAATGTATATGAAAACCTTCCTCCTGTCAGAGTCTGGGGCTCACCACAGGACCCAGAGTCAAGTCCCTGCCCTCCCACATGCGCCTCAAAATCACGTGAGACCCAGACCTGACCGGCCCCTGCCCCCATCCCCATTGGGCTAGATCCAGACCTGGCCAGTCCCATCCTTGTCAAGCCCCATCGAGCAGGGGATGTAGCCTCAGGTCCCCTGGCCTGGCACCAGGATGGGGAGGGGGGCGTGCCTTGAGCTCCCCTGTCAAGCCCCGCCAGGTGGAGGACATGGCCTGAGATCCCCTGTCAAGCCCTGACAGACGGGGGGCTGGGGGAGGACACAGCCTCAGGTATCCTGGCCCGGCACCAGAAGGGGGGTGCAACCTCAAGTGCCCCATCAAGCCCCGCTGGGCAGGGGGCATGGCCTGAGTTCCCCTGACCCATGGCCTGAGGTTCCCTTTTCAATCCTACCGGGTGGGGGGGGCACAGCCTGAGGTCCCCTGTTAAGCCCCACAGGGGCAGGAAAGAGCATAGCCTCGGGTCCCTGGTGATTGCTCATTAAGATTCCTTATGGGAACTTGGCCTCAGCTGTAGGTGCAGCCATATTTGTGATGGAGTGGTGGTCAATTAGTATATTCCCTCTTTATTAGATAGGATACTTGTGAACCCGGCCCCCAATGTGTGCTCTGACTCCGTCCCTTTCCTGCCTTCTCTACAGGAGACCGCCATAGTGAGACTTTTTAAAAACCATTTCCCCCCTTTTCTTTAAGAAACAGTTTTATCACTTCCACATGTATCTCCCAAAAACATTTTGTCTGACTTTGCTTAGTTTTAGTTTTATGAAACTGGCATCTATGCAGCACAGAAACTTGTGATTTGCTTGTTGTCTCTCATTTTGTAGTCCATTTATGAGGCCTGTTTGGCATTCCATTGTTCGAATGTGTTACCATGTAGTTATCCTTTCCACCAGTGATGGACTTCTGTATTGCTCCAGGTTTTTTGCTATCCTGAATGGACCAGCTATTATCATTCTAATGTCTGTGGGTACATATGTGAAGTATGTTTTCTACAGGCGTATATAGCAAGGAATAATTTTGCTGGATTTCAAGTTGCTTGATTTTCAAAGTGGTTGTGCTCGCATATGTTACCAATAAATGCGTGAATGAACAGAGTAATGAATGAAGAAGAGAACTCCTCATCGGAGTACCGAGTATGTGAGCTTTAGAAGCAAATGCCTAATTGCTTCTCAAAGTGTGTACTCCCAGAGTGGAAAAGTCTCTGCTGCTCCCATTCCCACCACCATTTGGTATCCCAGATGTATTAGGGTGGAGGCTGCATTGCTGTCACAGAGACCCCAAGATAGCATAGATGTCTATTTCCCACTCAGACTATTGGGGCTGTTCAGGGTGTGAGAATGGCTTAGTCTGCAATATCATTAGGGTTGGTTTCTCTCTTATTGTTCCCCCACTGTTTCTAGGTTGTTGCTTTTGCTGGTAGAGTGGGAGCTGGCTCACCAGCTCACTGAGAGAGGAAACTGGAGGGTGGGCAGCTAGACTTATCCACAACCAGGGCTGGAAACTGCTTGTGTCATTCCCACTCACACTCCATAGGCAAACACTTAGCTACAGTCTCAGCCCTGGTTGTGGATAAGTCTAGGGCCCTGGTCGGCAAACTGCAGCTCGTGAGCCACATGCGGCTCTTTGGCCCCTTGAGTGTGGCCCTTCCACAAAATACCACAGTCTGGGCGAGTCTATTTTGAAGAAGTGGCGTTAGAAGAAGTTTAAGTTTCAAAAATGTGGCTCTCAAAAGAAATTTCAATCATTGTACTGTTGATATTTGGCTCTGTTGACTAATGACTGCCAACTACTGGTCTAGGGGAACATAATCTCCAGCCAGACAGCCCTGTGCCCAACACAAACTGTGGTTGTAGTAGTTTGCTGTTGCTGCTGTAACAAATTATGTCAAAGTTAATGGTTTAGAACAGCACAGAGTTACTGTCTTACAGTTCAGGGGTTCAGAAGTCCAAATGGGTCAGCAGGGCTGGTTCCTTCTGGAGGCTCTGGGAAGCACCTCTTTCCTTGGCCTTTTCCATATTCTAAAGGTGGCCCACAGTCCTTGGCTGGTGGCCCCTTCTTTGCATCCCTCCAAACTGCCATCACATCTTCTCTGTTTCTTCTGCTTCCTTCTCCCATCTTTTAAGGGCCCTTGTGTTTACACTGGGTTCCCTCAGACAATCCCTGTCTCAAGATCCTCAGCTTATTCACATCTGCAAAGTCTCTTTTTCCAGGTTAGGTGATATATTCATGAGTTCCTGGAGTTAGCATATAGACATGTGGTGATAACATATAGACAGAATAATGCCCCCACCACATGCCTATATGGAGGGAGGGAGGGAAGGTTCTAATTCTAAAAGAAGGAAGGAGACACTGGGAGATAATATCAGTCTGCTACATCATACGACTACGTGTTTGCCAATCTTGTGGCTGGGGATATATTTTAAAGGCATTAAATTGTCAGAGCTGGCGAACTTATTAAACTTATTCCGTAGGGTCACATGTCAGAATCACACAAGCAAACTGTGTTGGGGGTGGAGGGGAGTCTGCATCATTCCTTGTGGATGACTGTCCTCCATCAATCTTCTGTTTGCCACATTCCTTTCATGAAGGCTATTTCCAACTGTTCTACTTATAGTTTCCTCAGAGAAGTTAACAAAGCATCTAGCATCCCTAGGGTTAAATATGCACTGTGTATTAAGAGCCTGACACATAGCAGGGGCTGAGATGAATTACAAATAAACAACAACAACAAAAAAAGCCACAACTAGCACACTGTACCAGAGCCCTCTTGTGCATAAGCACTCCCTCATCATACATTTTGTGCATACAGTAGGTACACTTATCAAACTTCCCTTTCCCAATACTTTTTGGCCCTCCAACTTGTGTGTTCATCCGTGTGTGTGTGTGTGTGTGTGTGTGTGTGTGTGTGAGAGAGAGAGAGAGAGAGAGAGAGAGAGAGAGAGAGAGAGAGAAAGAGAAAGAGAGAGAGAGAGAGAGGAAGAGAGAGAGAGAGGTGTTTTGACATGTGAAATGGACTGAGTGTGTCCCCACAAAATTCATATGTTGAAACCCTAATAATCCCCAATCCCCAATGTGAAGGTATTTGAAGGTGGGGCTTTTAGGAGGTAATTAGGTCACAAGGGTGGAACCCTCATGATGGGATTAGTGCCCTTATAAGAAAGCATGTCCCTGTCTTCTTTATCCTGGACTTTTAGCCTCCAAAACTGTAATTGATAAGCTTTTGTTGTTTAAGTCACCCACTCTGTAGTATTCTTGTTATAGCACCCCAAGCTGACTATATGATGGGAGAGATGGGACAAACGTGAGAGCTACAGTGGTATCTATTTGGAAGACCGCAAATGTTTACATCAATGTTGATAGATACTTATAAGTTTTGGAAAATGGTCCACTTTAAATAATCTGAAATTATAAATTCTCTCTTTCAGTCGGATGTAGAAATAATGTGAAAACAAATCCGTACTTATCTCGCCAGAGAATTCATTGTGTCTTAACATAGGCTGCTGGACTCAGTGTGGATTAAGAGCAGGTTCTGGGTACACTAGGCTTATGAGTGGTAAGGTGTGGTAAGGTTGCTCTGGGGGATGTTCTAGAAGTCCAGTGTAGAAAATAATCTTAGGATTGTTAGGAGCTGTGAGAGCCATACCGGTTGTCTCAAAATGGCCCACGGTGCTTTACAAACCTAGAGTTGCCAGTGTTGGAGAATCAGATTAAGATTTCACATAACATTTAAGATCCCTGGCTTCTCTTAAACACAAGGTCTTCTGATAACCCTGGATTGGCATTCCTGGTTGTCTGCAGTTGGGACAGATCTGTTCAGATGGGCAAGTATGTGGGTTCAGTTTGCCATGCTCCCCACCACTCCCTGTTGCCTTCCAGATATGAGCCACAGTTGGCAGTCAGTTGCTAGAGATATCAGGCTCATGCTCTTATTTCCAGATCTCCTTACCCTCTTGGGTGCCCTGCCTACCCCTTCAAATACCTCTATTCTTAAGAATTAGAATTATCTCCTGCAATTACAACCAGATTTTGCTCTCTGGTGGAGCCGAATCATTCTTTCAGAGAGAATTGCTGAAAATTTGCAGGTCACAATGATTAAGTGAACCTCTAGGTGGAAATGCTATTTAATGATTGACTCCAGGTCACTCTCCTTTGAATGCTCCAGTCACACCCAACAGGGCTGGTATGTTGTTTATCATCTGATAACCTTGGTCCCACCATGTGTCTGCCTGGCCTACGAGGGAGAAATAACAATAGTTCCCAATATCCCAGGTTCCTCTCACTCATCTGAGCTTTATTTTGAGCTGCCAAATGCCACCAGTGCCTGCTGCCCTTCTCCTGGACCAGCTTTGTCATTGACATTGGCTGCCGACACACGAGTGTTGGCTCTGTGCTGGATGTGCCTTGGGAGCCACTGTTTTAAAATAGATTGTCCTGTCAAGAGCACCCAGGTGGTGGACCTTCAGTGGTAGGAAAACATATTTAAAGGCACAGCATGACTGGAGAGTTCTGAGTCACCCCACTTAGAGATGTCTCTCAGGGATGGGATATGAAAAAGTAAAACCAGGGCCAGTGTGAGTAGTCCTGTAGGTAAGAGTGTTTCTGCATTTCTTGAGGTGGGGGAAGCAGTGTGGGGTTGGAACAGAGGGGAGGAGTGGAGCCTCATTCTGTGCTAGCTCAGTTCCCCCCCTCCCCCAATCTGGCAGCTTGTTTTAGGAATATTCTTTGTTTTCTCTTCTGCCGTGATAATGGGGGTGTGGAGGGGGGGGAGGAGCTAAGTAGATACTTTGTCACATTTATGAGCATCAGTTTTTGGATAGAAGGTAGGGAAAACGTTCTGTGGTGATGACTCAGGCATCTGCCAGATTCATTAGTCCTTGACTGGCTCCAGCAGCACCGTGGTTTCCCTGTCCTCCAGGGGCCCTCCCTCATCCCATCCCTCCACTCTGTCCTAGGCCCCGTCTGGGAAATACTGGCTTTCAGCCTGAGGCTGACGAGTTCTTGCTTAGGAAAAGCATGCCCGACTAAAATAATTCATGGCTGCTACAGTCAGAATTTCACTTTCCTGGGTTTTTAATTATAAATGGGAAGAAACCACCAATTGGGGATGAGTTATTTATTTATTTTGGAGGGGGAAACATGAGACTTCTTTTTCTTATTATTTATTTATTTATTTTTTAAATATTTGCTCTGCTGGAAAATGCAAGGAAATCCGATTTGTTGTAGGAAGACATCATTCCCTCTTCCCTTTATTCCCTGCTTCCCTACCCTCTCAGAGCCCGATGGATGCAGGAAGGGTCACTGCTTGAGGAGAGGGCACAGGGCACCTGCTGGCTCAGGCAGTCCCGCAGGGACTGCAAGGATCCCCCAAGTCATGCTCTGTGAACTGCAGTTCCTTTGGCACCAAGGTGAAGACCATGGCCGTCTCCTCCGCGCTGGTATCCCGGCACCGGGCACAGTGTCTCAGCCACGATGGGCAGCTAAAGAAACATCTTTGTTGAATGAGTGAAAACAACATGTGATGGATCACTCTAAAGCCAGAACCTCATTTCCCCAAAGTGGAAATTGGTATTTAATAGTATTGCTTAGGCTCATCTCCTGCGCACAGCACATATGGTCAGGAGCACCTAAGAGAGTCAGTATTGCTGAAACCGGTTTGGCTCAGTGGATAAAGCGTAGGCCTGCAGACTGAAAGGCCCCAGGTTTGATTTTGGTCAAGGGCATGCACCTTGGTTGTGGGCACATCCCTGGTGATGTTTCTCTCTCATCGATGTTTCTAGCTCTCTATCCCTCTCCCTTCCTCTCTGTAAAAAAATCAATAAAATATATTCAAAGGGAGAGAGAGAGGGAGAGAGAGAGAGAGAGAGAGAGAGAGAGAGAGAGAGAGAGTCAGTTTTGCTCAGTCTTCCCTGCTGTTGGTCCTGTCATTTTGTAAGGTATATTTACATGTTTGGAAGTATTACTCTTTGGAAAGATCTGAGGAAATAAGTAAAAATTATTCATGAATGTGGTTGGTAGGAGAATTTTGACCTCATGCCAGCATTTATGTCCAGACTACTTCTACCATCCATGTAAGAGCATTCCTGTGACCCATGATGAGCCATCCACAGACATTTCTTTTGCACTAAACTCGTCAAGAAAAATAACCCAACCCGTGATTGCTCCTCGTAAAGGGTGCACTGGCGTGAGTGCAGCTGGCTGGCTGGCTTGTTTTCCTGTCCAAAGTTGCCTTACCACGGTCCCCCCAGACGAAATCTTGCACTTTATCATCTTTCTTAGTTGTGGTCAGTGCTCAGACTTGCCACACTTCCTCCTGGGGATGCAGTGAAGCGCATGCGTGGGCCCCGGGTTGGGTAGAGCAGCTCTGAGATAAGGGAGCCAGTGTGCTCATTGCTGCAGGCTCCTCATCCTGCATTTTGGGGAAGTGTCGCTGATCCTCTGTGCAATGCACGATGTTTTTCTTCTCCTTCCCTCTTGCTCTACTTTATGTGTAGCCTGAACCCAGGCCCTGGCGTTTTGCTTCAGGATTTGTTTTCTTCTTCCCCAGGGAGTAATTGCTTAGAAAGTAGGCCCTCTTGTCAAAACCATAAAGTCTCCAATATCATCATTTGGTCATGGAAACGCCATTTTGGCTTAATTCCAAATTAAAAAAAAAATTATATATATATATATATATATATATATATATATATATATATATAATTTTTTACAGAGAAGAAGGGAGAGAAATAGGCAGTCAGAAACATCAATGAGAGAGAAGCATCAATCAGCTGCCTCCTGCACACCCTCCACTAGGGATGTGCCTGCAACCAAAGTACATGCCCTTGACCAGAATCGAACCTGGGACCCCTCAGTCCGGAGGCCGATGCTCAATCCATTTGGCATTTGGCTTATATTTTATTTTATTTTTAAATTTTCTTTATTGATTAAGGTATCACATATGTGTCCTTATTTCCACATTACCCTCCCAACCCCCCATTCATGCCCTCACCCCCCTGGTGTCTATGTCCATTGGTTAGGCTTATAAGCATGCATACAAATCCTTTGGTTGATCTCTGCCCCTTACCCCCACCCTCCCCTACCTTCCTTCTGAGGTTTGATGTTCTGATGGATTTTTCTTGGTCTCTGGATCTGTTTTTGTTCATCAGTTTATGTTGTTCGCTATATTCCACAAATGAGTGAGATCATGTGATATTTATCTTTCTCTGGCTTATTTCATGTGATTCTCAACCTTTCTAATGCCGCGACCCTTTAATACAGTTCCTCATGTTGTGGTGACCCCCAACCATAAAATTATTTTCATTGCTACTTCATAGCTGTAATTTTGCTACTGTTAATGAATTGTAATGTTAATATCTGTGTTTTCCAATGGTCTTAGGCTCTACAGCAGCGGTTCTCAGGTTGAGCCTAAGACCATTGGAAAACACAGATATTTACATTATGATTTATAACAGTAGCAAAATTACAGCTATGAAGTAGCAATGAAAATAATTTTATGGTTGAGGGTCACCATAACATGAAGAACTGTATTAAAGGGTCACGGCATTAGAAAGGTTGAGAACCACTGTGTTAGAGTTTGAACCCTAACTCCCAACTAGTTGGAAAGAGAACCCCACTTTATTGAAATATGAAGTGTTGACTGCCATGAGGCTTTCCCTCTTTACCCATTCCCTCTATTCAGGAGGATTCTGTTTCATTGTGCACTTTGGGTACTAGCCACTAACACACACACACACACACACACACACACACACACACACACACACGTACACGCACGCACGCGTGCACTGAAAAGAGTGAATTCTGGCTCTCTGGGAATTTATGGCACTGGTCAAACAAATAACCAGAACAGATTGGCATACATCAGCTTTGAGACCGTTGAAGAAGGATGCTGAGATGGAATCCACGCACTGTGGGGTTTGGGTGGTCTGAATGGAAATTGTCATCTCTATACTTAGTCGCAAATTGATGCATCAGATGATAGGTAAGACTAGGCTTAACTTCCATTGCTCATTTCATAAGTAATAATCTCATTTTACTATCCCCATTCTTGCCCACCTTCAGTTACAGAAATAACTCTGAGTGGGTTTTCTTTTTAAAGATCTGTGTCAAGCAGATAGCACATATGAATGGCACAAGCAAAGTATTTTATTTAGAATTGCCCTGTGACACGAAACCATGGGTGTTTTCTGTCCCTGGGCACTGGCTTCTTTGGATGGAAGGCCTAAGGAAATGGAGGCCAATGGCAGCCAGTGGCACAGAGCCAGGTCTTCAGGGGAGACAACTTGAAAGTGTTGTGGATGTTGCATAGATAGTTTTACTTAAAGAATCGCTTATTCAGCAGGCCTAAAACAAGCTACTATAGCGTTTGATAACTAGGTGGATTTATTTCCTATTGTTCCACAAAATTAGGAGAATTTTTACCACAATTAGGAGAATTTTAAGTTTCCCCCCCCCATATTATAAATTTATTATCTTGCTGTTCTGTAGATCAGAAATCTGATGCGGGTCTAACTGGGCTAAAATCAACATATTGAGAAGGCTGCATTCCTTTCTGGAAACTAGGGAGATTTCAATTCCCCTTCTCTTTCCCTTTCCCTTTCTTTTTCCTTTTCCCTTTCCGGTGTCTAGAGACTGCTCATATTCTTTGGCTCATGGCCCCCTCCTTCCATCTTCAAAGCCTCTAACAGTGGGTCATATTCTCATATCGCACCACTCTGACCTCTTTGCACACAACTTAGACTTTTAAGGACCCTTAAGATTATATTAGGTCCACCTGGATGATTCAAGCTATTCTCCCTATTTTAAAGTCAGCTGATGAACAGTCTTAATTCCATCTGCACCTTTAATGTCCCCTTGCTGGTATTCACAGGTTCCAGGGCCAGAGGCCAGTCATTATTCTGGCAGCCTGTATGCAAGATGGAGTCCATCTTTGCTGAGTTTGAGGAAGTTGAGAGGCCCAGCAGGCCATGAAGTTTGTCGGGTGCTTTGTTTCTCTGTAGGACTGTCCTGGCATTTGGTGATCCCATCTGGGACCCTCACTTAGCTCCACCCTCCCAGGGTTGCTGGAACTGGGGGGGATGACCTTGAAAAAGAGCAGGGAGTTGGGATGGCTGGTAACAGCTGGGCTGACCAGCAAGAGAGGAATGAGGAAGCAGGGGGACGAGAACAGGAAATGACAGAAGAGTCTGCCCCTTGGGAGGAAGAAAATAGAAGATGGGGTTAGTTACATCTGGCCCCAAAGAAAATAAAAGCCTGTTTTGTTTTTTTTTGTCATTGTGTGCTTTGTGGTTGATTCCATTGTTGAGTCAACTTGGAGACTCTGGACTAAATAAGTTAGTTTGGTCGTGTTTTGGACATCCAGTATACTCCAGCCCCTACAAGCCCCAAGGGTTCAGTGTGGGCACTTGGTATCTCGGGGCAGGCTTATCACTATCCAAACAGCTCCCTCTGGAGAGAGTAACTGCCCAGCTGAAGGCCTTGTCCCAGGAGGGCTTTGCTCTGGGGGAGTATAGAAGGAGCTGGCATATGCCGGACAGAGCCGTAAACATGCTCTCAGGAATGTTAAGAGATAATGTATTGTGAACTGCTGACCTAAACTGGTTGGCCTTTGAAGAATTGTCAGATTCTTTGGGGAAACAATTGAAGGGAGCCTTGAACAGTCCTTTCCCACATTCTCACGACCAGGAGGAATGTTACAGGAAAAACTTATCTCAGACCAATTGTTGCCACTCACCCAGACAATTGTTACCAAGCAGGCACAGAATGAGCCCTCAATCTGTCCTTCCAATTTAGCAAAACTAGTGCTCGCTGACTAACAGAGAGACACTAGACAGATGTGATGGTGTTCCAGGGGCAGCATCCAGCTAGCCCCCCCTGGGAGGGGAAAGGGCCCTTCTTTAATGGTCCACCATGGGCCTTGACACTCTTCAGGGCCCCTCTTTGCCCCTCTTTGAACGGGATGGACTGCTGGTCTTCCTAGATTCTTCTACATGGTTCTTGCTAGGGTCAAGATGCCAATACAGTATTTTCACTCAATCCGGAGAGCAGGGAGCCGTTGTTCATTTCCATTATACTATTGACCAGTCCGGGGCGAAGGGAGTCTGATTAGTCTTTCAAATGCTGACCCACCATCTCTGCAGTGTTCTCTTCTGATTTGGGTACTTCAAATATGAACTGAGCACCTTCAGAGTAAGGATTAACTGACATATGTCTATATATCACACTATTTTTAAAGGGTGAGTTGATTAAAATTTATTATTAACTTTATTTTTCCTTTAAACTTAAGAAAAAGATTCAAAAGTAGCATAGTTTCTATATTCCTCATTCAGCTTCCCCTAGTGTTCACATCTATATAAAAGCCCAGTGACTAAATGGCAGAACGACCAGAACAACTGGTTGAACAGTCACTATGATGTGCACTGACCACCATGGGGCAGACACTCAATGCAGGAGCTGCCCCCTGGTGGTCAGTGCACTCCCACAGTGAGAGCGCAGCTCAGCTGACCAGGATGAGGTGCACTCCCACAGCTGCTGATCCCTGCAGGCTACACCCTCCACTAGTGCATGAATCCGTGCACTGGGCCTCTAGTTTTACATAATCATAGTACTGCTATCAGAACCAGGAAATCAACATTGGTGTGATATTATTCACTAATAATCTTATTTAATTTCGTCAGGTTTCTACTAATGCCCCCCCCCCCCCCCCCGTTTTTTTGTTCTTGGATCGTATCTAGGTTCCCACATTGCATTTAGTTATTATTGTTCCTCAGTCTCCTGAAATCAGTGACATTTCCTCAATCCTTTCTTATCTTTCATAACCTTAACACTTTTGAAGAGTATTGATCGGTATTTGGTTGAATGTCCCTCAGATTGGGTTTTCTCATGATTGAATTAAGATTATGCATTTTTATAGTGATGAGATACATATAACATAAAATTTACCATTTTGACTATTTTAAGTATACAATTCAGTGGCATAAAGTACATTCACGATGTTGGGCAACCATCATGACTATTTCCAGAACGCTTTTTTATCATCTCAGACAGAAACTTAAGTGGTCACACTCCATTACCCGCTTCTCCCAGACCCTAATAACCTCTGTTCTACTTTATGTCTTTGATTTTGCATATTCTATGTACCTCATATAAATGGAATTATATAATATTTTTATTTCTGTGACTGGCTCCCTTCACTTAACACAGTGTTCTCAACATTCATCCATGTTGTGGCATGTATCAGAACTTTATTCCTTTTTAAGACTGAATAATACTCCATTGTATGGATCACATATTCTTATCCATTCATCTGTTGATAGAAACTTGGTTGCTTCCATTTTTTGGCTATTGTGAACATGGGTGTACAGGCATACCTCATAAATATTGCAGGTTCAGTTTCAGACTACCATAGTAAAGTGAATATCATAATACAGCAAATCACATAAATTTTTTTGGTTACCCAATGCATATAGTTATGTTTGCACTATATTGTAGTCTATTAAGTGTGCAATAGCATTATGTTCATACCTTAATTTAAAAATACTTTATTACTAAAAACTGCTAACCGTCATCTGAGCTGTCAGTGAGTCATAAACTTTTTGCTGGTGGAGGGTTTTGCCTCGATGTTGGTGGCTGCTGACTGATCAGCATGGTGGTTGCTGAAGGTTGGGGTGGATGTGGAAATTTCTTAAAATAAGACAACAGTGATGTTTGCCTCAGTTGACTCTCTTGTGAATGATTTCTCTGTAGCATCTGATGCCTTTTGATAGCATTTATCCACAGTACAACTACTTTCAAAATTAGATTTATTCCTCTCAAACCCGATTATTGCTTTATCAGCCAAGTTTATGTGATATTTTGAATCATTTGTTGTCATTTCAACAACCTTCACAGCATCTTCACCAGGAACAGATTCCATCTCAAGAAACCACTTTCTTTGCTCATGCATCAGAAGCAACTCCTAATCCGTTGTAGTTTTATAATGAGGTAGCAGCAGTTCAGTCACATCTTCATCTACTTTTAATTATAATTCTCTTGCTATTTCAACCATAGTTACTTCCTCCCCTGAAGTCTTGAACCTCTCAAAAGCATCCATAATGGTTGGAATCAACGTCTTCAAATGCCTGTTAATGCTGATATTTTGACCTCTTCCTAGGAATTACAAATGTTTTTAGTGGCACTTAGAATGGTGAATTCTTTCCAGAAGGTTTCAATTTACTTTGCCCTAGATCCATATGAGGAATCACTATCTATGGCAGCTATAGCCTTACAATATATATATATATATATATTTTTTTTTCAATTACAGTTGACATTCAATATTGCATTAGTTTCAGGTGTACAGTATAGTGGTTAGACATTTATATAACTTATAAAATGACCCACCCAATAGGTCTTGAACCCATCTGACACCATACATAGTTATCATACTATTATTTATTATGTCCTCTAAGCTGTACTTTAGGTCTCCATAACTATATTGTAACTATGAAATGCATCTCTCTATATAAAAGCCCTGCAACCAAATGACTGGTCGATCAGTTGCTATGATACACAATTACCACCAGGGGGCAGATGCTCAATGAATGAGCTGCCCCCTGGTGGTCAGTGCACTCCCACAGTGGGAACACTGCTCAGCTGACTAGGATGAGCAGCATTCCCACGGGGGGCCAATCCCTACAGGCCACACCCCCACCAGTGCATGAATCTGTGCACTGGGCCTCTAGTTTCTCAATACATTAGCACTCAGTCAGTCAGTGACTGACACTATATTTTCCATCCGGAAGACAAAACCAGCTGAGTGCTTAACGTCTTAAATAATAAGACTTGGAAATCAAAATTACTCCTTGATCCATGGACTGCAGAATGTATGTTGTGTTAGAAGGCATGAAAACAACATTAATCTCATTGTACGTTTCCATCAGAGCTCTTGGGTGGCCAGGTGCATTATCAGTGAGCGGTAATACAGGGTGGAGCAAAGTAGGTTTATAATTGTGAGTACACAAAACACAGAATTTATTCTTGTATATTATTAATTAATTATTATATTATTTTTCATACAAACAACTGTAAACCTTTTTTTACATCCTGTATTTTGAAAGCAATCTTTTCTGAGCAGTAGGTTTTAACAGGGCATAAAACATTCAGTAAACTAGCAAGCCATGATATAAACAGATGTGCTGTCATCTACTCTTTGTTGTTCTATTTATACAGCGCAAGCAGAGTCGATTTAGCATAATTCTTAAGGACTCAAGGATTGTGGGGAGTGGTAAATTAGCATTGAATTCTGCTTAAATTCACTAGCTGGATTAACACCTAACTAGGGAGTCAGCCTATTCTTTGAAGCTTTGAAGCCAGGCATTGGCTTCTCCTCTCTAGCTATGAAAGTCCTAGATGGTATCTTCTTTTAATATAAAGCTGTTTCATCTACACTGAAAATATATCGTTTAGTGTAGCCACCTTCATTAATTATCTTAGCTAGATCTTCTGGATTACTTGCTGCAGCTTTTGTATCAGCACTTGCTGCTTCACCTTATACTTCTGTGTTATGGAGATGGCTTCTTTCTTTAAATCTCATGATCCAACCTCTGCTAGCTTCAAACTATTTTTCTGCAACTTCCTCACTTTTCTCAGCCTTCATAGAACTGAAGTGAGTTAAGGCCTTGCTTTGGATTAGGCTTCGGCTTAAGGGAATGTTGTAGCAGGTTTGATCTACTCAAGCCACTAACATTTTCTCCATATCAGCAGTTAGACTTTCACTTTCTTATCATTCATGTGTTCACTAGAGCAGCACTTTTCATTTCTCTCAAGAACTTTTCCTTTGCATTCACAACTTGGCTAACTGGCACAAGAGGCCTGCCTCATTTTTAGCCTATCTTTGCTTTCAGCATGCCTTTCTCACTAAGCTTAATCACTTCTAGTTTTTTATTTTAAATGAGAGAGAAGAGACTCGTCCTTTCACTTAAATATTCAGAGGCCATTATAGGGCTATTAATAGGCCTAATCTCAATATTGTTGTATCTCAGGAAATAGGGAGGCCAGAGGAGAGGGAGAGAGAGAGGCAGGGAATGGCCAGCCAGTGGAGCAGACAGAACACACACACCTATTGATTACATTTGTCATCTTATATGGGTGTATTTCATGGCACCCCAAAACAATTGCAATAGTAACAATTGAAGATACTACAGATCACTATAACAAATATAATAACAATGAAAAAGTTTGAAATATTGCGAGAATTACTTAAATATGATGTAGAGACATGGAGTAAGCAAATGCTATTACAAAAATGGCACTAATAGACTTGTCCAATGCAGGGTTGCCACAAATCTTCAATTTGTAAAAAAAGATAAAAATAAAAATAAAAATAAAAATAAAATGCAGTATTTGTGCAGTGCAATAAAGCTAAGCACAATAAAATGAGGTCTGCCTGTATAAGTAATTGGCTCCCATTTTCAAAAGAAAGGAACGTGGAATAACTGGAAAAGATAGGGTCTGGAGCCGACAGGAAAAGGTACTATTCTGTTTCTCCCATCCCTGACGGAGGCTTTTACAGAAGAGGGAGACTGAGGTAGGAAGGGGCAGAAAGATGGTAGGGAGATTCAGAGATGGGTCAGAAGGTCAAAGGGCTAGAAGGAGAGAGGGAACTCATGTTGTCATACTTGCCCGAAGTTGCCCCTACAGGGATATGGCCTACAAGGTGCAAAGCAGGACCACTGGGCAGAGTCAAGGGCTGGGGGAAAGAACTGGCAGGGAGTCAGGACCATAATCTGGTGTAGCAAGGGCAGGAGGGTATAGGTACTGGCTCAGATGGAAATTAAGTCCACTTACTACCTCCTCTGCTCTTTCCAAATTTTTGTGACCGTATCTCTCAGTAAGAAATATATTTAACATTGCAGCCCGGAGCACACAGCCATCATTTATGACTGAACTACTCATCTCACAGAAAACATTTACCTTCACTACATGAAATGTAGTCTGATATTTTTTTTAATCAGATCTGTTCCTTTTTTCATTTTTAAGCTTAATGTGACCTGGTTTGCTCTCGGTCTGAAAATGCAGTGCTCTATGAAGCCTCATATGCAAAGCTCTTTCTGCCCGTTAGTTTTTCTTTTTCTATCCACCCTTCACCATGAAAAGTGTAAACCATGTAATTGATCATATTTCCTTTTTTGGTATAGCAATCAGGAAACTCAAAGCCAAATTGGCTTGACCAAGCAGTCTGCGTATATCTTTACAGTGGACTTATACCATACACACTGATGCTTTAACTTTCCGTGGCTCTGGTCCTTTTAACTGTATTTTTCCTGACTCTAATTATTCATTTATTTTTGTTTTATTGCATAAATTCATGGGGGCTGCCACAAACCTATGTGGATAGTGATAGAATGTGATGATAGAACACATCCTCTCTAATAAAAGAGAAACATGCAAATTGACTGCACCTTTGTTACACCCACGAGCCACGCCCATCAGCCAGTCAGGGAGAGCATGCAAATTAACCCAACCAAGATGGTGGTTAATTTGCATATCCAGGCCAGAGCGAAGACTGAAGACAGCATAGAGTGAAGCCAAGAGCTGCAGAAGAGAGCAAAGCTCCGGAGAAGCAAGCAAGCAGACGGTGGAGGAGGAAGGGAAGCAAGCAGGGCAGGGAGAAGGGAGAGAAGCAGGCGGGCAGGGAGAAGGGAGGGAAGCAGGTGGGGTAGCCGAGACCACAGCAGGAAGCCCTATTGCAGGAATCTTCCTGCAAGCGGCCTCTAGTTAAAAAAATAATAGAGAACCTTTAAAAATGTTTTGATTGATTTCAGAGAAAGGAAGGGAGAGGGAGAAGACAGAAACATCAATGATGAGAGAGAATCATTGATTGGCTGCCTCCTGCACACCCCACACTGGGGATCTAGCTAACAATCCAAGCTTATGCCCAGACTGGGAATTGAACCAGGATCCCTGGCTCATAGGTCGGCACTCAACCACTGTGCAACACCAGCTGGACCATTGAGAACTTTTGATTTCAACTAAGAAAATCTGTGGAGTGAAGTCTGCAACCTTGGAGATTATTCTTTGAAGTGAGAAATGGACTATATTATTTTCTTTTAGCTGTGTGGTTCTCTTATTTATTTTTCTGGCCTCTGTTTATTTCAGATTATCTAGAAAGCACTGCCTATCCTCTTAGTTTAAAAGAAATTTACCTTAGTTGCCAAGTTAGAATTGTATGAAGTTGTTGTAAAGGAAGTTGTAATTTTATCTTTAAATAGGGACAATTTCCACGTGCACTTGCATGGCCTAGAATGCCATTTGCTTATGGGCATTTTTTTAAATGCTAGAAATGTCCCTTAGTCAAGTGCATTGCTTCAGCTCTGGTTCTTATCCCCCTTCTAGTTTTACTGTCCAACTGGTTAACTGCCACCTGTAGTCTCCCATCATGAGTCCACCTGCCACCAGTGTCTTCAGAGAGAACCCACATATGTGGTTGTATTTTCCTTCTGTTCCAAACCTCCAGCCACTCTTCATGCTTCTGGATAATGCAGTCTCTTGAACTTGTACCAAGATCAGTACCCACCTTGCCCTGTGGTTAATGCACCCAAAGTTTCACTGCAGGTCAGAAGGTTTTGATGGAGGATGACATGAAGACCACCTGATGCACCTGGACCTCTTGAGAGGCGATATAGATAAGGACGGGAGAGTTTGGAACTGAGTCAGTTTTATTTACTGAAGTTTTCAGTGAGCAAATGAAAACTAAGCAAAGGAACAAACAGGACTGGTGTTAGCTCCAGGAGGAAGAGGTTTCAATAGAGAAGAAACAATCTTAGTGTAGCTGGTGGCTAGGCTTCCAGTAAGGTTTTGTGGTCCTAAGGATGTAACCACGTGTGCTAGTTTTCTGGATCGGTCAGAACAAAGTACCACAGACTGGGGGGCTTAAGTGATACAAACACATTCTCTCACAGTTTTCTGCAGGCTAGAAGTCATCTGTAATGACACTATTTCCAAATAAGGTTACATTCTGAGGTACTGGGGTCGGGGAGGGGGCTAGGACATATGAATTTTGGGGGGAAACAATTCAACCCTGAGAAACAACACGAATACAACCAAAATGCTGATCTACCCATCTAAGAGGTGAGGGAAGGTAGGAAATGTGAAGAGGGACTAAGAGAGGGGAGCAACGACTTAGGATTCCATGCAGGGAAAACAGCAAATAATGCCTAAGAGTGAAGACATCAAGGCATATGGTGTTAGCATCTTACTTAGAGACTTGGAAGTAAAATACAGAAGGATCAACTAGAAGAGGTAAAAGTGGTTGCCTCTGGGAGAGGGGAATTTGGGGAAGGGTGGGTGAGTATTCTTTTTCCCAACAGACCTTTACAGCTATCTGAATCCCTGAGCATGCGCACAGTGACTTGGGTGACAAGGACCTGCGTTGCCCCTGCTGCCTGCACTGAGCTGCTCTTGTCTTCATTTGAGATGATAAAAGGAAGTGGGGACTATATCTGTATTAAAGGTCACGCTGACAAGAGTGAAGTCTCAGGCTTTCTGGGACTTATTATTTTTTTTGTTCCATTCTGAAAGACTATAAAAGTTACTTTTTAGCTCTTTATATGACATCTACTTTAATATATTCAAAAGCAGGGTCTTGAGGGACAATCTAATTTATTGCATATTTGAATTTCTTCAGAAGATGTCTACTTTCTTTTTTCTCGGTTGCAGTTATCGATTGAGAAATGAGCTAGAAGCATCTGACAGGAACTGTCACTAAGCCTTGGTGAAGTTAGGTTTTTTTGGTTATGGGTACTTGTTTCATGTTTGCTTCTGTGGGGGAACAGCAGAGATAGATTTCCTCTCCTTTTTTTTTCCCCCTGAAAGCTTCTATTTTGCCTGTGCAAACCTTTCTCTCTCCATGTTCCTGTGATGTGATGGGGAAATGAGTGCTGAAGTGGGCACTTGAGTCTGCACAGAGCCCAAGTCCTATTGAAGTCAAATCTCTTGTGCAGGGTGCTAGTCTGTTAAGTGGCAGGTAGAATGAAAGTATTGGGCCATCTGTGGAAGTGATTAGAAGGAAAAAAACCCATGGTGAACAAGCAGAGCAGAAAAGTTAAAAAAATACTTTATGACATACAATTAAATTGGTACTAGTTAGAAATTAATGTTCGCACCATCACTTAATTGACAAAAAGGAGTCCAATTATGATATGTGGCACATGACTCAATTTACACTGAAATTCTGAGTTTAAAATTTTACATAGTCCTTGTTTGTATAGTACTATGCCAGGTAGGGGCTAAGGATAAATAAAAATATATGCCCAATTCCTTCTTTTAAGGAACTTAAATTTGTTTTAGAGTGATAAGACATAATTTAGGAGATAATAAGAGTTCAAATAACAATATAAGACAGAGACTGGCAAACTATGGGCTACAGACCAAATCTGAACTGCTGATTATTTTTATAAATAAAGTTTTATTGATACACAGATATGTTCATTCCTTTTCCTATTGTCCATGGCTATGTACTCGCTATAACGGAAGAGCTGAGTAGTAGAAATAGAACATATGGCCTATAAAGCCTAAATATTTACTATATGGTCTTACAGAAACAGTTTAGCAACTCTTGGTCAAAGACAATACTAAGTCAAAAGATGTTACAGGGCAGTGTATAATAATTAGAAATGCCTTAGTAACTCTGTAGTTAGTAAGTCTGAGAATATAGTGGGTGGACTGAGACAGAGGTTGAAGTTTACCTCAAGCCATAAAGATGGAGGACATTTTGTGATGTGAGAAATAAGGAACCAGATTTCATGTATGAGAACATACATGGTGCCCTTTGGAGAAAAGTGCATGGGGTGGGGTGGACCAAGAATATCCAGCCAGAATTGGGGCTGAGGGCTGGGTATAAATGCAAATGAGGTTGTCAATATCAAACCTGCACCAGGTTGAGATCCTGTGAGTTCCAGGGTCAAGAATGGGTACTTCCCCAAACATGCTTTCTTTCAAAGACAACATTAATTTGAAATAAATATCGATTGCAGATATGTTATGTGCTTGACCTCCAAGAGGATGTTAGCATTCATTGAGGCACACTTCCTTGTGGACTAGTGAATCCATCTTTTTTTTTTTCTTTCATGTAGTGCTAGTTTTAGGAGTGTTTAAAGAAATATTCCATTTCTCAGAGAGGTTTAACCTTGAGATCCTCTGAAGGCTACAGATGCCAGGATACTTGTATGGATAAGCCAGTCGACAAACCGTGGCTCACAAGCCACATGTCTCAATCAGATTGAGGACGTTTATAGCAAAGGCCAGCTTAGGAGGACCCTAATGAAGTTAATAACAATGTACCTACCTATATAGTTTAAATTTAAGAAATGTGGCTCTCAAAAGAAATTTCAATCATTGTACTGTTGATATTTGGCTCTATTGTCTAATGAGTTTGCCGACCTCTGGGATAGGCAATCTCTCTTTCCATGGCAGCAATGTTCTAGAGAGTCTTTTGAGAAAGGAATTTTGGAAAGAAATGTATAGATGAGAAATGTTGGGAGGGAGGGAGGAAGGAAGGAAGGAGAAGACTCCCTCCCCTCACCCATCTTTGGCCACTACTTTGTCTTTTCTTTAGATTCTAGAAGTTTAGAACTTCTGTCCACTATTTTGTCTAGGTCTGCAAAGCTCCCTGCACATGTCCTTGCAGGGTGAGCTTCCACCCTCTGGATCCCCAGCCCTATGCACTTGGTCAGTGATCATAACCTTTCCACTTGCCACTATCATAACCTTTCCACTTGCCACCATCTCCCCCATCCCATGACTGCCCCCTCAGTCTTTATGTGGTTGTCTTGGCACCTGGCAGGCATTGAGATCCCTCATTCTTCTTTAATCAGTTGCTAGAGGCCACTAATCTCAGCTCTAGATCCTTTTTCTCCTACCTGGGCACAGCCCCAGGGTGCCCATTCACCTACTGGTGAGGATGGGCCAAGGAGCTATTGTCCATTCTGTTGGGTCCTCTAAGCCACCCATTAAAGTTCTTATCAACTCCTTTGTACACGTACACAGACATACATACACACTGCAAAAGAAAAGTCCATAGTGCATTTTTGTTGTTTTGTTTTTTTTTAATATATTTTATTGATTTTGTACAGAGAGGAAGTGAGAAAGATAGAAACATCGATATGAGAGTCATCGATCAGCTGCCTCTTGCACACCCCCTACTGGGGATATGCCCGCAACTAAGGTACATGCCCTTGACCGGAATTGAACCTGGGTCCCTTCAGTCCCCAAGCCGACGCTCTATCCATTGAGCCAAACCGGTCTCGGCCATAGTGCATTTTGCACTGAGCTTCTTTTATTTTTTAAAATATATCTTTTTATTGATTTCAGAGAGGAAGAGAGATAGAAATATCAATGATGAGAGTGAATCATTGATTGGCTGTCTCCTGCATACCCCACATTGGGGATTGAGCCCGCAACCCGGGCATGTGCCCTGACCGGAATCAAACCATGACCTCCTGGTTCATAGGTTGATGCTCAACCACTGAGAAGTGCTGGCCTCTTCTTTTAGACTGCTTCTAAAGCTCCTCAGATGCTCTTCTCAGCCCTGAACCTCACTAACAGATGACCCCGATGCCATTGTTAGAGAAGGGATCAGCTCCCTTGTGCTCCCTCACCATTATATCTCTATATTGCTAGTGGAACTCTGATCCCCTCTTTTTTAAATTTCCTTATTGATTAAGGTATTATATATGTGTCCTCATCCCTCCATTAATCCCCCAACCCAACCCCCTCACCCCTTTGATGTTCCTGTCCACTGGTTAGGCTTATATTCATGCATACAAGTCCTTTGGTTGAGCCCTCCTCCTTTCTCCCACCCTCCCCTACCTTCCCTCTGAGATCTGGCAGTCTTTTATCCTCTTCTTATCTAATGTCAGAGAAAGAAACATCCTTGCTTTTCTTTTCATCCTTTCCTGACTTCTCTCTCATGTTGGGCTCCTGACTGATATTCTGGTTGTTTAGCCCAGTGTTACTGTTCCCTCAAACTCTTAACAAATACTAGATCAAAGAGCCCTTCTGTCTGAGAAAATGCCAGGTAAGAATTTATAAGGGCAGGCAGGCAGGTTTGATTTGGCCGGCTTTCATATTTGGGTATACTACCTGTATTCATATGTGCAATGTGGTTATCTTCACATTTTTATCTGTGTAGCCACAGTCTCTAAAGCTTACATCCTAGAAAACCATCAATTAAAAAAACATGAACAGGAACATGGGTGAGAAAAGAGGCTTCAAATCCAGACTGGCTGGCGGCTGGGATATCAGCTCCCCACCCTTGGACAAGTTATCTGGTCTTTCTTGGAATCAGATTCTTCCCAAATTAGGAACAGCAATAGGCAGGCACCTCATAGAGTGTGTGCCGATTACAATTGCGGTGTGACAAATTGCTCCAAACTTTGCACACCTCCAAACAGCCATTTTATTATGCTCATGGATTTTGTGAATTTGGACCAGACATGGTGGAGATGGCTTGTCTCAGCTCCACAATGTCTGGGGTCTTAGCTGGAAAGACTTGAAGACTGGGGGGGGGGGGGTTGACTCGACAGTGGGGGAGCTGGAATCATCTAAAGGTTCTGGCACATGTCTCAGGCTGGGTGATTCAGCAACAGGGTGGCCTAGAGCGCCTGCGCGTGGGCCTTCACTGTGACTTGGCCTCCTCCCAGCATGGTGGTCTTCCAGGTATTCCAGCAAGTGGATTGGAAGCTGCAGATTAGCTTCTTGTTGCCCTGCCTCCAAAGTCATACGGCATCCCTTCCCTGAACTCTCCTGGTCACCGTGTTCACAAGCCTGCCCACATTCAAAGGTGTGGGGCGGGAGATTAGACTTGCCCTGTTGATAGCTGGGATCACATTCTGGGAGAGCATGACAGATGGGAGAGACTGCTGTAGCCATCTTGGAAAATACAATCTGCCACAGAGTGGTTGCTACATTTGATGATGTGATGAGGATAAAGGCACCTGGCACCCAGAAGTTGAGTCTATTTTCAGCCCAGGCCAGTGTGGCTTGGTTGGGTGTTGTCCCATGGCCAGAAAGGTTGCTGGTTTGATTCCCAGTCAGGACACATGCCTAGGTTTTGGGCTTGATCCCCAGTAGAGGGCGTGCAGGAGTCAGCTGATCAATGTTTCATTGTCACTGATGTTTTTCTCTCTCCCTCCCCTTTCCTCTCTCTGAAGATCAATAAAAAATATATTTTTAAAAAGAGTCAATTTCATTCAGCAAGTGTTTATGATGTGCCGACTATATGCCAGGCATTTGGCCAGTGCTGGGTCTCCAGGGTCAAACACTGCAGACCTGCTCCCTGCCTTCCTGTAGCTTTCACTTAGTGCAGTGTTTCCCAAAGTGTGGTACGCGTACCCCCAGGGGTACGGGAAGAGTTTGGTGGGGGTACTTGTTGCACCGGAGTTTGGTGGGGATATGCACTGCACCGTGCTTAGCTGCGCCTAATTCTGTGTTCTCATAAGTACTAGGGTTACTCAGCGTTACTAAAATTATAGAAGGGGTACACATATGTCAAAAGTTTGGGAAACACTGACTTAGTGGGTAGGGGATGTAGGCAGCAATCCAAATGTGGTTAGACCTGTGATGAGGATTCAGAATGCCATCTCCTTTCATGGAGCTGGACTGGTTGAGTGTCTGGATTTGTTTATTTCCTTTGAAGTGAGAATAAAGTGGAATGTCAGCACAGTGAATGCTGGGGAAGGGTCATCTGCCCAATGTTAACGTGGACCTGCTCACTGCTGCCTTGTTAGTGGTACATTGGCAGCCTTGAAAGGTGCCTCAGAATCATTACACCTGGGATCTGCAAGCACCCTGTCACCCTATTGTTCAATGTAGACTTATGTTCCTCCTTCCTAAAAAATAGGGTTTGGGAGAGTGGTGGTGGTGCAGAGAGTTATGTAGGCGACCATCCTCAACCTTGATATTTCCCTCCCCACCCCCGCTCATTATGATGTGGACCAGGCTGGGGGAGAGAGGCAGGAGGAGGCTGCATAGGTGATTCTGATACCTAGGTGAGGAACCGATGCAATATAGATCAACATGTCTTAGATGACACTGTGTGTGTCATCCCCCTGGGGATCCTGTTACTCTGCAGCTTCAGTAGGTGTGGGTGAGGCCAGAGCCTACTGCTGAACAGAGAGGGTGTAGGGAGTACCAGTGAGGTACAGACAGATGCTATAGAGGCTTGCTCTGCCAAACGGGGGCTAGCTCTTAGAGAATGGTGCCCTGAGGGCTAGGCAGCTGATCTCCATGCTTCAACATATACAAATATTGCCTGGCTGGCATGGCTCAGTGGTTGAGCATCGACCTATGAACCAGAAGGTTTTGGTTCAATTCCAGGTCAGGGCACATGCCCAGGTTGCAGGCTCAATCCCCAGTGTGGGGCATGCAGGAGGCAGCTCAACAATGATTCTCTCTCATCATAGATGTTTCTCTCTCTCTCTCTCTCTCTCTCTCTCTCTCTCTCTCTCTCTCTCTCTCTCTCCCTTCCCTTCTCCATTCCTCTATGAAATCAATAAAAACATATTAAAAATAAAATATAAGTATTCTGTTAAAAACCAGAATCATGATATTTTACACCTAAACAACCAAAATCATAACATTCCTTATATAAGACTCATCTCAAGAACCTTCAAATCATAGTCTAAATTGATATAACCAGGCCCTGGCTGGGTAGCTCAGTTGGTTAGAGCATTGTCCCAATACACCAAGGTTGCAGGTTCGATACCCAGTAGGGGTGCATAAAAGAAGCAACCAATGAATGCATAGATAAGTGGGACAACAAATCTCTCTCTCTCTCTCTCTCTCTCTCTCTCTCTCTCTCTCTCTCTCTCAAATTAATAAATTAAAAATTAAAAGAATTAGTATAGCCATCATGGAAAACAGTATATAGGTCCCTCAGAAAATTAAAAATAGAATTACCACATGATCCAGCAATTTCACTTTGGGAACTGGATCTGAAGAAAATAAAATCATTATCTCAAAGAGATGTCTGCATCCCCCTGTTCATTGCAACATTATGCACAATAGTCAACACATGGAAATGGTTTATGAATCCATTTGTGGATGAATAGATAAAGAAAATGTGGTATGTATATACAGTGGGAAATTATTTGGCTATAAAAAGAAGGAAATCCTGTCATTTCAAGAGCACGGATAAACTTTGAGGGCATTATGCTAGGTGAAATAAGTCAGACGGAAGGGGGCAAGTACTGTGTGATCTCACATATGTGTGGATCTAGAAAAGCTGAACTTAGAAAAATAGACTAGTGGTTGTCAAGGGCTCAGGGGTGTGGGAAATGAGGAGTTGTTGGTCAGAGTGCAAATTTCCAGTCATAAGGTAAGTAAGTTCTGGGGATCTGGTTGACGGTGGTTAACAATGCTGTAGTGTATACTTGAAAGTCACTAAGGGACTAAATCTTATATGTTCTCACCATTACCACCACCTCAACAAAATGGTGAGTTGAAGGATGTACTAACGAACATTATTGTGGTGATCATATTGTAATATATAAGCATATCAGATCACTGCTTTGTATACTTTAAATTTACACGATGTATATGTCAATTGCATCTCACTGAAGCTGAAAAAAAGAAAAGACATAACACATGAACAGTAAAATAAAGTTATAACCTGGCTGGAGTGGCTTAGTGGTTGAGTGTCAGCCAGGAGGTCACAGTTCCATTCCAAGTCACGGCACATGCCCAGGTTGCAGGCTTGATCCCCAGTAGGGGGCATGCAGGAGGCAGCCGATCAATGATTCTCTCTCATCATTGATGTTTCTATCTCTCTCTCTCCTTTCCTCTATGAAATCAATAAAAATACACTAAGAATAAAGTTATATTCTCACTGTATGTGTACATGCACACACACACACACACACACACACACACACACACACACACTCACCCCTCAAAACCCCCCCCCCCCCCAAATCCAAATTCAGAATGTTCACAAAGGTGGACTTGCAGCTCTGTTCTGATATCCATGCTCATAGACATGTGGTGGAGAATATACTTTGGATTGTACTTGTTGCTTTAAGTAGCTAAAAGTATATTTTAACAAAGGAGTTGGGATTAAGCATTGTACAACCTCCAAAATAAACACAGTTTAAGTTCCAGTTGCCTCAGGATTTCTTTTTTTAAATTTTTTAAAAATTGATTTCAGAGAGGAAGGGAGAGAGGTAGAGAGATAGAAACATCCATGATGAGAGAGAATTATTGATTGGCTGCCTCCTGCATGTCCCCTACTGGGGGAATTGAGCCCACAACCCGGTCATGTACCCTTGACCAGACTCAAACCTGGGACCCTTCACTTTGTAGGCTGACGCTCTATTCACGGAACCAAACTGACTAGGGCTCAGGATTTCTTGTAATGCATGTCATGAAGATAGATAATCACGAATTTGTTTACGTGTGACATATTTTATAATTATTCAAAAAAAAAATAAACTATAGCAGTAAAAAGGAAAAATAGTTTTGGAACAATTCTTTAAAAATATTTGACAATAGCCGGAACCGGTTTGGCTCAGTGGATAGAGCGTCGGCTTGGGGACTGAAGGGACCCGGGTTCGATTCCGGTCAAGGGCATGTACCTTGGTTGCGGGCATATCCCCGGTAGGGAATGTGCAAGAGGCAGCTGATCGATGACTCTCTCTCATCGATATTTCTAACTCTCTATCTCTCTCCCTTCCTCTCTGTACAAAATCAATAAAATATATTTTAAAAAAATATTTGACAATAGTGCCTTTAGTAACAAATTCAGCCATTGAAACACACACACACACACACACACACACACACACACATACACATATACACACACACACACACACACACACACACACACACACACACAGCCCTAGCCGGTTTGGCTCATTGGATAGAGTCAGCCTGTGGACTGAAGGATCCTGGGTTTGATTCTGGTCAAGAACACGTACATTGGTTGCAGGCTGCTCCCTGGCCCTGGGCCTGGTTGGGGATTGGGCAAGAGGCAACTATTGATATTTCTCTCTGTTTTTCCCTCTCTCTTCTACTCTCTCTAAAAACCAATGGAAAAATATCCTCGGGTGAAGATTAAAAAAGAAACATACACACAAACATGTATACATGCATACACTTTTAATATCTTGCTGCCTTTATAAAACCCATCTTCCCTTGCTGTGCACAACACGGTTAGCTGAATCCCTTGTGAAACTACTGATTGCACCAGTTCTAGTTACACCAGCACTATGAAATTTTTTCGTCTTGTAGGTTCAGTGTAGAACATCGTTCTTCTCCTTGCACACGGAGAGCATTTTAACAATCTGGAAGTATTTCAGCATGTATTTCTTCAAGATAAGGACAATGCCATTTTTACATCTGCGACAATGAGTAGTGTTTCCGTATCTTCAGACATCTAGCCCAAACATCCAATTACTACACATAGTTCAAATATTTAAAAAGGCATTTGTTCAAATCTGCATTTGGAAGGTCCATGCTTCGTAATTGGTGGGTTGACTCTTTTAACCTCGGTTCCCACATCTCTTTTCTTTTTCCTTTGCGATTTTTCTTTTGGTTGAAGAAACGAAGTCAGTTGTTGGAAGAGTTAGTTGTCTGCAATCTGTATTTTTTTTTTTTTACTGCACCTTAGGAATATACCATCTAACATATTCTTGGGCTCCCTGAACTCCTTGTAAACTGGCAGTAAATCCAGAGGTTTGATCCCCCTCAGGCTTTAGTTCTTTGTCCAGAATGCTTTACAGGGTAGCACGTAGTTCCTATATGAGGCTCTCAAGCCTGGTGTCTCTCTTTTTGTAATGTTAACAGCCGTTAGTGGCAATTGCCCAGGTCCTTGATTACATTAGAGGTTGCAAAATGTTGATTGTCTAATTCTCTCGTTCTGTCTTCAATTATTAGCCAGAATACTCATATGAAGAGAAACTTCTCCTCATTGTTGCTTATTCTGAATCCATATAGGAAAGGCAGGGCAGATATTTTATTCTTTTTTTCTCAATCCTCACCACAGGATATTTTCCCGTTGATTTTTAGAGAGCGTGAAAGAGAGAAGGAAGGACAGAGAGAAACTTGGGCCAGGAAGGAGCCTGCAACCACAGTCCGTGTCTTGGTTCTGGAATCAAGCCCAGAACCCTTTGTCTGCAGACCACACTCTATCCACTGAGCCAGACCAGCTAAGGCCAGATATTGTATTCTTTCCCTTAATTTACCAGTTTTAAGAAGAGTGAATAGATTCCCTAGCATCCTCCAAAGGTGACCATTGATTTTAAAAAAAAGATACCACTATGAGCTCAGCCAGCGTGGCTCAGTGGTTGGGCATGACTCCTGGTTGAGGGTCAACCTATGAACCAGGAAGTCATGGTTTGATTCCCCATCTGAGCATATGCCTGGTTGCAGGCTCAATCCCCAGTAGGGGGCATGCAGGAGGCATCTGATCAATGATTCCCTCTCATCATTGATGTTTCTATTTCTCTCTCCTTCTCCCTTACTCTCTGAAATCAATAAAATTATTTTAAAAATAAAAATATGTTAAAAAATAAAAAATATCACTATGAAACATAGACCACATAGCATATCGATTCGAGAAGTCAAATCTATGTGATGTCTTTCAATCCAGTTATTCTTACTGATAGCCTTTGTGGCCAGTGGGAGTCTTTTCTCATTCATTTCTGAATTCTTTTGACATGACTTTGAGTCTTTGATGGCTTCCTTGCTTTGACAAGGAAGCATTTCTTGAGTGCTTGATGGGGCCATGCAGTTGGCTCAGCACTTGAGGGAGAAAAAAATGCATTGTGTAAAGTGACTTTAAGAGGCTCTCAAGCTTCAGTTTTAACCCTCCCTTCTGCCTTCCAGGGGTTCACACTTGGGCAAGATTGTTATGCCTAAGGGTATAAACAAAGCCTGAGCAGGACACCGAATCAGAGAAGGCAGTGAGGGCTCTTTGTGGTTTTCTGTCACCTGTCTACTTTTTCTCCTTCTGGTCAGTTCCTTCCTTCCTTCCTTCCTTCCTTCCTTCCTTCCTTCCTTCCTTCCTTCCTTCCTTCCTTCCTCCCTCCCTCCCTCCCTCCCTCCCTCTCTCCCTCCCTCCCTCCTCTCTCTCTCTCTCTCTCTCTCTCTCTCTCTCTCTCTCTCTCTCTCTTCTTTCTTTCTTTCTTTCTTTCTTTCTTTCTTTTAAAAAATATATTTTATTGATTTTTCACAGAGAGGAAGGGAGAGGGATAGATAGCCAGAAACATCGACGAGAGAATCATCAACCAGCTGCCTCTTGCAATCCCCCCCCCCCCACCGGGGATGTGCCAGCAACCAATGCACATGCCCTTGACTGGAATCAAACCTGGGACCCTTCAGTCCGCAGGCCGACGCTCTATCCACTGAGCCAAACCGGTTTCGGCTGGACAGTTTCTTGTTAACCGAAGGCCATGCAGTGACTCAGCCCTCACCACCACACTCCACCTCCCGTCCCCACTGGGCAGACTGTTCATGGTTTTCTGTGGAATTGTTCTTCACTTCCCTCCTTTTGACCTGGTTCCCCACTCTTCTAAGCATTCCTGCCTCTTATAGCTGATTCAGCTTAACTACACTGAACTCAACAGCAAGGCGTTTGCCTTCTTTCATTCATGTCCAATGCTAAAACCAGTTCCCATCCCCACTCCATACTGTCCTTGAGGAAAGCCAAAGCTGTGTTCTGTTGCTGTCTTTACAAAGTTTGTTGTGCAATAGGGCTTTGTGAGTTAATTTTGTGTAAAAGCAAACCTTTAGACACCTTATTCATAATCAAATGTGTTTTAACCATCCATGTAATATCTGTCAAATAAAAGTGATTCATGAAGTGAGGTGTGTGTGTGTGTGTGTGTGTGTGTGCGCGCGTGTGCGCATGCTCGTGCAGTGTCTTCTAATTATTTTACTTCACATAACCTCTAATTAAAGTAATACAGAGTATAAGCTGATATTTGACCATTTCTTCTTCCCTTTTAAAGTTTGGTTGGCCTAAAATGTTTTGGATCTTCTCACCGAATGGGGATCACCTGCTAACTTAGGTTCCTATCTTTGAGTCTGAGAGCCAGGCTATCATTACAAAGTGATGAAAAAGAATGCCATTTCTACTTATCCTCAAGCCATTTCATTACTTAAAACCATCAAATATGTATGTAAAACAACATGTCCTTTTTCTCTTCTACACAAGCATGTCTGTAAGTGGCTAAATTATTTTGACTTAACTGACTTTTTATTTATTTAATTTTTTATGTTTAAATATGTTTTTATTGATTTCAGAGAAGAAGGGAGAGGGAGAGAACCATCAGTGATGAGAGCAAATCATTGATTGGCTGCCTCCTGCATGCCATGGAGCCCACAACTCAGGCATGTGCCCTGACCTGGAATCTAACCGTGACCTCTTGGTTCATAGGTCGATGCTCAACCACTGAGCCACTCCAGCCTGGCACTTAACTGACTTTTTATTAAATTGGTTTTCTAAGATGCAATTTATTTTCCTTCCATGTTTATTGTGTAGGGCCACTCTCTGTTGAATTAGTCAATGATGATCAATTGTTTATTTTCTTTGCTAGTTCTCCCCTCCCCCCCCCCCCAAAAAAAAAAAAATAATGTGAACACTTTCTCTGTGCTTTCTTTCTCATTGAAAAAGTATTATTCTTCCTTAGCTGGTTTGGCTCAGCAGATAGAGTGTTGGCCTGTGGACTAAAGGGTCCTGGGTTCAATTCCGGTGGGGTTGGGGTTGCAGGTTCCATCTCCGGTAGTGGGTGTGCAGGAGACAGTCAATCAATGATTCTCTCTCAGCATTGATGTTTCTCTCTCTCTC
This sequence comes from Pipistrellus hanaki, assembly GCF_964339955.1. NCBI lineage: Eukaryota > Metazoa > Chordata > Mammalia > Chiroptera > Vespertilionidae > Pipistrellus > Pipistrellus hanaki. The sequence continues at coordinate 95,188,384 of NC_140524.1, forward strand.
CTTCTCCCTTCCTCTCTGAAATCAATTAAAATATTAAAAAAAATCTTCTGTCCAGGTTATTTTCATCCAGTCCATCTAATGTACGTGTTTACAAGAGCTGTGCATTAGGTTTGCAGGGGTTAATTTTAGTCAGGAAGTATTTAATAACTCATTGTTCCTGGCTCCTTGGGTGAGGCCCTGGGAGGCAAAGGCTTCTCAATGCAGGCTTTGAGGGACTCAGCCCCAGGCTCTGTGAAGCACTTCCCCATTGAGGGAGCAGAGGACGCAGCCGTGGCCCTGCATCACGTCCTCATCTCTGAGAGTGCCCCTCTGCTGTCAGGGGCAGTGGTTGTGGTAGAGGTGAGAATAGAGTCAAGGCTGATTGCAGTAGCCCTTGAGGGGCTTGGACCTGTGGACCATACTTGTTTTGTGACTCACTGGCCATGCTGACCTTTGACTTTCCCTAGGCTTCAAGTTGAACAACTAGCAGGGGTCTTCAAACTACGGCCCGCGGGCCACATGCGGCCCGCAGAGGAGTCTGATCCGGCCCGCCAGGTTTTTTGGGCAGTGAGCGCAGCCGAGGTGTTACAGTAGGAATTAGTAGTTCATATAGTCCGGCCCTCCAGCTCTCTGAGGGACCGTGATCTGGCCCCCACTTTAAAAAGTTTGAGGACCCCTGAACTAGGGTTACATTTGCACTGCATGTCACTGCGCTAAGTGGTAAGCTATGTTTTGGGGATACTTTCTCAGGACATGCACTCAATCACTAACATTTTTGAGCCCCTACTATGTGCCAGACGCCAGGTGAGGGGGGGGGGCAGGGAATGCTTAGATCTTTTCTTTAGAGGTTTCCATTCCAAGGGGTGGATGGGGAGGGCAGGAACAGAGACACCCTCACAGCACAGCATCAATGCCTGTAAGACTAGTGGCTGTCATTCATGGAGCCACTTCTATGTAGAGGAGTTTATAGGCATCATCCCTCATCTTTGCAATAAACTACTTGGTAGATCGTCTCCTGATTTTTAAAAAAAATATATTTTATTGATTTCTTACAGAGATGAAGAGAGAGTGATAGAGAGTTAGAAACATCGATGAGAGAGAAACACCAATCAGCTGCCTCCTGCACCCCCCCCCCACCCCACTGGGGATGTGCCTGAAACCAAGGTACATGCCCTTGACTGGAATCGAACCTCGGATTTTCCAGTCAGCAGGCCGACGCTCTATCCACTGAGCCAAACCGGTTTTGGCCATCTGCTGATTTTAAGAAAATGAACTCAAACAAGGTATCTGGCCCCATGTCACATAGCTAGTAAATGTTTAAGTTAGAATTCACTGGCCGGCCTACCAGGCTTCTGTCTGTGTTCCTTATCCTATACCTTGTGTCCTCCATAAGAATGCATAGGCGGAGGTGATAAGAGGGGAGAGATGGGCTGAAGGCCCAGGTTCCTTGGGCTATTCTAGAAAGCAGTATGACAGGGACGTCCTGTGTGCTGTCTGAGGCAGTCAGTGATGGGCCTTTTTTTTTTAACCTCTATTACAGCTGGGTTTGTTCTTTCTTGATGATCTCTTTCCCCCTTTCCCGGATGGTGCCCATTTCTGGGAGCTGCTACCAGGCCTGCTACAGACATCGTTTAGCCCTGCAAGGAGCCATTTCTGCCTCCTGCCCAGGAAGAGTTCAGGTGCAGTGACTCTCTGTTCCCTGGGGTCTGTGTTCTGAGCTTGTCTTCCTTGGAGAAGTGGATTTCAGTTTCTAACAGATTCAGGCCCCCTTGTTGGTCTGGTGCCATTTGGTATGTTTGTGAAGGCAGCAAAGGAAAACATGGTGTGACAGGCAGCGTTGTGGGACTTGAAGGTGCCCACATTGCCCGGGAAGCTCAGGTCCCCAAACACTCTGCCCTAACATCACTGGAGAAGCATGGGGTGTTGAGAACTGGGTGTTCTACAGACATGTGTAGGGAAAATCTGTGTTTTTAAAAATATATATTTTATTGACTTTTTTACAGAGAGGCTGTGTGGTTGCCATCTTTCTCCCATCTTTCCCCCCTCTCCCTTCCTCTCTCTGTAAAAAATGAATAAAATGTATTTTTTAAAAATTTGCTAAAATCATGAATTGTACATTTTAAATGGGTAGAATTTTACACATCAATATAGATTTTTTAAAATAAAAATTCTATGTGATATCTATTTCAGAATATATGCCAACATTTGCTTATTGAGGTGGTTGACTGTGTTTGTGTTCCAAAGAGAGACCATTCCCCATTCAGGGAGGGGCACCATTTGAGGAAATACAGTCTGCTGGGACTATCAAGTGCCCTGCCCTCTGCTAGCACAGAACTCAACTATGTCTCACAGCAGCCCCCACGACTACACGAGGAAGGTGACATGTCTGTAGCAGACATCCCCACAGGGCTTCCAGGAGAGGTGTTGATCCCTGGGGCTGTGTGATTGCCATCTTTCCCACAGCCTGATCCTCCAGCTTTCCCTTTTACCCTGTAAACCAGACCACAGCCTTCCAGTAAATCCTCTTCCTTATTTTAGTTAAAGGAGAGTTGATTTCTGTTGCTTGCAACCAGAGAACCCTAATGGGTACATTCACATACCAACTTTTTAAAAAACAGATTTTCCCGCCGAAACCGGTTTGGCTCAGTGGATAGGGTGTCGGTCTGTGGACTGAAAGGTCCCAGGCTTGATTCCGGTCAAGGGCATGTACCTTGGCTGCGGGCACATCCCCAGTGCGGGGAGGGGTGCATGAGGCAGCTGATCGATGTTTCTCTCTCATCGATGTTTCTAGCTTTCTATCCCTCTCTCTTCCTCTCTGTAAAAACTCAATAAAATATATTAAACACACACACACACACACACACACACACACACACACACACACACACATTGGCATGGAAATCTGTATCTCACTGGTCTCAGTTTTTCTTCCTTTTCATTTTAGACGTTCCCTTCTCTCACCTGGACTGCCATTTGGGAGAGAGTAGTCCTAGTCTTGAGGCTACCATTGCTTAGCTCTCACTCTCTCTCTTTAAGCCTCATCCATGGAACCTTTCAGGCCCCAGTTCTTCATCTGTAAAATTTAAAAAAGGGTTTGATAAGGTTAACGAATGTTCTTTCTATCTCTATTGGCAATCATGATCTTTCTTGTGAAATCTTGTTTGGCGAAAAATTCCTCCTGATTTTATATGCTGTCTTCAGAGGACTGGAACAAAACATTAACATTAGAAATCTGTCCTTTAAAAATTCACAAAATGAAATAAATGTAAAAGCAATTTGTATGCAACATTTATACTTCTGAAATTTTTAAAGCTTCCAACTGTACTGGGAGGCTTGCAACACGATCTCTACATATGCATGGACCGAGGAAATTAATCGGCAACTTTCATTCTCCTTCATGCTTTCCAGTTTATTCAAATATTTATGGAGCCAGATGTGATGCCAGGCAAGGGGGGGGGGTGGGATCCTGAAAAAGATAAGAGCTTGTCCCAGATGGAGCTTACAGTCTGACTGGGTTGAGCCGCCACAAACAGCTTTCAGAGCCCTAGGAGAGAGGAAGTACTGCTCAGAGGCGGGGAGGGGCCAGGTCACCCAGCAGGGCCTCAGAACCACCATGAGAAGTTTGCCTGAGAAGATCTTGGCAGCTGGCTTAGCCAACCAACAGTTCAAAACCACCCATTTCACCTTTGAGGGGTGGAGACATTTCAGCAAGTTTGAAGGTAGAGGTTGGAGGTCAGAGGTCATAGATGGGGGTGGTTGAAGTGTTCTTGTTCTCGGAAGGAGATCTCTTATCTCCTCTGGCTCCGTCTCTGCACACACAGGTTAACTGTGGCTTTGGCTTTTGCATTGACAGTACATGTAGAAAACGTGTGGAGGCTGGCTTCTGGCATGGCAAGCAGCTGGAGGGTGATATTTTTCTGAACAAGAGATGTTCTTAAGTTTTATAATTTATGGTGTCTTTAAATATGGGATTTTGTTTACTGTTGCCCTAATTATACCTCTGATATATTCTGTTTAGCTTAATGTTTTAATTTTGTGCTCACTCCCAGAGGTAATTGCCCAAGGGGTACCATTAAAAAAAATCGCAGGTAATGCTTTATCCTGGCCACAGATATCTGCAGCCAAGGAAGTGGGTTTGGGGGACACAGCCTTTCTCATGGGCTCTCACAAAGATTTTGAATATGTTTGTGCAATGAAAGGTCTTTTAAAAAATATATATTTTATTGATTTTTTACAGAGAGGAAGGGAGAGGGATAGACAGTTAGAAACATCGATGAGAGAGAAACATCGACCAGCTGCCTCCTGCACACCCCTCACAGGGGATGTGCCTGCAACCAATATACATGCCCTTGACCGGAATCAAACCTGGGACCCTTCAGTCCACAGGCCAATGCTCTATCCATTGAGCCAAACCGGTTTCGGCTCAATGAAAGGTCTTGATCCCCTGTTTGCCAAGTATTATCCTGAACCATCTCAGTCCAATAGAAATATAATACAGTATGGGATGACTTACTGTATTAATTGTAACTATAAACACCACCAAGCAGTTGATATCTGAATAGTTAATCTCCACTCCCTTCCTTTGCACACATTCACATGTAAAAAAGAAATATAATACAGCCACATAAGTGATTTCAAATGTTTTAGTAGCCACATTCATAAAGTAAATAGAAACTAGTGAAATTCACTTGGATATTTGACTTGCATATGTAAAATATTATCATTTCAACATGCAATCAAGATAAAAATTAATGAGATATTTTACATTCTTTCCCCGCCATATGTCTTTCAACTTGCTGTGTATTTTACAACACATCTTGATTTGGACTAGGCAAACTTCAAGAATTTGATAGCCACCTATAGTGGATAGCAAAGCCCCGGACCTGTTGGAAGCTTGCCAGAGATACAAAAAAGAGCCCTTAGGAGAGACATAGCCTCATGATTTATGGGCCATACATAGGCTTCCTCCTCTTAGACAAAGCTTATATGCAAAAATTCATCTTGACAGGAAAGGTAAAGCAGGAAGTGATTATTCAGGTTACAAAAGAATTAACCACAGGATCCTTTAAATAGCAAGCTCCCTCAGCGCACTGAAGAACCTGACTCGATTTGCAAAAATGTGATTGACACTTGGCATTTTAGTAGCTTTTTTATTGGGCAGAGAACGATCTGCCATTATAAAATGCAAGTGGGGCAGTGATTTATTAAAGCTTTATTGATCACCTATTACATGCCATGGGGGCCATGACAGAACTAAGGATGATTCATACCCAGAAGGCATTGAGAGGCTCACTGGGAGCCTGAGACTCAGTTCAGCCACCGCAATGTGGAAATGTCTCAACGCCAGGGGCCAGAGAAACCTGGGGGTTGGAGGAGCCACGGGGGTGATAAGAGTTAGCCAGTACCCAGCTGGGGTCAGAAGGCGGTCAAGGTGCTCATGATTACTTAAGTGTCAGGGAGTCTAAAGAAATAGTACATCAGGAAAGACTGCTCAATAGGTTATTGGGAAGACTGGAAAATTAGGCATCTGTGTTTTATCCTGGAGTTCCCAGTCCCTAATCCCCAGCCTCACTCATAGCAGGCCTTGAGTAAGGTGTGACCTTGGGTTTATGGGGAGAGGGAGTGTGAAGGAAGATCAGATGTACTCTCTCCATTTTGCAACAAAAGGCATCAGCTGTTGACTTCTTAGTGACCATCTTCTTTTAAAAAAAATAAATTTTGTTGTTTTTTTTACAGAGAGGAAGAGAGAGGGATAGAGAGTTAGAAACATTGATGAGAGAGAATCATCGATCAACTGCCTGTTGCATACCCCCTACTGGGGATGTGCCTGCAACCAAGGTACATGCCCTTGACCGGAATCAAACCGGGGACCTTTCAGTCCGCAGGCTGACGCTCTATCCACTGAGCCAAACCGGTATCGGCAGTGACCATCTTCTTGAGGCAGATTCCTTGTCCTCTTCCAGCTTTGCCTTGGCGAAGCCCACATACAGAATGGAGAAAATGAAACTTGCTGTTTAGGAAAGAAGAAGCAAGGTTGTGTTCTGGAAGTTGATGGGGTTCTGAGTCCTCCAGTGTACACAGGGTTCAAGTTCAGATTGAACCCTTGACCAGATTTCTCCTTAGCTGCCTTCCTGTCCTCCCTCTTCTCCCCAGGGGAGGTCCCACATACTGCTTCTCCACTTCCCAGGATCTTCTGTCCCCATCAGAAAAGCTATAAGCTTTCATCTCTAAGTGCTCAAATGGGGTCAGCTGTGGGGAGCTTAGATCAGTGTTCTAAGCCCTTTCTTTTTTTTTCATTGCAGCTTTTTAAAAAAAATTCTTCATTGTTTAAAATATTACATATGTCTCCTTTTTCCACCATTGACCTCTCCCCAGCCACCTCTACCCTCAAGCCATTTCTTGTTTAAAAAATAATTCCTGTTATTAACAAAATAATTGACTATCTCTACATATGAATTTGTTTTTGTTGATTTTTTTTTTTTTTTTTTTTTTTTTACAGAGAGGAAGGAAGAGAGAGAGCTAGAAACATAGATCAGCTGCCTCTTGCACACCCCCTACTGGGGATGTGCCCTCATCCAAGGTACATGTCCTTGACCGGAATCGAACCTGGGACCCTTGAGTCCGCAGGCCGATGCTCTATCCACTGAGCCACACCGGTTTCGGCTACATATGAATTTGTTTATAGGTTAAGTGCATATATTACTATACTAGTTGACTGAGAAAAGCCCAAAAGAAGCTGCTAAATATTTATTATTAGGTTTTGTAACCTTTTGGAAAACGTAAGATTGAGTATGCATATCTTTCAACATTGGTGAAAAAGTGAAGACATTTGTTTTGATGGTTCAGGTACGTAGTTTAAAATATCTTGCTAATCTCAATACTTTGCTATTCTACTTAGGTAATTTACACCTGTATCGATGGTGGGGCGAAAAATCCATATTACAAATGTCTTGATAATTTAGAGTTTTTGGTCATTTCTCTGTCAGGTCCGATTGGCTTGTTCTTGTGTTCACCTCCCAAAATGGCTGCCATTTTCTTGTCTGTTTGGTCACATGTTGAGTCTTGACTACAGTCCCTACTTTCTTTTTACAGATATTTCCAAGCCTCTCATCTATTAGTGAGAGTGATTTTAGTTAAAAGGGGTAATAGCCACAAAGGGGCTTTATCAAGAGGCCTCCCATCCCTGCAGGTTACCCAGTGGAGCTAATAGTTGGCGCTGGCAGCCATCTTGTCGAGGAGCACCACTGTCCCTCAGGCTGCTCACTGCCCTTGGAACATGACTGACTGCCTGACCTAAAGGCTGGATGGAGCCAGTGTCATCGTGCAAATTGAATATTAGAGAAGTTGTATCTTTCTTTTTCTGAAATTAAAATGAATAGATGTTCTAAGGTGTGTTTTTTTTTTTTTCTTCATTGTGTCAACTCATCCCTGTAGCGGATGCATCCCACTTTTGAGAGCACTGGCTCAGCAAATAAGCTTTACTGAGCTTTGGGTTCTTTAATGGGAAGATGGGCATCACCATATTGTAAAGATGAAGTGAGTTAATGCAGGAAAAGTGTCTATTTCATAAATAGCACTTACTTAGTTCTGTAATCTTAGTTCTGAAGGCAAAACTTCCATAGATCCATGTCTGGGTAATTTAAAGAAGGCTGGGTTTTAACCGACCTGGCTTTGGTTGTTCTTATGGCTCCTTTTAACCCTTGGGGAGCAGAGCATGGCACAAGGAAACCGGAGTGTTCTGCCTTTGTACTTGTCATGTTGATCTGGAAAGGTTGCCTTGTTTATGCTCTGTTGATAAGTGATGAGAGTGATTCACAAGTCAAGTTGGTCCTGGGCAGATTGTCGACAGCAGAGTTGGCCAGCTAATTGTAGACTGAGAAAATAATCTAGGGAAAGGAAATTCCACTTTTAGTTGCTTATAAACTGTCTGGATTAGCTGACATGATGAGTGGACAGATGAGCACAGCCGTCTGGATGGGGAAGGTCTTCTGGTCCGGAGGCACTTGGGGAATTTATTTCTAATGGAAATGCAAAGCACCGTTGGTAGGGGGGCCACTGACCTACCAACATTTTCTCTGAAAAACCTACCCCAATTGATTGGATTTTTAAAAGTTGTTTGTGCTTTTTTTTTGTCTCCTATTGAAGAAATATTTGCTAACTCCAAGATCACTAAGATTTTCTACTATGCTTTCTTATAAAAATTTTACACTTTTAGTTCTTACATTTAGGTCTGCAGTCCATTTTGAGTTCATTTTTGTATATGTGCTTTCTAGAGAGCTTTTTTAACTTTCCCCCTTTCCATTATTTTACGGTAATTTCTAAGATGCTGATTCACCACTTGGAGTTTTACCTATTTTTTTCCTTCCCTTGTATTCATTCACTTGCTTTTCTTTTTTTTTTTTTTTTTTTTTATTATTATTTTTTTTTTCATTTTTTATTTTTTATTTTTATTTATTTATTTTTAATAAATTTTTATTGTTCATATTATTACAAGTGTTCCTTCCCCACCCCCCTCCCCTTCCCACCCCACCATCTGCCCTTTCCCCACTCCCCATTGTCCTCATCCATAGGTGCACAGTTTATGTTCAGTCTCTTCCCACATTCCCCTCTCCCTTTTTCCCCAAGAATCGTCAGTTCACTCCCCTTCCATACCTCTGATTCTATTATATTCAGCAGTTAATATTGTTCATCAGATTTTTTTTTTTAATTTCCTTGGTTTTTAGATTCACTTGTTGATAGTTACGTATTTGTTGTTCATAATTTTTATCTTTATTTACTTTCTCTTCTGAGAGAACCCCCTTCAGCAATTCATATAATTCTGGTTTGGTGGTGATGAACTCCTTTAGCTTTTTTTTATTAGTGAAGCTCTTTATCTGACCTTCGATTCTGAGTGATAGCTTTGCTGGGTAGAGTATTTTTGGCTGTAGGTTCTTGCTATTCATCACCTTGAATATTTCTTGCCATTCCCGTCTGGCCTGCATGGTTTCTGTTGAGAAATCAGCTGACAATCGTATAGGGGCTCCTTTATAGGTAACCACCTGCTTAGCTCTTGCTGCTTTTAATATTCTCTCTTTGTCCTTTGCTCTTGGAATCTTAATTATGATTTGTCTTGGTGTGGTCCTCTTTGGATTCCTCTTATTTGGAGTTCTGTGTGCTTCCTGGACTTGTAAGTCCAATTCTTTCCCCAGGTGGGGGAAGTTTTCTGTCACTATTTCTTTCAGTATGTTTTCGATATCTTGCTCTCTCTCATCTTCTGGGACCCCCATGATTCTGATGTTGGATCGTTTGAAGTTGTCCCAGAGGTTTCTTACATTATCTTCAATTTTCTGGATTCTCTTGTCTTCTAGCTTCTGTACAGGAGTGTCTTCTGGCTCTTTATGTTCCAAGTCTTTGACTTGATTCTTGCGATCTTCTATTCTGTTTTTAGGACTCTGTATAATATTTTTTATTTCGGACAATGTATTCTTTATTTCTTGTTGATCCCTTTTCATATCCTCATAGGTCTCATTTATTTTATCGGCTTTTTCTAGGATACTCTTGAAAAACCTTATAAGTGTGGTTTTGAACTCTATATCCAGTCGCTTTTTGTCCTCCATTTCTTTCGTTTGTGATCTATTTGGTTTAGGCATTTTCGCAGGCAGCTTTTCTGATGGGGCGGAGTTTCAGGGTGGAGCCTACAGCCTTGGCTTCCGTCAGCCCCGCCCTATGCGACTCCTGAGACTCAGGGTCCTTCAGTACATGTTGCAAGCACCTCTGAGAGAAAGGTGCCCTCGATTTTCGCCTGCTACCAAACAGTGTAGGCTCTCCCGCAATGGGCCCGAAACTGGGGTTCGGTTCAGTTGGAAGTGGAGTTGGAGGTGGCGTTCAGAGCAGTCTGGAGCCTGTCTCCTTCCTGCCAGGGCAGTCCTACGGCACAGCCGGTCGGCCCTTCTCTGCGCGCACGCAGTGTGCTCGCCGCCGGGACCTCCTTTCGCCACTTCCCCGGGTTCCGCCTTACAGCCCAGCTCCCTCTGTGTGAGCCTGGATCCCCGGGGTCTGGTGTAGAACGGGGGTTCAGAGCAGTCGGGGGCCCAGCACAGTCGGAGTTTTATCTCCTTCCCGCTAGGGAACGCCAGCCAGGCACTCGGCCTCCCTCCTCTCCGGCTCCTTCCTCTCCGCGCGCCGCGTGTCTCCGTACCTTGGGCTTTTACAGCTCCTCCGCGCTTCCTTCTGGTTTTCTCCTTGCTTCTCGTTGTAGAATTTCCAGTCAGTCGACTTTCCTGTAGTTCTGGGTAATGTCCATTTTATATTTTAGTTGTATTTTATTGAAATTGTTGCGTGCGGCTGCGGCTAGGTGCCTACCCGAGCAGCCATCTTGGATTCTCCTTCGGCTTTCTCTCATTCACTTGCTTTTCATTCATTCATATTAAATTGCAAATAAAAAGGACAGGAGACTGATAGAGATGGGTGTGAGGTGAGGCCCAAAGTCTAGATAAGTTGTACAATCCATCTGTGGAAAATTAACCAGTCTCTGGATTGGTTAGCTCTGCTAATCTGCATTGGTGCTTTGTCAACAAGATGACCCATTTGTATCATCCATTGCTTCCACCTATTACCAATTATAAAAACTCACCTTCGCCAAAACCAGTTTGGCTCAGTGGATTGAGCGTCAGCCTGTGGACTGAAAAGTCCCAGGTTCGATTCCGGTCAAGGGCATGTACCTTGGTTGCGGGCACATCCCCAGTAGGGGGTGTGCAAGAGGCAGCTGATTGATGATTCTCTCTCATTGATGTTTCTAACTCTCTATCCCTCTCTCTTCCTCTCTGTAAAAAAATCAACAAAATATATTTAAAACAAAACAAAAACAAAAACTCACCATCAACTGGGAGAACAATTTAAAGTGGTATTACTGGCTAGGAAGCCATCTGTTGAAAGGGCAATTGTGGCTGCAACTGTTAGCTGTCTGAAACATTGTTTTGGCCAATGAGGCCTCCGTATTAGCTGTCTTTATGTGTGTCATTGCTGAGAGCTGGGCAGAGAGTGGAAATTATGATTGTCCACAGTTTACACAACCTTAGCCTTGAAGGGGGAGGAGGCACCCAAGAGCCAGACTCAGACCTGTTGTATGCTATCTCCACACTTGAGGAAACGATGCTGGACTCTCTCTGGGGGCACAAATGTCGTTGGCCTTCTGTCATTGTGCAGTTTCCCCTCTGAAGCCCCTGCCGGTCCTGAGACTTGCTGGGCACTCAGCCTGGGCCTGACCACAGAACCAGTACTTTGTGGTCTCTGTGCTACAGGGTTTAGCAAAGATTTCTTCAACCAAAGTCACCTCACTGTGTGTGGCCTTGTTATTTTAATTATTGGTAGAGGGGAAATCCCTTTTATATAACTTTACTGACCTTCCAGGGCTGCTGAGCCTCAGACTCCTCCAACACCCGATCTAAGGTGCTCTCTCTATTTTTTTGTCCTTGTTCCTTTTTTAAAAATTAATTTCTTTATTGATTAAGGTATCACATATTTGTCCTCAACCCCCCATTCCAATCCCCCACCCCCCGACTCATGCCCCCACCCCCCTATTGTCCTCGACAACTGGTTAGGCTCATATGTGTGCACGTAAGTCCTTTGGTTGATCTCTCCCTTTTATCCCCACCCTCCCTTTGAGGTCCAACAGTCTGACCCATGGCTCCTTATCTCTGGGTCTGTTCTTGTTCATCAGTCTATATTATTCACCATTTCCCCTAGATGAGTGAGATCATATCCTACTGGAAATATAAAAATCAAAAATGAGACAAGCAATAATCGTTATGCTGAAAGGCATATGAATCAGTCTGTAGTGAACTTCTTTCTGGGCCACCAGTTCTTTTGAGACCCAATTTCAATGTCAAACAGTTCCTCATGTGTACATGTCAGCAATGATCCTTGTTCCTTTCTTTCAGTGGAGGCCATAGTGGAGTTTGACTACCAGGCCCAGCACGACGATGAGCTGACAATCAGCGTGGGTGAGATCATCACCAACATCAGGAAGGAAGATGGAGGCTGGTGGGAGGGACAGATCAATGGCAGGAGAGGTTTGTTCCCTGACAACTTTGTAAGAGTGAGTACAAAGTGAAACCCTTTTCCTGTCTGCTGTGTGGGCTCTGCTGACCAAAGCTGGGGCTGAGGAAGGGTATCCTGGGCTCTAAGGGGACAGCTTGACAGCTGGACCTCTTGTGTGCTATTAAGAAGAGTACAGATAGCTTTGCCTAGATAGCTAGAAATACCTGTTTTGAAATTACTTTCTGAAGGCCATAATGTTCTCTTTCAAAATTGTGTGTCACTTAGAAAATGCTAGAAAAATAGAAAGCTTTTCAACTGTTTCATTTATGTACTTGTTTATTTGCTTTGATGGTTTAAAGCAGTGATTTTCAACCGGTGTGCTGCAAGAATTTTTAAAACATGCAATACCTGACTATTTAGTCAGGGGTATTGACTGACCTCTTTTTCCTTAGCCTGTCAAATAAAAAAATGGCAACAGCTAATACAATAGCTGCCTGGCATGAATGAATGAAAATTATACCATTTTTTTTGTCAGGTCAGCAAAAAAATTATATATATATTTTTGGTGTGTCACAGAATTTTAGTAATTAGTTTGTGTGTCATGAGACAAAAAAATGTTGAAAATCGCTGACTTATAGGAATTTTACCCTTTTTCATTCCATTCAAAATGGGTGAAACGAGTTTTGACTACTTAAGTAGCAATCAAATGAGATGCAGAATTCCAGTTATACTATGTTTTTTCACCTTTGTATTCATGTTGCTTTTACGAAAGGAGCAATATTATTTTCCTTTCCCTCATTGTGGCCATGCAGCATTGAATAACATCTAGTTTTTCAGTAAGATTTTAAAAATTTGCCCTGTGTCAAAGTCATCTAGCAGTAATTACAAAAACTGTAGCTCATTCATATGAAGAACTCTAAAAAAAACAAAACATGGAACAAACAACAAAAACAGACTCATAGAAACAGAGACAAAAGGGGGTGGTTACCAGAGGAGAGGGAGGGGCTGGGGGCCTGCGGGGGGGGGGGGGGGGGGAGGGGGGGAAGGTGAAGGTGAATATAGTCAAAAAGACTGATAAGCCGAAACCAGTTTGGCTCAGTGGATAGAGCATCTGTCTGTGGACTGAAAGGTCCCAGATTCGATTCCGGTCAAGGACATGTACCTTGGTTGTGGGCACATCCCCAGTAGGGGGTGTGCAAGAGGCAGCTGATAGATGTTTTTCTCTCATTGATGTTTCTAACTCACTATTCCTCTCTCTTCCTCTCTGTTAAAAAATTAATTAAAAAAAAATATAAAGAGACTGATAAGTTTGCATGGTGACAGATGATGACTAGAATGTGTGGTGATCACACTGTTAGGTATAAAAATGTCAAATCACTATATTGTACACTTGGGACTAATATAACTAATACAATATTGTATACCAATTGTACTTAAATAACAAAATCCTAAAAAAAAATGATATTCTGCACAGTTGTAAAAGTTGAAATTGGGGGGGAGAAGGGGGGGGGCAGAGGCTGGCTGTTCCCTGTGGGACACACTAGGAAGGTGTAAAAAGTCTCTGTACCATAAACTTCCATGTAACAGTGGAGAACACCGGAATGTTCTCAGTGGGAAGGGCTGTGTGCAGATATCCCCAGGGCTCCTGATGTAGTTTCAGTGATACCAGACATTGCTTAATGTCTGTGGGGGCAGGGGGGAGGGGAATGTGGATCTAGAGATGCATGTGCTCCCCTCAAAAGGCCTGGAGGGCTCTAGGGGACGGTTTTATGGAAAGGGGTGCTTGAATGAAAAACAGTGGTGAGACCCAAGCTTCCGACCCCTGGGTCCTCTCTCTGGACCCACCCCCAGTCTAGAGCAAATAGGAACCCAGTTTAATCTGACTTCAGGATCTTGCCTTAGTGTGATCCTGCTAACATTCCTTCCTCTTCCTCCCCATCTTCTTCTTCCTTCTTTGAGTTTTGTTGGTAACGGTGCTGATAAATCTTGCTTTCTGTTAACAGTTATGGGAATATAAACAATTTTTTTTTTTATTGGACTACAGCTTACCCAAGCGGCTCTCTCCCATTTTAAGAGTAGAAAAGTATTACATTCGGGCCACCACGGATTAACTGTTGTTGTGTAAACAGGGGTGAATTCTTTTATCCTTTCAAACAAAAACTCCAGTTTGGGGACAAGGACTGTCCTTGAAGGTGAGCCAAATTCTAGGAGGGTTTTTTCTAGATCAGAGGGGCAAAGCTTGGGGTAAAGACAAAGGAGGAAGAATGACAATGGAGGACCATGGGAAAGAGAAAGGAGGATCTGGGGAAAAAAAAAGAGAAGAGGACTCTGAGAAGGAGGGGAGGAGGATCATAGGAAAGAGAAAGGAGGACTTTAGGAAGGAGACTTCACTCAAGGCAAGTGTACTTGCTGTAAGCATTTGTGCGGGGTAGTGGGCACCAGGGCAGGCAGCACAGGGAGAGCCAGGCAGGCTTGCTCATGGAGCGCTAGGGAACAGAAGGGCTCCTTCCCCCCCTCCTTGGCCTCAGGCCACCTCAGTGGGCTGCTTCCCCATTCCTTCCTTGGGCTTTGGTCAAAGGGAAGCTGGTGGGACATGGCAGGGAGAGAGGGATGCTGGCCAGGACAGGGGCTATTCTCCTGGATCCTTGCCTTGGAGTTCCTTTAGTCTGGCTGTGTCCCTTGGCCAATGCTTCCATCCATCACCATCGACATTCCTTTCTTCTCATTCCTACAGGCATGGGCGGCCCTTGTTTCTAGTTCTGGCTTCTGCCTTGGAGTTTCTCTGCACCTCATCCACTTTGTAAAAGTCTCTTTATTAATCCCGCCTCAGATGACCTAATTCAAGCATGCCTTCTGCTCCCTTGTGTGAGCCTGACTATCACATCAGGCCACTCTGAGGATTAAAGGAGACAGTGTGTGGCTGGCCACTGACTGTGTGTGCACTCCCCCCTCTCCTCTGGCCCAAGTGCCTTGCTGTTGCCCAATCACTTGTCATTTCACCTAGGCTAGAGCACTTCCGGTGAGAGGAACTCATGCGCTTTGGAGATGCTCCTCCTTCCCAGGCCAGAAAGGGTGTGGCCGGAATGGCTAGAGCTGTACCTCTTTATGGCTGTCACATTTGGCAGCAAAAGAAACGTCTGTTCTTTCAGATGGCTGAGTCTATCTGCAAATCTGCACCCACTGGGAATGTTTTAGGCCTATTATTGAAAATGTAGTAGGTGGATGCAGCGGAATGTAACAATAATGAAAATGCTGTGGAGAATTCTGGAAGCTGAAAATACATCTTTAAGTCATAATCGTATTGGCGTAAGTTCGGCGTTTTGAGAGTGGTTTACACATGCTTTATTTAGCTAAGAATAATTTGTCCCCAGATTGAGTGGGGTAATCTTGTGGAATCCATTGCTTATTTGTGTACCTTCATGCCATTGTTACTGCTGGCAGAGAGCTTACCGGAAGTGTTTTCTTGATTCATTTATTGGATCCTTAGTCAGTGTCCACTCTCAACTCTATTGTCTCGATTTCTCAAAAGAAAAATACCAGCCATTCTGACATCCCCAGGATTAAGAAGATGCCTGGGCTTCAGTAGCTCTCGGGCTGAGATTTGTTGGCACACATAAGTATACCCAATTTGTCCTCATGGTCTTTTCGGGTTGTCCCTCTTTTTCTTTTATCTAGTTAGTTCTTATTTAATTTACTTACTGTACATGTGGAAGAAGAATCTTTTAAGATCCCACTTCCCTTTCTTTTCTCTACTTCATCCCCCACCTACTTCTTTAAGAATTCATTTTTCTTTCTCCCTTCTCTTTAAAAAAATTATTCATTTTTTTCAGGTGAAATTTACATGGAGTAAAAGGCTACAGTCATAATTGTACAGCTTGATTATTTTACCCTATGTATGTACCTCTGTAGCCATCATCCAGATCAATGCTATTTCTCTCTCTCCATAAAGTTCTATCATGCCTTTCCCCAGTCATTCCCCTTCCCGTTTGTAATCCATCATCATAGATTAGTTTTGCCTGTACTTGAATTTCATATAAATGGAATAATGCAATATGTGCTCTTTCATATCTGACTTCTTTTACACAACAAAATGTGGTAGTGTATATCAGTGCTTGGTTCTTGCTGTATAGATCCCATTTTATGAGTATGCCACAATTCATTTAACTATCCTCTTGTTGATGCATATTTGTGCTGTTTCCAGTTTGGGTGTTTTATGAATATAGGCTTTGAACATTCTTGAATAAATCTTCTATGGACAAAGGCACTGTTTACACATGAGAGTGGGATTGCTGCCCTCACTCACTTTCAGTGTATGTTTTTCTTTGTCTAAAGCTGTCACCTCTATGGATGGGGGAGGTGTCACTTATGCCATACTACTTGACTGAGCTAATCGGCCTGAATCTGGTTGTCGTCACATGGCTGCCCTATGAGCGTGACTGGTGGGGGTGAGAAGGTGCTGTAGCAGAGAGCTCAGTGTCTCAGGCACCATTTGAGTGTCGGGCCCAGGAACTACCAAAGACTCATTCTTAAACTGTTAAGAACACACAGGTAGAGAGAGCTTGTGTCCAAATTTTACTGAACTGATTTAATGAGAGAACTAGCCGAATAATAAAACTGATTCGGTGAGGATATACGAAACTGATTAAAATGGCAATGGAAAAAGGAATGTTCAAAGAACATTGCTAAGTTAGATTCCAAGCAGTTTTATGTCTTAGAGGACAATGAAATCTTAACTTCCGGGGGTTATATCATTTCTACCAGAAAAGAAGAAGAAAAAAGAAAGCCACACACCTTATTGTTTTCCTGCATGTTATCCTCTGACTTTTAAGAACAAAATTTTTAATCCTTATCTGAGGATATGTTTTTGTTTGCTTGTTTTATTGATTTTAGAGAGACAAAGGGAGAAGCAGAGAGGAGGAAGAAAGCTATCTGAGAAACATTGATTGGTTGCCTCCTATACATGCCCTTACCAGGGATCAAACCCACCATCCGGGTATGTGCCCTGACTGGAATCAAACTGGTGACCTTTGATGTAAGGAACAATGCTCCAACCAACTGAGGCACAGGGGCCAGGACTATCCTCTGACTTTTATGGGGCTGTAAAATCAAGTGTCCTAATCAAGTGTTATGTAAATCAAGTTACATTTCCAGAGACAATCAGATGAGTCCTGGGGGGAGCTTATTCAAAAAATGCATCAGAATGAGATTGAAAGGTCACATGAGCATCATTTTTTTTTTTTTTTTGTCTCATTTCCAAGTCTTGGATATTTTTTCACGAACAGACTACAATGTACATAATATGGGGTCCAGAGCTAGGAGGTGCTAGGATGAAATCCTCATTTACTTTAACAAAACATGGCTCCCCTTCTGGCATCTGAAACTGCCACAGAAAATGGAAAGACAGCTGCATATTAAAGGCAGATGTGGGCTCTTTCTTAAGGGTTCCCTTGCCCATTGTCAGATTGAATGGCTGGTGTCTTCCTTTCAGAATCTTATCCTCACATCCAGACAACGGAGTATTTTAGTTCTGTAAAAATTGGATAAGCAGCCTTTTTCTGGGTTCTGACATGTATCCGCAGGTACACATTTTGAAATGGCCAAAGAAATTTTAAAAAGAGAAAAGTCTTGAAACTATGGCTTGGGCTGCTGTGTGTGTGTGTGTGTGTGTGTGTGTGTGTGTGTGTGTGTGGCTGCTTTGGGAGGGGTCTTTGGTGAAGTGCAGCAGACAGACACAGGCCCTGGACATCTTGTCGCTCACGAATAGGCATGTAGAAAAGCAGGAAGCTGCGGTAGGGGTTAAAAGAATGTGCTTATTGATCTTTCAGTTGATCTGACAGTGACTGTGAGGAAGTGAGCTGTGCTCCCTGCCTGCGCTGTGTGTCTTGGGTACAAGTATTGTACATTTTACACAGGCCCCCTGGAAGGCTGAGGTGGGCTGACTGGGAGCATGCACATCTTATGCTGAGCATAACGATTTTCGATTTTCAGCTTGGTTTCCCGTTGCCTCAGCTTTCATTTGTTTGTGATCTCTATGGCATAGCTAGAGCCTTTTTGTACTTGTGAAAAGTGATTGGTGAGTGTGGTTGTTGTTTTATAGTCAGTGAGGTGAAAGGTCAGGATTTTGCATACATATAACGGTCTGAGATACAGCTCACAGTTAATTTGCTGCTTATGACTTAAGAAAGAGTCACAAATTTACTTCAACAAGTGGGCATAAAGTAGAGATTTCCAAGTTGCTATTCTGTATTCAGAGACCCTGAGTGAATCTCTTGGGTAAAATTTTAATAAAAAACAACAACATTCAGCCCTAACTGGTTTGGCTCAGTGGATAGAGTGTTGGCCTGTGGACTGAAGGGTCCCAGGTTTGATTCTGGTCAAGGGCACGTACCTTGGTTGCAGGCACATCCCCAGTAGGAGGTGTGCAGGAGGCAGCTGATCGATGTTTCTCTCTCAATGGCTTGCGGGGATGAATTTGATGTTTCTAACTCTCTATCCCTCTCCCTTCCTCTCTGTTAAAAAAAAAAAATCAATAAAATATATATTTTAAAAAATTCATCCCCAAGGGCCATTCGTTTTTTGAGTTATATGGAAGATTGTTTTCAAAATAGTCATCTCTTCTGAAGAAACAGCAGGAGTTTTTCCAGGTGTGTTATATAATACAACATGTGGCGCTTCCTCTGGCTCACAACTCCTGGTGGTGATGTGGTAGGATGTGCGGTGTCTGCTAGACTCGAGGAGACAGCTCTCACTGCATGTCAGCTATGTGCTAGGCATCAGGGGCTGGGAGCGCAAATGAGACACATGAAATGCAATGTTGGATTGTCGCAAACAGAAGTTCTGCCACGGGATGACCGTTTTAGCTCTGTGGCCTGGCCTTTGGTCATTTTGTACTCTGGAGAGCATGCAGTAGACATTGTTTTACAAAGATGTTCCTGATTAAAATGCTACTTGAGAGGTTTCAGTTGGATTTATCAGACAGCTGTGTTAGAATATGCTAATGAGCCTACAGTGATCTTTTGGTCCTGATTGCTGTATTACTTCATGGAATAACAATGGCTACATTGTATTCTAGGCTTCCTGGCTGCCTGGTCTTGTATGTATGATCTGTGTGTGTGTCTGCCTGTGTACAATGACTGAAATGATTGAGCACTTACTGTGTACTAGGCAGGAACAAGGCTAAAACCTTCACATGCTTCATCTCATTAAGTCCTTATACCCTCAATTGCAAAGGTACTATTTTTAAAATATATATATTTTATTGATTTTTTTACAGAGAGGAAGGGAGAGGGATAGAGTTAGAAACATCGATGAGAGAGAAACATTGACCAGCTACTATTTTTAAACATCGATGAGAGAGAAACATCAACCAGGTACTATTTTAAAAAAATATATATTTTATTGATTTTTTTACAGAGAGGAAGGGAGAGGGATAGAGTTAGAAACACCGATGAGAGAGAAACATCGACCAGCTGCCAATGTACATGCCCCCAACCGGAATCGAACCTGGGACCTTTCAGTCCTCAGATCGACGCTCTATCCACTGAGCCAAACCGGTTTCAGCAAAGGTACTGTTTTAATTGTGCCCATTTTTTTTTTTTCCAGAAGAGGTAACGGAGGCATCTTAAGGTAAAAAGACTCGCCCATGATATCACAAGCTAGTGAGGAGGAGAGAGCATTGGAAGAGGGCAGGCTGATCTCTAGCAGGCAGCATTGTTGGGGTGTTCATATTGCCCTGAGGGGATTAACTCCCTCACCATTATTGCCTGCTACACTGCCCTTCCCAGAGTGCCCAGTCAGGATTTTGTAGGCTTGTGCTACTCTGAGATAAGGCTCCCCATGACTTCACTGTTCATGATTTAAGAAGGAATCACTAGTGAACTTCAATCAGTGCCATAAAGTAGAGGTTGCTCTTCTAGACGAGACTGGGCACATTCAGGGTGGTATGGCCGTAGACGAGGTTGCTCTTCTATATTAGGAATTTGGTTGTTAACCATGATTGTGAATTTTGAAGGATTCTCTTCAGAAATTGGCTATTTCAACTCAAAAGAGTAGCCATTGCCTGAATTTATGGGCTTCTGCTCCCCCTCCCCCCCCTACAAATTGCAAAAGCAAGGCAATTTGGGGAAATATTTCATTTTACTAATTTGTAAGGAAACTTGTTGTTTTGTACTGTGCAGGATATGCTTTTAAGAAAGCAACTGTCTTTTCTGCCAGAGGTAAGTAATCTAGATGTTTGACTAGCCACTTGTTCCCTAACCATGGGAACTGTGAAAGCAACCAATCCCAGCTCAAATTGTTTTTTGTTTTTTTTTTGAGAGAGTATTTATTATTATAGTCAAGTAAATTGCAGAGCAATGTTAACCAAACACAAATTTCATGATATCTATTACCTTTATTTCATAGCATGATTGATTAGGCACACATGCAAAACAGCTCATTAAGAGGACTATTACTAATATCAGTTTTTTAAATATATTTTTTATTGTTGATAGTATTACATATATCTCCCATTTCCCACCTTTCCCCCCTCCTCCCAGCTCCTGTCCACCCCTCCAGGTCTTCACTACCCTAGTGCCTGTATCCATAGTTTATGTATGTAAGTATATACGTTCTTTGGCTTATCTCTTCTCATCCCCACAACCACACATCAAGGTATGTCAGTTCATTCCATGCCTCTATGCTTTGGGTCTTATTTTGTTGGTCAATTCATTTTCAAATTATTCTTTAAACTTTAAACATATAGTTGTTTTTATTAAGAAAACAAAATATAAAACTAGGAACTGGAACCCGTTAGAAGCTGTTGTGAGAAATGTTACTCCAAGTAGGGTCTGGAGTAATTAAGGACAAATATGTCACCAGTAAGAACCCACACTGGCAGGTTCCTAGGCTTTATCACTGTGGCAGTGTAGGAAGCCTGTGAGGGGGTGTCTTGTGACTCAGGGAGAACAGTCCTCTGACACAGTTGATCTTGGAGATTATGCATAATGGAGTCTTATTTTCTTAACGACAGGATTATGGAGTCTGGGTTTGGAAAGGAACTTGGAAATCGCGTGTTTCAAACCCCCTCCCCCGCTTTCCAGAAGATAAAATCCAAAATATCTAGAATGTTGTTATGATCATTGCTGGATATTGACACTTGGGAAGTGTGGGGGTCCCTCAGGGGGTTCCATGCCAGTGAGTCGCCAGCCTGGCCCTGCTCCAGCAGACTGCACGACTGAGAGTTTGGAGTGGGACCAGGAGTTGGGATAGGGGCCTTAGATTATTTGTGAAAGTTCAGGTGATGTTGCTGCTTACCAATGGTTCTTATAGGCAGCCTAAGCTTTTTAAATCAAATATCTTTTCTTAAGCATGTGGATTGGTAGCCTGTGACCTGTAATGCTACATCTGAAAATATTATAATGTTAGTTCTAAAGTGTGTGTGTGTGTGTGTGTGTGTGTGTGTGTAACCATGCTGGAAATTATAAAAAAAAGTTCACTACAGATTCATAAATAACAGAGCAATATATTAACAATGCTCAATTTTAATACATTAGAATCAATATATTCTAATTTCCAGGAACTCCATCCTGCCTAGAGATAGTGAGGTGGGAAGAATTTCCAGGAATGGTCTCCAAGATTCCACTCCCCAATTCCCAGGAACTGTGATTGTGATGAGCTCTTACTCCAGTAATTAATTGTATGTTATGTGGCACAGTTGAGTATTAAAAGGGGTGTATCCAGGTGGGTCTAGTCTTATTCCACGAGGCCTTAAAAACAGAAATTTCTCTGGCGAGTGTGTAGAACAGAAAGTCGGAGAGATTCAAAGCTTGAGGAAGACTGGATGCTTTGAAGATGGAGGGGGTGATGTGAAGAAATACGACAATTTTATTGGAGCTGAGAGCAGAACTTGGCTCAGAACCAACAAGGAAATGGAGACCTCAGACCTACTGCTACAAAGAATTGAATTCTAACAACAACCTGAGTGAGCTTGGAAGTGACTTATTCTCCCAAGCCTCTAGATAAGAGTTCAGCCTGACTGACAATGTAATATCAGCCTTGTAAGACCCTGAGCAGAAAATCTAGTTGAGCCTACCAGGACTTCTGACCTACAGAGCTGTGAGATAATAAACGGATGTTGTTTTAAGCCATTAAGAATGTGGCTTCAAATAAAGATAACAAATGGCCTTGGGGCAGTGCTCTCCTCCCCCTACTGGAGAAGAGTGGAGAATCTGGAATTTTGTATTCTATGGCATCAGATGACTCATGGTGTTTCCACATCTGTCATTTTGTCAGAGGTGACCAAATGGGGAGTGTGGACTTCCACTTGCCTGCTCCTAGCTCAGCAGTAGACAGTGGCCACCATCCCCTGTATCACTAGAGACTGGGTAAGAACTTGAGAGGAGCCAAAACCGGTTTGGCTCAGTGGATAGAGCGTCAGCCTGTGGACTGAAAGGTCCCAGGTTCGATTCCGGTCAAGGGCACATACCTTGGTTGCGGGCACGTCTCCAGTGGGAGGTGTGCAGGAGGCAGCTGATTGATGTTTCTCTCTCATCGATGTTTCTAACTCTCTATCTCTTTAAATTCCTCTCTCTGTAAAAAAAAAATCAATAAAATATGTTTAAAAAAAGAACTTGAGAAGAGGGAGCTAGAGAGAGTCCTTAAAGCTGTATAGGAAGTGCTGGACAAATTCCTGACTGATCCATACATGAATCTGACTAGAATTAACATGCCAAGAAGTGTTTTTGTTTTGTTTTGTTTTTATTTATTTAATTTAAAAAATTTCTTTATTGATTAAAGTGTTACATATGTGTCCTTATTCCCCTATCACCCCCACCCCCTCACTCATGCCCTCACCCCCCTGTTGTCTGTGTCCATTGGTTAGACATGCCGAGAAGTTTGAGACTAGAAACTACAGTGTGGAATAGCACCCAGCATTTGACCTCTAGGGAACAAAAATGAAGAATGACATTGCACTGCAAGGGCTCTGCAAGCTAAACTGTCATTGGAATCACAGCCCACAAAAATTGCTAAGGACCTGCATGCTTAACCTAAATAGGGTTATTGCCTGCTAAAATTTAAATTATTTAAACATCACAACATAATAGCCAAAAATGCCTAGGACACACTTTAAAACTCACTTGTCATATCCAGATCCAAGAAAATTATAACTTAACTGAAAAGATAATCAACATCAGAAGACTCAGATGTTGGATTTATTGACAGATTTTAAAGTAGCCATCATAATTTTTTTTAATGAGCAATTAAAACATACTTGAAACAAAATGAAAAATTAGAAGAACTTATAAAATAGAAGATATTAAAAAAATAGAAATTATGCAACTGGAAAATAAAGTCACCATATTAAAAAGTTCTCTGGATGAGCTTAATAGGTTAGAGATGACAGAGGAAAGAATGAAGTTGAAGTCAAATGCATAAAATTTACTCAGTCTGAACAACAGATAGAAAATAGTCTGGTGAAAAAAATGAACAGAGCTTCAGAGATCTATGGTACAGTAACATAAGATCTAACATTTGTGTCATTAGAATTGAAGAAGGAGAATATAGAAATAAAAAGAATTCAAAGTAATGGCTGAAAACTCTCTAAATTGGGCAAAAGGGATGAACATTCAGAATCAAGAAGATGAGCAAAACCCAAACAGGATAAATGGATAAACCCTTAAAAAGACTGATAAAATAAAAAAGAAGACATAAATTGAAATATTAGGAATAAAGCTATCACTACAGATCCTACAGCTATTGAAAGGATAATAAGACAATGCAGCAAATAATTCTAAACATATACATTTAACAATTTGGATGAAATAGACCGATTCCTTGAAAACCACAAACTACTAAAACTCACCCAAGATGAAATAATCTCAATTGTCCTCCAACTATTAAAAAATGAATTAATAATTGAAAAGTTTTCAAAAAAGAAATATCCAAGCCTAGAGAGTTTTAATGGAGACTTTCCACCAAACATTTAAAAAATTAGCACCAATTCTATATACTCCTTTTTAGAAAATAGAAGAGGAAGGAATTCTTCCAAAGTCATTTATGAGGCCAACATTACCTTGATATCAGAACCAGACAGACATGACTCTTGGATATGTAGACTAGTTGTAGATATGTAATATTATGTTGCTGAAATTACTACAGTGTTTTTCCCAACGTATGGCCTACTCACTAAAATTTGTTAAAAATAACAGTGGATTAATAACAAAAATAAACTGTTAATTTAATTATAAGAAAATCCTGTTTAAAAGCATTTTAAAATTAACAGGGTGTTAATTTTCACAAATGACATATGGACTAGAAATTTTGTCCATTGAATCTGGTCTGTTAAATCGAGGTACACAAAATCAAGGGTTTATTGTATGTCCACAAAAAATTGTTTATAGGAATGTTCATAACAACTTCATTTATAATAGCTCCAAATTGGAAACCACCTAAATGCCTTCAATGAGTGCATGATTAAATACACCCTGGTCCATCCATACGTCGGAAGACTACTCAGCAATAGTAAGGAATGAATACAGGAAGCTACTTAGATGGATCCCAAGGGTATTGTGCTTTGTGAATAAAGCCAATCTCAAATGTTATATACTGTGTAATTTGGTTTATATTAAATTCTAGAAATGACAATACTATAGAGTTGGAGAACAGATCACTGGTTGCCAAGGGGCAGTGACAGAGTCCAGGGAGGACTGGTAGGACTATAAAAGGGTAGCACAAGGGAGTTCTTTTTTGGAGATGGAATAGCTCTGTATCTTGAATGTGATGGTGCTTATGTGAAGTTATATATTGGATCAGTGCATGGAAAAACTAATGGGAACTGAAGATCTATGGTATAGTTAACAGTATTGTATCAATGTGTTTGATATTGCATTGTACTGGAGGAAGCTGGGTGAAGGCTTCATGGGACTCTATGCACTATTTTTATAAGTTCCTGTGAGTATCTCTATATATAAAAGGCTAAGTGACCAATCTTCCATCCATTCGACTGTCTGACTGACCAACTGGCCGGTACGTATGACACAATTTAAAAATAAATGTTGACTCTTGCATGCCTGATACATATAAAGCTCCCATCAAATTTCTTAATAGTATTACTCCTTCTGGAATGCTGTGCCATAAATTAAAATTGACAATAGGTGCACATTTAATAGTAAATGGGGTCTTTGTAATGGTACTAGATTTATTATCAAAAGATTGTGACCTAACATAATTGAAGCTGAGGTATTAACAGGATCTGCGGAAGGAGAGGTTGTTCTGATCCCAATAATTGATTTGTCCCTGTATGACACTGGCCTTACATTTAAATTAATTTGAAGACAGTTTCCCTTGATGTCAGTATTTGTGATGACTATTAATAAATCACAAGGATAAACTCTAGACAGAGTAGGGATATTTCTACCTGAGCCCATTTTTGGATATAGTCAGTTACATGTTGCTTTCTCTCTAGTTTGAAGAGCGTGTGATGTTAAAGTTGTAAGTAATTCATCACAAGGGAAATTAGTGAAGATCTCTGAAAGTGTTTTTACTCTTAATTTGGCATACAGGGAGATATTAGAATAATTTTAATCAATTTATCAGTTATTGTTTTTATCAACACTTTTATATCATGTTTTTATTGTTTTTATATAATATCTTTGTTGTTATATCATGTTGTTATTATTTGTTAATCAATTATATATTATTTTCATAAACATTTTACTCATTTTCTTTCATCTCTTACACTTCTATTATAAAGGGCAAATAGAAATATTGAAATATTTCTTCTAATTAATTTCCTTTCAATGTGCATGAATCTGTGCACCAGGCCACTAGTGTAAAATAAGAAGTAAAATAAATAAGTAAGTAAGTAAATAAATAAATAAGAACACTAGCTTTCAAACTTGGTTGAACATGAGTATCAACAGGGCGCTTTAAAAAATCCCAATGAGCCTAACTGGTTTGGCTCAGTGGATAGAGCATTGGCCTGCGGACTGAAAGGTCCCAGGTTTGATTCGAGTCAAGGGCATGTACCTTGGTTGCATGCACATCCCCAGTGGGAGGTGTGAAGGAGGCAGCTGATCCGTGTTTCTCTCTCACCGGTGTTTCTAACTCTCTATCCCTCTCCCTTCCTCTCTGTAAAAAAATCAATAAAATATATTTTTTAATAAAAAATCCCAATGTGAGGTGAATGGTAAGAACTCCCTTTTTACCACAGCATAGTATTCCATTGTGTAGATTTACCACAGATTTTTAATCTACTCATCTGCTGATGGGCATTTAGGCTGTTTCCAAATCTTAGCTTTGGTGAATTGTGCTGCTATGAACATAGGGGTGCAAAAATCCTTTCTAATTGGTGTTTCTAGTTTCTTGGGATATAGTCCTGGAAGTGGGATCACTGGCTCAAATGGGAGTTCCATTTTTAGTTTTTTTAGGAAATGGGGAGAAAAAGGAGACATATGTAATACTATATATAATACTTCAGGCAATAAAGAATTTTTAAAAATCCCAATGTGCAGCTGTATCCCAGACCCATTTGTATCTCTGGTCATGAAACCCAGCATTGGTTTGTTTTAGGATTCCTAACTCTTGTTCATATTTTACATTAAATTTTTTAAAATGCTTTCCCATCTACTACAGTTCTCCAGCCCATCCTGGGTGTTTCAGTTATCTTTCTGTGTGGTCATATTCTGTCATCATGTTGTGATGGTCACAAATGGTATTTAGGAAAGTTCTGCCCATGCTCTGAGCAGGTACAAGGAGGCATTAGTGTTTGGCCTGTCTGTAGTTGGCCTGGAGACTGGGGGAGCCAATGATAGAAGTAGAACAGAAAAAGAGAAGAAGGGTGGAGGAGGGGAGAAGTGGAGTGCAGACAGAGGTCGTGGGGGCCTCAGAGACCTTGTTGATGAAAGGGCCTGGGTGCAGGATACAGCCCTGGGTCTGGACTTCTGGGCACACTCCTCCCAGGTCTGCCATGATGCCCCTGCTGTTTCTGCTTCACACTGGGGCATCAGTTACACTGATGGTCTTGAAATGCAAATTTTCTCTTACCTTCCCCATGTATTCCACATACTCAAAATCCTTCCTTGGGTTTCCTTTTTTTTTTTTTTTTTTTTTTAAAGATTTTTATGTATTTCAGAGAGGAAGGGAGAGAGAGAGAAACATCAGTGATGAGAGAGAATCATTGATCAGCTGCCTTTTGCATGCCTCACACTTGGGATCAATCCTGTAACCTGGGCAAGTGCCCAGACTGGAAATCAAACCATGACTTCCTGGTTCACAGGTCAAGGCTCAATCACTGAGCCATGCTGGCTGGGCTGTTTTTAGAGAAGGGACTAAACCTTGAGTGTGGTCAGCCTACAAGGTCCTGTGTGCTGTGACCCCCATTTTTTCTTCCCTCATTACCCACTTCGTATCCCTGCACCCCATTAATGCCTTCTCAGCCACAGAGCTCACCTCATGCTTTCCCAGGGAAACCTTCCTAGACCTCCCCACTCAAATACCCATTTTCTTCAAGCCTTTCTAGTGCCATATTTCTCTCCTCAGTAGCACTTGTCACTCTTGGGATTTACAGTGTGTTTTGTGGGCTATATGACGAATGACTCTCTTATTTGACTGTGATTCTGAAGCGTCAGTGCAGTATTGTGTGCTTGGTGCCTGGTGCACAGCAGTGCTTATCCATAGTTGTTCAATGAGTGACTCTCTTGGTTGCTTATTTCTCTGCACTTGGGCTTATTAATATCATTGGGAACTTAGCCCTTACTCTTTGGATCGTGGTGCCAGTGGCTACTTAAGTAGACCATGGCCTTCGGTCTTCATTTCCAGAAGCAGTATTACTTGAGGGTTTTCAAAGGAGCTAATCCTCCTGACCCCTGGGAAATATACCCAGGACAGGTTCAGTGGTGGAGCTAGCCGTCGAATTGAAGATGGTGTGCTGAACAGTTTTTGTAGGCTTGCGTGTTTAGTTGCTGTTTGTATGCTTTGTTTTTCTTTTTACCAGCTTAGACTTCATTGCCTGCTGGCAAGATACTACATAACTTAAAATTTGGGGCTATAATGAATGTATGCGGTAATATAGAAAATACATATGCTGTAAGAGAGAGAAAAAAAGAAGAGTACATATTTGTGCATGCAACATGATAGACAAACTACCAAATCTTCTATATAGGAG
The DNA here is from genome assembly GCF_964339955.1 of Pipistrellus hanaki. Lineage (NCBI taxonomy): Eukaryota > Metazoa > Chordata > Mammalia > Chiroptera > Vespertilionidae > Pipistrellus > Pipistrellus hanaki. Next base: position 95,216,525 of record NC_140524.1, read on the forward strand.
AAAATGCTAAAATGTTAGTAGTCGCTTTTGTTGTATCTTTATTTCTAAGACTTTTTATTTAAAAAAATATTTTTATTGATTTCAGAGATGAAGGGAGAGGAAGAGAGAGAGAGAAACATCAACGATGAGAGAGAATCATTGGTCAGCTGCCTCCTACATGCCCCACACTGGAGATTGAGCCCACAATCCTTGCATGTGTCCTGACTGGGAATCAAACCGTGACCTCCTGGTTTATAGGTCGATGCTCCACCACTGAGCCACTCTGGCTGGGTGTATTTCTGAGATTTTTTAAAGGTTATTTAAAAATTTTAATTATTTTTATCTGATTTGTTTGTTTTCCCTTAGGGATTGAGGTGCTTTCATTCTTCAGGTTCTTGTGACTAAAGCAGCCCCAAGTGTATGTTACTTTTTCTAAGTTGTTGTTTTTTAAATCCCTCATGTCTTCCAAGTGAATATAAGATTCGTAAAAGCACCAAATGAGCTGAGGAAAATTGGTCTCTTGCTATGTAATTAGGTTTGAATTTTATCAGGTCTCTAGATAGCTGAGTATGTAATGATATAGCATCTGGGTTTTGTCACAAACTGGTGACTTAGAGCACTGGTTTTGAGTCACAGCTGAGATCTCCCATCTTGGGAAAGTATATTAAACTCTCTGAGTTTCACTTATTCATTCATCAAATGTTTATTGAGTATTTGCTGTGTCCTAGAAATTACTAGGGAAGACACTGGTGAACAACTCAGACAGAAATCTCTTACCTGATGCCAGGGGACCTCATAGTAGGGGCATTTTTTTCCCTTTACAGAATTAGTCCAAGTATGGGCATTTAAATGAAAATCACTACTATTATTAACCAAAAAATATAACTCATTTCTACTATGTTCATGTATTTAACTACAAAATATCTCTGAGGGTTTTTGGTGTTTTTTTTGTTTTTGTTTTTTTTAAAAATCTGATCAGTATTAATGGAGCTTTTAAATCACATCGCAAGAATTAGAACTTTAAACATTAAGTGCACATGTCCACCAAATGTACATATTCTTCAGGTTGATAAATTTTGACTTAAAAAAAGTCAGCATTTCCAAAAACAGGAAGCAGAACATTCCAAGTTATAGCACAGATTAAATTTTATGTATCGCTTAAATACTTTATTCAAGGAAACTTTAAGGAATGTGTGCCATCTTCCTGCAGGGATTGGGCTGAAACTGGCAGTGTGACATCCCCCGAGGGGTCCCAGATTGCAAGAGGGTGCAGGCCAGGCCCAGGGACTCCACCAGTGTCCAAATTCATGCACCAGGCCTCTAGTATGCATATAAGATCTTTGATTAATCTCTTCCTGTCCTGCTCCCTCCCCTTTTCCCTCTGAGATTCATCAGTTTGTTCCATGTTTCCATGCCTGTGGTTTTCACTCCTGAGTTGAGCATCTGCCCCCTGGTGGTCAGTGTACATCATAGCTACTGGCTGGTTGGCCGGTCAGATGGTCACTTAGTCTTTTATATATATCTACACGAATAAAAGAGAAATATTTAAATTGATCATACCTCCATGATGCCCACCAGCCAATCAGGAGGGAATATGCAAATTAGGATGACAAAGATGGTGGAGGCCCTGCCCCCAGCCATTCCAGGTGTGGAGCAGCTGGGCGGGGCAGGACATGTGCTATGAGGGGAGAGTGGGGAGGGTGGGGGGAGCTACAGGAGCGGTGCTCCGGCCTGAGTGAAGGGAAGACTCCAGCCCCAGTGAAGTAAAGACTGCAGACTCCAGCTGGAGTGAAGGTGGAAGGTGGTGGCCAGAGCGATGGCCTGGGTCCTGGGGGCCTGAGGAAAACCAGTGCCGGCAGCCAGGTGATGGAAGGACTATTGCATGAATCTTCATGCAACAGGCCTTTAGTATATATACACTGAGTGGCCAGATTATTGTGATCTCTGAACGCATAATAATCTGGCCACTCAGTGTATATCCTATATAATAAATGGCTAATATGCAAACTGTCCCCTCAACCACGAGTTTGACCAGCAGGCTGGCCAGCCAACTGCCCATGTCCCCTCCCACTGGCCAGGCTGGCCGGACCCCACCCTACACATACTGAGTATATACACATATTGAGTGGCCAGATTATTATGCGTTCAGAGATCATAATAATCTGGCCACTCAGAGTGTGTGTGTGTGTGTGTGTGTGTGTGTGTGTGTACGTATAGTGGAGTAAATGGTAGTTGTTTGAAATAAAAATGGTAATTTTTGGAATAAAAGTTTGTGATTAAGTTGCAAAATAACTTTTATATTTTCATCCTATCCATTCAATTTCACTCGATAATGACCTTTTTAAAGTAATATCTTCATTTCAGCTACCATTAAATTGCTTTTCCATGGTGAAGGTGGAGAAATAAATGTACAAACATCTGCAGCATGGATAGGTTTGAAAATTCCATCTTTACCCTTCCCCACAACATACACACTGTGTGCTGGTAGAAAACCTATTGTGCCCTTGTCTTTCTACTAATAGGAATTGCAACCTTTTTTTTTTTTGTCCTGTGTCCTGTGAACCTGATCAGGCCTGTTACATTCAGCATGTCTATGCCAAGCTCCTGGGGTGTAGGACCTTCCAGGACTCAATCAGGCTTGGACTTGGAACAGTGGTACTCAGCGATCCCAGAAGCTTGAGCCTGGGTGTTTGAGCTCTGAGACCTTGGGGAAGTTATTTAATTCCTCTGGGCTTCTACTCATTTCCTCCTCTGAAAACAGGGAATAGGAACACAATGGTATATCTGTTGGCTGCTGTACTTGAGAGTATGAATGAGAGCACGTGTACAGGGCAACTCGGAGTATTTGATACATTTACTCAGCCAACAAACATCAGCCATTAATATAAGTATTAAGCCACTCCAAGAGACAGGAAAAATACAGAGACAGTGTTTGTCAGTTGGGTGCTGTGGGCAGCGGGTGCTGAATTGGAGGTAGGCGTGTGGAAGGGTTATTTGTGAAGGGCGATGACACCCATGGAGATGAAAGAGTGAGGGTGAGACAGGGAGAGCCTCAAGCTGTTACTCCAGTCCCAGCCAGCCTGAAGTCTTGGGACAGAAGAGACAGAAATGGATATATGGCCAGGCACTGTCACCCCCTCCGACTGCCCCAGGTCAGTGACTACTGGGGGTTTGCCTGGAAGGAGTGCGACCTCAGCCAGAAAGCAAGCAGAGGCACATCCTGAAGGCACAAACGCTGTTCTGAAGGAGGTGACATGTGGTCATCACACCTCAAGGGCTCCCAGGAGACATTTTGTTTCACTTTAGTTTCTTGCCTCACGAAGAGATTTAAACTAACATATCCTCACCCCTTGGGACCACTGGTACATTTCATTATCTTTCTACTACTGAGGAAGATTAAACAAGAAAGTCTGGAGGGAAGCTCAGGGCAAGGGAAGGTGAAACTATCTCTTTAATGTGTGATAACAATACATGTTAACTCAAAAGCCACACACATATATGTACAGGGTGGGGCAAAAATAGGGTAGCCAAAACCTGTTTGGCTCAGTGGATAGAGCGTCGGTCTGCGGACTGAAGGGTCCCAAGTTCGATTCCGGTCAAGGGCATGTACCTTGGTTGCGGGCACATCCCCAGTGGGGGGTGTGTAGGAGGCAGCTGATCAATGATTCTCTCTCATCGATGGTTCTGACTCTCTATCTCTCTCTCTTCCTCTCTGCAAAAAATCAATAAAATATATTTTTTTTAAAGTTGGGTAACAGTTGTCTATATGGAAAATAATAGTTATGAATGAATAACACTACAGGAATAAACTCTTGTGTCCTGTGTACTCACAACTGTGATTTGTGGAATGAGGTGCTTGAAGTCAGCCCATTTTAGTGTTCTGCTTGTCACGGAAGAAGGAGTGTTGCATTGGTTGCCGTACTTCCTCTGGGACCACCAGGTTTTTCTCAAGAAAACCAAGAGACAATATCCTGTGCCTGGAAGTCTGTGTGAAAAACAAAGTAGGCTTGCCTGCACATGTCAGCCGAGAGGTTGTCTAAGCCAAACCACATCCTGCCCAGCCTTCTTGAGGCAGGTGGTCCCAGATGGAGACGTAGAGTGGGGAGCCTGTGACCGCGCTTTCCTGAGAGGCTGGGGGCAGGGAAGGCAGCGCTCTGTGGCCGTGCAGGGTTCCCAGGCAGTGTGAGGACACCCTGGCTGCTGTCTCCTCTTACAGTGAAACCTTGGTTTTCTAAACTTACTGGTGACCATGAAGCTCTCAGGGATGCAATTTTCCTGGCAAGGAAACAAGGCTAAGGGCGAGATGTGAGATTGTATCAGTAGAGCGGGTGCCAGGGTGAAACCAAGAGGGCCTGTGTTTGCACATCATGGAAGAAAAGGTAAATTAAAATTGTGTTTACCATATTTGCTACAGATGTACATTTTAGTCATGATTATAGGAAACTATAATTGACATCGGTTTAAGTGTTAAATGGGAATATATTCTTAGCAAGGCTGTATGAAGTGTACATCATACAGTATGTCATTGTCTGAAATGTGATGCTACCTGCTGAAGTCTTCGGTCATATGGGGTTTGCTTACGTTGACAGATATGGGCAAACACTACATTAAAACTATATGGCCAGCCAGTGTGGCTAAGGGGTTCAGAATACTGTATGAACCAAGAGGTCGTGGTTCGATTCCCAGTCAGGGTACATGCCTGGGTTTTGGTCTCGATCCTCAGTGGAGGGTGTGCAGGAGGCAGCTGATTGATGATTCTCTCATCATTGATGCTTCCATCTTTCCATCTCCCTTTCTCTCTGAAATCAATAAAAATAAGAAACTATATAAAATCAAAATTTTTAAGTTATGACTGCTAAACTTGTAGTCACACTGTAATATTGAGGCCTTCATGGGCACAAATAGAGAAGGAATCTGGTTTATTGCTATTATTCTGCTTAACAACTTGGCTTATATTCACAATTCAGTCTCACTGTTTTTCTCAGCTGCAAAATCATGAGAATGTGCACAACTTTTTTGTTTCTAAATCTTGAAACTGGAATCATTGCCAACCTGACTATAAAAAGTACATCTGCCGCCCTGGCTGGTATACTAAGTGGTTAGAGTGTCAGCTAGTACAACCGAAGGGTCTCGGGTTCAATTCCCAGTCAAGGGCATGTACCTGGGTTGTGATCCCTGGACTTGTTTGGTATGCCTGTGGGAGGTAACCAATCGATGTGTCTCACATCGATGTTTCTCTCCCTCCCTCCCTCCTTCCCTCTGTCCCCTCCCTCCCTCTTTCTCTAAAAAACAAAATCAATCAAAAAGTACCCTTGGGTGAGGATTAACAACAATAACAACAACAACAACAACAACAACAAGATGTACAGCTGCTGTAAGAAAGTAGTTTCAGCTTTTCCATGTTTAATGAGTAATTGTGACATTAGGTTTTGGTGGCTCATGATAGGATCTTTGAAAAACACACTGGAATATGGAGCATGCTGGGTTTGTGTGGTTTTAAATGTTGAGAAATTGCTTCATTGCTTATGATATTTTTTCAGGGAATACTGTTATTTGATTTAAACTGTCACATGACAGACTATCTCTTTGGTACATATAATCCATGTAATTAAAGTGCAAGCCTCTCCTGTCAGTGATGGATACACATTCATATACCTTACTTCTTTCTTAGCCTCTGATATTTTTTATTCAATTTAACGAACCCTTTTATCTTAAAACTCGAACTTGCCAGGGTTCTATTAACGGATGTTTTAAGGTGACAATCAAGTCAAGGGTGCCGCCAACTTTAGACTGAACACAGTCCCCTGCCCTGGAGCTGGATATGAAATGTAATTTCACGCCTGGTGCAATGCAGGGGTGTAGCTGATTTGTAAACACGCCTTGTAACATCATAGCACAATTGACAAGCAGCGGTTCGCACGCAGCGAGAAGTGTGTTATTTAGCTATCTAACCGGTCACCCTGATTGCAGTTCTACCTAGGATGCAGCTCACGGAGCCACACAGTAATTAAAGCTATCGAATCATCAGGAATAGAGCCATCCCGTTTTCGTCTCATTATAGACAAACTTAGGCCTGTCTGTATTCATTACAATGAAAGCCAAATGAATTCCATCTACTTTACTCAACACTGCATCCTTTTCTTCCTTTTAATTGGAATATACACGGGAATATTAAAGCTTAAAAATAATTACAAGTGGCCGTTTCTGCTAATGAACTGACTGTAGAGCAATTCTTGGCCTGCGCTGTGCTTTTGCCATTCCCAGGCTGTGTGGCCGCTCAGGCTCTCCTCAGCCCCATACTCTGTTGCTATGTCTGTCCTGATGGCAGGGCTTGGCAGGTTATTCACATGTACCCCTTTCCCCCGAGAGTGGCTAGAATGGTCTTAAGTACGGGGAAAGGTAGTGTTACATATTCAGCTGGTTTGATTGAATTTAATATATAATCCTTAAGATGAATCTAAAATTTTGGAATCATTCATGGTTCCTTTTTCCCCCATAGCATCATTTATCTGCTGTTATCTAAGATAGTGAGTTATTTGAGTAAAAAAGGAACTTTCCGCCCCTCCCCCCCATGAGATGGATCTTCCAAAGTGCTGCTGTATATCTGATTGCATTAGATTAGAAATGTGGGTGAGAGGAGTGGCAGTTTGAAGGTTTGAGATGTTAGGTTCCTAGGTGTCGCACAATACATGCAGCCTGGGATCCAACACTTGCTGAATGAGAGCATGATTACTAGTAACTTCCAATTTCCATGAATGTTAATAATAATGATTGGATATCAGTTTAAAGGACAATGAATTGACATGTAATGTTGTGATATAATTTAATTTATAAACAAACACATTTCCAAATACATTATTCTCTTTTAGGAGAGAAAATGCAATCATCAGAACCAGACAGATATGACCCAGATGTTGGAACTCTCAAACTACGTACACATATACGGGCATACCTCGTTTTGTGCTTTGCTTTATTGTGCTTCACAGATGTTACATTTCTTTCTTTTTTTCTTTTCTTTTTTTTTTTTTACAAATTGAAGGCAAGACCCTCCATCAGCAAAAAGATTATGACTCGCTTTTTATTGTGGTGGTCTGGAAGATATGGTCACCACCATATCTCTGAGGTATGCCTATATTACCCAGCTCTGTCCACTGAGTGCCTTCTATGTGTCTGGTGCCATTTTAGGAATGGGCCTTACAAGGTCTGTGGTCTTAGAGGGTGTACATTCTAACAGAGGGGAGAGAGGTATAAGTGCAGACAAGATAATGATAGTGAAACATGCAACAAAGAAATACTGGAGTGTGTGGGCCGTTTCAGCTGGAGCCTCAGAGAAGCCTCTTGGGGGAAGTGACATTGTAGCTTGCATCTGAAAGATGATGAGACTCCTGCCATTACTAAGAGCCATCTAAGCAGAGAATGGCAAGTTCAAGGGCCCTGAGGCATGAACAAATTTGGGTCCCATTCGGTATAATATTCGTGCTTTGGAAGGGAGCAGTGCTATGGGAATATTGCTGATGAGAGCAACCCTTATCAAGGCTAACGTAGGGAGGAAGTAGTGGGTGGGTTTTCTCTTGCTCACATTCTTCTCTTTCTTTAAACATAGAAGACTTACTCCTCTCTTCCCCATTTTTTTTTCGGGGGGGGGGGGCAAGGAGAGTCTATTAGACATTTTGTAACCACTTCAGGACCTGGCACAGTGTAAAGGAATATGAATTTGTTGTGAATAAAGGCCTCATTATTTATCGAGTGAAACTGTATGACTTACTCCTCTTCATAATTATAGAGAACACACATGAACTCAGCTAATCCTCATTGCCCATTCATGTCCCAGGTAGTGATTATTCTTATTTCAGATGGGAAAACCGATGCTCAGAGACATTACCTGATGTGATGGAGATTGCCCATCTATTAAGGGGTAGCCTTGTTATTTGAACCTGGTAGCCTAACTTCGCATGCTTGCATCGTCAGAACTAACTGGAAGGATGGGTATTCTTAGAAAGCATAGCCTCTGATAAATGAACACGGTTGTTTCATTCTCATGGTATCTCAGTTTATGTTAAAGCATTGACTAGTGAAACTGCCTGGGGAAATGGATTTCATAAATACATGTTGAACAATATATCATTTGTTCATTTGTCAAAAGTGCTTAAAAATGGGTGAAAATGGGTAGTTTAAATACTTTCAATTTCCAAATTCCCTCTGCTGTCTTACTACTGCATATGTTACTACAGAGTATAAATACTGTGAAACCCAGTCAAGGGCATGTCTGATACTTGTCTATCAGGAACATTCTGGAAATCAGCATTTGTGATTTCAATAACTGCTATATAACTGGTACCAGTCTACTATTTTGCAGACTATATTTTTTACTTGTTTAAATGCTTCTCATATTTTTCTATTGTATACTACTCTTTTTAAAAAATATATATTTTATTGATTTTTTACAGAGAGGAAAGGAAAGGGATAGAGAGTTAGAAACATCGATGAGAAAGAAACATCGATTCAGCTGCCTCTTGCACACTCCCTATTGGGGATGTGCCCGCAACCAAGGCACATGCCCTTGACTGGAATCGAACCTGGGACCCTTCAGTCCATAGGCTGACACTCTATCCATGGAGCCAAACCAGTCAGGGCTCTATACTACTCTTTGAGAATAAATAACCCATAGCATAAATAAACTATATGAAGTACAGGATTGGTGAGAGAGAATTTGAACTTTACATTGGACAAAGAGGAGGATTATATCCAATGGTTTCTGTGTGTGTGTGTGTGTGTGTGTGTGTGTGTGTGTGTGTGTGTTTTCTTTTGGCGTTACAGGAAAGTATAATAAGAAACTTTCCCCAGCACCTCTCTCAACACAGCAAAGGTGGCTGGTGAAACATTCACTGAAGGAAATGCAATCTGGGTGGAGTATTCCTTCACCAGTAGTAATAATTGAGCATAGTGTGTGCATTGTTCTATTATCTGTACCATTCCTGGTACTACACGGCGGGTGAGAAAACCAGCAAACTTTTCTACAGCACTTCCTGTGGACCAGAGGCGTTAAATAACTTGCCTAGGGGAGCAGTTAGTCAGTACCAGAGCTTGTTTGGGGCCTGGGGGTGGGGTAGTTTCCCAGTCCTTACTGTGCTATGGGGTTATCTGGGTGGTCCTGGCTAGGTTAAAACAACAGCCAGCCAGCGAAACAAACTGTAATTAGCGTGAGGGAATACCCCAATCTGTCAGCTTCTGAGAACCTGCTGGGAATCTTGGCTGAGCTGGGTGTTAGTTCGGCTACTACTGACTTTCTTTTCACATGCAGCCACTTTCAATTGGAACCAAGACTTCCTGTGAATGCCTTCTGACGTTTCTCTAAGAAGGGAAATAAGCATATGAATTTTTAAAAAGTTCTTGAAGTCTGTTGATTTTTTTTGGAATGGATGCAATTAGTAGTTCTCATACATTCCAAGAATTATTAATCCTGGCATGCTTGGGTTGCACGTAACACTCTTTTCTTTCTTTCTTCTTTAAAAAAATATATTTTATTGATTTTTTACAGAGAGGAAGCGAGAGAGATAGTTAGAAACATCAATCAGCTGCCTCCTGCACACCACCTACTGGGGATGTGCCCGCAACCAAGGTACATGCCCTTGACTGGAATCGAACCTGGGACCCTTCAGTCCCCAGGTTGATGCTCTATCCACTGAGCCAAACCGGTTTCGGCCATAACACTCCTTTCTACTAAAAGATGCTGTAGGTTCTGCTGCTTTGATGGTGTAGGAGTAGCTTGAAACATGTGCAGTAATGCAAGTGTCCGTGCTGCCAGCACAAATGGAAAAATATATTGCTTTAATTGCAAATGCAGGCTGTCTAGTCTGCCTCCCTTTACATTGAATCTGATTACTCACTGTTTCTGGGAGGGTGGGGAGAGAGGGGGCGAGAGGAGGATTTGGCCTCATGGTTTATCAGAAAGATCCCGAAAAAAGCTTGGAATGTGGATTCTGATGGTGACCTCCCACTACTCCTTCTCCCACTGGCGAAGGGGAAATAAACAAAACACAACCTTGGAGATTCTGAAGCCAGATGTTGACGGAGCTTAATGTGCCACATGCTCTGGGGGATTATGTTCAAATGAAGATTCTGATGAAGGGCTCTGGACTGGGGGCGGGTTGGTGTGGGGAGGCCGGGATTCTGCAGTTGCAAGAAGCTTCCAGATAATGCTACTCTTAGTAGCAGGAGTGTAGCTGACCCTTTCTGACCCAGCTCTCTGTCTTAGGGCTGTGTTGATTGCCTGAATCACCTGTGAGAGTTTGAAGGAGGAAGATCCCCCAAAGGATTGAATTAAGGATTGAATTAGAGTTACTGGGGCTGTGGCCAGGCACATTATATATATATATATATATATATATATATATATATATATATATATATATATATATATATATATATATTGTTAATCCTCACCAGAGGATATTTTTTTTCCATTGCTTTTCAGATAGAGTGGAAGAGAGAGAGGAAGGGGGAGGGATGAAGGGAGAGGGATAGGGAAGGGTTACATGGGGAGGGGGAGGCAGAGGGAGAGTGTGAGAAGGGGGAATGAAGAGAGAGAGAGAGAGAGAGAGAGAGAGAGAGAGAGAGAGAGAGAGAGAGAGAGAGAGAAAGAAATATCCATCAGCTGCCTCCTGCACTCGCCCTGACCAGCGATGGAACTGGAACCCACAAAAGGTGGGGAAATGACAACTTTGAAAACTTCACTGTAGGATTGAGATGTTTGGAGGCAAACTTTCTGACACCCTAGGAGCTTCCTGTTTGACCCAAATGATAGGAGAAACCTTAGCCACCCTTCTTGGCAGGGCACTGGCCAGTCCTTTAGGCTTGTATCCAGACCGGCTTCAATCAGAGAGCGTGGGGAAAAAGAGGATTTAATGGCTAGGTTGCTGACCTGCTTAGCATTAGATAATGTCTGTGAGGGCTCCCAGCGTTTTTCCAGGGAAGCTGGGGCCCAAATATGGAGAATAGTAGTCATGATTATGAGGTAGGAGTTGAAATTACACTGGTGCACATTGAAAGTGTTATTTTAGCTCTTGCCTGTGCTCCTGGCTTTGGGGTTTCGTTTTTGGTGGTGCTGGGAGAGCCAGGGCAAGCTGGGAAGATAGGGCTTGCTGCTGCCGCTGCTGGAATGAAGAGCGGGTTCTATGGCGCTCCTTTCCCAGTATGACCTTGTCTTTTCTTTTCCCTCCTTCCTTCCTTCCTTCCTTCCTTCCTTCCTTCCTTCCTTCCTTCCTTCCTTCCTTCCTTCCTTCCTTCCTCCCTCCCTCCCTCCCTCCCTCCCTCCCTCCCTCCCTCCCTTCCTTCCTTCCTTCCTTCCTTCCTTCCTTCCTTCCTTCCTTCCTCTCTTTCTTTCTTTCTTTCTTTCTTTCTTCCTTCCTTCTTCTCTTTCTTTCTTCCTTCCTCTATTTCTTTCTTTCTTTCTTTCTTTCTTTCTTTCTTTCTTTCTTTCTTTCTTTCTTTCTTTCTTTCTTTCTTTCTTTCTTTCTTTCTTTCTTTCTTTCAAATAACCAACACTCTTCAGTAACTAGCTTTTTAAACATTCCTTAAATCGGACTGTAAATCTTTTCCCCTGAGGTCATGCGGGAAGATAAGACACCAGATGGAGAGAGTCTTCTCAGCTTTCCTGTCCCCCCCCCTTTTTAATTAAAAAATTGATTAAGGTATTACATATGTGTCCTTATCTCTCCATTGCCCCCACCCCCACTTGTGTCCTGTTTTTATTTATTTTTTCATTTTAAAAAATATATAGGTTTTATTGATTTTTTTCAGAGAGAAGGGGAGAGGAATAGAGAGTTAGAAACATTGATGGGAGAGAAACATGCATCAGCTGCCTCCTGCACACCCCCCACTGGGGATGTGCCTGCAACCAAGATACACGTCCTTGACTGGAATAGAACCCGGCAGGCCGATGCTCTATCCACTGAGCCAAACCAGTTAGGGCTCGTGTCCTGTTTTTAATGATTAGTTTTTTTTCAAAGCCAAGTATTTCCCATTCTTGTTGCCTTTTCATACCCCAGCTCCTTATCTCATCTAAGGGTTAAAAAAAAAAATAAGGGAAAGCCCGTAATCAGAAGAAAAAAAGATTGGATGTTGCCTCTCTTTTTTGAAGCTTATAGGTGAGAGAGATGTTGTGAATTGTCGCCATTACCTTCTGCATCAGGGAGAACTGAGGAGAGAAGCAGAAGATCCGGGTTGAGGGTTCTGTTTACACGTTGTGGGCACCTGTATCCCTTGCTGAGCCTGAAGTTGCTCTAGGAAAGTGGGTGTGGGTGAGAGCCAGGAATTTTAGGACCTGCCCCTGACTCTCCCACTCCCAACCTCAATGACAAAAGTGACCTACAGAAGAAGCTGAGTCCTTCCAGAAAAAGGGAAAGAGGGGGCCAGTCCTATCAGGTCTGGAATGTTGCTTCAGGCCCTGGGGGATAGCCTGGCCTTGAGAGAGACAGAATTCCAACCCATCTTGGTGCGTGCACAGTGCTAAGGGGGCCCATAGTGCTAAGAACCTGCCACAGGATAGGAAAGAGTAGATCAGGTGAAGAGGATGGAGCCAGTGAGCCAGGACAGGGGTGTAGTGTGAGCAGAGGCCTGGAGTGGAAATGGTTTGATGGGTATCTGAAAGTAAGCTTTGCCAGTGAGTTAAATGACAAGTGGGGACAGTGAGGCTGGGGGTTAGCAGGGATCTTGTGTGCCTCTGTAACGAACTTGGACTCTAGAGGTAATCTGGAAGCATTGAAGGAAGGATCTGAGGCATAGGCGTGATTCTATCAGATGGGGATGGAGGACAAGGGCCTTAAATCAGTAACTTTTTCTGAATGATCATCTGCTCCCTTATAGCTTTTAAAAAATCAGCTTTCTTGAAATCTAGTTTGCATACCATAAAATTCACCCGTTGGAATTCAATCGTTTTCAGTTTATTTACAGAGTATGTAACCATCACCACAATCTAATTTTCAGAAATGTCCATCACCCCAAAAGGAACTTTGTGCTCATTTGCAGTCACTTCCCATTTCCATGCCCAGCCCTTGGTAACCACTCATCTTTGTAATTTCTCCTTTTTCTTTAACATGACGGGGACTATTTTTCTGAATGTATTATTTACTTGAAAGAGTATCTTCGCCACATTACAAACTCTTGCTCATGGCCCTGCAGCTATCCCTCAGCTCATTCCTGTCAGCCATGGGACTGGTTTAAACCCGGATGTTTGTTATACACAATTGGGAGGCTACAGATAGGGTGGGCCCTGAGGGCAGTGTGATCAGCTGCTCAGAGTGACTCAGAGACCGGTGTTCCGGCCATTTCTCCTCCACGGTGTCCTTCTGGCAGTAGCTTCACCCAAGGGCTGGTGTCTCGCTGGTTGTCAGGCGGTTGTAGGACGGCATCCACTGGCATCCATTGACTCCTTGTTCACAGCTGGTTCTTGGGAGAAGTCCTTTCCTGCAGTCTGCCTGATTGGGTGAGTTTACTTCCTGTTGCCCATCCGGAACCAATGATTGGCTTAGAATGAATTAGGCTGCCTCTCTGGAGGTGAGAGTGGACCTTATGGTGGATGGGTGGCCGCTGTGGCCAATAGTGGGTTCTGCTGAGTAGGCTTGTAATCAAATAGTACGTGAGTGTTTTTGAAGCTGACCCTGGCTTTACGTCTCTGTGAAACACTCCCCAGTTCAGAGCTCCCCAATTCAGGAATTTGTTGTAATTTGGTCAGATAGCGCGCGTGGAAGTTGATCTTTGGGAGTTTTATTAGTGTGGACATTAGTGTGTATGATGTTAACATTAACATATGTGGAAGATGAGTGATTTAATTCAGAGTAGAAAAACCTATTTGCTTGAAGATAGAAATGTTTAAATAGCCCGGCTGGTGTGGCTTAGTGGTTGAGTGTTGACCTATGAACCAGGAGGTCGGGGTTCGATTCCCCTGGGCCCGGCATATGCCTGGGCTGTGGGCTTGATCCCCAGTGGGAGATGTGCAGGAAGCAGCTGATAGATGATTCTCATCATCGATGTCTCTGTCTCTCTCCTTCTCCCTTCCTCTCTCTGAAATCAATAAAAAATATTTTTAAAGAAAAAAATGTTTACATATGTGACTAGTAGTAAATAATATAAAATCATTCTTATCTGGTTATTAGGTTAGCCCCTTGGAATCACTCCTTGGGGGAAGGGGGGAGGGGGAGAAATCCTGTCCTGAATATATATATCGGTATTTGAGGAACTATATAAACTTGAAATTAACAGAAATCAACTTTGCTTTCAAGTATAATTCATGCTTCATGAAGCCAAATAGACAGTCTGCCAGTTATTTGGACTTTATTAAATTTTGTTTTATACGTAGTAAAAACGTCAAGGTATGCCTGTGCTTTGCAAAGTAATTTATTTGATTGTGAGCTCTATTTTCAAGTCTGTTTTGGAGCGAGGTTTGTCCTCATGTCAGTAATGAGCATTTGCTGGTGCAGCTCGTAATGGTGAGAACGGATGTTGAAGAAAGCAAACACCATATGCCCTTTGTTTCCCGTGCATGTCCCCTCCTGGAGGCTGGGTGGAGTGTTTCAGCTGTCTCGAATAATCTCCATTTTGCTGTTACTGCAGACTTGCGTTCTCCAACTCCCTTCTCTCTGATGTTAGCTACAACTTCCTAATTCGGTGGCTCTTCTTCCTCTTTCTCCACCTAGGTCATAAAGGTTTCACACTCTCAAGTGTGAGAGAGTGGATTACTTTTGAAAAATGAGTTTCACTTGAATTGTGACAGGAATAAGTGCGGAAAAAAAAAAAAAAACCCACCCAGTGAGAATGTGTAGTGGGAGGGGCAAGGCGGGCTGGGTACGGGACAGGATGCTTAGAATAATTCAGCTGCCAAGTGAATCAGAGGGACTTGGAGTTCTCAGCGAGCACGGACCGTACTCCTGCCCAGAGTTCAGACACTGTCAGCCCCAGATCACCATTTCATACCCCACAGAATGGATCCTCCCGCAGCCAAAACCCCGAGTGCCGCAGATGCGTCTGAGATTGTAAGTAGGCCGTACATCTGTTCGGATTGTTATTATGTCTGCATCTTTTGTAGCCTGTTGCCTGACTACTTCGTGGGCCAGGAGGGAGAGGTGATGGGGAATTCGGTCCCGGCTCAGTCCTTCCCAGATGGTGAGCAACACCATTTTCCACTTGGATTCGGCTCTCAGTTTTTTTTTTTTTTTTTTTTTTAAATATATTTTATTGATTTTGTACAGAGAGGAAGGGAGAGAGATAGAGAGTCAGAAACATCGATGAGAGAGAGTCATTGATCAGCTGCCTCCTGCACACCCCCCACTGGGGATCTGCCCGCAACCAAGGTACATGCCCCTGACCGGAATTGAACCCGGGACCCTTCAGTCCCCAAGCCGACGATCTATCCATTGAGCCAAACCAGTCCCGGCCGGCTCTCAGTTTTCTTGTTTGGGTGGAAGGGAATTTCTTTTCCCGAGCCCTCCTCTGTGACAGAAGTGACTCTTGGCCCAGTCCCTTTAGAATTGGCATCTATAAAGATTTTTAATAGCCCTGTCATCTGGTGTGATGGCTCTTTCCTTCTCCTTACCACTATTGATGAGTTTTTTTCCAGGGGATACTGGACACAGCTCCAGTCCCCTCCCCACCTCCCACACTGCAGGTGGCCCTTTAATCAGTGAAGTGTCCCAATCAAGGGTTGGGAGCAGGTAACATTGCTGAGGGAGCTGGCCAACTGGGAAAGATAGAGAGGGAGGAGGTAAGACTGAGATGAAATGTGGGTCAGAAAGATTCGGGGTCCTCTTGCTAGATTCTCACTTAGCTAACTATAGCCTTGGGCCACTAACAGAAATCTCTCCTAGTCTTACAATCGCATGTGAAAAATCACAAGCATTGCACTTCGTGCGATCGCTGAATTTTCTGAAGCACTTGATGTGAAAGTGCCCGGCACTTGGTAAACTCTAGCTGAGCGATGTGTTTTGACCTGCCTTCCACATTCTCCTTCCTCCATGGGATAGCATATCATCGATGCAAACGATGTGCTGGGCTCTGTGACATGGCACCCATGTTGTTGACCTCGGCCTGTTTTAGGGCAGCCTTTGTGGCGGCCAAGTTCTCTTGGTTGGCGTCATAGGTTTGATCTTGAGGTTGGCCAGTTGGCCTTGCTCAAGTCCATAGTCCCAGGTTCCCCTTTTTGTCATGGAACCCCTAAAACAAGGAGGTCCCAGGGAGAAGGTGTGAGTGGGTTATGCTATGTCTCAATGATACATTTGTGTTAAAGATCGTGGGGACTGGGGACTCAAGTCATGAGGCCATTTTATGAGTCCTATAGGTAGAGTGATAATCCAGAAGAGCCATTTCCGTTGTGGGTTTCCAAGTTATGAATATTTATGCTCAGCTGGGGCAAGGGAGAAGAAAAAGAAAACGCTTAAACCTGGAAGAATGCTGCTCAGGTGCTCTCTGATTTCTGATTCAGAAGGAGTTGTACGACACTGTCATGGTAACTTTTCATCCGCAGTTTCGGTTAACCCGTTCATGGATTTAGGCAACCATTGATCAATTTCCCAATGGCCTTTCCATCATTATGTGTATTTATTTAGGGCACTTTCCATTAGCTTTATTATGTGCTTTATATTTGGTAACCATGAGTTTAATTGCTAATAATAGTGTTCCCTTGTCAGTCACACGTACTCCCACCTTTTTACCCCCATTGTATTCCTTGTATTTCATCTCATATTTAGGCTAAGGTTGTTTGCCTCTAGTCAGCAAGACTCCTCAATACCTATATCCATGAGCTCTAGCACAGGGCTAATTTTTATCACTGATTTTGGAGACATCGTATCATCTGTGTACTTCGTTTTGTGTGTGATGATTTAAGAGTACCTTTTATGGGAACCACCCTCAGAATCATGTATTATAACGTACCAACTTTAGTAGCTCTCTGTTGAAGTCCACTTTCTTTCCCATATCCGCCTGGGCCTTATATGATCAGGGATTTGCCTACCTCTCCAGCCTCATCAAGATCACTTCTCGCTTGGCCACCACCTTTCACCGCACCAGTGTCCCGGCTGCCCCAGCTCCTGTCCCTGGGCTCTTAAACCCTTTCTTTGGCTCTTGCTTGGCTGGCTTGCTCTGCTTTCAGGTGTTACTGGGAGTAGCCCTCCTGGGCCATCTTATCTAAAGGGACTTCCTCCATCTTAAGTTTCCTTTCTCCCTTCCTGTCACATCACCATATCTGTTGCTTGCAGAGCACTTACATCACAGTCTGTAAATTCCTTGTTCCCTCATTGATTTACTTGGCACTTGTCTCTCCCACTAGACTTTCAGCCTCAGTATGGACAGAGGCCTTGTCTGTCTTATTCCACTGTATCCTCAGTTCTAGGCGCATAGTTGACACTCAACAAATATTAGTAGAATGAATAGAGGCAGCAGATGATGAATACAGTGCATGACTTTTAAATAGTTGGTGACTGCAAGCTGATAAAGACACTTCCATCTTTTCTGTGCCATTCCCTTCCTGCCCCATCTGCCTTCGCCATTGCTCTGCCACTTATGGGAGCACTCCTTACCCCAGGGCCCTGTGTGCCTCTCCTGGCAAGCCCTTAGCTGGCATGTAGAGTAACCCTCTAGCTGTTTTAAGTATCATTTTCTCAAAATGAAAACCACCTGTCTTCAAAGTGATTTGCTTAAAACAAATGCTCATTTCTTTGCCGAGGCCTCTTCCCCTCCTGCCTTTCCCCACCTCCTGCCAAGAATAATGGGAAAACCCTCTTATCTTGGAAAGTGGTTTTCCCTCTGGTCAGAGTCCAGAGCCAGATGATTTATCACCCTGTGTGCTGGGCAATAGCTTTCCCCTGCCCCGCTGCTCTCAAATGTTAGCGGTTTGCTCTCTGGAGGCCCGAAGGGGTCACGTGATGGGGGCTCAGCCTTGGCACTGCCCCTCTCTGTATATTTCCTTTAAACATCCTGTTTGCCAGCTCATTGACACCAGCTCTGGGGAGTAAATAATATGACCCCATTTTAGAGATGATGAAATGGATGCTCGCAGAGGTCAAGGAAGTGGTAACCAGATTGGATCAGAACCCAGGTCTCTCTGGCTTCCTAATCCATGTATTATTTGTTGGTGTACTCCGTGTTTCTCAGGGCTATTTTGAACATGTCCTACATTAAAAACAAAACAAAACGAAAAACCAAAAAACAAAAACCCGAACTGGCAACTTATTACACATATGTGTAACTGCAGTAAGTTTCCTGAAACAATACTTGCCATCACTGTGTGTGATGTACTCTGATATTCTCCATCCCATTTAAAAAATGCTGGTCAGCATATAGCAGGAGTGCTTTCTTTTTTAAGGCTGAATAATGTCACAGTTTCTTAATTCGTTTTTCCGTCAATGGACATTTAGGATGTTACCATATCTTGGTTGCTAGGGGCTGGGGGTGGGGGAAATTGCGAGTTGCTATTCAATGGGTATAAAGTTTCAGTTATGTAAGATGAATACATTCTAGAGATCTGCTTTAAGACATTGTGCCTATAGTTAACAATGCCGTACTGTGCTCCTAAAAGCTTGTTAAGAGGGTACATCTCAAGTGAAGCATTCTTACCACAATAATAAAAATGCTGGTGAAGACCTTCTAAAGTTATTTTGTGGTGGCAACCCATAGTTTGAAAACAGTTTGAAAAACACTAGTGTAGCTGTTCTAAAATATGCTTACTTCTTTATATAGAGGTTTACATGATGTAAGCTACTTTCTGAAATGTTTATAGAAGTGTAACATACGTATATAAATGCACATAAGAGTATAACTTATGGAATTTTTGCAAACTGAGCATATCTGTGTAACCAGCACTAGATTAAAACACACGCCATTGATTTAAGCGTCTTTGAATCAAGACAGGCATGGAATACAGCAGAAACTGATATGCCCTCGATTTGTTCTGAATTATGTACATATGGCTTACTTGATAGACTCTCTCTTTGTAGAGGTCTGTATCTTGCGTTTCCAGTGATGAGGCCTGACTGGTATTTTATTTTTCCATTGATTTCTAGAGAGTGGAAGGGAGGACGGGAGGAAGGTGAGGAGAAAGAGAGAGAGAAGCATCGATGTGAGAGACACATTGACTGGTTGCCTCCCATTTATGTCCCGACTGGGGCTGGGGATAGAACCTGCAACCCAGGAATCAAACCCACGACCCTTTGGTGAGTGGGCTGATGCTTTAACCACTCAGCAGCATTGGCCAGGGCCTGACTAGTATTTTGGATCTAACAACTTTTGAAGGAACGGAATAAGGCTTCCCTAAGGGCCATCAGAAATGGTGCAAAAGGAGGCTCACTGAGAAGGTGCCTGGTAAATGTGACCCACGAGGAGCAGGAAAGGGCAAGGCCCTGCAGTAGGGCATGGAAGCATTCAGATGCGAGAATTTATGGTGCTAATAATTGAGAGCAATTTTCCTGAAATGGGGGGTGGGCGGGAAGGAGGAAAGGGAACTTGTGATTAGAATTCTAAGCTTCTGGAAGTCAATGAACTTTTGTGTAAATAAGGAACATTCACCTTTCACGGTGAGTATTGACTTTGAGAGAAAATTGTTTTCCCATACTGAATTAAAGGGCTTATTTCCTGGCAAAAGACATAAACACATCTGAATACAAAAGCAAGCTAGAGGGACTTTGCTTTCATAACGTATGGGTTCTGTAAGACTGTGTAGGTAGACACTGTACAACAATTCGTTGTAATAGAATATACACAGAAACAAAAGGGAGTGAATGTTTTAAGGTGCTTTTAAACATTACGTGCTCTAAAAAAGTTTTATAATTAATGCCTTTTGTGAGTCGTATTGATAGCTTAGTCAAACTGCAATGGCCACCCTGAATCAGGGATTTTGTAATAATAACAATCCTTTTTTTCTTTATTGATTAGATTCATTTTGCATGTGTGTGTGAAGGAGACTGAACTTTTGCACATTTGGTGTGTGTTCCCTGGGGTTCTTGTACTGTAATGCTCTCTGTGGGTTTAATTCTGTATGTGATGTGATGGTATATGTATAAGAAAAGTCCTATGACTGTGACGGACACACTGTGTAATAAGAGGAGGTACCCTCTGAGAACGAGTGTGTTCATCTGACTTACCCTTCCTTTCTTGGTGCCTGGCATCGTGCTGAATGAATGGAAGGACAAAGAAAAATGCCAGGTCCCTGTTTGCCAGGGGACGGCTCTGGTGTATGCCTGTTGTCCTGGCATTGACATCGATAGCACCCCCTTTCACCCTGAAATGCCCAGGTTCAAGTGATAAATTACTGCACCTTGACATGTTCTGGTTTGGATAGACAGATGAGGACACCTAGGGACAGAGAAGTCACTTCACTCTGCACCGTCACCTGCTAGTGAGAGGTAGCGTTGACATTCTTTCCTAGGAGTCTGAATCCAGATCTTGTTATTTGACTGCTGAGTTCTGCTGTCTTACGACTTTAGAACAAGGGACATGTAGTATAAAAACAGCACTCTATATATTTTTCAGTCTCAGCATTTAGTAAAAATCACTGTGGTGATGTGTGACTCAGGGCAGCTGAGTGTGCTGGGCAAAGAGCCATCACAGCCCTACATGTATTTTCATGGTAGCCTAGAGCAATAAGACCATTCATATATGCGTGGTGCTTTATAGTTTCCAAGACTCTTCCTCCTACATTATTGTGTCAAAACTTCTGTTCACCATTTTACAAAGGAGGATGGGAGATCAGTGGGATGATGTAGTCACCTCCCTGAGGCTTTACAGCCAGAAAAGCTAATGAGCAAGACTCGGCTCAGATAGTCTGCCTCCATCATCAGTGCATTTTCCACTAAACCATAAGTGCCTCTCAACCGGATGTCTCACGTGGCTATTTGAGTGTGTGTATGGAGATTAGGAAGACTCATTACCTGAACACAGAGTTTCTCAACCATGGCACTCTTCTTTAAAAAAAAATATTTTTTATTGATTTTTTACAGAGAGGAAGGGAGAGGGATAGAGAGTTAGAAACGCTGATGAGAGAGAAACATTGACCAGCTGCCTCCTGCACACCCCCTACTGGGGATGTGCCCGCAACTAAGGTACACGCCCTTGACCAGAATCGAACCTGGGACCTTTGAGTTCACAGGCTGATGCTCTATCCACTGAGCCAAATCGGTTAGGGCAACCATGGCACTCTTGACATTTTGGGCCATGTCTACTGTGCACCTTAGGATGTGTAGCAGCATCCTTGGCTCTACCCACATACCTCCATCCTCAGTTATGATGGCAAAAAATGTCCCCAGACAGTTTCAAATGTCCTCTGGGACACAATTGTCCCTGGTTAGGAACCACTGGCCTAAATAGAAAAAGGGGCATTTGAAAGAGCAAAAAAGACCACCTTGAAAATGTTGCCATTTCCCCCTTTCTGTAGTTTCTAAAGCATCAGAAAAAACTATCAAAAGGTCCACAAAAGGGGTGGGAAAGAGAACAAGCAACACATTTCATGTTGAATTTACTTCCATGAAAGAGCATTGGGCCTCCCAAGGAAGGATAAGAGGGTGAGCTTTGTTCACTTTCTAGAATTTTTTTTAAATGTCCTTTTTTAAATCCTCACCTGAGGATATGTTTTTACTTATTTTGAGAGAGAGAGAGAGAGAGAGAGGAGAGAGAGAGAGAGAGAGAGGGAGGGAGAGAGAGAGAGGAAGAGGGAAGGGGAAGGAGGAGAAGAAGGATAGGGGAGAGAAGGGAAGGAATGGGGAGGGGAAGGGAGGGGAGGGGAGGAGAGAGAAACATGAATGGGTTGCCTTCCACATGTGCCATGACTGGGAATTGAATCCAAAACCTTTTGGTGTACAGAGTGACGAGCTTTTTATGTAAAGTTAAAAATCACACAACATATTTTTATAGGAAATTTGGACTAGAGATCAGCTGAAATATATGAAATCTCCTATAATCCTACTTCCCCAAGGTAGCCAATGTATCTTTTTCTAAACTTTGCCAGCACACATGTATGAATTGGTGTATCATTTTCCAAACAGGGCCATGCCACAATACTGTTATAATCAGGTTTTTTTAGCTTAAACATTCCACAAATATCTTTGCATATCTGTGATACAGAGCTAAAGTTTTTAATGACTGCATAGTATTTCATTGTACAGCTAGAGAGTAATTTATTCACTCGGCTCCTGTTGTGCAAATACGTTTCTAACTTTGTGTTTGCTATTACATGCAACCATCTGATGAGGATATTTGTGTGTACTTTAAGCCCTTCAAAGCTTTTTTCTTTAGAGAAATTTTAGCATCAGTTGAGTAAGATATCTAATTGATAATGTGCTAGATTGTACTTTGATTATAATACACTAGAGCAGTGGTCAGCAAACTGCGGCTTGCAAGCCACATTTGGCTCTTTGGCCCCTTGAGTGTGACTTTTCCACAAAGTACCACAGCCTGGGCGAGTCTATTTTGAAGAAGTGGCGTTAGAAGAAGTTTAAGTTTAAAAAATTTGGGTCTCAAAAGAAAATTCAATTGTTGTACTGTTGATATTTGGCTCTATTGACTAATGAGTTTGCCAAACACTGCACTAGAGGCTCAGTGCACAAAATTTGTGCATGGGGGTGTGTGTGTCCCTCAGCCCAGTCTGCACCCTCTCAAATCTGAGACCCCTTGAGGGATGTCTGAATGCCCAGGATCAGGCCTAAACAGCAGTTGGACATCCCTCGCACAATCCAGGATTGCTGGCTCCCAATATGCTTGCTTGCCTGACTTCCTGATTGCCCCTAACCACTTCTGTCTGCCAGTCTGATCACCCCCTAACCATTTCCCTGACAGCCTGATAGATACCTAACTGCTGCCCTGCCAACCTGATTACCCCTAACAGCCCCCCCCATAGGCCTGGCCACCCCTAACTGCCCTCCCCTGCAGGCCTGGTCCCCCCCCTCCCCAACTGCCCTTCCCTGCAGGCCCGGTTGCCCCCAACTTCCCTCCCCTGCTAGCCTTATCACCCACAACTGCCCTCCCTTGCAGGCATGGTCCCTCCCAACTGCCCTCCCCTGCTGGCCATATTGTGGTGGCCATCTTCTGTTCACATGGGGGCAGGATCTTTGACCACATAAGGGAAGCCATCTTGTGTGCTGGACTGATGACCAATTTGCATATTATTCTTTCATTAGATAGGATAGAGGCCTGGTACAGGGGTGGGGGCTGGCTGGTTTTCCCTTAAGGGTGTCCTGGATCAGGGTGGGGTTCCCTTGGGATGTGGGGTGGCCTGGGTGAGGGGCCTGTGGTGGTTTGCAGGCTGGTCACGCCCCCCAGCAACCCAAGCAGAGGCCCTGGGATCTGGGATTCATTTATCTTCTATAATTGAAACTTTGTAGCCTTAAGTCTAGGCCAGGGCTGGCCAGAGCAGGCAGAAAGCTTGGCTTCCTCCATTGCCAGAGAAACCCAAGCCTCCTGCTCACTATGTGGCCGACCGCCATCTTGGTTGGTTTAACTTTCATACTGTCTCCTGATTGGCTGGTGGGAGAGGCTTGTGGGTATAGTGGAGTGATACTTAATTTGCATGTTTCTCTGTTATTACTGTAGATACCTTTGTCCCTTAAAATTATGAAAATTCATCCATAAAGATTGATTATGCACTAGGCTTGCAGAATGGGATGTGGAAAATTCTTTGGTTTTCTGATTAAATGATGACTAATAAGAAACCATTTAGATTTTATGCCTTGTTCATGAAAACCACTGTTAAGTGTATTGGGCTATTTTCTGAGTAGAAATTACAGCCTGGGAAAGATCATTGAATCTTCCTTTAAAATTATGTTCACTGATGAGAGAAATTTAGGGCTATCTTCTTTTGAGTTCTCATTGCTCATGGATTTTTTTATACGTGTTTAAAATGATAAACATGTGGTTAAAACATTGAAATGGTACAGAAGACCTTAAATAAAGTTCCCCAGTTTATTCTCCCCTTGTTTTTCTTTATTCTTTAGAAATTTTCTATGCATATATAAACATTAAAATATACAAAAATTTAAAAATCCACAAACTAGAAAACAATATGCAAAGTCCAATTTAACTAGTATTTTGTTTTTGTTTTTTGTTAATCCTCACTTGAGGATATTTTTTTCCATTTATTGTTAAGGAGAGTGAAAGAGAGAGAAACATCAATATGAGAGAAACACATTGATTGGTTGCCTCCTGCACGAGTCCCAACCAGGTCCTGAGTAGGGAAGGAGCCTGCAACCAAGGTACGTATTAAACCTGGGACACTTTGGTCTGCAGGCAGATACTCTATTCACTGAGCAAAACTGGGTAGAGCTATCTAGCTTTTTTTTTAAAAAAATATTTTATTGATTTTTTACAGAGAGGAGGAGAGAGGGATAGAGAGCTAGAAACGTCGATGAGAGAGAAACATTGACCAGCTGCCTCTTGCACACGCCCTATCAGGGATGTGCCCGCAACCTATGTACATGCCCTTGACCGGAATCAAACCTGGGACCTTTCAGTCTACAGACTGACGCTCTACCACTGAGCCAAACCGGTTTTGGCTAGCTTTTTTTTTTTTTTTTTTTTTTTTTTTAAAAGTTAATATATCTTTCTATGTCTGTACCTTATTCTGTTTAATTGGTGCAATTTTTTTGGGTTGTTTTAAGCTTTTCTTTTTCTCTTGCAAAGAGTACCCTATTTTACATAAGTCTTACATGTAAAATAAATGCTTAGCAGTGGAGTTGTTGGGTTAAGAGTCTGGATCCTTATAATTTCATAGATATTGCTAAATTTTCCTTCCACCAACAATATATTGGTTGATTTGTTTCCATCAGACATTTTTTTCTGCCTGGCATAAACTATGGGTTGGGGATAGGGCCTAAGCCAGCAGGCGGACATCCCCCGAGGGGTCCTGGACTGCAAGAGGGCACAAGATGGGCTGTGGGACCCCCTCCCTTCCCAGTGCATGAATCTCATACACTGGGCCTCTAGTGACTTAATAAACCAGGAATACAAAATTTGAACCTCATCTATAGGAAGGGCCATAATTTGTTAGGAGGAGATCATGATCTCTCTGGTGACCATTGTAGGCACTAATTTTTTACCTTGGTGGTGGTGCTGGGGGGTATGTGTTTCCTGGTTTTCTCCTGGGGTTAGTCAGAAATTGGATTTTACTTTTTTCAGTCATGGAATAAAAAATACATGTGTCATCTTGGGAGACAGTAAATGCATACCTCAGAAATATTGTGGACTTGGTTCCAGACTACCACAATAAAGCCAGTATCACCATAAAGTGAATTGTAATGTTTTTTTTGCTGGTGGAGGGTCTTGCTTTCAATTTGTAAAACAAACAAACAAACAAACAAACAAACAAACAAAAAAAACCAACATCTGTGAAGTACAATAAAACAAAGTATGTCTGTACTCAGATAGGCAATTCTTTGCTAATATTGGATAACTAGAAGCCCAGTGCATGGATTCATGCACCAGTGGGGTCTCTAGGCATCTTTTGAGGGGCCCCAGATGGCGAGGGGGTGGTTCTCGGGAGATACACCCTGAAATCGGGCTCCCTCCTCTCTGGTTCCAGGCGTGTCACTAGAGAACTGCAGCTGCTAAGTGATGGCAGCTCAGCAGCTCCTGCATTGAGTGTCTACCCCCTGGTGGTCAGTGTCCATCATAGTTACATGTTGGAACGTCTGCCCCTTGGTCATTGCGTGTCATAGGTACCGGCTAGTTGGCTGTGTTGCTTAGGCTTTTATATATATAGATATGTCTCAGAGGTGGTTAGAAATGGGCCTTCATTAAAGATGTTGCAATATTTACTTCTCAGTGGCTCTCTAAAATAGAAATGTGTGTCATTTGCCATTTGGTACAATGTACAAAATGTAACATGTAAATATATCTATACTAATAAAAGAGTAATATGCAAATTGATCATACCTTCATGATGCCCACCAGCCAATCAGGAACGAGTATGCAAATTAGCCCAACAAAGATGATGGGTTAACTTGCATATGCAGACACTGAGTGGCTGGGGGGTGGGGCAGGCGTTCTGCACTGCCCCAGCCGCTCTAGGCTTCTGGGCAGTGTGGGAAGGTGAAAAGTTGGCTCTGATCCGAGCAAAGGCGGTGCCGGCAGCCAGGGGAATGAAGACCCATTCTTGCATGGATCTTCATGCATAGGACCTCTAGTAATATAATAAATGTAACTGTAATGTGGTATAATCATTTTATAGTCATTTTCATCCCTCTTATCTCTTTCATAAACCCTTCTGTTCCTGCATTTCCCCTTTTCTCCCACTCTCTGTTGATTTTTTGCACTGTCCTTTTAAAATAATGATAATTATGGTCAGTACTGCTGTTTGGACCTTTTATTATATTATCATATTTTTTTAAAAAAACTAACAAAATTTGAACCAATACTTGGTTTCTAGTCCTCATTATCCTAGCATGATGCTTGGCACATATGTATTTAGATTGGCTGCTCACTTTAGAGTTCTCCCTATTTTATGGGGTTCCTGCGCTTGGTAAAGGAGGACTGTCCCTGGACAACCCCCCTTGCTGGCCCCCACGTGCTCATTAAGGTTTCTGTTGCCTCATTTTGCCTGTGCCGCTTCCCTGTCTGGGGAACAGCACGGCAAGGAGCCATATTTTATTGATTTGGTATTTGAAGCACTGGAGGATGGCTGATGTTTGAAGATGGTTTTATGAACCCTGGTGGGTACAGCAGCTGCCACAGCCCTGTTGCCAGCGTGAAGGGCCTGTGTTTTCTGACAACTCAGAGGGCTTTCTGATGGGCACTGCAAGTGTTCACTCACTGCAGTCTTGGCCAGAAGGTTTTGAACCGGCCTGGGGTGAGCTGCACTAAATGAGACACCCTGAGGGTGAAATACAGAGAGGAAAGCTAGTCTCAGGAAACAACTTCTTATGTCAGTGAGCCTGAAATTAGGGCAACTCTTGGGGCATCCCCCTTTTTCCAGTGCTCTAGCTAATGCAAGAAGGCGGTCTAAGAACTCCTGCCCGGCAAGGTGAAAGGTAAGGTCTATTTCCCTTTGACTCTGGCAGGCTTTTTGCATGGAGAGGAAGGGGCTTCCTGGGCCCTAACCCCAGCCTTCCAGGGCTCACAGCCGGTGCCCTGCTGACACAACACTCCCCAGAGCATCCTGAGGGATGGCCTGGGATCTCAAAAGAGAAACTTAAAAAGAAACCAACTAAAGAACTTGCATTTATTTTTCTTATTGTTCAAGTAATGTATTTTCTTTTATAGCAAATAAAGAGGACTTTTAGAGGCAGGCAGTGTATGATCCAAGGAAAATGGCCTTGGGAGCCAAATGGCTGTGGGTTGGAATGTGGGCTCTGTGCCTTTTTCTTAAGGACTATTATGGCATGAATTGTGTCTCACCCCCCACCCCCCCACCCCCAATTCATATGTTGAAACCCTAACTCATACTACCTCAAGGTGAAGTATTTGGACATAAGGCCTCTAAAGAGGTAATTAAGTTGAAGTGGTGGGTCCTAACTTAATCTGATTGGTGCCCTTATAAGGAGATGTTAGGACACAGAGAGACACCAGAGATATACAATCACAGAGCAAAGACCATGTGAGGGCACAATGAAAAGTGGCCATCTGCTCCAGGGAGTGAGGCCTCGGATGAAACCAGATCTGCTGATACCTTAGTCTTGAACTTCTGGTCTCCAGAACTCTGAGGAAATAAATTCCTATTGATTTAGCCCCCACATCCTCCACCCCCAGTTTGTGGTATTTATTGTGGCCAGCCCTGGCAATCGAATATAAGTGCTATTGCTTCCCCCATTCCTGAAGAGAGGACCACAGCACTTACTTTTCAGAGTTGATGTGAAGGACAGACATTATACCTGCTTATATTAGGTACTCACAGATGGTGCTGGGATTAATGCCAATATAATAATGATAACAACCGTGGCCCTTCCCCCACCCAGTTTTTAGGGCTTCAGGATAATTTGAGGTTTTTATTTATTTATTTATTTATTTATTTATTTATTTTTTAACAAAACAAAACTTTTGTTTAAGTCCTTTTCAAACAGGGTTGAAAACAACTCCTGGGATCAGAGAAGGTGGCTACTTCATGGGCTTAGCAAACAATATTTCTTCTAAGTGCTTTTTTTCATTCTTTTAATCTTTTTAAAGAATTAAATATATTTTTATTGATTTCAGAGAGGAAGGGAGAGTGAGTAGAGATAGAAACATCAATGATGAAAGAGAATCATGGATCGGCTGCCTCCTGCACCCCCTACACTGGGGATTGAGCCTGCAATCCAGGCATGTGCCCTGACCAAGAATTGAACCATGACTTCCTGGTTCATAGGTCAAAGCTCAACCATTGAGTACATTGGCGGGGCCATTTTTTTTTTTTAATATTTTAGCATACGGGGGCTTCAGATACAATTTTATTTAGGACAAGGATTCTGCTAAAATTGATTGAAAACAACTTTTGGTGTGATGTTAAGTATCTACTGTACCTACTGTCCACAGTATTCATTTCCTAGGGCTGCTGTAACAAAGTGCCACCAACTGTCAGTTAAACAACAGGAATGTATTGTCTCCCAATTCTGGAGGCCAGAGGCTCGAGACCCAGGTGTCCTGAGGGTTGGCCCTTCTGAAGACTGTGAGGGAGGGTCTGCTCCGGACCTCTCACTTAGCTTCTGGTGGTTTGCCGGCAGTCTTTGGCATCCCATGGCTCATAGATGCTTCACCCCAATCTCCACCTTTATCTTCACATGACGTTCTCTCTCTGTGCACATCTCTATGTCCAAATCCCTCATTTTTATAAGGATACCGGTCATGTTAAATTAGGGCCCATTCAAATGACCTCATTTTTAACTTGATCATCTGCAAAGAACCTATTTCCAAATAAAGTTACATTCACAGGTACTAAGGTTGGGACTTTAACATATTTCTTGGGGGAATACAATTCAAACTATAACACCAATTATATTGGAACCCAGTTTGCCATCTGTGTACCACTCTGCCTGTGGCCTGCTGCTGCCCGGGAGAGATCCCCTCACCTGGTCTGCCTCTTCTACTTGTCATGCAGGGTTCAGCTCAGAAGACCTCTCTTCAAAGAGATCATTCTCTAAATAGGTTTATAGAATGAATGAACTAGGTTGCAGAGTAAAATTTAAATGTGACTGAGAATGATGCTGATATTTTACCCTTTAAAAGTATGAGAGAGCCCGGCCATCCTGGTTCATTGGTTGAGCATTGACCTATGAACCAGGAGGTCATAGTTCAATTCCTGGTCAGGGCACATGCCTGGGTTGTGGGCTTGATCCCCAGAATGGGGTGTACAGGATGTTTTTCTCTCTTTCTCTCCCTCTCCCTTCCTCTCTGAAATCAATACAAATATATATTTTAAAAAGTGTGAGAGAGCATCTCTCTCCCCCACATAAATGTTATTTGTAGCTTTCTTATATATGTTGGCTGTGTCACCACTACAGATGCTATTTAAATATCATTTTGTGCCTATGAATTGAGATGTTGGGCACCTTCTGAATGTCACGATGCTTCCTGTTCTGTGTGTAGAACATGCTAGGGGGACTCAATTTGTTTGATTTGGATTTTTCTTTGCAGTGAATCACAATTTATGATCTATGCTAATAAAAGCCTAGATGGTCCTCACACCCTTGCGTGATGCCCTCACATCATCACAAGATGGCCACCACAAGATGGCCACCACAAGATGACCAGCAGGGGAGGGTAGTTGTGGGCGATCAAACTGGCAGGGGAGCAGTTGAGGGTGATTGGTTAGGAGCCAGCAGTCCCGGATTGTGAGAGGGATGCCCAATTGCCAGTTTAGGTCTGATCCCTGAAGGTTCCCAGGCTGGGCAGAGGGACACCCCTCCCCCGTGTATGAATGTTGTGCACTGGGCCTCTAGTTTTACAATAATTCACAGAGCAAAACTGGCTAGAACCCTTCTGTGCAGGACAACTCAGGTCTAGAAAACCTGTGAGTTCTGAGAAAGGGAAGCATTTACTGATCTCAGTTAATCCATTAGTGTTTATTGAGCACGCTTTCTTTGCTAAAACTCTGCTAGATGATGTGCAGATACAGGGATATTATAAGCAAAAGTTACAGCCTCTAGCACCACACAGTTCCCATCCAACAGTTGAAAAATACACCATAATACACATCAAGTTGCATGTGAATGTGTAATACAGAAATTAAGAAGAAAGAAGTGCTCACTGTGGGCCATGGGATCGAGAAAGGCTTTGTGGAGGAGCTTAGCTTAGCTTGGGCTGACCTAAAAGGGTTAGAGATCCAAGAAGAAGAGCAAGATTACCAGGCTAAGGTGATAGCAACATAATATCATTGACCTATGTAATAGTCCAAGTGTATATTGAGATACCTTGTTTTAGTCAAATTAACTTTGTTTAGAACATAGGTATGATGTGGTCTACAATAGGAAAATATTTGAAACAACCAAAATGCTTATCAACCTGGGAAGAATAGATTATAGTACATCCCTTTTTCTTACAGCTATAAAAAAAGAATGAGAATGCTTTTCACCGATATAGAAAGACCTCCCAAATATACTGTGAAGTGATAACAGCAAGGTGCAGGACAGTGTGAATGATATGCTAACAGCATGACATTTGCTTAAAGAAGCTGGAAGATTCCCAAGAAACTAATTACCATTATAACAGTAGTGGTAATTACCTGGGAGTGATAAACTGGTATAATGTGTGTGTAGGGAGGGTGAGTTGGATAGAGAGGGGGGAGGTAGGAAGAGAGATTATTTATTTTAGAGATTTGAATGATGTAAATGTATCTTATTCAAAAGAAAGATAGATATGCCCTGGCCAGGTGGGTAGCTCTGTGGGTTAGAGTGCTGTCCTGTTACACCAAGGGACAACACTAACCAAAAAGTGCTGATTGGATCCCTGGTCAGGGCACATACAAGAATCAACCAATGGATGCATAAATAAATGGAACAACAAATCAATATTTCTCTCTCTTCATCTCTCTAAATTCAATAATTTTTAAAATATATATATATTTTATTGATTTTTTTACAGAGAGTAAGGGAGAAGGATAGAGAGTTAGAAACATCGATGTGAGAGAAACATTGATCAGCTGCCTCTTGCACACCCCTACTGGGGATGTGCCTGCAACCAAGGTACATGCCCTTGACCGGAATCGAACCTGGGACCTTTCAGTCCTCAGGCCGATGCTCTATCCACTGAGCCAAACCAGTTTCGGCTAAATTCAATAGTTTTTTTTTAATTGAAATAAGAAAGATAGTTATGAAGACATAGTATTTGCTCATACTATTGCTACTGTTAAATTGATTTCAGTGTATCAGATGCTTTGCCTTGTTGGGACATTTTGAATGAAGATAACCAGCTACACTAGACATCTAAGGGATCAGCTCTTGCATTTGTCCAAAGAATGGAATTCTCTTGACCAGCTTTTAACTTTTATTGGTAACCTCTAGAAATATTTCAAACATATACTAAAAAGATAGCATAATGAACGCCTTTGTACCTATCATAGGGTTTCAGTAATTATGAAGCTATAGGCCAGTCTTGTTTTGTTGGCTCTCTCTCCTCCTCACTCCTTCCTTCACCCTTGACCTTGATTCATTTGAAGAAAATGCCTTTCTGATTGTGTTATATAAAATTATTACTCTGATCTCCTGAATCCCACCATGGCCACAGACATGCAGAGAAAATTGATGCTTAAGATGGAAAAAAATCTTTCTTTAACCAACTTTGGCCCATCTTATTAGGTGTACTTCACTCAAAATTTTAAAATTGTGTTAAGATATATATAACATAAAATTTACCATCTTAACCATTTAAAATATTTTTATTGATTTTTTTACAGAGAGGAAGAAAGAGAGAGAGAGAATTAGAAACATTGATGAGAGAGAATCATCGATCAGCTGCCTCTTGCACACCTCCTACTGGGGATGTGTCTGCAGCCAAGGTACATGCCCTTGACTGGAATCGAACTTGGGACCTTTCAGTCCTCAAGCTGATGCTCTAACCACTGAGCAAAACCGGTTTCGGCACATCTTAACCATTTTTAAGGGTGTAGTTCAGTCGTATTGTTGTACAACTAATCTTGAGAACGTTTTCACCTTTTAAAACTGAAACTCTGTACGCATTAAAGAACAACTCCCCATTTTCCCTGGCAGCTACCATTCTACTTTCTGTCTCTTTAAATCTGACTGCTCTGGGTCTCTCATATAAGTGGAGCCATACAGTGTTTGTCCTTGTGTGACTGGCTTATTTCACTTAGCATAATGTCCTCAGGGTTCACCGTGTTACAGCATGTGTCAGAATTTCCTTCCTTGTAAAGGCTGAATAATATTCTATTGTAAGGACAGGCTACATTTTGTTTATGCATTCATCCGTCTATGGACTCTGGGGTTGACGTTTACTTCTTGCCCCCTTTTAGAATATAAACTTTTGTGGCTCATAATCATTTCATTCCACAGGACATCAGAATGAAGCAGTGTTCCCTGATCCTCCAGTTAAGAGAATCATTCTGAGCAGTTTTAGAATTTTTATGCCAAATGCTTTGACTTGCAAAGATCAGCAAACCTTCCTTTCTGTTCTTGTGACCAAGAGAACACCTTATCCTCTCAAAGCTCTTATATTGAATTTTGTCTCTTACTAGACTAGTTTATGAATTTAGAGACAGTGGGGCAGGTAGTGGGGAGGTATCTTCCTTTGCCCAGTATCTTGACACTTGCCTGGTGTGTCTGGGTGCTCAGGAAATATCTGTTCTAAAATGAATCTTACTTTGGACAAGGCACATATCCATATTTATGCAATTAGGCAGTTGAACCAGGTGGATTTTAAAGCTCCTTTTGGTCCTGGCATTGTTTGGGTCCATTATAAATTCTGATAATAAAAACTTCAGGATCTGGAAGACTGGAAAGTGGGGATAGGGGAGAGAGATTTTTGCTTAGATATATTTCCAGAGCTCCTCACATTGTATCTCAGAGTTGGACATTCACAAATAGAACCATCTCAGGATATTGATATTTATTAAAATAATATTTTGTGGAGTTTTTTGTTAATCCTCACATGAGGATATTTTTTCCATTGATTTTTAGAGAGAGTGGATGGGGGAGATGGAGGGAGGAAGGAAGGGATGAGAGAGAAGAGAGAGAGGGAGAGGGAGAGGGAGAGAGAGAGGGAGAGGGAGAGGGAGAGAGAGAGAGAGCGAGAGCGAGAGCGAGAGCGAGAGCGAGAGCGAGAGCGAGCGAGAGAGAGAGAGAGAGAGAGAGAGAGAGAGAGAGACAGAGAGAGAGATCTGTCTTGAGAGACACATCAATTGATGCCTCATGCATGGGCCCGGACTGGAATCCACAACCCAGGTACATGCTCTTGACCAGGAATTGAACCCAAGATTCTTCCGTGTGCAGGTCCATGCTGCGACCAGTAAGCAACACTGGCCAGGGCTCTTAAAACAACATTTTGAATTTGAGGTTTTCTCTGTGTGCTGGTAACATTCTTTGATTAACCAAAAGCCCTAGCCAGTTTTGCTTAGTGGATAGAGCATTAGCCTGTGGACAGAAGGGTCTTGGATTCGATTCTGGTCAAAGGCGTGTTTTTCTCTGTGTGTCTCTCCATCTCCCTTCCAATCTCTCTGAAAACCAATGGAGAAAATATCATTGGGTGAGGATTAACAACAACAACAACAAAAGCCACCAGCTAAAAAGCCTTTTGAAGTTTAGATTCATTTGGGTTTTCTAGATAGATGGATAGGAAATAAACCTACTCCTGACATCATCATCTTTACAGAGAATCTCATAGGAATTCTTAGTGATAATGTTACCATGAGAAGAAGTCAAGAGAATAGTAAGCAAGGAAGGAAAATGAAGAAAGGAAAATGAAGATTCCAGAATTAGAGTTCAAAAAACTCATAAGAAAATATGGAGGGAGATGTGATTTGTATATTGAATCTTTTGGATTTTCTGAACTTTGTGCTGGTTTCTGGATTTGTGTTTTAAGCCTGGTTTCCAAAAGTCTCTTGTTAGCAATCAGATGGTCATCAAATAATTGATATATGTTCATTTTAAGCACATTTGGGAACAGTGGCCTGGATTTTCCAGTAGAAAGATTTAGTAATTCTGTTGGTCTTTGAATGCCAACAAGGTTTTGTGTTGGTTTGTTTTTTTTTTTAATCGTGTTCTCTAATGACTTGGAAATAACCTCTGGAAAATTGCAACCAATGATTTGATTGCATGATATACTTGGAGTAGAAACTTAAGGCTATGGATACAGTTTACTTCAGTTACAAATGTCCAGGCTTAGAAGTGCTTACATTTGTAAAATTAGATGAGAATTTTTTTTAGTGTTTAAAGGGTTTTCCCTCTCATTTGTTTCCTGATACTTGAGCTAATGAATACAAATGGACATTGCAAATATACTCATATGATTTTATTCCCTATTTTCAGAGAGTTGTTTAAAACTTTAGGGTCTGCTATCTTAACGTCTTACTTGAATGATTTTCAAAGAAAAAAAAGATCTTATTTAAAAAGTGGGGTTTCACTAAGGAAAAGGGTGTGAGTTACCTCCAGGGGTGGCAAGCCTCAATAGTCCATTTTTTTGAGCTGGGGAAATGCATCAGTGATCATTGGAAAGTGCTGGTAGCCGGGTCACCATTTGGTTGAGGACATTTAGAAAAGGAGTAGAGATCTGTCTGAAAGAACCTATTATAGTTTTTATAATAGGTTCTCTCAACACTGTGACCCCTCAGATTGGTGACAAGAGAATGGCAAAAAGCAGCTGGGCTATGGAGAGGTGTTCTTTCAGAGGCCCCTTTACATAATCAATATTCCTCAGAATATCACTTGCTCCAGAAAGATCCATTTTTAAAAAAATTATTATTTTGTTTTTATTGTTGACATTATTACAGATGTCCCCCATTTGCCCCATGTGCTCCCCTCAACCCAGGCTCCGCCCTCTCATCCCTTTGGCCCTAATCACACTCTTGTCTGTGTCCAGGGGCTATGCAGATATAATCTTTGGCTATTCTCTTCACCTTCTTTCATCCCATCCACCCCACCCACATCCCCTCTGATAGCTGTCATTCTGCTGAGTGAAATAAGCCCAATCAGAGAAAGACAACTACTACATGATCTCACTTATATGTGGAATTGAATGAACAAAATAAACCGATGAACAAAATGGAAGCAGAGACATGGAAGCATGCAACAGAAAGATCCAGTTTTTTAAAAAACATGACATGGGTTCTCTGTTTGGGGTGTGTATGTGTGTGCAAGGCCTTCTTTTCCTCTCCTCCCTCTTGTCACTATGGTTGGCCCATCTCTGGCTGTTTTCAGTTGTGACCTGGGATCAGAGTGGAGCTCACTGCCAGGCCTGCAGGGGTAGGGCTCCAGGTGTAGCCATTCCCGGATGCCTCATTGGTGGGTAGGTTAGTTTCCTGTAGTTTCCACATCAAATTACCACGAAGTGGGTGGCTAAAAACAACAGAAATTTATTTTCTCAGTTCTGGAGGCTAGAAGTCCAAAATGAAGGTGTTGGCAGGTCTGAACTCCCTCCAATGGCTCCAGGGAAGAATCCTTTTCTTGCCTCTCAGCTTTTAGGAGCTCCTGGGCTTCCTTGGCTTGTGGCCACATCATTTCAATCTCTGCATCCATCTTCATATCACCTTATGTCTGTCTTCTCTGTGTGTCTCTTATAAGGACACTTGTCATTGGACTTAAGGCCCACTCAGATAATCCAGAATGATCTCTTTATCTCAGGATCCCGAACTTAATAATCTGCAAAGACCCTTTTCCCAAATGAGGTCACAGCCACAGGTTCTGGAATGGAGATGTAGATATATCTGTTTGAGAGTCATTATTCAACCCACTCGAATGGGTGCCCCAAGCTGGGATGGGGCCCCTGCAGGAACCACACTGTGGGCCTCAAGAAGAAAGCAGAGGGAAAGAAACCCACTTTAAAGGAGCCAGTGTTTTTATTTAGTTATTTAATTATTATTTTGATATTGATAGATTATACATAACAAAATTTACAGTTCTAATTATTTTAAATGTACAGTTCAGTGGCATTAAGTACATTCTCAATGTTGTGCAACCATCACCATCATTTATTGTCAAAACTTTTTCGTCTTCTCAAACTGAAACTCTTTGTCCACGAAACATGAACACCCCCACTTCCGTTCCCCTCAAATTATTATTTTTACATTCTTTCCATTTTTGTTTTATTTTTGGAAGTGCTGTGTGATCATTTTAAAGTCTGCCCGGTCATTTAAAAAACACTTTAAAACAGACACCAGGGGAGTGAGGGCATGAGTGGGAGGGTGGGGGGTAATGGGGAAATAAGGACACATATGTAACACCTTAATCAATAAAGAAATTAAAAAAATAAAATAACTTTATTGAGGCATGTTTATATATATTATATATATATATATATATATATATATATATATAAATATATATATAATTTATTCATTTCAAGTATAGTTTAATGATTTTTAGTAAATGTACACAGTTGTGCAGCCATTACTATAAAATGCTTTAGAACATTATGATCATCCCAGTAAGATCGTTCATGCCCATGTACAGTTATTCTCGTCCCATCTGCACCTCCTTAGTCCCACTGCCTACTGTCTGTTTCTATGCATCTGCATTTTCTGAATGTTTTAAATAAAGTTCTATTTAAAACTTAAAAAATCATTTTCGATTATAAAATAAGAAGAAATAGAATCCCATCAGCTGGGAGCTTATTAGAAATGGAAGCTCTCATGCCTCACCCAGACCGGAGCAATTGAATCTGAATCTGCACTTGAACAAAATCTCCAGGCGATTCTTATGCATATTAGATTTACCGAAGCACTGATAGATTTTATCTACTCTATGGATTCTTTGTCCCCTTAATATATTAGGAGTGTTTTCCTCAAATTATTAAGTGTCTTCTGAGAACATTTTAAACCCCACTGTAAGAATATACCCTAACAATTTAACCAGTCCTTTTAGGCAGACTTTGAGCTTCCCATCTTTTTTGCCACTGCAAATAAAACGATGATGGCCATCTTTTTATGTACATTTTTGTGTGTAATTTCATATCCACTGTGCCAGTAATTCCATTTCTAGGAATTTATCCTAAGGCAATAATTATAGTAATACTGCTAAAATTTAGAAAGTACATATTGCTGATCATGTAGTTGGTCATTTAATGTATTGTTTTCCTGGAACTGGACATAAAGTCAAGTAGATAATGGAAAACCCAAAGCCCCAACATGTGATGCAGGGCATCTCGCTAACTTTCACCTCCATTTTCTTTCTTTTTTTAAAAAAAAAATATATTTTATTGATTTTTTACAGAGAGGAAGAGAGAGGGATAGAGAGTTAGAAACATCGATGAAAGAGAATCATCCATCAGCTGCCTCCTGCACACCTCCTACTGGGGATGTGCCCGCAACCAAGGTACATGCCCTTGACCGGAATCAAACCTGGGATCTTTCAGTCCGCAGGCCAATGCTCTATCCACTGAGCCAAACCAGTTTTGGCCTCACCTCCGTTTTCTTGAACTTTAGCTTCACTATTGAATGAAGTGAATGAGTGAATGAATGAATGAATGGATGAAAACAGTACCAAAAAATGAAGTACAGGTTGTTAATGAAGCAGCAGTGAAATAGAAAGTGCAAAAAGCTGGACCTATGTGTAATACCTTTATTTTCTGTTGTAATCCTCACTAACCTTCCAGCCTCCACTTGACAGCTATATACCCTTGTAAGCAGCCCAATATGTTACTCCTGGAAGCCTTGTAGGTGGGAAGTTATGGTCATGGCAGCAATAATCTTATCCTCAGAACACACTGGGCTTCAGGTTCAGTTTTCTCACTTGTTCCAAGGATCAGGTCCTTGGGAAGTATGTGAGCAGGTCAGGTCTTGCATACCTGCCTCTTATCTGTCCCTCCACAGCTCCATTAGCTTGAGGTGAAATTCAGTGTGTCTAAGAGTGGGGGCCTGAATCTTCTTATTCCCTTTTCTGTGCTGCCATGTTCTTTTAGCTTTCCACTGCTGTATTTCCTGAAAAACAATAACAACAACAACAACAACAACACACACACACACACACACACACACACACACATCACAAAACAAAACAGCTCTTCTTCTTTTTTTCCATGGGGGGTAGGGGTAGAGAGGAGTAGTTATGAAAGTGCTTATTCCTGAGGGTTCAGATCCAGCTCACTACTTTAGAGGATCTTGGACCTCCTGTACCATCACTGTGCAGGCAGCCTTATTTGTTCCTCTGGACTGTGGTTCTCACATCAGAGTGTGTATTAGCACCTGTGGGTAGGCCTGGTAAAACATAGACTGCTGACATTAGTTATCATAGCCAAGATATGGTAACAACTTAAGTGTCCATCGATGAATGAACACACCCATGCATACACAAAATGCAATACTACTCAGTCATCAAAATGAACGAAATCTTGCCATTTGTGACAATGTGGATGGACCTTGATGAATAATGTTAAGTGAAGTAAGGCAGAAGGAAAAAGATAAATACTGTGTGATTTCACCCATATGTGGCATATATAAAAAAGGACAAACAGACCAAAAACAAACATAGATGCCAAGAATAGATTGGTGGTTACTGGAGGGGAAGTGGGTTGGGAAATGGGCAAAATGGATGAAGGGGGTCAATTATATGGAGATGGATAGTAAACAGACCTTTGGGGGTGATCACTCTGTAGTTTATACAGATATCCTAATATATAAAAACCCAGAGTCCATAACATCCAAAACTACTGAAGGCTCGACCAAGTCGGAAGTCACTGCTGGGTTGCCGTGGTGACCCAGCACTGATTGTCCATTGCTGTGGGCACCACGGCACAGCACTGATTGCTGAGGGGGCTGTGGATCAGGCCTGAAGAGAGGCCTGGAAAGAGAATCAAGGTATGATCTGTAGCCTCCATGGCAACTATTGATCAGCCCTTGCCTCTCTCTTTCTCTTAGGACCTGGCCAGTAGCCATGTCTTTCTTTCTCTTGGGCCTCTGCTGGGGCTGCTAATCAGCCCCGCCTCTCTGATCAGGCCTGTTGATAGGTCTGGAGATGCTGATTGGCATAGAATCTGACCAATCAGAAAAAAAATCTGGGTGAAGTGCGAGGAGCCAATGGCTGCCTAGGAGGTAGAGCTTTTGACGCTGACTGGCATAGAAATCGACCAATCAGAACCAAGTCTGGGTGAACTGTCAGGAGCCAATGGCTGTATAGGAGGTGGAGCTTTTGATGCTATCTGGCACAGAAACCAACCAATCAGAACCTAATCTGGGTGAACTGTGAAGGCAGAACCTAAGGTGGGTGCTGAGGAGGGGTTTTAAGGACAACAGCTGTTTGCTGTAAGGTGTAAGAAAGCAGTTCAATTTTTTAATGACTGGTTTGGCAGTATAGTGCATATAGCTGGCTATCAGTCAAGATATAGGGGTTATGTACTTTTGTCTGCCAAGAGCATCTCCTGCTGAAAAAGGCTTTTCCTCCCATTTAAACAATCCTATCCCATATAATCTATCTATACTAATAAAAGGGTAATATGCTAATTACAATAGATCGGGTTGACTGGCCATCTTCCGGACGTCCGACTTCCTTCCAGACAAAGCCATGGTGGTGGGGGCCAAGGCAGAGGCCACTGGGGAGATCAGGCTTACAGGGGAGAGCAGTTGGGGGCAATATCAGGCTGGCAAGGGAGGGCAGTTGAGGACAACCAGGCCGGCAGGGGAGGGCAGTTGGCAGTGAGACCAGGCTGGCAGGGGAGGGCAGTTGGGGGTAAGATCTGGGTGGTAGGGGAGGGAAGTTAGGGGTGATCAGGCAGGCAGAGAGGTTAGGGGCAATCAGACAGGCAGGAAGAAGGATTAGGGGCCATCAAGCAGGCAGGCAGGTGAGTGGTTAGGAGCCAGTGGTCCCAGATTGTGGTTGGACATCCCCGAAGGGGTCCCCGATTGGAGAGGGTGCAGGCTGGGCTGAGGGAACCCCCCAACCCGTGCATGATTTCATGCATCGGGCCATTAGTTGAATTATAATGTTGTATACCTGAAACATATATATGCCATAGAGTGCTAGATCCCACCCTGAGTGCTTATGGTTCATCAGGCCTGGGACAGGACCAGAGAATCTGCATTTCTACTAAGGTTCCTAGATGATGCTGGTGGTTTGGAACCCTACTTCTAAATCCACTGCTCTGGACTTCCCCTCTGCCCCTTCAATCACTTCCAAGTAGGTGAAGCAAGCCACAGGAGGACTGATGTGTTTGAGGCTCTTGAAGCGTGGGGTGGTGTCCAGTCCTCTAATGCAGTGCCTTGCTGTGTTGCATGATTGCTTCCTCAGTGGTGACACTTAGTTCGCGAGTGAGGCTTTAGATAGGCCCTTCAGAGTATAAGGAACAAATTACTTCAAGTAGTGGGACTGGGGTTATTGAGTCATTTAGGGAAGTGAGGAATCAGGAGATAAGAAAAGAATCCTTAGGTCTTTAGGACTTCCTAGAAAGTTGATAAAGTCAACAGGCATTGAGCACCTGAGGGCCTTGGCTTGCTATGCGCCTTATATTCCCATGAGCACATAGCTGAGCTGAACATCATAACCTTTTAGCCCCAGCTCTTTCTGTTAACTTCCGTCTCCTTCCAATAGGATTTTCCCCTTGGCTCTGGCAGGGCAGCTAGCTTCTCCTGGAAGGATCCCTGTGGCAACAGCTTTTTCTCCACACAACCCTGGACCATTGGTAGTGGGAGTTGCAGTCCTTAGTGAAATGGGGAGCAGGCTGTGGGTCCCCAAATTGTGCTATCATCTAGAGGCCTCAAGGCTTACCTTTTCCATTTACACCCAAGGCTTAAGGACAACTAGTGAGAGCAGGAGAGGGTCAAGGAAGTTGAAGGGGATCTTGATTCAACTTTGTCTTAAATGTTCAGTCATCTCTTAATGGGGCTTTCAAGTTTTGGTGGGGGCTGTATGCTGTTTCCCTGCAGATTCAGGTGGCAGGTGGTTTGTGATTTGGTATCAATAAGAAGTTCATTAAAATATTCAGGATGGCAAGGGCTCCTGGGAAAACCAAGAGAGGAATTGGCTTAAAGTGTCAGGCCATTGAGCTAGATTTACACTTCTTTCTTTTCTTTTTTCTTTTTTTTTTAAATATATTTTATTGATTTTGTACAGAGAGGAAGGGAGAGAGATAGAAAGCTAGAAACATTTATGAGAGAGAGTCATCGATCAGCTGCCTCTTGCACACCCCCTACTGGGGATATGCCTTTGACTGGAATCGAACCCGGGTCCCTTCAGTCCCGAAGCCGACGCTCTATCCATTGAGCCAAACCTGTCTCGACTACACTTATTTCTAACGTCTGTCAAGCCAGGGACATCACTCCTAGTGGATATCTCATCCTCACATCTAGTCCCACACTGGTGGGAGTTTGCTCCAGACAGTTGCACCTGTGAGGCAGTATTTTCCTCCTCCTTCCATTCCTCCCCCAGCATCTTCTTTTAGGCTCTACTAGGCCATTTGAGCAAGAATTTATAGGCCCAGCTCATAAAACATGTATGTATCAGAATCTCTCCAACAGTGCAGGCTGATTCAAGTTCCCCCATGGAAGAGCAGACATTTGTAAGTATATGGCATTTTGAGAGTTCTGACTTTATATCATTTTGAAGAAATTGTCTTCTGGGGTTGTTATTTTCTGTAAACTGACAAAAGCAACTAAATCCTTTTTTGGAGGATGGATTCTTGGCACCCTCTGTCATCCTTTGGGCTAGTCACTCTCCTGCTAAATATCAGTCAAACTCCCTGTGGACACTGTGGGATAAGGACACTATCTTATTTTTACCAGCGCGCAAAGGATAAATTAGGCCACAGGGCTTGAGAATGAAATTATTAAATATCAATGGGAGATAATAAATGTGAAGTAGCTTGCAAATCTCTTGCTTTTATGACTGTTTCAGTGAAAACACAGCTGCCAAGGTACTTTCCTAGCTGTAATTGAGAAGGTAATTTTCTTTACAGCCATTGAAGCCAGATCTTTAGTGTCTTTGAGTCATTAAGAAGCACAAATGGGATGAGTCTCTGAAAGAGATGAATAAACATGGGGCAGAGGTGCCTGTAATACAGATAACAGCATGGAGGGCCCCAGTATTCCGAATAGACCCAAGGACTAACTTGCGGTGTGCTTTATTAATGGACTAGAGTTAACACTTGACTGATGCAGCTAATTCTTCCACTTGGAGTTAATGTTTGCACTAAATTTTCCTGGTAATGAATGATTTAGAATAAGCAGGCATGTTGGTTTAAGATATAGTGCTAATATTTCATGAGGAACATTGAACAAGGCATGATGTTTAAATCAATAGTTGAAAATGTGAGGGCGAGGTGAAATTTTCCCGAAAAGGCTTATAAGCTAAATAAGAGCAGTTAATTGGCAGAAAATCAAGCCCACCCAATATTTTCATTGTTTAGAGGCCAAGTGAATATGAAAGAAAAGAAACCCTCCCCCAGTTCCGTGAAGCCATCACTTTCCTGGCATGCTGTAGAGCTTTTGACGGTGGTGTGGTGCTTTGCCTCAGCCAGGCTGATAGGAGTGAGGGACTGTTGCTAGGCATTGATTTCAGCCCTTTTGTGAAGACGTGCGGAGAGATTTACCTCAAGTCAGGGTTGACTGTTTCTGATAAAATCCCCGGATGTCAGGCCACAGATGGAATTTCCACAGACTGGTGGTAAATTCTTTGTGAACCTCCTGTGCAACACTAGTAGATGCAGAGGCTTTCAGGGAGGGGAAGGGAGTGAGCTCTGTTCAGCTGTTAGCTTTACTTACCACCCCCACCCTCAGAGTCCCAGAGGGAGAGAGATGCTCAGATGGCCTCTTGGCGGGTCTGGCCATGTTTTGAGGCCTAGATTTGTAAAGTAAGATAGCACAAGTTTTCTAGTCAAAATATTTCTGGATTTCTCCATAACTTGAGAATATAGTTTTTAAAATGTAAAGGTGAAGATTCATTTACTTGTTTTTTAATAAATTCTCTCAGTTTATTGAGGAAACCATATAATCTAGAATTTCCTCATGTTTAAAAGTTAACCAAGTTAGTATCTTTGAAGATTGCTAAAAAGATATATGTTTATATCAAATCATATAAGATTTATGTCCCCTTTGCTCTAATAGTTGTCTATAAAAGTTACGATATAAAAACCAGTCCTAGCCAGTTTGGCTCCATGGATAGAGCACCTGATTGTGGACCAAAGAGTCCCGGGTTTTATTCTAGTCAAGGTCACATACCTCGGTTGCAGGCTCATCCCCAGCCCAGGTCAGGCATGTGCAAGAGGTAACCAATCGATGTGTTTCTCTCACAGAGATGTTTCTGTCTTTTCTTTTCTCTAGAAAAAAAAAAAATCAATGGAAAAATATATTCGGTGAGGATTAACAAAAAAAGTAAAAAATAAAAACCAAAGCACATACTACAGAGTAGGAAATCAAGTGATTTTATTTATACTTAGAAAATAGGAAAAACATAAAAGCAGGACCAAACCTTCAGAATAGACTACCAAAATGACCCTTTAGTTAGCATTTTGGGCATATTTTTTTGAGCCGTTGAGGACCATTTGATGCTGGTGACAGCGAAGTCACTTATTTCCTGATTTCCCAGGACTCTGCTTTGTGAATGTTGACAAACAGCTGGTTTTCCATTTTCTACAGAAGGGTAGCACTTGGTGACCGTGTTCTCAGGACATGAGCCGTTTCACAGAGCCGTTTCACAATGCCTTTCACACGGCAATGCCATCAACTGGGACCTGGGGAGGAAATGCCAGTCCAGACCCCAGCTGTTCATTTAGCTGTTGTGAAAATGATGATTCTCATAGATGTGTGTGTGTGTGTGTGTGTGTGTGTGTGTGTGTGTGTGTGTAAGACTGGTGCAATTTGCATTTCAGTTCAGAGATGGGAGCTAACATCTGAGAAAACAGCAGGTAAAAGTCGACTAGTGAGTTTGGATGACTCAGATATGCATATGAACCTGTGGCTGTGAAGTTATAGAAAATAAAAATACATTTTCTGCTCAATTTGACTAATTGGAAATGAGGGAGAATTCTGAAGAGCGAGTTGTGATCTAGGACAAAGGAACCCCTGGAATGAGCTAGAGGTGGAACGGGGAATGAACAAGCTGTTAAGGATACCTGCATGATGGATTGCCTCTAGGGCATGAG
This sequence comes from Pipistrellus hanaki, assembly GCF_964339955.1. Classification (NCBI taxonomy): domain Eukaryota; kingdom Metazoa; phylum Chordata; class Mammalia; order Chiroptera; family Vespertilionidae; genus Pipistrellus; species Pipistrellus hanaki. The sequence continues at coordinate 95,260,673 of NC_140524.1, forward strand.
GGAATCTCTTCTTATGGGTTTCTCTGCTTTCTGTGTGTCTGTCTGTCCCTGTGTGTGATCTGTACAGGCATACCTTATTTTATTGTGCTTCACTTTACTGGACTTCACAACTATCACGTCTTTATCAACATTGAGGCAAGACTCTCCATTAGTATTAGAATTGTATCCCTGAAATATATATAATTTTATTAATATCACCCCAATAAATTCAATTTATAAAAAGAAAAAAAAAAAGAGCCCTGGCCAGTGTTGCTCAGTGGTTGGAGTGTTGGACTTTGCTTGAGAAAGTCTCGGGTTCAATTCCCATTCAAGGGCACGTACCTTGGTTGCGGGTTTAATCCCTAGCCCAGGTCAGGGTGTGTGCAGGAGGCAACCAATCCATGTGTCTCTCACATCAATTTCTCTCACACTTTTCCTACGGTATCTCTTTCCCTTCCCTCCTCCTTCTCCTTCCTTCCTTCTTCCCTCCTTTTCACTCTTTATAAAAATCAATGGAAAAATATCCTCCAGTGAGGATTAACAAAAAAAGAAATAAAATAAATGCATATCTCACTGTACTAAAATCACCTTTTTTTCTAATTGCACTTAGTTGTTTTTCTCCTTTATTGAGGTATAATTGAGAAATAAAGTTGTATGATGTCTAGAATGAAAAAAAGGACTCTCCATAGGGAAAATGATATGACTCATTGAAGTTCAGGTGATAGTATATTTTAGCAATAAGTATTTTTAATTAAGGTATGTCCAGTTTTCAGACATATGCTATTGCACACTTAATAGACTATATTATAAACATAACTTTTTATGCACTGGGAAACCAAAACATTTGTGACTCACTTCATTGTGATACTCATTTTATTGCAGTGGCCTGGAACCAGACCCGCAATATGTCTGCCTGTATTTCTCTCTGTTCATGTCTCTTCGTATGTGCATGTCTGTCTCTCACTCTCCCGGAGTAAACGGGCTGCTCCAGGATCTCTGATCAGGCAGGGTGGGCTGGGCTGTGTTAATGTCACATCCGGTTTCTGACCAGTGCAAAAATGCTACAAGCAGACAAAAACAGGTGCCCCTCAGAGCCCCACACAATGAACAGGTTTCCTCATGATCATATGACAGCTGTCATAAAGGTGGGAGATTATGAGGAAGAAGAGCAAGCTGGAAGTTTTGGAGTTGTGTTGAACTTGCAGCTTGCATCCTTCATCCCACCCTCTGCCTGACAAACCACCCACGCATCCCTCATTTTGCATGACTTTCATCCTCGCTCATCTCCATGGGATATTTCCAGAAAGCTGAATGCTTCCTTCAACTTTCTCTTGTGCAGAAACCATTCCTCCTGGGAGCCATTATTACAGCTCCCGTTAATTTTCATGTTCAATGTTCAGCTTTGCAAAGGAGAGGAAATGAGGGAGTGTGGGTGGTGACTCAGGAAGCTGGGGAAATATCTCTTATTATGTCTAGAATTTTCCCCTTGAATATTTAAAACCTGGCCCGGAGCTGTGCTGGCTTTAATTTTCTGATTGCTATATTTTCCCTTTGACCTTTCTCGTTCCATTTCATTTTCTTTTCTTGTTTCTGCCTTGAGGGTCCCAATGCTTCCCAAAGCTGTTAGAGGTTACCGGTGGCTTCCTTTATTGAAACATTGCTCTTCAGCTGTTTGAGCTCACAGCTAGGGATGGGTTTCTCCTAGAAGCAGAAGGGACTCTCTTCTTGTCAGTAATAACTTTGAGTTTTTAAAAAGGACACCGTCATCAACAATAATTTAAATAACTCTCCCAGGCTATTTCCCCCCTTTTCTTTCCTACTTTAATCAGTGTTTTGAATCTGTTTAATTTTTACCACCTACTTAGGCATTTTCTTTCTTAAATAATGTTCAAATTTAAAATTTATAACATGAAGAAAGGAACATGAGATGAAACTAATCTGTCACCCATCCCCCCTTTAGAGATAGCCATGGTAGAGAATTCACTTTCTAGCTCTCCAGTCGTTTGTCTTAAGCACAGATAGGTATTTATTATTTTTCTACAAAAATGGGATCATACTGTAGGTGGTATTGTGTTAGCATTTTTTAAAGTTTTAATTGTGGTAAAGACATAAAATTACAACCAATTTTCAAAAACATCAATATTTTTATTTTTCAGAATAAATACAACTAAAATAAAACATGACTAACAAAGGAGAAAAATTAAGAATAGTGCACTAAAAATACATTTTTAAAAGCAACAACTCAATTTTACATGGATACAAAAATCTTCATTGTACCAATTTTTAACTTTAAGATAATTCCACTTAGTTTTCTACAACCTTGGTGATATGTTGCAAGCTTTTTGAAGTTTCAAAACTCTCTCCTCAAAGGCAAGACAGAGAGAAACAGAGCTGTACCATTGAGGCAGGAGTGGGGAGCCTAGGGCATCCTCTCAAGGTCATGGTCCATCGTTATTGTCCCCATAGCTTTGAGGACTCCTGGCTTCGCAGCTACTTTCATAGTTGACTCTGAAAACACACAGCTCTACTTTGAAGTGTCCCAATTTTTAAATCTTAGATTGCTCTGATTTCTCCATCAAGAACAAATCGTATCCTCCACTTTTGAGAACATTTGTGTTTACTTCTCTTGGATAAGTATCTATAAGACAAGTTACTGGATTCCGAGTATGAGTGCTTTTTTAAAGACATATAATCCCTGTTGCCAACTGGTCTTCCCCAAAGTGGGCCAACTTGGACTGCTACCAGTAGCTTGGGAGGCCACATTTCCCATCCCCTCGGTAGAGTCTCCCTTCAAGATTCAGGGTGTCCCATAGTGTATCTCATTATTTGATATATGCATGCTTTGTTACTGCTAAGTTTCTGTTTTCATATGCCTGTTGACCATATGCAGTTCATCGTTGGTGAAAAATCTATTCATAACCTTTGCCCATTTTTAAATTTAGATGTTTGTCTGTGAATCCCAGAATAAGAACCCTTGGTCTGGACTATATGCATGCATTTTCAATGAGAGAGGAGGGTTGTGGACCAAGATTATCAGTCAGATTTCAACATGAGAACTTGGAAAAGATAAAATTCTGGATTTTGGTCTCTGGTTATATGATATTGAATGTCTTATCTGCCTTTAGAAATGCTCCATAATATTGATTAGAGAGAAGTTTAAAGCCATTGAGCTACATTGAGGTTGGAGACATTTCTAGGAGTTTTTTTTTTAATTTTTGAAAAATTTATTAATTTCAGAGAGGGAGAAACAGATATAAACATCAATGATGACAGAGAATCATTGATCGGCTGCCTCCTGCACGCCCCACACTGGGGATCGAGCTTGCAACCTGGGCATGTACCCTTGGCTGGAATCAAACCTGGGACCCTTTAGTCCACAGGCTGACACTCTATCCACTGAGCCAAATCAGATAGGGCTCTAGAAGTTTTACTCCAGTACTCAAACTGAAATATGAGAGTTCAATATTTTGTTTTATTATAAGCACACACTGTATTAAACACCTTCTTACTGTAAAAAACAAAAAACAAAACATGAAGTGCCCCCTGTGTGTTTTGCCACTTAATGTCATGAGTAATGTCAACCTTACAAATAGCACCATAGCTGTGGGTGTCTATGTTTGGAAAGTAGTTAAGGCATTTTAACCCTTTCTGTTTGTTTGCCAAGTGATGCTAAATCAATAATAATATTGATTTGAAAAGATGGAAAACCATGCAGGGACTATTTGCAATGAAAATAAATTATAATGCTGCTTTAAACTAATATTGTGCAATAAACCTTATAGTAGAAAGCCTCTTTCTACTTTTAATAGGAGGTTTTCTATTTCAAGAGAAGAAACTTTACTAGCTTCTTCTACTTATTTAAAAATATTTTTGTGCTGAACTTGGGCAGACAGGAAAACAAGATGTGAAATGTCAAGTTCGCTCTGCCTTTTCAACCTGAATGTCTCCGACAATCACATCTAACTTTTTGTGGATAGAGGAAGTATCTTAAAGAGTTAATGTACTCATGTGTTGACTTGTAAATAAGACCATGGGATTACTTTTCCAAAAATGCAGAATTGGGGATCAGCCTGGGATATTTTTTTTACTCCATTTTAATTTTCATATTGTGAACATCTATTTCAGTTTGAAAACTCAGCATATTCTATTTCTTCTAAACATAGACACCATGAATAAGTATTTTGTGTTTGTTTCTTTTCCTTCAAGGGGAACACAGGTCTTTGCCCATATTATATAAGCTCTAAGACAAGTGCCAGACACACAGAATTGTTTGGTATACTCAGGAATGTTCATGATACACTCTGTTTGGTTGTATGGCTGAGCCAGTTACTTTAGGTGGGTTTTAGCCTTACTCTGAGTAGTTATGGGGTTGAGGACAATATGTATTGAATTCAAATATCTCATTGATAAGGCAGGGTGTGAATTTTACAGTGATCCTTTTTATTTTGATTGAACCCAAGATATTATTGTGTGCTTACCCCCGCCCTTCAATATGTCATGGAGATTTAAAACAGAGTCACCAGCCTGTTCTTTCCATATTTAACCTTTTGGGGGTTTCTCTTATTGTTGGGTTGGGGTAGTTATAGCTGATTGGCCCTAACAGACACAGAGCAACAAGACAGCTCAGGAGCATAATAAATCCTGTGATTCTCTTCATCTGTGTTTGTGGATGGATGACAATCTCAAATTACAACGGCAGGTGTGTTTTGTGTGTCTGCGTGTTGTATGTTCAATTGCAGTAAATTGGAAAATGGATACCAATAGAATGCATTGTTATCAACATGTCTCCTCTGTGTGACTTAAAACCACACCACTTGTTTGTCAGGCTCCCAGTGTGGGTTCAGAGCAAATTAACCTCCAAGTTAGAAATGCCAAACCTCCACACGAACTGAAGCTAGACCGCTTTGTTAATGTGGGGCAGAGAGAAGGTTCGTAATGAGAGGACAAGGCAGGATGAGAAATTGTTCTCTATCTCAGCCAGTTAATGGTTGCAGCTTCCCAGTGGGTATGAAAGGAGAGCTGAGAATAACATCAGTAGTTACTATTTCCCTTCAATATTCAGTATACCTGCTATTTACTGTGAATATTCCAGGGAGAAAAGATAAGCAAAGTCAACTTTTTAAAAATCCAGAGTCTCCAAGCTTGCTTCATCTATCTTTTCTCTCTGGTGGGTGATGGTGAGGGTGGGGCAGGCCCATCACCAAATTTTTAGAGCTATTTTTAAATTTCGAGGACAAATTTTATAAATATGAGCTGCTGCTGCTGCTGCTTCTTCTTCTTCTTCTTCTTCTTCTTCTTCTTTTGAATCCCTTTCTACTCTAAAAATAGTTTTCTGGGAAAAAAGTTTGTGAATTGTTTACTAAGGAGAGACTCAGAAAGTCAGCTGAGCATGTTTCCTTATAAATAAAGAAAACCAATCACCTCGAGGCTACTGTCTGAAAGCAGATGTGGCTTCTGGGGAAAGAAACAATATTTCTGAGATGTGAATGCCAACATAAGATTATAGAAGGAAATTCAGAATTTTCCCTTCTGGCCTCCCTTTTCAATTCTTATCACCAAATTGGTATGTTAGTTACCCTTTCAGAGAAGGCACTTCATTCTCCCAGGCAAAATGAATGACCCCAGCTTCTGTTCTTATCAGTACCCTCAGTCATAATTGTGTCTCCTGTAAAGCTTGCATTGTGTTCTAATAATTGTTTACATTTACTGTAGGTCAGGCGCTGTTCTGAGCTCAGTTCATGTGTTTTTTTGTTTAGTTGTCATAACAACCCTTGAGTTAGATGCTGCCATTATTCTTGTTTCAAAGATGAAGTAAGCTGTCAAAAATGTGTACATTCTAATTCTCAGAACATGTGAATATGTTACCTTATGTGGCAAAAGGAACTTTACATAAGCTGTGAAGCTTTTAAAGTTCTTAAGCTAGGGAGATTATAATCACCAGGGTCCTTAGAAGAGGAAGGCACATAGGCAACAAAAGTAAAAATAAATGTGACTACATCAAAGTTGAAACTTCTGTGATTTAAAGGACATAATCAACAGAGTGAAAAAACAATGGAATAGGAGAAAATATTTGCAAGTCATGTATCTGATAGGTGTTCACATCTAGGATAATACAGAAATATTTTTTAATTTTTAATTTTATTTTGTTCTTTATTGATTAAGGTATTACATATGTGTCCTTATCCACCCATTGTCCCCTCCAACTCCCACTCATGCCATCACCCCCCTGGTTTCTGTGTCCATTGGTTAGGTTTATATACATGCATATAAGTCCTTTGGGTGATCTCTCCCCCTCACACCTACCCTCCCCTACCTTCCCTCTGAGGTTTGATGGTCTGATCGATGCTTCTCTGTCTCTGGATCTGTTTTTGTTCATCAGTTTATGTTGTTCATTATATTCCACAAATGAGTGAGACCTTGTGATATTTATCTTTCTCTGACTGGCTTATTTCGCTTAGCATGATGCTTTTCAGTTCCACCTATGCTGCTGCAAATCGTAAGAACTCCTTCTTTTTTACTGCAGCGTAGTATTCCATTGTGTAGATGTACCACAGTTTTTTAACCCACTCATCTGCTGATGGGCACTTAGGCTGTTTCCAAATCTTAGCTATGATAAATTGTGCTGCTGTGAATATAGGGTTGCATATATTCTTTCTGATTGGTGTTTCTAGTTTCTTGGGATATATTCATAGAAGTGGGATCAGTGGGTCAAATGGGAGTTCCATGTGTAGTTTTTTGAGAAAATTCCATCCTGTCTTCCACAGTGGTTGTACCAGTCTGCATTCCCACCAGCAGTGCACGAGGGTTCCTTTCTCTCCCATTCTTGCCAGCATTTGTCATTTGTTGATTTGTTGATGACAGCCATTCTGACAGGCATGAGATGGTACCGTGTTGCCATTTTTATTTGCATCTCTCTGATGACTAGTGACTTTGAGCATATTTTCATATGACTTTTGGCCTTAGAATAATACAGAAATCTTATAACTCAACAACAACAACAACAACAAAATCCAAATAACCTATAACTCAAAAACAAAAATGAAAACCAAATAACTTGACTAAAAAAGGGCAAAGGTGCCCGGCCAGCATGACTCAATGGTTGGGCATCGACCTATGAACCAGGCGGTCATGGTTTGATTTTCAATCAGGGCACATACCTGGTTATGGGCTCAATCCTCAGTGTGGGGCATCTAGGAGGCTACTGATCGGTGCTTCTCTCTCTTCATTGATGTTTCCATCTCTCTTTCCCTCTCCCTTCCTCTCTGAAATCAATAAAAATACTTTTTTTAAAAAATGGGCAAAGGATCTGAATAGACATTTCTCCAAAGAATATTTATAGTTGGTCAACACACATATAAGAAGATGCTCGACATCACTAATCACTAAGGAAATATAAATCAAAACCACAATGAGTATGACTTCATACCCATTAGAATGACTATCATTAAAAAACCGAAACAGAAGATAACTGTTGGTGAGAATATTGAGAAATTGGTGGGAATGTAAAAATGGTACAGGTGCTATGGAAAACAGTATAGTGGTTCCTCAAAAAAAAAAAATTACTATGTAATCCAGCAACTCCACTTCTAGGTATATATCCAAAAGAATTAAAAGCAGGTTCTCAGAGGCATTTGTACACCCATGTTCATAGCATTATTCACAGTTGCCCAAAAGTGAAAGCAACCCAAATGTCCTTCAAAAGATGAATAAATTAAATGTGATGTATACACTCAATAGAATATTATCCAGCATTAAAAAAGAAGAAAATTCTGACACATGCTACAACATGGATGAATTTTGAGGATATAGTGCTAAGTGAAATAAGCTAGTTGCCAAAAGGAAAATACTGTATGATTTCATTTATATAAGGTTTCTAGAGTAGTCAAACTCAGAGACAAGAGAGTATAATGATTGTTACCAGTAGTGCCTTGCACATAGTAGGCACATCAGAGCTTTGGAAGGATTGAATGATGATGTACGATTGCCTTTTCTTCTGTTCCCATGCTGCTCTGTCCTGGAAGCCAAAAGGTTAAATCTAGGAAAGGGTTTTTTATTTGTTTTAAAGAAAAAAATTTCCTTCTCCGCATTTGTAGGGTGGGTAAGGAGTAGTGTCCTTGAGGATTTAGTATCACTTGTGGGGGCCTCTGGGTCTTAGTTGCCCAGTGCCGTGAAAGAGTGGGGCAGTTGTGCTTTATAAAATGCCCGTCAGGGATCAGGTTCAGGAGGAAACGAGGATTCTGTTTTTGGTAGAAGACAAGCAGTCTGTTTTTTAAAAATACATATTTTATTGTTTTTTAGAGAAGAAGGGAGAGGGAGAAATAGTCATTGATCAACTGCCTCCTTCACGTACCCCAGCCCACTCCCCCCACCCTCCCCACCCCCAGCATTGCGCCTGCAACCCAGGGGCATGTGACCTGACCGGGAATCGAACCATGACCTCCTGGTTCATAGGTCAATGCCCAATCACTGAGCCATGCTGGCCGAGTCAAGCAGTCTATTTTGAGAAAAAATGACCAAATTTAGTTGTGACTATCTGTTATTTAATAGTATTCATCTTTAACCTGTTGATGTTAAATGAAGGCAGATATTTCTAAGCACAACTGAAGACACTCCTATCTTAGCTGCTATCATTGGCAGTTTACCACTGTGAAATACTTCCTCCCTCTCAAACCTAAGCTTTGCAAACCAGGCACCTCAAATCGGGTTTTGTAATTCCCAGAATGCGTTATTCTAAATTGAGCTTCTGGGTGTTCCTTTCTTCTTTGGGAGAGGGGTGGGGGAAGAGCGAGAGGCCTTCCAATAATATGCATTAACCTTTGCCATACAATAATTAGAAAAATGGCCATTTAAAATTTTTTTTAAAATGTGTTTTTATTTATTATTATTTTTTAATTTTTTTTTAAGAGAGAGAAATGGAGGAAGGGAGAGGGAGAAAGAGAAACATCAATCGGTTGCCTACCCTACCATATGCATCTCAACTGGGCACCGAATCTATAACCTGGCAATGTGCTCTGACTGGGAATCCAACCAACTGAGCCACATCGGCTGGGACTATTTTTTGTATGTATGTATGTATGTATGTATGTATGTATGTATGTATTTATTTGTATATATGTGTGTGTGTGTGTGTGTTAAAACAATAATCTTTGAGAAGAGAAGGCCTTGCAAATCATGTCACAAATCTAAGAAGAAACCAGGGAAAAAGTTGGGTTTTGCCAAATAAAAACTAGAAACTTCTGTTTGGAAAGAAATAGAATTGATAGAGAAGTAGCCAAGTGACAAATAAAAGAAAAATTCTGCAACATATATGAAAGACCATGGGATAATTCTTTAATACCCAGAGAGCTCTTGTAAATGAAAGGGAAGAGGCAATGTGCTCCGTAGGAGAACTAACAAAACACACAAGCAAGCAGATCACAGGACTAAAAGGTCCAGTAGATGGTAAACATATGAAAACCTGATCAACCTTTTTACCAATTAAATAAATAGAAATTATTATAATTTTCTGTTACCAGGTTGGCAAAAATTAAGAGGTTTAAAAATACCTGATATGGGGAAACTGGTACTTTTTCATGCTATTGGTAGGAGTGTAATTGAGACAAACTGGAGGTCAATTTGGCATGATCTGTTGACAGTGGGGATATGTCACGTGTTTCACCCAGAAATTTCACTTTTGGGAATCTGTTGCTTGTGTGTATGTGCAAAGTTATAGACGCAGTGGTGCTCAACTCAACGTAGATTAAACCAAACCTGACATGTTAGCTTATAGGAAGGGTGGAGTATGGGGGAGGGGGCATAAGTGAGCAAAATCCTCAACTACCATATTAGGTAACAGAGAAGGTCTAGAATCAACAGAGCAGAAGACAGCAATGCGTGCAATTATTCAGAAGTTACAACAGTGAATACTAGAAGCAATAGCTCATACTGAAAAGTGACTGTCTCCTAGAAGACAAGGTCATGAGAATGGACATGGACCTCCTGATACTTACTGTTTTTTAGCACTGTGGGATATATATATATATATATATATATATATATATATATATATATATCTTCATTACTTTAGCAGTGATGATAGAGTATTGAAGTAAGAATGTGCTGCATTTAATTTCCTTATGTAACTTCATTTTCCTTACAGATAATTCTTTTTTGTTTGTTGGGTTATCTCAGGACATCCAAATCTTCTCATACCTTAAGCTAAATAGCTCTATAAAATGCCTAATATCTCCCCGCCCCCTCCCTCGCCCCTGGAAAAAATACCAGCACCTTCCAACTAGAGCTGATTGCTCTGGAAGCTGCTATCCAGGAAATTCCCATCACCTCTCTCATTATTGACTACCCTCCCTCTTGGATCCTTCCCTGTCTTGTTTCACTCACTTGATTTGGTGGGACACATCCTCCAGTAGCTTTCTGAGAGACAGTGCATGGAAGTTAATTTTTTGAGATCTCTGCCAAATGAACCACAGTAGGAGTTGTATATTAGGAGGTCTTTCCTTTTAGTACTCACCGCTTCTCAGTACCTGGCCCATGACTACTGGCAGACGGGGTTCCCCCTCCTGCTGATGGGGCCTGACAGCCCTGGAACCCAGAAGTTGTGCCTTTATCCGCTAGATCTCATTTGATCTTCAAAACATTTTAATCTCCCGTTTTACAACGAACAAATGCGAGGCACCAGTGTTACAGCCTCAGCAGTGTCAGAGCCAGAACTTGAACTGAAGTGTCAGCTGTCTAAGCCAATGCTGCTCTTTTCAAACACAGCTGCTTCTTACTGGGAAGAAAAATAACAGTAGCCGGCCCTGAACGGTAAGTGCCAAATGCATGGCCACGGATGCAGGGTGAGTCTAATTATGGGTGCCCACTTGTGTCTGGTTCCTGATGTCTTCAGCTCTGGTTAGCCATCCTCTACTAGAAGTATCTTCCAGTCTTATTGAGTGTGTGTGTGTGTGTGTGTGTGTGTGTGTGTGTGTGTGTGTGAGAGAGAGAGAGAGAGAGAGAGAGAGAGAGAGAGAGAGAGAGAGAGAGATTTATAGCTGTGCTTTCATTTTTTTTTGAGGTTTTTAAATTGTTTCTTTCTGTCTCCCTCTCTCCAAATATCAGGAAAGAGAAACATTGATGTGAAACATGCTGCCTCCTGCAACCCCCGCCCCCACTGGTGATTGAACCTGAAACCTGTGCATGTGACCTGACTCAGAATCGAACTAGTGACCTTTTGGTGCACATGTCAGTGCCCAACCAGCCACACCAGCCAGGGCTATAGTTATGCTCTAAGCTCCTTGTGATAATTAAAATACTCTGCATATCATTCTTATAAGCTCAGTATAATTCTTTTTATTGCTATAGTATCTGGTTTCAGGCAATGGAAGAATTTTACTCCCCTCTTCCCACTCCTCTTGCGATACGAAATGCCTCATTACTTAGCAGTTTTCTGCTGATTGGACAGTTTAGCATTTGATCTTTCTGTTAACCACTGTCAGGTGACCACACATAGGGTAATTAGATTAACCTGCCCCTCCTCTTCTTTGCTGAAACAATATAAAATCTGGGATTCTGTTGGCACATGCTTTCCTTAGATTAATGATCTTGGAGTTGCTGCATGGAAATTTACATAGCTCCCTACAGCTCTGAGAAATGAAAATGCCCAGCTGTCTAAAAGCTTTAATCAGGAAATGAGCATGAAATGGCATTGTTTTGTCATGGGTTCGGGATAATTTATTCTTGACAATCAAGTTATCCTGGGTGGAAGTGTGTATAAACATTCTTTCAACAACCAGTAAACAGGTGTTGTGTGTTTTTTTTGGTAAAAATTCACAAATTACTTGGAAGCAGTTTTCAAATCACTGGTCCCTTCTGAAAGTTTATTCTGTGGCCATTTTCCTTGTGTCTCCTCTTTTAGATGGCAGTTTAGAGGTTAGTCTTCCAGGGCAGGCCAAGAACAACATTAGGAGCACACACATGGGGTGGGTGGAGCATGGTGTGACCTTCTCTGACATGGGACTGCCGGGCCTCAGCCCTCACTCAATCCTTTATTGCCTGGACTCCTCTTGGGACCCACTTCCCCCCTGTTAGAGAGAGATAATATGCTCTGTAGTTCTCAGTGTGGCTATGAGCATGAAATGAATTGCTCTATATGAAATCATAGTATACATAATTGCAAGCTAATTCCATAGTTTTTAGGAGATCCAGGAAAATTAAAAATATGTCTAGCTTCTCTTTAGATGTAAAAGATCCTATTGCATTTACATTATTCTATTAGTTTATTAGTCGTAGAAGCAACTGTGATTGCAAAAATTAACATTGAGTTAGATACACATACTGCTTTCCTTTGTACATGGCACATAGTAGGTACTCAGATGTCTGTTAATAAGTGATAGAGTTAATGACAACGGCGACCATTTATTGAGTGCCTGCTGGCTACCATTTATTGAGTGTCTGGGGATAAAAGATGAATGAGACCTATTCCTTATCCCTGAGGTGCTCACAGAGTAGCTGTGAGAGAGACTTATGGACTCATATTTAGTGTACAGAGGTCGGTGCTGTGACAGGGACTCTAACAAAGGGCCAAAGGAACACAGGCTCTTAATCATCATCAAAGCTGTTAAAGATGGCAGAAATGGCTATTGGACTTTGGGAGTCCCTTCCTCTTTTTTTTCTTTCTCCAAGAGCAAGCTGTTTACCTAGCACTTGATCCAATAGTTCCTGTGTTTCAGGTAGCACTGCTTCGTGGAGTAGGTATGATGTTATCAGAAACACTTTAAAAATTTTCCGGAAGGGACTGATGGAGAAAGTGCCCACTTTTTAAGGAGCTCAATTTGAGATCATGTAATTAACCCTTTTGAGCATAAGTAAATAACCCCAAACTGCTTAACTTTTTTTTTGTCTTAAAATTTTAAAAAATATATAGTTGACATACAATATTCTTTTTAAAATTAATTTCTTTATTGATTAAGGTATCACATATTTGTCCTCACCCCCCCCCCATTCCAATCCCCTACCTCCCCCACTCATGCCCCCACCCCCCTATTGTCCTTGATCACTGGTTAGGCTCATATGTGTGCACATAAGTCCTTTGGTTGATCTCTCCCTTTTATCCCCACCCTCCCTTTGAGGTTCAACAGTCTGACCCATGGTTCCTTATCTCTGGGTCTGTTCTTGTTCATCAGTCTATGTTGTTCACCATTTCCTCTAGATGAGTGAGATCATGTCCTACTGAAAATATACTTTAAGAATCAAAAATAAGACAAGCAATAATTGTTATTCTGAAAGGCATATGAATCAGTCTGTAGTGAACTTCTTTCTGGGCCACCAGTTCTTTTGAGAACCAATTTCAATGTCAAACAGTTCCTTGACATACAATATTCTATAAGTTCCAGGTGTACAGCATAGCGGTTAGACATTTATATACCTTGTGAAATAATGCCTCATACCCATCTGTCAGCATACATAGTTATTACAATATTATTGACTGTATTCCCTGTGGTGTACATTCCCCATGACTTACTTTATATCTGGAAGTTTGTATTGACTGATCCCTTTATTTTTTTTGCCCATCCTCCCCTCACCCCTTCCCACCTGGCAACCATCAGTTCTTTGTATCTTTGAGTTTGCTTGTTTGTTTTTTGTTTGTTTGTTTGTTTGTTTATTCTACATATAAGAGAAATCACATAGTATTTGTCTTTGTTCATTTTTTTTTTTATTTCACTTAGCATAATACCTTCTAGGTCCATCCATATTGTGACAGATGGTAAGATTCCATTCTTTTTTATGGCTCAGTAATATTCCATGGTACTACATCTTCTTTATCATTGGACAGCTAGGTTGCTTCCATATTTTTGATATTGTAAATAATGCTTCAATGAATATAGGAGTGCATATATCTTTCAAATTAGTGTTTTTGATTTCTTCGGACAAATATCCAGAAGTGGGATTGCTGGGTCATATTTTTTAGGAATCTCAGTCCAAACTCTTATTTGCACTCCAGCCACCAAAGTGAACTGTTTCTACCCATACTAAAACTACAAATAAGATTTAATATTGTCACTTTATATGCATTTTGTTTTTCTGGGTTGTTGTCATGTCATTAGTTATACTTATAATTCAAAAAAATTGAATTTTGACCCTAGCCGGTTTGACTCGGCAGATAGAGTGTCAGCCTGTGGATTGAAGGGCCCCGGATTCAATTATAATCAAGGGCACATGCCCAAGTTGTGGGTTTGATCCCCGGTAGGGGGCATGCAGGAGGCAGGCAATCAATGATTCTCTCTCATCATTGATGTTCCTCTCTTTCCCTCTCCCTTCCTCTCTGAAATCAATAACAAGTATTTTTTAAAATTGAATTTTATAACATATAATTGAAAAAAATGGTTTTGGGGCCTGGTGTGATTTCCCTGACATTTTAACTTTTTCAGTTTCCCTTCTTGATAAAATATATAGACTGAAGAGCTGTCTTTTAACTGTGTGTGTTCATATATACTGCATTGGGACTTTAAAAACGAGTACTGGAAATTATATAACCAAACTATATTAGGGGCCAGTGTGAACTCTTCCTGTTTGCAGAAAGAGTAGTCTACTGATTGGGAAGTAGTAAACACATTTCAATTATTAGTTTTTAAATTAATTAAAATTTTGTGTAGCTAACACAGGCACATGGTACCAATGAATAGGCACAAAATATATGCTTCCCTGTCTCTATGCCATTTTTTTCCATCCCAGGAGACAGCCTCAGTTATTGGTTTGTTGTTCTGTATCACACAATGAAGTATGCACATGCTCATGCAAATGCTAGCATACATTATTACGCCTTTTTACCTAGCAACGTGTCTTGGCAGTTTTCCTTATTGAAACAGACCAGCCTCATTCTTGGGAGAGAGTCACATGATTTGGATTTATCATAATTCATGTAACCACTTCTCTACTGACACACATTTATGTTCTTTCAGTCTTTTGCTAATTTAAGCAATGCCATAATGATTAATCTTGTACATATGCTGTTTTGCACATGTGCAAGTAAATTTGCAGTTTAAAATTCCTAGAAGTGGAAATGCTGAGTCAAAAGGCATAGGCATTTAAATTTTTGATAGATAATTGCCATATTGCTTCCCAGAGAGGATGTACTGATTTATACATCAATTTATACTCTTGTTGGGAAGGATGAGAAGGTATCTATCTCTACACTATTGCCAAAACTATCAATTTTTCATTGTTGCCAATCTCATAGATAAAAATGACGTTTCATATCAGCAGAATTAATAAATTCAGTGGTTATTGGAGAGGTCCATTGAGGAACTTCATGATATTTAATATCAAGGAAAAAAGATATCTCATTATAATTTTAAAAAATTGTGTACCTCCCACTCTATCTAGGCTGTCAACCTTGGGAAAGTTTTGTGGTTGCTCTTTATATCTCTTGTACTTACTCTTTATATGAATACCAGCTGTGTGCCAGGCACTGCACTACGTGCTGTGAAAACAGAGATAGCATTCTGAGAGCCCAGATTCTAGTGATAGGACTTAGTAAACATTATAATTCAGTAGGTGTAAATGCTATAATTTTAGGTATGAGTTCTCTGTAACTGGCACTGTTCCCCCACTTTGACATTTGTCTTTGTTGATGAATTTTCTTTTTCTTTTCTATATTGTATTTATACTCTTCTGTAATTCATCTGTCCTTTGTTTTGTGGCTTCTGGATTTTGTGTCAGTGTAAATTGTCTTTCCTAAAGATTGTAAAATCTTTCTCCCGTGCTTTCTTCTAGTGCTTTTAAGGTTCATTTTTTAAGTGACTAGATTTATTTTGAATGTCTAATATTTCCAGTCTAATAAAGAAATAAGTACTGCTTGTTTTCAAAAATGAGGCATTGCGTGAATTTTCTTATTGTATCTTCTTCCTACCACTCTTAAGCCTTATCTGTACCCTGTGAGATGAGAATTGATTGTGAACCAGTGAACACCATTTGTATCATTGTAGGGATGATACAGATTTCCATGCTGTCATAGTTTTGCACTAAAATGAAAACGCTTCCCCTTGTCTATAGATAGTCATCCTGCTGATAACACTCTGCTAAATTGGCCATTTATACGACAAATATTTATTCAGTGCCTACTAAAGCATGTCCAAACAGCTAGTTGGTATCGACATCCTTTGATCCAATGGTAATAATCTAGCTGTTCAGCAGGGAATGGGCATTGTATATAAAGATATAGAGATGACTGTCATGCAGGTAATTGTGTTGCATATCCAGTGACTGTGTTATTCTTTGGGACATGGAGGTAGCTGTTCTGATCTTTGTTTGGTATCTAGTTCTTGCTGAACTCTTTGTAGCATTCATTCCTGTCCTGCAAATCAAGAGCTTCTTGCCTGGTTTTC
Organism: Pipistrellus hanaki; assembly: GCF_964339955.1. NCBI lineage: Eukaryota > Metazoa > Chordata > Mammalia > Chiroptera > Vespertilionidae > Pipistrellus > Pipistrellus hanaki. Next base: position 95,277,013 of record NC_140524.1, read on the forward strand.
TGTTATCAGTGATTTTTGGGAAAAAATACTACCAATATGTGGTTGAAGATTTACATAGAAACATGACAGTTACATTAAAAAAAAAAAACTTTCCTTGTTTGCTTTGAGCCAAAGATATCTTGGGTATATTTATGAAGATATGTCAGAGCACTTTTCTCAGTGGCAGCATATTTTGTACATATAAGAAAGCCATTGTGGTATGAGATGTCAACGTGGTTTCACTGTGTAATTTTTAGGGGAAGTTATGAAATATTTCAAGCATTGGGAAAAGACAGAAACAGAATAACAAATACCCATGTGCCCACCAATCCACTTATTAAGTTTTCATAGTTTGCTGCATTACTTCAAACACTGCATATACTGTATATCTATCTATCTATCTATCTATCTATCTATCTATCTATCTATCGATAGATAGATAGATAGATATATAGATATATTTCTTTACAGTTGTCTCTAACGAAGTTGTTCCATTTCATGGTTCAACAGTATGGGTATTTTTTGAAAATTGTGCTAATGAAATATATATATTTTTAAAGAAACAGAATCTTATAAATGCAGCTGAAACTTCTTGGTGCTCTGCCATTGCTTTCCGCACACTTGCGGTGTTTTCCCAGGACTTTTGAGGCTGCCTGGCCTTTCACGAAGGGAGCCAAACGCCGGGAAAGCAGTTCTGCAAGCAGAGGACATTTTTTGGGTGACTGCTGCTCCAACTTGCCTTTTGCGTGGGGTGGGCAGGAAGATATGCATGGGGAGGCAACGTGCTATTCTTGGATTCAGTAGCTATTCAAAACTCTCTTGATAAGCAGATTTGGTGTAAGGGTTTGTTTTTAGAGATTTCCTTTTATCTCCTGCCAGTGGTGATATTGCAAAAGGTTTTCCATGAACTAGTGTGGGGGCACAGCTGTGATCCCACAGCCATATCTGGCTCTAAAGAAAGCCTTACCTCCAGAGAGAAACAGACCAGTGCCTTGCATCTGAGTGAGGGGACCCTGCTGAGCCTCTCTCTAAGGCAGAGGGAAGCCTAGGACCAGAATTTCTGGCAGGCCAAGGCACATGTGCCTGTACTATTGGCTGAAAGAGAGAAAGAAATACTGCAAGACACGAGGAAAGCAGCTGTGATGTAGAGAAAGGATGCTGTGCGGGACACTCAGCTGGTTGTGTCAGTTAGATGAGATGCACTTGGCTCATGCACTGAGGAGGGTGCAGCTGGCACATTCTGACCATTCATTTCCTTAATGTTGATCCCAGAAAGCTTCCTCCCTCTGATAGGAATTTTAAAAGACCCAAACACTCGCTTTTCATGTTTTTCACCTTCTAGGACAAGATGTGAACACATTTTGATTGAAAAGAATCTGTCTTCTGATTTAAGCGCTTGTGTTCTTTTAAATTGAAATTGCATATAGTGAAGTACAGAGATTTTAGAAATACAGTTCAATGAATTTTTAGGTGTGTGTACATCTGTGCAATTATCACCCAAACCAAATTATAGAACATTTTCATCCTCCCAGCAGGCTCTCTTGTACCTTTCACAGGCAGTATCTGAAGGTAACAGGCTAACTGCTGTTCAGAGATCTCTCACTATTGATTAGTCCTGCCTGTTGTCAAATTTCACATCAGTGGAATCATACAGTATGTCATATTTTGGGTCTGGCTTCTTTCACTAAACATTCTCACTGTGAAGCTCATTGTGTTATTAGGTGTAGTTCTTTTTATAGCATTTGCTATTTAATGATGACATTAATAATGACAATAAATAATTTGCATAGTACTCTCCAATTCACTGTTTGATTCTGAAGATACTTCTGTGATGCCAAAGCACTTAGCATTAGACTTTTTTTAGAGACAGAATTGCTGCTTAGAGTCTTTCAGTATTGCCCCCGAGGTCACCCACCTAATAAATGATGATGCCAGGACTAGTTCTATTTTAAAAAATATTTATTTTATTATTGACAGTATTACATATGTCTCCCATTTCCCCCCTTTATCCCCTTCTTCCAAGCCCCTATAATCGCCTAGGTCTTCACCACCCTATTGTTCATTTCAATGGGCTATGTGTGTGTGTGTGTGTGTATATATATATATATATATATATATATATATATATATATATATATATATTTTTTTTTTTTTTTTCTTTAAAAAACAACAATTCATAACATCATTCTTTCCATTTACCATGAAGTTGGTGGAAGACATAAAGAATAATAGGAGAGAGGGTCCCAAACTGGCTCTTCATTGGTATCCTACTGTGTGGTATTTTGGTTACTTGAAAGAAATTAAGGTTCAACCCAGCATGTGCATAGTATATAATGGATGGGGAGGGAGGGGAGAAAAGTAGCCGACTTGGCTCAGCAGCCGTCTACATACTGGCAGCTCCACTGAAAGCATAGTCAGAAAGCAGACTATGCTATTTTACTGGTAGTTCCCAGTTGCATGCAAATTATGCATTTGCCCAATGAGGCTGCTGTTTGCAGGTTGCTAAATGTGTCACAGAGAAATTTTGCTAGAGTGGCATTATTGGGGCTGTATGGCCTCCAGATTGGGGGGGGGGGGGCATCTTGGGCTCTGAACAGCATAGTGCTTTGGGAAACAGGAGTGGTATGAGTCCTCCTTTCTCTTTACTTGGGCGGTCCTTGCCACACGGCTCAGGTGTCAATGTAGCATCAATATCTTATTGATGGCCTTAATTTTACTGTATATGCCGAGTTTCCATTGTTAAAGCATCAGCTTTGAGATAAAGAGAAACAGGGTTTCCTTTATCTCTTAAAGCAATGTTCGGCAAACTCATTAGTTGACAGCCAAATATCAACAGTACAACGATTGAAATTTCTTTTGAGAGCCAAATTTTTTAAACTTAAACTTCTTCTAATACCGCTTTTTCAACATAGACCCACCCAGGCCATGGTATTTTGTGGAAGAGCCACACTCAAGGGGCCAAAAAGCTGCACGTGGCTCGCGAGCCGCAGTTTGCCGACCATGGTCCTAAGAGTTTTGCTGATACCTAATTATTCTTTAGTGTTTTTAAGTAAGTGCAATAATTGCTGATTTATATATGTAGACATGTAGGATTTCTATAAGCCCCATGGCCCACACATCTGGCCCAGGGTGTGGCCTCTACCACTGAGATCCAGATTCTTAACATAATAGTTAAAAGCATAGGCTTGGTGGTAAAAAAGCTGAGTTGAGGGTTGGGGGCTAGAAACACTCAAATCTAGGAAATCCAGTGTCCTACCACCTGGATCAGAACCTTGGAGAGCTCCAGGTAGCCAGAAGCTGGCAGTTGGAGGCAGGAGTTACTCCAGTGCCAATTCCACCCTCCTCTGCAGCAAAGAGCTTTTTGTGTATGGGTGATAAGAGACTCCCAGGATTTGGGCCTAAGACTCATGGGCTTATAGAGAAAGCAGTAGTGCATTATTCAGGCATGGTGGGAAGTGAAGGTCTCCACTGGAGGCAAGGTGAGGTGATTTTGAGTCTCCTTGCTAAAGACAGGAGAACAGTTTTTCCTGAGAGGTGAGGTGTAGCAGGAGAGCTCTGCTGCAACAAATGTCGGCATGCAAGTATCTATTTGAGTCGCTGCTTTCGTTCTTTGGGGTATATACCTAGGAGTGGAATTGTTTAGTCATATGGTAGTTCTGTTTTCCACAGTGACTGCACCATTTTACATTTCTACCAGCAACGTAAAAGGGTCCAATTCTCCACATCCTCATTAACACTGTTTTCCTTTTTATATAAAAAAATCCAGCCATCTTAGTGGGTATGAAGGGGTATTTCATTGTGATTTTGATTTGTATTTCCCTAATGACTAATGGTGTTGAGCATGTAGTTATGAGATTATTTGCCATTTGTATATCTTCTTTGGAAAAATGTTTACTCAAGTTATTTGCCTGGTGTTCATGGGTTTGTTTGTTTGTTTGTTTTATAACCCTTACCAGAGGATATTTTCCCATTGATTTTTAGAGAGCATGAAAAGGATAGAGAGAGACAGAGAAACATAGATGTGAGAGAGACACACTGATTGGTTGCCTTCTGTACAGGCTCCAACACGGGGAGAGAGCAGGGATCGGGTATGTGCCCTTGACTGAAATTGAACCTGTGACCTTTCAGTCCCAGGCTGAGGGTCTATCCATGGAGCCAAACCAGCTAGCGCTGGTGTTCATTGTTTCTAAGGCAGTATGGGAGGAATGGAGAGAAACAGAGAAATTGAGGAAGTAGATAAAGCCAAACTGGGTGATTCGTTAGTTATGGGGCTAACACTGGTTTTTCCAGCCTGGGTAAGTGGGTAGATAATGGACTACCACACAGAATAGCTCCTTTTATCCAAGAGAAAAGGGATAGGATGGAGCGGAGATGTTGGGGTTGGGTGGCGCTATGTTGAGCCTGGTGTATCTGGGTGTTGTACAGGCAGAGAGCAAGATGTACTGCCCATACCCGTGTGTCTGATTGGTTTCTCCAGAAAAACACAGGGCACGTTATGTTTTGTCCTCTCCCTGCTTTCATCTAAAAATCAGCTTGAGAAATTTGGTCATCATTAGGCTTCTCAATCTGGCAAATGTAAAAAAATCATTGTGGGGACAAAGGACTCTGGGATGTATGAACCGACACCTCTCCTGGTGCTGGTTTCTCTGCCCTTAAACACTTGCTTAACCAGATCAGCCTTTCCAGGTACATGGAATGCTGCTCTGAAGCCTGGCCTGCAAGCACCCTTAACAAACCGTGGCTTCTGAAGCCATCTCTGATAACCACCCCAGTCTCTCAAGCATTTGCCCCTTCCTGCCTCTTCCCCAACTGTGTGCCATTAGCTGTTAGTGCTAAGCAAATGCTTGTCATATCACCCAGCCCACCGAATTTCTCTGAATTACTACACGGCAACGTTGGATGCTACATCACTGTATTACGTGATGTCCAGTCATATCCACAGTGCAATGGAAAGTGAAGTTTGAGCAACTGTTCTCCCCCCAAAGAACCAGCTGTTAGAGAATGAGCCCCCATGGCAGTTTGTTTTCTTTACTTGTAGAGCCATAGTCTGGCAGCCGCCACTAAGAAAGCATCTCATCATGTGCCTCAGGCGGGCAATGTTTGCAGATTGTCCCCTGATGCCATCTGCCTGTGAAGCTGCAGAAACCCCCAGCAACTGCTGTTTTAGCAGGTGCTGGGCTGCTGAGGTGGGAGTCCATGTGCATATACATGAATGCACACAGCTTTGTGCTGTGCTGGCCTGGGGTGCCAGCTGAAACTCGCAAGCCAGCAAAGCGCCAGCCCCAGTTGCTGGTTTCCGGTGGGGCCCTGGTGAGGGAGGCGGGGAGGGAGAGAGGGAAGTAGGGTGAGGCTATTGTGAACCCAGCCAGCCATTCAGCAACTGGGACTTGACTACAGTAACGCTGGTGTGTATGTAGGAAGCTGCCAGGCAGTGGCTGTGTTTTGACAAGCTTTTGTTCTTGTCCTGCTTCTGCCCAGGCCAGATTGTGGTCCCCTACCTAATTTACCATCTTCATGTTCATTCCATAGAAGTAGACCTTCCCCATTTCTTGCCCCTTTGTTCTTTCTAAAGAACATTTTTCATCCTTGAGCCTTCCTGCCACTCAGCCATCATTGGGTCTAGCCCTTAGCTCTCTTTTTCACCGAGTCATTGTGATTACGGGTTCACACAAGCTCCAGATCTGCAGTTTGTGAGTTATTATCATTTCAGGTTAATGATGCTTTTGAAAAGAATTATGTGAATTATTAAAGTAATTTGAAGTCATAATATCAGCCATCAGGTTTTAAAAATCTATATGTTAATGGAGCTTTGATACAAGAACTCCTGGAGCAAACTTTTTCTGTAAAGAGCTGTGTATTTTAGGCTTTGATCTCTCTCTCAACTACTCAACTCTGCTATGTAGCCTCAAAGCAGCTGTAGAAAATACTTAAGCAAATGAAGGCATTTTTGCTTTAATGCAAGTTTACTTATAAAACCAGGGGGCAGGTTATAGTTTGCTGACCCCAGGCCTAGAATGACAATCTTTATGTCACTTATTATCCTTATATTTTTCTTTGTTACGAGTTAAAAAGCCAGAGAACTTGATAACTGTAAATGAACTTAAATCATATTCTTTTGGATTTAGCATAATTGGGGGCACAATGGTGATTTGGGAATTTACTTCTCTAAACCCCTATTGGGAAGAATAGAAACCAGAAGGCTTTTAAGGGATGACTCTGCTTGGCCAAAGCTTGCCATTGTTAAAAAAGTAGAATGGACTGTCACAGCTGTGTGGTTATGGCCACTTGGAATGGCATAGTCACATAAGGTCACATCACCATGTCGGCCATTATTTCATCTTATGGGACCAGATGCATCTCTGAGAAACTTAAGGGGAAAAAACTACAAAAATATAGAAAATGGTGTTTTTAAAACATCCTGGTATACGGAGTTGAGATCATTGTAGTTGATTGTCAGAAAACTGAAGCATAAGATAGTCAAAGAAGCATTTTAAAATACCAAACTACAATCTTGTTTTCATCTTATCTGTCCTCACAGGAAATAAAGAAAGAGATGAAGAAAGACCCTCTCTCCAGCAAAGCTCCAGAAAAGCCCATGCACGAAGTGTCCAGTGGAAATGCTTTGCTGTCTTCTGAAACAATTCTGAGAACCAACAAGAGAGGTATGGAAAAAAAAGAAAGAGCCCCTTTCCCCCACACAAACATAAACCAAGACTACTGGGTGAACTATGTCAAATTTCACATTGCCGAAAAATTGACTGGCATTTGCCCTTTTGGGTTTTTTAGTATACACTTTGGACACACACACACACACACGGCCAGTAACGATACAATAACTATAATAAAGGGAACTAATAATATTTTTTGACAGTGGGAAAGTAAACTACATTTGTGAATGATGATTTTTCTAGCACTTCAGCTTTTGCTTTCATATCTGTTTTTAAGGATGGAAGATGACTTTAGAGAATGCTATGGTGCAGGCTGTGTCCATGTCTGGCCATGCGCTCTTTTTAATTTCAGGGCAGGCTTTATCAGGGTCTTTCTATCTCTAACTGCTGGGCTCCTGGGCACACCTGGTCTCTGTCAGTTCAGGAGGCAGTACATATAAGGTAGAGCTCATCCATTCATCTAACCAAGAAATCTTTAACCAGCCTCACTTGAGACCTCGAGGCAGATTTTTAGGTAGTAGCTTGCTGGAGTTTTGTTTTCTCCTCTACCCCCCTCCGCTTTCTGATATTGTTGTTTGAAACGATAGGAGAGAGAATATAAGGCTGCAGAGAGGATTCGATTCAATTTTAGATTCTGGTCACACTAGACTCCCTGTTTTTTCCCTGACCCTGCCCTCCTGGTGGATCAACCAGGACACACATTAAGCCTGCCGGAGGTAGGTTAGCGTCAGCTGCAGGCTTTTCACAGGCTTATTACTTCCTTAAAGAGAAATATAGAGCTGTTCAAAAGCAGGGGCAGGAAATGTATTAGCAAAGAGTTCCATTAAAAAAAAAAAGGCAAGTTTACATAACCACGGGGAAGAACACCTAATCTTTCATAAAATGTAGACAGCCTAAGAATTTGTCCAATAAACTGTCCATTGATCATAGTGCTTGAGCCATGGCTTTGTGTGTCTATTCCTTCCTTCTTCTTCCTCTACCCCCTCCAGCTGCCCTGGGTTTCGTTTCCTTTTTATAAAAAATTATTCAGATTAAAAATTGGCTGGAGGCCCACAATGGTTAGCAGCTATAGGATCTCCCCTCCTCTCCCCTCCCTTCCCCTCCCCTCCCTTCCCCTCCCCTCTTCTTCCTTCCCCTCATCTCCTTCTCCTACCAATGCAGGAGATTACCCATTTTAAGAATTAAGTGTAATTTGCTGTAAACCTACAGTCGTCCCCAAAAGTGTCTCCTACATTCTTGCAAATAAGTTCCAGAGCTCCTGAGGCCAGCCTGCTCTCATCGGGCTTGGACAGCTTAGAGCTCAGTGAGTGTCTGTCCATGTCTCCAAACCCCTGCTGATCTGAGCCCTCATTTCCTCCTGATGCTGCTGGGGGCCCTGAGCTGAGGTACATATTGATCAGCGGCGAGGCCTCTCTGCTAGCCCTGCTTTTGTAAAGTAAATAAGACAATTAAGGTAATTAATGAAATTTCACAAGATAAGAAATTAATTAAGGAATTAAGGTAATTATCTGGATGAGTTTGGTAAAAATACCGAACTTCAAATCAATAAAGGGATCAAACTTTTTAGTTAATTGTCTCTTTACAACTAAAAATCTGGCCTTGGAGGTCCCCTATGAAATTCTTCATTAACCAAAAAAATGGAATTAAAAAGAGTAGCTTACTGGCTATGTTCCTTTTTGGAACTTTCACCTTAGGCCCGCAGCCTGATTCTGATCAACATTTTACTCTTAGGTATTTTATAGAGGGAATCTGGCAGTGGCTCTGAAACCTTAGCACATGGGGCGTTCTGTAAATATGAAACATTTAGCAAAGCATCTTCATGCTGTCCCAGGCTTCATGCTGACCCCTGGGTCACCTGGGCCCAACATAAATTTCCAGTTGAAGGGAAGCATTGTGTGCCAGGCCCAGTGCCCTTTGCGGCCCTGCCCCCGCCCATCAAGACTACCAGGATCCTACTACTCCTTATACTGAACAGCGGGTGGATTGATTGGCCTTGTAAGGCCAGATAAATAGTTCATTGTGTTGAGCTCAAAAGCTACATTTTTTCCCACCCCCAAATCAATGAAAAACCACTTTTTCCCCCTTAAAACAAGGATCAGAGGCTAAATCTGTGGGATGATTCTAGTCACTTGGAAACACTTCCGTCCAACCAATTTTTCAAGTTTGAAGAAGTTATTTGTAAATGACCAAAGTCTCCTCCTTCCCTTTGTTTCCATCCAGCTTGGTCCCTAAAAATCTGTTAGATGTTTTTGTCTATGGCTGTTGTTATGGAGGGAAGTTGCTTTCAGAGTTTAGTAATAGCCTGCTTTGATTTCTTACAGTATGTGAGCCTGCCCTGTGAGGATTTAAGAGTTAACACAAGTTCTTTTCATTTATCAAAAGTGAGATGACTATTTATATATGGGCCTTATCAGTTGATATAGGCTTAGCGTTGATTTAATAAAGAAAGAGTGAAGTCTGGTTTCTATGATGAGTCAAGTTCGCTGGGTGCTGAACTTGAGACAGACTTAGCTGAAGAAGTTTGCCCGATTGTGTCCAGCGGATTTTGCATTTGGTGACATGCCTCACTTTTCGGCAGAGCTGAATGGTTGTAGGGCCTCACAGTGTGGGCTGAGCTCGCCCTCCCGAGGCACCTGCATAATAAGGTCAGAAGATACCCCACGTTTGAAGAAAGCTATTCATAGCCTTGAGAAAGGCCAGGGCTGTGGAAAAATCAGTGTGGGGAGTGATTAGTTTTCGTTTTCAGCTTTAACCTTTGCAGGTTTCTGCAGAGTTGATTTAAGGAGGTACTGGAATGACTTCGTAGACTTTTCGTTTGAGAAAAAGATGTGACTGAAATAGAGAGAGAGAGGGAGGGAGGGAGGGAGGGAGGGAGGGAGAGAGAGAGAGAGAGAGAGAGAGAGAGAGAGAGAGAGAGAGAGAGAGAGAGAGAGATATATGCAGGTCCTCCAGATGGCTTGGCTGTCATCAGCTGTCCATTTCAGGCATTAGGACTGTAAGGACAGTTTTATTTGCTCCACCCCTGGCCACTTCTCTGGGCTTTACCTAAGTCACAGTGAAGGAGCTTCCTGTTTAAAACAAGCCTTCCCCAAGAACCAAGAAGTCATTTTTCATTTCAACTTGCAGCATGGATATTATATATCCTAAAGTTATCCCAGGCTCAGAATGTTGACAAATTGGAGCTATAAATCTGAAAATTTTTCTTGGAGACAAATGTCATTCTCATGAACCAGACTGAAAAAGGTTGTCTGTGTTTCCTTTGGAGAGTGATTTATCATTTTGTTTTTTCTATCATTGAAACCATATGAGAACGATGGCCCCTTCTAAATTGCAACATCACTATAGGGAGGAGTTTTGTAAAAAATACATTCACACCTTGAGTTTAACAGCAGATATGCTAAATAATACTTGAAATTGAGCAAGGAGGATTTTGTCTATTTGAATATGGACTCTTTTCTACTTGAATTAAAATGAAATAAGAAATCATTTCGTTTCATCCTTAGATGGGTTTCTAGACCAACTTTATTCAGTTGGTAGGTCAAGTCCCCAGTCCCCTGCTGGCCTATGTAAGGACCAGCTTCTGTCTCAGGGCTCTCGTTTCCCAGTTCTCGCCTTGTTAGTGGGCATCATGGGGAAGCTGCTTCTCACCAAGCACCTCTTGCTGCCTATAATTTTGGACAGTGTTCCTTCCTCACTTTTGTGAAGATACAAATGAGCATTCAATAGCATGTTTCCTGCATACCTGCTATGGGCCTGCCCTTGTGCTTGGTGTTGAGGCCGATAGAAGGAGCAGAAAAACACCATGCAGCCCTGTCTGCAAGCAATTCCAGTTGGTTCTGTCACTTGGGGAATGTTGAGAAAATGCTTCATATTTTATATCTTTTTTATGGCAATGTGGGGATATGTCTCTTACTTACTTCTGTCATTCTGAATGTGAAGCCATTCCGCAAGTTTCTGGTTGGCTTTATATGTCCTTGTTTCTATTTCCAGTTTATCATGAATTCAGTGTTTGGTAAGTCTCTATTGTATTTTGCACATTTATTATTTTTTGCTATTATTATTATTATTATTATTATTATTATAGTTGTTGTTATGCTCTCTTGATATAAAATGTACTTTATAATCATCTTTTTAAGTCGCGCTGCTACTTGGCATCTGCCTTTCAAAAGATAAACTGCTTTTACCATCTTTATTTAACGTTTGTTATGCATTTGCATTTTACCTCCCTTTCCAGAGATTAATGCTGAAAGGTCGAATGGTTTCAAAGATGTTATTTGTAACACCGATGCTCTAACACTGATGCTCTGAGATGAGAGTCAAGTTGAACTGGGGGAGGGTTGCTCTCTGACTTGGTATGTGGATATGACTTTGATTGTAAAACATTTCTCTGTGGGCTCATTTCTCATGTGTTTTGTCCTTCAGGCAGGTTTAATTCAAAAGTTTTCCTTAACAGAGGGATCAACAGCTGCTCTGCCTCTGGTGACACACTGTTGCTTTAAAAATTAGTGCAGAAATTCTTCAGACTTCATTTTGTGTGTGGATGGGTGACACACACATGCCCTTCAACATTAATATGGGCCTAGTGTTTGCTGCAAAGAGGGATCTCCATTTTGGTCTGCTGCTGGTAACTGTCAGAAGAATTTTACCTAATGTTTGTTTTTCTTTTCCTTATAATTTCAGCACTAGTCATTCTAATCCCTAAACAGATCGGGCCATAGTGACTTCCCTCCTTTATTTCTGCTGAAGGGGAAATGTTTATTTCAAGCTTTCATTTCTTTAGCATTTACTTGGCTACTTGGAATAGTCTTCTCCAGGTACCTTTGGCTTGTTCATTAGAATATGAGTGAATGTGCGCATGTGTGCGAATGTGCATATGTTGGCATGGAACCCTCGTGTTGTCTCTGAGGCACTGGTCTGGATCTTGATAGACAGTTGGCTTTTTGTTTGAAATGAAACTATAAACAAAGGATGGGGAGAGTGTGGTCCTTAATAAAGGAAAGGTCATCTTGCTTTGGTTTTTCAATGCTTTGTTATTTAAGGTGGATGTGAGATCTGGGGATTTGTTTATGTAGAAAAAAAGATGTTTTTCATTTCAAATTTCCTTTATGACAAATAAATGTGAATTACCCCCAGTCACCTAGGAATCGGAAAGTATGGTGTGTTGGGTCAGATTTTTCTTTGAGTTTCCAAACCACCTGTCAATTTGACCTAAATTGCTGGCTTTTATGGGTAGCTAGAAGTGTAAGAGTTAGGAAAAGATTTTACTGTTGTGTGCAAACTCTTGGCTATCACCTGAGCTGGTCTTTCCCACGAGGAAATGAAAGTAAAACTGGCAGCTTGGCAATGAATGTGGATGGATATAATTTATAGTTATTCAATAATACATATATCTGTGTGGTTGTACCTGTATATACATTTATAGTCATATCCTCTCCCCCCCCCCCCGTGGGCCTTTGTTCTTGAAATGTTGAGAGTAAAGAGACCTTGGAGAGGTCATTTAAAGTAACTGATCCCAGACTGCTTTTCTGCACAGGTTCTGTTGGGAGCCTGTGTCAGGGCCAGTAATTAATGTTAGAATATGTTGCCCTTGTTCATTTTCTTATCTGAGTAGTACTGCCTCTTGGGACCGTGGTAGTGGTGAAATGGCTGGAAAAAGCCATTCTGGAGGGGTATTGCTATTGTACATTTTCTGTACAATTTTTATATGTAAGCCATTTATGAAACTGGTTTTTAGATTTTTTTTCTATCATCTTTCAATCACTGCATCCTGGTTCTAAGACATTAACACTAAAGTAATGAGTGTCCCATGGAACAATTGTTGATTTAGATTTACTTTGCACTCTTGCTGGGTTTCTACCCAAGTCCATCCAGAGGACCATCCATGAAGTGGTTTTGTGGTGGTGGCTCCACCTGGTGGCTCTCCTAGGAAACGCCTCCTCGCCACCTTTTCTTTCTCCCTGGGTGAACCTTGTACAAGATGACTTAGTGTTCTCAATTGATGTAATTCCATCGCAGACTCACACTTATTATATTAAACACATTCTCTCTTTTAAAAAACAAATGATTTTTTTAAATTATTGAGGTGCCCTAATGGTTTGGCTAGGTGGATAGAGTATTGGCCCATGGACGGAAGGGTGATGGGTTCAATTCTGGTCAAGGTTCTATACCTTGGTTATAGGCTTGATCCTTGGCCCTGGTTGGGAGGCAACCAATTGATGTATCTCTCCCACATCAAAGTTTCTCTCTCTCTGTCTCTCCCTCTCCCTTTCACTATCTCTCAAAATCAACGGAAATATGTCCTCATGTGAGAATTAACAAAAAAATATTGAGGTAACATTGGTTAATAATATGATATAAATTTCAGATGTGCAACCTTATATCACAATATCTGTATACTCTATTGCATGCTTACCATCCAAGGTCTAGTTTCCTTCCATTACCATATATTTTACCCACCCTTTATCTAATTTATTTTCTCTCGACCCTCCCTCCCTTCTGTTAACCGCCACCCTGTTGTCTGTATCTATTAGTTTGTTTTAGTTTTGTTTTATCAGTATGTTTATTGCTTTTGGTTTTATATTGCACATGAGTGAAATCATCAGTTTTTGCCCTTTTCTGTTTGACTTATTTCACATAGCATAATACCCTCAAGATCTACCTATGTTACTGCAAATGGCAATATTTCATCTTTTTAATGGCTGAGTAATGTTCCATTACACACACACACACACACACTCACTATATATATATATATATATATATATATATATATATATATATATATAAAACTTCTGCTTCATTCATCCATCCTTGGACACTTAGCTTATTTCCATGTCTGGCTATGTAACACACACTGGAAAAAAAAAAAGACAAATTTAAAAAATTTAAAAAAAAAGAAAAGAGAGAGAAAATAAAAAAAAGACAAAATTTTCTCATTGAACTCATAGACCCCGATTCTCTATCTTTGTTCAATATTTTATACCTCCATAGACCAGGGTCATTGCTGATGAACATAAAAGCAGGACTCCTGCAAGCATGACTCTGGGTGTAGATATTAATTTGGACAGAATAAAGTATTACATTAAAATCCCTGTAGGGAAGCCAAATTCTCCTCTTTAATAGCTCCAAATACCCCCTGACTATGTAGTTACACGTCGATTTTTTACTGTGTGGGAAGTCGGTGCCCCTAAACTCCAGTTGTTCAAGGATCAACTTTGCTTCTTCATTTCTTGTTGAACCCATTTTTCCTCAAAGGAGCAGTATTTTATTACTGATGTTGTTTTCGGTTGTCAGCAGGTGGTGAAATAAAAAGGCAACTGACTTTGTTGGCTTTATTATCATTTGTCAGTTCTCTACAGGAAGCCCCTTCGTGCCTGGGCATGGGCTGCCCCTTCTGCCCTGCTCTGGGTATACCACCAAGTCTAAGTACTCTTGATAAATAAAAATGCTTCTTCTTTAATTTAATTGTTTTTTGTTAGTTGATGACATTACAGATGTGCCTTGTAGCTACATTGCCAGGTTTATCTGGGAATTTAATCATTACTTATGACTTTGCTGCTATAGGAAAAAGCATACAGAGATCCACACACTATGCGTAACCTCCTTGTAAATCTGACTTCCTATTTTGTTTTTTTATATTGCTGGCATGAAGCCTTAGGTACTTTTAAAAAGTCAGAGAGTCCATATAATTGGGAGTGACTGGAGATTTCTCATGTTGCAGAGTTTATGATTCATGTGGTGCAGAATGCTGGAATTGTGTAAGTTCTATGTAATACACCAGGCATCAAGGATAGTGCTGAGTTCATGTACATGGCACTGTCATAGGCAGTGCTTATGTTTTCCAGTACTGAGTTGGATTTCTGTGTGTCCAAATTTGTCTGTGTAAGGCATGTTCTAAAAGGGATGCTATTGTATATTTTCATCAGAGAGAAGACTGTGCGACAAGCATGACATACACACAGAGAAGCCAGGCCAGCATGTCTCAGTGTATGTTGCATGGAATTATAACTCTGCAAAATATTCCACAGAAGAGGGATGGATAGAGGGAGAGATAAGGAGACAAAGAGGGAGAGAAAATTGGCTCTCTGGACAAATAAATTGTAACTACAGCTGCATGCACTAACACCCTCTTAGAGACTGATAAGCACATTAGCATATGCAGTAGGGAAACTTGTTTATCTTTTATTAGGAGCCACATTTTACTGAATACTAGTTAGGATTGTGCTTTGAGATGTGCTGGGCTTTAAAACTCAGGGCAAAATGCTATCTCAGCGCCTCTGAGATCATCTTCAGTTCTACCTTGCACAGGGACTATTAAAGTGAGTGAGCAGAGATGATGGTGTTGGCACCGTGAAAAATGACTGATGATGCTTCTAAAGCTTGTAGCTTTGGAAACACAAGTTAGATGATGCTTGGAGAACAAAACTCGCATCTAAACTTGAAAAGCCAGTCCTTTGGGTACTTTTTCAAATGACAAGCTGAAAGGGATTTTTTCCCTGTGATGGCTTCTTGGATCCTTGGGTCTAAAAGCTGTCTCCTTGGTCTGGGCTTTGGCAGGAAAACTGGGCTGAGCTGACTCACCCAGTGAATGGCATGAGGCCAGGTCTGCCTGGGACTTGGGTCAGGATGGAATCTGGGATTGCAGGGGCAGATTTTATAGTGGTGACAAAATAGTAGTTCCACATACTCAAACAATCCCATTGCCTTATCTGTTTTGGATGAAAGATGAGGAATCTTAGCTTTTCCTGATACCATTAAAACCCTGAATGTACATCAAAAAGAGCTTTGTTCACTCTCACCCCCATTAGTGAAACAGGCCACCAGGAAAACTCATATAGCTGGCCATGTTAGAGTTCTGGAGTTCTAGAATCCCTGAGGTGGCCTTCAACCTGATGCAGGGACAACTCATCAATATGCTGTACGAGAAGACACGGAGCCTCTTCCCATGAGACCTGAAAGGACACCCCTCTGATCTGGGGACTGGTCTTCTTAAGGGCCGCTGGGATCCTCCCTCCCAAAGAGAACTTGTTTGGGGTAGAGAGCTGGTAGGTTAATTAGAGGTATTGTAGTGAGATAGCAGCTGTCTTAATGTGTGGAAAGCCCTGGAAAAGGGTCTGTCCTTTTGTAGTCTCCTCAACTTCTTCAAATTACACCTATTGGTCTAGCATCACAGCTTGGTCCCTCTGGTGCTACCTGCAGCCTTAGTTTATATCTTCGGAGTCATAGCTTTTTGTGCTTGTGAGGCCCTGAGACTTTCATGCCCTGAACAACAAGGACATTTCATGGCATATCTCCCTAACCCATGGTCATGCCAAGAGTGGGCCCAGCAGCAAGACCAAGTGGGCCGCCCTCTATGACTCCAACCAGGAAGGGGGAAAGAGCACAAGCCAGAATCTTCCAATGTGTGTGCACACGCGTGAGGGAGAACAGTTGGAGAGGACTAAGCTGTTTGTTCCATTTGTGTTTCTCTGGAGACCTGAACAAGCTGTTGGCAGATTCCAGACCCACTTCTGCTGCTCCCCCAAAGATTCTGTGGGACTTCATGCAAATCTCACACTCTGTAAAGAAAAAGGGAGACAACTCTTGGTAATTCCCTTAAGAAAATTGTAAGGATGAAAACGAGGAAAGAAAATAAGTTTGGGGGCAGAGGCTGGTAATAAAGTGAAGTAGGGTGAGGAGTCATTTCCTGAATACAGTAGTAGTTGTTAATGGTAAACTTCTAGTAAGACCCCAGAGCATTGGAAAGAAATAACAGATTTATGAAAAATAATAATAAAGTGTTGTTTTCAGGAAACAACCACTGATCAGTTGCCCGCGGAGCATTCTCGAAGACAGACCATATGTTAGGCTAAAAGAGAAGTCCCAATAAATTTAAAATGATTAAAATCATACAAAGTATGTTCTCCAACCACAGTAAAATTAAATTAGAAATCAACAATAGAAGGAAATTTGGGAAATTCACATATATATATGGAAATGAAACAACATACTTCTAAATAGCCAGTGGGTCAAAGAAGAATCCACACAGGAAAGTTTAAAATACTTTGAGATGAATGAAAGTGAAAACACAACATCCAAAAATTTGCTGCATGTATCTAAAGCAATGCTTACTTAGAGTGAAATTTATAGCTGAAAATGCCTCTTTTTTTAAAAATCTGAAATCAATACCTGAATTTTCTCCCCCTCCCACACCCCCTAGTTTTAGTGACATATAATCAACATATTACATATGTAGGTTTAAGGTGTACATTTTAAAAATATATATTTTATTGATTTCAGAGAGGAAGAGAGAGATTTAGAACCATCAGTAATAATAATCATTGATTGGCTGCCTCCTGCACACCCCCTACTGGGGATCGAGCCCACAGCCCAGGCATGTGCCCTTGACCAGAATCAAATCTGCAACCTTTCAGTCCACAGACCGATGCTCTATCTACTGATTCAAACCAGCTAGGATGAGGTATACATTTTGATGATTTGATACATGTATATATTGTAAAATGATTACTACAATAAGGTTAGTTAATACTTCCTTAACCTGACATACTTACCAGGTGTTGTTGTTTTTAGTTGTTGTGGTGAGAACATAAAAGATTTGTTTTTCTCTGTCTGACTTGTTTCACTTAGCATAATGTGATCAAATGGCAAATTACAGTACTTCCTTTTTATGGCTGAATAATATTCCTCTATGTGTATGTGTATCACAATTTCTTTATCCATTCATTTGTTGATGGACACTTAGGTTGTTCCATGCATTGGCTATTGTGGATAATTCTGCAGTGAAAATGGGTATACAGATATCTCTTTGAGATAGTGATTTCATTTTCTTTGGATATATACCCAGAAATGGGTTTGTCTATAGCCTTTTTACCATAGAAAAAGGTGAAATAAACTCAAAGAAAATTAGAAAGAAGAAAATATAAATAAAGATTAGAGTGGAAATGAACAAAGCAGAGAATAAAAAAACAGTACAGAAAATCAATGAAACCAAAAGTTGGTTCTTTGAAATAGTCAACAAAATTGATGAATTTTAGCTACACCAATCAAGAAAAAAGGAGAGGAGATTTAAACTACTAATAAGAGGAATTAAAAATTTAAAGGATTGTAAGGGAATACTATGAACCATACATTGCTGGTGGGAATTTAAAATGGCACAGCTGCTTTGGAAAACACGGTGGCAGTTCCTCAAAAAGTTAGATATAAAGTTACCATCTGACCCAGCATTCCACACCCAAGAGAAATGAATACATATGTCCACATATAAATTTGTGCACAGATGTTCATAGCAGCATGATTCATAATAGCCCCCAAATGGAAACAACCAAAATGCCCACCAGCTGATGAATAGATGAACAAAATTTGGTTTATCCACACAACAGAATATTATCTGATGATAAAAGGAATGAAGTATCAGCGCATGCTACAGCATGGATGAGCCTTGAAAACATTATGCTAAGTGAAAGCAGCCAGACACAAAAGATCACACATTGTATGATTTCATTTATATGACATGTCCAGAATAGACAAATCCCTGGAGACAGAAAGTGATTAGCATTTGCCCAGAACTGGGTGTGGGAATGGAAAGTGACTGCTAATGGGCATAAGGTTTCTTTTTGGGGTGATGGAAATGTTCTAAAATTAGATAGTTATGATGGTTGCATAATTCTGTAAATATAAGTGTACAGTTAAAATAGGTGAATTTTATGATATGCAAATCACATCTCCATAAAGCTGTTAAAAAGAAAGATTATCACACAAAGTGGTGTTAAAATGCAGCGTCTGGCTGTGCTTGTCTGTCTGTCTCATTCTCTTTCACATCCCATACCACTACCTACTCCCAGCTGAGGGACAAGATGTGACATTCCATTTATTCAAGTCTTTTAAAATTATATATCTCTCAGTGAAGCTTTATATTTTCTTTATTCAATCAGTTGCCTAGGAGATAGCTAGTCTGAGGGATCAAAAAGACACTGTTTTGCAGGGGATGACCTAAATATTAGATAATCAATTTGAGAAGGGTAGAGAACTGACTATGGCATTCTATTGTTCATTTCTTGAGAAAAAATGAGATTCCCTGTAATTTATAAGCCAGACCTCTTATATTTGAAATTCTGTGCTTCACGGGGTCTTTGCTGGAAAGGGAAGAATCCACTTATGGTCCCTATTTTTCTTGCCTTTGTCAGAAACTCTGTGTTGGCTATTTTTGCTCATCAATCTTTATCTGCAACTCTGATGATTTCTTCAGGAGAGATTCTTAAATGTGGCATTATCAGGCACAAGCATGTACATATTTTATGGAACTTTTAGTTACTGTTATCAAATTGATTTCTTGAAGGCTTGTACCACCACCAGAAGCGGGAAGAATGCTTATTAGTGTCTTAAGCTTGATTACTCGAGTGCGTGGACATTTTTCTCCCGTCATCTGTTCACATTCTTAGCTCTTATATTAAGAGTTTTCTATTTTTCTTACTGATTAGTGTATTATTCCTTTGTCATTTATGGAAAATTGTGCTTCTCAGTTTGTTGGCTTTTCATTTTGTTTACAATAGGTTTTGATGTACAGAAATAGTACATTTTTATGCAGATTAGCATATTCATGTGTTCTTTTATGATTTCTCTGAATAAATCCTCACCTAATTCCTATTCTCCTGACTTCATTTTTTCTTTCTTTTTTAAATTTATTTTTTATTGTTGCCCCTCTCCACCCAATTCTTCACCACACTATTATCTGTGTCCCTGGTCTATGCACATCTATATATAAATTCTTTGGTTAATCTCTTCCCATTCCCCTCTGAGACCTGTTAGTCTGTTCCATGCACCTATGTATTGGCTTCATTTTTTACATCCAATTTTTAATCTTTAGGAAATTTTGATGTATAATATGGGGTTACTATGCAAATTGATTTTTATTTTGAAATAGTCACCTCATTTATCATATAGTGTTATTATATTTAAATGCCTTTTTCAGGACTTTTGATTCTGTGTCATTAATTTGTCTCACTATTTTTATATCAAGGTAGTTATCTATTATGGCTTTGTAATACATTTAAAAAATATATTTTATTGATTTTTCTTACAGAGAGGAAGGGAGAGAGATAGAGAGGTAGAAACATCGATGAGAGAGAAACATCGACCAGCTGCCTCTTGCACACCCCCTACCGGGGATGTGCCCGCAACCAAAGTACATGCCCTTGACCGGAATCGAACCTGGGACCTTTCAGTCCGCAGACCGATGCTCTACCGCTGAGCCAAACCGGTTGCGGCTGTAATACATTTTAATATATAGTAGGGCTTTTGTCCTTCCAGTTATCACTCTTCATTTTCAAAAATATCTTGGCTGTTCTCACTTGTTTATTCTGAAATCCTATTATGAAGTTTTAAAAAATTCTACTGCGATTTGGATTTGAATTACTTTAAAATTATAAGTCAATTTAGAAAGAATTGGCATTTCCCCAACATTTTTGTTTAAAAGTGTTTTATTGTATCGTCAAATGGACTCTCTATACAAATGCATAAATGAAAACCTTTCTCTTCCTTGCTCCTCCTCCCAAACATCACAGTGAACCAAAATTGCAAATATATCACAAAAATCAAACATGTATCCCCCTTCTGACTTCTAAAGAGCTGATTCTAGTGATTCAGGGACATAGAGCTTGCTTACTGTGTTAAGTCAAATGTCAATGTGGCTTATTTGTGCAGTCCTGCTTACTCCTTATAATGTCACTCCTACACAGATTGTGGTTATTGTTGGCTTTAGCAAATAGGATGTTTTTCCCTCTCATATTTTTTTCCCTATTGCTGATCCACAGATGAACTTAACTTTTGAATTTTTCTGTTATAATAGCCCTTTGTGGAGTGCTCTTGTTCATTACAAAGTGTTTCCCTTTAATACTAAGGAGAATTCTTAGTGTGTATCAGTCACTAGCTTACAGAGAGTGGAAAAATGGAAATGACAAAATATTATATTTAAATAAGTTGTTTTATAAAAGAAATTAACTTGGTCAGAACTTTACAGTTTATATAGGCAGAGACTGAAAGACTCACTTCTTAGAATAGCCCTGTGAAGGCTAGTAGGAGAAGCATTATTATCAGTCCACTTTAAATATAAGGAAACTGAGGTCGGTAGAAGTGAAAAATGACATACCCAAGGCATCAATAAAGGCAGACCTAGAAAGTCTGTCTTTTGCTGTCTTCATCTTATAAAAATATCTGCAGTAATACGAATGATAGTGTTAGAGAAGCCTTAGTGAATGGCTAATCTCAAATGATTATTTTTGAACACTTGTGGCTGCATTTCATTCTGTTAATATACTTACGATATACTAGAGGCCCAGTGCACAAAATTTGTGCATGGGGGTTCCTCAGCCCAACCTGCACCCTCTATAATCCAAGAGCTCTCAGGGGATGTCCTACTGAGGGCTTAGGCCCACTCCCCATGGTTTTCTGCTCTCTGCGGGCCTGGAGGTTTTGCTGGAGCCATGGAGATGAAGCCCCCCATGTCCTGTTCTCTGCTCTCTACCTGCCTCGCCATGCGCCATGAGAAGGAAGCCCCAATGCCCTGCAGTGTGCTCTGTCTGCCAGGCCTGGGGGCTTCACTAACATGGACACACTAAGGAAGTCCCCATGCCCTGTTGTCCTGGCTTTGTCTGTGGGGTCTGGGGGTATTCCCGCTGCCACCTTGCTAAGGAAGCCCCCAAGCCCTGCTGTCTGGGCTCTGTCTTCGTGTCTGGGGACAGATCCAGCCTTGCTGCTTGATCCCCATGAACCCCAGTGAGGCTTATAGGCCTAGGAGCCTCCGGAGGAGGCGGATCCAGCCTCGCTGCTCTGGTGGACAGGCCAGATACTCCAGCAGTGGAGCTGAGGTGACTGGGCGCCGCCATCTTGTGGCTATGGGGGCTGCCATTTTTGTCACAGCATGATGGTTAATTTGCATATTGCTCTATTATTAGATAGGATTTTTCTTTGTGTGTGTGTGTGTGTGTGTGTGTGTGCGCGCGCATGCGCGTGCACGCACATTTGCATATGTTTAGATTTTGATTTTCCTTATTTTATTGTAACTTCCCTGAAGGAAGAAGCCACATTGTATTAATCTTGGAACCAACTTTAGTTATTGCATGGAATAACTAAACCCTCACCCTGTTGAAAACAAGTTCCCAAAAGGAAAACTACCAGAGGGAGAACAGGCTTATTAAGTTCTGTATTTAAGGAGAAGAAGCTGCTGAAATTCCATGATTCAGAGAACTTGTCTTTGGTGACTGAGAGCTGAGGGAGAGAAGAAACATATTAAGTGTCTGTTTTGGAAAGTGGATCATGACAGTGAGTACTGAATCTAGCTCTAGGCCTGATAAAGGGCCATTAGTAGAGAGTGAGAAAGTGAACTACGTTTCCAAAGGAGAAAACTTGAACCAGATCTTGAGTAACAAGACTGAAAGTAGTAAGTTATACAGGTAACCGTGTTTGTGAGAAGGCTCTGAAAGGTTTCATGTTTCCTGGTGTAATGAGATGAAAGTGGGAGAAAATATCCAGGGTGAGGGAAAGTTTAGAGTTTATGTGATCATTTTAATCTGTATTTGATTTTATAACCTCCTACAAGGTTTTCTAAATGAAAATATACAAAGTTCAGTTTATTTTACATACAACAATCTATCTAGTCTTCTTTTTGTTAGAGTGCACGGGTCAGGCTTAGCCTTATTTTTTTCTTTCCTGGCTTTTCCCTCTGTAACATTTGAGTGCTCATCATTACCATTATCAAAGCCAGGGAGAGAAAATGAAAATATTAATCATGAGAGATGGTTGGGTTATGTGATTGTGTGTTAATTTTGCTTGTCAGGAACCCACTATTTTGAGTTACCAGTGATTAGTATTGTGTTTTCACGTGTTAGTCTAAGTAAAATCTGAGTAACCACCTCTGGTTAGCTGGTTGAAGATGCTGGAACTCTGGAGCAAGGAACCTCCCTCCCCCTCACTCTCTCTTGCTTCCTTCTCGCCCCCCCTTTCTCCTGTCCCCAGGGCCCATTTGGATGGATTATTCAGTATTGTCATTCCTTGCAAAGGAAAATAGTATTTTCACAACGTTTGCTATTGAGTTTTCTCCTTTTTTCTTTTAACCCTTTTCTAGTCCATGGTATTTGACAGATTAAAGCAAGCAAATAAAAACAAGCATAGTTTTAATAGTGATCTTTTAAAAAACCATTGTTTAGGAAAAAATGATACCAGTTTTTTAATGCTTGACTTATAAAAAGCTTTAAAGTAACCCTTTGATAATATCACTGGGAATATTTTTTAGAAGTAATTAGCTTCCTTTGCAAGTACTTTTGACGAAATAATTGAGATAAAAGGTAAGAACCTTGAAGTTATGCACAAAGAGTAAAAGTAACTGAGTTACCAATGTGTCTGGCACTGTGTGGACAGGGACAAGCAAATCAAATGAGCCAGGAATGGAAATTGTGATTCTATTTTGTACATGTATTTACACTTTAAAAAGTACTTCACACTGTCCTCCTAAGCTTTGGCTTTAGAGCTCTGATCTTTCACAGAATTTGTGTACAATTCACAGTCAATGTTTAAGAGCCTCCTTTCCTCATTGTCTCTTTCCTTTCTTCCTTCTCTCTCCCCCTGGCTCCTGCTCCACCCCTCTCTCAGTGATGCCTTCCTCTTTAAGCCCCATCCCATTCTGAAACAGGTATGTGTATATACGTGCATATGTTATGTGTTTGTCATTAGCTCTTATTTACATCACGCAGGCTTGACAGGAATAACATGGATATTATTACAGAAACCATTCTGCAGTTTAACTATCAGTCTTTTATTAGAAAGGCTTATGCAGGGTGGTATTTCTCTTTTCTCACGCCCTACTATCCTCTCAGGTGGAGGTGTTTATAAATTTAAAAATGACCAAACCTAGGTGGCAAGAAGGAAGAGAGAAAGAGAAGCGAGCATCAGTTGGGTGGTTCCACAGGATCAATTTCTTCTCCTTCCACATCTTCATAAATTATGAACTGTATCGATCTATTCATATTGATGTATGAACTCCTTCTATGAAAAGCCCAAGTTGAAGTGGAAAATGGAAAGTGATCATTTATTAGAGCTGACGAATGTCAGCTTTGTATAGAAACAAAACAAACAAAAGCACACGGGTCTGAATGGCCTCCCTTTCAATCTTTAGATTGCATATGGCCAGCGGCAGCCGGGCCTGGGTAACCAGCAGCATTTGATAGCAGTTGACAAATATCCTGTTGCTTTTCAGTGGCTTAGAGCCTGACTGGAAGTTTGTCAGGCTGGAAAACCATTGATATTCCTTTTTCTCCTTCATACTTCTGCCCAGGATGATTCAGAAACTGAGGAGTTATGGGACATACATATAAATGTCAGCTCTACCAGCCCGTAGCCATCTTAGGAAGATCATTTCACCCTTCGAAGCATCAGTTCCTTCATCTGCAGGTTGAAAGGTTGATAGAGAAGTTTTTAGTATTTTTTTTTTAGTCCTGGGATCCTTTCTAAAAGTTTTTGTTCCTTTGGGTGACAAATTCCTGTATCTTCATTAGCATATAACTGGTTCTACAGATTAGAGTCACGGTGCTATTTTTATATAGTCCTGCAAAGCATTTTAACCTGTTTACCCTCTTCTTGGCCATTAAACCTTTTGGAATGTTGGAAAGCATAAGGATTTCATTCTTCTCTTTAAAACCCTTTCCAGGATGCCCAGAAAGGAATATTGGGGTTTATTCTCATACTATCTGTAGCCCATTTCTCGCTCCTATATACTGCAAAGATTTGCTGAAGGAACCAGGTTCCCACCTGACCTGTAAGAAGCTTCTGGAGAGCTTTTAGAGTATTCTGGCTCTTAGCTGAGAAATCCCCAGGTGATTTTGTTGAGTAATGAAATCAAAACAGTGTTTCTGCCTTGGGTAAAACACCCATTCTCACTCACTGCCCAGCAGTGCAGCGTCTTTACTACACAGGGTTGGCTGGATGGTGAGATGCGGTTCACTTTACATTCAGCTCAGCATGCTGCAGCTTCCTAGCTCTCCCTAAGTTTTTTCATATCACCTCCATGTTTATTTCAATGAATGTGAGACACAACCATTCATGGTAAATTGGATTGCATTGCAAACTCTTGGTGCCAATCATATCCTGCCAACCTTGTTAGATGATGCCTAAAGACTGCTTATCTACATGGTGTGTTTCTTTGAACATGTTTAATATTTCAAAATGAAGTTTTAATAAAAATATATAAAGAGGAATGAAGAGAGACTTGAACAGATGCCTATACACCCATGTTCATAGCAACATTATTCACAGTAGGCAAAAGGTTGAAGCATCATTCAGCCTTAAAAAGGAAGAAATTCTGACTCATGTTACAAAATGGATGAACCTGAGAACATTATGCCAAGTGAAATAAGCCAATCACAAAAGAACAAATGCTGTATGATTGCTGTATAAGGCACCTAGAATAGTCAGATTCATAGAGACAGAAAGTAGCGGAGTGATTGCCAGAGGCTGGGGGCAGGGGAATGGTAAGTTTATGTTTAATGGGTATGGAGTTTCAGTTTGGAAAAAGATAAAAATTTTGACCATGGATGGTGGTGGTGGCTATACAATGATGAGAATGTGCTTAATGCCACTGAACTGTACACTTAAAGGTGGTTAAACTGTTAAATTTTATGTTATGTATGTTTTACTATAATTAAAAAGGGATCCAGAACAATATGTCAAATACCCTTCACCCTCTACCCACCATGAGCTAAGAAAATTTAAACACTAACAATTACAGTTGACATGTCATATGTTACCCTGTCTCAGTTACATTATGCGTTTTCTTTTTTTGAGAAGTCAAGGATGGCTTGGAAAAGAGAATTCTGTGTCAGGAGAGCTTTCTTTCTGCTTTATTTTCCATTTGTACTTGTTGCTAAAGATACACATACAGCAAGCAGGAGATGAACCTCTTCTTTAAAATTAGTGTTTTTGGAAACTTAAAAAAAAAAATCTGTCTAAAACGTTTGTTAGCCATTTGGGCCTTGGTGAACATGGAGAAACAGTCAGGAGAAATAACATTTAACTTCCCAGGAAAGAAGAATGATACAGTATATTTGCAACCTTTATCCTCATGGACTGTGAGTTTTAAACATTTTTGAGGACCTGCTGTGTGCCAAGCATTGAGTCAGTTATCAGTTGCCACAATAATGCTGCATAACAAGCAACCACTAAACCTCAGTGGCATAAGCATTTATTGCTTTGGAGTCGAGAGTCAGTTAGAAGCTAGCTAGGTGTCTTTTCTGATTTTGACTGAGCTTTCTCAATGTCTGGAGGTCAGCTGGCACTCCTCTTGAGCTCAGGTACATGCCTGGGGAGACTCAAATGCTCCAGCAGGCTAGTTTGAGCACATTTGCATGGCACTGTGAACATGCAACAGAGCCAGTAGGAACATCTGAGTTCTCTTGGGACTTGGACTCTACACTGGCACATGGCTACTTCCACTTCATTTGGTTTTCCAAAATAAGTCATATGCTGTGTGGATGGGTGGGTGGGGGAATGTACTTTGTCTTTAAAGGAGATACTGTGAAATCATGTGACAAAGGGCATGGATATGGTGGTGGTGGTGGGGAATCAGGGTGTAAATGTGGTCTGTGGTACACCTGACTGCGCATAGCATTGTAGTAAAGATATATAAGCCGTCTTCTAACAACCCTGAGAAGGTGGTAGTATTGTCCTCATTTTATAGTTGGAAAAAGTGAGGCCCAGAGAGTTCCTGTGACCTATCCAAGGCCACACTTCTAGTGAGTGGTGTAGTTTGGATTGGAACCCAGGTCTATCAGACATCTTCCTCTGTCCTGCCTCTGCTGATACCTCCCCCCATGTTGGGTTACTGTCTCTGCGAAAACACCCGCTTTGCCTCTGTGCCTCTGTATTTGCCCTCTCACTCCCACTCTTCCTCTTTCTCTGTTTTATTTTGCTGACTCCTCTTCTCCACCTTCTTGAATGCAAGCTATTTTATGCTTCTGTCTTTTGGCCTCTTCTACAGTGTCTACTCACTACTAGGCTCAGCCAATGTCTCAAAGTATACAAGCTCCTAAACCTAACCTCTGGGCTGGGCTGCCCTCCTTGTCTTTCTCACCCTGCACCCCCACTTGCAGATACTGTGCTGGTTAGTGGGCTCTTGGCTACAACTCACAGATACCCTGGTTTAACATGGCTTAGGTCGTAAAGAAATGTCTGTCTTGCACAACAAGCCAGGGGCCAGGCAAGCTCCTTGGGGCCCAGGTTTCTTCTCTCTCTGCACCACCTCTTGCTCAATTGGCTTCATGCTGTGGCCAGTTAGTGGGCTGATGGGATTCCCTGATTACAACCAGAGGGGAAAGGACAGGGGGCCTTCTTTTCTTTGAGATTCCCTGGGCAGACCCATCTTTGCCTCTTATTGTGCCACCCTACCTTATGGCTGCCTATCCATCCCTGAACCCATTCCTGGTCAGGTCTGGCCCAGATTAGATGTTCTGTGGTAGAAAGGCTGACGAGAGGGAATTGTTATGTCCTCAACTGTCCCCACATAGTTTAGCAGCAGTTTCTTCCACCTGTCAGACTCCTGCTGTTTCTCTTCTGCTTCCCAACCTTCAGTTCTTCTCATCAACCTTTCAGTGTCATTTGTAACTCCTCCTCCATATCCTTCATCATTTCCTTGTTTGTTGTCCTTTACCTTGTTTTTTTTATAATTAAAAAAATATCTTTTATTGATTTCAGAGAGGAAGGGAAAGGGAGAGAAAGATAGAAACATCAAAGATGAGAGATAATCACTGATTGGTTGCCTCCTGCTTGCCCTACACTGGGGATGGAGCTGAAACCCAGGCATGTGCCCTGACAAGGAACCGAACAGTGATCTCCTGGTTCATAGGTTGATGCTCAACCACTGAGCCATTCCAGCTGGGCCTCTTTCCCTTGTTTTTGAGATAATAGCTAAAGAACTGTTCTGGCTGAGCTCTGGGCTAGCTTTTAGTAATCCACAAGGAGGCCATCTCAGCTGCTGCCCACAGGAGTCTAGGAATGGAGTTTCAAAAAGTCCTGGTGGTGCCGAAGCCGGTTTGGCTCAGTGGTAGAGCATCGGTCTGTGGACTGAAAGGTCCTGGGTTTGATTCCGGTCAAGGGCATGTACATTGGTTGCGAGCACATCCCCGTTGGGGGGTGTGCAAGAGACAGCTGGTCGATGTTTCTCTCTCATCGACTTTTCTAGCTCTCTATCTCTCTCCCTTCCTCTCTGTAAAAAATCAATAAAATATATATTTTAAAAAAAAGTCCTGGTGGTGTGGGCAGGGTGAGGAGAATGGTTATGCATTGGCTGCTGTGGTGATAGAGGCACCTAAACTAACCCTGCCTCAAAAGCAGTTATAGGGAAGCTGTCTGGGAGAGGGTCACTTCTAAGCTAATTCAACTTTAGCAATGTTTCTTGCTCTTTCTTTAAAAAAAAAAAATCATTCCTGGTCTCTGATTTGGACCTTTTATTTCTCCTTGTATAGATTGGAGGTCCATAAACCATAATCCATAGGCCAAATTCTGTATTGTCTGTTTTTGTAAATAAAGTTTTATTGGCAACTAGCCACACCCATTTATTTGGATATTATCTATGCCTGCTTTTCCACTGCAACAGCAGAGTTAAGTAGTTGCCACCGAGACTGTATGGACCTCAAAGCCTATTCTCTGGCCCTTTCGGCAAGTTTGCCAAGTCCTGCTGCAGAAGAGTAGACAAACTCAATTCCTGCCCTTCAGGAGGTTTCATCCTGCAAAGGAAACTGACTTTATAATAAAGCCTGTTGAGGTGAAGATATTTAAATGCTGAAGCAAGTAGTGCAGACAAAAATCAGCCTTGTTGGAGAGATTCATGTGCATTTATTTCTCTTCTTTCTCCGCCACTGCTGTCCTTTCTCCACGAATGATTCTTCATTAATTTTCTTGCCTCAAGATTTCTAGATTGACACTTTCTAGATTTATAATTTCTAAATTTACACTTTTCATGACACTCGGTTCCCTCCCTCTGAGGGGAGAGTAAAGGTGCATATCAATTTGGAAAATGCAAAATCTGAAATGCCATTTTTAATGTACCTTTGCTACTCTCCCATGCTTACAAAGAAATAGGACTTGCTTGAGTAAATGAGAAATTCCTTTATTTGCTTGGAGCAAGGAGAAAAATGTATGCATCACTAACATTTAAAAAATATATATATTTTATTGATTTTTTACAGAGAGGAAGGGAAAGAAATAGAGAGCTAGAAACGTCAATGAGAGAGAAACATTGACCAGCTTCCTCTTGCACACCCCCTACTGTGGATGTGCCCACACCAATGTACATGCCCTTGACCGGAATCGAACCTGGGACCCTTCAGTCCACAGACCGACGCTCTACCACTGAGCCAAACCGGTTTCGGCTGCATCACTAACATTTTTGTTTAGAAAAAAGTCTGCTTAAAAATTTTCCCTTACAAGTACGCAGTCCCTTTGCATTGCTCATTCACCTAGACTAGGGGTGTCGAACTCAATCAGAGAAGGGGCCAAAATCTAAAATCCAGCCTAAATCGCGGGCTGAATGGTTTACTGAACAGTCATAAACTGACAATGTCATAAACTGACAGCGGAGTGCAGTGATGACAGCGTGGTGCGGGCCACATTGCAAGGCCTGGCGGGCTGGATTTGGCCCGCAGGCCTTGTGTTTGACACATGTGACCTAGACCATTGGTCGGCAAACCGCGGCTCGCGAGCCACTTGTGGCTCGGGAGCTGTGGTTTGCTGCTCTGTTGACTAATGAGTTTGTCAACCACTGACCTAGACACCTATCCTTTTCTGGAGGACACACCTCTAGAGGGGCCTTGGTGACAGAGCCATTTGCAGACCCTAGAGCAGTGGTTCTCAACCTTTCTAATGCCTTGACCCTTTAATACAGCTCCTCATGTTGTAGTGACCCCCAATCATAAAATTATTTTCGTTGCTACTTCATAACTGTAATTTTGCTACTGTTAATGAACCGTAATGTAAATATCTGCGTTTTCCGATGGTCTTAGGCTCTACAGCAGCGGTTCTTAACCTGTGGGTTCTCAACCACTAGCAGGATCATCTAAGACCATCAGAAAACACAGATATTTACATCGCGATTCATAACAGTAGCAAAATTACAGTTAAGTAGCAGCAACGAAAATAATTTTATGGTTGGGGGTCACCACAACATGAGGAGCTGTATTAAAGGGTCGCAGCATTAGGAAGGTTGAGAACCACTGCCTTAGAGGAAGTTAAGCCCACAGGAATGGGCTTTGTTGTCCCGATGATCAGGAAATCTCACACACAGTGAGACAGCTTTTTCTGTCACTGTGCTGTTTAGACCTCACTGCTCTTTTGTTTTTTATGTGAGTTGTACATTTCCTTATAGAATCACTCTGAGTGCTCTTAGGCTTATTATAAAAATAATACTTAGTGGAAAAAATTAAAGGAAAGTCATGGCATAAAGAATAGCATAAAATTCCTTCCCTTGGTCATACTCCCAGGAGCACTCCATACATGTATACTAGGGTGAACCATAAGAAATCGCAGAGATTCGACCACAAAAATGTCAATTTCAGATGGTACGATGTAATCTAAGTGATACAGACTATTGATATTTACGAAAATACAGATGGGATCATACTAATTACGCTGTATTGCAGTTAGTTCTGTTAGGTTGAAGAGAATCTTGGAAATGTGACAGTATTAGTTCCTTGGGAGTGACCCCACCTCTCATAGTCCATGAGTAGTAGATATCCCATGACTTGACCAACCATTTCTGTTCTCAAAGGACATTTAGGATGATTCCTGTGTTTCACTTTTCTGAATAATGTAGCAGTGAACATTATGCATATATCTTGGCACATGCCATGTAAGTTATCTGGAATAGAGCTTAGGAAAATTGGAATTGCATTTTTCTTGATTTAAAAAAAATGTTTTGAAGAATTTGTCGGCTGGCTCCACTCTCAGTTGGACTTACTAACCTCAGGGTCCTTCATCCTCTACTGACAGCACGAAGATGGGACCATAGTGGAAGTCAGGCCGCCTCTCTAGGCAAAACCTGTACAGTTATAAACATTGGTATAAACGTCCCTCCCTTCACAAAATATTTATGCACTCACCGCCCAGCAGGCTCTGGGGACATGCAGGCAAACAATGACAATGCAGTTATCTAGAAAGAATGTATATAAAGATATGTGGGTACACAGAAGCCCAAGTAACTTCTTTATCCCTGGCTGGGGGTTGGAGGGGATGGGCTTGGAGTGCATTCTAGAACTTTACCAACTAGCAAAGGGAGAAAAATGTAGGGCTTTATAAGAGGTGGGATGTAGAGGCAGTGGCAGGTGTCAACCTGCAAATGAGCTGTGCTGGCCTTTGTGCAAGGGAACATGGGCATTGAGCTCCGCTGAGCCAATGTGCCAGATGACAGAGTAGGGTTCTTGCCAGCCACTGACCCGGGTAATAAGAGGGCATTTGGCACGCAGCCTCCTGAATGCTGTGCCACACAACCATTCGTGGATCGGGACCTATTAAGTTGCCCAATGTGGTTCTATTGTCATTATGTGCTGATCCAAAACCCATAAAACATTCCAATGTGGTATCCAAATGTTATGTTTGCTGCTTTATTTTACATGTACAATCCCCTCTTGTACCTTTGTGTTCCCTTGCAAACCATAATCTTGAAAAGAGGGATTAAGAGTTAACTTTTTTTTTTTTTTAGAAAAGTTGCTGTTGAACCTGTTTGCCAGTCTCTTGAAGTGTGTGGACCCCTTCTCAGTGTAATATTTATTAATGAATAAAATCAAATCCATAGAACTACAAAGGAAACAAATTATACTGAAATACAGTTTTCAAAATGTTGCAAAAACATAGTAATACATATTCTTTATTGACTCATTAATAGCAAGATCCAGCACTGGGTCTAGAAGTTATCATAATTTTGAAATAGGGATGAGTGTAAAATGATATTTTAAGATAACTACCACGACCATGATGTGCAATGAAAATAACCATCCCTGTGATGGGAAATATATAAAATCCACAGGTGATGCTAATACCAGTGTCATTTGTTGCCTATGTGTACAGTGGAAAGAAAGGCCAGATTTTAGTGAGAGGACAGTAAAAATAAAGATATAATTTCCTTTCCATCTAAGTTTAGATCCCCTGAATTCTATCCAGGAACTCCAGTTAAGAGCTTCTGCTTTTATTTTATTTTATTTTATTTTATTTTATTTTATTTTATTTCTATATTTTTATTGACTTCAGAGTAGAAGTGAGAGGGAGAGAGAGATAGAAATATCAATGATGAGAGAGAATCATTGATTGGCTGCCTCCTGCACGCCCCACACTGGGGATCAAGCCTGCAACCCAGGAATGTGCCCTTGACCATAATTGAACCCTGGACCCTTTAGTCTGCAGGCCGACATCCCCAGTGTGGGGTGTGTAGAAGGCAACTGATCAATGATTCTCTCATCATTGATGTTTCTGTCTCTGTCTCTCCCTCTCCCTTCTCCTCTAAAATAAGTAAAAATATATTTTAAAAAATAATAGGTAAGAGAAATGGACCCCAGATGAGGGTCTTTAGGATATTTCTAGACCCTTGTCACAAGTCCTAATATGCATGTGCTAACATGCACCCCATCCTCTTTCCTCTTCTTCTTCCCTCCATACTTCTCCCTTAATGGTAAAAGTTAGGAGTCTGATAGGTCCATTTGTCAGCAGCAAAGTTTGAGAATGCCTTTAAAAATAGATATGTTAGAGGGAATATGTTTAATAGAAGGGAGAAATATTATTTATGCTCAACAAATAACTTATATTTAGAATCTTCCTTCAGTTTTTCCTTTGAAATTCTGTATTCTCATTTCACTTGAATGACTCTGCATGGAGTATTTAAAAGTAGATCAAACAAAACTCTATAAATATGTCGAGTTCTTTTGGGCATTTTGCCCAAGTCAGCCTTGCTGAAGCAGAAAAAAGCAATGAGCTTTATGGATCAGATTTTCTCCTCTGAACATCCAGACTGCCTCCCCAGAGAGATGGTGGCCTGGGCCAGGGGAGTCAGACAGGGACACTTTGGAGAAATGTCCCCAGGAGAAGTGTTCTGCTGTGGGTCAGGTCACTTGGATTAAGGGCATGTTGAAAGGCCAAAACCAACCCCTGGGCCCAGCCTAAGAAAAGGGGAAAGCAGAAGGCCATTTATACATATGGCTGGCTTTGTTGTTCAGTGTGGTTCCTTTATCTCTCTCTGATGGAAAGAGAAGTCTGGTGAAAAGAATACTGGTTGAACTGGTATAATTAACAAAGCCACCTTTTCACATATTCATAAATGTAAAGACAATTGGAAAAAAGGGAGGAGTCATGGGGCAGCAAGCCTCTCAGCAAAGTAGGTCTGTCCCCAGCATTCCAATTTTATACTTGAAAAAACTGGGGAAAGAGCCATGAAGTAGGCCACATGAGGTGATCACAATGCCGGGACCACTGGCTCACCTGTCTCTGCATGTCATGAGGTCCAGGATTCTCTCTGTGCTATCAACATGGACCACATGTTATGATCTGTATATTCAGAGTGTGTGTGTCCTTCCACACAGCCAATTCACACCCCATTTTTATAACACGGTTGAGGTGGAGGACAGCATGGTTGGAGGAGTTCTTCATGCTCATGACACCAAAACGATATATGTGGCATCTAAGGAAACATCTGGTGACAGTGTTAACATTGAAAATATCCATTTGCTGCTTCTCTTTGTGGAAACTCGGTTTATTGAGTGGATGGCCCCTTTCTGTATTGCACTGGTAGCAGAAACTCAATATTTGGGGTCATATGTTAATGGACTGACTTTAAGATTGTTTTCAATGGTTTCTTTAAATGGGACATTAGACTCTGAAGTTTCTTGGACTGAGGAAGGACTAGATCAGGGATTTGTGACCCTTCCATTGTTTCTACACATGTGGCACTTAGGCTCACAGATGGATTGAGAGTGGGCATTTGTCATAAAGTAGCATCCACATAACCATCGTGAGGCATATGTGGGTGATGGCAAATAAGTCACATTTGTTTGTTTTTTTGTCTTGATTTTTTTTATTTATTGATTTGAGAGGGACAGACATCAGTTTGTTGTTCCACTTATTTATGCATTTATTGGTTGATTTTTTTAATCCTCACCTTAGGGCATGCCCAGATGGAGGAAGGAGGGAATGAGGGAGAGAGAGAGAGGGAGAGAGAAACATTTACTGCTTGCCTCCTGCATACGTTCTGACCAGGGATCAAACCCAAAACCTAGGTATGTGCTCTGACTGGGAATTAAATCCACCACCTTTTTGTGTACAGGATGATATTCTAACCAACTGAGCCACCCAGCCAGGGCTCATTGGTTGATTCTTATATGTGCCCTGACCAGAGATCAAACCCGCAAACTTGGCATATTAGGATGATGCTCTAACCAACTGAGCTATCTTGCCAGGGCTCACAAAAGTGTGCATGAAAGAGTTGAAAGGTGTCAGAGCTGAAAGTGTGGAGAAAAACACATACATTGACACTCAGAGATAATTGAAATACACTGGGATGAAGACAGAGCTGGAGAAAAATAGTGGTTTTTAGGGGAACCCAGAGAAAGGGCCCTTGTGGCTGAGCATAGGTGCATGTTTGAATGAGTGAGTGTGAGTGAGCTCCAATGGACACAGGGCTCCTCCACTGCCAGGAAGGACATGGATGCCTGGGCTGTGTGGTCTGAGGAGTCAGTCTAGGGACAATGATCCTGGGTTGGTAACTGGGAGAATATTGTGGGGCTCCTTGGGGATCTTTAACAGTGTCTCATCAGAATAATTAGTGTGGGCTACAGGTGTGGAGCTTTTTCTGGGCTCACACTTCCCACTGTCTTTATGGACCATCCAGAGTCAGTTCAGAGCCCTTTTGTCATTTAGCTTGTGACAACTACCTTTCTGCCTTATTCTATTCGTATTTATTTACTTGGAAAATAGGGCTAACTTTACTATTAATGTCATAAAAATGTGATCAGAAGGATGTTTCATAATAGAAAATAATTATTTTAATAGGTGACTGTAATGTTTTAAAAATTGTGGGTTACACGCCTTTTGTAAAAACAAATTTTTGTGCAGAAACATTTAAATGAGTATTTACACTCTCCCAACCCTTTTTCCAAAAATACCACTGTTACATTGAAATGTACTCTTCCATACCATTTTCTGTGCTAATACAAGTATGTTTGGGCATACATACCATTGCTCTCATTCACTTAATGATATCAGGCCGTCACATATTAGTTGAATGTTGAATGAATCCTCTTATTCTTTTATAAATATTTGTTGAATGCATACTCTATGCTAGGTTATGGGTGATCAGTAGTAAATAGGAGTCCATGGTGGAGGTTATAGAATGAGGATGTGTGTGTGTTTACAATGTTGGGCTTATATTGTACATATTATGTGACTTGGTCTTTGAACTTATCGACATCTTTTACATGTTAGTACACATAGAGCTGCTTGCTCTATTTAATGGTTGTTTCATTTTCTACATGATTTATGTATCCTTTACTTCCTAGTGGCTATTTTCAGGATGTTTCCTGTGTAGATCTCTGTGCATGTATACATTTGCTGTTAGAAACAGTGCTGCCCTGAACAGTTGCATACATATAGCTTTGCCTCCTTAAAAACAAGTCTTTTCTATCTTTTAAGAGGATTAAATTTAAAATCAAATATACATAGTTTTTCATTCAGATATACAGGTTGTCCCAACAAATGTATGCACACCAAATGATTATAAAGTCAGTATTTATTAATATACAGTTCATTTTTTAAATTTAAAAGAATCTATAGAAATGAATAATATTTTTAATGCCTATTTTCAAACTGATGACCATTCTGGTCCAGGCACCACTGACAACATGAAACAATGGAATCGCAAACATCAAGAATCATTTTGTGCACTATTTATGTGCACAATCATTTGATATGTATTAACTTTATCTTGTACATATCTCCGTTAAAAAGAGTAGTGGCACTTTAGGATAAATTTTCTTTGTTCAAAGCTTAGTTTGGATTCACCCATTATTTCAAATCAGTTAAACCTGAAAAGGAGTGAAAATTAAGTGGAGTTATCAGCTGTTAATAGTGTCTGTACATTTTGGGGGGACACCCTATATGTGTTGTCTACCCACTTCTTTGAGGAAAGTCAAGACTGGCTTTCCATCAATGAAATGCCAAGAGAGGAAAAAAATGGAAAATGACATCAAGAGCTTCCTTAAGAAGGAAGCAACTGAAATGCAGCGTCTCCACATCAACAGCCCCCCTGAAGTGGGCTTTAGGTTGGGTAGAACTGGAAAACAAGATTGAAACTGATATGTAGAAATGGAGGCCTGGAAGAGCAGCAGTCCAGGGGTTTGACAGTTATCTGTGAGGAGAAAGCACTGGTGAAGACCTAAAGCTATGTTATATAGTGTGGCAGAAAGCAGTTAAGTGCAGATCACAGAGAATTTGGGACAATATTGGAGGTGAATTGGTTTATCCAGCATTGAAGGGAGAGCTCTGAACTCAGGCCAAGGACATACTGCCACTTACTAGCTTGGTAACCTCGGGTAAGTCACCAAGCCCCAATTCCCACTTTTGCAAAAACGATTGTTCATTCAGGCTCCTTTCTTTTTCTTTAGAACTTACGTATTTGTCAGGATGTGCTAAGAGTGATGGGTATCCGAAGTGCTTTAGAGAAGATGGAAGCTATCCCAGTGCCAGAGGGAGTAGCTGTTTCTGCTTGGGGTCTGATTAGGTGGCTGTTACCACAGCAACCTCTGGATGCCTCCTGTAAAAACTCACCTTTCTTTCCTTTTCTTTTCTTCTTTTTAAAATCATCATCCCAGGATATTGTTTTCCTTTGATTATTTTAGAGATATTGGAAAGAAGGGAGGGAAGAGAAAAGGAGGAAGGGAGAGAGAAAGAAAGAAAGAAAGAGAGAGAAACGATGTGAGAGAGACATATCAATCAGTTGCCCTGACCAGAGCTGGAGATCTAACCTGCGACCCAGGTACATGTCCTTGACCAGGAATTGAACCCACAACCATTCAGTATACGGGCCAACATTGAGCCATGCCAGTCAGGGCAGGGATCACTTTTCTTAATCCTATATGTTGGCAGTATGCCTCATAAAACTTTATGCCACTAATTGAATAGCCTTCTTGGAGGCTTTTTCAGAAATATTGACTAGTCTGGCAGAGTAAATGTATGATTCTTTCTAATACCAAACAAAGCTTTATAGAAGTCTGACGCAAAGATTTGGTTCTAGAGAAATCTGATCATTTTGTTCCAGGTCTGGAATCTACTAGCTTAGTCTTTTCTTGAAGAATATATCACTCTCTTGCCTAAACCGGTTTGGCTCAGTGGATAGAGCATCTGCCTGCGGTCTGAAGGGTCCCAGGTTTGATTCAGGTCAAGGGCATGTACATTGGTTGCAGGCACATCCCCGGTGGTAGTGTACAGAAGGCAGCTGGTCGATGTTTCTCTCTCATCGATATTCCTAGCTCTCTATCCCTCTCCCTTCCTTCTGTAAAAAAAAATCAATAAAATATATTTTAAAAAAAATATCACTCTCTCTTTTGCCATTGGGTTAGATGCTACTTTTTACAGAGGTTTTTGTGAATATTGAACTTGCATACAACTGTAAGTTTTGTGAGTTCAGCTAACAGTAGGTCTTTAGATGTTATTTTAAGTCAGTTCAGTCAGGAATTTGGTGACTTCTGTGGTTATGAGTGTTGGGTTCCAGACATTTGTCATGTTTGGGTGTTTTTTGTTGTTGTTTGTTTTTGTTTTTTTGTATTCAGATTTTTTATCTACAGAGTTTTCTTTTAACATAATATCTAGCAAATAAACCTCTTAAAGATTTACAGTAGAAATTCATCTTTAAGGGAGTACAAGAGTCACCAGGTCCAGGTTATGGGTGCCAGGATCACTTTGTCATCTAGACTTTCTTAGCTAGAATGAGAACTCTGTATCCTTTATGATGCATAGTGCTTGAGAGGTCATCTGTTGTGTTGGAAACCATGGAATAGTGGTGGAGTTCTTTGCACCAGAGTACCACACTTTCTGACTTGCTGCCGGGAAAAGCCAGGTGCGGTGGGTCCTCTGTCCATGGGAGAGCCTACTCGCCTGCTGACAATGCTGTTAGCACCTGGGAACTGGCCTGAACAAATCAGCGTTTGTTCTTATCAAGATCAGACAGCTTGCAATGTTGTACAAGGGGTGGAGTATATTCTTGTAGTTGCCAAAGATGTGATTAGACAAGATATTGATTCTGAACTTCTGCCCTCTTCCCTCTGTTCCACTCTGTTCTTCCTTAGTGAGGTTCAGGCAGAGAAAAATGGAACAGAAAGAACTAGGCCAGTGGCTTTTGAAAAATATTGATCAGTGAGCATATCAGATGTAGCACAGACCTTCCCTTTTGTATGATGTTCTGTGTGGGGCCCTTAGTATGGCCTATGATCACCCCTATAGGGATTTGCTTTCTCGGGGAGAAGATTAGAAAAGAAAAAGAGTTCCTGTGGACAGTGTCCAAAAATAATGTAAGCATTTCTAGATGTTTCCTTGAAGTTGATGATCCCTTTGGTTTTCTAGGCCATGTGGTGGCAGGAAGGAATGATGTGAGGTGGTTAGCTTTAAGAGACAAACTTCTGAGCAATGCTGGTCTCAGTTCCTCTCTCCCAGTCACCTGTGCCCAGCTTGGGTCCCCACTGCTGTCTGTCTCTCTGTCTCCCCGACTCCCCTACCTATCACACATACCATATGCATGATTTTTTTTTCCTCCCCACAATGCATATCTGTGGTGTGGATAGTTGTGTCTGTACTTGAACCAGCTCTCAATCAGGGAGGGCCTCCCAGTGGGGC
The DNA here is from genome assembly GCF_964339955.1 of Pipistrellus hanaki. Classification (NCBI taxonomy): domain Eukaryota; kingdom Metazoa; phylum Chordata; class Mammalia; order Chiroptera; family Vespertilionidae; genus Pipistrellus; species Pipistrellus hanaki. Next base: position 95,315,559 of record NC_140524.1, read on the forward strand.
CACATTGGGTGAGTGAGATGCTATAACCTTGAGTGTCTTCTGGTAAAGTGAAGTGTGGGCCTGGCTTTTATCTTGATTTGCCTGCCGATGGTTCTATGTAAGCATCCAGGGATCCTGTTAATGGATCCTCTGGGAACACAGGGAAGAGGACAGAAGTAGATTTGTTGAACCCCTGGGGGCGTTTGAAATGGCACCAAGAGCAGCCTGAAATCTAATTAGCCTCTGCTTATCAGGCCTGAGTTCCAGCATGTTGAAAGGGTGATGATTAGTGAGAAAAAGGCCAGGCTAGTTTATCTTTTCCTTTGCACATTGGGGAAAAATTTCCTCTGCCTTGCTAGCATTAGAAGCAGACCATTCTTTTTTATTCTACGACATCACATCGGCTTTCATTGAAAATCAACAGCAGCAAATACAAAGCCCCATCCCTGGAAAACCGTTTAAGGCAACACTGTGCTCCAGCGCTTCGGGGTGGGGTTTTTCCTTTTGCACCAACGGATTGGTTTCTCATGTCCATGCCTTTCTGACCCAGCAGCTTTTAAAAGACCGAGAAGCATTGCTCTGCTTTCTACTGCCTCTCTCTGAGAGAACAGGGCTGCCGTGCCTCTAGCCATGTCCCAGAGAGCATATTTGAGACAAGTCAGCTTAATTTGCCTGCATGCCTAGGAAGCCTCTTCTTCAAATCTCATTTCGAGACAAGTGCTCTATCTAAATATTTTGCTTTTCCCATTTAGGCGAGCGTCGGAGGCGCCGGTGCCAGGTGGCGTTCAGCTACCTGCCCCAGAATGATGATGAGCTGGAGCTGAAAGTTGGTGACATCATAGAGGTGGTAGGAGAGGTAAGTGTGCCAGGCAGGCAGGCGTGGTAGTTTTGAACGGGTTATCAGAACCAGCTCATGGCTGGCTGGCCTTTCCGTGGTGGATGTTAAAGCTCAGAGGGACCTTAGACATAATCTAGTTGAGTTTCTTCTCAGAGGAAAAGGTTTCTCAGAGATGGATGCTACCAATCCTGCTGGGGTCAGCTGTGAAGCCATTTAAAACCATTATCTTGCCAAAACTGGTTTGGCTCAGTGGATAGAGCGTCAGCCTGCAGACTCAAGGGTCCCGGGTTCGATTCTGGTCAAGGGAACGTACCTTGGTTGTGGGCACATCCCCAGTGGGGGTGTGCAGGAGGTGGCTGATCGATGTTTCTCTCTCAATGATGTTTCTGACTTTCTATCTCTCTCCCTTCCTCTCTGTAAAAAATCAATAATATATATATATATTTTAAAAAGAATAAAAAAACACACACCAGTGATGAGAGAGAATCGTTGATTGGCTGCCTCCTGCACGCCCCCTACTGGGGATTGAGCCAACAACCTGGGCATGTGCCCTGACCAGGAATTGAACCTCAGGGACCTTTCAGTCCGCAGGCTGATGCTCTATCCACTGAGCCAAACCGACTAGGGCTACACACTGCCCTGTTGGCTTATCACAAGCATTTTCTTTTTTAATAAATAGTTTTATTGATTTCAGAGAGGAAGGGAGAGGGAGAGAGAGATAGAAACATCAATGATGAGAGAGAATCCTTGATTGGCTGCCTCCTGCACACCCCACATTGGAGATCAAGTCCTCAACCCCGGGCGTGTGCTCTGACAGGGAATGGAACTGTGACCTCCTGGTTCAAAGGTTGACGTTCAACCACTGAGTAACACCCATTGGGTCCATTTTCTTTTGCAAATGAAGAATGAAGCTCAAAATACTCTAGAAGAGGCAGGGCTGAGTGTTGAAGCCAGGTCCACTTGGCTGGAGACCTTGTTCTTCCCACTGCACTGTTTCTTGTTCCTGTTTGGTCCTGGCTACTCAGAGACTGCCTTGCTGGCGAAGTGGCCCATCAGTGGCACAGGCTTCTCAGACTCCCTGGGAGGGTCTGGACTTTGGACTTAGAACCTGATCATTCATTCTGATTCAATGCATGTTATCTGTATATAGAAATACAGTTTTCTGATTGCTTTGGTTTCCTGAATGCCATTGGACTTTACAGAAACCCACGATTTACAAAAAAGGAAGCTAGAAGTCAAGGAGGATATTAAATGAACTATGATGTGGGTAGGGCTGATGCAAGCAGCCAGATTTCCTGACTCAAATACAAACATAAGGTGAGCATGTGTCAAAGCTTTATTTAACTCACTAATGAGAGGATCTGTAAGATGGTAAGGCTGATTCAAAAAGAATTGTGAAAAAGCAAAGTATTTATAATCACTGAAAGAGAAAATTCTTGATTAAGATTGCTAAGTTAGATGCAAAACTACGTAGTGTCCTACAGTTAAAGCTGTAACCTCTGAGGTCAAAATCAATCTATATGATCAGTAAAAATTTTCAAACTATAGAATCAATCAATCAATCAATCTATTGGTCAGTAAAAAAATTTTAGGGGATAAATCACTTACACCTCCGCTGGTCAAAATCTATTTTCATTGCCATGTGACAAGAATCATTTGCATTGCTTTCATTTTTCTACCAGTTAACATCCCCCACTAACAGTTGTAAACTAACCTCATGCATAGTACATAGTATGTCAAAAAAGATCCGTATCCCTGTATAATTAGTTAATAGGGTTCCCTGTGTGGCACTTGGAAGACATGCAGTAACCCCTTTGCCTATTTCCAAGTTTAGGATAATAATAAATTGTCATTCATTCATAATTTTTTATCCACAGTGCCAAGAAGGACACATAAGGAGATCTGTTGAAAGTTGAATGAGTGAAAAATGGGCTACAGAGTAGACTATTTATGCCAATGGTAGAAAGACAGATTTCTTAAGACTGAAGCCATGGGAGAAATTCCAGAGGGAACAAACCAACAACAGTGTGACTAATTTTTAAAAAAAGAGTTAAATTTTTGGTATGATTTGAAGTGAATTTAGCTAAACAAAGAGAACAATAAACGGAAAATTTTGCAATAAATTAGGTTGAAAAGTTATTTGTACCATCTGAAAATATATTAGGAAGCTGCTATAACAGTGATAAATGATAGATAAATCTTCCATAAACACAAATCCCCCATGGTTACATAAAAATCCTAACGATGAGAAAATGTTCCACCCTGCTATTAATTAAATAAATAAAAATGAACACAATCATGGGTCCCTGCTTTTGAAAATTCTAAGAAAATATTTAAAATATTTAGTGGTAAAATGTTGGCAATGCTTAGAAGTGGTGACTTTGTATATATTTATGAAGCTATTGAGCAAGGTATGTCAAGAGCCATAAAAATCTGAATTAATACACATTGACCCAGTAATCTTACTCTAAGGAATTTATCCACAGAAAATGGTTAACAGAAAGAAAAGTGAAATATGTTCTTTGCAGCAGTACACGTGATAATGAAAAATAATTAAGAAAGTGAGTAGTTATATGAATTGTTATATTATCCTGCTTAGAGATTGTGAAGCCATTAAGATGGCAAACACAGAGGCATTTAAATCTATATTTATGGCAATATTGTGGATTATAATTACCTGGTATATTCTGCTAACTTGCTAGCTCTTTAACAACAGGGATAATATAACAATTCACATAACTATTTTATCTATCTTTACATTCGCGGTTCCTGAAATAGTGCCTAAAACCTAATACATACCTTAATAAAGGCTTGATGATTAAAGTAAATTAATAAATGGAAATATGAAAATATTTTTGCAAAATAAATGAACAGATTAAAACACAAAATTGCATGTACAAGGATATAGTCATGTAAAATATAGCTCCATGCACATGACCAGAGACTGAAAGGGAACAAGAATGGAAAATAGTTCTGCCAAAGATGGTTTTTCCTTTAATGTTATAATAAAGTTTTTTTAAAAAATATGTATTTTTTATTGCTCACAGAGAGGAAGGGAGAGGGAAAGAGAGATAGAAACATCAATGATGAGAGAGAATCATTGCTGGATAGCTTCTGCACACCCCCTACTGGGGATTGAGCCTGCATTCCACGCATGTGTCCTGACCAGGAATCATACCATGACCTCCTGGTTCATAGGTCAATGCTCAACCACTGACCGGGAAAATGTTGTAATAATGTTTAACAAGATAAAGAAAATTATTAGTACATTTCTGGGAAGTATTACTCACACTCACCTATCTGTTGGCTGTAGGGTAAGCAAGCAATAATGGCGAAAGAAGAGTGATCACAGGGCTGTTACTCTCCTCACCTAGATGACCAAACTTCACCTGCACCCACAATCCCTGTCTTCTTTCCACTCACTGCTAGTTCAATGCTAGGCTTCATTCTGGGCTTTCTTCAAGTAGGAAGAAAAGAAAAATAGCTAAGTAGCCTATGCTATTTATGTAAAACAAAACATAAAGGTTGGCCTTTCAATCCATATTTTTAAAATTATATCATCAAAAATTAATTTCCCGGTTGTTCCAGTTACTTTGTAATATTGTGGATTTTGGGCCATAATCACTGTAAAATATAAAATCTGCCCCTTTCTCTTATAAAGGATGCTGTATAAATGCTAATGGATAGCTATTTTCTAATTCTGCTGAAAACTAAAAACAAAATACAGACCTACAATATCAGGGACTAATTGAGGCAAGACAATAGCAATAGCTTTGCAATATTATAGAATCAATCAATCTATTGGTCAGTAAAAATGTATTGTGTATGTATATATACATATCATTTGTTGTATTTTTATTGATTGGTTAATAGAATGATTCTACTGTATTGAAAAGTGATACATACCCAAATGCACATGCTATGAAGCAAGTGGAGTATGTAGAACTAAAGTCCTACAGTCTGCCACCCCTAATCTCTCTGTTGTCTTGTTCACACCTAGTTTAGCAGTGTTTTTAACCTTCAAGTCATTACCATTATCCCTTCACACCACTAACCCTTTCTCCTCACTCATATAGTTTTTAGCTATGTAACCGAATTGTGGGCTAGCAATAAGAGCAATGTGCTTTAAGCATGTTTGGGTAGACCAAACATGTTTGACCCTCATTGGGCAGGAGTCAACTACGGGCCTCTGTAATGTGGCTTAGAGAAGGAATAGAGTGTGTGGCAGTCCACGGCTAAGTGGAGTTGGCAAGGGGAAATTGCTCAAGAAAGCCCTCCCCATGCTTCTTGCCTCCTGGCTGGAGAGTAGTGAGTGATTCTCCTCTCATCATTAGATCCAACATTGTGAATCTAAATGAACTGGGTTGCCAATTCAAAAGGAAAAATAGCAGGCTGAATTTCTAGGTAGATATTTTTAAAGAGATCGTTGTAAATATACATTTGTGTCATTTTCTCCAGAGTGGAAAAGACTGATAAATCAGGCAAAGTTCAGATTATAAGAACAGAAGTGGCATATGGAAAAGGTTACCTGGAGAAATAGCATTTGAGAGCATCTGGAATTTCAAAACTGGCTTGTTGGCCTATTTTTTTTTTCTTTTTTTCTTTTGAAAAGGTCATTGAAGCCTCTTTCTTTTCCTGTCTGTGTCATCTAAAACTTGGGAAATGAGCCACTTTTCCTTTTGGATTGTATGAGCCTGGTCTCAAACAGTCTGTCTTAGTCGTGACCTAAGGGGTGTTCAGAGATTCTTGCTTTTATTTGCTCTTTGTCCTTAGTTTAAAAAAATAATTTTATTGATTTTTTTTACAGAGAGGAAGGGTGAGAAATAGAGAGTTAGAAACAATGATGAGAGAGAAACATTGATCAACTGCCTCCTGCACACTTCCTACTGGGTATGTGCCCGCAACCAAGGTACATGCCCTTGACTGGAATTGAACCTGGGACCCTAGAGTCCACAGGCCGACGCTCTTTCCACTGAGCCAAACTGGTTAGGGCTATCATTAGCTTTTGAGGTATTTCTCAGTGGTCCCTAGTCAGGCTGGCTGGAGACCAGTGTCTTCAGTTTCAGGCTTAAAGCCTAACCTGGCCTTGTCATTTACAAAGAAGTAACTTGCACTTCCAAGTAACTTAACACATTTTCCTTCTTGTACTCATAGCAGGAGATTTGGTTCTTTTATCTAGAGCTAAATAGGCTGTTGAAAACCTTCAGAACTTTAACTCATAGCAGGAGATTTGGTGCTTTTATTTAGAGCTAAATAGGCTGTTGAATTCTTTCAAAACTTTAGTCTTTGTCATTTTGGGTGGATAGTTATTATAGTGTGACTTATAGTAAGAAGTATATATTTGTTTTTTGCCTAGTGGTTCTGGCACAGAGCTCCTAAAATCCTTGGAATTTCCTAAGCATAGAGAGTGATCAAGGTGTCTTTTGTTATGTTCATGAGATGACTTTTGGAAGCACCAAAGGATGAGGGTTGCCAGTGGAGCTAATCATGTCAGGGAGGGTAAGATATACACAGTTAAAAATGTAGTTAGTAATTCAAGATGTTATTAGAGTGGTAAATGATGGCAATGATAAATGAGGGAGAGATTTAAGAACAAAGGTTCTCAATGAGGGTGAAGAAGATGCTTGCTATTGTAGAATAGGTAACATTTCAATGGGGGCATGTGGAAGGTGAGAAGTACTTGGATGAATTCAGCAAGCACAGGCTGCATTACATAAGGTGCTAGGCTAGTCTATAGGATGGACAGGAGGGTAGTGCAGCCTTGCTCTGAAGTGGGTATGACCTATGAACCTTCAGGGTAGGTGTGGAGCATAGGAAGTAGGAGCTGGCAGATGCAGTCAAATTTGGTTGACATAAACATTATAGTGTTGCCCACACTGAACTTTTAAAGAAATACCTTTCGTATGGTTTTCTAAGATCATCACATCTCATAGACAGTTTTCTCACCTGGGAATTCTGACAGGACAAAACTTCAGTATCTTGATTCATCAGAATGGTTATCTTGCTGGCTTAATTTCCTATTTGCTTATATTTTCAAGTTGGAGTGATAGCAAGGTCTTAGCATAGATTATTTAATAATTTGGGGGCCTGTAGACTAGTCTGCAGTAGTTTTGAAGGACAGGACTTTCAAGCACTGCTGAAGGATGTCTGTAAATCCCTACTAGAAACCCTTTCCACTCTGAGGAAAATCATGGATGTTGCTCCGTCTCATTGGGCAAAGTTTGCTAAAGTCTTAAACAAAAGTTGTATATATATATATATATATATATATATATATATATATATATATATATATGAAATCATTTCCCTTTTAATTACTCCACACATTTCTCCTTTGAGGGACCCCTCTCATGCGGAATAGGCTTATTCTCAGAAGAACAAGGGGAACGAATAAAAATAAGCATTCTGTGTGTATAGAATGTTTTGGTCCTACCAGAAAGAAGTAATCAGACAATGAACTACACAGGCATTTAGGACATAGATAATGTTGATATTTGTCACAATCAGCTTTGTATGTCCCCAAATCAACAAGGATAGTTAGTTAAAGCAACTCAAATGGAAAATAATGTAGGTGTTTATGCCTTTAGGAAGTGGTTCCCTTAGTATATATATATTACTAATTCCGCTAATAGAAAAATATGTTTCCTAGAAACAGTTTGATTTTTCCCCTGGCAATATTCCAAATGTAAACTATGTCTTGGCACATATACATGAGTTCTAAAAAAGGCAAAATCAATCATGGGTCATAGAAACCAGATTAGTGGTTGCTTGGAAGTGGATTGCCTAGAATGGGACACAAGGGAATTTTCTGGAATGATAGAAGTGCTCTGTATGTTAATAGAGGTATGGGTTTCATGGATTTATGAAAACTGATCAACTTGTACTATTAAGATCTGTTCATTTATATGAATTATACCTCAATTTAAAAAACTTAAATATCTATCTTAATATTTCTCTAGTATTTTTAAATTTTCAAACTACTTTCATTCTCATAGGTAAGGTAAATAGCCACTATAGAAATTATCATTTAATTATTTCTGAATAAATTTCTATTGAGATAATTGATGTATAATAATGTGTTAGTTTCAGGTGTTCAACATAATGATTTCATATATGTATATATTGTGAAATGATTACCACAATGAATTTAGTTAACATCCATAACCACACATAGTTACAATTTTTTCTTGTGATGAGAACTTTTAAAATCTACTCTCTTAGCAACTTTAAAATATACAGTATAGTATTGTTGACTATTATCACCATTACAACCCCAGAATTTATCAAACTGAAAGTTTGTATCTTGTAGTCATCTTCATTCATTTCAACTACCCTTACTCTCTGCCTCTAACAATGACCAATCTGTTCACTATCTATGAGTTTAGGAGATTTTTTTCTTAGATTCTACATATAAGTGATATCATACATATAGTATTTGTCTTTTTCTGACATATTTCACTTATCATAATACCTTCAAGGAACTAGAAAAAAAAAACAAACTCAGCCCAAAGTTAATGGAAGGAGGAAAATAACAAAGATCAGAGCAGAAATAAGTGAAACCAGAGACTTAAAAAAAAATAGAAAAGATCAATAAAAGCAAGAGCTGTTTTTTTTTTTTTTAAAAAAAGATAAATAATATAGACAGATCTTTAGATAAACTCACCAAGAAAAAAAAGAGGACTCAAAATCAGAAATGAAAGAGGAGAGGTTAGAACTGATACCACAGAAATACAAAGGGTCTTAGGAGACTACTATGAACAATTATACACCAACAATTTGGACAACCTAGAATAAATGGATAAATTTCTAGAAGTATACAACCTACTAAGTCTGAATACATTTTGAGGAAAAGTTTAGTAATGCTAAGGTGTGTGTTGGTGGAGGAGAACATGGATATGAAGAATGTGGATATCAACCCCCTTTCATTATTTTCCTTGGGTCAGAAATTATAAGCCCTTAGTAACATCTGTAATTTCTACTTTATTACAAAGGGACACATTTCTTTCTCTCTTTTAAATATAGAAGCGTAAACATGAGCAAGCTTTTTTTTTTTCTAAGCAGGGGCTCTGAATGCTAATTTTTTTTTTTTTGCAGAAGCTTCTCAATCAGTCTGTCCTGAGGTCCTTGAGCAGTTTAGGATAGCTCATTAAATATTAGTGAGATTGGATGGGATACACAGACCTAGGCTTGGCAGTACCTAATTAAGACCAATGGCCAATATAGTCAGGTCCCTTTTGTTCCTCACAGGAAGGAAAAATCCTCCTGTGAAGTACCCACAGTGATTTCTCTTCTATTCATTCATTCATGTATTCCTTTATTTATTCCATATTGCAAGGTACTATGCTTTACTCTTTAAATGAATGAAAGAATGTCCATATGATTGAATGAATGTAATCACTGAGGGCTTCAGTGTCCTCATCTTTTATATGGGAAGTTGAACTTGAATATCATTGAAAGGGATAGTGTGAGGGTGAGGACCATTTTTCTCATATCTCCAGTCTAAATTTCACAGTCAAAGCAGCAAGCTATAGGAAGAAAAATATTGAACAGCTCTCATTTGTACTGGGGCCAGACCCCCCTGCCTATGTAACCTGTAATGGGAAGTGTACCCGCCAAGGGATGAGCAGAGTTTTTATTGTCTGCCCCTCTACACACTGTGTGGCTAATGATAGATCTGTGCTGTTTCCCTGTTGGCCACTCCTCTCAGACTGTGCTGACAGTGATATAGGCATCTGGAGCTATGGTGAGGTGAAGACACCCTTGTTTTCCCAGCAGGCAGCCCACCAATTCCACACATCAGGAGCACTTCCTTCAGGGATCTTGGGCTGGAGCTGCTTATTATTGGGGATAGGAACATTTTAGATACTGTCAAACTGAATCAAATCGAATTGTCCCAGCTGCCCTGTGCTATTGGGGATTATGCCAGAAACTGCTCATTTGTGGTCCATGCTCTTGGTCTTTCCCTCCTGTCCTGTGATTACAGGAAAAAGGTCATTTTATGGTTCCTTATTCAGGATAAGCACAAAGAACCATACGTTATAAATCCTGTGACTCTTTATATTCAGGCTCATGGTGAATCTTCGTAACTATACTAATCTTATAATAAAAATCTCCTTGAAAGAATAATGTTTATCAGTTGACTTGGCATAGAAACATAGAATGATGTCAAATAAAATGCTATTAAATGCCATGATTGAATAGTCATTGGGACTGTTGTGCATGGCTGCTATTGTTTGGATTCTTTCCAGAAGATTCTGTGATCATGCAGATATAATCATCACTCTGCAAGTCTATATTCCATAAATCCCCTAACAAATGCTCTAAACACCATTCTGACTGTTTGTATTTCACAGGCTCCACCAGCTTTCTCCTTTCCTGAATGTCTCACACCCCGACCCCTCACACCCCGACCCCTACTTGAATCTGTCTTTGCTATTCTAAGAAGCCAAACTTAATTTTGATTTCCTTTTTTTTAAAAATATATTTTATTGATTTTTCACAGAGAGGAAGAGAGAGGGATAGAGAGTTAGAAACATCGATGAGAGAGAATCATCGATCAGCTGCCTCTTGCACACCCCCCACTGGGGATATGCCCGCAACCTAGGTACATGCCCCTGACCGGAATTGAACCCGGAACCTTTCAGTTCCCAGGCCGACACTCTATCCACTGAGCCAAACCGGTCCCGGCATGATTTCCTTTTTTTTTTCAAGGCCTTTCTTCAGCATCCCAGATCTCAGTGACCTTGGTTTTGGGGACCAAGTTTCATTTGTGCCAGGTCATGGAATTTTCTCATCTATTTATCTTGCTTGTTAGTGTTTGGTCACATGTATTCTCTCCCCTCTTTAAACCATGTGTTCTTTATACCTTGATATAACATCAACTTCTTGAGAGAAAGAAAATGACATGTCCTGTACAGTTCTGTGTCCCCAGAGCCTATTGTGGAATCATAGTACATCCACCTCTAACACTGACTAAATATATTAATTGTCCTTATTATACAAATAGGAAAACTAGGGTTCAGTTTGGTAGAAAATTTTAATAAAGTCTTATAACTGTTAAGTTTTGGGATAGTATATGAACTGGGCTTTTCACCTAATGTTCTTTTATTGTTTTAGTTATTTCAGCTTTTAAATTGTATGTATTGACTTGAGTAGGTAATGTACACAGGTAGTTAAAAAAATTCAAAGGTTCTAGCTCTCTTTCTGTTTTGCCACACCACTGGTGACTTAATACTGGCTTGTTCTCAAAATACCGTTATTTTCCTCCAAGAAGCCAGCTTGCTATTCTTACTTCTGGTGTTCTGCTAGTAGCTCCATGACAAAACCTTGGGCTGACTTTTATTTATCCCTTTTCTTGCTTGTCCAGTTAAGTGGTCACTAAAGACCAACTCATACCTCAAAGGGCCTTCAAATCTGTACCTGCCATCTTCATTCTTGCTACCCCACCAGTTCCAGCCTTCACTCCCCCACCCAGATCACTGCAGTCTGGCTGCCCTTCCTCCCTTCACCCCATTTCAGTTCATCTCAGGGTAATCTAGAACCTTTCAGAAACCTGCAGGGAGTCCTTCCACCTTCCCATTGAGTTCTTAGCTCAGGGATTAACTGTTTTTTGTTAGACTGTCTAGTTAGTTTAGGTAGTCTGGGAAGCCATTCTCAGTTTTTAGATAATGGTTTTAAATGCATAAAATTAAACCCATAAGATTATAAAGAGAATCATTTATGATATCTATCAAACTATTTTAAAAGCAAATTTTGATACAGCAAGTAACCTCTGTTGAATTCATTATTGTATGTAAGAAGTAATCCCTCATTAATACATTAAATAACAAGGTCTCCTAGTAGGTGTGAAACTGCCACCATTTCCAGGTAGCAATGAGCACAAACCATATCTTGAGATACTCATAGCATGTATGATGTGACATGAGAACAACTGTGATATGTTTAGTCATGAGTCACAGGTCCTTCTGTTACCTTTGTAATAAAAGGAAATTCCAAATTTCAAATTTGAAGTTAGTGAAAATAATTTCTTCCACTTATATTTATGGCCCCCAGGTTAAACACCCCTTTCTGAATCTGAATCTCAAGGCTCTGTGGGGTCTGCTTTCTGGTTCCTTGTTAAAGTGTGAGCTTTGAGTCCTTTAGCTACGCCTGTGTGGGCTCTGCACTCTGCGCCACACAGATGGGAAAGGACACTGGGAAGCAGCGCATCTAACCTGACCCCTGCTTCTCTGCTTGGTTTCCATCTGCACAGGTAGAAGAAGGATGGTGGGAAGGTGTTCTCAATGGAAAGACTGGCATGTTTCCTTCCAACTTCATCAAGGAGCTGTCGGGAGAGTCAGATGACCTCAGCATTTCCCAGGATGAGCAGCTCTCCAAGTCAAGTAAGGATGTCCCCACCACCATGCAGGAAAGGGTGGGGACACCAGTGGGTGGTGCTTCTGCCTCCCCTCTGCTCTCTAGCCTATGCCAAGCAGTTATGACAAAGGATCACAAATATATTTTGGTTATGCTGCCTTAACCCATGTGGTGTATTAAGCTTATCATTGTACAGGTGTGACCTGCATACCTTTATGTATGTGCAGACGCACACTCTGTCTCTGGATTGGTGACTGTCAACATACATGTCATGGTAATATTGCCTCATGGGTGACCCATGTGGCTGTGCCTTCATATACTTCTAAAGTGTCTTTCCCTCACTGCAAGTTGATAAATATTTTTAAATGAAGCAAATGAGGTTGCTGTATTAATATTTCTCAGCATCCCTTGAAGACCTTGGAGAAGAATGGCACACACATACACAAATCGTTGGTGGTGAGAAGTCCTGTGTTTGGGACGAGTGCATGCCAGCTCCCTTAAAAATATGATGAGACAGCTGAAAGCTTAGCCCCACGTTGGGTGAGCATGCATGTCCGTCTGCGTTGGTGAGAACGAACTCCAGGTCTTTCTTTCTCCAGGGCCTGAAGTTCTCCTCCCTCCAGCTTCTCTGCTGCCCTTTCCAGCTCACGGAGCAAAAGGTCAGGACCGGGAAGCTTTGTTCTCCCAGTCACTAACCCAACTTCCTGCGTGGGTGTCTGTGTATCTCTTGTGCCGTCTTGAGCCAAGGTCATGAGCATGAATGTCGTAAGAGGCTTGACTGTGTCGTAGTGATGAGGCACTACCTGGTGTTTTAGACTTCCCTTCCTGACAAGAGGAGGATGGCTCCATTCTGTCCAAATCATTGTTAAACAGCTTTCTTTTCCACTTGGAAAAATCCCTCTTAAGTGGAGTTCTCAAGTTAGTTGTGTTTCTTTTATTTAACCAGTAGCATGATTGGACAAGTTTCCAATTTGGAGGTAAAGCTATTTCCAGAGAAATGTTCAGGCAACCTCCTTTACTTGATGCCTCAGCAGCTCATCATCCATAGAAGCAGCAGTGCTGGCTGGTTGGCTCAGTGGCTTTAGCTATACCCTTTCCATCTACTTCCAAAGCCTGGGGCCCCTCACCCCTGAACCCCATTTCTATCCTAGGATCTCTGATAGGAAGGTCAAAAGGTAATTTGGGAGCAAATGAAGCATCTTTGAGTTTTTGCTGCCTTCTCTGGCTCGGTGAGAGGGGGTTCTCTGCTAACATGGCCCAACTGATGAGTATGGTCAGGAGAGCAGAAAGTGTCCTTGATCCCATGATAGAGTGGGAATTATTATACTATAGCTTCCAAATTACAGATTAGAACTCTAACTGCCTGGTGCTCCTTTTGTATACTGGAATAGTATTGTACCTTATAGTTGTGTTCTATAATAACAATACCATACCTTAGGGGTGTTGTAGATTAAATGGGCTTTTTATTTATTTATTTATTTATTTATTTATTTATTTATTTATTTTTAGGGAGAACCAGATTGAGTCATTATATCACTATTTCTGTGGGGAAGTGCATTATGAGTTCCAATAACAATAATGTGTATAAAACACCTCACTCATACAAGGCCCTCCATAAATGGTTATTCTTATTGTTAATAATGATAAACTCTTGATACATAAACAGTATTTTGAGGCTGCTTAGTACCATGTTCACTGAAGCATTGTCTGCATTTGGAAATTACTTGGGGATTCCTCTACTGATGCAGAAAAGGAGGTCAGGGGAGGTGCTGGGCAAACATTTTTGGAGAACTCTGACCTCTTAGTATCCAACCATGATTGTGATGCTCCAGTTAGTTTAGGTAGTCTGGGAAACCACTCTCAGTTTTGCCTCTTGTATTTTTGGAACTATTGAAATAAGCTGTCCTGTTGCTTCAGGTCAATAATATGTACATTTATCATTGCTCAGCTCAAAGCACACAGTGCTGGGATTCCTGGAACAGGCAGGAGGTTACGAGGCTGAATGGCATGGTCTCCCCAGTCACGGAGCCTTCCTTCACATGCTTGCAAGAGGCTGCTTCTCTTGTAGAAACTGCCTTCCCCAACACTCACTGAGTCCAAGCCTTTCATGTCAGGACCAGGAGATCCCAATAATTTTAGCAGCTGCATTTAGTTACCCTGGAATCTGTCCCTTGTTGAGGGGATTTTCAGGTCCCGAAGAGCATGGTCTTCTAAGAAAGATGGATGCTTCTAGTAAGAAATACATGGCTTTTTTAATCTTCATATATATATGAAGATAAATATATATATTTAAGGAGAAGAGGGTCCATCTACCCATTTCTCTCTGTGTATCCTTATCTATTCATACATCCTTTCTTCTCTCTTTCCTTCTTTCATTCCTTTCTTCTATTCATTCAACCTTTTTTTTTTTTGAGCCCTGTTATCAAAACACTGTATAAAGCATTTAAGATATATAGAGACAAATCAGATCTCTGCCTTCAGTTAGCTCACATTGCAGAAAAGGGGTGCACAAATCAGCAGAACTTCAAGAAAATGCCTCAGGTGCTCTGCTAGCTGAGTGTCTGAGGAACAGTGGGATACAAAGACTGCAGGCCATTCCCATGGGGATGTAGGGATGATGATGTCACAAAGGGCTTCATGGAAAAGCAGATGTGGTCATAATGTCCCTATGGTTTGCTATCAATAAATTGGAATAATCTTTTGAAAGAGAAAGAAATAGCATCTGTCAGTGTTTGACAGGGTTTTCAGTAGCCATTTATTCTCTGATGTCAAAGTGTATACAATCACATCAGGTCACATACAGAAATTACGTATACTGGTAGGGTTTGTCTAAGTGGAACCTTCAATTTTCGAATGAATCTTTGTATTTGGAATATTTATAGATTCACAGGAGTTACAAAAACAAAAACAAAAAAAACAAACAAAAAAAAACCTGATTACGGAGGCCCTGTGTGCCCTTCCCCCAGTTTCCTAGAGGGATAACATCCTGTACAACGATAAAAACACATATTTATTTCATTATAGAACTGAGAAAGACAAATGTAGTTAATGCCCAAAAGACATTTAGCTTTTTATTGTGGTATAAGCTAAACTATACTTAATCAAGGTCTTTGTTAGATCAGCCCACTTAATATTCTTCACAAATTACAATTACTTTTCACAGAGATTGCTTAATTAATAACATGGATCTGGGAGTAAGTTAAACTCCTAACGTTAGGGTCATTCTGGTAATTTTTAAGGATCCTAATGGCATATAAAAGTCCTCTTAATTTAAATGTTAGCAGACATTAGTGTGGGTTTTTAAGACAGATAAAATCTTTATCCTGGTATACACTGAGTGGGCAGATTATTATGTGGTCATAGATTATAATAATCTGGCGACTCAGTGTTTATGAAGAAAACTTTGAGTAAAATGTATTCTTGTATATCTCTTTTACACACACACACACACACACACACACACACACACACACACTCTTGTATGTGCACATACTTATTTGGTGTTTGTACTCTTCACATTTCGACTTCGTGAAAGTATTTAAGGATTGTTATTCAGTTGAATTTTGTCAACCAATAGATGAATGCAAGAGAAGAAACATTGCATTAGATTAATAAGGAAGTATGCCAAGATGTCTTGATACATGATAGGAGTTAATTGAATGCTTGCTGAATCCTGCCTTACTCTGAGAAGAGGCATTTTTATTTTTGAATGACAGGTGCAAATTGCTTGAGCTTGCTTTTCTTTTACCCTGATATATTTTTGTTATGGTGGTTGGTTATGAAAAATCTCTAAAATTTAGATCTTTGTTCAGGGTAATTTAATCTATCAAGAAAGTGTTACAGCACTTTTATTGGTTGATATGTTATTTTAAATAGTTTAGCTTGATAAGAAAATTCATTGTTATTTTTTAAAATATATTTTTATTGATTTTTCACAGAGAAGAAGGGAGAGGGATAGAGAGCTAGAAACATCAATGAGAGAGATACATCGACCAGCTGCCTCTTGCACACCCCCTACCAGGAATGTGCCCGCAATCAATGTACATGACCTTGACTGGAATTGAACCTGGGACCTTTCAGTCCGCAGACCTACGCTCTACCACTGAGCCAAACCGGTTTAGGCTCATTGTTATTTTGTAGCAGAAACTTTTTGCTACATAATTAAATTTGAAAACATTTCTACCTATAGAACCTTAATGGTGCTTTTAAAAAAGATTTTTATAATCCTTTTTGTTTGTTGTAAGTCTCCTTCCATCACCATTTATCTAAACCTTTTATTATTGAAAAGTTGAGAGTGATGTCCGACCGCCCGTTTAGGCCTGATCTCAGTGGGACATGTAAACGGGCAGTCGGACATCCCTCAAGGGGTCCCAGATTGGAGAGGGTCCAGGCTGGGCTGAGGGACACCCTTCCCCTCCCCGCCACATGAATTTCATGCACCAGGCCTCTAGTTTTTCCATAAATGCAGTCATGGGCTACATAATGACATTTTTGTCAATGAGGGACCACATATATGATGGTGTTCCCATAAGATTATAATGGAGCTGAATGCAAAGATATGTAGTTCAGTATGATTTTTCTTCTTTAACAGGAGCATGATCTGTTGGGCTTGGTAGTAGATTCTCTCTCACTCATAGCACCTCAATTTTTACTGTACCAAGTACTTCCCTCTGACCTGTTTCAGCACAGAAGTGCCTGTCCTCCCAGCACTACATATTCAGAGGGTTCTACAGCCCTCCCTTATCTAGTTTGGTGGTGGTCAGAGTACATGGCTGCAAGTTCTTCTTTGAGGACCTAAGATCCTATACAAGGACACAGACCCACAGGACCTACCTTAACCAGTATCAAGTGCCACTGCCACTGTAGTAAGAGCATATTATGCTTTGATTCTTAGAACGGTTGACTGATTGACTGGTCGACTGGACACTTAGCATATTAGGCTTTTATTATATAGGAATATATATATATATATATATATATATATATATATATATATATATACACACACACACACACACACACACACACACACACACACCCTGTTTCCCCGAAAATAAGACAGTATCTTATATTAATTTTTGCTCCCAAAGATGCACTAGGTCTTATTTTCAGGGGATGTCTTATTTTTCCATGAAGAAGAATATAGTACACATTTATTGTTAAATGAAAATAAAGGAAATTTATTACCTGTATATGGTACGGTAGTACGGTAGTTGTCAACACAAACCAGACAAACTGTGAATCCTACAGTATCAAGAATTTACTCATTTATTCAATGACAATCATGTCATCATCTTCTGGAACATCATCATAACAATCCAATTGCTGAATTTCCTGGTGAATTTCTTGTGACTCCATTTCTTTCAGAATCAGTGGACCAAATCTCTCATGTTTAGACTAGGGGGGCCTTATTTTCGGGGGGATGCCTTATATTTCACTATTTCACTCAGAAGGAAACCTGTAAGTAGGTCTTATTTTCGGGGAAACGGCATATATATATATATATATATATATATATATATATATATATACACACACACACACACACACACACACACACACACACACACACATATATATATATATATATATATATATATATATAGAGAGAGAGAGAGAGAGAGAGAGAGAGAGAGAGAGAGAGAGAGCGAGCGAGAGAGAGCGAGCGCGAGCGCGAGTGCGCGTGCGCCAGGGTCGTAACATCCAAAATGATCGATGGCTGGACTGAATGCCAGACTGTACATGCAACAGGCGAGCAGGCTGTACTGATAACCTCTTGGAGAGAGAGAAAAGTGGGGCTGATCAGCAGCGGCTGCTGGTGAGGCCTGGAGAGAGAAGCAGGGTAATCATACATATTTTCTTCACATTGAAGCTATAAATGTGTCTTGTCTGTTTCTAAAATAATTTTTCTATTATTTAATTTCTTAGGTTCTAAAATAATTATCATAACACTGAAAAGTGTGGGGGGGTTTTGTTGTTTTTTTTTGTTTTTTTGTTTTTTTTTTACAAAAATCATCTTTTAGCTATAAAAACATTTTCAGTTATTTTTCTTAATTTTCAGAGTGGAAAAAGTTTGCTTTTTCTTTCTATAACCATTAATAACCATGAGATTACAGCTTGAATTGACTTTCTTATTTTTCTTAATTCTTTAGTTTAAAAATTTAGGTCTTAATACTTTAGTGACTTGTCAAGCTAAGACAGAGAAATGGCCTTTTAAAAGCTAAGAGTAAACCACTCCCATAATATACAAATACCATATTTCATTAGCTATAAAAAATGGATTGCTCAGTACCCCTTGCCTATAAAAAGTAGGGCCAGACTGAAAATTCCACTTTGTGTCATCACTAGACTTTATTTTCTTTTTAATATTAGATAATATTTGTTTTGTCTATAATGTTCTATTAGCAGTGATGAGCAATTAGTAAGTGGCTGAAAAAGAGTTTTAGGCAAAATTAGATGCTAGCATAAGCATAGGATTTTGTGTTGAAATTTTAAAGTTTTTTTCTTTTACAGTGTTTGCTGCCTTCAAGTGCTAATATTTAGTAGTGGTTTGAGGGTGTTTCTCCCAATAAAATAAACAGCATTCACATTCATGAACTTTCCAGCTGCTTACCTCTTTTGCTGTTTAGATCACATGTGTATGTCCTCACCCACCCTTACCCATGCTTCATCTCCATTGACCTGCCAGTGCATAGGGAACTTTGCAGAAATGGTTGGCCATTCAGAGGCATCAGGGCCATGGTCTACCTCAGTGATTCTCAGACTTGGTCCTGGGAAACTCTGTTGTACTTGGAAGAACTTTACTGAAATATTGATTTCTTTTTCATATATTTACCTTTTCTTACACTAAAAGGACTGTTACTGTTCAGTTTTGGAGCTCACAAAATATCTGTATTCCTTAGGAGTAATTTTGACTTAATGATTGAAGTTAAATAGCATAAAAAGTTGCCCAAATAAAAACTGGCCACTGTTACTTGCTCTGCTTTTGTCATCAAAGTCCTCAAAAGCTGCAGGTTTACCAAGAACATTTGAAACATTTGTTTCTTTGGATTATTTTTAAACTAGAGGCCCAGTGCACTAAATTTGTGCATGGGGAGGGGGGTGATCCCCTCAGTCCAGCCTGCACCCTCTCCAATCTGGGACCCCTTGGGGAATGTCTCCTGGGAATCGGGCCTAAACTGGTAGTCGGACATCCCTCTCACAATCCTGTACCACTAGCTTCTAATCACTCACCTGCCTGCCTGCCTGGTCACCCTTAACTGCCCCTCCCCACTGGCCAGGTCATCCACAACAGCCCCCTTCCTGCCAGCTTGGTCACTCCTAATTGGACCCCCCCGCCAGCCTGGTCAGCCCTTACTGCCCCCCTGCCGGCCGCTGGCCTGGTTGCCCCCAACTGTCCCCCCACCAGCCTATTCACCCCTCACTGCCCCCTGCCAGCCTAATCGCCCCCAATTGCCCCCCCCCCCTGCCTGGTCGCCCAATGCAGCCTGCTGTTCAACTGTTTGTTTGGTTGTCTGTCACTAATCCCCCTACTGGCCTGGTGGCCCCATGCAGCCTGCTTGTTCAGTCGTTTGGTCATCCCTCGTTAATTTCCCTGCCATCCTGGTCGCCCCATAAAGCCTACTTGATCAGTTGTTTGGTTATCCCTCACTACCCCCTCACCCCCGCCAGCCTGGTCTTAGGCAGCCATCTTACCTATTTATTATATAAGATAAATATTACCTATTTATTATATAAGATAGCCAATTATTTGAATTTCTAAGTTTTTGCCTTAATTGGATGGAACATATCTATCAAAAAGGGCAGATTTCAAAACAAGGGTGTACCACCACGCCTATAGGACCTGAAATTAGAAATACAGTAGGTCCTTGGGTCATATCAGAGATCTGTTCCTATGGTGTGATGTAACACGATTTTCACCATAAGTTGGAACCCACCTACATAAGCACCTACATCACTCATCTAGAGCACGTACACAGCAGTAAAAAAAAAAAAAAAAATTTAAAGAAAGATAACAATTCCTGACCTTTACTTGTGGTAAATAAATAATAAAAAACATAAAGCACATATGTGCATACATCGAAATGACGGAACTTTTATTTTTAATAAATAAATAGGAAATGGCAATGTAACCATGTGATGATGTACATTGAGTCCAATGTAACCTGAGGACTGTCTGTACCTGATTCTACTTAAGTTGTTGGTCTGATCTTTCACCGTACCTTCATGTATTAGGGGTGACATGCCCAGAGGTGACACTATGCATCCTATTAGGAGTTTCCATTTTCTTAATGAGTATTTCTTAGAAGTGAGAGAAGTTGCTCTATTCCATCTCAGTTTTTTCTGTCTCTCTGTAGGTGTAGCCTGCCTTTTTACCCCTCAGACTTACTATAAAGCTGTATTACTGGTGTCCGATCGATATTTAGCTCACAAACCGTAATAGAACTAATTTCTTGGGTAATTTAAAGTAATGCATTTATTAATAGAGTTTGCCTTTAGCAAATCAAGTTACCTGCTGATAGTATTCTCTGTAGGGCATATAAACACAGGTGAGAGCATGTGTGTGTGTGTGTGTGTGTGTGTGTGTGTGTGTACACTCAAAGTGGGGTGGTATGTGTGTATGTTTTATGTACTTACTCATGGTTCCACAGAGATTTGGGTTTTAGCCATGTGTCCAATTTTATGCTATTGATAACCTCTATTTGTAATAACAAAAAAAGATATATTTTGACATTTGACACTGGGTGAGTCCTATGTCCTCATGCTTGAGTATACTAGTAGTGTCATGACTGATATGATGAAACCTCAATTAATATGTTTCAAGAAATAGAGTTTTCTGAAATCGTTAGTGCTAAACAGAAAAACCCTTGTATCAACATGGATGCCACTATTGGTTTCAAACCTCACTGGTGAAACCCCCCTCTAGTAAATTAGTACATTTTCTTGCTTAAAGGTAATAAATATATATTTTAAAGAGAATGTCATGCCTTGTTTAGAATCTTGCAGTCATGAATATCCGTTTGTATCATGCAGGGACCTAGGGTTAAAAGATAAAAGATGGTGGGCCTGAATCTATATTATGCTTGGGTCACGTTCTCCAAAGAGAAGATAGTGTGTACAATTGAGTTAATTAAGGACTCCAATTAATTGGATTCATTCTGATTAATTGAGGTTTGCCTATTCTTGAATTATAATGTTGAAATGGCTTCCCGGTTTAAATAGAGCATAATCTACATGCCAGTCACGTGCAGAGGCAAACCCTAGTTCTGGGGCCTCATGATTGTGTATCGTGGTTGCATGGGGACTTTGGGCTCATTCTGTAACATTCTGAAATTTTGCCTAATGGTCTCTAATTAAGTTTGCGGATGAAGCTCTTGCAGTGGATTCATTGAAGGCAAGTTCAGTTAAAGATTCTTCCTCTTCCTTCCTTTGCCATCATTTGCTCCCCCTTCCCCCCTCTCTTGTTTTTCTCTCCCCTTCTGTTCTCTCATTCACTGTCAGGAAAGACTACCTTTGAAGGGACAATTCTGTACCGAGCTGCACCGGGAAAGACGGAGGGCCACAGACGTTATTACAGTGAGTGACCTTAACAGCAGGAGGCAATTGTAAAGATAAGATCTGGGTACTTGTGTTTTTTGATGCAGCTGCACTTTCCCAAGCTGCTCATGCTTCTGCCAAGTGTCTGTGAATTTCTGGTCCAAGGACATGGACTTATTTGTCTGAGATAAGTGCCATCTCCTTGGTGTATGCTACAAGAGCTTTCCCACCACCAGCTGCTGGTGCTTTCTTGTTTGCTTTGTGCCTCTATCATGTGTGTGACATGGGTGCATGAACCATGCGTGCAGAGAAGCAATCAGTAGCATTTGTCATGCATATGTATTTGTACCGGTATCTCTGGGCCTCCGGAGTGGTGTAAGATGGCTTCCTGTGGAGATGTCAACCACTTATAGTCATTGGAAACCAATAAACCATTTCTTCATTGTGTGGTTCAAAGAAATAAAAATTTGGCATGGAAGTCCATGCCAGAAACCATTATTTTGCTTTGCTCATTCAGCCATTCACCACACGGCAGACTTCTTTAGCTGAACCAAAGTGTAGCCTTTTGTGTTGTAAAATAAAGCTGCCGAAAGTTGAGAGGAAGGAAGTGAATGTGATTAATGGATGACTCTTATGAAGCCCTTAGGACAGTTCCTGCCACATAATGAGCACTAAACATGTGAATTAAAAATAAGTCAAAATAGCCCATGGGTCTGAATTGATCAGTGCTGAAATATTAAGGTAAATTACACAAAAGTGGACAGTCTGTGACTGGCCAAAGCAAATTTGAGGAGACTTTGTTCTTTTTCACCTTGAAGGAGAGACACCCACCTTGATGTGCATGCATACACATGCATACATACATACATACATCTACAGAAATTGAAAGAGAAGGCTCAGGTGAGAACACCAAAACTGTGCTTCTCAGACTGTCTGTGGTGAAGTGTATTTTTATTCCTATTCCCAGGTGAACAGATACCTGGTTCTGCTGTACATGACTTTACTGTGTCCGCACTGCTCCATTGGTTCTCACCACAGGCATTTGATAAACTGAGATGGATCTATTCCCTGTTCACCTACGTGAGTGCACTGCCCACATCTGGAAGTCAAACCAGTGCATACTGCTATAGGCGTTTCCAACCTTTCTGCACCTAGCTCACTGTGTATCAGTAAAGAACCTTTCACAAACTGGCCCCAATAGGCAGGTTGTATTGCCTGAGAGTGTCACCTGGAGTTCTGAGTGTTACACGGGAACATTTTATAGGATAGTGTATGTAATAGGACCTAGTAGCTAAAAGATGCTGTACCAAACAGACATGAAAATGAAAAGTCACCTTTCCCCCCTTCCAACCAGAAGGAACTAGATTTCACCAACCTAGGTATTCAGATATTTAATTTACATACTTAAGATTGATAGAAGCAGGCTACCAGAATTTCTGGAAGAAAAATCTGCCGTGTGTTTCCTTCCCAGTTCATGCTTGTGTGGTTGAATGACTATGCAATCTCTTCCTGTGTAATATAAAAAGTATTTCTCACAGTGGTTAATATAAAGTTATTAAGATGAGTCTGAAAGGCAGCAAATCCCTGAAACCAGAAGCTCTGTGAAATCAAGATGGCAGTGATTGAAAATATTGTGGTTTGAGAAATTATAGAAGAATCCTCCAAATGTTTCTTTTTGAAGAACTGAAACAGCCTTTCCCTCATCCCTTTGCCCAGCTGCTTTCTGGTGATATGGGTGTGGGAATGGGGGGTAGGGTGGTCGTGGTCAGGAGGGTGGTAGTAATGGTTTCATTTCACTAACCATTTCTTTATTCTACCCTCAAATGGTTCTTTCCAAACCAGAAAATAATATCTAAGCCATTTATCACAAAGGAAGAATCCATACAGCAAAATGAGAACATGTTACGGGGCAAATGACACAATATTTAGACTCAAAAATTATATCTCCATCAGGGATATGTCTAAAAACAATGAACAAATGGATAGTTAATCCAGGGGATGTCCATGTTTGCACACCCAAATCCAACCTTGTAACTTGCACCTGACCCCTTGTTGTGGGCTATTCTCATTGCTCTGCTCTCTTTTCTTCATAAATGCTGTTCTTTAATTAATTAAAATCTACACCATGGACCTTCTCTCCCCCCCACCTCCTTTTTGGCTTATAAATCCCATTTTATTGAAGACAGTGCCTACATGCACAGCCATTGTTTTAAGGATTTGATTTTGAAACTTGTTAGCAATTTATAATGACCTTTCTATATTTTGTCTGTTTTCATTTAACAGTTTCTTCCTGCACTGAGACTTCTTTATTTGAATGACTTCAACATTTTATGACATTTTATGTGAGCAATTATTTGGTGTATCATTCTTATATACTAGGAGACCACCTTACCTATAGGAAGATAATGCACGATTGGCTAATAGAGAACAAAATTTGATGGTGTACTTTCATCCCAAGGGCATGGTTGTCATCAGGAGATACATAGTAAATGTTCAGGAGCTGTCCTAGTCATCTAGAGGATTTTAGAGACAGGTTTAATGGCACACTTTAGTATGCCATAAACTATCCTTTGAATCCTGCCCTTTGATAGCATCACTGATGTACCTCTCATCGAAGTAAGAATATAAACCCAGAAATTAACTATCAATAGAAACAAATAGGCTCTTCCTTTTAGGAACATGATTGTGGGCAGAGCCTGGGGAAATAAGAATCTGGGGAGGTAAGTGTCTATGTTGTCTTGCTGGTAACTATTTTGTGACTTCCAACACACGCCCCAAGAGGTCAAAGGAAGGGTTTCATATCCCCAATGTTCTTTGGAAAGGAGTTCAGCATTGGAGAAGTGATGTGTTAGAGGGAAGATGAGCTTGAGGGATTCTGGACTTCGGGAGGGCAGCTTCCATTTTCTCTTTAATAAACACAATCATCTTGTTAGTCTCAATGTCAACTTTGGTTTAATGCTTTCCTAGAGAAACATGTCTGTGTACATTTATTCCTTGTGAAGCCATCCAAAGAGATTTAATTCTTTGGCAGGCATAATTTTGTGTGATTTTTCTAATTGCTAATTTGTTTAAATAGCTTTAGCTTTACAGTTTCCCTTTAGGAAATGTTACTTTCATTACTAATTGCTAATTGACATGAGTCATAGAGATTGCAGGTACAGTATGTGGTACTGACTGGCCAGGGAGGTGAGAAGGGGCGGAAAAGGTTGCTATTGCATCAACTGTAGCAAAACACATTTGAATAAGAACCAGGCTCTTGCTGAGCAGAGGTAAATGTCACGTTTACAAAGAGATCATCTCTGAAATGAGATTTTCTGCAAAGTGTTGATTCACTTTGTAAGATTAAAGGGGGAGGCAGAGAGATCAAACAAAATCAGAGTTACCCAAACTCAATATATCCAACACTAAATGAAAAACCCAAGTGCAAGTTATCCTGTACCCAGTAACTCTTTTAAAGGTGGTTCCTGGCTGGCTGTGAGGAGTTTCCTGGCTATGACTGCTTTTCTGAGCCATTTCTCTCCTGCTCCCCCCTCCTCTCCACAGGTTTAAGGGAAACCACAGGCTCTGAGAGTGATGGGGGTGACTCGAGCAGTACCAAATCGGAAGGTGCCAACGGGACAGTTGCAACTGCCGCAATCCAGCCGAAGAAAGTTAAGGGAGTGGGTTTTGGAGATATTTTCAAAGACAAGCCAATAAAGCTAAGACCAAGGTCGATTGAAGTAGACAATGACTTTCTGCCCGTGGAAAAGGTACGTTCAACAGTTTCTCATTCATTTCAACATCATGTGGAATATCCAAAAGTACTTTGTAGGGTGTGGCGTCTGAGATGTCCTGCGCTTCCTTTGGGGTTCCAGTGTCCTCAGATACTAGCTGTTGGCCTGCTCCCCTTTACACATAATCCCTCTGTGTGGAAATAGCTTTCCTCCAAAGACTCATGCTTGAGTTTGCTGCTTTTCTTTTTATTAATTTAAATTTTATTTTTCAATTACAGTTGACATTCATTTTATTTTGAATTAGTTTCAGAGTACAGCAAAGTGGTTAGACAAGCATATACTTTACAAAGTGTTCCCCCTGATATTTCCAGTATCCACCTGGCACCATTCAGAGTTGTTAGAATATTATTGACTACTAAAAGCCCAGTGCATGAAATCTGTGCACTCAGGGTGGAGTGGTGGTCCCTAAGACCAGATTGCGAGAGGGCACAGGCCAGGCTGAGGGACCCCACCAGTGCACAATCAGGGCCAGGGAGGGATGTGGGAGGTTGACCAGCTGGGGAGGCACCTCGGGAGGGCTCCAGGGTATGTCTGGCCCATCTCACTCAGTCCTGATTGGCGGGACCCCAGCAGTTGGAGCACCTGCCCCCTAGTGATCAGTTCATGTCATAGCTAGTGGTTGAGCTGCCTTACCATCACATTAGCATATTATGCTTTCATTGGCTGAATGGACTACCGGACACTTAGCATATTAGGCTTTTATTATATAGGATATTCCCTATGCTGTACTTTACATCTTAGTGGCTATTCTGTAACTACCAATCTACTTCTCAATCCCTTCACCTTTTTCACCTAGTTCCCTATACCCTCTTCCCTCTGGCAACCATCAGTCTGTTCTTTTTGTCTATGAGTCTGTTTCTATTTTGTTTGTTCCTTTACTTTGTTCTTTTAGTTTTCCGTATAAGTGAAATCATATGGAATTTGTCTTTCTCTGACTGACTTATTCCACTTGTTGCTGCTTTTCTTACTGATCTCCTAGCTCTGGAATGTTTCCCAGTTTGACTTTTCAAATGGACCAGCACTTCTCCATTTTTCTCCCCAGAAATAACCCTCATGCTGGACGCAGCTAAACAGATGGCCTTGATATTTTTTAAGCATTTCCCAATTTTTCTCCTCTCCTTGTACATTTCTCTGATACTTTGTGCTTGGAGTATTGCCTGGTTCAGTTGAGAAAAGGAGTTGTGCCTTTTTTCTTTAAGAGTTAGGTGGGAATGATTTCGGACTGCCTAAAGGAAGTCTCCCGCGTGTGTGAGCGATGTTGATGGCCCATGCTGTGACTCCCTGGGTTGTTACCATCAGGAAGTTGGCTTTTGCCTTCTGCCTCTGGTTCTGGGTTGGCAAGAAGCAGACAGTGTGTTGCTGCTGAGTACGCGGTTGCCACAGCAACACACCCAGAACCATCATACTTGTGGCTGTTAATGACGTCTACTGTGGTACACTTCTAAGCACCGTAGCCTTGCTTGGGATTTGATAAATACTGTGGAATTTTCCAGATTGTAATAAGCTACACTTGTGCTGTGCTTGAGGAATGTTTGTTAATTCGATTTAGTGCTGAAATGTTTGCTTTGATGTTTGTGCTGGCAGGCTGGGGGGGATAGGGCATTGGAAAGGTTTCTAATGCAGCTTTATTGGTAGGTTTTAAATATTGTTCATTTTTTTGATGAGATGAAATTTTTTTAAAGCTGCATCATTTTCTGCAGCTGTAGAACTTCCATTCACCACCCTCCCCACTATTTCCCAGCAACCATGCCTGGTGTCATGAATTAAAAATAGAATCTGAAAAGGAAACTTTTGGACACTTAATACCATCAGTAGATATTCACTTAATACCCTATGAAGAAGGTGGAAAGGACAGATGTTTAGAAATTAAAGACTTTCATTTAAAATCTTCTTTTGTTGAACTTCTCCAAGCTAGTATTGTTTCTTTGAGTAATCAAGTTTGTAGTATCTCAGCTTGTGAGTTCATTTTAATTTCACATGATCACTTTGAAATTCCTGTAAATATTTACAAAAGAGCAAGTCCCCATCTTGGGAAGGAATGATGTATGCGGGTTTTCTTCATATCCTAGTAATTGAAATGACCCTGACCATTGACTCAATTCCCTTCCCTTACTTAATCTATCCCAGCCCCTTTTCTCTTCCTTAAACATGCCACACACACTCCTCCTTGAGGATCTTTGCCACGGAGTGCCTGGACACTCTACTTCCACCTGCCCATCCAGTGTCCTGCCTCTCTTTCCAGGGAACTTGGCTCAGACCTCACCTTTTCAATGAGGCCTGCCCTGGCCTACTCAGTCTGAAACCTGCCCTTTTAGCCCATCCCAATTACTTGTGTTGCATTTTGTTTTGTTTTCCAAAGCATATACCCCCCTTCTAAAATAATAATCATGTTTTTTATGTTTATTATTTGTTTGTTCACTGATGTATGCTATGCGTTTACAACAGTGTGTGGCACATAGTGGGTGCTCAGTAAATATTAGTTGAATAATATTAAAACTGTATTAACATGGCACTTTAGAGATTACAGACATCTATGAAATGAGGAGGCTAGGGAAATAATATAATCATTATATAGTTGAAAACATAGTGGCTATATGGTTCACTGCATCTTTGTGGAACAGATAGATTTATTTGTTGCCTTGGTCTTGGAAACATATGATGTTAACTTCATCAGAGTAATATATATATATATATATATATATATATGCTCATGTGTGTATCTTGATTCATGATTTGTTTGCAGAATGAAACCATGTGCTGGCAGCACCCTTAACCTGCTTCTTATGGTGAAGCCTCTGGGGAAAACATAAACTTCCCAGCCTGCTTTACTGGCTGTGGACAATTTTTACAGCTTCTAAGAGGATTTAAAACTCTGTCCACCCCCCATTGTTGGCGCCATGGATAGTTGCATAGATTTATGGACCCATTATGTTATTGCACAACTTGGCATGAGAGCTGATGAGTGTGATCATATTTTACTAGTGCACAACCTGGTTCCCATCGCGTTTGAGATGGTTTTATGTCCAACATTCATGTTTAAGGAAGGAAATTTCCTTTGAAAATTGAGCTCACTATTGATTTTATAGAGGGACAAATTGAATGTCATGTGACAGCATTTGTTAGGTGAGGCCCAGGCAGGTCTTTCACCCAGGTTGGGGTAGTTGGCCTTCTGACATGGCTGGTATGATAACTTGGATGAAGGAAAAAAGGAATCAGATAATTGCTACCAGCTGCAAGCATCATATTATATTTTTCATTCAAGGTGGCCAAGTTTTGAGATCCATTTTTCGGAGTAAATTTTGTGCTGATCTTATCTATGCCTTAATTCACATCCCTCACCCAGAGAGCTTGAATGCTGATGATTCTACACCCAGGAAAGAGACTTCACAACACTTCCCATCCCCCAGTAATAAATAATGAGTATTCTTGCTTCTCCTATTGAGCTATAAGGAAGAACCCCATTTATGAGTCTTTTTAATACTACCAATTAGATATACCTATGAATGATTTATTTACTGAACCATTTAACTGAAATATTTACACATTAAATTATTTAATGTATGGGATTTTTCTTCCAGTAGATAAAAGATGGGAGGGTGGGGCACAGAGTAAACAAGACTGTTTATGAGTTGATAATTATTGAAACTCAGCAGTGCTACATGGGGGTTTATTACACTATATTTTTATATATGTTAGAAAATCCCCTTGATAAAAGATTAAAAAAAAGAAACTTGGCAAATGTGCCATTTAAACTAAGCCCAAAGGTAAGTATGTATTATATCCAAATAATGGAAAAAATACAGTGTAACTATAGATGAATCAGTTAAATATTGTAATATTAGAAAGGCATAGCACCATTGTCCTATCTGGTTGGCCTTGACAAAGTCACTTAGCCTCAACAAAGCCATCTGTAAAATGGGAATACCTTTATATCTATCCTAACTCATAGGACTTTTAAAAAAGTTATATAGCTAAAAATACTTCGAAATTGCAAAGATAATAAATTTCAACTAGTATTTTCTAAGTGCTCACTATATGCTTGGTACTATGTACACAGTGGTGAACAAGACCTGGTTGCTGCCCCTCAGAGAGCTGTAGAAAAGCAAACAATAGCACAGTGTAGGGAATTCTGTGATCAGGCTGAGAGCACAGTGCTATTCTGTAGGAGCCCTCAGACGTGGCAGGAAGTGGTGACTTGTTAGGGAGGCTGGAGAGTACATGCTCATGTGTGTGGGTATCCACTTCCTCCAGGAAGTTATGTTTAGAGCCATAGTAAGTGATGTTTTTCAGGCCTACCAGAAGTAACATTTAGGTTGAGACCCATGGGTCCAGTAGACATTCATCAAGGAAAGGAGCTTAGAATTATCAAAGTGAGAAGAGCAACATGTATAAATGCTTTGAAGGGGGAAAGAAATGGCACAGAGCATGTGTCAAGGTTCCAACAGGGAGTGGGGAAATGGAGAAAGACGCCGGGTCCAGATTAGGAAAGGCCTGGTAAGACATGTGGAGTTTAGACTCGATCTAAAGAACAATAGGGAGCTATCAATGGGGAACTATTTTCAGCACAAGAGTGACATGATCTAATAGGTGGTTTAGAGAAAATATTCTAAGCTACAGAGGGAGGAGTGGATTACAGAAGACATGGTAACTAAAATTCAGGAGAGAGGCTAACAGAAATTTATAGTGGCGCTCCCAATAAATTCCTCCAATCTAAGTTCTAAACCAATTAATGAATAAGATGAATCAGTGGATGGAGAATCAAAATATTACTTGTGCTCATCTTTTCAATATGGCTTTCCAGTTGACTCAGCACTGTTTATCGAAAATATTGTCCTTTCTGTGCTGCACCTTTGTCATAATTCAAGTGGCTGTGTATGTGTGGGTCCATTTCTGGACTCTGCTCTGTTGGTCTGTTTGTACTTGTACCCATTCTATACTACTTTAATTACTGTAGCTTTATAGTCAGTCTTCATATCTGGCAGTGTAAGTCCTCAGTTTTTGTTCCTCCTCTTCAATTTTTCCCTGGCTATTCTTGGCTCCTTGTAATTTCACACAAATTTTATAATCAGCTTGTCAATCCCGTGCCCCCCCCAAACAAACAAACAAACAAACAAAAAATGAACAACAACAACAAAAAAAAACCCTGAGATTTTATTGGGTTTGTGTTGACTCTGTAGATACTTTGGGGGGAAATGGACATGGTATATTTCTCTATTTATGTAGGTCTTGTTTCACTTTGTTTAAATTCCTTAAGCTGTACACTTACAATTTGTGTATCTTCTCTACCTATTTTATATTGCAACTAGAGGCCCAATGCACGAAATTTGTGTAAGAGTAGGCCTTCCTTCCCCTGACTGCCAGCACCAGCTTCCCTCTGGCACCTGGCACCTGGGTTTCCCTCCAGTCACTGGCAGGCACCAGGGACCCAGGCTTCCCTCACAACCCTGGCTTCGTCCTGAAGGATGTCCGGTCTAATTAGCATATTATATTTTTATTATTATAGATGTTTGTTATTATTGAAGGTAAATTTGGATGACATACAGTAGATTAGTGTGAGAGCCAAATGGGCCTGCCAGCTGATCCTTAGGATTAAACAGACTCACCCACCCAGTCTCCTAGGGCAGACCCATGTGACATAGAAGGACCTGCCCCTTGGGGAAGAACAGACAAGGCCAACTTCTAAGAGGAGGAAAGAGAAGAGCTGATCTGAGCTGAGCACGCCCAGTTTATTTTTTACAAATTCAACTTTTAGATAAGTCATTCCACTCTCCCAGGAAAGAGTGAATAAGGGGGAAACAGTTCTAGTAGTGTCCAATTGTGTCCAAATGCCAAAAGTGTCCAAAGAATGTCCGTTTGGACTCCCTCTTCCTGGCAGGAAATGTTAAGATAAGAGAAGGACATTTTCTCTCTTAACCACTTTGAACTGTTGTCCTAGGTAGTTTGGGGGAATATTTTGAAGGGAGAATCAAGAAGTTTGTTATGCGGAGGGGGGATAAAGGAGAGTAATGACTTAAAATGATACCTTGGACAACTGGCTTAACCAGCTGGATGGATGGTAGTATTATTCCCTTATTAAAGAACAGTGGAGGACAAAGACTTTGGAAGGAAGGTCATAATTTATTTAACAGAAACTTATAGCCTTAGACTATAAGTTTAACAGATTTAGTCTTCAACTAGCTGGATTTTGAGGTACTTGTGGGACTATCAAGTGAAAGCATCCAGCAGGCAGTTGGATAAATAAGTCTGGTGATCAGGAAGGAACTACAGATGTAGGTTTGGGAGTCATCAGTCTAAAGAGTGGGTTGGAAGAAGGCAACACACATAGGACATTATCATCATGAATATGGCTGGTTCTTTTTGTCTCCTATCTGTGGACCTAAGAGGGAGTTTCCTTATCAACATACTTCCCTGTTATTCCAGGCTGGCCCCACTATGTTTCTAAACTCCTTCCTTTGTACTAGTGACTCAGATGACACTCCTGGCCAAACACTTAGGGAAAGGAGTGTCCGGTGTTACGTATGGGTGGGTAATTTACAGATACTCAGGTAAGTCCCAGGACCTTATCTAACATGTCTTTATATAGAATAATCCTGGCTTTGCAGTGCCAGCTCATTCAATGCCAAGGCTCTCCTTAGTTATTGGGAAAAACAGTCTTTTGGGCTGGGACTCTTCAAGTAGCCGGATTGGAAAATATATTTTCCCAGGTTGGTTGTTTACTCTATTGGATTCCTTTGGATAAGCCCCTTTCTCATGGTCTTCCTGTAATAACTGATTTCCATTAATAACTTTTGATATCTCTCTTGAAATAATTCTGGTTTCTTTCTGCATTTTTTATTATATTTCGCAACCAAACACTATGTTTGTGACAGTCTCTTTTTTTAACTCTAATCATCTTTAATCTCATGTATAGATTCACAGTCATACAAATTAATGTCTTTATAATATCAACATTGTAGCTTTTACTTGTAACAGGGAATTAGAATTAAAATCGTATATAAGTGAGCTACTAATCATTTTTTAATCAGCCAAATTACAGTAAGATAAATTTTAATATTTTCATATATATCTCAGGCAGTCTTTTTATTCATTTTAGTAAAAAATTCATCAAGTTGTATAGTTAAATAAAATTAAAACATTTAAACATTAAAAGTGATTAGTTTAGTTCCTTAAAAATGAGAGATTTACTAGTATGTGTGTAATTTTTCAAAGACTAGAAATAAATCTGGGGAGTCTCCAGGAGCTAACTATATATTCTTTGACTAATGAAACACAACTGGGTCAAAAACTTGTGAGTATCTGAGACCTATAGTATTGGATGTCCCTTATTTTGCTTGAAAGATAAGACTATGTGACATCGCCCTAGCCAGTTTGGCATCAGCCTGTGAACCAAGGGGTCCCTGACTTGATTCTGGTCAAGGGCATGTACCTTGGTTGCAGGCTCCTCCCCAGCCTGGGCAGGCCCTGGGCAGGGCTCCTGCAGGAGGCAACCAATCGATGTTTCACATTGATGTTTCTCTCTGTCTTTCCCTCTCTCTTCCATTCTCTCTTAAAAAAAAAAATCAATGGAAAAATATCCTTGGGTGAGATCAATAAAAACAAACAAAGAATAAATAAATAAATAAATAAATAAATAAAGGTGATTAATTTTTTTTTTTAAAGACTATGTGACATCTCTTGAGCAGTTGGAGCAGTTGGAAAATCCATGGATTTTAATGTGCACGGGTATTAAGATAATCACCACTCATTGCCTGGGCTAAATGAACTGTCTGGGATTTTCAGACTGAAGTTTATCTGATATCTTTTCCCAGAGTGTCTCTGTTACCTTTCCTTATGTAGGAAAAGTAAGGAGATGGGCATTTGTATGGAAGGGGAACTGGAAACAGAATTGCAGGGTTATTCTTTGGCATGTTAGGTGCTATTTACTGTTTTATATATGCCAACATATACTTTCTAAAGCACTCAGCATAGAATATTTTCTAAGAAATGTTTAATTACAGCGAAGAATCATATTTTCAGAAGGCCTTCAAACTGTGGTTTTAGGAGTATAGTAATTAAGCATGTATGCCAGACTTCCTGGGTCCAGATCCCAACTCTGACTCTTCCTGGGACAAATTACTTAAATACTCTGTGCTTTAGATTTCTCATCTGTAAAATTAGAATACCAAGAAGACCTATCCTATATGGTTGTTATGTAGATTAAGTAACATGTAAAATGGGCAGAAAAGTACCTGGCATATAATAATCACTTGAATAGCATTCAGTTATCATTGTTGCTCTTCTGATTATTAGAACAGGAGTGCCTGTAAACAGCACCATAGTTTCTAGGATATTATTTTAACTTTTTATTATGAAAAATTTCAAACTCAGAGAAGTAAGATTGAATTTCACTATAACTGTGATAGAGGTTGGTTCGACATCACTGAGTCTTAAATATCAGCCATTAGAAATTAAATGCTGTAGCCGAAACCGGTTTGGCTCAGTGGATAGAGCATCGGTCTGCGGACTGAAAGGTCCCAGGTTCGATTCTGGTCAGGGGCATTTACCTTGGTTGCGGGCACATCCCCAGTGGGGGGTGTGCAGGAGGCAGCTGATCGATGATTCTCTCTCGTCGATGTTTCTAACTCTCTATCCCTCTCTCTTCCTCTCTGTAAAAAATCAATTAAAAAAAAAGAAATTAAATGCTGTGATATTGAACCTTGTCTGTGTTAATCACTATTGTATTTATAATTTATTGAAAATCATTGTTAAATTATAGTTGTCCCTCAGGAAATATTTGTGGACTGGATACATGACTATAACTATAATTGTTTTGTCCCAATCCGATCAAAATTATAAAGGAGGACTCATTCTGTTTGGTGTGTGCTTGTGCTCTGGCTACAGATTCACTCTTCCATTTGTTCATTAATTGGCTCATTTATTCATTTACTGAAGCTTTACTGAATGCCTTTTATGGATCAGCAGTGGCAGCTCTAGAATTTCTAGATAAATGAGCTAAGGAGTGGCAATCTATTTTTAAAGGGACTGGTTCGATGGCATGTTTTGATGCTGTAGTATTAGCATAATACATGCATATTTTTTACCTGGCAGGTTATTTATTTGGGAGAGGGGTGGGTCTGGATTAGTTAGTTGGAATGGAGTTAACACCTCCTCCACATCACACCTTGGATCAGCTGTTATATAAAACCTCCCATTTGGTGCTTTGGATTGGCACTCCATGAGAGAGAAATGTGTATGTATAAAAGTCATTATGACACAGGGGAATGGGCTAGCAAACATACTAGTATGTCCAAAGTATCAGAGGATAGAGAAGAAGGATCTACTAACTTTCTTAGAGGTCTAGAAGGAAAGGATGGTGTATCAGAGAGATTTTTTTCAAGGAAAATTGTATTTGAGCAACATGTTAAGAGATAAATGGGAATTCATGGTACTTGCAGTGCGTGCATAAACAAAGAGAGAGCATGGTTATGGAGAAGGGTTGGGTTTGGCTAGAGTGTAGGGGACGTGATGGTGGTGAAGGTAAGGAGTTGGAGGGGAGGTACACCTCTCTCCCTAGGCTCTGTCAGCTCATTCACAAGCTTTACGTCTTCTGGGTGGGCTGGTGAGTTGGTGGAGGAGTTCTGTAGGGCAGTGGCTTGATCAGATTGGCACTTTGGAGAGATAACTGGGAGGTGCCCGGCATTGTGGAGTGGAGATCAGAGAGGAAGTAGCTGGGAGAGTTGCCAGCCATGAGGCTTTGTGGTTGATGACTAATTGGCCAGGCACCAGGAACTTCTAGTAGCTCTTGGAAAGGGGCAGATGGACCCACCTCATGCTCAGTCTTTGAGTTGGGCTGCCCTAGCCCAGTTTGGCAGCAGAACTGACAGACAAGCCAAGTTTTCTTTCAAAGAAAACTCCTTTGTGTATTATGGAAAGCAAAACGCTAGGAGTCAGCATTCAACTCTTGTTAATAGATAGGCTAAGTATATAGAGATAATAAAAATAAATTTAGTTGCGAGAGCATTGCTAAATACATTTATATACATATACTCATGAACATAATCATATATGTCTATATATCACATATATGTTTATATCAACAAACTTGTCTTCATAATTAGTTTTAAATAAACTTTAAAATTTTCTAATAGTTTTAGATTTATAGAAAAGTTGTGAAGGCACTGTAGTTTCCACATACCATACACTCAGTTTCCTCTATTGTTAACATCTCACATTAATATGGTACATTTGTCACAACTAATGATCTAGTTAATATCAATACATGATTATTAACTGAAGTTCATCTTTATTCAGATTTCCTTAGTTTTTACCTGATTTCCTTTTCCTGTTTCAAGATCCCATCCAGGATAACATGTCACCCTGTCTCCTTAGGCTCCTCTTGGCTGTGACAGTTTCTCAGACTTTCCATATTCTTGGTAACCTTGGCAATTTTGAAGAGTTTTGCAGAATGTCCTTAAATTAACATTTGTCTGATGTTTTTCGCATGATTACCAGTAGATTGAAGTAATGGGTTTTGAGGAAAAAGACTACAGAGGTGAAGTGCCATTCTCATCATGTCATGTCAAGGGACCCTGGTATCAGCATGTCTTCTTCCTGTTGATGTTGACCTTGGTCACCTGGTTGAAGTAGTGTCTGTCAGGTTTCTCAACTGTAAAGTTGTTCTGTTTTTACTCCTCTTCTACATTCAATTCTTTAAAAAAAAATCTTTATTGTTGAAAATATTACATATGTCCCCCTTTTTCCCCATTGACCCCTTCTAGCCTACCCCTGCCACCCACCCCAGGCCCTCACCACCCTATTGTTTATGTCCATGGGTTATGCATATATGCATACAAGTTGATCTCTTTTCTTCCATCCACACACACACCCCTGCCTTCCCACTGAAATTCAACAATCTGTTCCATGCTTCTATATCTCTGGATCTATTCTGTTCATTAGATTCCACATATGAGTGAGATCATGTGATACTTGTCTTTCTCTGACTGGCTTATTTATCTTAGCATAATACTCTCCAGGTCCCTCCATGCTGTCCCAAAGGATAAGAGATCCCTTTTCGCTGCTGCATAATATTCCATGGTATAAATGTACCACAGCTTTTTAATCTATATACTCATCTGCTGATAGACACTTGGGCTCTTTCCAGATCGTAGCTATTATAAATTGTGCTGTTATGAACACAGGGATGCATAAATTCTTTCTGACTATATTTGACTCTTTAAAAATTACTATATGTATCTCACACTTAAGGAGTAGGGAGTTATGCTCACCTCCTTTAGGGAGAGTATCTACATAAATTATTTGGATTTCTTCACAGGCTATCAGTCTGTTCTCTCTCATTCAAATTATGTTTTGATAGGATGATTTCTTATCTGTCCTCTAAATTCCAAATGCTAATTCTGTAGCACTTGTATCACACTTGCCATTACTGCCTGGTGACTTCTCCCACATTTGTTTTCTTCTGTGTTATATAAACAGGTCAGTGTCTTAGTTACCAAAGCAGATTGCAAATTTTCTTGAGGACTGGGACAGCATCTTATTCAAAGCCCCTACAGAATAGGATACAGTGCAAACAGTTAATAAATAAGGAATAAATTATTTTAAGTGAGTTTCATTTAAAAATGTAAAAATTAACCACAATTAATAACTGAAACAGATCATTAGAGTCAAAGTATATAAGAAACGTGGTAAGGCTACTATTGACATAATATCTTGATTTGTGAGCCATTCTGAATTTGTACTATTGGCTAATAGGCTGCTTATTGTGTGCCTGGCACTTTTATAAACACTTTACTTCTATTACATATTTAAGTTTCCAGGCAACCCTATATGCTGGTGCTATTATCTCCATATTATAGATAAGGAAACAGAGGTGCAGAGGTTAAATAAATTGTCCAGTATCACACAACTAGGAAGTGGCTAAGCTGGAATTTTGATCTCAGACTCTCTGGCTCTAGAATTTGCTGTCTTAACCACTGGCTCCAACTCATTGAAATGGCGCTTAAAATGGTATCTCAATTGGTAAAAAAAAAAATACAAAAAACCAATATTGCTATTTAAATATTTCATTGCAATCTGTTAGGATACTATTGATGGCATGGCTGGCAACAATCTTTTTGTATTTTTCCTAGGGGAAGTGTTTCTATAAAGCCATGACTGTTTCTCCTCCTCCTCCTCCTCCTCCTCCTCCTCCTCCTCCTCCTCCTCCTTCTTTTCTTTTTTGAATGAATAATTTTTGTGTAGTACAACTACTTCTATTTCTCTAAAATACAGGCATTTTCACAATGGACATATATACAAACCATATCCTAGATCAGCGTTTTTCAACCGCTGTTCCGCGGCACACTAGTGTGCCGCGAGATGTTGCCTGGTGTGCCGTAGGTGCAGACAAGACAAGAATTTTATAATTTTTCACTATTTTGTTTACTTAATATTTCATAATAAAGTAATTATAAAATACTTTCTTTGTGTTTATTTGATTCCTATTCAAGAGAATTACTTTATATATAGTCAATATAGGCACAGAGTTAAATTTTTTAACATTTTCTAATGGTGGTGTGCCTCGTGATTTTTTT
This sequence comes from Pipistrellus hanaki, assembly GCF_964339955.1. Lineage (NCBI taxonomy): Eukaryota > Metazoa > Chordata > Mammalia > Chiroptera > Vespertilionidae > Pipistrellus > Pipistrellus hanaki. The sequence continues at coordinate 95,353,610 of NC_140524.1, forward strand.
CATGAAACAAGTGTGCCTTTGCCCAAAAAAGGTTGAAAAACACTGTCCTAGATATCTTTCACTCCCCAATCATATTATCTTTTGAAATATAGTGGGCTTTTTATTTTCTCTCTGACATTTTTAAACAGAAGGGGTTGCTAGGTCCTGCCAAATCAATACTCCTTCAGTGAGTTCCTTGTGCAAATGGTCACACCTGTGGGTCCCAGGAGGCAGCCTAGATTCCTGCAGTAACGTAGGCGAGGGAGGAGGACTTGTCTCGAAGCCACCCAAGCCATGAATCGGCCCTGGCTTCCTGGACCATAAACAAATGTGAGCTTTGTTCTTCCCATTGCTCATTTGGTCCCAAGTATGACTCAGGGTTAGGCTGGGCCCTTCAGACTCCGTGCCTTTGGCTGTTGGAAGGAAGTGGGAGGTTCCAGTGCAGTTCTGGGACCTTTTCAAACTGAAGAGAGGAGGCTGACTGCATGATGGGAGAAGAGGTATTTCTTTTTCTGCTTTTAGAGATGTAGTAAATCCCCTTAACCTTGGATCTTACCTGTACTATTTTGTAATGAGACTTGTACTGGGTTTGCATTGGTGGGGTAAAATGAAGTGTATGCCAGCTAGGGTTCCTCACAGAGGGGGAAGTAACCTAAAAGTGGAAGATTATTTTCTAAAGTCAAATGTTGCACTGGAACTATTTAGCTGTTTTAATCCCCCACCCCCCACCCATTTGCTCAATTCGGCCATTAATTTTTACAGATGTTTCCAATTCCTCAGTGTTGTGGGTTTTCATGTGCTCACACTGCCGAGAGTAATTTAGATGGGCAGTTTGTACAAGCAGTAACTGTTACACCATGTCACTGAGATGTTTAGCAATTACAGATGTTAGTGCACTAAACAAATCCAGCTTGCTCTTCAGGTTCCACACAGAGCAGGCCAGCTATCGGACTATTTCAGTTTTGGGGGGCATGGACAACTGGAGTTTTCCTTGTGAATGGAGAAGTTGTGTGTAGTGACATCTGGATGCTGTTAAACTGTTGTTCATAGAGATAAAGACTGTTGGCTAATTTTGTAGTACTGAGCATTCATATTCCTTTGCTCATATACAGAGTAAAGACACCAAATTATTTTCTTTTCTACAAGTTTGCTAGTAATAAATAGGTGGTCTTTTCTCCCTGTGAGTTGCTCATATTTGTCTTCCTAAAAGCAGAAGTCTGTCATTTTCTAAACACAAAATAAAATTCCCTAAATAAACCACAGGATAAGGGAGGCTTACAGTGCGTCATATGTCTTTCATATTCCTGTCCCTTGTTGAAAAAAAATTTAAAGGAGTTGAGACATATGTCTTTTCCCGTTGGCTTTAACTTATTTAAAATTAAAAAAAAAGAAAATAGCATGACAAAAGGAAACACAATATTTTAACACATTAAGAGTAGGAGAACTTCTTGAAAAGCTTTTTTAGTGGTGTCTGTTGCTTGCCTAGAAAAATGTGAGTACCTGGAGCAGTTGGCTAAAATAAAAAATATATATATATTCATCTGCAGGCCTGAGAGAATTTTCCTGTTGAAAGGTAGCTTCAGTTTGCTATTATTATCATTTCTTACCATTGCTGGATGTCATAATTCTGAGTTCTAAAAAGTACAAGGCAGCAAACTTCTTTTCTATTGATTGTTTTAGAGAGTGAGGAAGGGAAAGAGAGATTTGTTGTTCACTTAGTTATTCGTTCATGGGTTGCTTCTTGTATGTGCCCTGACTGGAGATCGCACCCACAACCTTTGTGTATTGGAGCAATGCTCTAACCAACTGAAGTACCCAGCCCTGACTTGAAAAGTGGAAATCAGAATTAGATATTTACTGGTATATTCCAAATTCAGGTGGTGACTTTGGGAAATGAGTGAAAGCCTGATTGATTGTAAGAAGTGAACTATGGAAAAGTCTCAACGCTAGCATTGGGCTCTCTCTGAGGAGCCTCTGTAGCTCTCTTAGGCTGAGGCCTGGAGATGGGACAGGAAAGGTAGCCCCTGGGACTCTTAAACGTTTTTTGACCTGTAAACTACTCATTGTACTGTTGAGTGATCCCTGAAACCTTTGCTTGTTTGTTTCTCAAAATGGAAATAGCTATCTTACTTCTCTGATTACAACTCTTTGCAATAATTATTATATTAAAAACTCAAAGTTAAAGTATATGAGTAAGTAAATAGAAATTTATCTTAATCCTGTTATCTAGGAATAACCATAATTAACATTTTAGATATATTCTTCCAGACGTTTATCTGAGTAAGAAGGTGCATGTAGTACATGTCTCTTTGTTTTGGTGTTGTTATTCCTCACCCAAGGATATTTTTTCCATGATTTTTTGAGAGAGTGGAAGGGAAGGAGAGAGAGAGAGAGAGAACGAACATCATTGTGAGAGAGATATCAATTGGTTGCCTCCCACACATGCCCCGACTGGGGCCGGGAACAAACCTGCAACTCACATACATGCCCTTGACTGGTAATTGAATCTTCAACCCTTTAGTAGCACAGGCTGGCACTCTATTTACTGAGCATACTGGCCAGGGCACACATGTCCCTCCTTATATAATAATGAGGTCATATTAACTGTCCATTTTTTAAAACCTAATGTATTATGAATCCCCTTTCTGTCAGATAGCTGCATGGTCTTCCATTATAGAGATAAATCACCATTTATTTAACTAGTTCCCATCTGACAACTATTTAGGTTGCTTTCACATTTTTAATATTAAAAACATTCTTGTATATCCATCATGGTACTTTCCCTGATTGTTTCCTTAGGCTGAATTTTTAAGAGGGGAATTTCCAGGTTAAAGGTTGACTTAATTCTGGTTGTTTTGTTTTTAATAAAAATAACCTAAGTATATGCAAAAAAAAAAAAAAAATTCCAACATAGCAAAAGTAAAAATTTCTCAATTCCAGTGGAAATCCCCATAAAAGCTTTCTATATACTCTTCTAGAAATGTAGACTATTTTTAATATGGTAAAATATACATAATACTATTTTATAAAATTTAAGTGCATAATTCATTGGTATTAAATATATTCACATTGTTGTATAACCATATCACCATACAACTCCAGAACTTTTTCATCTTCCCAAACTGAAATTTTTATTCATTAAACATGAACTCTCCATGCCCCTCACAACCACCATTTTACTTCCTGCCTCTATGAATTCTATTACTCTAGATACCTAATGTAAGTAGAGTCATAAAATATTTTTCCTTTGTGTCTGGCTTATTTCACTTAGCATAATGCCTTCAAGGTTCTTCCATGTTGTAGCATGTGTCACAATTGCTTTTCTATTTAAAGCTGAATAATATCCATTATATATGTATATATTAGAATTTGTTTATCCATTCCTCTATTGATAGACATTTAGGTTATATATGAATAATGATACAATGAACATCAACATATTGATACCTGTTTGAGTTCAGCTTTTAATATTTTGGGTATATCCCCAGAAGTAGGATTGCTGGATGACATGGTAATTCTATTTTTAATTTTTTGAGGAACAACCATAGTATTTTCCACAGTGGCTGCCACCATTTTACAACCCACCAGCACTGCATAAAGGTTCCAGTTTATCCACATCCTTGGCAATGCTTGTCATTTTCTGTGTTGCTTTTTTTAAATAAAAGCCATCTTAATGGGTGTTAAGTGTTATCTCATTGCAGTTAGAATTGGTATTAATGTGTGTTCATGTTGTGTATCACTAAGAGAAAAGAATATCATTTTTCTCCATCTTTGAATGATGAGTTGAGGACAAGGTGTTTGGGATACTCATTAGCTAGCAGACCAACTATACAATCCCACCAGACTGCAAATTGCTTAAAGGAAGGACTATGTTACCCTGTTCCCCCAGCCCATAAAGAGAAGATGAGTAGAGAGCCAAGGTCTCACTTTTTCAAGAGGTTTAATGGTGACCAGGACTGCTGCTTCTCACATTGCCCTACGAAAAGTTTTGTGGAGAGTAGATTCAAAACAACTATTTTGAGAAAAGATTATTTTCCCTTTTGTGCTATTGTTAATTCCAAGTGATAGTTCTTGATTCATTTTACATAGTGAGCAAAGTCAGTTTTATGATTGATTTTTTTTCTCCTCACCTTTTGCTCTAAAACTTCTTAGGGGCAGGAAATAAAAGCCGTTCATTTGCTGAACCAATTTATTGAATTGATATTCTTCACTGTGGTGGACTGAAGTATTTATAAGTATTTCATAGTGGCTCTTTTTTGTTCTCATATTAGTAATTCCTAATATTTATAATCCTAAAGTTTAGTTCCTGAATTTCAAGATTTTAAATTTTCTGTGTGGCCATTAATATTGTGATGCCTATGAACCTAGCTTGCCTTTTTCTCGCTGATATTCTCACTGATTATAAAATGGTATTCTAGACAACTGAGTTTCAGTGGGGTGTATTAAGTTTAATGCTCTAGGAAAACCAGCTAATTTAAAACTAGTTATCCAGCTTACTTTGCATGGTGGAGTATCTGTGCTTACATTTAAGGAATGTAGATCACAGAGATCATTCAGTCAATCAGCAACCTGTTAATGTACTTTTGTGTGGCAACGGAGGCCATTTCAAAGGTACTAAAGGACAGCCTTACTCTCAGGTCAGGCCTTAATGTTGGAAGTCAGATCCCAAATTAACGTACATCCATAGTGCTCTAGAAACAAATGAAAGCATAAGTACAATAACCCCTACTTATATTTCTAGTAGAGATTTCTCTCTTTAAACATGGGTTATAAAATGAACAATACACACATTTAAAATTATTCTGCAATTACCTTGAAAGCCACTTCTTTATCAAAAGGCCATTGTATCCCTGGCTGGTGGCTTAGTTGGTTGGAGCATTGTCGCATACACACACACACACACACACACACACACACACACACACACAAATATTGCAGGTTGCGGGTTCAGTCCCCAGTCAGGGTGTGTATGGGAGGCAGCCAATTGATGTTTCTCTCTCTCTCTCTCCCTCTCTCTCTCTCTCTCTCTCTCTCTCTCTCTCTCTCTCTCTTTCTCTCTTCTTCTCTAATCATATTGTTGGGTGAGGATTTTTTTTTTTAAAAGGCCATTATTAAGCCATTTCATGGATGGCCTGAGACTCAGAAGCGACACCTCAATTAAATTTTTCCTTAAACAATTAGGAATAGAATAGGCAATGTTTGAAAACTGGAGGCAGATATTTGGAATCTCATTTAGAAGTTGTATTCTAGTTTTGCTCATTTAAGATGAGGAAGTTATAAGTGGTAAAGGTGGATTTACTGCCTCATTTTCTTTTTTAACTTGCTAAGCATTTTCACCCACCACTGATTTTAATATGCTTTGCTTCATTTGTTTTGGTAGCATCTGTTCAGTCTGTTCTTTTTATTTTGATTTCTTAGTTGGGTTCTCATTTTCTCTCTCTACCAGAAGCAGCTTTTCTGAAACGTCTTGGGTACCTTTTCTAGGCTGTTAATAGAGTTGATAATAAGAGCAATAATAATGCAAAGTGTCAAGATTTTAGATCTTAAAGTAACTAAAACTTGTTCTCTTGGTACAGTGCTTAGTACTAGCTAGTTATTGCATTGGGAGAGCTGGATGAATTTATGTCTTATATGTCTGATATTAAATTTAGTTTATTTTGCTTGAAACCCCAGGATCCCATCTACATTCAGGCCTTGTCAGTAGCAGATAAAGTAAGACTCGTTCATAATTTAGAATCCTATTTTCTCAAGTAATGAGAACAGAAATACTGTCTTTGTTGTTTTTATTCTGAAGAGGCTGGAACATTAAGGATCTGGTAACTCTATGCCCACCATGTAAGTAATCTGCCTAAGCAGTACATGTCACATTTTCTATTTACAATATAGAAGTGAGCAGAATGTAATTGATGGGTGAGTTTTTTCTGCTTTCTAGTTGAAGGTTATGGGATCTCTGACGTTCGATGTGTTGTTGTTGTTTTTTATTTGTTGCCCAAGAGTTCAAACAACTCTAGGTTTTCCCACTGAGAGCCTTTACTCATAGGTTATTAGACAGGAGAGGGGGAAAATGGTCCAGATAAGACATAATAAGAGGTCTTGAAAAAGCTAATGAGATGCCAAAAATGATACACCAAGTCATAGAAAGAATCCAACTACTGAGAATGGTTTTATATGGCCACAGAGCCGTACTTGTGTCACCCAACCATGACCTTAGTCTAGAAACTGTATGAAATGAAGATTCTAATGTAGGTTGATTGTCTTATGAAAATGAATGCCTAGAAAGAGGCTGGGGTATCCTAAGAGGTGATGACAAAAGGCAGTGAGTGGAGATGGGTAAGAAACTAGAAATGAGGAGTTGCAGAGAAACGATGGTCATTGAGGCAAAGAGAGAAGGCTAAGCAGAATTCAGGAGGAAATAAAGAGTTATATGGGGTTTGATGGTTGACTGTCCTCTGATCCCACTGATGGCTCACAAAAGGGAAGCCCCCTTCAACTTGAGGCATGTTGATCAGGTTAGGAATCAGAGAGAAGTAGCCAATACCGAGGGCTGATAAAATCTTCCTTGTCCTATGGTGGGAAGGATTTGGAAATCTTTCACTGGGGTCCCTGTAGAATTGTATGGATAACCATCTGAAACCCATCTGTCAGAAATATATTAAGTATAATAACTTGGGAGTAAGGAATAGGTTATAAACTCCAGAAATACCATTTCTGGTCTTTGTCTTTTTTTGGCACCATCTTCCACGAAGCTGTATTGTTCCCTGTGCAGGGCCTATAGCGAGTCTTTGTAGAAGGCACAAAGAGGAATTGCTGCTCTCTGCAACTCACAAGTGGAGAGCGTTGAAATGAACGTTCTCCATTGTAATTGAAAAGAACATGGAATTTCTCAAGACCAGAAAATGCATCAACTATTTTAGTGTGCACATTGCCTATCTCCCCCCATAAAAAAAGAAAATGTACCTTTTAAAAAAATGACATACCCATAAGAGCTGTCATTTAATAAAAGCACATGGTTAAAATAGGTGATTTCATGTTTTTATATTTTTGAACAAGGGTTTTCTTTGTTTCTGTTTTGTGTGGTTTTGTATCTTTGGGTATGTTACAGAGAAAGGAGAAGAGAATGGGGAACTATTTTAGTCCAGGAAAATAAGAGCACGCAATATGAGTAATGAAAGACATATCTACCATTTGTTATATGGTAAGGATTTAATTTGCCTAAAGCTCATCAGCATCCTAAAGAGAATTTATAGCCTTAAGAGAACCCTTTTCCTCCTGAAACTTGCTACCAAACTAAAGTTATAATGAATGAATGAATGAATGAGTGAGTGAGTGAGTGAATGACAGCCAAGTACAGATTGAAGTGAACTTTTCCCCAGCGCACGAAAAATTATTTGATAAAATGGTCCCTTTTTAAAAGTGCATTTATTCAGTTCGTCCACACCCCAAACCTGAATCCCATTTTAAAAAGTCAGGCTTGATTTTTGAAAGGCAGCAAAATCAAAGTATGTTCACATTAAGTGCACACGGTTGTCAAATAGCTGAGAAAGGAAAATAACTGGGATAATCTGTGTGATTTTAAGATTATGATATACTTGCATAGTTCCAAGAGCAGGAGGAAAAAGAAAACCTCAAAATTTGGGAGGCCTGGTTTGCATCACATTTGTTTTTTTTATCTATTTGAAAAACTGTAATAATCACTTTGATTTTTGTTTAAAATGGGTTTTTACTTGTGAGGAATTGGAGAACTGCTGAAAACTGAGAACAATTAAGCTGTGGATCTTAGGCCAATACTTCTTCAAGTGCCAGGAAATGGAGGATTCTATAAGTATTGTCTTTGATCATACATGAAAAATGGTTACAAAATAAACTTAACTATTTTTTAGTCCCTTTTACACATAGGAATAGGATTTCATGGGTTGAATTAAAAGAGCAGGAAATATATTTCTTGACTTAGCAAACATTTGATAAAATATCTGAATACTTGATTTGGGAAAATATTAATTGGTAATGATTTTATATCATCTACTTAGTCACTGAGGATGTGAGCTGATGAATAAATGAAAGGTGATGATAAATGGCAGGCATTGCTCTATATGCATGGTGTCTTGTGAGTTATTTTCATGACTCATATTACATCTGAGGTTCTTAGCATCCTGCTAATGACTTGGAAAAGGAAATGTAATGACACAGAAATGAGAGCTGTATGTACTTGGGGTGGTGAACACACAATACTATATACGGATGATGTATTATAAAACTATACCCCTGAAACCTACATAATTTTATTAACCAATGTCACCCCAATAAATCCAACAAAAACTCATTTTAAAAAAAGAGCTGCACTTGATTTCTACTTAGGAAGTATTGCCAATCAAGTCAGCCTTATGAAAAGACATCAGAAATGTGGAGAGGTTGGCCATCCTTTCCAGTTATGTTAGTGTATGTTATTTTCTTAAAACTTTATTTTTTTTCTAATTATAAAAGTAATGGAAGGTTTCTGGAAACACTGGAAAGTAGGAATATATAAAATAAAGTAAAATAGCACTGTAATTTAATCATCCTAGTGCAAACACTGTTAATTTAAAAAAATTTTTATTGATTTGAGAGAGAGAGAAACCATTGATTTGTTATTTCACTTAGTTATGCATTAATTTTTTTCCCAAAAAATCTTAATTGATTTTTTTTCATTTTTTAAAAATTGATTAAGGTGTTACATGTGTCCATATCTTGGTTGATTCTTATATGTGCCCTGAGCGGGGATGAAACCCATAACTTTGGCGTATTGGGACGATGCTCTAAACAACTGAGCAACCCGACCAGGGCTCTGTTGACTTTTTTGTATTTGCTTTCTGTCCTTTTGCCATATATTTTTAGCTGGGTGAGATCATACCACACACATAATTTTTGAAACCCACACTAATTTTGTATCTTTTCCACTTAGCATTATATAAAATTTCCCGTGTCAATACAAACTTTTAGTAAACATCTTTCAAAGCTGCAGAATGTTCAGTTTTAAGGCTCAAGATACCTAGAGGTTCTGGAAAAACTGGAATTTGGTGGTTATATGGATTCCCGTCAACTTTATGTTCAAATCTCCCATATTATAGCTGAGAACACAACACTTTCTTGAAAACAGGGGTGGGGGGGAGTAGGAAAGTGTTTTTGGCTCACGGGCTGAGTAGCGGTGGGCATTCCACAAAGGTTTGTTGAATTCAGCATACTACCTATGGGATCTGAACAGAATTTCAGTTGTCCCGTCCTTGCCGATGTTGAAAGAAACCTTTAAGAGCAGCCTTTGGCAGGAAGCCTGGCTACTTCCAGGTAGAGGCCTGTGAATTCAGCCTTTCACGTCCAAGTGTCTGTCAGTTATTTCCACCAGTGCCTTTAGAAATCTCTACCACATGAGCTTAAAGGTCTTATTTGGCCCCTGGTTCTTAACTGCTTTGGGAGGAGTATCTGTTTGACCTTGGCAATTTGGGATTCTTCATCCATTATTGAGTGGATGCCAGGCTTTATAAAGAATGGCTTGGGGTGATTTTCTGTGGTGGTGTGTTTGTTCCCGAGTATCAAAATTCTCAATAAAAGGCTTTCTGTTCTCTGACAACAGGCCATTTTCCCCCTACACACGCCTTGTTGTTTTTCCAGCGCTAACAGTGATAACAGTTTGGATGTGGCCAGAAGCAGTTGACATGGGCTCGTACTTGAGGGGCATCTGGAACAGTCTTCCAGCCACTCATGCTAGGGTGCCACCTTAACCGAAACTTTATTGACCTGAAAGCTCGGTGGGTTGTCTACTCTGGCCCTCTTTGTTTCTCCTGTTTTCTTTGTTCTGTCTGCTTTTCCTCCCAGGCAATGACTGTACTGTGATGGCTCTTGCTTTTGTTCTTTATTCATTTTTCAGAATTATCACTTTCCTCTGAGCTCGTCTCTGCTGTGTGACTGTCTTAGGAAAGTTGCTTCACATTCTGCAGTCCCCAAGCAAAAGGAATGGGGCATTCACCTGCTGTTTTAAAAAGCTGTTGGAATCAAAGCAGTCATTCTATGTAACTAGATTTATAAAGAGGCATTATGATTGATTTTTTTATTCGTTAAAATTCAATAATATTAATAATGGCTAAACACTTTATATATATTTTTTCCCATTAAATCCTCCTAGAAAATCTATGAGGTACACATTATTATCTCCATTTAAGACAATGAAACTGAGGTATAAAGAGGTTAAGTAACTTGTCCAAGATCAAATAGCTGGTAAAATCTGTGTGTTCTTAGAGAGGATTCCTACTTAATACTAATTCACTCTTACTGCTAAATGATATCATAAAAAGGGAGATAGGGTTATTCGTTTCATTGTTATATCCCTAGTACCAAGAAAATGCATTGCACACAGTATTTTCACTATAAATCTAAACATTTTTATGAATATTGAATTTATTGTGGCTGGAGTAAATTATGAATATTAGTAATATTAGTATAGGGATGCCCCCCTCCCCCACAGCTTTGCTTTCTTTGGTTTTAATTACCTATGGTCAACTGCAGTCTGAAAATATCTACATCCTTCACCTCACTTCATCTCATCACATAGGCATTGTGTCAGCTGACATCATCACAAGAAGAAGAAGGGTAAAAACACTAAAATAAGGTATTTGAGAAAGAGACCATTCATGTAACTTTTATTACAGCATATTCTTATAATTGTTCTATTTTATTATTAGTTATTGTTGCCTAGTTTATAAATAAAATTTTTTAGATATGTATGTATAAGAAAAACAGTATATGTAGGATTTGGTACTGTCTGCATTTCAGGCATCCACTGAGGGTCTTGGAATATATCCACCATTTAAATTGGGGTGGAGGGCCAATGGCTCTTCCAATATTCAAGGCACATTGAAGATTGCAAATATAACTAAGACACAATCCTTGCCCCGCAGTACTTGCATTCCAGTTAATTAAGCAGACACATATATGAGTAACCACAAATAGAAGGCAGAGGGTAGTGAGTGCTGTTCTAGAGATTCAAAGTAAGTTCAGTAGGATCATAGGTGAGATGAGAGAGAGAGTTCCAGAAGTTGACATTTAGTATATTTTTATGGAAGGCACACAGTTTGAGTTCATCCCTCGTGGTTGAATATGTCTTGGTAACTGGCAACTGGAGTTCCCTGAGCTTAATTTGATCTGTTTGAGGAGCTTCATTTTTAAAGCATTTGGGGGTCACCTTTCTAAGTATTCCACTCTATATCTAGAGCAGTGTTTCCCAAACTTTTGACATATGTGTACCCCTTCTATAATTTTCGTAATGCTGAGTACCCCTCGTACTCATGAGAACGTAGAATTAGGCGCAGCTAAGCACGGTGCAGTGCATATCCCCACCAAACTCCGGTGCAACGCGTACCCCCACCAAACTCTTCCCGCACCCCTGGGGGTACGCGTACCACACTTTGGGAAACACTGATCTAGAGGATGTAACCAATGTGGATCTGACCTCCAGGTATATTTAGGAAATTCCTCTTTTGATTAAGTATGTGATGTGAAGTCTTTCTTTCTAATAAAAATAAAATATAAAGATAACATTATTGACTCTAATTTTCTATGCAATTCTCTCTTCCCTTCTTCTGTATAATTGGGGAGCCCAGGTGATTAACAAAAGGAGTAAGTGTTATGGTTTGAGAATCTTTGGAGCTGGTGATGAAAGTAAAGAATGAGTCCTACAGGGTTAAATCCAGAGCTATTTAGCACGAGCCAGATTTAGAGGTTGTCTTTATGGAGACACTAGGTTATCTTTCATAGAGGTGGAAGGAGTGTTTTGCATAAGACTGAAGTTTCTGGACAAAGTTGGGTTTGTTCTCTAACTCCCTTTATTAGACTCTAATCTGTATCCCTGATTGTTTTGTGGTTGAATATTAAGTATCAGGATATCAGAGCCTCAAGAGCCAATTCTTGTCATTCTAGTTAACATTCCTATGTAGAGACTTATAGGGAAAGAGGAGTATGTATACCCCTTATTCTTTTTTTAATTCTGGTAAAATATACATAACATAAAATTTGCCATTGTAATTATTTTTAAGTGTATAGTGCATTCTCATTGTTGTGCAAACATCACCACCATCCATCTCCAGAACTCCTTTTTATCTTGCAAAACTGGATATGTACCCAACAACTCTCCATTCCCCTACCCCCAGCCTCTGGCAATCACCATTCCACTTTCTGTCTCTATGAATCTGACTACGCCAGGTAACTCCCAGAAATAGAATAATACAGTATTTGTCCTTTTGTGACTGGCCCATTTCACTTAGCATTGTATCCTCAAGGTTCATCCATGTGATACCTTTGTTAGAATTTTCTTCTTTTTAAATGTTGAATAATATTTCATTGTATGCCCTAATCTTTTAAGTAGTGGTTTTACTTGAAAACAAAACAACAAAATATGGCTCCAAATATTAACTCTTTTCTGATTAAACTATTTCATTTCCCTTTTTTACTCTGAAGGACAGAAAGTTCTCTGGAAATTTCTTTTGGGGGAAGAAGTTTCCCATTTTTGTTCCTAGGCTAAGATATTTTTGGTGACATATTTGACTAAAGTATTTATTTTAAATTTGTCAGATTAGAAAGATTCTTTTTCATATGTCAAGCGTTTCTTATGTGTCTCTGTTTTTTGTTCTTAATATTTTTGTTTTCGAATAGTAGATTGGTGTTTTAACAGTAAGCTAACTGTTCAAAACTATCACAGACCTACTATTTTTCCACTGAATGCCAGCACAGCAGTACCAGAGCACTGAGAAACACACTACTATGATCCTTCACATTCAGATTGATTCTCCACAGTGCTTCCCTGAGCCCCTGCCTCTCCCTCTTTTGCCTTTCTGGTCAGGGTCTGAACTTAATGTTCTTCTTTGCACATCATTGGCTTTCAATCCATATGTAGAATGCATATGTGTACACTCAAGAACATAACAGAGTTTGGGGTATTTTCCATCCATATTCACAATTGCCAGTTTATCCCTAGAGTGACTGTGAAGTATGGATGGGTCCACAGTCTAAGTATATTTCATAGTTTCACTGCCTCAGCTGGATTATTTTGTCAATCTCTTAATTATCTCCTTGACTTTTGCATGTTTTTTTTTCTTCTTTTCTCCTCCCAGTGCCACCAGACTTAACATCTTAAAGTATTAGTCTTAAAGTCACAAATTTGATCATGATACACCTCTGCTTACTACCAGTTGTCTTCAAGTTAAAGCACAAACTGTGACATTGGCCTCAGTTTACCCTGCTGGATTTGGCCTAAGCCAGTCTCTCTCCCTTTACCCCAGACTATGATCCCCACCACCATCCCATTCTGTGCTGAAAAGCCCCTATGCCTTACACAAATTCTCACCTTTGCTCCTGCTTTTGTTTAGCTAGAATACCCTTTCCATCATTCTCTATCTGGCCAATTCCCACCCATCCTTCAGCATTTAAGCCAAGCCTCATCATTGCTATAAGGCTTATTTCCCATGCAGAATTGTAAATGGCTCCTTTCTCCCTCTTCTGTACACATGCTGAGTATAGTGTTTTCCCCTTTGTACTGTACTGCATTGCTCTGTTAATGGGTCTAACTCTGCTGCTAAATGTAGAACTCATTAAAAATCCAGGATTCTGCCCATCTCATCTTTGTATACCCAGCCTTCAGCATGGATCATGGCTCATGGTAGTTCCAGAAAATAATACTGGAAGAAGGAAGGAAGGAAGGAAGGAAGGAAGGAAGGAAGGAAGGAAGGAAGGAAGGAAGGAAGGAAAATATATAGAGTATTTTCATATATTGTCAGACATTTTAAGAGCTGCCTTCTATGAGTTTAATGTACATTCTCTACCTCATTGAGTACTTAGGCAGGTTTTGATTTGGAATTCAGCACTGTGTTTTCCAGTATGGGTGGAAGCCCCTACTAAACCTTCAGAAAGTTATTTTGCTTTTACAAAGAGAAAATTCTCCCTTCCTGTGAATCTGCTGTCTAGTTCTTTAACTTTTTTTAGGGCCTGGTTTCTAAAAGTATTCAAAATTCTAACAAATGGCCCTGGACTGATTTCTCAGCGGCTAGAGCATTGACCCTCACACTGAAGGGCTCAATTCCAGACAGGGGCACATACCTTGGTTGAAGGCTCAATCCCCGGCCCTGGACAGGGTGCATGTGGGAGGCAATCAATCGACGTGTCTCTCTCTTTCTGTCTCTCCCCCTCTCTTCCACTCTCTCTAAAAATTAATGGAAAAAAATATTCTTAGGTTAGGATTAACAAAAACAAAAAAAAAAGCAAATGAACCAAATCCTGATAGAATTTAAAATGCATAATAAAAAATAGAATTTGGCTCAGATTCTCAGATACATTTTTCTACTGGTACACACAATGCATATATGTATCTCCAAGTGTGTGTAATATACAAATATAAAATAAACTTCATATATACATATTGAATAGCATGGCAGATACTGAAGTTTTTATTGAACGCCTTGAAAAAGTAAACACTGGAAGACCTAATGGAGGCATCCAAGATAAGACTAGGCGCTTTGTATTCGGAGAAAGCCTGCTATTATTCCTCTTAAGAGTATAGGAGAAAGATAGCAGCCATTGAGAGATATGGCAAGTTGCAGCAATTGTAAGTTTGAAGTAAGTCCTTGAATTTCTTGGGTGCTTTGGCAATTTACATGAATGGCCATAAATAAGCAGTACAGTAGTCCATCCTTATCTGTGGTTTCAGTTACCTGCTGTCACCCATAGTCTAAAAATATCCATGTCATTCATCTCACTTTATCTCAGTACGTTAGCATTGTATCAGCTCACATCATCACAAAAAGAATGGTGAGAACAGTACAATAAGATATTTTCAGAGAGAGCACATTCACATAACTTTTATTACAGTATATTGATATAATTGTTTTGTTTTATTATTGTTATTTTCATACTGTGCCTTATTTATAAATTAAACTTTATTATAGGGATGTATTTTTAGGGGGGGGGGAACATAGTATGAATAGGATTCAGTACTATTTGGTTTTAGAGGTTCTTAGAATATACCCCCAGCGGATAAGGAGATATAAGCACTGCATATATTCGCAGTGTTTGAGGTAGCTGTACTAAGGGGTAATGGTGGAGAGTGATTAAAACTTGAGTCTTATGGGAGATAAAATAAAGCAGCTTGAGTCAGGGAATAGGATCTCTTGTGTACAAAACTGTTGAAATAGTCCCTGTGATAGTAACAGGGCTCTAGGCGGGAGTCAAAGAGGAAGGGGTGAAAATCTGAAAGGAGGGCATTGGTGGTGAGTTTAATATGGGAAGTTGCAGTAAGAGTGTAATCAAGGGTTAGTTCCAAATCATGAGTCCAGGAGACAAGATGAGCCAAGAGAATTTAGGAAGTAGAAATAGTGATGTTCACCCAACTATTCCATAGACTACTCATTCTTGTGATGCATTCATAGGTATCACAAAAAGTAGGAATTGTGGTCAGATACATTTGGAAAACACTGAGATAATGTTAGAGATAAAATTGAACAGTAACTACAGGACTTCTCATAGCCTTTAATATGCTATTGTGCAATGATTATATCAAGTATTCCATGTTTCCCAAATTTACCAGATTGTAGGAATAGGTGGTTTGGTGGTTGGTTGGTAGGAACACACTTTGGAAAATGATTTCAGAAGGTGTGTGCGTGCATACCTGGATGATAATGAAACCCCCCAAGTGAGGGTGTGTGTGTCTGGGAACAAAGAATAAGCCAAGGGCAGCAGAGGTCTAGAAAGACATCTCAGACAATGTGTTATCACCAGAGACCAAGGTGGAAAGAGCTGATACATGACAGTAACAGTGGGGCTCCAAGACGGTCTCCTGGTCTGGTTTATCAAGAAAGACATCTCCCCTCATTTACCTGTTGTGTTGTGTAGGATGTTGTGTTGTGTAGGATGTCAAAGAGTGAGTGGATGGCATCCACATATTTCCTACTGCAGACAACAATCACTTACACTTAACTATGGAAATAAGAGAATAATTGACACCTAGAACCTGTTCTCATGGAAGGCATTAGTTCTGAAGAAAAGGGGGGGGGGGAGTGGTTAAACTTCTAGGTGTAATACAGTTAACAAAAGCTTCTAAAGCAGCTGTGAATCTGATGAGATCTTTATGATTGGACAAAAAGGCTTAATGTAACGTGAATTACCACTCACTTTTTTTTTAAAGACAACCAGGAAAATAAACATTACATGAATAACTGAAAGTCTTAAGCCCAAGTCTATAATCAGAAGGTGACTTAAAACTTTTTTCTTATATTCAAGTTTAAATGTAGACTGTGAAGCCTAACCTGTTGGAGATGTTGTAATTGACACAGTGGTATATAAGGTATTTTAAAGGTAACCTCTGTCCCTAGAATGGAACTACAAATATATTTTTTCTTTTACTGTACCATGCATTTTATTTTTAGAATTTTGAGTTGTGTTTTACTCTGGCATATCTTGTGTTGTTATAAATAGTCTCAGCTAGACCAGCCAAAGGCAAGTGAGTTGACAGTTGCTATGTAAAGTTCTCAGGGAAGAAAAGTCTTCCGTTAGAATGCACAGGCACTTCATTGTAAAGAGGCTCCTTTGTGCTAGTTCTCACAGGCTGTGACATGAGCAGGGCCACTAAGCTTCTGCTCTGCTCCTGTGGCTCCCTACTGAGCACCAGAAAACTTTTCCTAATACCAGAAGTCATAGGTGTTCAGGAAAGGAGCATTTAACATAAAAGGTTTAAAGTGGGTTTTAATAGCAATTTGTGTATTTATTTTTTTTTTTTGAGATATGGTAGAAAATGAAAGCTGAAAGGTTGAGGATATTGTCATATGTAAATACTGATTTCTCCCTCCTCCCATCACTGTGTTCTGTAGCCTATACCTCTCCATATCCTTTGTATGACCAGGATTTGGGATAACCACACTGAATGGTTGGGCACCCTTTCTGGGGATGTTCAGGGTCCTCCTGCCTTTCCCTCCACTTCCCTGCTTCATATGGAACAGACACTTAATAAATCTGCACTGAGCCGGGACCGGTTTGGCTCAGTGGATAGAGCGTCGGCCTGCGGACTGAAAGGTCCCGGGTTCGATTCCGGGCAAGGGCATGTACCTTGGTTGCGGGCACATCCCCAGTAGAGGGTGTGCAAGAGGCAGCTGATCGATGATTCTCTCTCATCGATGTTTCTAACTTTCTATCCCTCTCTCTTCCTCTCTGTGAAAAATCAATAAAATATATATTTAGAAAATAAAAATAAATAAATAAATAAATCTGCACTGAATAGAAAGGGAAGGCATACCATCAGATCCTAGTCTAGGAAAGGGAATGCCTTTGAAGAGCTATTCTTTATCTCATATTTTACCAATGGTTTGAAAAGCCAGCTCTGGTGTTTGGCTTTATATGAGCATTTGAGTAATGTCTACATAGAGTTTCTCAGATCACTCTCTTTTAGAATACCGTGTTTCCCCAAAAATAAGACATCCTCCGAAAATAAGACCTAGCGCATGGAAAAATAAGACATCCCCTGAAAATAAGATCTAGCGCATCTTTGGGAGCAAAAATTAATATAAGACACTGTATTATTTTGGGGGAAACAGGGTAGTTGTCTGAAAGCCTGGTCTGCCAACAGAGGGCCTCACCAATGCAGGGAGCTTTCGCCCTCCCCCCCCTCAACACACACAGCAAACCTGGTCCTCTCTGTGATTCTAGTGTTGTGTGTAGTATTCTTGGAGAGGAGACTTTCAGAAATAGGACTTAACTTCCTTCTACTTAGCATTGCCCTATAATTAGAAACTTTTTTTTTTACACTCAAAGGAGTTTGCATCCAAATTAGAATAAAGTCAGAGGAGTGATTTTATACTTGATATGAGCAGGATCCTGGCTCAGGTCCAGCAGTCACAAAGAGGAAGATGTATTAGTCATTAGGGAACTGGATTCCACTGGACACGAATCCAGTTATTGTCTTTCCTACTAGCATTAGCTTCTTCATTTTGGCATAGGAAAGAAAAAAATTACTTGCTACACTAACTGAAATCATATGAAGTTTATCTGTCCTGATGCTGTATTACCAGATCTTTTAGAGCTAGGAGTATATATGATGCTCCTACTATAAACACACACATACACACAAAACAAATTTTATTGAGTAATTTTGTCAAGAAACCTAAAACAAGAGGATACTTCTGGTATTACATATTCAAAGGAATTGATTTTTTGAATAATTGATTTTTTAAAACCAGGTTTTAAATGGAGATTAGGATGTGGTAGAAGAGACACAAGTTGACAGCAGCCTGGAGATCTCTGTATTGAAGTACATTGATAGTAACAGTCTATTTGTAGAGCTTTCAGCCTTATAATTCCACTCCCAGATCAAACAGTGGCTTCTGAGTTGGGGGACAGGCAGACCAGAGTAACATGGATGTGGGTACTAGGAAGTCTTTAGATATAGCAAAGAAGAGAAGAGCAGAGCCTGAGAATGTGTTCCTTTAGGTCATATGGTACAATGGACCTGTTTGTAGATCTCTTAGAAGGTGAAAGAGCTGTATCCTGAGCAGTATCCACATAGTCCCTAACTGCAGGGCCAGTGCTTGTCCTGGATACGCCATTTTCCTTAGGGTACCCAGCGGGCAAAAACTCAGAACTCTGCCAAGGAAGCCAAAAGTAGAGATCCTGAATCCTTGTCCACAGCCACTGCAAGCCCCAAATCCTCCTTCACTGCCTGCAAGATGAATGAGAGATATGGATATGATTCCCCACTTTTTCTGTTCACTTTGGCCTGCATCATAGCTGACCTCCAATTATACATGACCTATGTGCCTACTGGAGCTAGACATTGCTTTCATAATGCATGCCCTTTAAAAGTTGGGGTCCTGCTCATTTCGTTTCAATGGACAAAAGTTTTCAGAGGTAGAAGCTAGAAGCCTGGTGGGAAAGCAGTACTTCAATACCCCTTGTCTTTGTTCTTGTATTTAGAAGAAAGGTAGGTGATAGAGGTTCTTGAATGGAGTATTTGGAAAAGTGTCGGGTGTTAGGGTGAACTCAAGGACAGTATAGCAGGACAGTACTTATTCAGTGTCCTGTAGTGTGTGCAAAAGTCTTCTGCAATGAAGGCCAATAAAAGGAAACACTAAATGAACAGTAGGGGTGACTTTTCCTGAAGGTTAGTACAGTCATGGGGATCTGTCCACTTGACCTTTGAGGTAGTTTGAGCCAGAGAGGCTAGATATGGCTTTACATTTTTGGTTCAAAACCATCTTTCTGTCTGTCAGTCTGTTCCATTCATCCTTTCAGTACTCCTCTTGTGAAGGGTCTCATGGCCACCTATGCTCTCCATTTTCTGTCCTCGGTTATCAGGGTTCTCTCTAGTGAGTCTTCAGTTGATTATTCAGGGAGTTTTTCTGTATTTTAATTGTAATTCCAGTTTGGTCCTGGGAGCATATCTGTGCAACATCCACCTACTCCCAATTCCCTTCTTGTCATGATGTGAAAGGATACAATGCCAGACCTACTCCTAAATCTGTGTTACCACCCCTTACTTGTAGTAAATGGCTTGGTGTCACTTGTTTTAGGAGATCCTTGTGAAGTCTTCATATAGGATCTATGTTTTCTGGAGCAATACTTCTCAGGACAGCTGCATTGAATATCCCCCTGCCTTGGTGCCAACCAAGCAATCCTTCACTTTTAAAAAAATCTCAGTGATATTGTCATATTACCTATTCTACTAAACTCCACTTTCTCCCTGAACTGACTCATTTAGTAGCAATGAGACATTCTTATGCCAGTTATGTATAGAGAATGTAGGAAGAAGGTGGAAAGAGAAAGAGAAGAGATGAAGAAGAGTGAAAAGGGTGTTTTATACTTGACCTAGGTCTGAGAATAGGCACCCAAGTTGTTAATCCAAGAAAAGATATTTGGTTAGCACTGCTGGAATCTCTCCTACATCTAGGTCGGTAGATCTCAAACTTAAGTGTGCATCAGAATCCCCTGGAGGGTGTGTTCATACAGAGACTGCTGGGCACCATCCCCAGAGTTTCTGATTGAGAAAGCCTGGGGCAAGGCCTGAGAATTGGCTTTACTAACAAGTTCCTGGATGAAACTGGTGTCACTGGTTTGGGAACCATGCTTCTCTGGGTCTAGAGAAAAGAAAAACATCTGAATAATCCACCTCCCTGGGACATCTGAAGGACCAGCCTGAGAGGGGATGATTTGCCTTACTCTAGACCTTTAGTCATGGCTCATGAAGAGACATAGAATTAAGGTCTAGCACCCTTGGGAGGTGAGTACAGTATCAGCTTCACCATCACCGCTTTTGCTGGATCTGCACAGAGGCCAGTGTTCTGCATTATCTGAAATAGTGAAAAAAAGGAGTAGAGCAAACTTTGCTTTCTTGTGCCTTTTTGCACAGAAGTAAATGGAATTAACTGGTGCTTTCCTTGATTTGATGTCTGTTAGCTTGGATGAACTGGTAAACCAGAATATTAGAGATGATGGGCAACACTTCGTCTGTTATCAAATAAAGGGAAATTATAAGAATATACAACCTTTGAAGGCTTGTCTAAAGGAAGGTATTTGCTGTAAAGCCCAAACCATTGGCTATCTCTCTTTTTTTTTCTCCCCTGGAAGTTCAGAATTGGACATCATGTTTTACTTGTTTTCTCTCTCCCCTGTCAGTAATAACTTAAGTATTAATTATTCTGTTCTTATTGCTAATGCTTTAACAATAGTGATGCTTTATTCTGGTCCCCAAAAGGGGAAAAAAAGCAAGGAGATTGATGAGGCTATTGTTGGAAGGTGAAAATGAATGTGAATGACACTGAGAGCATCTTATTTTTTTTCCTATCAATTCCTGAACTTTAAAGATAATTCTAAGATCAGTTTTTCATCAAACCTGACCTTATGGCCAAATAACATCAAGCTTTTCTCCTCCTTGATGTTTCCTTGAAATCACAAGATGTTACTAGTTTGAGTACTTAGCAGCAGTTGAGGGGTGGCATAATATTTTGTGTTTCATTTTTTAGTCTAATATAGGAAGCCCGGCGGCACTAAATAAAAATGTCACCGTGTAAAATGTAAAGGCTTTCTGTCACAAATGTCTTAAAAAATGCATGAGGGACTGAAGATTTGATTTATCTTATCCTCTTTCTGTGATTTATTCATATTTAATGTTAGTTTCAACACTTGAAGCATGAAGACATTTTTCAAATTAAAAACTGTGATGAATCAGTTATATTTGAAGAAACATTCCACTGTGCTGGTTTTGAATTATGCAGTTCATTCATTTTCATGTGTCCAAGGGGGAGATATGTTTGGTTTTCCCAGTGGCTGGAATTCTCACTGGGGAAAGCCTTCATCATTGGGGAGGTTGGTTCACCCAACTCCTTGGTTTTGACAGCTGTTTCCCTGGTATCAATAGCCATTTCTCTTGGGCTAGAAAGGGATGCAGTAGGGCACAGTTGCCCTGAACACTGTAACTTCTTGCCTGTCTGTTTGTCTGTCATTAATCCTATTCTTTCACTCTCTCTCTTAATGACATTTTATTGATTTCAGAGAGGAAGGGAGAGGGAGAGAGAGAGATATCAATGATCAGAGAGAATTACCAATTGACTGCCTCCCGCATGTCCCATACTGGAGATTGAGCCCACAACCCGGGCATGTGCCCTGAGCAGGAATCGAACTGTGACCTCCTGGTTCATAGGTCAATGCTCAACCACTGAGCCATGCTAGCTGTGCTTCTTTCTCTCTTTTTATTCATTCTCTCTTACTACCATTCTTATTCTTCCTCTCTGTAGATACTTTTGAGCACTTCCTCTGGGCTAGATGCTGTGCCACCACAGATCTAGTCAGCTTCTCATAAAATGAGGTGAAATGTACTTATGTTCTCTGTTCAGTATAATAAACCTTCCAATAAGGATATCAAGAAAGAATGGGTAAAAAGATAGCCAACGCCCTCTTTACCTGATTTTCCCGCTTGTTTGTCACTGAGGCTCAGACCAATACACAGAACAGCACAAAGCTTGTGTGCTGTTTTCAGACCCAGTTGTGACCATTATGATCTTGATTTTATTCCTTTGAGTAATGGAGTGAGTCATCTTGATAAATAGAATGATCTTTTTCTTTCTCAGACTATTGGAAAGAAGTTGCCTCCAGCTACAGCAACTCAAGACTCATCAAAAACAGAAATGGACAGCAGGACAAAGAGTGAGTTTCCTTATTTATCCATTTTACATTTGAAAGCAGCTAAGGGTTTTTAAATAATTGAAATGCTTTTAATAAAATCCTCGCGTAATCGTAAAGGCTTTTTTCAACACATCAGGAAAAATGCACATAAGTGTTTCATTGAGTCCCAACAGTAGGATGGGCACAGTTAGATTCAGAATTCTTGGGGTTGGGGGTGTCTCCTTTAAGAAACATGGTTATGTCCTGCCTTGTGTATCTAGCCCATGTGCAGAGTCAGGGCTTATCCATATCTACCCAGAGCATTGTACCTAGTTCCAGAGGCAGAGAGATTCAAGAGAATGGCAACTTAAGCAATTTGGGGGTTCTCAGATGTTCAAATCAGAGAGGTCTTATCTTTGATCATAATCACTCAGCTAACACTCCCAAACCTTGACTTCCTGTCAGCATTCTCAGCACAACTCTGCTCGAATCCCTTTAGATACAAATGTCTTTCTTCTATTGAGCGAGATATGTTCGTCCTGTAATTTCCCCCATGGTTATAGTCTCTGGGTCTATATTGATATTTGCCCATTTTCTTCCTAACAGTCCTTTATGTATTTGAGGTCAATTGTCTCTCCAGAACCTTCCCAAAGGTTAATATTCCAAATTCTAGAGTTGCCAGGTAAAATACAGGATGCCTGGTTACATTTGAATTTTAGATAAACAATGAATAATTTGGGGGTTATAAGTATGTCCCATGCAATATTTGTTGTTTATCTGAAATTCAAATGTAATTCGGCATCCTGTGTTTATATTTGTTGAATCAGGCAACTCTTCATTTCCTTAGTCACTCCTCCCATGACTTAGCATTCTGAATGTGTTCTAGTATGTCTTTTCCCAGAAACAAGTACTTCAATTTTTTCTAGGGATTTTATTTTGCTTTGTTTTATTTAGCTTCAGATTTTTTTAATGAGAACAATGTAGACAGACTACGAATCTAGTTTGGACAACCAAAGATTGAGAGAAAATACTGTATTATTATGATCTCTGAATGCATAATAATCTGGCCACTCAGTGTGTGTGTGTGTGTGTGTGTGTGTGTGTGTGTGTGTGTATATATATATATTAGAAGCCTGGTGCATGAATTAGTGCATGGATGGGGTCTGGCCAGCCTGGCCAGGTGGAGAAGACATGGTGGTTGGCCGGCCTTCCTGCTGGTCGAACTCCTGGTCAAGGGGACAATTTGCATATTAGCCTTTTATTATATAGGATATACACTGAGTGGCCAGATTATTATGCATTCAGAGATCATAATAATCTGACTCTGTGTGTGTGTGTGTGTGTGTGTGTGTGTAACAAAATTATAATTAATGTAAGAGCAAGTATAGATTTGTTCTTTTAATTGCACAATTATATATCAGGAACTCCTTTTGCAGTGCAAAACAGGTAGTTTTGAAAGCAAATAAGGGATACTGCCTTAGACATAAGAAAATGAATTTATGGGAGCTGCTAAGCTAAATATGGTGGTTTTGATAAATAACTTCATGATGATATAGATGCAGATGCTAGAGCTCTTCCTTAATGTTTATGGTTCAAATGAACCTACATGCCTTCCATCTATTGATGGTATAGTCAGACTCTGGATAATAGAGTAATGCTGTAATCCAGCAGTTCTCAAATTTAAGTGTGCTCAGAATCACCTGAAGATCTGGGGCCTGAAAATTAGTTTTTCTAACAAATTTCCGGACACTACTGCTTCCTGGTCTAGGTCCCGTACTTTGAGAACCACTGTTCTAAGCTTACAAGTGTTCCTAAGGAGAAAGTGGCCTGCATCTATTCATGCAGGTTATAGGATTATCTTGCTAACCCTACCTTTAAGGTACTAAAATCTTCAAGATTCTTTGAGTCCTGAAATTTTTTTTCAAGATTTGACAGTTAAACCATTTCAGAAACATTGCTCTTATTGGACAGTAGCCCGTATTTCCTTCCATTCAACTGCTTATTTTGTTGCTATGACTATTAACAAGTTTATAGGGGATCAAGGTTACTAGGCAAATTGCTTGGATAGATAGAGTGGGCAGTAGGCAGGAAAAGGGAAAGGGGGACATGCAGCAAACCCCAAAGGCAATTGGACTGTGGTTCCCTGGGACTGGCTATTCTCATAACATGTGACAACCAGGGACGAGCCATCACCTACCTAACTTGTGTTTGCAGAAATAATAATCTGAGAATCAAAGAGTATTTTGTAATGGAAAAAAAGTTTTAATAGACATGAAAGAGAATTTCCATGTAGATTGTTAAATGCTGTCCAGACTAAATAGGACCTTGATTGGCTTATGGATTATGTTGGGGGAAGGTTAAGTAGAAGGGACCTGAATGTCACTTGAGAAGATTTGGCACAAAACAGGACAATCTGCAAGGCATGCTTAAGTGACTAAACTTTGGGTCCCAACAACTGGCCTTAGTAGAAGAGCATGTCCTTGATACTTTATCTTTGCCCTTTGTAATGTCTGTAGACAAGAGGATACATCTTTTTGGAAGGATTAGGTAGAAAGGGGTTAGCTGTGTTTTGGAGCAGTGCTGGCCAATAGAAATACTTTATGAGCCACATACGTGATTTTACATTTTCTAGGTACATATTTAAAAAAAATAAAAAAAGAAACTGGTACACTTAATTTAAATATAATTTATTTAACTCAATATCCCGAAAGTTATCATTTCAACATGTAACATATATAAATTATTAAATGATAATTTTCATTCTTTTCTCATACAAGTCTTCATAATCCAGTGTGTATTTTACAGGTATAGCACAAATTAACTCAGAGTAGCCACATTTCAAGTGCTCAGTAGCCCCGTGTGCCTAGTGGCCACCAATTGGATGGTGTAGGTTGAGAGTTATCCTGGGACCTAAGATGGGCTTTCTGGCCCTGGATGTTAACACAGTTGCAAATGCTCAGCTCCTTTAAGCATGTGGGAGAGTCGTGGCTCTAGCCCAGTGGTTGGCAAACTCATTAGTCAACAGAGCCAAATATTAACAGTACAATGATTAAAATTTCTTTTGAGAGCTGAAAACCGACTTCTGCTCATGGGTCATGAAGTTTCAATCACACTGTACGTGTGCAACCACAAGTGGTATTTTGTGGAAGAGCCACACTCAAAGGGCCAAAGAGCTGCATGTGGCTCGCGAGCCACAGTTTGCCGACCACTGCTCTAGCCCATGCCTTGTTCAGTCCTACAAATAACTTTTTTGTTGTTGTTAATCCTCACCTGAGGATATTTTCCTTTCTTTTTTAGAGAGAGAGAGAGTGAAAGCAGGGGGAAAGACACAGAGAGAAACATCAATGTGAGAGAAACATATCAATTGACTGCCTCCCAGAATTGAATCTGTGACCCTTCAGTCTGAAGGCCAACACTCTATTCACGAAGGCAAACTGGCCAGGGCCAAATACTTTTTCTCTTTTTTATTTAAATCCTCACTCCAGGATATTTTTTCCATTGATTTTTAGAGAGAGTGGAAAAGAGAAGTAAAGACAGAGAGAAACATCAAAGTGAGAGAAACACATCAATTAGTTGCCTTCTGCATGTATCCTGACCAGGGCCTGGGCCAGAAAGCATCTTGCAACCAATGTATGTGCCCTTGACCAGAATCAAACCCGGAACCCTTTGCTCTATCTATTGAGCCAGACATCTCTTAATTATGTCCACCCACTTGGCTCTCTGGAAGCATCATGGTGGGAGGGATGGGTTATTAATGAAGAGGGGTTTTACAGAGGCTGGGCTGTGTGTTTTGACCAAGAGTCAGAAAGCACACATTCTAGGACCAACTCTGTTATTAGCTGTGCTGTCTTGGGCACATAATTTCCTTTCATTGTCTGTTTTGTTTGTGAAGTCAGAGGCTTGTACTAGAGAGAACCCCTGAGATTCCTCTCAGCATCTGCATCCTCTGATTCAATTCCAAAAGTGTTACGATTCAGAGGGAAAGGTTTCTGCATTCAGAGAATTGAGCAGCGGGAGGGGAGAGACAAAAGGAAGATCTAAACAATTTATGAGTTGATGTCATCGGGCATAGGTGTAAATATTCCTGTAAGAGGGTAGTAGGGCAGGAAGGAGACTTACCACTGCCAGAGAAGCCTGGAGGGATATGTATTGGCCAACATTTTTCATCTACCCAGAGCAGGAATTTCTGCAGTTTAATCTCACCCCTCATATATACTCTGGCTTTCATTTAGAGAGCAAATTCTGAGGTAATTATTTTTCCACTAGAGGCCCAGTGCATGAAATTCATGCATGGATAGGGTCCCTAGTGGCTGCCAGCTGCTGGCTGGGGTCTCCCCAACCCCACCCCACCCCACCCCCTACCCCGCTGCTGGCTGGGGCTATCTTTCATACTCACCTTGGCCTGGCACCACCCGCTCACCTGCTCCACCATCCTGCCATGGTCCTGCTCTCTTCAGGGCCCATAGGGGCTGGCAGCAACTCCACTGCCACCCACTGCCAGCACCACATCACCAACGCCCGCCATGTTCCATACTGCCCCCTGGTGCACAGCGCACATCTAACTCCCAGTTGGTCAAACTCCTGCCCATAGGGACAATTTGCATATTAGCCTTTTATTACATAGCATAATGTCCAAGAGGCACCCTAGTCCACTAAAAAGCCCTTTCCATTTGGAACTTTTGCTGCTTCTGGATTCTGATACAACACCCATGTTCAGGTGGAAGGACACAGTATGCTGACCAACAACTAGAAATGACCCTGAGCTTGGGAACAATGCATCCTCCTTCCTTCTGGTTGGAAGACAAACATATGTCAAAAATTTCCCAGCAGCACAGAGGAGAGAAGCTCCCTCCTGCATAGCTGCCTCCTTAGCATGCTAAATACAAACTCCCATCAGGACCAAGAGTTACAATGATTCAAAAAATGTTCATGTCAATTGGTATTTTCTGAGTGAAAGTGAAATTCAGCTGATCAGGATTTATTTGAACAGCTAACATCATCTCCCCTTTCCCAATAAAGCTTTTATGATATTGAAATTCATCTGAAACACATGCTGGGGAACAGATTGTCATGATTTTCATAACAAGAGGAAAACTGTCTAAATATTCATAAGCAAAGTTGCCCCAAGGTTCCTCTGGCTCACCACAGCTGGAACTTCTCCCTTCCTTACTACAAGTGATGCAGATTTGTGGCCTCTGTGGGCTAAAGAAAGGCTCAGAGAAAGGACTATTTAGCCTCTTTCTGAACAAACAGTTCAGTTTTAGAGATTTAGAAGACCAGTTGAGCAGGTGTGTTAGGAAAAAGAGAATCCTTGACAGGTTTTGTACAAAGGCAGATCAGGCTTCTGAATAAATGATTATGGGGGAGGGGCAAAGGCTAAACCTTCCTGTCTAACCTCCCTTCACTTCATCACTGGACATCATACCACCTTTCTAATCACCTTGTTCATTGACTTGCTTCATTGAATTGTCCCCTGAGATAGTGACACATGGTGCCTTGTGGGTTTCATTGGTCCCTTAAGGCAGAGGCTGTGGCTTCTACTTGATATCCCCATCTTATAGCCTAGAAAAATGCCATGGACTCTGGGCACATAACAAATGGTGGTTGAGCAAATGAAAAATTAGAAATGATTTAGTTTACTAGTATTCTCTCCCCTGTCCTCTCCCCTCTCCTCTCTCCTCTCCCCTTTTCCCTCTCCTCTCTCCTCTCTCTTCCCCTCTCTTCTACTTTCCTCTCCTCTCCCCTCCCCTCCCCTCCCCTCTTCTCTTCCATTCTCTCCTCTCCTCTCCTCTCCTCTCCTCTCCTCTCCTCTCCTCTCCTCTCCTCTCCTCTCCTCTCCTCTCCTCTCCTCTCCTTTCCTCTCCTCTCCTCTCCTCTCTCCCCTCCCCTCTCCTCTCCTCTTCTCTTTCCTCTCCTCTCCTCTTCTCTTTCCTCTCCTCTCCTCTCCTCTCCTCTCCTCTCCTCTCCTCTCCTCTCCTCTCCTCTCCCCTCCCCTCTTTTCCCCTCCTCTCCCCTTCCTCCCCCCTTCTCTCCTCTCCTCTCCCCTCCTTTCTCCCCCTGTCCCCTTCCTCCCCCCCTTCTGTTCTCTCCTCTCCTCCTCCCTCCCTTCCTATCCAAGATCAATAAACATGTTGTCAGGTGATGATTACAAAAAAGTAGAAAGCAGAACTTATTAGGATCCTTTCCAGCTGTAGTCTGTGCTTAGGAGAAGTATGATTTCCCATGTTCACTTTGCACCTGGCAGGATCTGCGTTTGTGGCCTCAACCTGACAAATGGCTGGGCAGGTTTTTACTTTCTCAGACTGAGCTAATTTTTGCTTTCTCACCACATGTTTAAGGGGGAGGGGGGGGGCGGGGTCAGCTTCCTATGTTGGCTTTTCCAACCTTACCTGGGAACTCTTTTATTCTCTTTTTTTTTCTAGAACAGGTGTTTTTGTTCACTTATCTTCCCCAAAGCCCACTCATATTTGAGCACATCCAACTGAAAATGTGTTTCCTACCCAACGCTTTAGTGCCTCCCATACCTGATATGTACTGAAGCCCCCAGGCTCTGTGTCTCAGGGGTTTCCCCTCTCTCTAGGAGGCATCTCTCACCAAGTGTCCCCAACTCAGACCTTGCTGCCCAGATTCAGAGTGGGGCAAAGTACTAGAGAGAACCCCGAGATTCCTCTCAGCACCTTCCTGCAAAGGTGCCCAGCATGCCTGCGCTGCTGAAGACCTGGATTCCAAATATAGGCCTGTTAGAGGAGAGAGCTAGCTCCTTTGTGTTATCGCTGGATTTCCTTCCTCTCAAAGACTCAGAGCTTCTCTTCATCTGAGCAGGAGAAGGTGCCATTGAGAACAGCTGTGATCTGTTCTGTACTAGAGAACAGAAAGGTTTGTCAGATGCCTTTCTTTTTTTAAAAAAAAATGTTCTCTTTTTAAAGCGAGAGAATAAAAGGTGTCGATTCATAATTGTGAAATAATTTGAAAGTCACATTCCCAGCAGGATCCAAGACTAGAGGTGGTCTTGTGATTTGGGTCATAGTCAGCTTTTTCATGGGGGAAGGCATTGACAAAATAGTGATGTAGGCATTGTGTTTCTCTTCCCTATCTGGATTTAAGTGTAGACTAGGGTTTCTCTACCTTGGCACTGTTAACATTTGGACCACTACATACTTCGTTGTGGGGCTATTCTGTGTCCATTGTAGGATGTTTAACAGCATCTCTGGGCTTCACCCACTGGATGTCAATAACATTTACCACCTCCTCTTCCCCAGTGACAACCACAAGTGTCTCCAAGTATTGTCAGTGTCCCTGGGGAGCAAGCTCTCTCCAGTTTCCAACTGCTGGTGTAGACTATAGTAAGCTCCCCAAGGGCATTGCTGCAGCTCTGCCACTGGGCTCACTGTAGACAATCAGATCGTATTTATTGAATGAATGGCAAACCTCATTTCCATTCCATCCCTCCCCACTAACTCTGGATTCCCAGACCCTGATTAAGGACGGGACTTCCGATCTCAATCAATCACACAGCACCCCAGCCCTAGCAGCACCACCCACTGGTCCACACTCCATATCCTCAGTTGTTTTGCTCCTTTCTAGCATTGAATCTTTGCTGATACTCAAGGCTAGATCAGTGGCTCTCACAGTGTGGTCACTGGACCACCAGCAGAAGCACTTGGAAACTTGGTAGAGATCCCCCAGCCCTGGGGAATCAGAAACCTTGAGGGTTCTGTTTTTACAAGTCCTATACCTAGGGCTGATGCTCACTCAGGTGTGAGGACCACTGACCTAGACTAATTTTTCTTAAGCTCCCATGCTGAGGACCGTCACCAGGGTGCTTGTGACTCCTGCTTCCACCTCAGACCTGGTGATTGGGATCCCCAGGGGAGGGGTCTAGGGAGGAATAGAAGGAATGGGTGCCCCACATCAACCTTGTCATTGGGAATGGTTGGGAACCCTGACTCTTACTCTTCCACTCAAAGTCCCAGAATGTTGCTCAGAGCCCAGTGACATTTTGCTCCTCCAAGAAGGGACTCTTATTCTGTCCTTTGGTAAATTATTTCCCCATTTCTGATACTCTGATGCTTTAAGCTGCGTGCATTGCTCTCATCTGTTGCTTTGTCAAGAGCTCTGTGTCTACATGCCTCATTTCCTCTCCTCGAGAACCAGATACTAGTCTTATTTAACTCTCTTTTCCCAGAACATGAAGAAGTCCACACCCTTATTGCAATTTCAAAAGACAAAAATCAGGAAAATTAAAAGGTTTTATCACTTGGATGGTAATATTTGTCCTGGACCAACATGCATCTATGTATAGTATTTATTTGTTTGTTTATTAGTCATTCATTCATTCATTCCAGTCGGGATGACAAATCATTCATTTGTTGCAGACTTTTAATGTATTTGATGGTTGGTTGCAGCCCCAGGTCCCAGGTGAAGATGTTATATATTAACTAGAGGCCCAGTGCATGGATTTGTGCACTGGTGGGGGCATGGCCTACGGGGATGGGTCCACTGTGGGAGCACTGCTCATCCTGGTCAGCTGAGTGGTACTCCTACTGTGGGAGTGCTTCTGACTACCAGGGTGCAGCTCCTGCATTGAGCATCTGCTCTCTGGTGGTCAGTGTGCATTATAGCGACTGGTTGACCAGTTGTTCTGGTCATCCTGCCATTTGGTCACTGGGAATATATATTGTTATATATATGTGTGTGTGTGTGTGTGTGTGTGTGTGTGTGTGTGTGTGTGTAAAATATTCCCTTCCTGAAATCAGAAAAATTCTGTCTCCTGGGCTTCTGGATAAGGGATTATGAAACCCTAGTGTCTCAGATAGTATTGGTCAGTTCAATGAAAGAATTTCAGATTTTGATGGTGGTGAACATAAACACCACTGAGCTTGTTACTTTTGTTCTGGTAAACCAGAAGAAAAGAGTTCTAGATGTGACCTGTTACTTTCCACCTCTGGAAGGCTTCCTACTAGACTCTGTGACACATGGGGTTTTTTATCTTCATGTCCTGATATTGAGCCCAGAGAATCGTCCTGGATTTAATTTTATTTCCTTGGTGTGTGTATATATATTCAGCCTGCTGATATGTTTATTCTGTTTGTTTTGCTTTTATTTTTTTTAAGTTGAGGCTATTTTTTAATTTGTTTTGTTAGTTTGTTTATATGAATAGATTATAAAACCAGCTGAAGGGAGTCATCGGATGTGGGCATGTGAGTTCAATTCCATAAACAGTCTGTTTTTAATTTCATATAAATTTCTAGAAGTTTATAGGTTGAAATAAAGTGTTGGGTTTTTCTTTGGGGGCGGGGGGATAAAGGGTTAATGTGAATTATGGACTTCTTGGTGGTTTTAATAGAACATGCTTCTGTAATTGGAAGCCAGTAATCAATTAGTACATGGAGTCTTGATCTGGAACTAGGCAAGGGTTTCAGGGTCCTTAAACCCTCTGGTATTGAACACATTTTCTCTACACCTTTGAATGTGTCTATGTTTTTCTCCTTTTTCTATAAAGAGAGAGTCATTGCTTTTTATAAGATTCTTAAAGGACTAAGGGGGGGGGAACTTAAGAACTGGCCTAGGTTTTCAGTCTTATACTAATTCATTAGTATTTTTTAAATCTTCCTAAAGAAAAAACAGAAAGACAAAATCATCTCAATCACTGGATAAGTTGTGCCTTTATTTCTATGTATGCACATGTGTATTCATTCCTGTTTGATTTTAGATAAATTAACCTCATCCAATTCATGAATAGCTAAAAAATGCGTGGCTCCCGAAGTTAGTTTATTCCCTTCCTCTCCATCTCTGTCTACTACTCATTTAATATTTATATCTTCCCATGTCCAAAGGTTTTGGAATTATAATCTTCTTTTAAGACATTTCAAATGCCTCTCTTTTGTGAGCTCTCTTCTTAACATAATCCTGCCTTTCTCCAAAACACCACAACAATATTGCACCATATTGAGTTTGTTCTTATTCATATTTGTTTTTTCTTTCCATCCTTCTTTACTCCCTTCCCTTTCTCCAAGCATTAGGTTATTACTTCAATGTGAGGGTATAAGGGGTAGTTGGAATGACTTGTAGGCCCAAGAACTGAAAATATTATCTAAAGGTGGTGACTCAATAAATTTTTGAAGAACATCTTCATTCCATATACTATAAAATTAAAATCATGGTTAATCAAAGGTTAATACCTTTTTATATGTTTATTTTTGATTATTTTAAAACCACTGGTACATCCAAAACAACATTATGATTTTGTCTCTCAATACTGCTGAATTAGGATCCAAAGGCCTCAGAAGTAAAAAAACAAATTCTTATTTTCTAATATAGCATAATAAATTAAAATGTGAGGCTAATGGGACCCAGAGTAACTAAGACAACAGGTTTCCAACACTAGGATAGGGAAGGTAACTGATATCTTGGAGTCATTGGGTGGAAAGCAAAAGCATTTACATAGGAACAAAGTGAGTCTTCTTATGTCTCCTTCTCTTCACCTCCCTATCTTATCTAGACCAACCCTAGACCATAGCGTATCTGTATTACAAATTTTTATTACCTTTACTATATATATAACCATGTGACATTAAGGATAATAATACATTTTAGTGACATAAATTGTAGTAGGCATAATATGTATGTATATTGCTCCAGATGATCTGTTTGCAAGAACTAGACTAATTTGGGTGAAATATTTAAGGCCATTTAAATATATTCTGAGTGGCCAGATTATTATGATCTCTGAATGCATAATCTGGCCACACAGTGTATATCCTATATAATAAAAGGCTAATTATGCAAATTGTCTCCTTGACCAGGTGTTCAACCAGCAGGCAGTCCAGCAAACTGCCCATGTCCCCTCCCCCTGGCCAGGCTGGCCAGACCCCCCACTCATGCACGAATTCATGCACCGGGCTTCTAATACACACACACACACACACACACACACTATACACTGAATGGCCAGATTATTATGCATTCAGAGATCACTGGGGATTGAGCCTGAGACCCGGGCATGTGCCCTGACTGGGACTCAAACCATGACCTCCTAGTTCAAAAATAGATGCTCAACTACTGAGCCATACTAGCCAGGCTCTAAGGCTATTTAAAACCATTAGGACTGTTAACTTTGATGCAGAATAATAAATACCTGTTCTAGTAGACACAAATTCTCCTTGAATTTTTCATTCTACATTCTGTCTGCGTCATCAAACCCCAGTTTTCTAGGTCTTTATTTACCAAACACCTTATAAATGTATTTAGTCTTTAGAATTGGTGCCTAGAATTCAGGACATACTTGAACTGATTTTGAGAAGCCTTTGTGTCTTTCCCTCTTTGGCAAGGGCTGCTGCACATCCTCACTGGTGAGTAGCTTCATATATAAACAGGCAGGTTCCCACAGAGATGCCATGGCATATGGGTGTATAAAGAACATTTGGTCAGTATTTGTTGGCTATTTGTGATTGGCACATATTTACATATAAATATATCAATATCAGTCTCTTAAGATGTGCCATCATGAGTCTTTTTCATTGTTTTGAGTACCATGTCAGCTTTGTAACACATACAAATACCCTATTTCTGATTTATCAATGTGTGGAAGGAGATAGTAAGGGCAAAATTTAAGCTTTTTGCTCAGTTTGTAGATTATGTCTGCTTAAGCAAGCACCCAAACAGTATATAAAATGGTATATTTTCCTGAGACCAAGGAAACCTTTTTGCTTTTCTGCCTGAAATAAGCAAAGCAGTCAATGGCATTTCATGACGTCATATAATTTGTAACAAGAAAACAATGAAGAGAATAAATATGCATGAGCCTAAGATGAGCAATCTTCAGTAGTTTTCTGAGGGTGACCCTTTGTACAGTGGTAATAGCCTATCTTGTAAGTGTGCTCTTCCCTGTAGTTAATGTGATAGAGACAATCTTCTTCTGGGCCAGCTCATTAGATAAAGCATTTTAAAGGTTGTGTTTTCTTTTCTTCTTACAGCCAAGGATTACTGCAAAGTAATATTTCCATATGAGGCACAGAATGATGATGAATTGACAATCAAAGAAGGAGATATAGTCACTCTCATCAATAAGGTAAACAAAGGTTCCCTCCTGCCTTCTAAACTGTGAACTGCTTTGAGGCATTGACTGGATAGGAAAAGCTTTGTTTTTAACCCTTGAAACTTGAGATTTTCATGGTCCTGAACTCTTCAGGAAGACTCTTGTGTCTTTTCTCTGGATCAGGCAAGGTCCTGTGTATCTATGTGAATGAATGAATGAATTTAAAAATCAACTAGATTCAGAGGGAAAGTAGGGGAGGGTGGGGTAAGGGGAAGAGATCAACCAAAGGACTTATGTGCATGCATATGGGCCTAGCCAGTGGCCATGGACAACAGGGGGGTGGGGGCACATGTGGGGATGGGTTTGGGATGGGAATGGGGGGATGAGGACAATTATATGATACTATAATCAATAAAAAAAAATTTTAAATAAAAAATAAAAATCAACTAGATTATGTTTGCCTGAGAGCTGTGGATTTGCAGGGCTCAGCAGAAAACATCTGTCCCACAAAGGCTAACCCAGAAGGTTCCCTGCATGGCTGGAGGGCCCAGACTGCACAGTGGCCCTAGCTGCAAACCTCTGGGTCATGGTTTGTCCAAGGAGACGCTTTCAAAAAGCAGGTCATGCCTCACAGGCAAAACATACTTAAAGAATGTTTACTGTTCAGATCAAAGACAGGTAGCATGCTTGAGAGAATTTTGCCTGCCTTGTTTGGGCTAAGAAGGTTGAATGATTTTATTATCATTATGGGCAGAGTCTTGTAAACATACTGAGAGCTATAAAATCTGTATGAAGTGATGCAGCTTAACAGGACTTGGACCACGTACTGCTTATGCTCTCATGCAATGTTTCTCACCAAGTAGATAGTTGAAAGATAAGTTATTTAAGCCTTTCCTCTGAGGTACAGGAATTTTATGATGGTCAATCATGATGAAAAACTGAACCATCTTTAAGATATATTGGTGGGTTTGCTCTTATATGCAGGTGAGTGGCAGGGAACACATACTAGGTGTACCGGTTGATAATGGCAGATTTTGTAATCAAAGAAAACACGATAATTTCAAGAGAAACATTAAAAATGCTTTATTCAAAGTAATGTCCATTGCTAGCTACACATTTTCCCCACCTTTAGGTAATTTGTGGATACTGTCCCAATAGAACTTTTCTTGTTTTGAAGAAAACCATTCAGAGACCCAATTTTCCACTTCTTTGTATGTTTTGAAGTGCTGCTCAGAAACATTGATTAGTTCAATTGGTAATCTGAAGGAGCAAGGTCTAGTGAATACAGTAGGTGGGTTAATACTTCCCAGGCAAGATCTTTTAATTGAAGTATAACTGGTTTTGTAGTGTATGATGATGCATTATTATGAAGCAAAATTACTTTGCCATGTCTTCTGGAACATTCTGGTCGTTTCACGATCAAAGCGTGGTTCAAATAGATTATTTGTTGTCAGTAGCGATCAATATCAACCATTTTACCTAGTTTTAGAAGGTCATAATGCACCACACCTTCCTGATCCCAACAAACGCAAAGCATTGTCTTCTATCTGAGACAATTTGGCCTTGCGTCAGAGTTGATGAGTGACCTGGATCAACCCATGATTTTGTGCATTTAGAATTCTCAAAATAAATCCACTTTTCATCGCGAATCACAATTCAATGCAAAAAAGACTTTCATGCCATTGAAGCAACATTTTTATGATGACTTTTCAGTTTTCCATTTGTCTTTCATTCAGTTGATGTGGCACCCATTTTACTTCTTCTAAAATCTTTCCCATTGCTGGTAAACTATCGGAAATTGTTTGCTGAGCAATGTTTAATCTTTCTGAAAGTTGTGTTTGAGTTTGACATGCATCTTCATCCAATAATGCTTGTAATAGTTGGTCTTCAAACTTTTTCAGTTGACCTGGATGTTCTTTGTCTTTCACATTGAAATCATCACTTTTAAAGTGTTTAAACCAGCCGGGACCGGTTTGGCTCAGTGGATAGAGCGTCGGCCTGGGGACTGAAAGGTCCCGGGTTCGATTCCGGTCAAGGGCATGTACCTTGGTTGCGGGCGCATCCCCAGTAGGGGGTGTGCAAGAGGCAGCTGATCGATGATTCTCTCTCATCAGTGTTTCTAACTCTCTATCCCTCTCTCTTCCTCTCTGTGAAAAATCAATAAAATATATTTTTAAAAAATAATAAAAAAAATAAAGTGTTTAAACCAGAATTTACAAGTATCTTAAGATGGAGCATGTTCACCATAACTTTCCTGGAGTATACGATAACTTTTTCTTCAAAATAAAGTAATGAATTAAAACTGCCAACAAATGCTCTTTTTTTTTTTTTTGCATGAAATTCGACATTTTTAAGTGTAAAAATATCTATGATGTTAATACCTTCAGAAAATTTGACATAGGAAGTTTTGAAGCTTGCTGTCAATACAATAAAATAGCATACATATCAAATCACATATATATCAACATATGCATAACTCCATCTATTGAAAACAATTCGCATTATTAACCGGTACACCTAGTAATTCCCTTAGCACAGGCATCATGGCTGTCTGTACTGATGTAGGCCTGAGAGCACTGGCAGACTACAGAGGTGGAGGGTCTAGGGAGAGGGGAGAGAGTACAGGGGGCCAGCATGGGAAGTAGGCCCTGGGTCCATGGCCTCTGGCCATTACTGAGAAGAAGTGGACCAAGATGTTTCTTGCCCGCCCCCTCCCTCCCCCCCCCCCCGATTTCCTACCCCAAGGGTGTCCAAAAAGTGTTGTTTGATTTACCTTTGTAATCAAGGAAGTTACCTTTAAGAAATGACTGTAGAGGTTGTATGTGTAAGAGCCTGAGCAATGCCCTGGCTGGGTGACTCAGTTAGTTGGAACATTGTCCTGTACACCAAACGGTTGTGGTTTCAATTCTTGGTCAGGGCACATAAAGGGGGCAATTGATATCTCTCTCTCTCTCTCTCTCTCTCTCTCTCTCTCTCTCTCTCTCTCTCTCTCTCTCTCTCTTCCCTCTCCTTCTCCCTCTCTCTCTATCATTCTCCCTCTCCCTCTTCTCCCTCTCCCTCTCCCTCTCGCTCTCCCTCTCCCTCTCCCTCTCCCTCTCGCTCTCCCTCTCCCTCTCCCTCTCCCTCTCCCTCTCCCTCTCCCTCTCCCTCTCCCTCTCCCTCTCCCTCTCCCTCTCCCTCTCCCTCTCCCTCTCCCTCTCCCTCTCCCTCTCCCTCTCTCTCTCCCCTTCTCTCTTTCTCTTTCAGTCTCCCTTCCTCTATTTTTAAAATCAATAAAAACATATCCTTATATGAGGACTTAACGAAGATCCTGAGCCAACAATGCCAGGCAGCTAATGACCCCAGAGCTTAAGTAGCTTGCCAAAGGTCAAATTATTTTAGGGAGAGAGCTGGCCCTGTCACCCACTCCGTATGAAAGTGGTATTCTAGACAGTGTTAAGGACAGGAACCTTTTGGGAATAGCAAACCATTCCCTGCTTTGATGATTGCCCAAGAACTCGTCCATCTTTTTACCTGTAAAATATCCTCCCCTAAACTTATTTCAATGCATCTCTGTCTGTGTTTGGTGTTTTCCATGGCAGGAGGAAATCAGAGGAGGCGAAATGCTGCCCTGTTGTTCCTTTCTGCCAAGGAGGTCCAATGGTTCTCTTACTTTACCGCCCTTCCTGTGGTCCCTAGGCTGTGCCTTCTCTAGGCTGCTGCTTATGCATGGGAGCTTCCTATTTGGAAACACACCCTTAACCTAACATTAGGGACAGGGAAATTGTTAAGAGGGTATAAGGCATAATACAAATACTTTGATAAATAGCATAAATATACTTTGATAAAAGCATAAATATAGAAAAAGGGTGAGAGCACTTTCCCTGTGATGGTAAAGCAAGCAGAAAAATCAGTAACTGCCATTCTTGACAGTGGGGGTGCGGGGCTCATATTCCTGTTTTTGTTTGAAGGGGGCAGTCTCATTTTAATTGAAATCCAGATGTATCAGTAATATTTAATAAGGTTTGGGGAGAAGAAAAAAGCCCATGTACAGTCTTTTATCAGAACGCATCTGTTCCTACCTTAACATATCCTGTTCCGGTCCTTGTCATTTGATTACATATGGTGAGAGCACATTCTTCTCGATTGTTTCCTTCCTTCCTCCCAGCCTGAAATCCAGTCTGATAAAAAGAATCAGGTTTTTCTGAAGAGCTTAGTCAGAAAGGGACTCTCTCCTGGTCCCATTCACTTAGGAGAGAGAAAAGAACGGGCATGTGTGGAAGGCGGCTGGTAAGAGTGACTGAAGCTTGCACCCAGTTTCCCTGGTTTCATAGCTTAATGTATTAGGAAGCAGTTTGGAAAGTGAAGCAGTTTACGGAGACCAGTATTACATTTGCAGAACATGGCCTTGCCCTCCTTGCCATATACGTGGCCCTTGTCCTGGCTTGCACACTGTTCTTGCTCCTCAGGCCTAGAGTGTCCATATCATTTTGACTCTTGTTTCCCCTGCCCCAGATCAGCAACACCAGAACCTAGGGATTCTGCCCTGCTACATCCCTGCCACTTCCTGTCTAGTAGAGCCAGGCCTAGGCTGGATGGAGGCTGCTCCTCCCTGGGCCTCCTCCCTCCCCCAGCACCTGCCCTGGAGGAGAGCCCTGAGGTGGCCAAAGGCCAAGGGCCACTTCATCCCTAGCACCCAGCCCCTTCTTTTTATCCTCTCATGGAACCCCTGTGCTCCAGAGAAAGTGTTTAGTAACTTTCCTTTTTAAAAAACCCAATTTGATTATCCTGTACTCATTGGCCCAGTCTGTCTGGCCTCTGTCTGGCCTTTTGGCTTTGGTATATGTCACTGTTCTACATGAACAAACTCTTCTGGGATGTTCCCATCTTGCTCGTGTGTCCTCCCTAACTTGAGCCAGACCATGTTCCTGCTGCCTGGATGCTCTCTGCCTGCCCACTTAACTGGTTGTTCAACAGCTGGTAATACACCAGTCTTAACTCATGCTGTATCATGCACTCAGGCCCATTGTGAGCTTGTTGCTTTAAAAAGTCCTTTACACTCTTATCATTTTGTTTTTATCATTATTTTATGAGTTCTGTGACATCAGGTCTCTTGATACATCCTGTGCTCCTCTAGGTTTTAACTTTTATTCCCATGAATGACCTAGCATTCCAGTTGGTTGAAAGCAGCATGCTAAACTGTTAAGTGCCACCTAGGCCACCAGCTCAGGAAAACTGGGCTTTGAATCCCAGTGACACCACTCCTGGTGGTGGGCCTTTGGGAATGTCACTTAACCCCTCTGAATGTCAGTATTCTCATCTATAAAGCTGGCCTCACAGGGCTGCCATGAGGATTTACTAAGATGCTGGGTATAAAGTGCCTCTCACAGGGGAAGAGTCCACCAATGAATGGTACCTATAATCCTAGGAATTGTTCCTTTAACTCCAACTGCTCTTTCTGTGACCTAGAAACAGGAGTGAAAGGGCTCTTGTGTCTGGGCCCAGTTTGCTGCTGGGGCTGGAACACCATGACATCAAATAGGTAATGATGGTGAAAAATCTACCTGATATAGTTCAGAATTCTCAGTAGGTGAGATTTCAATAAGAATTTGGAGGGGGAAAAATGGGCCATAAATAATTTGCCTGCTGAAAGTGGGAGAAATGGAGTCTGAGTCTATCAAATCCTGCCAACTTTATAGAAAAACTAGAGGCCTGGTGCATGAAATTCATGCACTGGGGGGGGGGGGGGCGGCAGTGTCCCTCAGCCCAGCCTGCACCCTCTCCAATCTGGGACCCCTTGGGGGATGACCGACTGCCTGTTTAGGCCTGATCCCTCTCACAATCCGGGACTGCTGGCTCCCAACCACTGCTCACCCGCCTGCCTGCCTGATAGGCCCTAACCACTTCTGCCTACCAGCCTGATCACCGCTTAACCACTCCCCTGCCAGCCTGATTGATGCCTAACTGCTTTCCTGTTGGCCAGATCTCCCCTAACTGCCCTCCCCTGATGGCCTGGTTGCCCCCAACTGCCCTCCCCTATAGGCCTGGTCCTCCCCAACTGCCTTCCCCTGTAGGCCTGGTTCCCCCCAACTGCCCTCCCCTGTAGGCCTGGTCGCCCACAACTGCCTTCCCCTGCCTGCCATCTTGTGGTGACCATCTTTGACCACATGGGGGTGGCCATCTTGTGCGAGGGTATGAGAGTCAATTTGCATATTACCTCTTTATTATATAGGATTCTTAAATCTTCCTCTGAGTTAAGGAATCACTCCGAGTTCATTTAGATGATTGTGTACCATTGATGTTGTAAAGTGAACAGCTTTATCATTTGTTCAACGTGCATTTGGATATGCATCTTTGTTGTACATTTAAATTGAAATGAAAGACCTAAAACCTAAATTGCTGCTTTCTGAATCTATTGCTTTTGCTCTAGAGGTTCTCAATTTACCCCAAATTCCATTGCATTTTCCTTTCACAGTTAGTTAAGGTGATTGCCTTGCTTTTCTGTGTTGTGGCTGGTGTGACAGGACAGGTTCTGTGCTAATTTTTAGCCCTAGATCATCACTTTCTGTAGCTTTCTAGAAAATGGGTCAGACACTTTCAGTGGAAGTGCCCATAAGCCCTCCGCAATTCCTGCAATAATGTGCAAAAGCCTGGACTATTTGTGTGTGTCCCTGGAAACTAGCATAAAATGTGGCAACTCAAATGGTTTGTTTTTTAGTTTATTTATAAAGAATTCTTGTGGATTTGGGAACATTTCCACTTGTGAAGAACACACCTGTGTTTAGCTTTTATTTCCAGTCATTCAAAAATAGCTCCTTCATCTGTGTTCCTGCCGCCCCCATCCCTGCCTTCCTGATTGTGCCGAGTGTGGCTGAAAGGGTTCAGAAGCCTCTGGGTCTGTTTCCAATGAGAAAAGCTCCCTGGAGAAGGGCTGAGAGTAACCTGGCAGGATCAGGCCAGGCCCAGCTGTGACAATGGCCATCACTGAAGGGTGCTCCTTGCCCTGGCCACTGCTGCCTGGGGCTGAGTGAGCCCATTTGTGGAGGAGGACAGTGTTTTGCCCTTGGGCTACAGCCCCATGGTCTCAGAGTGATGGTCTTTTCCTCCCAGCTACTTCCCTCTCCTGGATAGGTCTGTGAGGAAGGGCTTTTTATGTGACCTGTTTGTAAAAAAGGATCTTTAGCTATCCTATATAATAAAAGCCTAATATGCAAATTGACCAAACAGCAGTACAACTGGTAAATGACAGGTCGCTGTGATGCATACTGACACCCAGGGGGCAGATGCTTAATGCAGGAGCTGCCCCCAGCCCGCAGGCCCAAGGCCAGCCAAGGTGGGTGCCAGTGGGGGCTCCTCTGATCACCCCGCTGGTTGCCCCGCAGATTGGCCCTGATCACCAGACAGGCCTAGGGACCCTACCTGTGCACGAATTTCATGTACTGGGCCTCTAGTTTCTTATAAAAAGGATCCCCTGTGTAGCTGTGTCTTTGACCCTTACTAAAGCAGACATAACTTTTTTCTTCATGGGTATTCACCTGCTTAACAGCATCAAAGTCAACACTAAGAAGTATAATTTTATTGGCTGAAATCGTGGAGCAGTAGAGATGGAGGGAAGGGGAAAGAGTGTTGATATTTGGGGTGATAGATACACCGTACACCCTAAAGACAGAGGGAACCCTGAGGATTAGATACAGGTAGAAGTAAAAGGGAACCACCACACAAAAAAACAAACTGGGAGTTTCACCTTTGCCTAGGGATGTATCAAACCAATGAGCCCAAATGTTTAGTTAGCCTTGTGGTGAGGGTAGAGTTAGGTACTAATTACCCCAGCTTCCTTTATCTCCACCTCAGTGTGTTTTTCTCCCTTCTTTCCCAGACAGCAGTTGAGCATTTAACTTAATAATGGCTCAATCTGCCTGGTGGTGTGGCTCAGGGGTTGAGTGTCAATGGTTTTTCTGTCATAGATGTTTTTATATCTTTCTCCCTCTCCCTTCCTCTCTGAAACCAATTAAAAATATTTTTTAATGGCTCAATCTACCTGCATGACTGCAAGTTTCCAGTGCAGGACCCTCTGGGCCACTGGTAGCAAGAGACTGGGACCCTTCATCACCACTCCTTTTTCCTCCTGAGCTCTTCCCAGATCAGCCTCACAGCAGCTCTGGGAGTTAGGTGTCATCATGGGTGTTCTGTCCACATTACAAAGGAGAAACAGAGGCCCATATGTGAAAGTGACTTTCCCAAGGTTCTCACAGCAAGTCAGTGACAGCCAGGGCAAAGGTGTCTCCTGACCCTGAACTTGGAACTTGGGGGCTGGGCAGGGCAGTACTGTCCAAACTTCCTGAGGGGGAGGGCAGTCAGATGCTTGTGGTAGGAAAGGCTCAGTCACTCCTGAGGTGACCTGTGTACTCATTGAGTCACCCATTGTTGCTAAATATCTAGGGCAAGGGCCTGTGGGATTTTCTTT
Organism: Pipistrellus hanaki; assembly: GCF_964339955.1. Lineage (NCBI taxonomy): Eukaryota > Metazoa > Chordata > Mammalia > Chiroptera > Vespertilionidae > Pipistrellus > Pipistrellus hanaki. The sequence goes on from NC_140524.1 coordinate 95,396,224, forward strand.
CTAAATTAATGACATTATCACTATTTTAGCAGGAAAACAGTATCACTACGCCATTACCCCATCCATTTGTCTCTGATGCTTACATTTTGGTGTCCACATTTCTGATCTTTTAGGGTTAGGATCATCCATGACTTTCTGATTCCACTGTCATCGCTTTATAAATGAGGTTATAGTCAGTGCAGAGAAAATAATGAGCTCAGCTCGGGGCTAATATTGGTTCTTTTTATGCCTGAAACCCTCTCATTCTATTTCTTTCTTCTGCTTTCTTCTCATGCCCAGTGTAGTTTGCCTTCCTTTTTTTCTTCTGAGCCCATGTGGCACTGAGTTTTCTGCTTGCTTTTACTATTTTAAAAATATATATTTTATTGATTTTTTTACAGAGAGGAAGGGAGAGGGATAGAGAGTTAGAAACATCGATGAGAGAGAAACATCGATCAGCTGCCTCTTGCACACCCCCTACTGGGGATGTGCCTGCAATCAAGGTACATGCCCTTGACTAGAATCTACCCCAGGCCCATGCTCCATCGACTGGGCCAAACCAGTTAGGGTGCTCTTACCATTTTTTTAAAGACAGGAATCCTAAGCTCCTTCCTAAGTTATTCTGTGATTTTTAAGTTGTTTGTTCTAATATTTATTTTCCCCTTCTGCCTCTCTCCTATTCATTCATTTATTGAAACATTTATTCATGAAAAAAAAAATGCTTTCAGACTTTTCTGCTTCCCGTCCCCAGAAAGTAAGAATGTTTCTTCAAAGAGAGATGTCTTTAGGAATTTCAAGAAAGGCTCTCTCAGCTTTGTATAAGAGAGCCGATCAGCTAAATAGATTGCTGGCCTTGACCCTTTCTCTCTCAACTGCCTAGGCTTTTAGCAGAGCTCAAATGCTGGGATTAAATGTGGTTTCAAGGGTGTGCTAAATTAGCAGGTGCCACCCTGCAAATGATGGCACCCTGACAGGCCCATTAGAAGGACATGTTTTATGAGGGAACAAAGAAGTTAAGCATAGGTCTGGGGTCATTTGGGTTTAGACACACTTGAAAAATATCAGTGTTCAACCAGTGAGTCATGTATTTCTTACAATATGGCCTGTCTTGTTAGACTCCATGCGTCCTTCTCAAGACGGAAGTCACAGTGTATTTCCTTTTAGGAGCATTAGTAATCCCAAGGAATACAGCTTCCTGTTTTGTCTTCCTCTTTCAAGTCACCAGGCCAGTGGAACGATTGAGAAGAATCCTATACCATAGTGTATTTGATCAAAACTTTCTCAATGAGCTTGTGTATCCTCACAAGCATATGGTTTTCAATTAAGTGAGAATGGGAAATGTAGGACTTGAGACAGGAGAAAACTTCTCTTTAGTTTACCAGTAGACAGTATAAACAGTGCCAGCCCCAAATTTAGATGGTGATGATTATAGATTTTTCAGATAGATGAGTTACCGTTGCTGCAAATTCCCAGTTCCATGAGCCACCACAAATTACGTAAAACTGTCAAAAGGGACCCTGTGTCTGTTCATCCTAATTGCCATCTCCCTCCAGAGTGCTGTGCTTTAGTGGCAGGATATTAGTAAGCCTTGTAACAGCATCTTAGGATACTTTTTTTCCTGCCACACAGAGAAAAATCTGCAGGTGCCATACAAAATTAGAGAGGCTTTCTTTTTTCCTGTTTTCTATTTCTAGCCTTTCTATTTGTATTACTCTGAGGCGGGGGCTGTTGTGAGGATTAAATGAGATAGTGTGGCTTTAGAAACGTAAAAGTTAACTGATAGTTATTGCAATGATAAATTATTTTTTAAAATATATTTTATTGATTTCTTACAGAGAGGAAGGGAGAGAGATAGAGAGCTAGAAACGTTGATGAGAGAGAAACACCGACCAGCTGCCTCTTGCACACCCCCTACCGGGGATGTGCCGGCAACCAATGTACATGCCCTTGACCGGAATCGAACCCAGGACCTTTCAGTCTGCAGACCGACGCTCTACCACTGAGCCAAACCAGTTTCGGCAGCAATGATAAATTATTGTAGGAAGAAGAACAGATAGATGTTCAGTGACTAGAAGATCTCTCTGGGTGCTTGAGCTGTCCTGAAATTAAAGCCAGCACTTTCTCTGAACTTCCTCTTCGTTATTTAACTTCTATTAGGATTAAAGTTTTTATTATAGTTGTGTAGTCCCGGTCTCAAAGTTTTTACATTCATATTTGCATTTCATTAAAATACAGTTTCTGAGATGGCAAGTGGCCTGCACTTTTAAGTAATACTTTAAAATTATAGAAATAATACTTATTTTTGAAGAAAAAATGAGAACAAAACAGATAAATGCAGAAAAAATGTCTAAGTCACCTGTGACCTCACCACCTTTAGATACCACTCCAAATATTCGAGCTATATTCTCCCAAACTTTTTACACACACACACACACACACACACACACACACCACCCAGTTCAAAATAAAATATGATTATATCATACACTATTAACCCTCTTTATCCAAAATATATCATGCTTATCTTTGGCCGCATGGTTAAATGCTTCATTAGCATCCTAATGTATGAAATACCACAATCCCCTTATATTTAGCTTATTTCTGGTTTTTCCCTATTTTAAACAATGTTGCATCTAGTCACCATCTTGTTTATAAATCCTCGTGCATGTTAATTATTTTTGCTATCTTCTATTACTTGTGTAACCTTGAGCAAGTTGCTCAATCTCTCCGTGCCTCAGTTTTCACATCTGTGAAATGGGGATGATGACAGTACCTACCTCCTGGCGTTGTAAAGATTAAACAGTTAAAGTAGATAAAACACTTGGAATGCCTGTCTCATAGTAAGTGCTGACTAATTGTTAGCCGTTATTTCCTGATGATAGGTTGCTAAATGTAATGCTGCCCAAGTGCTTTTAGTGATGTGATGAACTATTGTGCCAATTTAGTCTTCCCACGGAAGTATATGCGGTTATATTCTCCTGTCCTTGTCATCCCTGAACATTGTCAATTTTTTCTAATCTCTGCTAATCTGATAGGTATTCACATTTTTTATTTTTTTATTGTTGTCAATATTACAGATATCTCCCATTTTCCCCCTTTTTGCCCCCTCCACCCTATCCCCACCCCACCCCAGACCTTCCCCACACTATTGTCTCTGTCCATGGGTTATGCATATATGCATATATGTTCTTTGGTCAATCTCTTCCCATCCCCTGGTGTCCACACTTTTTAAAAAAAATTGAGTACTCAAGTCAAAAATTTTCAAAAGATTTTTATAAAAATACCTTATATTCATGACATTAGCCTATCATCTTTTACATTTGAAATATTTTTTCATAGTTTATGATTCATGGAGACATTTAAGGAAAAAAAGTCATTAAAAATAAATATCCTTTAGACTTAAATTTTCCTTCTTTTATAGCTAACTGTATAGTACAGAAAATTTCATCCTTTTAAGAATAGTTTTACTTAGGGCTTTTATATTGCAGCCCTAGTTGGAAAGGGCAGTTGGCTATTAAATGAATTCCTTTTCTGCCTTCCTCAGGGCTTTCAGAGGTTCTATTTAAAGCTTCTGTCCTTACAGTATTTTTATAGTGGCATTCAGAGAGCCTCTGAGGTTCGGCATGGATGTTGCATAATAATCCTCATATCCTAGACCAGGGCTTGGCAGCCCTTTTCTGTAAAGAGCCAGAGAGTAAATATTTTAGGCTTCATGGGTCATACAGTCTCTGTTGCAACTATGCAAAAGCAGCTATAGATGTAAATGAATGGACATGGCTGAGTTCCAATAAAACTTTATTTATATACATTCAGATTTGAATTTAGCATAATTTTTACATTTCTTGAGATATTATCCTTTTGATTTTTCAAAACCATTTAAAAAATGTAAAAACTATTCTTAGCTTGTAGGCTGTACAGAAATAGATAGCAGGCCAGATTTGGCCCAAGGGCTTTACCTCGCTGGCCCCTGAAATAGAATGTCTAGAAACAGACCCATAGAAATACAGCCAACAGATTTTCAACAAAGGTGCAGAGCAAACAGGAAAGAAAGAATAACCATTTCAAAAACTGGTTTTGGTGCAATTGGGTATCCATAGGCAAAAAAAGTGAACCCTAACCTAAACCTAATACATGATACAAAATTTAATGCAAAAATGAACCATAGATCTACATGTAAAACATAAAACATAGAAAGTTATTTATGAACACATAGGAGGAGAGAGCTGTAAAACCTGACACCAGCCAAAACCGGTTTGGCTCAGTGGATAGAGCGTCGGCCTGCAGACTGAAAGGTCCCAGATTCGATTCCAGTAAAGGGCATGTACCTTGGTTGCGGGCACATCCCCAGTGGGGGGTGTGCAAGAGGCAGCTGGTCAATGTTTCTCTCTCATTGACTTTTCTAACTCTCTATCCCTCTCTGTGTAAAATCAATTTAAAATAAATAAAATAAAATAAAATAAAATAAAATAAAATAAAATAAAATAAAATAAAAAACCTGACACCAAAAGCACAATCTATGAGAGAAAATACTACTGATTTGGATTTTGGCAAAATTAAGGATGTTTGCTCTGCAAAGATAATTTTAAGAGAATGCTGTTGATTGGTCTGTTTTTCTTACAAGGCCACCTGAGCCCTAGTATTTAGTAAATAATTGCCTGACATGAATTTTAAGGCATGAATTTCAAATTCAGGTAATGGCATGAATTTCAAGGACCTTGATTTTGTTCTGAGTCTCCATGGGAATTTCCTGTGGCATATGAGACCATGAATATCCCATATCAGCACCTTTTCCTGCCCCCCTCCCTCTTGCCCTTGTGCTCACTCTCCCACAAGATAGCAAACAAATGCAGCTATGCTTCATCAGTCAGGCCTGGACCCTGTTGAGCAGCCTGGATTTGACCTGGGAATTTTTGTTTCTTTCTTTCTTTCTTTTTTTCTTTACTGCACCAGCCTAGAAATGAAATTTGCTGGGTACAGAGAAAAAGACTCGAAACAAATTATGCTAGGTTAATAATAAGTTTTCATAATAGAAACATTTAAATATAGATTTTTCTGGTAAAGAATAGAAATATAAGGTAGTAATTTAGGAATTTACCAATAGCAGCTGCAGCTTAGATGTTTTTGACCTTCATAATGATCATGGCTATGCCCTTTATCTGTTATTCCTTTCCTGTGCTTATCTGTGAAATGAAGATACTTCCCCTACCCTCACTACCTTCTTTGTGTCTCTTAGAGGTGGTGCCGGAGCCAAGAAAATCTGTTAAAAATAATGAAAGATGCTTTATAATTTCCAGTGTCTTTGTCAATGAAGAAAAATATTTTAAAATTATATCTACTATCCCTTTAATAGAATAAAAGCATCTATTTGGATGCAGTATCAATATAATTCTTTAAACATAAATTAAAATGAAAATTTAGCTATAGGACTACATCCTTGAGAGGTTAACTGTGAGCTGAAGGTACCATTACAAACAGCTTTTAAAATTTAACCTTTTAAATTTTAAATGGTAACTGAATGTAAATGACCTAACAAATAGAAAACGAGAAGTTTCTGTGAAAACATTGTTCCACAATAAGAAAGCCCACTGCATGAGAGAACGTATTTGCCAATGATATCACCGATAAGGGTTTAATCTCCAACATTTATAGGGAACTCATACAGTTTAACAAAAGGAAGATAAACAACCCAATAGAAAAATGGGCAATGGACCTAAATAGATACTTTTCTAAAGAAAACAGAAGAAAGGCCAAGAGGCATATGAAAACATGCTCAAAGTCACTAATCATCTGAGAGCTGCAAATTAAAATGACAATGCGGTACCATGTCACACCTGTCTGAATGGCTGCTATCAACAAATCAACAAAGGACAAGTGCTGGTGAGGATGCAGAGAAAAAGGAACCCTCCTGCACTGCTGGTGGGAATGCAGACTGGTGCAGCCACTGTGGAGAACAGTATGGAGTTTCCTCAAAAAAAAACTAAAAATGGAACTCCCATTTGACCCAGTGATCCCACTTCCAGGAATATATCCCAAGAAACTAGAAACACCAATCAGAAAGGATATATGCACCCCTAGATCATAGCTGCACAATTTACAATAGCTAAGATTTGTAAACAGTCTAAGTGCCCATCAACAGATGAGTGGATTAAAAAACTGTGGTATATCTACACAATGGAATACTATGCTGTGGTAAAAAGAAGTTCTTACCATTTGCAACAGCATGGATGGAACCAGAGAGCATTATGCTAAGTGAAATAAGCCAGGCAGAGAAAGATAAATATCACATGATCTTACTCATTTTTAGAATATAATGAACATCATAAACTGATGAACAAAAACAGATCCAGAGACAGAGAAACATCGATCAGACCATCAAACCTCAGAGGGAACGTAGGGAAGGGGGGGTAAGGGGATGAGATCAACCAAAGGACTTGTAAGCAGACATATAAGCCTAACCAATAGACACAGACAAGGGGGTGGGGGGGCGGTGAGGGCATGAGTGGGGGGGATGAGGGGATAATGAGGGATTAAGGACACATATGTAACACTTTAATCAATAAAGACATTTAAAAAAAAAACAACATTGTTCCATAACTTTATATATTTGATTATGTTTAAATGGACAAAAATGTAAAAGTGCTGCCTTGATGATTTGCATTTTGTGTATGATTTGTTTCCATGCTTTCATATGTTATTGTCTCTTGTCATGCTTAAGCCAGACTATAAATACGCAGGAAAGGCCCTCTCTACAAACACTTCCTTTTCTCATGCTTACTGATTTTTCAAGTGATTTTAATGGGGGTAGAAAGTCTTTCATTCTATTATTATAAAAGTTCTAGAAGCAAAAACATTTCATGAGACTTAAGATTGCTTAAGCTACAAATGCGATAATGAAATGAGTAAGCATTCTTATCTATTATTGTCTACAAACTATATGGCCATGTCTCCCAATTCCAGGGGATGCCCAATAAGAATGGTAAACCTGGAGTTAAGCTAATATGGCAATATCTGTTAGGAGTTGTTCTCTGAAGAGGCTCCAGATAGAAGCATCTTTTTTTCTGAGCGGGAAACAGTATGAACACTGAGACCTTTTGAGACATCTGGTCTGTATAGTCTGTGAAAATCCATTCAGGCCTTCCTGATTCCTGCCTGCCTGCCTCTCCTAACACCTGTGGAAGAAAGCTCTGTTCTCTTTCTGGGTGGGGCATGAGATTTGGCTTCAGGTTTTTTTTTTTCTTTTCCTTATTTCTTCGTTAGTGACATTTGGACTCAAAGGTTGCGTCTGTAGCATTTCCTAACCCGTGTGCTAGGAGAGGGTTATGGGAGTGTAGGACAGTGACCCCCTGAGCTCTTTAGGGTAGATGAGAAGGGCCTTATTAGATGGTTGGACTCCCCCTCTGGGCTAATGACCTCTAACAGTGTTTGGCCTTCAGCAGTGTGTCATCAAAATATTATCATTTTATACGTGTGCTATTATCTAAAAAGGATTGGGAGGCACTAATTTACTGTACATATTTAACTTTTCCATATAAAGATGTTTAACAATGACTACTTTCCTTAGGGAATTGTTCACCTTCCTTGTTAGAGAAGGGTACATATGACTAGTAAAGGAAACTCCAGGATAATTAAAAACCTGCATGTATCTTCATTTCAGAAATTCTTTCCCTGGGACATCTTTTGGGAATGAGACCTTGAAATAGCTCAGACTTTTAAAGATAAAGCTTAAAGTCCTATTATATCTAGAACAAAATAAATTTGTTCTAATTAAAGAAATGATTTTTAAGTGAGAACATAACTTCTGGTTGTGGCCACGATGGAATAAAGGTTGTTAGACTTAACTGCCTGCCGTGGACAACTTTAAAATTGGACAAAATACATCAAGCAATTGTTTCTAGCCATTTGGACAATACTCAGTACAGGGATGTGATCCTTGAGAGAAGAGAAGCATAAAGTGAGCTCCGCGTCAACCTTATTATTTTTGCCCGGGGGTACTTTTAAATTTGTAGCACAGAGTAGTAAAGCCCAAACAGAGAGCAGAAGACAAACTGGGTAGAGGAAACAAATGAAATTCAGGGCTACCAAGGTAGCTGGAATTTTCAGGGTGGGAATTGCAAAGTAGCAAGCTGTACACAGCAAGAACTCCACACCTCTGTTGATAGTAGTCCTTTGAGTCTTGGACCAAATGTTAAGCTGTATATCAATAGGACCAGACTCCACCAGGCCTGGCAGAAAAGAAATTCGGTGATTGGGGGTGAACTGTGATGTGAGTGGCTATTTCGGATGTCTCCAGTGATGGGAGAGATTGGAGTTCTGTCCAAGCAGGATAGGAAAACCTTGCTGAAAATACCTGGTATTCAACTGGGAACTAAGAAAGGGCAGCCATAGGAATAGTACTCCACTAGACCTATCATAGAAAAGCCTAAAACCAAGCCTTGACAAGTGAAGCTGATCTGCAGGTAACTTGCCCACCATTACAAGATTCAACACTCTTGCAAGGAAGGCAATAAAATCCAGTCTGTCAACAATATAGCATACATAGTTGTAAAAGAATACACAATCACAAATTATTAGATGCATGAAGAAGCAGGAAAATGCAAGGGATAGTATGAGTAGCTTATGAAAGATATGAGGGCATTTCTGAATACAAATGCTCCTCAACTTATGATGAAATTACATCCCGATAAAACCATTATGAGTTGAAAATATCTTAAGTTGAAAATGCATCTAATATACCTAATCTATGGGACATCGTAGCCTAGCTTAGCCTGCCTTATCCATGCTCAGCACAATGATATTACTCTACATTTGGGAAATATCACCTAACACAATGACTACACGGTACAGGATTGGTTGTTCACCCTCATGATCACGTGGCTGACTGGGAGCTGCAGCTCTACTGTAGCCTGGCATCACGAGAGAGTATCACACCACGTATTGCTAGCCTGGGAAAAGGTCAAAATGTCAAGTATGTTTTCTACGGAATGCATATCATTTTTGCACCGTTGTAAAGTAGAAAATCTTAAGTTGAATCATCGAAAGCCAGGGACTGTTTGCACAGTTTTTATGCATCAATGCATTTTTCAGTTAACATTGGCACGACCAAAAGAAATCTTTATTACTGATTTTTGTGTGTTACTCATCCATTTCTTTTGTTACCAGTTTTACAATATGTAAAATGAAAAAAAAAATCAGAAACTAATATAGCAAAGCTTGTATGTTATTGCCCAACAAAAAGTCGGGATTTTGTTTTTTGGGGTTTTTTTTACAAGTAGATAAACTCTTTGAGGTTATAACTTGCCAGTATCACAAAACAGTTAATGGCTGCCTAAGCCTCCATGATCCAAGGATGTTGACATTTGGACTGTAACATATTCTTGGGTGGACTTATCCCCAGGACTGTCTCCTAAGCTTCCCTCATTAATTGTGATCTGCCAGTCATTTTTTGCTGACAGTGAGATAGACCATAGCTTTCTTTTTCTCCGTTACCTCATAAACTGTGTACTGATGAGCCGCTTTAGTAGCCGACTTATGGGGATGCTGGAAATTCTGAGCAGAAATCCCAGCCAAGCAGAATAATTGCATCTCTTGGGGAGGTGTTAACAAGCAAAGGCAGAGCTGAGTGCTCCTGGGTTCTGGCTTCCGTGAAGCTTTCTCTCAACAGCCCCCCTGAAGCTCCATGCAGAAGGCGTTCATTAGTAAACACTAAATAGCCCTTTCCGTGTTGCTGGTGCAATGCTGAGGGTGTGAGACCCCCTCCGGGCACTCCCCGACTCACTTAACAACCAAAATCATACAACACTCACTTTCTCCATGAATGAGAGATAGAAACATCAACAAAGAGAGAGAGTTATTGGCTGCTTCCTGCACACCCGCTTCTGGAGATCAAGTCTGCAATCTGGGCATGTGCCCTGACCAGGAATGGAACCAGCCACCTTTTGGTGCATGGGATGACAATCCACTGAGCCACACCAGCCAGGACTCTAAGCACCAATTCTTGAATATTTTGTTCTGTGACCCACTTCCCACTGTCTTCCCTTTCTTCACACTTGGTGATCTTGCTTTGACCCTTCTCATCATCTCAGTTCTTGCCCTCATGCTTTCCTTCCAGGCTGCCCAGCTTCTCTGGGTCCCAATTGTTTTGAAATCCAGCCTAACATCTTGTCAGTTTTTCTGTGCCATATTGATTCACTGCGTGTGCATCTTCCACTAGGCACTGAGCTTGGGAGCCCCATGAGGATACAATGATTTCATTTTTACCCTTGAATTCCTCTCCTGCCCTGCACATTTCACATGCTCAGTAAATAAATTGGATTTGCTGTTCTCTTACATTACGGGAAGCACAGCGCTTTTACTACTAATTCTCTCTTCATCTCTGCCATCAAAGGCTAGTTGTTTTGTCTGGTTTGTGGAGGAGGACTTATTTTCACTTCTCATTTTGCTATTAAAATTGTTTCTGTTTCCTTTCAATTAGCCTCTTTTGCTAGAAAAAATAATGCCTTGGTTCTCTGTAAGTCTCCATCCCACTGTCGGCACCTTGACCTGCAGCTGTTTTCTGTCCTTTAGCAGGCTCCCATTTTCACTTTTCTTTGTATTCTAAGTCACATTGGAGATTTTATTTAAAAAAAAAAAAAACTTTTTTTTTTTTTTTTTTTTTTTTTTTTTTTTTTTTTACTTCAGAGAGGAAGGGAAAGGGGGGAGAGAGAGAGAAACATCAGTTTTGAGAGAAAATCATTAATCGGCTGCCTTTGCATGCCCCACACTAGGGATCGAGACTACAACCTGGGCATATGCACTAACCTGGAATCGAACCATGACCTCCTGCTTCATAGGTCAACACTCAACCACTCAGTTTTCTTTTTCTTTTTTTAAATGTACTTATCTCATCTACGAGCCTTGTGTTTGTTCTTATAGTAATCAGAACAAGTAGATTGTGTTCTGTCTTGTTCTTTCCCTCTCTTACCTTGAATTACACAATAATTAGCGCTGTTAGTGTTTTCCCCAAAATGCAAAGTATAGATGAGCAATTTAAGCCATTCACCATTGACGGGAGATATAATAACTATAATCTGATATGCACTGTTTTCCCCTGGAGGCATGCATTGGTACTAAAGTCATTCTAAATATGCTTTTGCTTATTACAATTTCATTATTTTCTCCCACATATAAAGCAAAAGGCTTCATTACAGTGATTCTTGGGTTACTGTTTGCATAAGCTTAAGGCAAAGCATGGATTTGCACCATTCAGAAAGTTTGAAAAAAAAGCCTTTTTTAAAAAGTAAATTTATTGGGGTTTCAATTTATATAACTTTCAAGTGTACCATTCTATGATACTATATATTACATTGTGTGTTTACCCACCCAAAGTCAAATCACCTTTTAAAAGAAATATATAGCAGCCCAGCTGGTATGCTCAGTGGTTGAGCATTCACCTATGAACCAGGAGGTCATGGTTCACTTCTCAGTTAGGGCACATGCCTGGGTGATGGGCTGGATCCCCGGTAGGGAGCTTGTAGGGAAGGAGCTGATCAATGATTCTCTTTCAATTATTGCTGTTTCTCTCTCTCTTCTTCTTTTCTGTAATATATATCTATATTAATTAAAGCATAATATGCTAATTGGACTGGATGTCCTTCCAGATGACCTTCTGAACAAAGTCAGGGCTGCAAGGGAAGCCCGGGTCCCAGGTGCCAGATGGAAGCCCGTGCTGGCAGCCAGAGAAAGGAAGGCCTACTCTTGCATGAATTTTATGCATCAGGCCTCGTGTGTGTGTGTGTGTGTGTGTGTGTGTGATATATATATATGTGTGTGTATATATATATATATATATATATATATATATATATATATGCAGTGTCCATGACGACCAAAACAACTGTTTGGTCACCATGCAGTGCTAGCATAGATGCATAGACACAGGTAAAGTCTATGAGTGAACTAATAATGAACAGGACAAATGCTTGCCTTCACAGAGCTCGCACTGTAAGAAGGTTAGGTCAGTGATGAGAATTCAAAATTGCCATCAGCCCAGACCTGAGGTTTGGCTTCTCAGAGCAGCCACTGATACACACTGTAGCGGAATGGGGGTGTTACTGAAGGGCTAGTGAAGGCAGGGCCATTCTGGATTTCCCAGAGGAGCCAATGACTGCCTAGAAGGCAGAGCTTTTGACACTGACTGGCATAGAAACTGACCAATCAGAACCAAATCTGGGTGAACTGCGATGGCAGAACCTAAGGTAGGGGCTGAGGAGGGGTTTTAAGTGCAATAGCTGTTTGGTAAGGTGTAAGAAAGCAGTTCAATTTTTTAATGACCCTTTGGCAGTATAGTGCATATGGCTGGATATCAGTCCAGATAGAGTGGTTATGTATTTTTGTCTGCCAAGAGCATCTTCTCCTGATGAAAAAGGCTCCCCCCCCCATTTAAGCAATCCTATCCTATATAATCTATACTAATAAAAGGGTAATATGCTAATTAGAATGGGTTGACTGGCCATCTTCTAGATGTCTGACTTCTTTCTGGACAAAGCCATGGTGGTGGGGGCTGAGGCAGAGGTAGTTAGGGGTGATCAGACCACAGAGGAGAGCAGTTAGGGGTGAGATAAGGCTGGCAGGGGGTTAGGGGCAATAAGGCCAGCAGGAGAGGGCAGTTGGGGGTTGACCAGGCTGACGGGGGGCAATTGGGGGCAATCAGGCTGGCAGAGAAGGGTAGTTGGGGGCAACTAGGCTGGAATGGGAGGGCAGTTGGGGGCGAGATCAGGTCACCAGGGGAGGGCAGTTGGAAGTGACCAGGCCAGTAGGGGAGGACAGTTGGGTGTAAACTGGCAGGGGAGGGCAGGTGGGGGTGACCATGCCTGCAGGGGTGGGAAGTTGGGAGTGACCACGCTGGCAGGAGAGAGCAGTTGGGGGCATTAGGCAGGCAGGAAGGCAGGCAGGTGAATGGTTAAGAGCCAGTGGTCCTAGATTGCGAGAGGGATGTCCCTGTGGGATCTGTCCTAACCAGCAGTTGAACATCCCCTGAGGGGTCCTTGATTGGAGAGGGTGCAGGCCTGGCTGAGGGACACCGCCGCCCATGCAAGAATTTTGTGCACAGGTCCTTCATATATATATGAAGAAATGTAGTACTATACAGTATTTGAGTGACTTTTATGGGCATAAGTCTCTATTAAGTGATCAGAAATAATTGTGAAGGCAAGTCCAGTCCTCACATAAGCAAACCCTTCACACATGAAAAGATTTAAGATTTTTTGAAAAGCTATTAATGATTCTCTACTCTTTGGTACCAGATCTCTTGTTAATATGGGTTTACCAAAAAGGACCTTGTATAATATTGTGTGTCTGTCTTTCATATAAATCTCTAAACTCTCTGGGTTTAAGGATCATGTTCTCTGCATGTTTAATGTTCAGTGCCTACAGAGCAACCTTAGAATATTTTGCACTTAATAGCTATCTGTTGAATTGAATATCATGAAGTGCAAATTAACATAGAATGTTAGAGAAAAGATAAATCATTCATCATAGTCACCTTCTTAAAGGTCAGTTTCAAGTGGGTTTTGAAGATGAGAAGGACTTGTCCAGAGAAAGAGGAGGAAAAAAATGTGCCAGGCATTTCCTCAGAAGCAGATCCTCATAGCTAAAACAATTTCTAACAATTAGTATTAAACAAATTCCAGCCCCATAAACTTTTCTGGTATTGTTCATGACATAACATCTCAGGGTTAGAAGAGCCTCAGAAGCCATCATCACAACCTACCACCACCATCCCTGTTCACGAATCCCTTTTTTGGGGACTGATGCTAGATCATTTAGGATAGTGTTTGGCAAACTCAGTCAACAGAGCCAAATATCAACAGTACAATGATTGAAATTTCTTTTTAGAGCCAAATTTTTAAAACTTAAACTTCTTCTAATGCCACTTTTTGAAAATAGACTCGCCAAGGCTGTGGTATTTTGTGGAAGAGCCACATCAAGGAGCCAAAGAGCCACATGTGGCTCGCAAGCTGCAGTTTGCCAACCACAGGTTTAGGGGATGTGATGAGGTCAGGACCAGAATACATACCTGCACTTCTCATTGTCATTTTCCAAGGAAGATAAGCATGCTCTCATGTTGGAAGTCTTTTGAATCTTGTATTGTTCTGGGTAAATATGAACTTGATTGCTTCAAGTGTCTCTTTTGCAGTGTTGGTTGGGACTGGTATTTGGTCTGTGATTAAGGGCCCATTTCTAAAACCCATATTCCCTTCTGAAAGTTCAGTTTATCCTTGTAACAGAAACCATTGGGGGAAGGGATGCTGGTGAACACTTCTCACCTGAGATGGGCCTTATGTTAACTTGCATAGAATCATCATGAGTTAAGGTATACGGAGGCTATCTTGTCCTGCAGCAGTCCAAGTATTAAATAGCAGGAGATCACAGAACTCAGGATTAGCAAGAGTCTTCATTGATTCCACAAATATTTATTATTTCTGGCTTTGTGCAATGGACTGGAGGTATAATGGTGAAAAGTGACATGTGTTCCTCACTTTGCTGGAATGTATGATCTAGCAAGGCACAAGTGAGTTACATAAGTCATGGACCTCCAGGGCCCGACAGCCAAGTCCAAAGCCAGATGCACATCTGCTGTTTGAGCCCTCCTGGCCCTGGTATTGTGGAGGACTATGAGGATGTCTCTTCATGAGCTCTCAGCATGATCTCCTCACTTTCTTGAGCATTCCCTGCTTCAGATGTAACTTTAAAAGTCCTCTGTGTTCCTAGTATTTTTTTAAAGCCTTCATTCATTTTGGACTTTAGCTGGAAGTTGATAAGTCTGAGGATCAGATTTTTACTGAAGGATGCACACTTGACAGTGGTGTGTGTATTTTATATACACTGGGCATAAAGAAATGCCCAAGTGAGGACATTTACAGCAGGCCAGGAGAGCCTTGGATTGAAGTCGTAGAAGTGGAATTGGACTCAGAAGAAAAATGTAAGATAGGTTATAAACTAGAACAAATCAGATTTCCAACCAATTGGATATGGAGGAAAATAGAAGTGATTCTGTGCATAAGGAGAGCCACGAGGCCGTTAGGCTCAGGATGAAAGTTTGCCAAAGGCTGCCTCTTGTTCTCTCCCTGGCACCTGGCACAGAGTAGGCACTCAGTAAATGTTTGACCAGTGCGTGAACAGAACAGGGATTACTCAAGGGGAAGCAGGTTTGATCTGGAAGATAAAATAGATTTACTCATTAATTTAGTAAGCAAACAATGAATTCTGTAAGGTGGGGAAAAGGCTTTTCATGTTGACAACTGTGTCTCATCAACATAGAAAGGAGAAGGTGAAGGACAGCAGCAGCGGTGCATTAATGAGCTTGTGGAAAGTATAAGTTTTCTTATGCTTGGCTACCTGTCGGAAAGCACTCTTGAATTTCGACACTTTGTGACCAGCGAATCAAAGAGGGCATTTGTGCATGTGATGTTTTCTAAAGCATGTTTGCAGTTAATGAAATATTTTTATTTCCGTAGAATGAAAACGAAGAAAAAAAAAACCACACATATATTCCAAAATATTTAAAGGGGGGAAAAGATATTTTTGATTCAGGGCATCTAAAAGCAGCAGTGGGTTTTGAGTCCCAGCCAAAAGCTCTAGCACACTTAAACTTTTGTTCTCCCATCTGACTTTGGGGTTTGTGCTGACTTTGTCTTAGTACCCATTGTTGCATGGATAGTGACCTCAAGGAAAGGACCTCCGATCTCTAAAAGGGATGTCAGACCTGTCTGGAGCATGCTTGCCCTATTTCTCACTCTCTGTTCTCCTGTTTCCTAGGATTGCATCGATATAGGCTGGTGGGAAGGAGAGCTCAACGGCAGACGAGGAGTGTTCCCTGATAACTTCGTGAAGTTGCTGCCACCTGACTTTGAAAAGGAGGGGAATGTAAGTCTTTGTGGCTTTGATCTCAGTTTCCTCATCTGTTGGCTGGAAACAGTGATCCCTATTATAGGTTTGTTGCATGAATAAACAAGATAATGTATGTAAAGCATTGGGTATAATACCTGCACATTTAAGCACCCAAATAAATGGCAAGAACCCTTGAGGGGGTCCGTGGACTGCCAGTATTCATGTAGCAGGTCCTTGGGGGTGGTGAAATGGCTAATATTGTGGAAGTGGCTGAAAAACACATTGTGAAGCTAAGGCTGCAGAGTGAGGCCTGCTAATCTTTTACTCTGTATATGTATATGAACATATATATGTGTGTGTGTGTGTGTGTGTGTATACACACACACACACACACACACACATACCTCTGATCTGTGGTTTCTCTTTCTTTGTGGAGTCCTGTTATATGATGCTATTGTTTAAACGAGCCAGTCCATCTTTGCTTGCCTCACTTCAAGTGTATTGTTTCTCTGCTGATCATGTAACAAGAAATATTAAAAAATTAGAAGCACTCTACATTATAAGGGGTCAGCGATTGGGTCTTACTCATCCTGTTCTGTACCTCAGGGCTCTTTGCTGGGGCTTTCACATGACTTCTTCTTTACTGAGGCCCCTCTTCATGCCCCTGAGGGCTTTGTTACTGGACCATGAACTTGACCCATCACCATTCCCATGGAGCTGAGGTTTGGAAAGGATAGCTACAATGCTGGAGGATTGGTTACCAAGGATACTAAACAACATTGATGGTGTATGTGCTGCTGCTTATATGAATGGATGTAATTGTTCAAGAAGCTAGATGGTGTCAATGCCCACCAAGATTATGCCCTGCAGATTAGATTGTTAGATTTGTTTGAAGCCTAGGGTCATGCCCTTTAGGCTTTTTCTAGCTTACTTTCTTTTATTGTTTAGCTGAAGTATGTTCTGTTCCACACCTATTATTCTCTCTTGGAATTAAGTTTGGGATCCAGAGAATCTAGATTCTGCTTTCTAGTGTTTTCTAGATCCTTGATACTTATTGCTGGTTCATGGACTACAGTTGATCAGCATTACTAGTAGCTTTTTAGAAATACTCAGACCACACCTTAGACCTGGTACACCTGCATTTTAACAAGATCTTCAGGTCATCTATTTGCAAATTAGTGTTGGATGTGCTGGTATAGGAGCAGGTATCTGTTTAAGTGATAACAGCCCCACTTTCCAGTTCCCAGCCATATTTTAGGAGGGGCATAAATTCACAGAACAGAGAAGAGCTCACCATGCTGTAAAGAAATTTTCCATCAAGCAAATTCACTTGAGCCTTTTTTACTGATGACAGTTGATCACAGTGGTGGGTATCAGTTGACAGAATCATCCCTGACAAAAACAGATGCTAACACTTAGTCACAACTAGATAGTAAATGTTTTGAAACAATAAGACACAGAAATTAAATCTGGCAAACATTTATAGAGTATAGTGGTTGTGACTCTAGACTGTAGCAGTTGATAGGCATGGGCTTGAATCCTGGTTCTGTCACTTACTTGTTCAATTCAAGGTCAACTTACTAAATATCTCTAAGCCTCAGTATTATCATCTATAGAATTTTGAGAAAATTTGTACCTACCCTGTTGAACTCTTGAGAAGATTATCTGAGATGATGCATATTAATTTCTTAGCACAGCACCTGATACTTGGTAAATGTTCCATACATGCGAATTATTCTAAGTCTTTGCAATTATCATTACTACAAATGTGGGAAGGCTTCAGCTAAAACTGTGCAGTAATGATAGAAATCTGACTCTGGTTCTTTTTACTTCAGCTGGTCAAGTCAACACAGAATTATTGTTGGTATCTAAGTGAATTTCCATGGGAATCCCAATGAATCTAAGAGCTTTTATAGTTTTTAAAAAGAAATACGGTGCTTTATAAAATATATTTATAGAGACAAGTGAGCATGAATGGCATAATCTTCATGTTATTTCTTACATTTTTTCAGGATCTGATTTATGACAATTATGTTTTATGTTCATTTATTCACTGTATTTTTTGGGTTCCTTCTCTGGGCTGGCCTCTGTGCTGGCTGATGGGAAGAAAAGAGTACAAACAGTTGATGCCCTTGTGCACTTAGAATTGATCAGTAGGTCTTCTATTCAGAGCTGTAGAAACCTGTCATGTTTTTCTAAAAGGACACTGAGGTGGACCTCTCTTAGGAAGTAGAGGCAAGAGAGTCATGTACACTGCCTGTCTCACCCTTAGCACCTATTTTTTTCCGAGGATATTTTTCCATTGGTATTTAGAAAGTTTGGAAGAGAGGGGGGAATGACACGGAGAGAGAGAGAAATATCAATGTGAGAGATAAACATTTATTTGGTTGCCTCCCCCACATGCCCAGGACTGGGGATTGAGCCTGCAACTGAGGTACATGCCCTTGATCTGAATCAAACCCATGACCCTTCAATCTACAGGTCAATGCTCTATCCATTGAGCCAAACTGGCTAGGGCAACTGATCTTTGCAAGCCTGGTAGAAGGTGGTCACACCCTGAAGCATTTAAATGCCAAGACCTTCATGGTGATTCTTATCTCTTTGGCTAAGGAATGAGCAAGTATGCTGTCCTATTAGGCATTTGCCACCTTCTTGGTACTGATTGAGGTAATATAATTTTGAAGGCTAAGATAAAGTCTAGATCATCCTTTTAAGAAATGGGAAAAGCCTCTGGTTGCCCACATGATGGCACCCAGTCTTCTAGTTCCCAGTTATATTTTAGTGGAGCAATAAATTCACTCAGGTGAGAGAGGCTCCATTAATGGAAGATTTCCACAGAAAGAGTGAAGTTGTCAGGGATGAGTAGACTCATCTTGGTTTGCTTGTTGAGGCATGCATACTTTTTGGGACCCCATGGGCATCTCTCCAACCTGAGACAAGCAGCCAAAATCTCTTTGATATATCTTTTAATCTTGTCCCTAAGAAGCAGAACACTCAATTTTAGAGAAACAGTAGCCATATCTGTCAGACAAAGTAATACCTACAGCTGAGAAGTGATTGTATAATGTGACATTTCGCTTTTAGAAAATTCAAAGTATTACATCCTTTTTCATCCTGTCTGGCCTATAAAACCAGCGAACCAGCTTGGCATTGGTTGTTATACCATCCTTCATTGCTGCACAAAGAGTATTGGTGAGTTCATGATGACGACGTGACTGGAGATGAGGCTGTTGTTTGCTGAGTCAACTATGTAAAGATGATTAGCATCATTAACACAAAGGCACTATGTGCATGGCAGAGTTTGAAACACTATTCTGCCACTAGTTTCAGCAGATGTCATCTTGTCTTGCTAGTGGCTTGGGTTGTAGTCATTCACACAGAAAAGAAGATGATCTATGGTGATTAGGGTAGACAGCAGCAAACAGCATTTATTCAACCGCAGACCTCTTGTAGGCAGTAGGCATCACTGAAGCATCCCCACAAGGCTAGTATACTTTCTGCTGGAGTGGTTACCACAGGGCCTTTTGGAATTCTTGACAGTCTTTCAGAGAGTGACACAACAGACTTTTCCTCAAGATATCCCCAGAGAGCATCCACTGATCTGTTGGCACAGGCACTGATCTGTTGGTGCATATTTTAGAGCGATTATGTAGACTATTTCCCAGAGAACCTAAATTTAATGGCTGTCTGTTTATTTTGAGCCTTGACAGTAAAATTGAATATCAGAATGGAAAGATTCAATGTTCTGAGAGCTCTAATGAAGCAGTGCACTGTCATTATTACTGAAGGAAAACAGGGACCTTGGGCTCTCAAGAACACCAGAAACAACTTCCCACTGTCATTGAATTAGAAGAAGTTTGCTGAAAGATCATGTTTCTGAAAGATAGTGTTTTAAGAAAGTCTCAGGCCTCAGGCCTTGGAAGAGAAACTGTGAAAATCACCAGAGGATGTTATAGTTCTAACATGCATTGGTTTGGAGGGTTCTTCTGAGTTTTGCCATGTCAGGAACTGGGGTGTTGCTAAGGTTTCCATAGTTTCCTTAGTTAATGTTTTTAACAGCGGGGGAGGGTCTGCCTCTGAGCCCCAGGAACACAGAAACTCACCTTCAACGATATTCAAACATTCCGTGACTGATGCATGCTCACATTTGCCAACTCACAGAGACTTACTCAGGAGCAGACTGCCAGCTTACAAATTGCAACAAGAACAGAACATCAGCCCACCTGGATCACATGGATCTGCCTGCCTTGGGCATTTGTTCCCTATGGGCCTGATTCTTTAGAAATCAGAGTCTACAGAAAACCATCATTTACTTGGTGCTTTCTTGGAGAGCAATGACTGAAAGAGGAGCTAGTTGTTCTCATGTAGGCCCTCACAAGTATAGCTTGAGGCCCCCCTCAAGCACCAGAGAGAAAGGTTTGCCAAGGGAACTCTGTTGAATTCAGTTAAACCCACATGATGCTTGTAAGAGCACTGCACCATTGGCCTCAGCGATTCTCTATTTTTTTGTTTTCATGCCTGACCAGATCCTTCCTATTCAATATCAATTTTCTGACACATCGTGGTACAATCAAGTAGGTCTACCATGTTCACAATTATAATTGAATGCCAACCTTAAGATCCTTCTACTCAACTGCAGCTCTTAACATTGCTCTTGATCACTCAGCAGGAGTTTTGCAGGTTCCAACTTTTACAGGAAAGGAAGTTTCTTCCTTGATTCACATAATGGCTAATCCAATTCACCATAGGTGAATTTTGCTGGCTTAACCAAAGTTACACTCTCTTTTCCAAGTTCTTAGGCTCCTTACCTTAGCCCCTATCATCTGATAACTCAGTTTATGAAACTGTTATCAGTCAAAAATTTCTTTTCTCTTAGTCATTTTTTAAAATATATTTTATTGATTTTTTATAGAGAGGAAGAGAGTGGGATAGAGAGTTAGAAACATCGATGAGAGAGAATCATTGATCAGCTGCCTCCTGCACACCCCCCACTGGGGATTTGCCCTTGACCGGAATCAAACCTGGGACCTTTCAGTCCGCAGGCCGACGCTCTATCCATTGAGCCAAAACAGTTAGGGCTCTTAGTCGTGTTTTTCAGCCTTTTGAGAACCACTATTCTTTCCAATTTTCAAAGATGTCCAATAAATTATTTCCCTGTATTTAGTCTTCCAAAAAGAAACAAATATGTGCTTCTAATAATCAGCAGTATGGGAAAATTAACCTATAATATTATTTGTCTGTACATTCAGTTTCCTGGATATCTTCACCTACAGAGGTGGGGATTGTCAAGGCATTAATGTCACCTAAGCATGACCTAATGATGGAGTCCTAACTGAGCTTCTCTGAAGTGTCCTGGATGGTGTTCCTTCTGTCTTCTCCATTTGAACTTGCATCCTGTACTCTCCCAGTTGAGCCCCTCATTCACTATACTCTTGCCTGAGGTGGTTGTCTCTCATCACTTCATCTGAACTGTGTTCTCCTTGAAAGCAGAGCCCATGCCCTGAATTTCTCCTTCATGTGTCTTAGTCCATTTGGGCTGCTATACCAGAATACCATAGACTCAGTGGCTTATAAACAACACAAATTTATTTCTCAAAGTCTGAAAACTGGGAAGTCCAAGATTAAGAGGCTAGCAGATTTGGCATCTGGTGCAGGCCCACTTCCTGGTTCATAGACAGGTATCATCTCACTGTATCCTTACATGGTGGAAGAGTTAAGGGAGTTCGCTGGGGTCTCTTTTATAAGGGCACCAGTCCCATTCATGAGGTCTCCACCTGAATGAACTACTCTGCACACAAGCACACTGAGGATTAGGTTTCAACATATGAATTTTGGATTCATTCAGTAGACAAGTATTCAGTCCATTGCAGCATGCATGGTACATGGTTGCAATCAGGAATCCTTTTCCTTTGGTCATTTCGTGACAAAGTGTACCTTTCCTTCCTCTGTCTCTCTTCTACTACTTGCTACTCTCTCCTATACTAGTAAGAAAGAAGAGGAAGTGGGAAGCCGAGATCTTTGTCAGATTTACCTTCCTAGACAAAGGGAGGTCCAGATCCTTCCATCCAGACCTGAGGTCTGGGCATGGAGTTGAGGAATCATTTTCAGGGTGGGGTGGATGGAGCAAAGGAGTGAGCCAAGGATTGAACTAAGAGAGTATCTTAGGGAGAAGCTGAAGACCAAAGTCTAGATGACTACTCAATAGGTAGGTCAGCAATCTGGAGGGCCCAGCTAAGGGGGCAACAATGGATATAGACCACCAGACCAGAGGCTAAGGAGAGGAAACCCAAGAGAGACCCCACCAAGAGCAAGTTCTGTGGTGGCTCCACAGGATCTCTTGTGTAGGAGACTCTGTAGATTGCAGAGGGGCAGTTATAGACATTATAATCCCGAGTATTGCCCCAGCTGCACACCTCAATTGTATTGTCAATCCACCAGGAAGAGGGGAGAAAAGGGCAGAGGAGAAACTTCCATGAGGGGAACCCTGGTCAGGAACTATCTATTTGTATCACCCTCTCCAGCCTCAAACACAGACACCTCCAGAGAACTTAGCCAAATGACGGACTTCCCAAGGCCCCAAATCAAGCTAAAATTTGCTTTCAGAAACCTACCACATTCCTCTAACAACCCCCCCCCCAAAAAAAAAAATGTGTGGGGCCAGATTGTTGAAGGCAGACTGGCTCAAGAGGCCAAATGGTGAATGAAAATTTCTGCCAGGGAGGATGGTTGAGCCAGATGATGAGCTCTTTCATTTGAGACTGGCCAGACTTGCCAAACAAGAGGCAGAGTCAATTCTGAAATCCCTTGGCAGGAAGCAAAACTTGCCTTCCTGCTATCTTCACTCCAGAACATTCAGATCTATTTCCTTCCTGGTGATAATGGTAAGAAATTGAATCTAGTTATTATACAGTACTGAAGAGCATTGTTTGTTGTTTCTCTGTCCAAGCCAACAGCTCTAAACACAGTCCTATGTGCTCTGTATTATGTGAAGACCTCAGGAGGTATTCCACCATCCCCTAAATCAGAAGATGTTGGCTCATTGATTTTGTTCTGAACATTTTTATGTTGGCTCTTTTTTAATGAATTGCTAGCCTGGACATTGAGAGAAGTGTGCTCTGGGCCCACTTTGGCTATCGCCTAGCTGTTGATATGTCCCTCTAGGCCTCAACATAGCCCTAAGGTCCTGTTTTCAGCATCTACCTGAAAATTGAACAGGCTGAAGCCACCTGAGTTTGGAGTTTACTTTCACCATAGGGAGAGGGGGGATAAAGAGAATAAGAATAAAAATCCATGACTTAACATACTCACCTGAGTTGAAGATGTTTCTGTCTGCACACAGGTTAACACTGGTAAACCCCACAGAGAAAATGTTGACCTACTGCTTAACCTGGAGGGCCCTGTAGTCCCATCTTCTTTATCCAGTTATAATTGGACATTTTGGGGAAAATTAACTAAGTGATAAGCTTATGTCTTTTTATATGAGAATTGTGAACTCCTATGATGAATTTCTGTCACATTTGACTACAGATTTACCCAGCCTGCCTTTCAGTTATCACTGCCCTATCTTCCCATTACATTATATTACATTACATTACATTACATTACATTACATTACATTACATTACAAGAATAAAAAAAAATCAATGTAGGCTCATGTACAATTCTTCATCAATTATTTGGGGGTTGATCTAGAGCTATATGGTACCCTGACCCTGATTTTTGTTTAAAATGACCTTGAAAGACATCTTATTTGAAAATGTGTCATCATTTCTCACTGAAGGAGGCAGGAAGGCTAAGTTTGATGGAATTGGAATGAAGTCAGTCCAGGAAAGCAAAAAGGACAACCTGTAAACCTACTCTGCTAATAAGCAAATCAGGCATCTGGCCAGCGTTGATCAAGTGTAGTGGGTGCGAGACAGACAGCTCACAAACTGCTCCTTCCTTTCAGAACTGCCCCACCTGCCTCCGCAGCTGCCAGGGCTCCAAACAAAACCTCACACCTCTGCCTCCTTCCTCTGCCACATTCAAGCGTGCACTTGCCACAAGCACACTTTTCACATGCTGTCTGTTAGCCCAACAATTCCCTTGGTACCCCTCTGCTCTGCCCTGTCACATTTCATGTCTGCTACATACCAAAGGCGACACAACACTCAAGGTTTTTGTTCTTTGCAAGTCATCTTGGGAAAATATGATGACTTGCAGTTGTCTTTTTTAAATTTGGGGCCCTGTGGTTTGAGGCAGGGTTGCTGGGGGAATGGCCTCAGCAAGACAAGGCTATGTGAGGTTGGTTATAAAAGTTTTTTGTTTTTTTTTTAAACCAACAGAAGGCGAGGAAGACTTCTGCGGGGTAGGCTTTGTTGGGGCTTGGCTGGGAAGAATTAGGCCACAGGGTGTTGGCAGTTTCGTGAATAAGAAATTACTCAGATCTTGAGGTAAAGGAAGGGTAATTGGCAGAGCTTCAGTGCTAACTTGATTAGGTTAACACACAGCTGACCCCAGTCTAATTTATACAAAGACAGAAAGGGGAAGGAGTTGGGGTAGAGATCTATTGATAGAAGGAGATGGCAAAAGGGGGGGAACGTAGTATAAGATCTGTGAACTGGAATATCCATGAGGGGAACCTATGTGCAAGAAGAGGTGGCCTTTGAGTAACTTTCTTTTTTTAAAAATAATAAAATCTGTATGCATGTAGACAAGACAGGAAAAAAATTAAGGAAACACACGCATGTATGCACTGGTAATTCTAGAGATCACTACTATAAATTTCTTGTTTTCCATTATTTTTCTGTGTGTATTATAACCTAGTTAAGGTCATAGTGAAGCTGCAATTTGATGTTGTGCAATTTTTTTCTTCTTCTTTTTTTCATCCTTAACAAACTACAGCTCTGGTTATGTGGCTTTTTTTTTTCCATCTTTAACAAACTACAGCTCCTTGTACTTTTGTAGACTGTGTGTGGTTTACAGACATGATAGTTTGTCTTGTGTATGCTCTCTGGCAGGAAGGACCCTTCATAGTGATTAAGAGCATTCTGTGGGTCAGACCGTTCTAGGCTAACCTTCTAGTTCCTTACTCCATTTAATAGCCTGGTGACTTGGGGAAATGCCTTCATCTCTCTAAGCCTCAATTATTTCATCTGTAAAATGGGCATAATAATATCACTTCTTATGGAGTTTTTCTGAGGATTAAGGCAGTGCTTACTGACTCCCTCTGCTTTGAAATTTAAAAGGGAGGTAGGGTAGGGAGATCTAGGGAGATAAGAGATCAACCAAAGGACTTGTATACATGCATATAAGTATAACCAATGGACACAAAACTCTGGGGAGGGAGGGTATGTATGGGAGGGGGGTGGGCAATGTTAAAATATGTACACAGATAATAATTTAATAAAAATAAATAAATAAATAAATAAAAGTGAGGTAATATCATTGCCATTTTACAGATGAGAAGGGTTAGCTAAGTGAGGTCACTTGCCCAGTGTCCATTAACTGAAAGACCCAGGATTTTTATTTTTAATCCTCACCTGAAGATATTTTTTTTACAGAGAGTGAGAGGGAGGGAGGAGGGGGAGAAAGAGAAACATCGATGTGAGAAACACATTGGCTGGTTGCCTCCTGGGCACCCTGACCGGGGCTGGAGTTCAACCTGCAACCAAGGTACATGCCTTTGACTGAGAATGGAACCAGAGACCCTTGGGTCCTTGGGCTGACTCTCTAACCACTGAGCAACCCAGCCAGGGCAAAGATCCCTAATTTTTAATGACAGATTCTGAAGCCCCACCTCTTGCCCTCCATTACTCAGGGGTAACTTGGCTAAATCACCCACCTAATAAAGAGCTGAGGATGGGCAGTTTCATTTGCTGGTCTCTACCTGACCATCTGTCTCCTACAGTCAATCCTGGTGAGCAGGGAGAGACTCTAAAACCAGTTCAGGAATGTATGCTATTGATTGCATCGCTACCTCTGTCACCTATAGAGTGACAAGATTTGAGAGTAAAACAAGTGACTGATAGGCAAAGAAACTCCATTCTAGTTTCCAGCGTACAGCTGGTCTGAGGAGATCCTTGCTGGCAGCCTTGGGAGAGAAAGGGGCAACAGGCTTAGAACCCCACCCAGTTGCACCAGCCCCTGAGCCTGAATTTTGTTGAAGGTCTCACATCCAGAGAAGATCTGATTTAAAGCCACCTCAGTGACTCTTTTTGAATCTCTTGGTTATTCATCAGATTAAATCTTTTTTATATTGATTAAGGTATCACATATTGTACTCAACTCCCCATTTCAATCCCCCACTCCTCCCCACTGATGCCTCCACCCCCTATTGTCCTTGACCACTGGTTAGGCTCATATGTGTGCACATAAGTCCTTTGGTTGATCTCTCCCTTTTATCCCCACCTCCCTCTGAGGTCCAACAGTCTGACCCATGGCTCCTTATCTCTGGGTCTGCTTTTGTTCATCAGTCTATGATGTTCACCATTTCCCCTAGATGAGTGAGATCATGTCCTACTGGAAATATACTTATAAGAATCAAAAATGAGACAAGCAATAATCGTTACGCTGGATTCTGGCAACAGAGAGGAATTGACAGGACTACTCCAACCATGAAGACAGAAGAGAAGCAGTCCAGCAGATTAAATCTTAATTGCAAATGTGTTTTCAGCATAGGAGAACCATTGTGCTTGCTGGTTTCAGGCCATTTTTTTGCTGAGCCAAGCTTTTCCAGAAGGCTGTTACAAATTTAGAAAGGGGGAAATGGTATTTCATTTGTCCATCAGTTTTGTTTTGCATACTGAATATATTTTAGTGTTTGTTTAAAGGTGCTAACATCCCTAGAAAGAGTTGCTCTTTTTTTTTTTTTTAGAACTCTAGATTGTCCACACTACATCTAGAAAACACTGTCTATGGTCCTTATGGGAGAGGCCAGCCTCGCCAACAATCTCATGTGTTATCATTTTGATTACTTTTTCAGAGACCCAAGAAGCCACCTCCTCCATCCACTCCTGTCATCAAACAAGGGGCAGGTAAGGTACCTTTCTGTTCCATCAATGTCATGTGCGTCATTCTCTGTGTGTATTTACAGTGTCCTTGGTAGAACTCCAGAGTCTTATATTCAAATGCCACAGGATGCCAAATTGGGAAGTAATGATTTGGTCTCAACAAGCAAGTTTTAAATAACTACTGTTTTTCTTTAAAAAAAAATAATAATAAACAATCATTAAAATGTATTTCTGATACAGCAAAAAATGAAGAAGAAAAAGTCTAACCTCTTAAAGCAAATGATCAGAAAGACTTGGCTTTGGAACAAACCAGTTTTTGTCTTTTTGTTTTTATTGGTTTAATAACGGCTTTTGAGGCAAGCAGAACTGAATTGTCCTTCTTCAACTATGCTTGCCAGATCGAGAATCAGCTTGGAGGAGATTGCTTTCCACAGGTCACAGTGTCAATGTACATGATAGTGGCACTGAATTTTCAGTGTCCCATGTAGTTAACCAAAATTTGCACTTACTTCACTTACCCCCAACAAAAAAAATTTTCCTATCAATAAATATTTTTCTTCATGATTTTTTTTAATCTTGAAGAATCATTCACTTTTTCTGTGCAGTTCAGATATTAAGGTTGAATAATATGTGAAGACTTGATGTCAGACATTGGGTAACTTGTTGCATGATGGAGTATCATATAAAGATGATAATTCATATTTCCCAATAGAACTCTTTATAATTGTTAAAAACTAATTATGGAGAGAAATTCCTCCATGAATAAATAGATAAGTGGCATTTTAAAAATTAGCAACTAAAACAGAAGAAGAAGAGGGGTATTTTTAGTTCTACACACTCAATAATGATGGTATTTCTGTAGCATTTAAAATATGAATAAATTTCTAGATTGGTTATTCACAGACTTTTTAGGAGGGGTTTTTTTAAAGTTGTTTTGGCTCACCAGCTTGAGTAGAAAAATCACCTTGACCCCAAATTCCATTTTCATTCCCTTCAGCATAGTTGAGCATTATAGAGATTAAGCCCTGACATGGGATGTTAATTACATCTCTGCTCTGCCCCCATCCTCCTCTGCATTGAGCAGTTTAGCTTTGCCACCTAGTGGTTCTGGCTGGATAGCTATTTTATTGTGCTGAAATTAAAGCAGGTTATTGATTTTCTGGTCTCTGAAGACCCTTTTCTGTAGAGGCCTTGGTGACAGATGAAAGGTCAAGTTGATGAGTTGAGTGGTAGCTCAGGTAGCCTAGAAAGTAACTAGGATTGGATTCTTCATGGTAGTAGGATTGTCAGTTCCTCCTGTGTCTCTAGGAATGATGCCGGACTTCTTCATTAGCATTAGGAGACTAGATTGTAGCATGATAGACAAATTCTTATTCTTTTAAAACAATTTTACCAAGGTTATGCTGGATCTCTGAGGGCAAAGCAAGATGACATTTAATCTTCCTAGATTATTATTGCTCATTTATCTTACTGAATGATCTTGGGAACTACTTTGTAATGGGGAGGTAGATATTCATATTTTCCCCATCATCAACTTTTCTTGTGTTTGATTATTTAACACAAAAAAAATCATACATGGAATGGATGGAAATCAGATACAATGTTTAATTTACAGAGAGTCATTAAAGAGATTTAGGTAAAGTGTTTGTTCAGTGAATTTTTAAAAATTCTTTTGGCTTCTCATGCTATATATAATTGAGATTTTAGCACCAAGCACCCATCCATAAGGCTGGTCATGTAAGGAATTGTCAAACTCTCAAACAAGTCCATAAGTCAGAGGAGTGCTTGTGAGTGATTGGTTTCATGTGTTAGCTACTTTTCAAGTGTTCTTATGTGCCTGAAGTTACTGACACTGATGAAAATGCCAGTCAACATGGGTAAAGATGAAATGCTAGCCCTAACCTGTTTGGCTCAGTGGATAGAGTGGCAGCCTACGGACTGAAGGATCCCAGGTTTGATTCTGGTCAAGGGCATGTACTTTGGTTGCCGGCACATCCCCAGTAGGGGGTGTGCAGGAGGCAGCTGATTGATGTTTCTCTCTCATCCATATTTCTAACTCTCTCTCCCTCTCCCTTCCTCTCTGTAAATATTTTTATTTAAAAAGAGATGAAATGCTAATTGGTGCATTTGGGAAAAAGTAATACTTGAGGGATTCAGACACAAATGAAAGGACTTTGGGAGAACTATCACATCTTCTCTGCACATCTCTCCACTTAAAAATATGTTCTAGTTACTACTGCTGTATAGCAAACCACCCCAAATTTGGCAGCGTAAAACAATCTTCTTATGCCCACAAATTTGGGGGTCAGGAATTTAAACAGGGCATGGCCAGGGTGTCTTGTCTCTCTTCTCCATGATGTCTGGGACATCAGCTGAGAATTCTGGACTAGCTGAGGCTGGCTGATCCACTTTGAAGATGACTGCTTCACTCTCATGGCTGGCTCCCCTTGGCACAGGTAGTTGGAAGGCTGGGCTCAGCTAGGACTGTAGGCCAGAATGAGTATACCTGGCCTACACGTGGCCTCTGCAGCATGATGGCCTCAGGACAATTCATCTTTACTTAGAGGTTCAATATTCTAAAAATAATGCATAAGCTACATGGCCTTTTAGGACATGACCTTGGAAATTATATGGTATTGCATTGGCCACTGGTTGAAGCAGTCACAAGCTCACCCATATTCCAAACAGGGGACATAAATATTACCCCTTAATGAGATGGGTAGCGAACACTTTGAAGCCATATTTTAAAACCACTACTAAGTGGAACCCAGGTCCCTGTGAAATTCCTTTTTAGATATAGAGCACAATATCTCCTTATTTGCATATTTTGAAGATTGACTTCCTTATTTATTTATACACATTCCCCACCTGCACTCAAGAATTTCCTGTGACTATTTGATGCCTAGGGGAGTCAGACCTAAATATTATAAAATATTAGTGGTGTTCTTATAAATTAAGGATGTATAGGCAGGCAAACTTAATCACATAGGACAGAAATGGCTTCTGCTCTGTTTCTTAGCAACTTGTGTTTGCCAAGTAACAGCAGCACTCAGCGTAGGAAAAAATCTATTAACTTTGCTGTTCCTAATAAATATTAAAAACACTGGTGTGTCTAATAAATGAGTAGAGAAAGTATTCTCTGATCACTGATATCCTTTCCCCCTAGGTACCACTGAGAGAAAACATGAAATTAAAAAGATACCTCCTGAAAGACCAGAAACGCTTCCAAACAGAACAGAAGAAAAAGGTATGAAATCAAGTCTTCACTGGCACTTCTAGGACAGCAAGAGACGAAGCTGTCTGTCACAGGGCTAGTCCAGATTATCTACAGAATTTGCTTTCTTTGGAATATTATTCTGATTTTTTAAATATCTCATATATAAGGAAATAGGAGAGGGGGTTATACGGTGTTTTTTTTTTGGGGGGGAGGCAGAATTTCTCATCAAATAAAAAAGAAAAAACAGGCCTGGTCACTTACCACACTGGATCTCTTCCATTCCAATCTTCCTGCTATCACCATCCTGCTCTCATCAGCAGCACTCTCATCTTTGATCACTCCTGGGCCTTTGACCCTGGCTACAGACACATGTCTTTGGTCAAAAGTGCTAAGAGAGGGGGAGCATGGGAAAACTGGAAGAAACAGCTCAGTGTCTACAGTACCCTAAAGGTGGTTAGAAATGTTATTTGCAGGGAAGGAGCTTAACCCATCTCACACAGTCAGTTTTACAATTGTGTTTCGGTTCTACCATTCTGAGTCTCTCCCAAGGAAATCTACATGCTGTGGAAGGACTCATTTTATTGGATGTCTATGATTTGATTGATCACACATTTTATAGGAGAAAATCCTATGTTATTATGAACAGGAATCAGAGCACATGCCATTTTAAAAAGCAGTTATTTGTAAGTCATGCTGAATTAATGAATTCAATTATTTGGAGGTGCTCCTGGGTGGCCTCGTGGAATTTTATTATAAATTTTAATATTTTATATCAGCTTGCCAAAAGTTTTACTGACATTGTGAGCTCTTAAGAAGTTACACCTCTTTTTTTCATAGTGAAGAGTTAAAACTTGAGTTGTGGAACCTTATTATAAAGGCCAGGTATATATCACAGATCAATGAAAAAATAGCCATTGACCATGTGCCATATAAATAGCTCTTTGATAAAAGTGTGTGTTTTGACATAACCAAACACCCCTGTCCTCATGGAGAACATAGCTCTAGTTTCTGACTAATAGTCAGGCTCCTTGACAAGGACGCTTCCTGCTCTGTTCCATGCTAAAAGACTCAGCTTACATGTTAGTAACTGCCCTACTTGGCTGGCCAAGCGGCCACACACTTCTGGTTCCTTTCCTTCCTAGGACCATTGTTCTGTGCCACAATGGGTCAAGAAGGCAGAAGCCCTGATCAAAAGCAACAAGGGTTGGAGCATCGTCCCATACACCAAAAAATGTGTGGGTTCGATTCTCAGGGCACATACCTAGGTTGTGGGTTTGATCCCCAGTCAGGGCACATACAGGAGGGAACCATTTGATATTTCTCACATCATGTTCTCTCTCTCTCTCTCTCTCTCTCTCTCTCTCTCTCTCTCTCTCTCTCTCTCTCTCCTCTCTCTCTCCTCTCTCCCTTCCTTTCTCTCTAAAATCAATAAACACATACTCAGGTGAAAATTAAAAATATATATATTAAAAAATATATCTTTTTTCTTTTACTTCCTTTCTCTCCTCCCATCTTAAAAAAAAAAAAAAAAAAAAGCAACAATCCTGGCCAGTGTGGCTTAGTTGGTTGGGTATCATCTTGTGCACCGAAAGGTTGCTGGATCAATTCCCAGTCGGGGCACATGCCCAGGTTTGGGCTTGATTCCAGGTAGATGGCATGCAAGATGCAGCTGATGGATGTTTTACTCTCACATCGATGTTTCTCTCTGTCCCTTCCTCTCTCTCTTTAAAAAAATCAATTAAAATACATTTTTTTAAATCAACAGAGAAGCCAGGGATCCAGCCCCACCCTAACAGTTGGCCTTCCATTTCTTCCAGCAGGAGGAATTTTCCTTCCTTGGTGTTTAAGTTGAGTTCTTTCTCTTAGCATTCCTGATGGGGCATATTCCCCCACTGAATTATGGTAGGGATAAGCACTGTGATAGCATTTCAAATGCTGATGGGCTTTTAAAAGTTTGGCCAATTGGCCTGGGCACCCAAACAATATGAGTTTGTGTTTGCAAGTAAAACGTGTTCAGAGTTCCAGCTATAAGTGAACATGGGGACCGCGCCTGTCCTCCAGTGGGCAACTCTCTGAAGTTCTGTCTTTGTAAAGGAGAATGTAGATACCAGTTTTTTATGCCATGAACAGGGAAAGGCTAACTGGGGACAGAAAAAAATGCAGCTGTCACTGAGCACTGCTCAGTTGGGCCAACAGACCTGGCTTTAACTTCATTTTAATAGCTCTGACTCCAAAAATCCTTGGGAACAAAATACCTGTGAAGCCCCAATTTACCTTCCAAGTTCAAACTGCACAAAAAGAATCCCAAACTAGTCCTTGTTCCCTGAAACGGTCTCCTCATTATAAGCTTATGGCCCTTTACACAGGCCGACCTGAGAGGTGTCAGGCCTCTTTCCTCCCCACATCCAGCAAGTTCTGCAAATCATCTGCCAAGCCTGTCAACCACTTGCTGAGCAGTGCCCAGTTCCCTGCAAGATTCTAGAGAGATGACTAGATGTGGACTCTGCCCTTGGGGCTGACAGCCTCCAGGCTGTGCCAAACATGCAGACACCCAGCAAGTATCTAAGCGGAGCCTTTTGATGCAGGGCTATCCTTTGTAGCTCAGTGGGCCCAGCTGTTGAGAAGGGAACATAGTGGTTTCAAGTTTCAGCCAGGCCTTATAAGTAGGCCTAATGATGAGTAGAAGTTTGCTAAGGGTGGTCTGTGGCTGGAAGGGCCCTCTAGGTAGAGGGACCATCATGAGCAAAAGCAAACATTAAGTTTTGCTCTTTAGGGCTTCTCCTAAATTGACAAAGACTAAAAGATGTTTTTTAGCCTGGCCGATGTGGCTCAGTGGTTGGGCATCAACCTATGAACCAGGAGGTCACGGTTTGATTCCCAGTCAGGGCACATGCCTAAGTTGTGGGCTCCATCCCCAATGTGGGCTGTGCAGAAAGCAGCCGATCAACTATTTTCTCTCATCATTGATGTTTCTATCTCTCTCTCCCTCTCCCTACCTCTCTTAAATTAAATATATATATATATATATATATATATATATATATATATATATATTTAAAAGAAAAATAAAAAATGCTTTTCAGTGTCCAACTTCACCTTCGCAAAAGGCACAAATGGCATCAGTGATTTTTTTTTTAAAGTATGAAATAAGCAATCAGCACTTAAGTACTGGCACTTACACTAGATCTATCTTCTTTATGTTTTTTTATTTTAAACAATGACTTAAAGAAAGACCAGAGAGAGAGCCAAAACTGGATTTACAGAAGCCTTCTGTTCCTGCCATACCACCAAAAAAGCCAAGGCCGCCCAAGACCAATTCTCTCAGCAGACCAGGCGCACTGCCTCCGAGGAGACCCGAACGACCAGTGGGTCCCCTGACCCACACCAGGTACTGTTCTGTTCTCACCCCTGGGATGGGCACAGGGGTATGTGAGAGGTGGCCTAGGGTTACAGGAGGAGAGCCTTGAATGTATCTGGCTGAGGGATGGGGGGGGGGGGGCATGTAAAGCAGCCCTTCCACCCTATTAGCAAAGCTGCCAAGGACTCTGCCACTTCTGTCCTTA
Source organism: Pipistrellus hanaki (assembly GCF_964339955.1). Classification (NCBI taxonomy): domain Eukaryota; kingdom Metazoa; phylum Chordata; class Mammalia; order Chiroptera; family Vespertilionidae; genus Pipistrellus; species Pipistrellus hanaki. Next base: position 95,429,841 of record NC_140524.1, read on the forward strand.
CTCTGGTGTTTGAGCAAAAGTGGGTGTGAGGCTGGGAGCAGCAGGAGGGCATCTAGGTCCTGCTCACAGGCAGGAATTTGCTCTGTGCTTTATTAGAGCAAGATCAGTGGCCTTTCAGACTAGAAATGCAGGTGCCAGGCCCACCTCTCCCCTGGCCGTCCTGCTGTCCTGAGGTGCACACGCCTCACTAGCAGGTCCATCCCCTGATGCCCTCCCTGCTCTGTGATGCCTTGTTCCAAACCCCAGGCTCCCTCTGCCTTGACTGCACAGCCCTATAGTGGGACCCGGGACCCAGCATGGCAAAGATTATATTAGTGTACATGTCTCTGAACTATGAGACCTTTGAAGTTAAGGAACATATTTGGTTCAGGCACACCTTCCAGATGTGTCTGGTAAAACACCAGTTCATTCACTGGCTGGCTGGACTCATGTATTAGTAATGTGGAATTGGAGTTGGGCATTGCGCTTTCCAGACCTGAGATACCCATCACTCCACGAGGAAGTGTTGTGTTCTCTCCACAGGTTCATTGCCAGAACTTTCTACCAATACATGTATAATATACACGTTGGTGTAATATACCAGAATAAGTTGGTGGCATGAGGGCTTTTCATATACCTGTGAACACACAGTCACTACCAGATTTTTTGAGCTAAGTTTGCACGATGGAAGTCTCACGGGGCTTCAGCGCCCTGGTGTTAGAGTCAGGCAGGCTTCAGGGCTCATGTCTCACCCTACCTCATAGGAGGAGTGTGAGCCCTGGCAAGTCACTGCCCCACTCTCTCACTTTCTTGCATTGAAGATGATAATAGAATGCACCTAAAAGGATGGAGTGGATAATTCCCAAGTATGTAACCCCATGCTTGCAAATCATTACTTTCATTGTCATTTTTATTACTGTGTGTCAAACTGGATGTATTGCAGTAAGACAAAACAGCTCATTTACTTTCTAAAAAGGATTTTTAAATGGTGGTAAAATATACATAACCAATTTGCCATCGTAAGCATTTTTAAATGTATGGGTCAGTGGCATTAAGTACATTCACATTATGCAACCGTCACCACCGTCCATCCATAGAACTCTTCTCATCTCTCAAAATTATGCTCTGTATTCCTTAAACAATAAGAAGTCCCCTCCCCACTCCTTATACCCCCTGGCAATAGCCATTATTTCTGTCTCTGTGACTATGATCACTCTAGATGCATCATGTAAGTGGAATCATACAGCATTTGTCTGATTCCTGGGGAAACCAATGGGACCAGGACCGCTATTGAGTTGGTCAGATTTGGACGTGTCACCCCCTCTTTTGCTGACTGACAGCAGAAGGCCATTTGAACATGCCCACAACAGGAACACTTGAGTGCTGCCATGATCTTAGCAAAGGCCACTTCAGTAGCATGGTCAGCCCAGAAGCTAGCACTTCAGATGAAAAGGGTCATATCACCTGTGAACTTCTGAAGAGAATAAGAACTACACAAACAGGGAGAATGGAGCAGCCAAGAGGCACATCCTTTTGTGGTGGGTGAAAGGAGAACACACTCTGCTTTTGTTCTGTTAGTCATCCAGGGACTGCAGACATTTTGATTAAGTCAGTAACAATTTCCAAAATATCCCTGCTGTGCTTTCCAAAGATCTGATCCGAAAGGAAGTGCAATTCTGATGGCTTCTTTGTCTTCGAAGGTTACTCTCAGCTGCCTCATTAAGGGATAGGTTCAGGCTTTTGGAGCCAACAATTAAACCTGCACACAAGGGGAGAGGGAGTGAGTAATAACTGCCAACTTTCTGGGCTCACAAAGGCCTCATTCCTCCTCCCTCTCTCCCCCTCACCCCCTACTTCTGCTTAGCTCTTCTCTGCTTCCAGCCCTCCCAATATCCGATTGTCCATTAGAAGTACAAGTCACCAAGGAGGATGCATGAGAGGGGTTTGTCTAGATGCCAGTGGGAAATGTAACTATTCTTCACAATGTATGCGACGTCTGAGCAGCCCCGGCCTCCCACGTCCCCTCCACCCCTTGGCTGCCCAGTGCCCAGGGTACTGGTTTGCAGAAAGGGGAAAAGGGAGGGGGAAGCCCTGGATTTCTTCCCTGACAATCCTATGAAGTGGCAGGCCCAGGCCAGTACTGGGTAGCCAGTTGAAGGGAGGACAGTGCCTGCTCTAATTTGGTGGTTCTCAAACTTGGCATACATCAGAATCCCCCAAAGAACTTGTTCAGGTCACTGGGCCACACCCCCACAGTTGCTGACTTGGTAGGTCTGAGGTGGGCCTGGGGTTTTACATTCTAACACACTCCCAGGTGGTACCCATGCTGTTGGCCTGGGTCCACGCTGCCAGATCCCCTGATCTAGAGTCCCCCAAGTTCTTGACAGTGCTGCCCTCCTTCCCTGGCTGCCTGTCATGCATCTGTTAATGCTCCCCAATTGGTACGCCTCTCTTCTAGAAGTCTTCCATTATCTCTCATGGTCACTCTTCCCCCCAAATGCTGGATACCAACATCCGTGTTTAGCCTAGGGTAGGATCCCATGCTGTGCCTCTTGGGATGCTCACACCCCCCAGACTCTTTTACCAGATTTCAAGCAGACCAAGAGTGTGTTTTGTCATTTTTACATGCTTCATGGGGTTGAGCATATGGTAGTGGCTTATTTAACATACTTGTTGAATGCCATGGTTCTTAAAAGGGGGGAGGTGCCAGTGCTCACAGTTTCTTCACTTTGCCTGTCAACCTTCCATGCCTCTGAGAGAGCTCTGTAGCATGTGTGTCTTTTATGTTCTAAGTTACCTAGTGCACCACGAATTTCAACATAATTTTATTAAGGAAATCAAAGAAAGGCTATTGTTTCTCAGTACTTCATGCACTTTATATTTTTGCTAGGCAGTTACATTGGACAACCAACCCATATAGTGGTTTATATACATGTTTAGTTCTGCAAAATTAATTGAGGTAGGAATGGTAATGTCATTCTAAGAGTTTTGTGTCTGTGGTCCTCCAATGAAAGGATATTGTCTGCTGGTTGAACCCATGTCTTTGCCAGGATTTACCTGACTGGATGTATAGTTGGATGGGTGATTGAACCCATGTATATACGTCATTGTTTGCCATTCTTGTTGGGAACCAGGCATACCATTCCAGCTGCAGGGTCTGGGCTGAAGCTTCCTCTCATCAACCAGAAAGCTCACTGCCAAATGTGGCTTCTAGAAGAGATCAATTTCTTTCCATTTAAACAGGAACTGGAATGTTTTAGAAAAAAAATGAATTACATTAATTTAGGAAGAGTGGAATCTTTTCTAGATGTGTTCACTTAACACAATTATATTGTGGGATTACTATGTACAAAACACTGTTCTGGATCTTAGTAATGGTGGAGCTCAAGCATTGCAGTTTAGTTTTTATGGATCATGTATAGGGAATCTAGAGGACACTGGTGCACACTTGTATGTCCATTCTGAGCAAGTGGAAGCATGCCATTAACATATTCACTGGTAGGCATGTTCTTCCAATTTCTAGAAAGTGAGTGAAGATGGAATTTTTTGCTATTGTTAATTTTCACCCAAGGATTTATTTCCATTGATTTTTAGAGAGAGTGAAAAAGAGGGGGGAAAGGAGAGAGAAAGAGAAAAAAAAAAAAAACATCAGTAGGAGAGAGACATATCAATTGGTTGCCTCCTGCACATGCCCTGACCAGGGCTGAGGATCAAATTTACAATCCAGGTATGTGACCTTGACCAGAAATCAAACCCATGACCTTTCAGTGTGTGGGTTGATGCTCTAACCACTGAGAAATGCCTGCCAGGACAAGATGGAATTTTAACAGGAAAAAAAGACTTTTTCAAAAATATTTAATACCAGGGTTGATTTAAAAATTGAATGCTAATAGGAGGTTCCCCTAGCCCATAAGTGCCTCTTTTGTTTGAAAATCTATGCCTTGGGGATGCCTTGGTTATTATTTCATAGTAGGCAAAGAAACTGTCTGCTTGTCTTATAGAGCTCAGCATCTAACTAAGGTGGTTGTGGTTCAAAACACATTTTGTCTACCCTATTTTCACACTTGAGAAAATACAGGCTCAAAAGTATGGCACCTACTCACTTGTTTTGATATTTGATCATAAATTTATTTCAATATGCCTACCCCTTTTGTAGATGTATGTATACACATACACAGACATGTAATGTTCTATGTATAATAATGTGAATTATCAATTTAACAAATATATGTTCAGAAACCTCTGTGAAAAGAGGTTCTAAAACCTTGGAGAAGGGTCCAAAATTTTAAAAAGAAAAATCTAAGGAAACTCGGAAGGAAAAAATCTAAGGAAGCAGGCTGCTCTGAGCTCTAGTAATTGTATGCGGTGGAAGGCAACAAGCCAGAAACCTGAGGGGCAGAGCAGGTGTGTGCCTTCAAAAGAAAATAAGCCTGATAGGGAAAGAGGTAGAAGCAGGCTGGCTAGACCAGAACAGGTTTGTTAATCTCATAAACACAGACACCCCGCGTTGTAATATATTTCTTTTTCTTCCCAAAGAGCAAGGAAGCTGGAGCAGAGAGGATGAGCTTTGCCCATTGTTGGTACAGCAGGGATTAGCCCTCGCTCTCCAAGAGCGGGCAAGTGACTGGCAGGGCAGGGGAGGGGGACGGGTGGTGTCTGGGGGCCTTGAGTGACAGACAGGGAAGTGGGAAAAGTCAGTTGTCAGAAGTACAAGAGATGCTGTGTCAGAAAGATGAAGTTAGTGCTCACAAGTTCAGAGGCGAAGTAGGTCTGAAAGAGCGGCTTGCCATTGGAAATGAATTACCTACATGACTGTCAGAGGCTCAGGAAGATGGCAAGATCTGGAGTGGGGTCAGTTTAATATTCTGGAAGCCAGTGTCCTCTCAAGTGGATGTCAGTGTGCTGGGAGTTGATCACATTCAGTGATAGGTTCAGTAATCATGGTGGTAGCAGGCCATTCAGGGAGGACATTCTGGATATGGGGAGTTGATTACCATGGCTCAAGAATCCCAGAGGGCACTGTTCACTGACTGTAGGTGTGGAAGCATCTGTTGGAGGAGAAATCTCAGTTGGGTCTTGAACGCCAAGCTGTGGGCAGGAGGCCTAGTGACTTCCCAGACCTGTACTGCTTGGACATGACCTATTGCTTTCAGTTTTTTCACACATCAGGTACCTTTCCTGTGAAGGGCGGGGGGCTAAATTGGGAGAACTGGAGCACAGGATCCAGTGGGGAGGGCCAGTCGCAACATTTTTACTTGTAACGAAGATATAGCCCTGGATTTCAGAGAGGCACCGGGAGATAAATGACAGTTGAGCAGCTTGAGGCAAAGATTAAGTAAACATTTATCTGCCAAACATCAACTAAGTGCTTAGGGAAGGGTGGATATCTCTCTTGAGACCAACTTGCCCACATGGAAATTAATTTTTCTTTAGATCTGCACAGGCATCAGAACTGCTAAAGCCCTGGGGTTACAATTTAGCAGAAAATAACCTTCCAGGCCCTGATTGCTTTGTGAGGTGTCTGGTCCCCATGCCCACCAAAATAAAGCATTTAAAAAAGATTCCTTTATTCTCACTAGGTATAAACTAATCAATAAATTAATAAACAAAAGAGGAAGAGAAATATATCTAGATGATATTCACTTGTTTCCTAAGAAGTCGGGTAAAATGTGCATGTGGGTGCTTAGGCCATCATTTTGAGTTTAGATTACTCAAGTATTACAAATGTCTTTCCAAAGAGCCCTAGTGATGAGTTGTGAGGTGTTTGTCTCCCTTTGCTTTTCTATAATTCAGGACCAAGACATGCCTTTGAAGAATTCAAGAGAGAGATCTTGGCTAGAACTTATAGAGGTGGGTGTTGTTGGCTCACAAATGGCAGTTACAAGCATGGAATGGCTATAATCACCTCAGTGGATTATGGAGAAAAGAAGGAAGTAAAAACAGCAGAGGGGGGGGGATTGTTTATTGGGTGGAGGAAGAACTAGAAGCCATTGAAAAGGGTAGGTGCAGCCGAAACCGGTTTGGCTCAGTGGATAGAGCATCAGTCTGCGGACTGAAGAGTCCCAGGTTCGATTCCAGTCAAGAGCATGTATTATATATTGGTTGTGGGCACATCCCCAGTAGGGGGTGTGCAGGAGGCAGCTGATAAGATGTTTCCCTCTCATCGATGCTTCTAACTCTCTATCCCTCTCCCTTCCTCTCTGTAAAAAATCAATAAAATATAGTTTAAAAAAGAAAAAAAAAGAAAAGGGTAGGTGCAGTGTGATGTCATGGAAGCTGGAAGAGGAGAAGGTGGAGCAACTACTGATCCATGGGTCTCACAGTTGAGTGTGCACTGTAATCACCCTCAGGCTTGTTAAAACAGATCACAGCTCCCCCAAGTTTGTAATTCAGTAGGGCTTGTTTAAGGACAGAGAGTTGGTATTTCTAGGGAGCTCCTATTGTTGCTAATGCTACTGGTTGGCTGATCAAGCTGTGAGAACCACCACTATAGTGAGCGCCAGGGAGACTGAAACACACCCAATTGCTTTGGTCACCAGTTGGCTCTTGGTGATCCCAGTCAAGGCATTTCTGTACAGTCATTCAGGGCAGGAGACAGATTTGGGGTGAGTTGAAGAGAGAATGCATAGGCCATCAAGCATATATAGACTTATCTTGTGAGAAACTTGGTTATGGAAAATGGGTGCTTACGTATGGATTCACTGATGAGAGAGGATGGTATGTGCACTTGAGCACCTATATGCATAGTCATCAGGTGCCTACATTTGGCCAGGCCCTTTTCTAGGTAACAGTTAACTGTGATAACTAGGCCAGACATGGTTCCTGCCCACGCATTGCTTTGGAGCCAGGCACACTAGGATCAAAAGCCCACCCCTCTACTTACTTACCCTGTGACTCAGCAAGGTGCACACTTCCCTGGGTCTCAGTTTCTGCCTCTGCAAAATGGCACAATGAGGCCTACCTTGCCCAGGTATGCAGATTTAAACAAGCCACCACACTTGAGGCCCCTAGTTCTTGCCTGGCATTTGAGAGACACTCAGCAAATACACACAAGTTTCTTCCCCTCCCCTGAGACAACTTAGTGGGTAGCTTTGGCGGGAGAGGGGTGTCTACATGGTGACTAGCAGGTCATGCTCAGTAGCTCTGTGGGAGTAAGGAAATATGGACCCCCTCAAAAAGCACATTAGGAGGCCTCTCGGGGGTGGAAGCCTGAGCATCCTCTTCCAGAGGCAGCAAGAGAGCCAGGGGAGTGGAGTCTGAACTCAGGGAAGGCTGGAGACTAAGGGAGGACAGTCCATTTCTAGAGCATAGAAATCCCATTGGGCCATTACCTTGTCTGCATTATTTGCTGACCTCATTTCATTAGTGTGTCTAACCTTCTCTCTTTCCTTCTTTCCACTCTCACTGAGAATGAATTTTATTCCCTGCAGCAAGAACCAACAGTAGTGACAGGGTTTAGTCTCAGTCCAGGCAGAGGCACATTGATTTTCCTGCCAGTGATGGCCAGAATTGGGCAAGGAAACAGTAGGGTGTAGTGACACCTCACATAGGCACAGTGCTAATTGGTTCATATAATGCTTTTTCCATAGCACCCCCACCAACTTTTTTCAGAGTTCCCCTCCTCCGGGCATCTTTAAAACCCCTCTGAGATGCCCAGCTGTGGGTTTGCAGATGAGAGCTGCGGATGTCATCTCCTTTGCCTTACGGGGGTGTGGGCTTGTCATGCTCTGGATGAGCTCTGAAGCAAGGCCTGTTTCCACACCCGCCTGCAGAGTCTGCACAAGGAACAGAAATTTGGAGGAGAATTGAGTGGGCAGTGTCCCATCACCTTCCAACGTGTCTTCACCGACTATAAATAGCCACGCTTGTTTGTGCTCATCCAAACAAGGACGCAGCGCAAGGGGAGAGCTGCCAGGAAAACCACTCTGTTTCCCGCTCCTTGCACCTCTGGCCTGGCTCAAGGTGTCCCATATTTAAATGGAAAGTTTGCAGTAAAAAAAAAAAAAAAAAAAAAAAAAAAAAAAAAAAAAAAAAAAAAGTCTGTGATTCCTGGGACGTTCTTGGCCATCAAGTAGGTATACAGGGACTCCACAGATATATGCAGGGCCTTTGGATCCGGATTTCTGGGAAAGGGGAAGGAGGCTGATGAGTGAAGGAAACTGGCTCACTGCTGCTACAATTTTGTCCTTTCCCGATGGAAGGATTCAACCTCCCCAGGTGGTAACTTCCCTGTGCAGAATATTTCCAAAGGACTGGCTTCACATCTGCTTCTTGCACAGACAGAGCCCTCTTGTAGTTGTTTATTTAAGAGAGAAAAAAAATCTCTAGAATCATAAAACATATCTATGTAGATGCTCATTTTGATTATTGCCGTCCCAAGTGTGGTAGGCAAAAATACTACTGGGCATCAGAAACCTTCTGTCTGGTTTCAGCTCTGCCACCAATTAGCTGCATGGCCTTGAGCACATAGCGCCCACCCTTGGAGCATAGGATACCTTGTCTGTAATAAAATGAGGGCTTGAGCTGAGTAAACTGTATTCAGTTTTAGTAGTCAGAGCCCAAGTCTGAGGTGTAATGAGTGGGCAGCCAGGAAAGCTGTTGGCCTCTCATCCTCAGTGGATGAGGGAAGTGAATTATTGGACCTGGCAGTTTTGCATTAGATGAGGGTGATAAAACAAGGTTGTGAGGTTGGAGCAAGAAAGAGGCAGGGCAACCCAAGTCATTTCTCTAGGATTTTCCTAGTTGACATCTGCCATTGTCCACCTGAGTTGATAACCCCCGGGGTGGGGGTGAAAGCTGGAGAAAAAGAGGATTCTCGATGTGCACTTCAGTGGTTTCCTGAGCGCAGGGGATGGGGCTTTTCTATTTATTTTCCCTCTCTTTCCAGCTCTTTCCCCCCTATAATAATTTGTAGACAGTTAAAGCCTAAACATATTAATAGATCCTTCTGATGGCAGGGAGAGAGCACTTCCAAAAAGAGTCGTCATTGGGACTTGGGATCTTTTTTGTTCAATGGGGAGTCAGTGTATTCACTCTTTTTTCCCTTCATCACCACTCACCTCTAGAAGGGCTATGGGATCGTCCTGGTAGTTTTTTTGTTGCTGCTGTTGATGCTGCTAATTTATTTACTTACTTGTTTCCTTGCCTTGGCTTCCTGTGCACTCCAACACCTTTTCCAGGCCACATGTCTTGGCTTAACTGTCCCAACTTGGGCTAAATTGGGCCACGCCACTGGCTGAGCTCATGTTCTCAAGGGATGCACATGGCGCGCCTTCCACGTTTCTGACCGTGCACATACCCGATCTCATGTCTCAAGTCTAAGTGGGAAGAGCAGGCCCTCAGGGTGGGTTAGGTATGTGATTTTTTTTTAGGTGTATGATTTTTGTTTATCACTGGTACTTTTTAATTTGGGGAGCAAAGGCAATTCACACAGCTGGCCGTGAGAAGTGGTGACAGGCTACTTGGTGTCCTTGATAATTCACCAGCCCTGTGACCAGGAGGCCAATGGAAGCAGCTTTGAGAAGTGGTCAAGAGCTTGGCCCTGGAGTTAAAGTTATGGGTTCAAACCCAGACCTCACTACTCTAGTACTTTTATAACCTTTTGTCAGCAAGTGACTTAATCTTACTGAGCCTCAGTTTCCTGATCTATAAAATGAAAAATAAGAGGATGCCGAAACCGGTTTGGTTCAGTGGATAGAGCATCAGCCTGTAGACTGAAGGGTCCCAGGTTCGATCCCTGTCAAGGGCATGTACCTTGGTTGTGGGCACATCCCCAGTAGGAGGTGTGCAGGAGGCAGCTGATGGATGTTTCTCTCTCGTCGATGTTTCTAACTCTCTATTCCTCTCCCTTCCTCTCTGTAAAAAATCAATAAAATATATATTTTTAAAAATAAAGTAAAATAAATAAGGGGATCACAGCTAAGGTTCTCCAGGAGAAAGAATCCGAGGCAGCATTTAGTATGCAGGATCTGTTTTAGGGCTCTGAGCTCACTGAAGGAAGAAGGAAACAGTGTTGGGCAAAGGGAAATGTCAGGTTGTAATACTGGCTCACCAAAGCCTCAAACAATTCCACAGGGAGCTTTGGAGCTAAAATGGTTCCTCCAAGTTATTCTGTATTGAACTGAAATGGGCAAGACTTTATTGTGTGTGTTGTAGTTACCTTGGAAATGGTTTACCTCAGTCAAGGAGGCTCTCTGCAGGTGGGGTGGTCCCTGGAGGAACCAAAGGCATTCCTATGAGCAGGAACATCCAGCCCTTGAGGCAGAGTAGATATTTCAAGGGGTGGTTCAGATGATTGAATAACGTATAAAAGGGCAATCCTCGTGCCTGGCTCATGGTAGGCCATCAGTTATCAGTTGTTGCTGTCATTCCTATGGGGTTGTAGGTTCCACTCCATCCTGCTGGGTGTCCTTGGGCTAGTCAACCCCTTCTCTGTGATTTAGGTTCCTGTCCAGTAAAGCAAGAGACTCTTACCTGCTAGTTGCCTATCTAACTCGTGTGTTTTAAGGGTCCATAACCAAAACTGCTGAGAAAAATACAAGAAAATAACATTGTTATCTTTTTTTACATTTTCTCTCTTTTATATTAATTGCTTTATTGATTAAGGTATCACATAATTTATCCTCAACCCCCCATTCCAATCCTCCACCCCCTCTACTCATGCCCCCACCCCCTTATTGTCCTTGACCACTGGTTAGGTTCATATGTGTGCACATAAGTCCTTTGATTGATCTCTCCCTTTTATCCCCACCCTCCCTTTGAGGTCCAACAATCTGACCCAGGCTCCTTATCACATTGTTATCTTTGGGTGTATGGTGATATGCCAGCTTTCTTATATTTTCTCCTTTTACTTAACAGCAGTGGATAGAGAAACTCACCACCCAAAAAACCCTCATAAGAGCTAGTAACTTACAAAAGGATGGGCTTTTTTTTTTCTTTTGTTCAATTTAGTAACATCCTTCCTGGCAAAAATGGTATCTGTGTGTTAGGCAGACTGGAGGAGAGCAAGGACCATTGAGGACTGAAACCTCATTGGGCATCAGCCGCTCCAAACACATGCTTTGGAGAATTTCAGAAATTCTGGTATTTTTCAGAACTAAAACTCATTAGCATTGTTGAAAGAGTCTATAAATACAGTGGAGGCATTTACAAATAGACTTTGTAAAACGCTTCCACACCCACAGTCTGAACACTGTCAAAACACCAGCTGCAGCTTCCCTACTTGGAAGGATCAGACCTTTTTTAAAACTACACCTACTGTGTTTTCAAAATAGGCTTGCTTCTGGCCCTGTATAGAAGATAATTATAGCTGGAAGCCTGGGTCTGGCTCTTGGTATGAAGGATCAGAGTTCAGTAGAGAGATAGGGCATCCCAATCTCTTTCCTATCAGAATATGGCTGGTACTTTAGAATCTGGGGAAGGGTGACTCAGAGATGGCACTGCCTATTTCTTCAGGGTGGGCCCTCATGACCTTGGCTTCTCAGTCTAGGATTTTTAACTCACCCCAGTTGAGTTCTAGGTGTGGTCCCAGGTGATCACATGGGCATCTGTGGTGGGGGAGACTCTTAAAGAAGAGCTTGTAGCAGGGACGGGCAATCTCACCTTTTACCTTGATTGTATGGTTGGGGAGAAAGGAGAAAGAGCAGAAGCTGCAAGAATTGTACAGTCTCTAGTATTAAAAGTGAACTTTAAAAGGAAGGAAAAATTCACCTATAGTCTTATCCCAGAGGCAAATACTATTAACATTTTGGACTTTTTTCCTTCCCCTCTTTTTCCCCTGTGTATGATTTGCTTTGTTTCATTGGTTTTACACAGGCATGATCATAGTAAATGTCATATAATTTGGGAAGGAAATGCATTTATTGTACAAATACATAATGCATTCCCATTTTAGGAAAAAGGCAAATGTCCATTAAATCCAAAGTGTTTTTGAGCTTTCCATGTACCAAGTGCTTAACTGGATGTTAGAAATCACCCATCAGACTACCCTGGAATAACCATAAAATATTCTTCCAGTCGCTTAAAAAAATACCTCTTCCTAATATATCAGAAGTGCACATGGGTGTACATGCATTGAGATGTTTTAAACTTGCCTTTTGTTTCTTGACATTATCACATCATAATATCTTGTTGTCACTGTTTCTAAACATTATTTCAATGGCTATATAAAAGCCTGTCAAATACCATACGTTATTCTACTGTTCTCCTATTTATGAAAGTTTTCAGGGTTTTTTTTCAGTTTTTTATTATTATGAATAACACTGTGATATACATATTAACCTGCAAAACCCATTTGGGTGTTTTGGACTATTTCTTTAGCATTTACTCCCAGATGAAAACAGATAAACATCAAGAGGATATACATCCTTTAAAATTACTTCTTTTACCCTGCACTATTCCCCAAAGGCTTTGAGATAACTTTAAAAATTTAGTTGAGAGCGACAGTAAAGGGGAAGTAAGGATAGAAAAGTAATAGAGCCCAAGATAAGATGAGCACAGTGCAGACTGGTAGGCAGACCTCAGAGATATTGCAGGTCTGATTCCAGACCACCACAATAAAGCAAATGTTGCAATAAAGCAAGTCACACAAACTTTTTGGCTTCCTAGTGTGTATAAGAGTTATGTTTACACTGTACTGTAGTCTATTAAATGTGCAGTAATAGCACTGTGACTGAAAAAAAAAGGTACACACGACTTAATTTTAAAATATGTTATTTTTTTAAAAGCTAAGCCTGTTGGGATAATGGCACTAAATGGCCTTTTGCAGGGCTGCCACAAACCTTTGATTTGTAAAAAAAAAAAAAAAAAAACCAAAAACAAACAAAAAAATACACACACACAAATGTCTCTGAAGCACAATAAAGCAAAGCAGCATACAACGAGGTATGCCTGTTATGTGCAATAGGGTTCTCCACCATCCCTCAAGACAGGCTCTCATTTGACTGGAAGCTTCCAGCTGTCAAATCAAAGAGGGAAATTGCTGCTCCAAGAGTCACAGTTACCAAAATGTACAAATAAACCACATGACCCAAAGCAGCCAACTTGTTCTGCAATACAGCAGCTTACCTGCTGTGCAAAGCTCCTTCTCTCCACCAACACCCTCTTGGATGCTTCCCCCAGCTGCCCACCGGGGTGTCTTCTTAGACCATTCTTCCCTTTGGCAAGAAAGAAAGAAAGAAAGAAAGAAAGAAAGAAAGAAAGAAAGAAAGAAAGGAAGGAAGGAAGGAAGGAAGGAAGGAAGGAAGGAAGGAAGGAAGGAAGGAAGGAAGGAAGGAAAGAAAGAAAGAAAGAAAGAAAGAAAGGAGGGAGGGAGGGAGGGAGGGAGGGAGGGAGGGAGGGAGGGAGGGAGGGAGGGAGGGAGGGAGGGAGGAAAGAAAGAAAGAAAGAAAGAAAGAAAGAAAGAAAGAAAGAAAGAAAGAAAGAAAGAAAGAAAGAAAGAAAGCATCCCAGTGGAATTAACTGGACTTTTGTTGCCTGAATAACCTGTTCCTGTGGACAGAACACATGTTCTTTACATTTTAGATCCTTGGTGTGTTCCCAGAAGGACAGACTGTCTGGCTGTGAGTGTAACTTGAGTTCAGCCGAGACCGGTTTGGCTCAGTGGATAGAGCGTTGGTCTGCGGACTGAAAGGTCCCAGGTTTGATTCAGGTCAAGGGCACGTACCTTGGTTGCAGGCACATCCCCAGTAGGGGGTTTGCAAGAGGCAGCTGGTTGATGATTCTCTCTCATTGATGTTTCTAACTCTCTATCCCTCTCTCTTCCTCTCTGTAAAAAATTAATAAAATATATATATTTTAAAAAGAAGTAACTTGAGTTCAGTCTTAGTCTGGAGGAAGACAACACCAAATCATTCAGGCTCCATAAATACAAAATAATATTAAGCGCCTTCAAGACTTTTAAAAATAAAAATGCTTACCCAAGAGGTTTGGCTCAGTAGATAGAGTGGCAGCGCACAGACTGAAGGGGCAACCAGGTTCCATTCCAGGGCATGTACCTGCCTTGCAGGCTTGATCCCCAACTCTGGTCAGAATACATGCAGGAGGCAATCAATTGATGTGTCTCTCTCACATCGATGTTTCTCTCTGTCTCTCCCCCTCCCTTCCACTCTCTTTAAAAATCGATGGGAAAATATCCTCAGGTGAGGATTAACAAAACAAAAAAATAAAATAATTTAAAATTCTTTCCTACTTATATTTCATTTCTAAAACATTGTATTCAGAAAGTTACATTCAAATTAGTGGGCCCTCCCAATTAAATGTTTTGAAACAAAGGTCCTCAATCCCATTGTTCCTGTTGGCTTGGAATCTGACCAAGGGATTGTGTCCTATGGGGCCTGAGCTTTGGTAACCAAAGGATGGAGGGGCAATCTGCTACAGTAACCTGGCCTAAGAGGTCCCCCACCACTTTAGGTATTGGGATGAGGTGGGAAATAAAGGCTCTGCTGTGAAGTTCAAGCTGCTTCCCTTTTCCAAGTCCAGTAGTCCACATACTCCTTGAACTCTGATTCAACCAACCTCAGGATTTTCAACCACGCTCAGAAGAGCCCAGCCAGTCTCATAATGCACACACAGTCAGTCAAAGAGCTGCAATTTTCTCTTGGTGAAGACCAAGCCGTTTGGCTGAGCCCTGGTTCCCCAGAGTTCTCACCTCCGCTTGTCTTCGGTTGAGGGTGCTTGAGGTTATGCTTGAGGGTGAGTCAGTCTTGTTCATTTGGGAACTGATGGGGGCTTATTTCCTTCCACTGGAAAGCCCCCTTTCTCTACCATCACAGGATATGCATGTCACACTGAGTGCTACCACCACTGCTCCTTTTGAGTGAGCCCCTGTCAACTCCCTCCCTTACCTCCAGATTTTATAGATCTACTTCTGTTTCCCTCTGCCTCCCATTACCTCCAGGACAAACTGACCCCTGTGGACAGCTCAGCAGTCTCACCTTTGCCAATCTTTCTCCTCTCACTACTCTCTGGAGACCTCTAGCCTTTGGACCTCTGACCACCCTGGATCCTTGCTCAATCATGTGTCTTACTTGATATCCTTCAAGGCCCAACTGTAATGCCACCTCCTCCACGTGACCCTGGATTGCCATGCCTATCCCCTGCACTGAACCCATCCTCCCCAGAGGGCTTTGATGTGCCTGTATCTTACATAGCCAGCCTATAACATGTAGGCTCATGGTTGTCTGTCTTTCTCTTTCTACCATAGAGACCATAAGCCCCTCCAGAGTAGGTACCACCTGGTTTGGCTTTCTCAATACCCGCATCTGTTCCTCATTGTGTGGTTTGGCCTCAGGCCAGGGTGACTGCTGGAAGCCATAAGATGGGCTATTTCTGTTGCTTTCCTGGGAGCAACTGTTTGGCTTCTCCCTCTTGTTTTATAGGCAACATTTTTTTCTGATTTCACTGCCATCACAGACCTTTGATAATCTCATTTGGGAGCTGCCCTTTTGGAGGAATTTGGAGGAACCTTCTGTTTGTGCATGAATGAACTGTTTCTCTCATCATCCTGGAGGCCCGTTCCTGTCCCCAAGGGCTGCTCCTTGCCCAAATACAGAGGGAAGTCGCCCGTGTCCTGATGGGCATGGGGGCACCCACCCAAGAGCTGTCTAATTTTACTGCCTGTCCCAAGTGCCAGCTTTCAGGCTGCCAGATCTCAACTTGACACCTTGCGCCTGTCAACAGCCTGGCTGATGCCTCAGCCCCAGGCCAGCAAACCTTTTCCTCAAGGTTAAAAGTAGTTGACCTTTGACAAGCAGCATTGGCTGCATTCCTTAGTCCTTAAAAGGGAAGCTCCCAGTTACTGTTTGCTGGTGCTTATTTGGCCAGGAGACAGGGGCAGGGCCTGTGTTGTACCCTGTGTACCAGCAGGAGGGTTTGTGGCTAAAGGTGCATTGCTGAACAGTCATTATTAAAATAGCCATCTTTGAAAATGTGTGCTGGAGAGGGGGGCCTCCAGTCTGTTGGTCGCTTTGCACCAAGTCCTGTGTGGCTGGAGAACTCGTTGGCTCCTTCTGAGTTCCTCACAGGCGACAGTGCCACCTGCCCCACACCCAGCGCACTCCTTGACTTGCGTGCAACAAGAAAGCTGACAAAATGACAAGGACACACACCAATTATTAAATGCCTGGACTTGTGTTTTGAATGTAGGGGTGACGGTGCAAAGATCGACTTGGTTGGCAGTTCGCTATCCGGCATCTTGGACAAGGATCTCTCGGACCGCAGCAATGACATCGGTGAGTAAGGAGAACATTCTTGCTTTTCTTTGCACAATTTTGAAGGAACTGCAGAGTTCAGTTTTCCCCTTCAAGCAATCTGATGAGAACAAACAGCTATTTAAATGCAAGGCTAACAGCCCTGGTTGGTTTTAGGTGTTACAGTTTTGTAAACAAGGGAAGTGATGGTGGTTCCCACATTAACACACAATGCTTGGGATTATTACTCTCTCTGGCCTTACAAATTCCTTGCAAGGTCCAAAGAAAAGAAATGATTAAAAAACCTTTTTATAAAAGTGGGCATTAGCACTTATATTCATATTTTCCAGTGATTTGTGCTTTTAATATAATGAGGTCAGTGGGTGAAAATGCAGAATGGCAAAGTTCATTGTGAACACAGTACTAAGTGTTTTGACTTTGAATTTAAAATGAGCTTTGATATAATAATTGCCACTTAGTTCAGAACATGAGTGAATTTTTCCCAAGGTCAAGATCCTATACCATGTGATAAATGAGAAGGTAGCTAGAGTCTCTGTGGGTAAAAGAGTTGTAGGGTCTTTTGAGGATATGCATGGGTGGGTTCTCGGTCACATATGTGCTGGTTGAGGCCACTGTTGGTCTCACTTGGGTGACAGCCTTTTTAAGAAGTTCAAGTTCAAAGACTAATGTGTTTTAGCATTACATCTTTTATTTGTACCTATCATGGTCAAAAGTTAGCACTCTCATATTCTACAGAAGAAAGGGGACTACATTTTGGAATTTGCCTTTTTTTAATTAAAATTTTTATTTTAAAATAAGTATATATTTTGCATGCGGTTATAAGAAATAATGCAGAGATATACATACCCTTTACCCAGGTTCCCCCCATGGTAACATTTTATGAAATTGTAGTGCATGATCACAACCTAGATATTGACGTTAATATAGTCCACCAGGTTCCAAGTTTTATTAGTACTTGTGTGTATTTAGTTCTATGTAGCTTTGTCACATGTAGATTTGTGTATCTATCACTACAGTCAAGATACAGAACATTCAATTGCCAGTAGGATCCCTCTGTTCCTTTTTTTTAACCACACCCACCTCCCCTTTACCCCTCCTCCTCCCTAACCTCTGGCAGCCACTATCAAGGATTGATTAGACCTGGAAGATTTCTGGCATCATTTGCTTTGGCTGCTCAATTTAGAAACAAATGTCTGATAGTTGGCAGGCCCTGTGAGAAGCACCAGAGCACCTAACACACACATTCTCACCACCTGAGGCTACTCCTCTTCTGGGGTGCCATTTTCTTCTGAACCTGCAAAAAGAGTTGTGTTTTCCAAACTGCTGACCTACAGTCCCTGATCTGATCTGTGAGGACTTGGGGGTAGGATGTGTCATTGTCAATGTAAACACCAAAAGTACCGTCTTGTTTCCAGAAACTGTTCTGTATCCTCAGTCACCTTTTGAGAAGCTCAGTCAGAAAGCATGACCAAGAGCTTCTGACAGTTTGGGCTGACACAATAATAATAGAAACTGGCCTGCTGTAGCATTTGACCTGGTTAAAGGGCAGGGGAGAACAGAGAAGTTATTGGCTGTGAATGAAAAGGAATTGTTGGAATGAGCCTGATTAAGTTTTGGTGCTATGGCTGCAGTTTAGCATTTAGGCCCCATTTCAAGGCAGGGTGGACACAGTGTCAGTGAAGGTACTGTTGTGGGGGGAGGGGGTGGGGAGTCCCACAAGAAGGGAGGTGTTCTCCCACCTCCAGAATATACAGGGCTGCACCTTGCTTGTGAAGAATATCGATCTTAGACCTTTGTTTTCTTGGAGTCTGGAGATAACTAAGGTGGCTGTCACCAAAATATGAATGTCATGTTTTTCAATCTAGTAAGCTAGTTTGTAAATGTTGAAGGCATTGATGGAAAGGGTTAGTCTAAGGGAGCTTTTCATACTGTGGAAGCTAAGCACCAGCTGGATGTATGAGGGAGTCTGGAAAGAGATACTGAGGTTTAGTTTGCTCTTATATTTACAAGAAGACTGTACCAGAAACTGTAATTCCTCAAGCTGATAATTTAGAATACATGTTATTTACATTGTGAGAAATGGTAATTGGCCATTATAAAATCAACCACTACATACTCGAGTGCCTACTACTCAAGTGCAAGGCTGAATGGCTACCTCACACACAGGCCCTGCTTTCCAGGGTGTTGGGGTCTCTTTGGGCCCCTAAGACAGCAAATAAAAAGCGAAGTAACAATGATGGTCTGTATAAATGATGGCTGAGTGGTAGAAAGTAATGGTGCTCAGAGTTGGGGATGTTCCTTGGGACTCAGGGTGCAAGGGCAGGCTCTATAAAGGGGGACAGACTTACCTGGATTTGGAAGTTAGATTTGCTTAGGCAGAGGCAGAGATGTGCAGAGAAATCACATGGGGACTGCTGATAGCTGAGCATAGATCCGGCCTGGCTGCAGTAAAGTGTTTATTCTGGCATGGAGGTTGGGGAGGAGGGGGCTGGAAACGGAAGTCAGGACTGGATTGAATTGGAGAGGGATGGATTTGTAATTGACTCTGCAGGCAGTGGGAGCCATTGATAGGTGACACTCAAGTGACATGAGCAGGTCAAAATTTTCAGATATCACTGATGGAGCTTTTGGGACAAATGAGATGAAGAAAACATGGGTGTCAGGAGTCAGGTTATTTGATAGTTCCAATGAGAGGCAGTGAGAGAGAGCCTGAATTAAACTGCTCACAAAAGAATTGTGAAAGATGGGGTAGATGAAAAAGCAGCAATGCGAGAGCATGGCTTGGCCTCTGTAACAGATTGGATTTAGAAGTGGGGAGGAGAAGAGAATGATTTGTTAGCTATGAGGTTTTAAAGTTGGGTGGCTTGGGAAAAACTGAGTTGGGTAGAAATAAGCATGTCTGAAGGAAGAACTGGTTTTGGGGGAAATGTGATGAATTCATTTAAGCATGTTGAGTTTTGGCTTTGGTCAGACATCCCCAAGTCAGAGCTGGATGAAGGCTGAAAATGGAGGGCCGAGGCTGGGGAGGCAGGCAGGATGACAGAGACTAGGACCTCCCATGAGACAAGAACACAGAGCTTAAGTCTACACACCTGGGTTTGAGTGCTGCGGATTCTGCTGCTGGTTGGCTGAGTGGCCTATAAACTACAGACTGAGCTTCTGCTTCTTTATCTGTAAAGAATGCTAAATCTCGCCGAAACCGGTTTGGCTCAGTGGATAGAGCATCAGCCTGCCAACTGAAAGATCCCGGGTTCAATTCTGGTCAATGGCATGTACCTTGGTTGCAGGCACATCTCCAGTAGGGAGTGTGCAAGAGGCAGCTGATCAATGCTTCTCTCTCATCGATGTTTCTAACTCTATATCCCGCTCTGTAAAAAATCAATAAAATATATATTTTTTAAAAGAATACTAAATCTCCACCAACTTCTCCATCTTGTCTTCCAAAATCATATAAAATCACTGGGTGGGCTGCAAAAAGATAGAGATGCTTATTTCTAATGTTTGTGTAGAAGTGATAAAGCCAACAAGAAAAAGAAAATGCTTAGAGAACAAAGAACCTAGGGCTGAAGATCAAATTCTGCTGCGGGGTGCCACATGTATGTAAAGAAAAAGTGGCATCTTGCAACATCACAGGAGCCAATAACAAACAGCTTTATCGAGGTATAATTTATATATTGCATACAAAGGGAGGAGCGGATTTTGAGCAAAATGTCTCCAGGCCCAAATGCAGACGTGCTCTCTAGGAGAATAGGACATTGCAGAGCGACTGGCTCTCTTCAGGGCTGCTTTTGTATCTCTGCTTTTATGGCATGTGTTTATTGCTTTGAATCAAGAAGGAAATTACTTGTACCCGAATGCTTTGTTAGTGCTTCAGACAATTGAAGCTGTCCAAATGTGGGCTGCAGTGAATAGCAGAACACAGTCCTGAAAGCCATTCGCAATCTTCAGTGTTCGCTATAAATAAATGTGTTCCTCTTAATAAAGCTATAATTTTAAATTATGATGATATTAAATTAGAGAACATTGCTTTTGCAGACCCCGCGTGGGTAGCTATCAGCATCTGTCAGCCCCCGGTAATTTAGAATGAAATCAGTTGGTCCCAAACTAAGTTGTTGATGTCAGTTTGAGATATTGTTTGTATCAAAGTACACAGCTATATTTCAAGGAACATAATAGAAAACATAGATGAGCTCCAACACAGGCCTGTGCATGAATAGAAACAAAAATTAAATTGTCCGGTTTTCTCTTGCTGATGGAAGACTCTATGCTCCAATTGAATAGGAGATTATAAGCCTTGAAGTCAAGTGCCATAACATTTACTTCTATTATGCCATATATTGCATTTCCCACGGCATGGCGGGATTTATTATTACACTTCAATACTGCGGAGATTTCCCATTTCTTTTCCACTAAAGCACATGGCAGCCAGCCTCCAGGTGGGAAGCAGCCCAGGAACTAAGCATCTAGTTTCAACTACTTGACTGATCAAAAGACCTTCTTATTTTTCTTCAGTTGCTTGCCTTCTTCATTTTGACTGTTGTTTTTTCCCATTGTATTTGAGTCTTATCAAACTGTTCCCACTTCTCAGGGGTCCTCAAACTTTTTAAAGTGGGGGCCAGATCACGGTCCCTCAGAGAGCTGGAGGGCCGGACTATATGAACTACTAATTCCTACTGTAACACCTCGGCTGCGCTCACTGCCCAAAAAACCTGGCGGGCCGGATCAGACTCCTCTGCGGGCCGCATGTGGCCCGCGGGCTGTAGTTTGAAGACCCCTGCATGGACCCCACCCCCTTTTCACTTGAGGAAGCAGAGGATTTCCCCTCCATCTTCCCTTCCCCACCTACAGACCCACACTTCATTTAGTAGTCAGCTTGGGGCCAAGTGTCAAAAGCTTTCAAGTCAATGGACTTAGGACGAGGATCTGGTTTGAAAGCTATGAAGACTAACTTTAACTTGCCCACAGTCTCTCACAGATGTCTCCAGGCCTATTTCTTTGGACCAGGAAGTGAAAAAGCACTTTCCTACACCCTTAGAATGCTATTAAGAGCTGATCAATTTGGGATGCTGGTAAGGTTCTAAAACTGGATTGTGGCGATAGTCACACAATTCTGAAAATTTACTAAGAATGACCAAGTTGTATTCTTAAAATGGGTAACCTTCATGGTATACAAAGTATAACTCAATAAAGCTGTTAAAATGTGTGTGGGGGGGTACCTAATTGTAATTTTTTTAGCATTCACTTTGAGGTGTCAATGTCAAAAAAGATATATACACACAAGTAATTTATAAGCAAGGGGTTAAAAATGCCCCTTTGACCCACTTTAGAAAATAGTTGTATTTAGATTAATAGTCATTATATTGGTATTTCTGAATCCTCTGTAAACCAGTCTTTTATAAATAGCATTATGCTGTGTCTATGCTTTAAGTTTTTAAATCTTTATTGTTGAAAGTATTACATATATCTCCTTTTATCCCTCATTGACCTCTTCATGGGTTATGCATATAGGCCCCCACCTGTCCCAGCCTTCACCACCCTATTGTCTGTGTCCATGGTTTATGCATATATACATACAAGTTATTTGGTTCATCTCTTCCCATGCCCCCCTACTTCCTCACCCCACCTTCCCTCTAAGATTCTGCAGTCTGTTCTATGTTCCTATATCTCTGGATCTATTTTGTTCATCAATTTATCTTATTCATTAGATTCCACATATGAGTGATATCATGTGATACTTGTCTTTCTCTGACTAGCTTATTTCGCTTAGTGTAATACTCTCCAGGTCCCTCCATGCTGTCTCAAAGAGCAAGGGATCCTTCTTTTTTACAGCTGCATAGCATTCCATGGTATAAATGTACCACAGCCCTTTTATTCACTCATCTACTGATGTGCACTTGGGCTATTGTAAGTTGTGCTGCTATGAACATAAGGGTACATATATTATTTCTGATTGGTATTTCCAGATCCTTAGGATATACTCCTAGAAATGGGATCACTGGGTCAAATGGCAGTTCCATCTTAAAATTTTTGAGGGACCTCCATGCTGTTTTTCACAGTGGCTGCACAGGTCTGCATTGCCTCCAGCAGTGCGCTAGGGTTCCCTATTTTCCACATCCTCGCCAGCACTTGTCCTTTGTTGATTTGTTGATGATAGTCATTCTGACCTGTGTGAGGTGAAACCTCACTGTTGTTTTAATTTACATCTCTCCGATAATTAGTGACTTTGAGCATTTTTTCATATGTCTCTTGGCCTTCTGAATGTTCACTTTGGAGAAGTGTCTATTTAGGTCCTTTGCCCATTTTTAAATTGGATTGCTTGTCTTCCCTTTGTTAAACTGTATGAGTTCCTTATATTTATTGAATACTAACCCCTTATTGGGTGTATCATTGACAAATATGTTCTCCTATGCAATGGGCTCTCTTTTCATTTTGTTGATGGTTTCTTTTGCTGTGCAGAAGCTTTTTATTTTGATGTAGTCCCATTTGTTTATTTTCTTCTTAGTTTCATTTGTGCTAGGACAGTGGTCAGTAAACTCGTTAGTCAACAGAGCAGCAAACAGCGGCTCACGAGCCGCAGTTTGCTGACCACTGTCCTAGGAGATGTATCGGTAAACATATTGCTATGAGAGATGTCTGAGATTTTGCTGTCTATGGTTTCTTCTAAGATTTTTATGGTTTCATGACTTACATTTAGGTCTTTTACCCATTTTGAGTTTATTCTTGTACATGGTGTAAGTTGGTGGTCTAGTTTCATTTTTTTTTTTTGTCAAAAGCTTTTTTCTGCATCTATTAATAAGATCATGTGATTTTGTCTATCAATTCGTTTGTGTGATATATCACCTTTATTGACTTGTGAATATTGTACCAGCCTTGCATCCCTGGAATAAATCCCACTTGGTCATGGTATATGATCTTTTTAATATATTGCTGGATTCAATTTGCTAATATTTTGTTGAGAATTTTAGCATCTATGTTTATCAGGGATTTTGCCTTGTAATTCTCTTTCTTTGTAGTGTCTTTATCTGGTTTTGGAATTAGGAAAATGCTGGCCTCATAAAAAATAAATAGCATTATGTTTTAGATATGTTAAGAAAGCTCTCTAAAAGCATGTGGAGGAATCTTTTTGTAATACAAATAGGTTCTCTTAAGGTGTTAAATAAGGACATTGTTTTACAAAGACTTTTTTATTGAGTTTAGAGAGAGGAAGAAATATCAATTTGTTGTTCCAGTTATTTATGCATTCATTGATTGATTCTTTTCTGTACCCTGATCCAGATCAAATTGGTAACTTTGGCATGTCTGGACAATGTTTGAACCAACTGAGCTACCTGGCCAGGGCTACAAAGTTTTCTTAAATTGAGGCCCAGCCGGCCCAGCCAGCGTGGCTCAGTGGCTAACTGTCAACCTATGAACCAGGAGATCATGGTTCGATTCCCCTGATCAGGGCACTGCCCAGGTTGTGGACTTGATCCCCAGTGGGGGGGAGAGGGGGATGTAAGAGGCAGTGGATCAATGATTCTCATCATTGATGTTTCTCTTTCTCCCTCTGTTTCCTCTCTAAAATCAATAAAAATATTTTTAATTGAGACCCAGCTGGACATTGATAATATGATTACAACTATAGTTATAGAATATTCACAAAATGTTGGGAAGACTTAGGAGTATTTTCTAAGAATATTTGTAAGTAGAACATATCTTTATAATCCTGATTCCTCTTTTAGGTACAATTTGCAGATAGTTGCTTCTGAAGAATGTAACTGTATATGTAATGTCCTAGTGTGAGAACCATTCCTCCAGTACAGTTACAAGTGTATGCTCCCTTTATTCATCTGCCTTCTACTATCCTCCTGAGGTTATAGTGGGTGAAATAATAGCAGCCAAAGCGAGCAAGGGGAAGGAAAGAAGGAACTAACAATGACTGGGGTGCCACCTAGACATCTTGTATGTTTTGAGTATTCTCATCATCACCATCCCTGTAAAGGAGGTGTAATAACTCTCATTTTCATAGGGAAGGGACAGGGGATAAAGAAAACCAGGTAATTTGGGCAAAGTTAACTGGCTAGTGAGTAGCAGAGTTTTATCTGACCCAGATAGCCCTGACCCCTGGGCCAGATATTTCAGTGCATGAAGTTGGTCTGCATCAGCGGTTCTCAACCACTCTCCCCAGGAGATGTTTGGTGATGTCTGGAGATATTTCTGGTTGTCACAGCATGGGGGTGGGGGTGGGAATTAGAATGCTACTGGCATCTAGTAGGTAGAAACCAAGGACACTACTAAATATTCCACAGTGCACAGGACAACAGCACCAAGGTTGAGAAAGCCTGGCTGGTGTCAAAAATCTGATGGTGAATTGGGAACTGCTGGGCCAAGGACAGTGTCCCCTCAAGTGCAGGCTTATGGCCTATCTCATTTCCTGAGAATCTTTATAAAACACAATTTGAAATAATTTCAGAGCTTTTTGCAACTGATGACTTTATATACAAAAAGTAAGTGAATTATTTGAATATCAACCAAGAAAGTCTTCATGACCTTTGAGAGAATACTCTTCCTCAGGCTTATGGCAAATGACTTGCTCTAGAAAAAAATGATATAATTTGAGTCTGATTTTTACATGGGAGGGTTTTTATATTTGGATTTAGATACTCCCAAGATTTAATATCCAGTGTTTAAATGAGTATTAAGTAAAAAGACAATAAACATGAAATTTAATTAATACTATATTAGAAATGTGTGCTCTGTATACTGAAGCTTTTCGTGATATATATAAAGCCATTTAATTGTGACTATTGCCACAAAATTTTTGTTATGACACCAAATCTCTATAAATCTCTGTAAACAAGTGATTGAATTCGAAAGTTCTTTTGACATTTTTGCCTTTTCCCATAAGAAATCATTTCTTGGAGTCCTTGGACAGATTTGCAGGGAAGACTTAGATCCCTGGCTTTGAGCTATTGGTTTTTCTGTCTTTTTTTATATTTTAAATTTCCCCTTTGATACTTGTAGCATTTTAGGTCAGTTAAGTGAATTCTCGGGTTTAATAGGACAACATATACTGTGTCTTGCCTGCCTTAAAGAACCTCCAGGAGTGACATTTGGAGTGTTCCAGATGGACTGCTGGCTGACTGTGTGAGTGAGTGAGCCATGCTTCTCAGCTCTCTTGAGGCTCGCTGCTCTGACATGAGAACTTTCATGCAAGGGTTATGGCTCACTCCTACAGTGTCTCTTTACCAGTGACCTTCAGATATGGCCTTGGGGATCCAGAATGTGGCTGACATTACCCATGCAGAAAATAAGAAGATGTGATCTCTGTTATGTCAGGGTCAAGTCTGTGGATGAGGCTGTGGAGTGTGTGTGTGTGTGTGTGTGTGTGTGTGTGTGTGCGTGTACACATGCCACTATTCAGGGACACAAGTCATGATCAGACTTCACTTTCTATCAAGATATTTGAGAAGCAATATGCATTTTTCAAGCATGATGACAAAGAGCAAAAGAGATTGTACTTAGTCAAGTAAGTGCTTTATATGAAGGAAGTGAAACAGATTAAACTTCTGATTGATGGGTCTTGGCTCCCGTTAATTCAAAACAGACTCTATGCCTGGACCTCTCCTTGCAGTGCCTCTGCCCTGGTTCCTGACTTCTCACCTAAGACTCTTAGGGCTCACAGCCTAGGTTTGTGCTGAGGAAATGAGCTCAAACTGGCAACCAGCACTGGTTTCAAAATCAGCTCACAGTCCTCAAGGAGATGGGCTGGTGGCAAGGCCTATCCCAAGTATTTATTTCCAAGAGTCTGATCTCAGATGTAAACCAGGGGTGTCCACTAACAGACCTTCGCAGAAACATTGGCCTACACCAAAACCAAACTGCTCACCTCTGCCTGCTTGGTCTCCATCAGGGCAGTCCTGGCATTTGGCAATTCATCTCATTGGTTGGGTTTGTACTTAGTTTTGATGGGTTCCATACACATCTTTTACCCCATTATATCCAATAAGTGCAAAAGCAACAAACATTCAAAGTGTCAGTAGCAAAAGTCTCATGAAGACTATAGAAACACAGGTGGACATTAAATAAATCAAAGTGAGACGGTAACAAATGTTGCATAGCCTCATGAGAGTATTTGAGGATGTGAATTATTCTCAAACACAAGAAGTGAACAGTGCCATGCCGCCTGAGCCACCTACAGCTATCAGCCTGCTCAGAGGAAAAGTAACTGACAGGTGAGAAGAGTGGAGGGGCATTCAGGTGTGTAGCAAGACAGTTGAGACAGCCCTTGGCTTGGAGAGGTTCACAGTACTCAGTAGGCATTTGCATTTGTGGTCCCACCCAGAAGCTTACCTGTGTGCAGAGGCAGCATATCCTCCCCTGGGATTTTGGTCGCCTGCCTCTCTGTGGTCAGGGCCCTCGAATTCTTCCTTCAGCCCAATGACTTGAGCATTTCTGTTTTTGCTACGTGCTGAGACCATTTATAGCTTTGGGCATACAAATGTAGAGGGGCTAAAGTAATCTATGCACAGCAAAGGGACTGATATAGTACTTGTTACATTCACAGTGTGCTCAGCTGAGACCTCTGAGCTGGGAATGAATGTGGAGGCAAAAAGAGAACAGGTGACATTCAGCTCTGATTGCACATGGCATTTATTTGGCCTGCAGTATCCCCTCTGCCCACTGCCTCTGGCTCACAGATTGGCAGGGCCCAGTTATGGCTTCCGTTTAACTTGGAAATATCCAGGGGGTTATACCACCTGCCAGAAAACCATGCTCAAGTGCCCCTTCGCCATACTAAAAGCATAATAAGCTACACATTATTAAGAAGGAAAGCTGAATTATTAACCCCTTTCTCTAGCTATATACTTTTGCTTACAGTATGGTCTAGAGGCCTTGGCCTTCTCAGTCCCTTGCTACCTTTGATTCATTGATTGAGAAAAGCGATGAGCACTTGAAGAGTGAAGTTGGTGAGACCCATTAGAGAGTTATCAGATCTGGTGGCGACAAGCTAAGGATGTGGTGTAAGGAAACAGGGAGCCCGGATTTAGAACCAGAAGTCTCTTTATTTAGCTACGAGGTGACCTGCAGTGATGCTCTTTATCCCCTGAGGCCTGAGTCATCTCTCCCTGAGGTTGTTCATAATCTTTAGAATTTCACAGAATCACCTACCAAACAAAAAGAGCTTTTAATGTGAGGAAGTGCTGATTTTTATTTTACTAATTAAACATTTTAAAAAAACGATTGTCATAGCTTGCCTAATGTGCCTCAGTGGTTGAGCATTGTCCCATGCTCCAAGATGTTGGCAGTTCACATGTCCTGGTTGTGGTTGGAGGCTCAGTCCCCGGTAGGAGGTGTGCAGAAGGCAGCCAATTGACGTTGATGTTTCTCTCTCCCTCTCCCTTTTTTTCTCTCTCTCAATAAAAACATATTTTTTAAATAAACAAAAATACGAATATCATCACCTAGTAGAAGGGATATAATCTCCAAGTTTTTTAATTAAATATTTTTTATTAAATCTTTATTGTTCAGATTATTACAGTTGTTCCTCTTCCTCCCCCCCAATAGCTCCCCTCCACCCAGTTACCACCCCACCCAATGCCCTTACCACCCCCACTGTCCTCATCTATAGATGTATGATTTTTGTCCAGTCTCTTCCCACACCCCCACACCCCTTACCCCCAAGGATTGTCAGTCCACTCCCTTTCTATATCCCTGATTCTATTATAGTCACCAGATTATTCTGTTCATCAGATTTTTAATTCACTTGATTTTTAGATTCACTTGTTAATAGATATGTATTTTTTGTTCATAATTTTTATATTTACCTTTTTCTTCTTCCTCCTCTTCTTAAAGAATACCTTTCAGCATTTCATATAATACTGGTTTGGCGGTGATGAACTCCTTTAGTTTTTTCTTATCTGTGAAGCTCTTTATCTGACCTTCAATTCTGAATGATAGCTTTGCTGGGTAGAGTAATCTTGGTTGTAGGTTCTTGCTATTCATCACTTTGAATGTTTATTGCCACTCCCTTATGGCCTGCATAGTTTCTGTTGAGAAATCATCTGACAATCATATGGGTACTCCCTTATAGGTAACTAACTGTTTTTCTCTTGCTGCTTTTAATATTCTCTCTTTGTTTTATGCCCTTGGCATTTTAATTATGATATGTCTTGGTGTGGTCCTCTTTGGATTCCTTTTGTTTGGGGTTCTGTGCACTTCCAGGACTTGTAAGTCTATTTCTTTCACCAGGTAGGGGAAGTTTTCAGTCATTATTTCTTCAAATAGGTTTTCAGTATCTTGTTCTTTCTTCTTCTGGTACCCCCATAATTTGGATGTTGGTACTCTTGAAGTTGTCCCAGAGGTTCCTTAAACTATCTTCATATTTTTGGATTCTTTTTTCTTTTTTCTTTTCCAGTTGAATGTTTTTTGCTTCTTTGTATTTCAAATCTTTGACTTGATTCTTGGGATCCTCTGGTCTGCTGTTGGATCTCTGTATATTACTCTTTATTTCAGTCAGTCTATGCTTAATTTCTAGTTGGTCCTTTTTCATATCCTCAATGGTCTGACTAAATTTATCTGCCTTTTCTTGAAAAACTTTATAACTGTGATTTTAAACTCTATATCCAGTAGTTTGCTTTCCTCCATTTCTTTCATTTGTGACCTGTTTCTTTGTCCTCACATTTTTGCTGCTTCCCTGTGTTGATAGAGTAGCTTTGCGTGCTAGGTATCCTATAGGGCCCAGTGGCTCAGGCTCCCCAGTTACCTGAGGTGCATACTCTTGGTGCAACCCTTTGTGGGCTGTGTGCACAGTCTTGTAGTTAAGCCTTGATTGTTGTTGGTATCACTGGGAGGAATTGACCTCCAGGACACTTGGCCATGAGGTCTATGATGGGAGAACTGTGCTGGAGATACCCTTATGAGACAAGACTTGCTTCAATGGGACTTTGGTGATCACTGAGTCTGCCCCCTAAGTGTGTCCCTTATGGATCTGTTGTAATCTGGATGGTCCTACTCTGACTCCTGGGTACACTGGCTCTTGGATCTCCAAGGAGGTGCTAATTTAGCCTCTGCCTGAGGTCACCCATCAAGAACTACAGAGAGATCTGCAGGTTCCTCTTTGGGTTTTGGAGGTGCCCAGATGAGGCCCAGATGTGAAGCAGTGCAAGTTGCTGTTGGGTCTTGGGCCTTCTTTTGGATGTTCTGGGTCTCTGTGACCCAGCTGCAGTTTGTTAGCTAAGTTTAGATTTCAGAGGACCAGGACATTCATATGCAAAAGCCTCTGTGCATAGCTGGGGTAAGGCGGAGTCTCAGGGCGGAACAAACAGCAATAGCTTCCATCAGCCATGCCCTAAGAGGCCCCCAGGTCTCAGTGTCCTTTGGTAATCACTGCAAGCACTATGAAAGAAAGCCACGCTCGAGTTCTGCCCACTGCCAGACAGTCCAGTTTCTCCTCATATGAGTCTGAGTCCCCAGAGTCTCACCCAGAACTGGAGTTCAGAGCTGTCGGGAGCTTGTGTCTCCTTGTGGTTTGAAAAAGACACCTTCATACTCAGTTGCTAGCCCTTTTCATGCTGTGCACCTCTGTACCTCTGCACTTTACTTCCGCAGTTCCTCTAAGTCTCAGTGTGCTAGTCTCTTCCCTTCTAGTTGTAGAATTTCCACTCAGCCAGCCTTCCTGTGGTTCTGGATGATGTATGTTTTATCTTTTAGTTGTAGTTTTGAAGTGGTTGTTCTAGGCAGCAAGTTTAGGTGTTTACTATGCCACCATCTTGGTTTCTCTAACTGAACAGATTTAGCTTACTGGGAGACTCGTGATGTTTGCCTTCTTTTTCTCTTTATGACTGGTGATAACTTTATCATGGATGCATGCATACCAGTTCATGGGGTGGCATTTGAAAACCACAGGTCAGGGGCTTGTCTACAGAGATGAAGGGAAGAGGAGAAATTCCACTTGGAGAGCAAACAAAAGTCCCCAGAGAGAGTTAGGTGTTGAAACTCTGGCAAAAACTCACCACCCAGATATGTACAATTAGATTACCTTTTTTTTAGAGAGAGATACAGTTGCTTGTGATTTTTTAAAATCACTCATGGAATGTCAGATTTTTAAGACCACTTTAACTACTTTGTACCTCTGTCTTCTATTTTCTCCAGGGCTAGAGAATGGGGCCCACCAGCCCTTCTAGCAGCTGGGGAGGCACTACCCCCTTTGCATGCAGTGAAAAGGGCAGTGGGCTTCAGACAGGTGGTATCTCCTCTTCAGATTTATACTCAGCACAAATATGGGCTTCTGTGTAATTCTAGATAGACATTAAGATGTTGTTTCATATGTGCATTAAAATGTTCTCTGTCAGACCACTCTTTCTTTGTCTAAGTAAAGTGCATTGACTAAGACGGAATGCCCTGTGTGACTTGCTCACTAAAAGGAAACTGACCCTCAGCCTGGTTGCATATCCCCCTATAACAGATCATTGGACCTGCCTCATACCCCTTTCAATTTTGGTTTTTCATCTTTAAACCAGAGGCTTGGATAAAATGATCAAAGGGGCCCAGGTCAAACGCTCAGCCTTATTTCTCTGAATCTGTTTCTTTTAGCTGAGTTGTCTGGACATTGAGAAAACTGCTCTTTTGGTAACCTCTGAAACCTCTTTAAAATGAAATAGCTTATTCTTTTATTTGTCTCTTTACCTCAATTCTTTTAGTTCTATTAGTTCCTCTAACTTAAAATTGATCATTTGTCCCTTTCTGAGGTCTCATCTAGGTTTTCTTTGGCCTAAAGATTTTTGCTTATTAAAGATTTTCTGGCCACCCTTGCCAGTTTGGCTCAGTGGATAGAGTGTCATCCTATGGACTGAAGAGTCCCAGGTTCCATTTGGTCAAGGGCACATACCTCAGTTGCAGGCTCCTCCCCAGCCCAGGCCCTGGTCGGTCCTTTGCAGGAGACAGCCAATCGATGTGTTTCTCCCACATCAATATTTCTCTCTGCCTTTCCCTCTCTTCTTTACTTTCTTTAAAAATCAATGGAAAGATATCCTCAGAGCGTTTTATTAACATTTTAGTTAATAAACTAGCAAGTCTAGTTTATTAACAGTTATGGGTATAATAGTTACGGCATAAATTTTATAAAGTTTTAAAATTATTCATTCACCTTGAAAAGAACTTGTCATGATCTTTTTACCCAGATTATTACAGAGAAATGTAAAGGCATAGGATATTTGCCATCCTAAACAAATTTGAGTTCCTAGAGAAAACTCTTATAGAGAGGTGCAGTGTACTAAATAAACCATGGTTCTTAGGTAAGCACATTTGAATTTGAATCCTATCTTTGCAAATTCTCAGATGAGTGACTCTGAGATCCACTTTCCTCTTATATATGACAGGGTTAGTAATACCCACTTACCTTAGAGATTGTTGCAAAATTGAGACATAATGATGTGATGTGGCTGACACAAAACAGGTGCTTTCTGTCTGATACTTGTTATAGCTGCAGTTCAGATAGAGGGAAGCACCAAGCATAGACCTTCATTCTTACCATGAATACTATTATCGGAAATTAGAAAAATTCTTAAACACATAACATAGATCAGCTGGCTAAGATTTTGGTAGCTACATATGGAATCAATAATTTTTTACCTATTCTACTCAGTTGTATCTTTATTTTAAAGAGCTTCTCCCATGCCCCCCAATTACAAAGGGAAAGGTTCTTACTTTAAAAAAATAAAAGAACCCAAGAAGCTAGAAAGTACAGTCCCTTGGTATCTCAATCTCTCCCTGACATAATTACTGTTCATTTGTTACACATACTTTTAGAAATGGGTTAATTTTTAATGTGATCATGATATATATATATATATAGTTCTGATCCATTATTTTTTTTACTAAGTAATGTATGCTTAACATCTTTCCATGTAAGTCACATATATCAACCTTATACTTTTAAAGGCTAAGTAATATTCCATTGTATGATTCTACCATAATCAGTTCTCTAGAAGCAATGCTGCAATGAAGAGCCTAAGACAGGGATCTGTGAATGGGACTACTTGTACCTTTAGGAACCATGGAAACTTCTTAGGCTACGGATAGTGCTCATCATCTTATGTGTTCTTTCTTCAAACTTATATCTTAAGAACCCTGGTGTCATTCTGCTTCTCCTTTTTCTATTCCCCCTTTCCAATTGCCCTCTCCTATTTTATATGGCATAGCCAATTTCTTGTCCAGTCCAGGGGTATAAAAACCTGTGGTGCAAACTAAGAGACAGTTCTAAGATTGGTGTTGGAATTGAGAAACTGAGTGACTCTATCAACTGGACAAAAAATCCATTTACAAGTCAGTTGGTTTCCAATTCATTGCTTCCAGCAAAATTGAAGAAAATCTCTACTGAGCTGTACATTGATGGATTGTTAAAAATAGTTCTTGATGATTCTAGACCACTTTCTGAGTTTTGGTATATAACTCAAAAGGAGTTCAAAGAACCAACTGACTTTGTGATAAAATTCTTTACATTTCCATCCACTTCTATCTTTGTGAACAAAGTTTCTTGGCACTTATAACTATAAAATGAAAAATAGAACTAGAATTGATACAAAACCATGTCATTTTTTGTGCTATGTAAGAATCATCCAATATGCATGAAGTATCTGGGGTGGGGGGATAATAAAATTCTACTTTTTATGCTTATAAATTATCAAAATGTGTGGTATGTGTGTATACATATGTATTGATCATTCATATACTAATAATTATAATGATAACTCAGTCCAGAAGAAAAATAATTTTT
The DNA here is from genome assembly GCF_964339955.1 of Pipistrellus hanaki. NCBI lineage: Eukaryota > Metazoa > Chordata > Mammalia > Chiroptera > Vespertilionidae > Pipistrellus > Pipistrellus hanaki. The sequence continues at coordinate 95,462,784 of NC_140524.1, forward strand.
ACACTTAGAGTGTTATGATTTTAGTAAATAAAATAATAAATTGACATTTATATGTACTTTATAGCATAAAAGATAATAATTAGCAAAGCCCCAAAATACATAAAATTCATAATGGCATATGAATTCCAGAAGGGTAAAGGAGTGATGCAAATTTTTCAACTGTTAAAGAAAAGCTTATTTGTGACCTTTTTAAATGGATGATGGTAGTTGTTACAGTGCTGTGGTATTCAAATACATATTGAATGTATGTAGGAGAGCAATAAAGTTATGTTTTAAAATATCAATATTTAAAAAAAATTAAAAAATAAATAAAATATCAATATTTAGATTATAGCAAAGTATATCCTTTGTTACTAAAACTTATACAAAATTTTAGATGTCAACTTAAGATGTGTGAGGGGATACATGAGTTTTCAAAATCATTTTAGAAGGTACACTGGCAAAACAATCTGAGGACCACTGGCCTCATAAGTATATAATTTTACACTTAGATAAACATTTCTACAGGTTAATTTGTAGAAGTGGAATATGTGAAGGTGCACATATAGGTATTGACAAATGGCATCTGAAAAAAGTAGTGCAGCCCTAACCAGTTTGGCTCAGTGGATAGAGCGTTGGCCTTTGGACTGAAGGGTCCCAGGTTTGATTCCAGTCAAGGTCATGTACCTTGGTTGCGAGCACATCCTCAGTAGGGGGTATGAAGGAGGCAGCTGATCAATGTTTCTCTCTCATCGATATTTCTAACTCTCTATTCCTCTCTGAAAAAAATCAATAAAATATATATTTTTTAAAAGAGTAGTGCAAGTTATGTTCCTGTGAATAATAATATAACTACTATTTCCAGTAAAAGAAATACATTTTTATTAAATCTTTTTGCAAAGTAAGTTTGGGCCTATGGTGAACAGTTTTAAAAGCATGAAAATGTGACAAGTTGCTTTTCCCCACTTAACACAGCTTATTATCAATTCACATGAAGCACTTTACCTCTCCTCAGTGCTAGACTTCAGTAAGATACATGCACCCTTCCCCTGATTTAAATTTGGTCCCCATTTTATTGTTGCTAATTTCATCTTTTCACCTTGCTTTCATAGTAGCTAGCAGAATTTTTAAGTGTGTGTGTGTGTGTGTTTCTCTCTCTCAGGGGGCTTGAAGCTTCATGGAACAGGGACCATGGCTATGTTATCTACCCCTGTATCCCTCCATACCTAGCCTGGAGACTGGCTCATAGTTCTCGCTCAATAAATAGGCCTTCAGTGAATGAACTGAACATGGATGAGAAAAAATACCATGACGTTGGGTAGTGATAGAGGTCTTTGTTGCCACTAGCCACAAGTGACTGTTTATATTTAATTTAATTTTAGTAATCACACTTAGCCATAGCCCATGCACCCATTAGCCACATGGGACTAGTGGCTACCATATTGGATAGTATAGATATAGCAGGTTCCGATCACCACAGCCAAGTTTTAATGGGATAGCGCTGATTTAGAGAGGTTATTTGCATTCTCAGAATTATCACTATGCCTGGCATGCAATAGATATTTAATAAATGTTTTATTAAGTGGATGAGTAAATAAGCTCATAATATCCCTCTTATTCTTGTAATAGATTTCTCATTCTAAGCCGTATTCCACTCCACAGGCTGCAGCCAGGGGTGTTAAAGTACAGATCTGAGTATGTCCCTTTGATTCTTGAAGTTCTTCCCGAGTTCCCATGAAATCCCAGTGCCTTAAGTTCCCATGTAAACATTACTTTGAACTAAATAGCCAGACATTCTCAGTTAACTTGCCTAACTCCTTCCATTTCTTGCCAGAGATTTCCTTAAAGAGGTCAGCCTCTTTTTCTGTCCTTTTAAATCACATTTGAATAAAATAGAAAAAAGCAGTTTGTAATCAAAGCATACAGCGATTTCTTCACCAAAGAAAATTACTTTTTTAGTATCTTTTCTTATTCTTGATGTAGAAACAAATCTCAGAATTCACCATTGATTGAATGAGGAAAGTAAGGTCAAGTGCTCCTGCTGTCTATCCAACGCTCTGTAGTGGAAAGAATTCCACAGATCTGAATCGGAATGTGGGTCCTGTCACTTTGTGGGAATGACCTTGAGCAAATGGTCTAACCTCTGACCTTCCCTCTCTCCCTTTATGGAATAGAGCAGCACTTACAGAGCGTGGGTTTGGGGGGAGGATTACATGAGTGCACACGTGTAAAAGAGTAGTAGAGTGGCTGAACAGTAGCTCAAACCTGTTCATTCTCAGCAGCTTGCATTTGCAAACATCACACCTGGATTATAAATGAAAACACAGCAACTAATCTACTATATTCCTTACACATTTTGGAGGGCTTATTTTCCTGAAGAAGCTGATCATTGCTCAAATGAGAATTTTTCAGTTGGTGAGTCAGCTAACACAGGTGTTCATTTGACCCCCAATTATGGGCATATCTTTGTAGTCTGTCTGCACAGATGTTCCACACTAGTCACATGATCTACGTGCATGGTGAGATTTCCTCCCTGCAAGCCTGCAGGTTTAGGGTTTAGTCATATCTTAAATCTTAATGTTTAAAAGGTGTGTGTGTGTGTGTGTGTGTGTGTGTGTGTGTGTGTGTGTGTCTCATTAAGGTTTAGCCTTACTATTAGATCTCTGTCTCCTAATCCCACAATTCCATCAATGGTATATGAAAACAAAATTCTACCTGTGTGATTTGAAAGAGTTTTCACATAATCTCTCATTAATAAAAGAATAAATCTCTAAAGCTAATAGCCCAGAGCATTCTCTCTCTCTCACTCTCTCTCTCTCTCTCTCTCTCTCTCTCTCTCTCTCTCTCTCTCTTTTTTCTTCTGATAGAAACACTGAAGCTCAGAAAGGTTGTTTGTTAATTTATTCATTGATCATTTACTGACCACTCACCTCAAGCCAGCAATGATGTTAGGCCCAGGACAAACAGAGATAACAGCCACAGTGGTTTCCCTGGTTCATGTGGGAGATAAATCAACAAAGAATGTCAGTTCAGGGTGCTAAATGCTGAGATTGGAGTGATGGGTGACTAGGGGAGCAGCCAAGCCAGACTTTAGGGTTCAATCTGGCTTCTTGGAAAATATCCCAGTTGCCTGAGCCAAGCCTTGATGGCCCCAGTGGAAGGGAGAAGAGGAGAGGAGATGAAGTTGCCTGAGGGACAGAGAGAGAGATCGGACTGGCTCTAAGGCACTGGGATTTCATGGAAACGTGGGAAGAACTTGTAAGCATCGAAGGGACATACTCACATCTGTACTTTAACATCCCTGGTGGTAGCCTGTGGAGTGGTATGGGGCTTAGAGTGAGAAATCTATTATAGCGGTTCCAGGTGAGAAGTTCCACTACTTTAGTGATCCTTGACAGGGGCATGTGGAAGGAGGAATGGCTTCCATAGATAACGGGAGATAGTGATGTTGCCAGGCTTCAAATGAAGGAAACTTCCATTCCAGGGCTTTCTCGAATCCGGAGCAGTGAGCTGCAATGAATAAACAGAGCCATTTAAGAGCTTGCAAATAGTTCTTTTGGTGACAGCTGGCTTGTCTCATACTTCTGACTTTTTCTTCTCTGTGTTTTCGATGGATGTGCTTTAGGTCACCTGTGGTCACTCGTATTATCCCTCCTATCCATGGAAAATGAGTCCACATTTTCTAATTGAACTAAATAGGGTGTGACTGAAATTCATGGAAAATGGGCAATTCCATGTGGCATGAAGAATCAGAGGCCTTTCCAAGCCAGCTCTGTGTCCAACGTGAATTATCCCCGTATGTCTGCAGAGGGCTCGCTTTCCAAGTTATCACCAAAGCCAAGAACCTCTCATCCTTATGAAACCGACTTTTAAAAAATACCCACCATTCCATTTGCCAGCTCAATAGATTTGGATTGACTTATAGGCATTAAAGCTATATTTTTATTAAGAGGAAAAATTCCCAGCCAAGCTGAGAAAGCTCATATCAGATTTCAGCCCGATTCATTTCAAAACCACCATGAAAAATTGCGACATTTTCTTCGCACCACAATGGGTTAGTCATGGAAATTCTGCCTGAATCTCAGCTACCATGATCATAGTCATGAGAGCATGGTCTGTGCCACCGAAAACTTAGGTTCCAGGACTGAAGAGTTTCCCCCTTCACTGTCAGAAAGCAGAAGTGCATTGCAATTCAGGGTCTATTTCAGCAAGTGACCTCATACTTGGTGTATCTTTTGCTTTCTGGCAGTTTTTTACTGTTGTTGTTTCCAAAAGCTCAAACTAAAGCAAGTTCAGCGTAGCTGAATATCCATGAAGAAGTGAAAAGCCCCTCTCCCGTTGGACTCTGACCCTTTTGAGTGACAGATGAGGCAGTCTTCTTGGCCATCTGTCGGGGAGACGCTGGCTGAGTGTAGCCAGGCTTCAGCATGTGTGGGTCTTTTCAGTGCAGACCTCAGCCAGTAAAATGAAACGGGCCAGCCAAGCAGCCGTGGCACAGAATGCTGCCTTCCACCCTGAAGCTGCCACCTCACATCCCCAGTCACTTCTGTAAGCTGCACTCCTGGAATCAGAGTTTTTTCTTGAGCTTAGCCTATTCATTCATTGGCTTGTTCCGTTGTTCATGTCTTCCTTCATTTGCAGAATATTAAGGACGTTTTCTCCAGGAATGTGCTAGACATCAAGAGCTCAGAGATAAGTTTCTGTCCTCCTGGGGCTCATAGTCTAAGTGTGGGAAACAGACACCCACCTCTGAGTCATTTTGAAAGGATGATTTATGACAGACCACCGTCTCACACACCATCAAACCTCCAATTCCCAGGGGGCTTAATTATTTTAGGAGGGTGGGTGGGGAGCAGAGATGGAGTCCTCCCTGGATTCTAGCAGATGTTTCTTGGGCATGAACTTGTCTGTCCCTGCACACCAGTGCATGTACAGAATCCATCCTAAGGGGACCTGGGGCCATTCCACCTGCTCTCCACACCCCTCTCCCATCCAACTCTGTATTCTGGGTCACCTCATCAGCTTCCTCTTCACTTCAGCTGCAGTGTTTCTGACCTGTCACCAATGCCCAAGCCTTTGGTTACCACTTTGATCTACTGCTCTGGCTCCTTGTTGCCCCCTCTCCCCCAAAACGGGTCAGCACTGCCCAGGCTGGTATTACATCTTACTCCTGATAACTCACCCACACTGCAATCTATCTACTTACTGGGCCCTGGAACACCCCGTCACTTACCTGATGGCCCCTATCCCAGCTCACTGTCCTCTCTCTGCTTGGTCAAGTCCTTACTTATCCCTCCCTCCCCTTCTTTACTTACCTGCATGCTCATATCACCTGGGGAGATTGAAAACCTACCTGTGCCAAGCCTTTACCCCAGACAAATTCAGTCAGTCCCCAGGGTGGGGTCCAGGCCTGAGTCAAGTCTTTTTACTTGTCTAGGAGGTTCCACTGTGCAGCTAAGGTGGAGACCCAGAGTCACTTAGCCTTTAATTGTTCTGTAATGGCTTCAGTCTGTCAGATTTTGCCTCCAGAGCTTGCTTCCATTTCCTGGACAGAGCCATAATATAAGTGCTCCATCTGAACCCCTGTTAGCTGGAACCATTATCAGCTCTCTTCTTCACTTCCCCTGGCTGCCTGCTCAGCATTTGCTCCTCAGTTCTGTGTCCTCTCTCCTTTCTCTTAGGCTTCCTCTGCAGTCTTTGTGACCCCTTTCCTCCACAACCAGCTGTTCTCCACAAGTCCTCCACCGGTTTGGCTCAGTGGATAAAGCGTCAGCCTGTGGACTGAAGGGTCCCAGGTTCGATTCCGGTCAAGGGCATGTACCTTTATTGCAGGCACATCCCTCTCACTTTCTCTCTGTAAAAAATAAAATATATATTTTAAAAATTGGAGTAAGGAATGATATGGAAATGAATCATCCAATAATAGGGGATTGAGTCAATAAAACATGAATTGCCATGTAGTAGATTATACAGCAATCAAAATATTTATGAAAAAAATTAGAGTTGTGGAATGTTATGTTAATGAAATAAACAGATGCAATGCTTCTTATAGTGTGAACTAGACTATTTATAGAAAAAGCCTGGAGGGTAGTATACCAAAATGCTAATAGTGCTTGTCCCAGTGTGGTAAGATTATAATTGACTTTCTTTTGTTATTCTAATTTTATGTGCTTTTTAAAAATTATACATTGAGTAAAAGTAAAAAATTATACTTTTTGTAATCAGAGAAAAGGTGACTTTAAAAAATTAATTGAGAGAATGTTAATGTTAGATGGTAGCTCAATCCAAGTGTATAATGAGAAACTTCATTTTCAGACAACATGGTGTTAGTAAAGGTGAGTCTTGGGGTATGGTCAGGAGGGGGACTTTTAGGAAAATAAGATTTTCTTAAAGGGAAGGCCCCTGAGAGGGTCAGAGCAGTGAACTGGCTCTGGAGAAGCCCACCTAGCAGTGGAGGTCTTGGCCCATCCCTGAGGCCTACTGAGCTGGCTTGTAGGTGGGGCCCTTTTTAGGAGCCTCACTCTTGTGCTGGGTGCTGATTGGCTCCTCCTTTGGCCTCTGAGCACCACTGATATTTTTCTTTTCTTTTTTAAAATATATTTTATTGATTTTTTTTATAGAGAGGAAGAGAGAGGGATAGAGAGTTAGCAACATCAATGATCGATGAGAGAATCATGGATCAGCTGCCTCTAGCACTCCCCCTACTGGGGATGTGCCGGCAACCAAGGTACATGCCCTTGACCAGAATCGAACCTGGGACCCTTGAGTCCGCAGTCAGGCACTCTATCCACTGAGCCAAACCGGTTTCGGCTGATATTTTTCTTTATGCTGTCTCTGCAGATAGTTATCCTTTGGTTATATTTGCCTTTCTCTGATAAAATAATTTCATTGGCTGATTTACCAGGTGCTAGAATAAAGTCACTTCATACAATCCCTGGTGTAATATAATCGTTTGTACTGATCAGTGACGTGTGCTTGGTTTTGCATATTCCACTAAGGAAAATAATTTGCAGACAACACCTGCCTGCTCATTAATAGAATAAAGCCATCACGAAGCCAACTCACTTATCATAACCATCAACAAAACAGCGCTCTCTAAAATGACGGGAAAAACACACAGGCTTTTAAAAAATTCTTCATTGTTGAAAGTATTGCATATGTCCCCTTCTGCACCCTCCTCTCCCCCCGTTGTCCTCTCCCAGCCTGCCTCCACTCCCCCAGCTCCGGCTTACACTCCCCCCCCCCCCATTGTCTGTATTCATTGGTTATGCTTATAAGCATACAAGTTCTTTGGTTGATATCTTCCCCCCAATTTACGCCCTCCCCTCGCCACCCTCTCCTGTCTTCCCTCTGAGGTTCGACTGTCTGTTCAATGCTTCTGTATCTCTGGATCTGTTTTTGTTAATCAGTTTATGTTGTTCATTATATTCCACAAATGAGTGAGATCATGTGATATTTATAATTCTCTGGCTGGCTTATTTCACTTAGCATAATGCTCTCCAGGTCCATCTATGCTGTTGTAAATGGTAAGAGTTCTTTCTTTTTACAGCAGCATAGTATTCCATTGTGTGGATGTACCACAGTTTTCTAATCCATTCATCTGCTGATGGGCACTTAGGCTGTTTCCAAATCTTAACTATTGTAAATTGAGCTGCTATGAACTACAGGTGCATATGTTATTTCTGATTGAAGACACGCATAATTTTTATCTTTTCTCTCCTGAACCAGCAGATTTTCAGTTATGGGTTAGAATGCTTTCAGTTGCAAATAAAGAATATCTAATTAAAATTGGCTAAAATAACAGAGGGTTATTATTGTCATGTGGAAAGAAGTCTGGGCACTCGATTATTCCAAGGTTGGTGGGTGGCTCGTTGGGCTTGTTGGTCACCCAAGGTATTTCCATTTTTCTTTCTTCCATCCTCACAGTCTCCAAGAGCATTGTCCATACCTTCCCTCACAGTCATAAGATGACTGCCACAACTCTACACATCCTATCCATTCGAAACAACATCCCAAACAGGAAAGAAGAAAGGCAACAACACAAATGGCTTCCACTCCATTGGCACTCTCTAGCCAGAGAGGTTATCTCTTTCTCAGAGTTTCTTAGTAGATTTCCCTTTATTCCTGGGACCCAAATTAGGCTACACAGCCACCTCCAGACCAATTGCAGGCAACAAGGTGCATGATTGACTTAGACTAAACATGTTTCAGCTCAGGGGCTGTCACAAGGTCATGAAACAAAACTGAGACTGTGTTAAAGGGAGAATAGGGGATGGTTTGGGAAGGCAGTGCCTAGAATAGCACATGAAACACAGAACTCTTGTCAGGAAGAGATGGTGTTGCCCTAATCACAAGCAATAATGGGTCTCAGGGTTGGCCCCTTCCTGCAAGTCTTTTCTTTGTGCATCACATACACATCTACACTTCCTTTGTAAATCCCCCAAACTCTGTAGATCCAGGTAACAACTTGATTTGATCATTTGTTGAAGAGGGTGACAAAATCAAGGCAGAGGCCTTCCTCCTGGTTACATGCCAGGTATAGTAATGATCTGGCTGAATGATTCTACATTCATCTGAGACATTAGTCACAGAGATGTGAGGTCCCTGAGGACTAGCTTATGCCCACCATACTCACTGGTGTAGCCTTGGTATTGAGGTGTGTGTGTGTGTGTGTGTGTGTGTGTGATGTACTAGTTGCTCAATCATAATGGAGTAAATGAGTGAGCATACTAATGACTAATGACCAAATAAAATGATGCCTTTATTGACTGATGCCTCTAGAAAGAGAATGGTGTCAAGCTCTATGAATTATCTGAAGAGGTAGAAGCTTACTCTCCATCTATAGGGAATAGGGAGTTTATGGTCTAATTTTAGGGTGAGAGCTGATGGCCAGAGTACTAAGGTACAACCAGAGGAGGAGCCTGCCCTCTCTTGTCTTTTGTAACCAATGACTAGCATTCACGTGTTCAAGGATGTTGTCATATCTCATGATAACTACTTTTTAGGATGAGGCTGTAAGAATGTTTTATCTACCAAAATGAACTTAAATCTGTGGGAAAAATAAGATTCATTCCTCCTTTACTCCTCTTTCTGTAGCTTTTCAAGATTTATGAATATAGTTGTAGAAGAGGGGAGGAAAAATCCTGTCCTCTCTTCCAGGTTAGCTTGTTAAAGTGAGGTGGAAATGATTCTTCATTCCGTTTGAGTCATGTTTATTGGATGACCAAAGAATGTAAACAGCCTTCATAAATGATGAAATGTAATGTAGGCATCAAGGATGATTGTCAAAGAAAAGAGATGCCTTCTGGGACCTTATGAGAACCATTCACACTCCTATTGTTGCTCTTAGAAATCTGTTTTACTTTTGTTTTAGACCTAGAAGGTTTTGACTCCGTGGTATCATCTACTGAGAAACTCAGTCACCCAACCACAAGCAGACCAAAAGCCACAGGGAGGCGGCCTCCGTCCCAGTCTCTCACATCAGTAAGTGTCTTCTCACTTCTCTACAGCTCAAATGCAGGAAACATTAGAGATTATAGTTCAGGACTCTAATGCAAGTGGATTTTTAGAGGACAAACAGGAGAGGGAGATTATGAGATACACCGCTGATCAAAAGTGATTTGAGAGTCCGCTAGAATCAAGCAGTATTTCTGTTTGTTCTTGGTGTGTCTGCCAGCCAGGTGGGCACTCCCTGTTCCCACTTCCCCTCCTCCTTCCAGACTGATTGTTGTTTGAATCTGAAATGAAATTGGTAAGGAAAAAAATGTCATGTTTATGGTAGGAAAGGAGAACAAGGCTTATTTGGTCTGTAAACAAAACAAAACTACTAAAGAAAGCTCTGCCACTGTACAGTGCTTGGCAGTGACAAGCCTTTTTCTCCCGAACAGCCCTTACAGAGATGGCTTTTAAACATCTGAGGCACCTGGTCACGTTGGAAAGTACAGTCAGAACCCTCTGGATAACCCATAGAATTTTTTCCTTGTTTGGATTGTTTTGAATAACTTCTTTTCTCATTGGAAACCTGTAACACATTATTGTGCCAAATTTAAACAATGCAATTCATAAAGGAAGTTATTGGTAATCCTGCTCCCCAGAGCTAAGAACTGTTACTTTCTTGCTATAACCGTAGCTTTTATTTAAAATTCTGTTTGTGTCTCTAAAGTTGTTTCTTCAAAAATGGGATCACTTAGTATGCATTGCTTGGAAGTTGCTTGTTCCCCTTATTTTGTGCACCTTTCTCCCAAATCATTACACATTCTTCCATAACATCACATTTAATGGCTACCTGGTGTTCTAATTTGTGAATAGATGATATTTTATGTAGCCAGTGCACTCTCATTGAACATTTATATGATTTCTAGTCCTTCATTATAAACACTGATGTGAATGTCATTGTAGAAAAATCTTGATGCTTCTGCAAGTAGTGTATATGTGTCTGTCTGCCTATCTTTTCTCCCTGTCTATCTCTCCATATCACATTGCCTTGCCCTTGCTAGGAATGCAGGTCAAAGACTTTATGACCTTAACCCTGATATGCCAAGGAATGAACCTTTTGCAGGTTTCCCAGGATACCATCTACTTTCACCTCATCACTTATCATTTAGAAGAAAAAGAATGCACTTCCTTTGAGCCTCTTCTCTCATGTCTTCCGAGTCTGGCAGTGTGGTTTGAGTGGTCCTCTTTTTCCTCTTGTATGAAACAAACCTGACTATGTATTGATGCCTTTTGTGAAGAAAGACTTGAAAAAGTGGCTTACATTACCCTCTTATATAGAGTACTGTGTCAATACCATCTTCTTTCCCTTTTTCATGTCACCTACCCACACCCTCTCTTATGCATCTCATATACACACACATTTTTTAATGGCTTCTTGGTATCTCCGTATTTAAATTTCTAATCGTATCTCCTACATCTTTTCTATAAATCCTTCATCATTTTTGTTTTACCTCTAAATTATTCCCAACTTTTCAAGATCTAGCCTTGAGGCATCCAGAATTATATACAGAAAAGTGAAAATTACCATCTACCACCCTACCCTTGGTCCATACTTTCCATGTCTGGGAGTTTATACAGGATATCCCCAAAAATGTATACACACTTTAACAACTGATAGCTCAATTTTGAAAATGAAATGTATTATAATAAACAGTGCCTTTATAATTATTCCATGTGTATATACATTTTGGGATACCCTATATATATTTTGGGGACCAAGTAAAAGCATCTCATCTTTGCTCTGCTTTTAGACTACATATTTGTTCATTATAGTGAGGAGACAAGCAAAATACAAGTGTCAAGTGCTTTGAAAATCATACAGCGTTATGTTAACAAAAGCTATGTCAGCCAAAGTGTAATTCTGACAAAAGCATTTTCTTTTGGCTTTATCCAGTCTTCCCTTTCAAGCCCTGATATCTTTGACTCCCCAAGTCCCGAAGAAGATAAAGAGGAACACGTTTCGCTTGCACACAGAGGAGTGGACACATCAAAGAAAACTTCAAAGACTGTTACCATATCCCAAGTGAGTGACTGGCCAGGGTCAGGGTGTCATGACAGCACATGATCCCTGCCTTTTTGTGTATGCACTGATGATGTGGTATAAATCAAAAAAGGATAAATAGATGTCTCTGTCAGTTCAAGCTGGTATAACAAAGTAGGTGGGCTTATTAACAATAAAATCTAATCCTCACATTTCTGGAGGCTGGAAGCCCAAGATCAGGGTGCCAGCACCATCGGTTTCTGGTGAGGGCTGTCTTCTGAGTTGCAGACAGCCAACTTCTCGTATCCTCACATGGCAGAGAGAGGGTAAGAGCTTTCTGGGGTATGTTTTTTAAGGACACTAATCCCACTCACAAGGGCTCTACCCTCATGACCTAATGACCACCCATAGACCTCACCTCCAAATACCATCAAGATGGGTTGGTATTTAAACATATGAATTTTGGGAGAGCACAAGCATGCAGCCTGTTGCAACAGGCAATGCAAGTTTTTGTCATTCTTTAGTGATGGTGCTTAGATTGTCATCAAAATCCCCAAGGCATTTTACCAAGTCTCTAAACCTGGGCAGAGTCCCTGAGAAACAAGTTTGATTGATGATTATGATTTCCCATGTTTTCTCTTGTGGTTTGATCTCCTTGTGGTTTGATACCATCAACCACACATACACAAATGCCCTTCTATACCATCACCTTCTCAGAAACCAAGACAACTTAAAAAGCCTATCAGTGTCTAGAAAGAATACATTAACTATATTAAATGTGTGCCCTCTGCCCACACATCTTGTCTTTTGTGTTCAAAACTGGTGGTGCCACAAACTATGGTTGGAAGCTCATGAATTTGAATAATTAATGGTGGTATCTTAAAAGGTGATTTGGATTTATTTATTGGGATAAATTTATAGTCTAAAAACATTTTAATTTCATTGCATGCCCAGGGATGATATAGCTCTTCTAAGTTACTGGCTTGTGTAAAATAAAAAAGAAGACATTGTTTAGCAACAACTGTGTATGGCTTCTGAAGGATACCCTGTATAAATTCTGCTTGTCCTATGAATGTGAACCAAGATTTTGAAATTTATGCTAAGAGAGCCCAGCAGTTGGAATTATTCCCTATAAATGCTTGCAACTACTTTCTGTCTAAAAGTAGAAAACGGCAGTCATTTTAAAGGCAATTGAAACAGGGATTAACACAAAGAAATAAAAATGTATGTAGGATTTTCCTTCTCATAGATTTAAAATTTTACATGCATAGATTTTCCTTAACATCTGATACAATATGCAAAAACTATCCTATAAAACATATTAATTGTAATTACCGTATTTTCCCGCGTATAAGACGACTTTTGAAACGAAAAAAAAGTCAACCGAAAATCGGGGGCAAAAGACCAAAATTGCACAAAAATTACCTGCAGATCTTGACGGCAAAGTAAGTCTTTTCTTTGAAGTGGGGGGTAGTCTTATACAGCGAATATAGGCCTAAACCTATGTTTTAACTGTAAAATTAGGGGGTCATCTTATACACCGGAAAATGCGGTATTCATAAAATATAATTCTTCCTTTATAAAAGGATTTCGTTTTCAGAAATTGGATTTAAACCTGTGTGTTTTTTCTGGTTATCCTAGGTAGTATACAAGGTTAGTTGCATTCTCTCTGACCTCTCAGACAGCCTTGGGGTGTTTCTCCAGTGACATCTACTGGTGGGCAGAGGCTCTTCCCATTTCTGATTTTTACAGTTCTATCTTTTAGGCTCTTTCACTTCCCTGCAGCTGTCATGTCATATTGTTTATTGCTTTTGGAAATTCCACATGAACTAATTTGGTGAAGGTATATGGTGCCCTCTATTCTGTGAGAATTTTTTAAAGTATTTGTTCGTTGAAATGGGCCTGGAGAGCAAGTAAATGCTCAGAGAAGCATTCATTCAAGAAATGCCTGGAAGCCAGTCAGCGTGAGGACATTGATGGGTTTGGGGAGGTATGTGAAGATGCAGGACGGAAAATGTGAAAAAGTGTGAACTCAGGAGTAGGAAAGAAGCAAAGAAAAAAAAGACGGTAGAGTGTGAATTTTCAGACTTGGGTAACCACAGGCATGATACCAGGCTTGAGGGTCCAGCTGATGGAGAAGAGGATTGTATCCCAGCTTTGCCAGTTATTAGCTGTGAGACTTCGGGAATTTCTACACCATGTCCCTAAGCCTCCATTTCCTGCTCGGTCAAACATGTATGCCAACTAGTCCTTGTTTCAATTGTCTAGCCAATGTCTGGTAGATGACCAGTGCTCCATGAACGTCAGTCCCTCTTCCCTCTTATTATAACTCCTATGAACAATAAGCATGGAATGGCTGGTCGCTATCTCTGGCAGCAGAAAGCGCTTTTCCTCAATGGTAACTTGGCAGAGAAAAGGCAAGCAGAGAAGCTGGGAATGCTGGCCCATATGCCTCTGTCTTACTCTGCCCAGTCTCTCCCTCCAGCACAGTCTGACTTCACACTCTGCCTCCTAACCATGCCAGCCAAGCCCCTTCTTGGCTCCCGCCCTGGGTGCCTGCTGCTAGAGGGAGTTCCAACTGGGTGGCCCAGCTTCACCACCAACCTTTTCTTCTGCCTGTCACTCACCCTTTCACCTCCCAAAGTCCTGTCCTCTCCACCTGCCTTCGTTTCACCTTCCCTTGCTGCTGTCTCCTCCCCTGGGCCTGCCACATGTCCCTCTTCCCCCAACCTATGATTGCCCATGTCCTCCCACCCCCTGGTCTCCTCAGAATACTTCTCCATCCAGCCTCCACCTATCTCCTCTGTCTCCAGCCTGGTCCTCTTGGACTCTCTCCCTCAGCATATCAACCAACTCAGGGTCTCCCTCATCTTTGAGAGCGAACAGAACCATTCCTTGACCCTGTCCCCTCCTACGGCTTCTCCTTAGACACTGTCTTTGTCCATTTTCCTTCCTCTACCAAGTTTTTAGAAAGTGTTCTAAACTTGCAAGCCACACCCCTCACCTGTGTCAGGCACTGACCACCTTGAACAGGTTTCAGTCTCCCTTCCTCCATCAAGTGGGCTCCCCCGGTTTTCCTCTTAGCACACTTGACCCACTTATCCAACCATTTTCTTCCTACTGGAAACTCTTACAGGGGACTTCCATAACCCAGGCTCCTCTTCTGGTCTGGCTTTATCCCCTCTCACTACTCTGTCCTAGTCTCAAGGGCTTAACCTTTTCTTCCCACCTCTTCAATTTGGGAAGTACCCAGCTTCCATCATCGGGCTTCTTCTTTTCTACGTCCGTGCTGTTCACCCCCATGGTATTCTCTTCCTCTGACAGTTTCTCTGGCCCAATTCACTCTTTCAGTTGTTGGCTCTGCCCACTAGACATATGCTTCTGCAGCTCCCATGTGCACACTTCCCTCTCATCTGCAGAGTGTTGGTTGGTCTGTCTGTCTACACTGAGTTCTGAGCTCTTTGAGGGCCAGGAAAATGTTTTGCTCACTCAGTTTTCGGAGCCTAGCAAGGAGATGGGACTCTGGACATGTACATTAAACAAATGGGAACTGCCTGGCCAGAAGGTGATCCAATGTAAAACATACAAGAAAAGGCACTTCTATGGGGAATGCCTATACCAAGTAGGCCCTTGGGGCTTGTATATGAAATAATGAATGAGGAGGATATGAGGGGAGGCATGGGTGATGATGTAGATAGGGTTCTGCTAAACATGAATCCCTAGTCTGAAGCCTCTCTGCCCTTCCTTGTCACAGGTGTCTGACAACAAAGCACCCCTGCCACCCAAGCCAGGGACCATGGCTGCAGTTGGTGGTGGCGGATCAGCTACTCTGTCCTCGGTGGTACCCACCCCCTTGTCGTCCTCTTTGGGAACAGCCGGACACAGAGCCAACTCCCCATCTCTGTTTGGCACGGAAGGAAAACCAAAGATGGAGCCTGTGGCCATCGGCCAAGCGGCCGTGGAGGAGCTAAGGACACAGGTCCGAGAACTGAGGAGCATCATCGAGACCATGAAGGACCAGCAGAAGTGAGTGTCTGGGGCCCCTTCTTCTTCTCCCTCTGGATCACTCTCTGCTGGGCCAGGGCCTAGTCTTCAAGCCTGCGTCCCAGCCTGCCCTGGAGGGTGGGCCAGCCTCCCTGTGATGGCAGCAGGAGGTGGCAGTGGATGTGAACTCAAGAGACTTCACAGAGCTCAGCACCATGAGTAACTGGACCTGCTGCATGTAGGAAGGGTATCAGTTGGCTGAGGGGTTTATGGGGAGGGGGCAGTTTCAAGGCCTCACATATATTCCTTTCAGCTGCTGAAAGGAAAAATCTTTTTTTTAATTCTCACCCAAGTATGTTTTTATTGAATTTTTTTTTTGAGAGAGAGAGAGAAAGAGAAAGATAGTAAGGGAGAGAGAGAAACATCAATGTGAGAAGGAAACACCAATCAGTTGCCTCCCATATGTGCCCTGACTGGGGATCTAGCCCACAACCTGGATTTGTACACTGATCAGGAATCAAACCCCAAACCTTTTGGTATATGGGATAACACTCCAACCAACTGAGCCACCTGGCCAGGGCAAGGAAAGAAGGAAAGATCGTAAAATCCCAATAAAATACAGTATGCACATGTACCAGCTTTTTAAAACAATATTGTATTGATTTTAGAGAGGAAGAGAAAAAGAGAGAGAGTTATAAACACCAATGATGAAAGAGAATGATTGATCTGCTGCCTCCAGGTTGCCCCCTACTGGGAATCAAGCCCACAACCCAGGCTTGTAACCTGACCAGGAATGGAACCAAACCATGCCCTCCTGGTTCATAGGTCAACACCAACCACTGAAACATTCAGGCCAGGCTATACCACTTCTTAATCAGCCCAACAGCCAGCTTTTCTTCTAGCATCAGAAAGATTTCAGTTATTTCAGTTAGCTGCCCATTATAAGATTAGTTTGCATTTAGGAGCTGTCATGTATAAAAAGACATAGGGAATCTTTAAACCCAAGACTTTGTACTGAGCAAGTTGTTCTCCCCATGAGACTCCGGGGCTCCCTCCATGCATGCCCCCACAATGCTCTCTCCCTACCTTTCATCTTCAAGGAGCCCTTTGATGGGGAGAAAGATCTGTAAGCGAAAATAGCTAACACACATAAATATTACACTGTGCCATATGCAGCGACAAAAATGGCCAAAGGGTTAGAAGTCAGAAGGTATGGAATGGTAACAAATATCTACAATTAAACTGATTATGTAAGTACATTTGAAAACCAGTAATCTATAATGAAGGGATAGTTTCCAGTCAAGATGGGAGAGAGGAAAGACAATAGAATATGAATACCTGGAGCCTAGTCACTGAACAAGTTGGCCACCTCTCTAGGCCTCAGTTTCCCCATCTTCTTTTAGGAGAAGCTTCAACTGAAGGATCTTAAAGATCATGTAAGACATACTATTTGATGGCTACCTATTTTTGGGAGCCCAGAAATAATGGCAACTCTTTCTGTCTCTGACAAATTTTAAGCAATAACAATGCAAAGAAAACAATGTTCTGTCCACATTGTCTTCATAAAAGAGTCAGATGGATTTTGGAATGATAAGAGGCTTCTTATCTTTTATTGGGAAAGTCTGGACTTTTGTTTAATTCCATTGTTTGCTTTTCAGACGAGAGATTAAGCAGTTACTGTCAGAGTTGGATGAAGAGAAGAAAATCCGGCTTCGACTGCAGGTGGGTCCTTTGGGGTCCTGCCTCACAAGAGGCTCAGTTGGGGGGAGAGGCGGCATCAGGCTTTATTTTGAAAACAAATGATTGTTACTTCTCTGCAGATTTAGGCACACTTCCTGTGGCCATTTTCTTAGAATTTTATAGACTCACTTTGCATCCTTCAGTGGGATCCGGGAAGTTTGGGGAAGGAAGACATTAGTAATTGTGCCCCCAATTGGGTTTCTCACTTGGAATTTACCAGAAACCTGTCCTCTGTGAATAGTTTCCCCTGGTTTCCAGAGGCCTCATTGTAGTCATGGCCAGAGGGCATGGCATGGGGGAGACCCCATGGCAGTTGGCTTCTGTTATGTGGTCGTTGGGATTCCAAGGACCACAGTTGCCCACACTGGGCACTTGCTCTGTATCTTTTTACTTCTCCCTGATGGTTATGTCAGTACCACCAGTGTCAGAGCCTTGTACCCCTCAGATCCAACTTAGCCGTTACCAAATGGCCAAAGGAAGACTTTCAGCTTTCATCCAGTTGGTGCCCTTGGTGGTGGTTAGGACCCATGCTGCTTAAAGAAAGATAGGTACCTTGTCATCACTTTGGAAATGGTGACAGATACCACCATGGGCCCAACCACTGCTACCTTTCAGCACTGCCAGGTGGTCCCCCAGGTCAGGACAGCCTGCCCCACCCTCTGGCCAGGAAACTAGAGCACTTGTTACTTTTGACAAATTTTGGATGCTGGTAGCCTGAGAATTAAAACATCCACTATTTCCTAGCACATCCCATCTGCATGCCTGTTCTTTAGGTTTATACATTTCTATCAACTCTTCATTCAGATGTCATTTTACCCATTTTGCCCTTAAGCTTGTCAGGTTGAGTATTTTCTTTCAATCAACCAGGTTGATTATCTTTCAGCTTCTTTCAAACCAGCCGATTCACTATGATTTTGTTGGCTCTTCTTTGTCTTTTATAGATGGAAGTTAATGACATAAAGAAAGCTCTTCAATCAAAATGAATACTTGATCAATGAAATGTCGCGTTATTCATACTGAGTCCAAGACTCAACTTTTCCACCCCAGCCAAAATAACCTTGTGCCAAAAGATTAAAGATTTGCCTCAATATGTCCCAGTTTGAAAGATTAGCACAAAAATCTTGATAGCACAACACAAATTCCATCCAAGAGGAGACTCTTCCCCACGGTATAGTCCTGGGTCTGGCACTGGTTGTGACTTAAACAGAGCAAATTGTGCTAAAGGCTTTTTTTACTATGAGATCTCATGCGAAACGAAAACTCAGGCAGTTTAGTCCATAGTAGTACTATTTTGATGATATTTTCCATTAAGAAAATGTAATTTCAGATTATTCGTTTACAAGCTTTATAATTTTATGATTTTTTTAAATCGTGTTTTGTCACAGATTCCCCCAGTATTTGTATTACACATAGTCCGGAGCAAGCATCCCTTTCTTTTGCTGCAGGCAGAAAGCTGCCTTGCTTTGTGTCCCCTCTAGGAGTCTATTACATATGCAATTTTAGGTCCAACCGTCCCTTCTCCTGCCAGCAAACCCCACCACCCTGAGATCGATTTTAGCTTATACGTGATGGTATATTTACAAAAAGATAAAGAGAAAATCTGGTATTTGCAATGATCTGTGCCTTCTTTTTACCACCCTCTTGATTGGAACTTTTGTGATGCAGCTACCATGATTTAAAACAAAAAAAATTTTTAGCCACTCATCAAAGTCCACTGGAGGCTCCTGTCTTCAAAGCTTCTCTCCCCTAGCCAAAGGTCCTAAGAGGAGACAGCTTGAAGCTGGGCGTGCTCTGTGGTACCAGCTGCAGTTTTTAAGTTCTAGTTTTAGGTTGTTCACGAAACTAGAAATGTCACCCCTGCTTGATTTTTCATCAGCTAAGTTAAACCCTTGCCTCCTGTCCTTTGCACCTTTTGCGTGAAAAAGAATATGCATTATTAAAGCAAAAATAAATAAAAGTAAAATGCAAATAAATAAAAAAAAACGAGGGAGGGAAGTTGTATTATTTCCTGCACTGGGTTATCTGTGTGTGTTATTGTTTCAGCTGTACTCACATGTCATATGACTCCATCTCTTGTAATCTTTCCTTAGGTGCAAGGGAATGGGAGGTGGGGGCTCTTGTTAAAGTGTAGCCACTGGTTCTTTCCGGCATTTTTTTGAATTGCTTTTTCCCTCCCAAGGAAACGTGTTTGCTTGTCTGCTTTATCTTTGTAACAAATGAACAGTTCCGCCTTAGTCTGTGTGACTGCTTTCTAATCCTTAGCTGAAAATAAGGGGACATATTGTGTTGCAAAATTGTTTGGGGGTTGGGGGTGGTGGTCCCTTATAATGGTACCTGATGATGTTTTTTGTGTTTCTAAAAAGCTGCTTTGTCTATTTCCTGAGTTTTAGAGTAAAAGTATTAAACATTAATAGATCTTCACAACCAGAATGAATGAGAATTGATAACACTGAAGAAGTGTTATCACCACATGTTATTTATCATCTTAAGTATTACAAATAAAAGTATCTTCCTTTCTCTCTTTCCCCGCCTTCCTCTTGCCTACATCTCATCCTTGCTGCTTGAGGCTGCTACTTCCTCCAGAGTATTTACAGAGTCTGGACACCTGGTCTGCCAGGGTTAAGGAAATGAGTTAAGGGAAGATAAATGTGTAAGCAAAGAAACCTCCAATCCTTCATTCCCGTGCATTTTCAGCAGCCTTGCTCTCAATGTGCTTGGGACCAGGAGTGCCAAGTTTCCAAGAGCAGCGTAAAACATTCCTGTACCCCTTGACTTTTCTAAGCATTTGTGTTAAACTTGGAGCCTTCAGAGATTTCCTACCACCTAATAGTAGAATGAGGCTTGGATTCTGTGGTGTTTGGATTTCTCATGTACTCATCATGAACCTCACTAATGATGTAGTTTTATATGATGTGTACACAGAGTAGGATTGTTAATAATTACTTTGAGAAATTGGAGTGTCCTCATGGGGCACTGGGAACCTGGAATGTAGAGGGCTGTCATCTTCCCCTCACAGAGGCCACTGGCTTTCTTTGTATAAGGAGAGGGAGAATTGATTCTAGAAGTTGGCATGTCCAGCTTCATTAATGACCCTTGGGCTAACCAGCAAGAGGATTCTACATCGTGGAACTGGATGAGCCACTGTCTGAACAGCCACCATTTTTACTCTTTACAAAATGGACCCATCAAAAAACATTGAGAAGCTTGGAAGTATCACTTTTGAAAAAAAAAAAATTTTCTTTTGTGTTCAGCATGGACTCCACCAGCATCTAATGGAAATTATTTTTTGCTTCATTTTCTAAAGTTGTATTTAGAAAAGTCTTTAGTATTATGCTTTGTAAAGAAGATGATTAAAATGAAATTTTGTGAAAATATTTTTGGTTAAAGTTGTCCTGGTCCGAGAGGGATGATTTCTTGGAATTTAAACCATTTTTCTCCATTTTACACAATTTGATTATTCTCATAGAAATGTCTTCAAAGGACATAGAATATAGTGCCCCCTATCTTTCTCAAGTGAACAGAAATAATTCATTAAAACCTGTGGCTGTGAATTCTGTGTTTAAGGTGTTAAATTTTACACTCAGATTTAAGCAGAAAATTCTAGTAAGATCTAATTTATAGTGTAAAAATCATTAAATTATTGTTACTCAAATAATTGTGTAAAGCTGCTTTTTTAAAAAATACATCTTTATTGATTTCAGAGAGAAAGGGAAAGGGAGAGAGAAAGAGAAAAACCAACGAGAGAATCATTGATTGCCTGCCCCCTGTACTTCCCCCCACTGTGGATCGAGCTGGCAACCCAGGCATGAGCCCTGACTGGGAACAAACTGTGACCTCCTGGTTCATAGGTCAATACTCAACCACTGAGTGACACCAGCTGCGCAATGAAAAACTGCTTTTATTCATACACAGCGCTTGACAGTCTACTCAAGTACATTATTTGTTTTCTCCCTTAAAGACAGCCTGTATCTAGTATCACATGTGTGTCTATGGTTACTAATGGTGAGGTTTTATTTCCTTTAATGATTGGAAAACTACAGGGTGTATAATTTACTAGTGTCCCAGTGCACAGATTCATGCACATTGAAAGGAAATTAATTAGAAGGAATATTTTAATATTTCTATTCGCCCTTTCTCTATAATAGAAGTGTCAACCAAATTTACAATCAACAATGATAGATCAAAATACACACGTGTGATTGGCACCAGTGAGAGCTTTATATGATCGCGCATGCGCAGGCCAACTTAGCCTTTTATAGATATACAATAAACTTGCTTAATTAGACCTGCTTTCTGATGTAGCTAAACTTTTTCCAGCCCAGTGAAGCACCCCAACTTCTCTTTCAGGTAATTATCAAAAACACAGCAGTAAATATAAACATGAAGCAGATTATTATTATAGATCACGCATGGAGAACAAAGGGTAAAATATTTAACTGTATCAGTGTTTGACTGTGTTCTCTGCAGTGAGAAAACCTGAAGTCATTTTCAAGTTCCACCATTTCTTCTTTTCAGTCAGGTCAAGTTTCTAAACCTTCTAAATCTCCATTTTCTGGCTAATGAAAAGAAAATAGGATTCCACAGAATCTCCTATCTACCTACTTCAGGACTTCTGTGAGGATCAAATAAGATGAGGCACGTGAAAACGCTTCACAAACATTTGGTTAAACTGTAAAATGTTTGCATCTGGCTATAAAGCAAGCCTGGTTCCTGGGCTGAAGACATTCCAAGGAGGCTAGTTGCTAGGGAGAGGAAGCTGGGCGTTGCTATAGAAAGTCATTACTAGTGCCCACAGTGACTGTTTCAGGATTGGGCTGGGCTGTGGGCTACATTTTGCACCATGGAGTCTTAGCAGCATTGGCTGCAATTTGGTAGGGTGTTACTCCAGGATGGTGGCGGGGCCTGTGACCTACTTGGGGGGAAACAAAGTGTTGGTTTGTCGGTGCCACATCCATGGTGCCATTTACTTTTGAATGGCCAGTAGGCATCATGGCAGCTCCCGCATTGAGCATCTGCCCCTGGTGGTCAGTGCATGTCATAGCTACTGGTCGGATGGACTGACACTCAGCCTTTTATATATATACTAGAGGCCCCTTGCAGGAAGATTCCTGCAATAGGGCATCCTGCTACGGTCTCCACTGCTCCGCCTGCTTCCCTTCCTTCTCCCCTAACCTACTTGCTTGCTTCTCTGCAGCTTTGCTCCCTTCTGCAGTGCTTGGCCTCTTTCTACCCTGTCTTCAGTCTTTGCTGTGGCCTGGATATACAAATTAACCACCATTTTGGTTGGGTTAATTTGTATACTTGCCCTGATTGGCTGGTGGGCGTGGCTTTGGGGTGTATCAATGGTACAATCAATTTGCATGTTTTTCTTTTATTAGAGAGAACTAGTGGCCCGGTGCACAAAATTCATGCACGGGGTGGGGGGGGAGGGCCTCAGCCCAGCCTGCACACTCTCTAATTGGGCCTAAACAGGCAGTTGGACATCCCTCTCGCAATCTGGGACCACTGTCTCCTACCGCTCACCTGCCTGCCTGCCTGCCTGCCTGATCACCCCTAACCTCTCTGCCTGCCTGCCTGATTGTCCCTAACTCCCCTCCCCTGCCAACCTGATCTCACCCCCAATTGCCCTCTTCTGCTGGCCTGATCACTCCTAACTGCCTCTGCCTTGGCCCCCACCACCATGGCTTTGTCCAGAAGGAAGTCAGACATCTGGGAGATGGCCAGTTGACCTGGTCTAATTAGCATATTACCCTTTTATTAGTATATATAGATTATATAGGATCGGATTGCTTAAATTGGGGTGAGTCTTTTTCAGCAGGAGGAGATGCTCTTGTCAGACAAAAATACATAATCCCTTAACTGGACTGATAGCCAGCCATATGCACTATACTGCCAAAGCAGTCATTAAAAAATTGAGCTGCTTTCTTACACCTTACACCAAATAGCTGTTGCACTTAAAAACCCTCCTCAACCCCTACCTTAGGTTCTGCCTTCGCAGTTCACCCAGATTTGGTTCTGATTGGTCATTTTCTATGCCAGTGAGCATCAAAAGCTCCTTTTCCTAGGCACCCATTGGATTATCACAGTTCACCCAGATTTGGGTCTGATTGGTCAGTTTCTATGCCAGTCAGCATCTCTGGGCCTGTCTCCGGGCCTGATCAGAGAGGCGGGGTTGGTCAGCAGCTGCCCCAGGCTGCTAGTGAGCGGATTCAACTGCTGACCTCTCAGAGAGAGAGAGAGAGGCATGGCTGCTGGTGAGGCCCGGAGAGAGAGAGAGGCAAGGGCTGGTCAGCAGTTGCCACGGAGGCTGCAGATCATACCCTCCTTCTCTCTAGGCCTTGCCAGCAGCTGCGGCATCTGCTGATAAGCCCTGCTCCCCCAACCCCCTCTCTCTCAGAGGTCAGCAGTTCAGCCCACTCGCCAGCCCCAGCCCACCCGAGCCTGCTGTGTGCATAGCCTGGCATTTGGTTTTCCCTTAGGTTGTTTTGGATGTTATGGACCCTGGCTCTTTAGATAGACAGATGGTAGGTAGGTAGGTAGGTAGATAGATAGATAGATAGATAGATAGATAGATAGATTGTTCATGGTTGCCAACTGTCTGTATAAAAATCATGCCGGGGTCCCCACAAAAGCCTTTGCATCATAACTTAAGGTCATCATGGTCTCCTTTTTATATGAGATTATATATTAGTCCTCCAGTTATTTTAGCACAAATTAATATCAAGGTGTTTTAGCACCCAGAGGGCTTAGTGAAAATCTTTTCTCTTTTACTTAGTACAAAAGAGAACAAAGCAATGTGTGCATAGGAGTAGGTGTTCTTTATGGCTAATTGCAGTGGCCAACAGAAGGAAGCAGTGGCAGTTATGACCAAAGCCTAGGGAAGAAATGCCATTCCCAAAATTAGCTCTAATGAAGGAATACAATTGCCAAAGCAGAGAAAACTCCTAGCCAGAAAGAAATGTTTGCCAGTAGTGTGAGGACAGGGGCAGAGGAGTTATGAAGACAATGAACCATTGCTGTCATTCCTAGCTCTGTTCTTAGGGTCACCTTGGCTTGGTTCCTAATACATGGAGCAGAAGGTGGCCCCTGAAGCCCAGGAGAATCCATGAAGTAGATGCAGGTTCCTGAGAGGTGTTTTTATTTCATGCCTTTTTAACCAGTCCCAAATTGGAGTAGCTGTGGGGCAGTTCCTGTAAATGGCTGTAAATGGCAGTGTGTGCTCGTGAATGCTCGTGAATGCAGAGTTCACAGTTATCTGGGCTATGCCTCTTTTCTTTTTGAAGCAATAGGCATTAAACTATTTCAATCAAATGCAGAACAAGGTAACCTATTAGGTTGTGGCTAGAATGCTAGAATTTTTTTAGAAAAAAAATAGAAATTTTTTAAAAAATATATTTTATTGATTTTCCACATAAAGGAAAGGAGAGGGATAGAGGGCTAGAAACGTTGTTGAGAGAGAAACATCAACCAGCTGCCTCCTGTACACCCCCCACTGGGAATGTGCCCACAACCAATGTACATGCCCTTGACCGAATCGAACCTGGGACCCCTTCAGTCCACAGACCAACGCTCTATCCACTGAGCCAAACCGGTTTGGGCTGAAAGCTGTGTGTGTGTTTTTTTAATTAATAAAAGAAGAGTTGATTTCCTAGAAAACCAGCTTTATGGGGCAGTTCTCTTTAAATGGCACCAAGTTTACTTACATCATGCAGATCTGGCAAAGTATTTAAACCTCAAATGCCTACCTTCCCTCTCACCCCTATAAAATTTTACTAGTTTTCCAGGAAACTAAGATTCATTGGCAAGCTTTGAGCTCTTGATGGGAAAGTGCACTGGAAATGCAAAACTTCATTTTAGTTTCTATTAATTAAAACAACAAGTTTTAAGGGGATTACAAACCAATTTTTAAACTACCCGAGCTGATAAGACCATCCTGAAGCCAAACAGAAAAATCATGAAGAAATCAATAACATTTCCATGGCTATTCCCAGGGCTTAATCACAAGGAACAACAGCCTGTAATTATTGGAATTGAGAGTCTAGGTCAGTGGTTGGTCTGCAAACTCATTAGTCAACAAAGCGGCAAATATATTTTTAAAAAGCAAGCCTCACAAGGATCAAACTGTTTCCAAGTAACTTAACTGTGTCCCAGAATAAAGCTCAAGGATATAGGGATAGAAATTTTTAAAAAGGCTTTTGCACACACAAAACCGAAACAGAGACAAGAAGTGAATCATCAAGGAGGTGAGTAATCTGGAAATTATGTCATAAAGAAATTATTGAAGGATCCGGGAAGTGAGATATCACTTAAAAAAAAGTGATACTTGGAAAGCTGCCATGTGGAAAAAGAATTAAATTATAATTAATGGGTAGAAATTACAAGAGGAGATTTCACTTAAATATATGGAAGAATTTGCTACAAAGCAGAGTTGTTAAGAAATAAGATGGTGGAATTCTAAATATCCGTGATACTGGCCTAGCTGTTCCTTGAGCATACCAGAATGCCCTGGGCCTTTGCCCTGGCTTGCCACTCTGCATGCAATGCTCTTCCTCTACATATTTGCATGGCTGGCACACTCATCTCTTTCAAGTTTTTGTTTACTATCCATTGTAAGTCAAGTGGGGACTCTGGTTTAAGTTATCATTATCCTTACTCTGGGCACCAGGCTGATGAAGCAGGTGCCACTTGGAATGCTACTGGTAACAGAAAATGGATGGCAGAGAGAAAAGATAGCTCTGGAAGATCTTACACCTAAAACAAAACGCTCAAAGTGAAGCTGTGGACATTCCCAGAAAAGGGAATTGGAAATTAGAAGAGTAATTTTGGAAAGATACCAGTGTGCTGGTGAATTCTTCCATACCAATGGGAGTGTTGGAGGGTTGCCTACCACTTACCAGGAGCCTAGGGAAAGAGCTCAAAGATAGTTTGCTACAGGTGTTCCAAGAAGTTTTCAGGACATAAAGGACAAATGTCTGAGTCATATCTCAGAAATCTAGAAGGTGAGGTGGCTGGCTGGCTGCTCAAATGGTTGCAGCAATAGAGGGCCTGGATGGGAGTGGCCAGCACTCCTAGAGATTGTGGGGCAAAGGACATGTGTTTCCTGTAGACCAGACATGGTCTCGGCCTGAGAAAGCCATTGGTGAGGTTGTCTCCTCCCCTACACACCCCCAACTTGAAGAACCGACTCGCACATTGGAGAGGAGGAAAGCAGCCAATCCTGTTCCTCCTTTTCCCATCATATATGGTCAGCCCATAAGCACACCTGGAGTGCAGAGGGGAGAAGCGTTTTTTCTAGTTAATGTTAAACTTTAAAGTCTTTTCATCTTAAAAGAATTTCAGACTTAAGAAAAAGTTGCAAAAGTCATGCAAGAGGCACAACACAGGACAGAGAAAGGGAGCCCCGTTGTCCTGAGTAGAATAGAAGGAGGCTGCAGCTCGCATACTGAAGAGGAGAGAGGTGTGTGGATCTGGAATCCTCAGCTGAGTACTGTCCAGCACTAGTGTATGCAGAAAGTACCCGAAGTTGTAGAAGGAACCACCTGAATGGATTAGGCACATGTGTCAAACACAAGGCCCGCGGGCCAAATCCAGCCCGCCAGGCCTTGCAATGTGGCCCGCACCGCGCTGTCATCACTGCACTCTGCTGTCAGTTTATGACATTGTCAGTTTATGACTGTTCAGTAAACCATTTGGCCCGTGATTTAGGCTAGATTTTAGATTTTGGCCCCTTCTCTGATTGAGTTCGACACCCCTAGATTAGAGGGAACAATCCCACAGGTCCCAGTTTCTGTTTCCACTGGCCAGAATGGAAAAACGAAATATTTCACAGGACATCAGATAGAGTATTCAGAAGGGTATTGCCTCAGTAGAGGGGATTAATTAGCCCAGTCTAAATGTTGCTTTGATCCAATTAAAACCAGCCTTAAAAGCAAGCCTCAGGCCTGGCTGGTGTGGTTCAGTGGTTGAGCATTGACCCTTGAGCCAGGAAGTCACCAGTTCAATTTCAAGTCAGGGTACATGCCTGGTTACTGGCTCAATCACTGGTGGGGGCCATGCAGGAGGAAGCCAATTAATGTTTCTCTTTCATCAATATTTCTATCCTTCTCTCTTCCTCTCTAAAATCAATAAAAACCTATTTTTTTAAAAACGTAAGCCTCAGAAGGATCAAACTGTTTTCAAGTAACTTAACTGTGTCCCAGAATAAAGCTCAAAAATATAGAAATAGCCGAAACCAGTTTGGCTCAGTGAATAGAGCATCAGCCTGTGGACCGAAAGGTCCCAGGTTCGATTCCGGTCAAGGGCATGTACCTTGGTTGCGGGCACATCCCCAAAAGGGGGTGTGCAGGAAGCAGCTGATCGATGTTTCTCTCTCATTGATGTTTCTAGCTCTCTATCCCTCTCCCTTCCTCTCTGTAAAAAATCAATAAAAATATAAATAAATAAATAAATTTAAAAAAGAATATAGGAATACAAAAATATGCAGTTCACATTAAGGTAAAATTCACAATGTGAGGCATCTAATAAAAAAATTACCTGACATGCAAACAAGCAAGAAAATATGACCCATCAGGGGAAAAAATCATTAGACAGATCCAGGAATAAAACAGATGATAGGATTAATAGGGACATTTGGTTATTAGAACTATATTCCATATGTTCAATAAGGGATAAAGCATGTATTGAACAAGATAGGACTGTAATGGATGTCACCAGTGGGTAGTCAGTTTAGGACTGACATACTGTCAGTTCAGAGATTACATGCTCATGCCTAATAAGTTGGTCTTTCCATCTCCCTATCTATAAGTAGCATCCTACTTCCATCATATATTCTATAGCATCATATATTCTATAGATGGCAAGTAATTGTGAAATGGGCATTTCTACCCTTGTGATGGCAAGTAATTGTGAAATGGGCATTTCTACCCTTCTAAAGGCTGTGCCAGTCAATTTATAGAGGGAAATAAATTATAATTTTCAATATATCTTATGAAGTTCACCTTTTTCCCCCACAAGTTATTTGCTTATTCATTGTTTATATTTAAAACACCTCATGAGTTCCCCCCACATTTCATAATCTAGTATTTTATCTATAACCTATGCTAAATAGGTTTGTTTTTTCTGTTTGTTTTTCTTGTATTTTATGGCAGATTATAATAATCTGTGTCCATATAATACTTACAGTATCTATACACAGGTATATTTGTCTATAGCCATATCTCTCTCTCTCTCTCTCTCTCTCTCTCTCTCTCTCTCTCTCTCTCTCTCTCTCTCTCTCTCTCTCTTCCTCTCTTTCAATCTATCTAACTGAACATCAGGGACTTTGGCTGTATTGTTCACCATGATATCCTCAGCACCAAAACAGTGCCTAACATAATAGATGCTTAATAAATCTTTATTGAGTTACTATATAAAAGTTTTCCCACCAAAGACATATAATACCTGGTTGTTTCTCTTTTGCCACTATTTGCTCAAGGCCCTTGTACAATGAAAAAAATAATGAAGCTGCCACTTGAATGGCAACTTAAATATACAAGGTTGAGTGAATCAAAGAACTAACTAGTTTGACCAAGATTGGTATGAATAACCAGCCTACAATAAAATAAAGGAAAATGCTTAGATTTAATCTTACTCTTTAGCTACAGTGCCTCCACTCTACTCTTCCATCCACTGTTCTAATCCAAATGACATCCCTTGAGTTGGGGCAAAGTGGTTTCCAGAAAGTGCACTTAGAAAGGGGCAAAGCAGGGGTCAGAACAGAACAATCACTCAACTAAACAGAAAAGACTAATCCAGCATTTTGCAATTTTATCCTCAGCGGGGCTGGGGCAGGGTAGGAAGGACATGGGGAGAAGGGGCTGGGGCACATTTCAGGTGTGCAAATTAATGGCGACAATGAGAAGGTGAGCGGTGTATGCCCAGGCCATCTATGGGGAAAGCGCTCATTAGCTGGGCAACGCTGGGCTCTTTGCTCAGCAGCGTTTGTGTTTAGAGGAGGACATTATCCAAGCCAGAACTCACAAATCCTGTGTGTCTTAGTAGGGCCCTGGTGAGAGTTGGAAGGAACTCAGGAAGACTGAAGCGGGGGAGACAGCAAGATCCTGGCAAGTAATTGTGAAATGGGCATTTCTACCCTTCTAAAGGCTGTGCCAGTCATTGGAATAATCTCAGATGAACAGGCACATTAGGAAAATAACTATTATTATGTATTGCTAGGTTACAAAGAAAATGTGTCCTTTTATAGCATCATATTTAAAAAACAAAAAAACTTGGAACAGAGTTGCTAAAGATTTCCCTAGATTTTCTCTTTCCAATTCTGGTCTGTGTGTCTTTACAGATTCCCTCAGAGCTCGTTTTCCATTCATTGGCCACAAAAGAGAGTACACATTGATGTCACTTGTGAAGTTCCTAATTCCTACCAAAACTGAATTTTAGGACAGGATTTCATCAAATATTTGTACTGGCAGTTTCGGCTTTTTTTTTGGGGGGGGGGGGGAGGAGGGATAGACTGTATTATCACTGAAATGTGAAGAAAAGCCAAAATATTTTATTTTATAAGGTAAATCCTATCCTACTTCTGTCAAAAAGGCTTGTGATGTGCTGCAAAGGACACCAACAAGAAAAGGACAACCCACACACACACAATGGGAGAAAATATTTGTAAATCACATATGTGATAAGGAACATGTATCCACAATATATAAAGAACTTTTATAACTCAATAATAAAAAGACAAATACCCAGTTTTATTTTTATTTATTTATTTATTTTTAAATATATTTTATTGATTTTTGTACAGAGAGGAAGGGAGAGAGATAGAGAGTTAGAAACATCGATGAGAGAGTCATCGATCAGCTGCCTCTTGCACACCCCCTACTGGGGATATGCCTGCAACCAAGGTACGTGCCCTTGACCGGAATCGAACCCGGGTCCCTTCAGTCCCCAAGCAGACGCTCTATCCATTGAGCCAAACCGGTTTTGGCCAGTTTTATTTTTTAAATATATTTTTGTTGATATCAGAGAGGAAGGGAGAGGGACAGATCAGATGCCTCCTGCTTGTCCCCTACTGGAGATCAAGCCCAGAACCCCATCATTTGCCCTGGCTGGGACTTGTATTGAAACCTCCTGATTCATAGATCAAAACCTATCCACTGACCTACTCTGGCCAGGTCAAATACCCAGGGCTACGATGGGCAAAGGATCCCAATGGACATTCCTCCAAAGAAAGTATACAAATAGGGGATAAGCACATGATGGGATGCTCAACATCATTTGTCATCAGAAAAATGCAAATCAAAACCACAATAAGATACTACTTCATACCCATTATGATGTCTATAATAAAATAACAAAAAGACAATAAGTATTGATGAGAGTATGGAGAAATTTGAACTTGTACATTGCCGGTGGGAATATAAAATGATGGAGCCACTTTGGAATACAGTGGCAGTTTCCCTAAAGGTTAAACATAGGGTTGTCATATGACCTGTAATCCTATTCCTAGGCATATCCCCATGACAGATGAAAACTTCTGTTCACACACTGTATGATTCCATATATGTGAAATGTCCAGAACAGCAAATATGTAGAAACAGAAAGTAGATTGGTGGTTGCCTAGGGCTGAGGGGTGTTTTGTGGGGATGGAGACTGGCTGCTAATGGGTACTGGGTTTGGGGTGGTGAGGAAAATAGTCGAAAACTGATGGTGGTAATGGATGCTTCACTCTGAATACATTAGAAATAACTTAAATAGGTGAATTGGATGGTTTGTCAATTATATCTCCAAAAAACTGTTATTTAAAATAAGAGGGAGCCCTAGCTGGTTTGGCTCAGTGGATAGAGCATCAGCCTGTGGGCCAAAGGGTCCCAGGCTCGATTCTGGCCAAGGGAACATACCTCAGATGCAGGCTCCTCTCTGGCTAGGCCCTGATCGGGGGCATGCAGGAGGCAACTAATCAATGTGTTTCTCTCACATCAATATTTCTCTCTGTCTTTCCCTTTCTCTTCCACTCTAAGAAATCAGTGGAAAAATATCCTCAGGTGGGAATTAAAAAATAATAATCTAGGGAGGTGAGGGCATGAGTGGAGGGGTGGGGGGGCATTGGGGAGGATAAGGACACATATGTAATACCTTAATCAATAAAGAAAAAATTATATATATAACAGGCTAAGTGACCTGACCACTAGGGAGCAGACACTCAGTGCAGGAGCTGCTGAGCGACAACAACTTTGCAGAGTGCCCTTGCACTCTGGGACCCCTCAAGGGATGTCAGACTGCCGGTTTCAGCCAGATCCCCACAGGCCAGGCCAAGGGACCCCACCTGTTGGAGGGACCCTGCTCACTCCACAGATGCCTTAGAAGCCCCAGCACCACCCCAGGTGTGGCTGGCCAGGTAGGGACTGCCGGGGGGAGAGGGGGCTGGCTCCATGGCATGTCCGGCCCATCTCACCCACTCCCACCCCATTGGCCACCTTCTAATTAATGTCCTTGCAATGTTCACGAATCTATGCACTGGGCCTCTAGTAAAATAAAATAAAATAATAAAATAAAATAAAATAAAATAAAATAATAAAATAAAATAATAAAATAAAATTAAATAAATAAATAAAATAATAAAATAAAGTAAAAAAATAAAGAGTGGGGAAAAAACAAAACCTTGGGACAATGTCCAAAATCCTCAAAGTCACGAGGGCCTGTCCCAGGGAGGCAATAGGGAATGCCTGGCTTGCTCCTGCCCCATCCTCCAGCCCCTCCCAGACCTCCCTGCACCTCCCACTTTTAAATTACAAGTACTTACACTAGGGAATACTATGCAGCTATCAAAAAGAGGCATCTCTTCCCTTTTGGGAGAATATAAATGGACCTGGAAAATAAGCCCAACTGAGAAAGACAAATATCACATGATCTGACTTATTTATGGAATCTAATGAACAAAATGAATGGAGCAACAAAATGAGATACGAGGCATGGCAGCATGGAACAGACTGACATACCTTGATGTGGGGTTGAGGGGACAAGAAGAGGCAAACCAAAGAACTTATATGCTTATATGCATAGCCCATAGATGTGGGTAATAAGGTAGTGACGACCTGGGGAGGTGGGTAGGAGCTGGGAGGAGGAGGGGAAAAGGGAGGCAAATGGGAGATATCTGTAATACTATCAACAATAAAAATTTATAATTAAAAATGTAAAGTCATTGCCAAAATCAAAATAAATTTAAAAATAAAATAAATACGAGTAGTACCTTTCATGGTAATACTACTTTTTAATATTTGGGCCAAATTCGTGAGGTGGGTAAGATCCACAGTAAAAATTCCTTTGGGTTCACAGAATTTAATAGGTTGGACAGACAGATTTCTTTTTTAAAAAAATATATTTTATTGATTTTTTACAGAGAGGAAGAGAGAGGGATAGAGAGTTAGAAACATCGATGAGAGAGAATCATCCATCAGCTGCCTCTTGCACACCCTCTACTGGGGATGTGCCCGCAACCAGGGTACATACCTCTGACCGGAATCGAACCCAGGACCCTTCAGTCTGCAGGCCGACGCTCTATCCACTGAGCTAAACCGGTTTCGGCCAGACAGACTTCTTGGAGTCTTATTTTCCAGGTAAATATATTGCTGGTGCCTCCTGTTGTTTTGTCAAGTTCACAGTAACAATCGGGAGGAGCGGGCCATGCTCTCGGCAATTAAATCGGATGCGTTTTCGGGAAGCATTTTCTCATCTCAATTCTGAGGGAAAACCACATCTCTATTTCGTTTAGATTTTAATACTAATTCATTTGAACCAGCGCTTTGAAGGAGTTTTTCCTCTACTTGAAAGTCCTCGAATTGTTTTTGACAAAAACGAAAGTCGGGCTGGAAGGATGGCAACAACAAAATCCTCAAAGTCACAAATCCACCCTTCTCGGGGGCGTTGCCCGGGCGAAGGCCACGTGGGGCGCTCGCCTGCCCCTCCCCCAACTCCTCCCAGAACCCCCTGCGCCAGTGACCGTTAAGCCCCTCCGAAGCTATAAAAGGGACTGGGGCCACCGTCGCTTCTTGTTGCCGCCTCAAGCTTTGAGAGGTGCTGACCGGACAACGCGTGGCCTCGCCTCCAGTGCTCTCGCCTACCAGTGAGGGTGGAGGTGGGACCCAGGTGGGTCCCGTCGAGCCACGCATGGAGAGTGGCCACGGGCCTCCCCCGGCCGGGGCGCTGGGGCCAGCGATCGAACCCCTTCGGCGTCCCCTGTCGCCCGAAGAACCAGGGAAGCCAGACCGGGCGGCCCCGAGCCAGGAGGGCCGGTGCCCAGAGCAGCACTTTCTGAGGGCCGCCTACATATGGAACCGGAGCCCCGAGGACAGCGGCCACGAGGCGGGAGCACTCCAGTGCCTCGTGCGGGCCTGCGAGGCCCAGGGCGCTCGCCTCAGCACCCTGTGCTTCGGGGAGCTGGACTGCCAGGAGAACATGCTCGAAGCCTTCTACAACGCAGGTGAGGCGGGATCCCCTTCACCCCACCCCGTGCCCCATTCCCGTCAGCTTCCCTCGCCCTCAGAAGCTCATCGCGGCGCTGGCCCTTCTCCATCCTAGAACCCTTTTTGACACAAGAGCATCGGGGAGGGGACAGTGGGCAGAGGTAGCATTATACCTGCTTACAAATAAAGCGAAATCGGAGGCCGCCGCCATCTAGACCTCTTTAGGCTCCTCCCCTTAGGCATCTGGTACACGAGAGAAAGCTTAGAACCACCAGTTATCCAGCTTTTATTGTCTCACTCCTGTGTGTCCCTTAAAGCGGTGGGTTCCAGCCCCTGGGAGCTTCTAGAACCCCCGAAGCCAAACAGTGTAGTCAGCGTCCAGGGACTGGAAGTGTGTAATGTTTCCCGGGGGAATCCATGTTCAGTCCCGGTGGGAACTGGTGTGGGACCATTGAGACCGCGTGTGGGGCGGGAGGCGGGGCTCTTAGAAAAGCCTCGTGTTACTGTATACATTGTAGCTGAGCGCTGTCCAGCACTCCAGCTCCAGGATCGCACGTGCTCCAGCTCCGGGATCTCGCGTGCTCCTGCTCCAGGTCTCGCGTGTGCTCCGGCTCTGGGTCTCGCGCGTGCTCCAGCTCCGGGATCTCGCGTGTGCTCCAGTTTCGGGATCTCGCGTGCTCCTGCTCCAGGTCTTGCGCGTGCTCCAGCTCCAGGTCTCGCGTGTGCTCCTGCTCCAGGGTCTCGCGCGTGCTCCAGCTCCGGAATCTCGCGCGTACTCCAGCTCCAGCTCTGGCGTGCTCCAGCTCAAGGATTGCCCGCTCCAGTTCTCTTTCCTGGTCTCTGGCATTCTCCATCTCATGCTCTCTCGCTCTCCGGTTGCGCGCACTCGCTCGCTCTCTCTCTCTCTCTCTCTCTCTCTCTCTCTCTCTCTCTCTCTTCACACTCACGCTTATGCTCCCCCATTTTATCGCTCTCTTTTTTCTTATTCCCTCAACCTTTCTCGCACTCTCTCCAGCTCTCATTCAGTCTTGCTCCCTCAATCTTTCTCGCTCTCTCTCGATCCCTCACTCTTTGTCTGATTCAATTTGTGGAGCCAGGCAATCCTTGGATTTTGAGGTCAAAATTTTATTAAAAGTGTCAATGACCTTAGGATTTCAAATTGGTGATCATCAGGAAGTGGATTAAGTAGATAGATCACCTCTCTCACCAATGCCCTGTCCTCTCCTTGTTCATTTCAGAGATTGCTGTGATGGACATGAGTGATGTCTCCAGACAGCCTTCACTGTTCTACCATCTTGGAATTCGAGAAAGCTTCAACATGACCAATAATGTGATCCTGTACTATGCTACCGACATTGCCACTGCTTCTTTATTGAAGGTAAGGGACATGGTTTACCTCTCCTGAATACTTCATTTTGGGAAAGCAGTATTATATGTTTACTTGGAAAACATAAAGACTTGCTTGTACAACCTGATCCAAACCTATTCATTAAAAAAAATAATTGCTTGACTTAAATAATAATAAGATATTTAACAGTTATCAAAATGGGCAGAAAGTTTTGTCACAGATATAGTGAATATTTGTTATTTTCCCCTCAGTTTAAAGCCGAGTAAAACCGAAAACTTGTGTGTTTAGGCACAACTCAGTAATGATTGAGAAGTTTTAAGTGTACTTTTGCAAGTTTTATACAAATGCTTTTTTGGATAACGTTCTTTTTAAAAAATGCTCATATTTGTAAATATGAATGTCTAAAGTGGGTTGCTACAAAATTCAGCTAATTAATATTGTTGAATATCTTAATGTTGGTCAGACCATCTTGAGCTGTGTTAAATCATTTGAGGAATAAAACATTAGTTTGTTGACTACAGTGTTATTCAACCTTGATTGTACTTCAGAATCTCTTGGAGCACTTGTCAATATCCCAGTTCCCAAGCCATACTCTAGACCAATTACATAACAATCTTGAGGGAACTTTTTTAACCTCCAGAGTCTGCAGCGAGGGTTGAAGGCCAGTGCCAGTGCTTCAGAGTTAACTTTCATAAACATCATAATTTTCTGATGGCAAGTTGGACATTTTTGTGTTTCTTGAGATTTAATATTAACCAGATTGTTCTGGGCTCAATAATAATTTGGGATTATTTCTTGGTAGAAATTCCACCTTCTTCAGATGTATAACCTGTATGTGTTATATACACATCCACTTTATATAGGTGTGTGCTCTACTGTAGCACAGAAATGTGTCTTAAGAAGTCATTCATAAGACATTGAAAGAAGAAGCTATTTTATTATTGTACTATACATTGTAGAATAGTTTCCCAAAAGGCTATAAACCAATCTAAATTACTTTAGATATTAATTTCTCCTTTTGCTGATTTTACTAAAGTAGTTATTCTTAGAAATACTTAGAATTAGAAAATATGAAAGGGTGCATTATTAAGTATATTTTTATGAGAAACCTGAAATTAGTATGTATTTTTTCCCAATTTAATGCATTTTTTTCTCAGCTGTGCCTCAGTGAATTCCTCTGGAAAGTCCTATGACCTAGATAAGTTTTAATTTTCAATGATAGGACTGATATTTCCTGAAATGAAAGTGGGTAGTCATTTATATCTGATGCCAGAAGAAGCAACCTGCACTTGTCTCAGAAAATAGACATCTCAGAATATGTAAAAACGTTTTATGGGGCAGCTCTAATTGTGTTTTCTTTTTCCGGCAAATGTTGGCTTGCAGTGCATAAACGATCCAATCAAGGGCTGAGTAAACATTATGCTAAGTTAACTGACTAAAAATGTTGTCATGGTATTTGAAAATTCCTAGACAACTATCGTGAGGGGTCAGGAATCCCACCAGTGACACCCCTTCCATAGGAAGATTTTCTGTGGGAGTGGCTACAGCCTTCACATGGATGAGTAAAGAAGTGTTTCAACCGAAACCGGTTTGGCTCAGTGGATAGAGTGTAGTCCTGCAGACTGAAAGGTCCCAGGTTCGATTCCGGTCAAGGGCATGTACCTTGGTTGCGGGCACATCCCCAGTGGGGGGGGAGGGGGGGTGCGAGAGGCAGCTGATCTGTGATTCTCTCTCATTGATGTTTCTAGCTCTCTATCCCTCTCTCTTCCTCTCTGTAAAAATCAATAAAATATATTTTTTTAAAAAGGGGGGGCATGTACCTTAGTTGGGAGGTGTGCAGGAGGCAGCTGATCGATGTTTCTCTCTCATTGATGTTTCTAACTCTCTATCCTTCTCTCTTCCTCTCTGTAAAAAATCAATAAAATATATTTAAAAAAAGAAGAAGAAAAGGTAGTAGTAGTATTTGAGACCTGAGGATACCACGGTGCTTCCCATGCACTTCCTCGCTGTCACTGACATTCCTCACTGGGAAGACAATGTGTAGGGTATTCAGAGCCCCAAACTTGAATCTCAATCTCTCTTGAGACAAAAGCATTGCCATTGTTATCGGAAAATTCTTAAAATCATATATGCCCCCCAGTAGTTCCAAAGTTAATCAATTATGATACATTTTCCTTAGAACGTGAATTTTACAATTCTTAGAGGCTTATTTTATTTGAAGCTTTTTGCAGGGCAGGTTTCAACTGGTTTACTCTGGGTGATTGGTTGGGACAAAATACTTGCTTATGGAAATTAACGGTTTTGGAAAAACTGTATTGAGGTCGTCTTTTGTTTTTTCTTTTCAGGATATGGTAACTCAGAAAAACACAGTAAGTATATTTTCATATTTTTAACTTCATCAATGTAAATGAGTAAAATGTTTGCCTGAAAATCCCACAGACAGCGAAGTGATTTCTAATTGTGCCTGTTGATTGTGTTTCTAAGGGGGATAGCTAGAACCCCCTGTCCCTCAAGCTGCCAGCTAGCTCAGGCCCCAACCAGCTATCCAGACTGTGGGCCAGAAGGCAAAGTCAGGCAAGTATACTTGTTCTTTGTTATACACCAGGACTGTGAGCCTGACCTGATGGGTGATTGTCAGAGGGGAGGGGAGAGGAGTTGAGGGATTAGGTAAGAGAGGTAAAGGGATTAAGACATATGTGTCAAACACAAGGCCCGCGGGCCAAATTTAGCCCGCCAGGCCTTGCAATGTGGCCCGCACCGCGCTGTCATCACTGCACTCCGCTGTCAGTTTATGACATTGTCAGTTTATGACTGTTCAGTAAACCATTCGGCCCGCGATTTAAGCTGGATTTTAGATTTTGGCCCCTTCTCTGATTGAGTTCGACACCCCTAGATTAAGACATACATATTGGAAACTACAGAATAGTCATAGGGATGTAACCTACAGCATAGGAAATAGAGTCAGTATTGTAATAACTATGTATAGTACCAGTTGGGTACTGGAAATATCAAGGGAAACATTTTGTAAAGATATGATTGTCTAATCACTATGCTGTACACCTGAAACCAATACAAAATAATACTGAAAGTAAACTAGTTGAAAAAAAATAAAAAAATCAGCCGAAACCCATTTGGCTCTGTGGATAGAGCATCAGTCTGCAGACTGAAAGGTCCCAGGTTCGATTCTGGTCAAGGGCATGTACATTGGTTTCGGGCACATCACCTTCGTCCAATTCAGAGGATGAAGTCCTAGAAAGAAAACAAGTGGGTTACCATAGCAGCCTGGATTTAACAAGCCATCAAGTAAATTGAGGCATCAGGGTGATTTTGAATTCCTCCTGGGGGGGGGAAATGGGAAGATAATGTCACTCCATTTTGTCCCATTTACATACTGATATTGTCCACTTACTTTCCTGTTCTTTCTAGATTTCTGTTTCTTAAATTACCTTCTTCATGGAGATGGAGGGGGGTCCAGCCAAAGGAGATTGAGCCTGGGGCCAGGAGACATAGATTGTAGTCCAGCCCCATCTCTGAGGAACTTTGGGTAGTAACCCAGTCACTCCACCCCACCCCACCCTAATTATTAGTGTCCTCATCAGTAAAAAGAGAAGGTTGAATTCTGTCAGTTTTGTTCATAGATAACTTTCAGTACTTACTGTCTGTCATTCCATTTTTGTCACTCGAGTGAAAAGGTGTAATTTGGATTTAATGCAAGGAATGTCTAGGAAATAGTTACATTAAGAATAGTTACATACAAGAATTACATTAAGGCACAGTGCAAGCAAGAAAACTCTTTTTCCATCCTGACTGTTGGATATATCAGGGTCTACTCCAGGAGACTTAGTATAGTTCTGTTACCATTCCATTATATACCCTTCTTCACTAGAACATTCTCCCTCCTAACAACCAGGAAGTCCTTTCATTCTTGTTCTCATTATACCATGACACCATTTTCCTGAAGTTTTTGTTGGTTTGTTTTTTAGGAATGAAATTCTAAAGGATTTGGCAATTAATCTCTGCTAAATTTGGCATTACTTTAAAACTACTTTAGCCGAAACCGGTTTGGCTCAGTGGATAGAGCGTCGGCCTGCGAACTGAGAGGTCCCAGGTTCCAGTCCGGTTAAGGGCATGTACCTTGGTTGCGGGTACATCCCCAGTACGGGGTGTGCAGGAGGCAGCTGGTCGATGTTTCTAGCTCTCTATCCCTCTCCCTTCCTCTCTGTAAAAAATTAATAAAATATATTAAAAAATAAAACTACTTTAGGTACTAGTTGCCATGCTTGATGTGGTATGCGAAATTAGAGCAGGGGAACAAAATAAAGGACCAGAGGTGGCTGGAAGGGTATAAAATACCACCTAAAAGAAAAGGGTGAAGGGACATAAACCTTGAGATGTATTATTTATGGTAATTTTCAAATGTTGTCCACTAATGGAATATAGACAGTTATTTCTTCTACTTCAGATGCCATGGAAGTAGGGTAAACAAACAAACAAACAAACAAAAAGATTGGGTTGAGCAGAATGAACAGCTCACAACTAATGTTGATTAAATGGTGAAATCAAATATCAAAGTAAATGGGGTGCCTTTTAAAGAGTTTGCTAACTTGCCCCTCATTAAGAATTGGAATAATGCTGCTTGGAGCTGGAGTCTGGTTCATATAACTTCAGAGTTTCATAAAATTACTTATTTTTCATCCATCTTCAGTTATGTTACTTTCTACTGCTTTAAAGATAGTAAAGATAACCACTTTCAGCATTTTATCACTTCAGAAAACATGTTTATATGATGGAAGATAAAGGTTGTGCCTTTGTGAAAATACAGCCAGCCCCAAGGGATTATCTATTAAACCGTAGATCTTTCTGGTATTTTGTGATTAGTATACATAGTCCACAGATGTTCTTTAACTTTGTTGTAATTTTTCTTTGTAAGAATAACCACACCTTCAAAGTATGGTATATATATTTTGCAGGTTGATTTCACCCCTGGAAGTAGCCTCTGTGATTAATGTATTTAACTTAGAAGAAGCTGTATTCCTTATTTGAATTCTCATTTTTAGAGAAAGCATGTTTTCTAAGATATAGCTGCATTAGGGCAAAATGCCTAGATAACTTCATTAGTTTAGTTTTTAAAATTAAATGCAAGAAGTCAGACGAATTACTTCTGGCACCATGTAAATTCTTTAAGATTTAGTGTCAGAAATTAACGATTGAGCCAAAACTGGTTTGGCTCAGTGGCTAGAGCAGTAAGTCTGTGGACTGAAGGGTCCCAGGTTCGATTCCTGTCAAGGGCATGTGCATTGGTTGCAGGCACATCCCTGGTGGGAGGGGTGTGAGAGGTAGCTATTCGATGTTTCTAGCTCTCTATCCCTCTCCTTTCCTCTCTGTAAAAAATCAATAAAATATATATTTTTTAAATTAACCATTGATTTAGTACACTTTAAAGGTAATGTTTATGCTTTATGAAGAATCACAATTCATAGTTAAATTGTAATTATTCCATAGAAAATAATATTGTTAGTATGAGTATTATTTGATAATATAAAATTTTTAAAAGATTCTTTTTCAAAACATCTGAGACTAATCATATTTATTAGTGTTCTTTAAAAACAATTCTTACTCAACAAAATGTATGATAGTTAACTTGTGGTTAAATTATCAAATAATACAGCTTTTCCATTAATGCTGAAAAAATGCCTTTACATTGCAATTCTTGGTTATCTTATTTGGGGGCCATGTAATTAAAATGATGTAATTTCTGAGATTTTAAACCCCTAAAACCTCTTCCAATGAAGTTCTGAGATATACACAGATCAGTTCAGTATTTAAAACCAAATTTTTGTCATATATCCATGTGTTACAGCTTGTGAAGCCGAGTGGTTTCCAATTCTGTGCCTCATAGATTTGTAGTCATATTACGCAGGTTGTGATAATACTTAAGCATTTTCTCCTTCCCTGGCCCACCAGGTTCCAAGTCCACAGCTATACTTCTGTATCAATTGCTTTGTGAAACCTTTTCGTTTCTTTTTTTCAGGTCTCTAGTGGAAATTATCATTTCATCCCGTACATCATGACACCAGATGCTGAATGCATTTGCTGTGAGAGCGATCTCCAGAGGCATGCCTCAGAATACTTGCAACCCAACTGGGACACCATGATGAATGCCCTGCACGTGACCTTGGTGGACAGACTCACTACCCTCCTCAGGAACATCCAGATAACCTCATGGTAACTCCCCTCAGCATTCAACAACCCTGGGCACTTTGTCACAGTCTTCCCATCATGTTCATGGAGGTGATACCCCCTCAAAAGATTATAGTGTCTAGAGAATGAGGAACCCCTATCAATCATTTTTGTGTTTTGTTTTTTTGTTGTTGTTGTTGTTGCTTTGTTTTGTTTTTAAATCTTTATTGTTGAGAGTATTACAGATCTCTCCCTTTTCCCTCCATTGTCGCCCTCCACCGGTTCCTGCCCCACCCTAGGCCTTCACCAACCCACTGTCTGTGTCCATAGGTAAGATCTTTGTTAATCTCTTCCCACACCCCTTCTGAGATTCGTCAGTCTGTTCAATGCATCTATGCCTCTGATTCTGCTTTATTCATCCATTTATTTTGTTCATTAGATTTCTTTATTTATTTTGATTTTAGATTCTATTGTTGATAGACATATTTGTTGCCATTTTATTGTTCATATTTTTTTTATCTCTTCCTCCTCCTAATCCAACAACAACAGTATTTCATATGATACTAGTTTGGTGGTGATGAATTCCTTTAGTTTTGTCTTGTTTATGAAGCTCTTTATCTGACCCTCAATTCTATAATAAATGAGAACTTCGTTGGGTAGAATAAACATGGTTGTGAGTTCTTGCTATTCATCACTTTGAATATTTCTTGCCACTTCCCTCTGGCCTGCATAATTTCTGTTGAGAAAGCAGCTGACAGTCTACATCTTTAACCTTTGGCATTTTAATTATGACGTATCTTGGGGTGGGTCTCTTTGGGTTCCTCTTGTTTGGGACTCTCTGCTTTCTGGACTTGTAAGTCTGTTTCTTTCACCATTTATGGGAAGTTATCTGTCATTATTTTTTCAAATAGATTTTCAATATCTTGCTCTCTCTTCTGGCATCCCCATAATGTAAATATTGGTATGCTTGAAATTGCCCCAGAGACTCCTTACACTTTCTTCCTATTTTGGGATTCTTTTTTTCTTTTTGCTCTTCTGATTGGGTGTTTTTTGCTTCCTCAGATTCCAAATCATTGATTTGATTCTCAGAATCCTCGACTCTACTGTTGAATCCCTGTAAATTGTACTTTATTTCAGTTAGTGTATGCTTAATTTCTGACTGGTCCTTTTTCATGTCTTTGGCATTCTCACTATGTTCCTTGAAAGTCTCATGAAGACCCTTCAGTAACCTTATAGCCATGGTTTTGAACTCTGAATCCAGTAGTTTGCTTGCTTCTATTTCCTTCATTTGCGACATGTTTCTTTGTCTCAGCATTTTGGCTGCTTCCTTGTGTTTGTTTCTGTGTATTAGGTAGAGCTGCTATATCTCCTGGAATTGGAAGGGTGGCCTTGTGTGGTAGGTGTCCTATAGGGCTCAGTGGCTCAGCCTCCCCAGTCACCTGAGCTGGGCACTCTATGTGTGTCCCTGTGTGGGCTGTGTGCATCCTCTTGTTGTTGAGCCTTGATTACTATTGGTGTCACTAGGAGGAGTTTACCTCCAGGCCAATTGGTTGTGCGGACCAGCTGTGACTACAGTGGGAGAGCTGCTGTGAAG
This sequence comes from Pipistrellus hanaki, assembly GCF_964339955.1. NCBI lineage: Eukaryota > Metazoa > Chordata > Mammalia > Chiroptera > Vespertilionidae > Pipistrellus > Pipistrellus hanaki. The sequence goes on from NC_140524.1 coordinate 95,505,539, forward strand.
GAGGCCAGGCCCAGCTGTGAAGCAAGGAGGCTTGTGCTGGGTATTTGGCCTTTTATTGACAGGTTTGCTACACGCTGCCACCAGCTGCAGCTTGCTTGATTTTAGCCAATTCTGAAGCCTGAGCCAGGATAGGCCATTCCTATGGAAAAGCTGCTGCAAACAGCTTGGGCGGAACTGCAAATTGGATGGGGCAGAGCAAACAGTGTGGGCCACTGATTGATACTCAGATTTGGTTGCCAGTCAGCCCTGCGATAGGGGAGGTCCCAGGACAGGAACAGTGACCCCTGCAAGCAACCTTGTCTGGGAGAAAGATGCCCCTAAGTTCCTGCCCTGATGCCAGATAGGCCAGTTCCTCCCAGTATGTGTCTGGGTCCTCCAGAGCCACCTGGTGCTAGGAATCTGAGTAAGTTCGTGCGCTGGCCCTTTAAATGGAACACCTGGGTCTCCAGCCATAATCCTTGCTGGTTTTACAACCCATACCCTGTTTCCCCGAAAATAAGACAGTGTCTTATATTACTTTTTTCTCCCAAACTTGCGCTAGGTCTTATTTTCAGGTGATGTCTTATCTTTCCATGAGCTAGGTCTTATTTTCGGAGGATGTCTTATTTTCGGGGAAACACTGTAGTTAGGGAGACTTCTCTTTCAAGCTCATGAACCCTAGGCTGAGACTGCTTTCTCCTCAGGGGTGGCCTCTTTTGATTTAGTTTAATTTCAAATGACTTGAAATACCTGCTAGTAGATTCACACCTTGAACTGGCAGATACCTGGCAATGGTTAATGAGAGGTTAAATTTTGCTAATGGTTTAAAAACAGCTATAATGAGGATGGCAAAGTTTTTAGTTCAAGTGCCAACTCTTAATTGGTAAAGGCTGCCTGAAGCCATGTGCTGAAAATGGGTTGGAAGCCATTTCCAAGTTCACATTCATTAGCAACATCTTCCCTGGTTCCCAGAGGTAGAAATGGCTGCATGCTTATTACATATTTGATGTCCTCAAGCCATACTCAACTTGGTGTTTTCTTTATTTATTTACAAGTTACTGTTCTTATTAGGTTTCTTAGTTTATTAAAACTATTTTTCAGAATTACCCTTGAAAAGAAGACTAAAATATAACTTTTTACTTGTCAGGCTAAACTAATAATGCCTTAATAGCTTTGATGCCTTTATAGTCCACCAAATGAATAATGGCTGTCATCCAAGTTAATGACTCATTAGATTAATAATAGAATTTTATGCTCAATAATAGAATTTTAAACACTGGTAGAATCTGCTAATTTGCTTATCATTGGGGTAATAAGCAGTGGGCCAGAAAATAAAGTATTAAAGCAATGCACTGATATGTATATTTGTCGTTAATCCTCACCCGAGGACATTTTTTCCATTTATTTATTTATTTATTTTTTTTAGAGAATAGGAGGGAGGGAGCAAGGGAGAGAGAGAAACATCTTTGTGAAGGAGACACATTGATTGGTACCTCCCGCACACACCTGACTGGGGCCAGGGATCAGACCTACAACCCAGGTACATGACTTTGACTGGAACTTGAATCTTAACCTTTTGGTGCAAGGTCCGATGCTCTAACCGTCAAGCAACACCAACCAGGGCTGCACTGATATTTTCATAGCAGAGTGCTTTCTGTGGGGCATTACTTTATTCTTTAAATGTTTTTTAATTATTCTTATAAGCATTGGACCAGCCTGTGTATTGTATACACAGTTATTTGACATAGTTTTATAATTAGCCAAAGTAAGAAACAGTTCTTATTCTTATATGTTTCTCTTTTTCTGAAGACTTATTTAATTGAGCTCATTCTCTTTTTTTAATGAACAGCATAATTTTACTCTCTAGTTAAGTCATTTCAGCTACTTAAACGGGTTGACAGTATTACCCCCCGATTGACAATACCCAGTCTCCATTTAAAAATTACTTGGAAATTGGACCACAAATTTGAATCACTCTATGGTCATTATAAGTCAGCCTGGATGCATGGAGATGCAACCTGAGGTTTTCATGTTTCCCTCTCCAGTTTTTATGACAAAGAAACCTTGTCAAATGACATCCAGAGAGTTAGAGATATAAACAAGGGCGATGAACTGTCAAAGGAGCTGGCTCGGATCAAACTCCACATAGATGAAACCGAGATTCTGACTTCAGATGTCATCATTAATTTACTGCTGTCCTATCGTGATATCCAGGTATGTAATATAAGTTTACCTGAGGTTAATACATGCAGAGTTCTTCCTTGGCATGAGAAATTCCTCATATGAAGTACATTTATACTAGGTGCACAGTTAGGTAGCTGTTTTATAGACAAAATAGTATGTGGCTACGTCCTACGTCACCTGTATCTGTTGTAGTGGAAATATTGGAAAAGGTTTTTTCATATCATATAGCTACTCCAAAGAAATCTCATATATGGTATTGCTCACGAAAAGAAATCCAAAATTTAAGTTTTTATGCACTTTAAGATAGGCATTATTCCAAGCCCTTTGCAAATCCTAATTCATATTCAAAACAAGCCTATGAGTTAAATACTCTGATTATCTCCATTTTGCAAATAAGGAAGATGAGGCACAGAGAAGTTAAGTGACTTGCCCAAGGTCACACAGCAGTTGGCAAAGTTAAGGATTCAAACTAAGGCAACTGGCTTCATTGTCCTTGCTCTTAACTCCTATGCTATGCTGCTTCCTTTAGGTCTTTGTCACTTCCTTCTTTGTTTACCATCACCCATCAGTGACAGGAAGAGCAGGAGTAGCGGACAGGAAGTAAGACAAGTATCAGAGACTTCTGGAGAATTCCTGAGGCAGGGTTTATGGGATGTGGGACTATGGGCCTGTCTTCCTTCCAAATTTAATTCTGTTGAGCCATTTCTAAGGATATATTGCCTTCCTTCCCTTTGGAGGAATGTACAAGGCAATGCACCTTATCTTCATAATTCCAAAAAGCCATATTGGGGATTGTTGGTTAGAGGTCTTTAAATCTAAACAAGAGAGGCATTCATTTAGGACAGTGGTCGGCAAACTCATTAGTCAACAGAGCCAAATATCAACAGTACAACAATTGAAATTTCTTTTGAGAGCCAAATTTTTAAAACTTAAACTATATAGGTTCTTATTAACTTAATTAGGGTACTCCTAAGCTGGCCTTTGCTAAAAAACGTCCTCAATCTGATTGAGGTACACTCAAGGGGCCAAAGAGCCGCATGTGGCTCGCGAGCCATAGTTTACTGACCACGGATTTAGGATTTGAACCAAGAACAGAGTCAGTCACAAAGGAACTCATGCCCCTAGTGATAAACAGATGCATATGATTGATTTTAATAAGATTTAACAATAATTAAATTATGTCCCATGCAAGAGAATGGGAATGGCCTTTTTTGAAGTCTTCCTGAGCTGCTGCCTTTCTCCCGTCCTTGCCTTCACACATCTCTTCTTTTTATAACCTTACATTAGTGGCACTCTTAGGCATGAAGGTGAGCCAGAAGCTTCTTGGAATACACTTCCTCGGGCAGCTGCATTCAGGTGCAGAGCCACAAAACAGGCATGGGATTTCGGTGGGAAGTCCTGTGCTAACTATTTCTGGCTCTCAGCAAGTTGGCCATTAACAGTAATTCTAAGCCCAGCTGAAAGGGTAGCAGATGGCACTGCTCACAGGGGACCCAGATGATAAAAACATGGTAGCAATTTTTCCCTGGGTAATCACACAGTTTAGGGCAGTGGTTCTCAACTGGGGGACATGTGGCAGCGTCTGGAAGCATTTTTGGTTGTCAATCTAGGAAGTAGAGGCCAGGGATACTGCTTAACAGGAGAGTGCCCCACAACAACAAATGACCCAGCCCAAAAATGTCAGTAGCGCCAAAGCTGTGAAACATGGGTTTAGATTCATTCATTTGTTTCTGGCAAAATAGGAATAACTGGGATGTTTCTTCCCTTTATGTAGCAAATGACTGCAAGATTTCTTATATGTTTATGTCCCGATCATTTTATTTATTTTTTTAATATTTTTTTATTGATTGATTTACAGAGAGGAAGGGAGAGAGATATAGAGCTAGAAATGTCGATGAGAGAGAAACATCGACCAGCTTCCTCCTGCACACCCCCTACCAGGGATGTGCCCACAACCAACGTACATGCCCCTGACCGGAATCGAACCTGGGACCTTTCAGTCTGCAGACTGACGCTCTACCACTGAGCTAAACCGGTTTCGGCTGTCCCGATCATTTTAACGCATAGCTATGCTGGTGGTGGTAACTCTTCTGCACTCAAAACATGGTAGCTTTTTTCTGGCTGCTGGGTTGTAAATAACTTCACTAAATGCTGTCTGGAAGGAAGGCTTATATTTAAATGCATAGGCTGTCTCGTGTTTATTACTGTTCAGAAAACCTATGAAGATCGTTGTTTCCTCCCTTTCTTACCTTGGAATCTCTTGCCAACAGGACTACGATGCAATGGTAAAGCTGGTAGAAACACTGGACATGCTGCCTATGTGCGATTTGACAGAACAAGATAATATTAAATTCCACTATGCATTTGCACTGAACAGGTAAGGATGGTAATGTACGAATTGCATAGAGTTTTGAAATAAGCCACCTGTTAAATTCTGTTTCCTTCATTTACTCAGTGCTCATTGAGTATGAGCCAGATCATGTATTCAGTGTCAAGGTTATGAAAATGGGCAAGGTCTTGGTCTTCAAGGACTTTATCTTTGGAACATATATTCTACCTGTGTGGTTAGCATGTAATTAAAGCTTGCTAGCTCAGAGCGATAAAGGTCTTAATGAAGGTTTGTCCAAAGTGTTATGAACATATAGCAGAGGGAGGAAGTCATTCTGCTTGGGCATTTTCTGGGGTCTTTTGAGCAGGGATTTGAACACTTACCTCAAATTAGTAAGAATTACCTCATACCCCTGGCCTGTATTGCTCAGTGGTTACAGTTTCAGCCCATATATAGAGGGGTGTCAGGCTCGATTCCCAGTCAAGGGCATATACCTGGGTTGCAGGTTTGATCCCCAGCCTCGGTCTGGGCACATGCGGAAAGCAACCAATCGATGTGTCTTTCTCACATTGATGTGTGTGTCTCTCTCCCCCCTCCCTCCCACCTTTCCTCTCTCTCTGAATAACAATGTAAAAATATCTTTGGTGTGAGGATTAACAACAACAAAAAAGAATTACTTCATGGGCAGGAGAGAGTTGGGATGGAGGTGGTGAAAAGGCCATTCCACTTGACCAGAACTGAAGAGTGAGCATAGAGTGCATGTGCAGTGTGTCTGCAGGGAATAGTTAGTGTGACCAGAACACAAGTTGCAGGTAAAACAAATGCATGCAATCTGACCCTGAATTTTCTGTAAGTATAATTTGGCCAGCTGTCAGCATAGTTATAGTAGGATCTGGCATTAGGTACACTGTTGAGGAAGTTTAGGGAATTGGGACTTCTTTTCTTACACTGAAAGAAGAGAAAATAGTGGTGGGCAAATAGTGATTTTTCCTGCATTACAGTTGACCTCTAAGTCTCATGCCCATTATTATTACTAAAGGTTAATAATAATGAATGATGTTTGGCCCTAAGATGGCAAGGTCTCCCTGTACTAGAAAAGCTATCTTGAGCTGGCCAGCTTTTCCTCCTGATAGCTTCCACTTCACTGTATTCAGAAGCCCATTCAAGACTGCTTCAAGTTCCCATTGAGCTGTTAAACGGCTTGCCTTTCAGTGGTATGAAATTCTTTATGAGCAATTTTTATTTGCTGCTGCTTTTACAGACAGGATTTGATTAGATATGCTAATGTGGCAAGAAGATTCTGACTAGGAATCCAGGCAGCAGGCAAAACAATGGTCTGGAAAAATAACAGAATCAAAGCCCTAGGTTAAACCCAACAAAGCTTGCCTGTCATAAAATTAGAATATACTCGTTTTACTCCCTGCATCTTTGGGTAAGGTGACCAGACATCCCGCTTTTGGTGGGACAGTCCTGATTTTTAACAATTTGTCCCGAGGCATTTTAAAAAGTCCCAATTTTTAAAACGCCACGGGATGCGGGACAAATTGTTAAAAATCGGGACTGTCCCGCCAAAAGCGGAATGTCTGGTCACCTTATTAGTAAGCTCCTGTGTCTTGATTCGGACATTCATGATCTTATCACATGAATCTTTCAGGAACAACAGCACAGGTGACCGTGAGAAGGCTTTGCAGATCATACTCCAGGTTCTGCAGAACTGTGACAGCCCAGCCCCTGACATGTTCTGCCTGTGTGGAATGATCTACAAGGACATCTTTTTGGATTCACACTGCAAAGATAATGCCAGCAGAGACAGCGCCATTGAGTGGTAAACCCTCAGCCCTAGTCAATAGCATGTGCATTTCTGCAAAGAACAGAGTTGCAGTGGCTAAAAAGTCACATCTCTTTCCTATATGTGTGTGTGTGCTTGTCTGCTGGCAGTGAAAAAAACATGCTATAAATGTGGTTTGGGAATTTCCACATTCCTTTTTCCCTAGGGAAATCATTAGAGACCGGGTTGTTTTTTTTACTGGTGACGTTCTTCCCAAAAGTTCACTCATTTAGAGGGGCAAAAAGGAGGATTGGCATGCTCCTTCCCAGCTATTCTTTCTAGAACCTTGTTGTATTATTGTCAGGCATCGTCTTTTCAATGAACTATTAATTCATTTATCCATCCATCCATCCAACAAAGGTTTATTGGGGTTTACTGTGTGTGTGCCAGAAACTTTTGTAGGCGGCGGGGATAAACACATAGCAGATGCACCTTGCATTGCTAGTAAGGGAAATCAGACAAAGTAAAATATATAGGATGTGAGCTAATGGTGAGGGCTTTGGGGAAAAGTTGAGCAGTCACGTTGTCTGACCTCTTCCTAGATAACTTTTCATTCTAAAAGAATATGAAAAAAATATATAATAGGATATGGAATTTAAAATCCCCAAAACAGAAAATTGGACAGATACATGCAAAAGAATGAAACTAGATCACCAACTTACACCATACACAAAAATAAACTCAAAATGGATACAGGACTTAAACATCAGACGGGAAACCATAAAAATACTAGAAGCATCCACAGGCAACAAAATCTCAGACATATGCCTAAAGAACTTCTTCACTGATACTGCCCCTAGGGCAATGGAAGCTAAAGAGAAAATAAACAAATGGGACTACATCAAAATAAAAAGCTTTTTTACAGCAAAAGAAACCATCAACAAAACAACAAGAAAGCCCACTGTGTGGGAGAACATATTTGCAAATGTTACCACTGATAAAGGTTTAATCTCCAACATCTACAAACAGCTTATACAACTAAATAAAAGGAAGATGAATGATCCAATTAAAAAATGGGCAATGGACCTAAATAGAATATTTTCAAAAGAAGACAGAAGGAAGGCCAAAAGGCACATGAAAACATGCTCAAAGTCACTAATTATCCGAGAGATGCAAATCAAAACAACAATGCGGTACCATCTCACACCTGTCAGAATGGCCAACATCAGCAAATCAACAAACGACAAGTGTTGGCGAGGTTGTGGAGAAAAAGGAACCCTCGTGCACTGTTGGTGGGAATGTAGACTGGTGCAACCACTGTGGAGAACAGTATGGAGTTTCCTCAAAAAACTGAAAATGGAACTCCCATTTGACCCAGTAATCCCACTCCTAGGAATATATCTCAAGAAACTAGAAACACCAATCAGAAAGGATATATGCACCCCTATGTTCATAGCAGCACAGTCTACAATAGCTAGAATCTGGAAACAGCCTAGGTGCCCGTCAGCAGATGATTGGATCAAAAAACTGTGGTACATCTACACAATGGAATACTATGCTGCCATAAAAAGAAGGAATTCTAATCATTTGCAGCAACCTGGATAGAACTAGAGAACATGCTGAGTGAAATAAGCCTGTCAATGAAAAAGAAATACCACATGGCCTCACTCATTTATGGATATTAAAAAACATTATAAACTGACAAACCAAAAGATAGACATAGAGACAGTAAAGCAACAAGTAGACTGTAAAATTACAGCAGAGTAGGGAGATCTGGGGGAGATAAGAGATCAACCAAAGGACTTGTATACATGCATATAAGTACAACCAATGGACACAAAACTCTGGGGAGGGAGGGTATGTATGGGGGGGGGCAATGTTAAAATATGTACACAGATAATAATTTAATTAAAAAAAATAAAAAATAAAAAATAAAATCCCCAAAACATACAGGGGAAAAGGTTGCAATTTTATTGGAAGTTTGTTGGCTGGGTTTGGAAGGACTATCTTGATATCCTCTGGTCACTCTGAGGGTACTTGTATAATGCCCCAAAGTTCATAAAACCAGATATTTTAATGGCCTTTAAAATTCTCACTTCCACAATTAATATTTTGTTGGAGTTTAATTCTCTTGTCACACAAGTGACAAAACAACTTCTATTTTAGATGTCCTTGGCATACTTTATTGATCAGATCCTTTTTTCTGATCATGGTACTCATAGTCACTCATGGAAGAGAAATAAGTTTTTATGTATAGAATAATGAATAAATAAGAATTAAAAGTGGGACTGTTAACCTTTTGGTATAAACATGGTATTCATATTGGGTCGGCAGCTAAGTAATTGCGGATTTTTTAAAGAAAATCAAAGACAATTTTTTCATGGAACTAAATAACTTTATTCTGTAATGTATTGCCCATTTTGATCAATGACCTTTTGCCATCTTTCAGGCAGCATCATAATCCCATGTTCAAAAAACTTCTGGTTTTTATTAGCAAAAAACTGAATCAGGTACGATTTGACATCATCATCATCATTGAAATTTTTACCATTCAAGGAGTTTTGTAAAGATCGAAACAAAAAGTAATCAGATGGTGCAAGGTCAGGACTATATGGTGGATGTGGCAAACATCCCAACCAAGCTCCATTAATTTTTGCTGAGTGACCAAAGTTGTGTGTGGCCTTGCATTGTCATGATGGAATACAACACCTTTTCGATTTGTCAATTCGGGCCGCTTTTCTTCAACTGCATTGTTTAATTTCGTTAGTTGTTCAATGTAGACATCAGAATTGATCGTTCGGTTGGGTGGTAAGAGTTCAAAGTAGACAATTCCTTTGTAATCCCACCAAACTGATAACAAAACCTTCTTTTGATGAATATCAGCTTTTGATGTTGTTTGAGTTGGTTCACCTGGCCTGCTCCACGATCTTTTCCGCTTGATATTGTTGTAAACAAACCATTTTTCATCACCAGTTATCAGTCGTTTTAAAAATGGATCATTTTCATTACGTTTCTTTAGCAAATCGCAGCTGCTAATGCGTTGCGTTAACTGTGATTCTTTCAGTTCGTGAGGAACCCATGTATCGAGTTTTTAAACATAGCCAAGTTGTTTTAAGTGATTTTCAATGCATGTATGTGATACATGAAGCTTCTCTGCAATCTCACGTGTTGTACTGTGACAGTCCGAATTGATTATTGCTTTGATTAGGGCGTCATCAACTTCAACTGGATGACCAGAGCGTTTTTCATCTTTGAGTGAAAAATCACCAGAACGAAATTTGGCAAACCAATTTTGACACTGCCGTTCTTTTAAGGCTTCGTCACCATAAACAGCACATAACTTTTTATGAGCTTGCGATGCGTTTTTCCCTTTGAGGAAATAAAAAAGCAAAATATGACGAAAATGTTCCTTTTGATTTTCCATTTTTTAACGAACGCCAAATGAAAACTACAAAATAGATCAAAAAACTTTTTTTACTGATTAACAGCTGAATAGCCAACTATCAAATAACAAAATGTGTTTTACATTTGTACTACATCTGCAAACCTAAAAATTCAACTGAAGCCATATATGTGTGAAACCCGCAATTACTTAGTTGCCGACCCAATAGTTTTGTGTCTTTATCCTAATGCAGTGGTCTGCAAACTGCGGCTTGAGAGTTACATGTGGCTCTTTGGCCCCTTGAGTGTGGTTCTTCCACAGAACACCGTGACCTGGGAGAGTCTATTTTGAAGAAGAGGCATTAGAAGAACTTTAAGTTTAAAAAATTTGGCTCTCAAAAGAAATTTCAATCATTATACTGTTGATATTTGGCTATGTTGACTAATGAGTTTGCCGACTACTGTCCTAATGTAATAGATCCCTGCCCTTTCCGTCACTTTATGCCACTACTCTTATCGTTTTTTAAACTCCTGGATTCTGGTGATTCCATTTTGTGAAATGAGAAAACAAACAAATGGCCTTTAGAGAAATAGCCTATAATTGATGCAATTTCTATATAGTAAAAAATGCTCCATGTACAAATGGAATCTAACTCTGAAAATAAGATTTGGACATCAAATTGTGGACTCCTTTTTGCGGTAGGATTATAATAGGTTTTCAATTTCTTTTGTATACTTGCTATTATGACATTTTAAAGATGTTTGAGTTCTGCATGTAGCTGTTTGTAAAGATTGGGAAGGAAAGCTGGAAATCAGTAAATTAGAGTAGTATAAATTTTCATGAGAAGGTTAGTTTGTACCATATTCACACATTTTTTTCCTACCATAATAAGATGATATAATAATAACTGAGTGGTTCTGTAATTGTAGGTATCGCAAAGGTTTTGAGCTCCAGGCATCTCTTTATTCTGGAATTAATCTTTCAATTCTACTGATAGTTGCTGGACAGCAATTTGAAACATCCATAGAACTAAGGAAAATAGGTAAAGTTACTTATTATTGCAAATGTTGATGCTTTGATCACACAAGTTCAGCATTAAAAATTATGGTCACAAAACTAGCATTAAATTTCAGAAGGAAGAATTACTCTGATGGCTCACCTGAGACAGTAGTCAAAATAAAATGCCATTTTTTTTCTATCTAAAGGCTCACATAATCTATACTAATAAAAGGGTAATATGCTAATTAGAACTGGAGACCTTCTGAACATCCTTCCAGACAAAGCCATGGTAGTGGGGCCAAGACAGAGGTGGTTAGGGGTGATCAGGCCAGGAGGGAAGGGCAGTTGGAGGTGAGCAGGCTGGCAGTGGAGGGCAGTTGGGGCAAGCAGGCCAACAAGGAGGGCAGTTGGGGGTGAGAAGGCTGGCAGGGGAACAGTTGGAGGCAAGCAGGCCTGCAGGCAGAGTGGTTAGGAGCGATCAGGCAGGCAGGCAGATGAGTGGTTAGGAGCCAGCGATCCCGATTATGAGAGGGATGTCTGACTGACTGTTTATCAGGCCTAAACTGGCAGTCGGACATCCCCTGAGGGGTTCCAGATTGGAGAGGGTGCAGGTCGGGCTGAGGGACACCCCCCCATTCATGAATTTTGTGCACTGGGCCACTAGTATGATAGAAACTAGAAACATTTTTATAACTTTATCTATAATTCATATTCTTTTTTTATAATTCATATTCTTAAGGTATCCAACTGAGCAATATGTTGGGAAGAAAAGGGTGCTTGGAGAAAATGAGTAATTACTGGGATGTGGGTCAGTTCCTCAGTGTCACCATGTTGACTAATAATGCCGGGAAGTTCATCCAGGCAGCAGAGAAGTTGTTCAAATTGAAGCCTCCAATCTGGTAAGTCTTGTCTGTGCATTATCATTATCCTTCTCTATATCAGATCATGTCTTGAAATGTTTCTTCCAGGATGGAAAGGTATAAATGCAAAAAACAATAGCAATTACTATGTTCCTCCTTCTGACTTCTTCATTAGAGCAAAAATAGGGCAGAAAGAACAACTCTGAGGGGTCACTTGGTTTTATGTGAATGGAGGGAAAGATAGACATACGCACATACAGAATATATTTTTTCTTACTGTATCTACAAGATAAAACTTTGTCCTGTTAATTTCTTCAGGTCATCCAGGTCCTCAAGAACAAAACATTCTCTGATATATGTTGTGCATTTGTGAGAAAGCAGATCATAAAGCTGGAAAAACAACAAGAAAATTATTTTCTGCCTCAGTTGTTCTCAAACTGTGGCATATGTTAGAATCATCTGTATGACCATTGCATTTTCTTATTTAAGACAGAAAATGCTTTCCAGGCTCTGCTCTGAACACTTTGTGCCTAAATTAAGGTTTAGACCAATTTTGGTAAAAAGTCATATAGTATGGTTTTGTTGAGTAAAATTATTTTGCCCACTATTTGGGTTTATTTTACTTAAGTATATGGCTGCCAAATGATTAAGAAGTACTCACTACACAATATTAATTTAAGTAAAAAGCTTTCAGGAAACTTCTTTGAAAGGAAATAGAATTGAACTCACTTTCTTTGGGTATCTAATTTATTGGTGCTTGTGATTTTTCCAGGTACCTACGCTCACTAGTTCAGAATTTGTCTTTAATTCTGAGCGTCAAGAAACTCGTTATCGTACCGTCATCCAGGAGAGAACAGCTTAACTTTTGGTTAGATATAATTTTCGAAGCATCAAAGGAAATTGCTGATGGACTCAGATTCCCAGTAAGATATGCTAAATTTGTTTCTTTTTTAAAAATTAATCTTTATTGTTGAAAGTATTACAGATGTCCTCCCTTTTTCCCCCATTGACTCCCTCTTCTCCACTCCCATTCCCTCCCTAGGCTTTTTTACCCCACTGTTGTCTGTGTCCATGGGTTATGCATGTATGAATATGAGTTCTTTGGTTGATCTCTTCCCTCCTTGCCCCTTCCCTCTGTGAATCCTCAGTCTCGTGCATGCTTCCATGTCTCTGGATGTATTTATCAGATTATTTTTTTCATTAGATTCCACATTTAAGTCAGATCATGTGATACTTGTCTCTCTGGCTTATTTTGCTTAGCATTTGTTTCTTTAAGATAAAAGTAAAAAGAAACGGGGGATTGGTGCTATCTAATTATAGAATACTCAGAAAGGGGAAAAAAAATCCTTAGAGTAATTAAAAATGTTAAACTATTCATCAATCTTATATGGAATCAACCAGTGATAGATCAACTTACCAGAAAATGGGTATAAGATTGAGCCTTGAGCAACATGGGTTTGAACTGTGTGGGTCCAGTGGATTTTTTTTCCCAATAAATACTGTATTCTCTAATATAGAGTGATTTTGTCTCCCATGGGACATTTAGCAATATCTGGAGACATTTTTGGATGTCACGATTGTGGGGAAGGTGTTGCAACTGTGGGGAAGGAGTAGAGGCCATGGATGCCACTAAACATCCCACAGTACATGGGACAGTCCCACCTCCCCCCATACAGAATTGTCCAGCCCACAATGTCAGTAGTGCCGAGGTACTCTAGAACAGTGCAGTATTAATAGTGAAATTTTGAAATTCAAAGCAGTTTCCTGTTGGGCTTTGTTTTATCTCTAGTGCCACAAATTACTTTCTAAAACTTTACTGAAAAACAAAATTGCTTTTATCTTTTTATTGAATTTTTGTTGCCTCTTATAAGGAGGCCTAAGTAAGATATCCTAAGCATTTTGGAAACAACTTCAAATAATTGTGTTTCATATTTATGCCATGAGATTTTGTGAACATGTAGCATTAAAGAATCTCATTAAAAAGCTAATAACAGATTAACTTATTTGAAATGATAATCTCTTCCTAGGCTTAGTAATCTTAAACATTCTGCTTTGTTTATTTTGGAAATTCACTATCTCTTTCCTGTACATTCTGCTCCCCTCCCCACCTTCCTCTCTTTCTACCCCTACAATAAAAAACATGGCTGACGTGACCTCACTTTTTTATCCTCTTGCATTTTTTCAGAATTGGTACCTACCTATGACCATCTAGTTTACGTCCTCATTTCTCTCAAAAACTATAGCATCCCTCTTTTTTCTGTCACTTACCAACCAGGCCTTTCTTGACTACCCTGTCTAAAGAAGTCCCTCCCTCCAACTCTAACCTTCATTCTGCCTTATTTCTTCACAGTTTTATATGATACCATGTTGCATATCCCTATCTGTTCCTCCATCTGCCCCATCAGAACAATGGCTTCCTGAAGGCAGAGACTCCTGTTGTGGGCTGCTCTGTCCATGGGTCTTAGAGCAGGGTTACAGGTCCTTCATGAGTGTTTGTGGAGTACACAGCTTCCCACTTCCTCAGTAGGCAGGGTGACCTATTTTGTGTATTTCAGTGCATTACAGAAAGCCATTCTTCTTCTAGGTTCTGGTGATAGAACCAACAACCAAAATCTACCAGCCATCGTATGTCTCTATAAATAATGATGCTGAGGAGAAGATGGTTTCTCTATGGCTTGTCTCACCCCCAGAAATGGTAAGAAAAAAGATAATCAACAACTTTTTCTTTATTCTGAGGTTCCCTCAGCCCGGTCTGCACCCTCTTGCAGACCAGGAGCCCTTGGGGGATATCTGACTGCCACTGCTGCTGCGCTCACCAGCTGTGAGCCCAGCTCAGGGCTTCTGGCTGAACTGGGCTCTCCCTGTGGGAGCACACTGACCACCAGAGGGCAGCTCCTGCATTGAGTGTCTGCCCCCTGGTGGTCAGTGCATGCGCGTCAAGCAACCTGCCATTCCGCCTTTGGTCAATTTGCGTATTAGCCTTTTATTACATAGGATAGGATAGGATTACATAGACACAGAAAAGTACATCAATCATAAATTATGGATTTTGACCAAGTGAACATACGTGGGTACTCAGTTCAGGTCAAGAAAGAGGCCCACCAAAACCCTGTTCGTGCTTCCTTTGTGCCTCTTTCCGGATACTATTGTATCTCCATGAAGCACTCTGTTCTCAGTGTTGTAATTCTTACACCAGAGACCAACTTTGCTTATTTTCTTTGTATCATTGCTGGCACTGTGACACAAGAATTTTCAAAATTCTGACCTGTAATTTCACTATTGCATGGATATAGATACAGAATAGCTCATGTTATGACATGTAGTTGTAGGAAAAACTAATCGTATTAAGGTTACTCTTCATACTTTTGCAGCAAAATTGTTTGGCTCATGGAATTCTTCAGACTTTGCCTACTGCATTTGAATCCTATGATGGTTGCTGGCTCTTAATGGAAATTTCCATTGGTACATCTTCCACCTCACTAGTTGTAAATGTTTTACTTTGTTTGTATGAAGTTCATAATAAGAACTGGAAAAGAACTATATAAGCAGCAACTATTAGTTTTCCTTGACTGATGAAATGTTTCATACAAGTGCTTATAGTTGTCAGAGCATACATCTGAGAGAAATATAAATTGCCTTTTTTTCTTTGAGAGGAAGCCTTTGTTTTTGCCCTCAATTTTGAAATTCTGCAGATTGTGAAAGCAAGCGTATTTGCCTAGCGTGAGATAACATTTTTCTACACAGTGTTTTTGCATTTTCCCCCATGGACTATGAATGTGGGAGAGATCACACGTATGCACATGTTCACCCATGCACAACATCTCCATAAGATGAAATTAAGTTGTGTTTATTAGCCAAGGATACAGGAACTTATGCTGGTCAATGTATAACAACCAACTCTCCCACAGACACAGGAGCAGAGGGGTGACTTATTATGCTTGCTGATTTCTATGGTATAAATTCTCCATCCGTGGCCACTTTCACACAAGCTACATCGGGTCACTAAGTGTGAGATTGGGAAGAGATCTGAGAAATTGGCCTTCCCAAGCTGTCACAAGCTGCAGGCAGCACACTGATGCGAGGTCGCACGGGGCAGAGGCCCTGCAGCACTCTCCCTCAGCTCCTCCTGAGCCCCACCGACACTGTCCCCACAGGCAGGGCCACTGGATTTGGGAAGCCCTTTTTTAGGGGTACCTTTTATACTGATGTCAGAAACAGGACAAACTTACACAAGAAGTGTGTACTCTTAACACAAAATTGTCATAGACACTCAAGATTCCTCCCCAAAAGTGGGGCCCAGGGGATCTTGGGGGCATGCCTCCCTCCGGCTTTCTAGCCCATTTCTCCACAGCCCACTCTGGGCTCCTGACTCTGACACGGAAAGCTACAATCTTGACGGTATTTACTTATAGTGATGTAGATATGATTAAATATCCCCTCTCAGGAAAAGATTAGGATACTGTTTTACAGAAGGCTCGAACAGTTGTGGCTTTCCTGACCAAGTACTCAGTGACAGTTGACCCACCAGGACACCAAAGCAGAAACAGTGCATCCAGTTCTGCCCTCCCTACAAAAGTTCCTGACAAGCTCCACTTGCAAATATGAAAGAGCACATACTACAGTTTCATTTATGTAATATTCTAGAACAGGCTAAAGTTTCTGTGGCAATAGAAAGCAGAATAACAGATACTATTCCATCCTACTGTCCCCAGGCTGGCACTGTAGGGCTCACACTGGCACTTTTGCTTTCATCCCTCTTCCTCCCTGGAATTTCTTTTTCTGGTTACCCAGGTTTAACTTTTATAAAGTCATTTCTGACCACCCTTCTACTGAATGTCTATAGCTGTGGTTCTCAACCTTTCTAATGCCTTGACTCTTTAGTACAGTTCCTCATGTTGCGGTGACCCCAACCATAAAATTATTTTCGTTGCTACTTCATAACTGTAATTTTGCTACTGTTAATGAATCGTAATGAAAATATCTGTTTTCCGATGGTGAGAACCGCTCCTGTAGAGCCTAAGACCATCGAAAACACATATTTACATTACGATTCATTAACAGCTAAATTACAGTTATGAAGTAGCAACAAAAATAATTTTATGGTTGGGGGTCACCACAACATAAACTGTATTAAAGGGTCGCTGCATTAGAAAAGTAGAGAACCACTGGTCTATAGGCTACTCCATTGCCTGTATCATGTACAAAGTACATCCTGTCACTTATTTATCAGTTTTCCTAAATGTCTCCCCAACTACATTGCCAGCCCATGCATGACTTCTATGTTTTTATACCCATATGTCCTACAAATCAGGCCCCCTCCCCAAATGCCTATTGATTATGACATAAAGGGAAAGAGGGAAGGTCCCTATTGTTTACTTTCTTAACTAGTAAATCTCCCAAATTGAGAAGTTCTCTAAAAGTACCCTAGAGTAAACCTAGTATCTGGGAATGCTTTGAAAACTTATGTGGCTGAGCTTTCTACATACATGCAGCCTCTTGCTGGGCATGTGGGACAGACAGGGCTCTCTTGTATCTGCCCTGGTTCATATTTCTGTACCTGAATCCAAAAGGCAGACTCCTGCTCTGCAACACTACTCTCTTTCAGTGCCTTTGAATACGCCTTTCCTCTGAAATACACTCAGTCTCTCTACATGGTCGGGTCTGCTGTCATGGCTCTTATCTTTTACAGCCTTAGGTGGCTTCCCATCTCAGAGTAGAAGCTGAAGTCCTGATGATGGCCTCCAAGGCCCTGTGTGATCTCCTTCCTGAATTCTCCAACCCCCTCTACCGCTACCCCTCACTCAGTCAGACCCCTCCTTACTGGTCCCCAAACAGGCCAAGCACACTGCTACTTCAGGGCCTTTGCCCGTGCTGTTTTCTCTGCTTGGTACTGTTCCCCCAGATATCTGCATGGCTCATTCCTTCACCCTCACTTTTTTCTGTTCAAAGTCATCAGGCCTTCCCTGAAGATCTGGTTTAGCATAGTGACCTCCTGCCCACTTCAATGCCCTCCCTGCTTCATTTTTCTTTGCAGCACTCTTCATCCTCCATCATGCTATTAATTTGCTATTTATTGCCCATCTCCCTCTATCGTATGCCCCATCAAGGCAGGGACGTCGTTGTTCTCTGTTATATCTTCAGTGCTTGTACCTTGCCTGGCTCATAATAGGTGCTTAATAAACATGTATGAATGGATCTTTTCCCATTGGGAACCATCTGCCCAGTTGTTCCTATTGTCATGGCTTCAAGAAATTTGTCACCCAACTGCTTGTAAGTGTTCTCCTGAGCAATATGCTCAGTCATTTGGCTCTTACACTTCTCTTCTGGGGGGCAGGAGGGTTTAGCTGGTAATTTGTGATATTCCTCAGACTAATCAAATATATTTTCTTATTTTAAATTATTATTGTGGTATATTCGTAATATCATCTATGGCCACTGAAACTGGGATTTCAGACGTTCCTTCTGAGGCCCAGTTTTGTGCAAACTAAGGACAGGAAGTAGTGGTGGAAGGAGGGGACAGTTATTTTTTTTTAAGTGCATCTTATACAAATTGAAATTGCAGTTAGTCATGTAGGCTAGCTGCTAAAACAAATACCCCCAAATGTCAGTGTGTTAACATGATAAAAGTTTATCTATGTCTCATATGCTATACGGATTGGCAGGGTTCCTATTCTATCTTGTAGTGAATAGGGAAAGAATATAGAACAGTCATGTGGAGGATTTTATGAACCAGGCATGCAGGTGACACACATCACTCCAGCTTGCATCCCACTAGTCAGAAGGTCAATATATCTCCAAGCTAGTTGCAAGGGAGACTGTGAAAAGTGTTTTATTTATGTGCCCAGGTAGAAAAAGAAATGACCAAAACCGGTTTGGCTCAGTGGATAGAGCCTTGGCCTGCGGACTGAAAGGTCCCGGGTTCAATTCCGGTCAAGGGCATGCACCTTGGTTGCGGACACATCCCCAGTAGGGGGTGTGCAGGAGGCAGCTGATCAATGTTTCTCTCTCATTGATGTTTCTAACTCTCTATCCCTTTCCCTTCCTCTCTGTAAAATAATCAAAGTATATTTTTTTTAAAAAAGAAAAAGAAATAAAGATTGGTGAACACTGACTGGTGTCTGCCATATTCTTGCTTCTCCAAACATTTTTTCAGGTCACTCACCTTAGATGGGCTGTTCTCACACTCGTTTTAGCATGTTCCTTATATGTTGACAGAATATGAAAGGCCGGTCATTGTGTACTTATGTGCTTATTGTTTCTATTTCAAATTTAGATAATTTGCTTTAAACTGGATTAGAGATAACAAATGAATGTTTATAATACATTAGAAAATGCCTCTGGTTTCCAAATTATGCAAAATATATTGTTCTAATCCCTAAACCTCTATTGAAAGTAAAATAGTAGCCAGGCTGGTGTGGCTCAGTGGTTGAGTGTTGACCTATGAATTAGGGGGTCACAGTTTGATTCCTGGTCAGGGCACATGCCCAGGATGTGGGCTTGATCCTCAATAGGGGTCGTGCAGGAGGCACCAGTCAGTGATTCTCTTGCTCATCATTGATGTTTCTATCTCCCTCTCCCTTCCTCTATGAAATCAATAAAAATATATCTTTTTTTAAATATATTTTATTGATTTTTTACAGAGAGGAAGAGAGAGATAGAGAGCTAGAAACGTCGATGAGAGAGAAACATTGATCAGCTGCCTCTTGCACACCCCCTACCGGGGATGTGCCCATAACCAATGTACATGCCCCTGACCGGAATCGAACCCGGGATCTTTCAGTCCTCAGACCGATGCTCTACTACTGAGCCAAACTAGTTTCGGCAAAATATATCTATTTTTAAAAAGTAAAATAGCAGAAGAGATTCACTATAGAATGAAACCAAAAATTATTCTTTGCATGGAAAAAAAAAATCAAGCTACTGACTTTTGTCTTTGGTGCCTGCAGAAACAAACCCATGAATGGAATTTTGCAGCCACTTCCATTAAGGGAATAAGGTAAGAAGAACATAAGATAAAATGTGATTATTTTTTAATATAGATAATGATTACTTAATGTTTCCACTTATTTATAATGTGATATTCTAATTGTTAAAGGAATCGAAAATGTACTATTTTCTCTTTTGTTACCCTACCTGAGTTAATTCATAATGTATTGCTAGTAATGACTCTTAGCTTGTTATTACAGAGTAGGTTTTTTTTTGGGGGGGAGGGGTATTTTAACTTGATTTTTTTAAATTTATAATTATTTTGTAAGTATTGTATATATCCCTTTTGTCTCCCATTCACCCTCCTCCAGTCTTCTCCCTCCCCCTCCCCAGGCCTTCACTGCACTGTGGTCTGTCTATGAGTTATGCATATATGCATATAAGTTCTCTTCCTGCCCCCCCTTCCCTCTGAAATTGGCAGTCTATTGCATACTTCAGTGTCTTTTTTCTATGTAATAGACCAAACTCAAATAAAAAAAATAATGAAATTATATCTATAGAAAGAGGAAGTATTTTTTTTTTTATTTTATTGATTTTTTACAGAGAGGAAGGGAGAGAGAGAGAGAGCTAGAAATGTCGATGAGAGAAACATCGACCAGCTGCCTCCTGCACACCCCCTACCGGGGATGTGCCCTCAACCAATGTACATGCCCCCGACTGGAATCGAACCTGGGACCTTTCAGTCTGCAGACCGGCGCTCTACCACTGAGCCAAACTAGTTTCGGCAGGAAGTATTTTTTATTTGATCCAATACTGTGCAAGTTCTTAGGGACAATCCACCCCCCCCCCCAAACTAAAGCTGGGAGTTACTTGGTAATGACACTTGGCTGAGGTCTCCTGAACATTGTTATTAGTGAAGGGGTGAGGTATTCTGAGGAGAGGTGTGGTGCTTGTTCTTCAGTTCAGCAGTGGTGACCATTTAGGTCTAGACTTCAAGTCTCAAATTTTTACAGCTATCCTCTGAGTCTCACCCTATCAGCACATCTGAGGGTGGGAGCAGGTCTGAAGTAGCTGTGAGTTCTAATGCCTTTTTTGCTGTTAGACCTTGAGAAAGTTACAGCCTGTCTATGTCTCAGTTTCTTCTAGATTCCACCAAATTAAGGGCTTGCACTATACAGTTCTATATCCTTTCTCTGATTCTGAGCCCACAGGCCACTGGATGAATCACCTGTAGCATAAAGTTCACATCACTTTAAAGGGAGAGAAATAACTTAAGAAAAAAGTATGGTATTTTTGAAGTCTAGAAATTCCTATAATAAATTATTTCACAAATACCTTTCCTGTCTTATGAAATTATAAAATATAATACTATATTTTATCCCCTTTCCTGTTGCCCATATGAATATATAGTAAGTTCTTGATACATAATAAAGTCAGTTGGTAAATATAAACTCAAACATAAGCAAGATAAATGTCCCTACTATTTAAATTCATTAAAACAATAAACCTTAAAATTTTGTAAAATGGAAGAAAAGCTGTTATTAGATTGTTCCCTAAATTTAAAAATTAATATGACATATGTAAGAACATTCTTAATGTTTTAAATTTTTACAGCATATCCGAATTTGATGAACAGTGTTGCCTTCTTCATATCTATGATAACTCTGATGACTTTCAAATCTGCTTTTCCACTGAAGAGCACTGTAATAGGTGAGTTATACCTGGTTCAAGTATTTGCAATCTAGTTATGGTGAATCATTTTGAAGGGGCCTTTGTTGTGAAAAATATTTATTTGCTCTACTGCCTTTCCTGAAATTTTAACTTAAGGAAAAATATTTTTACAGCTTTATTGAGATATGATTCACATTCCACATGATTCAAACATTTAAAGTATGCAATTTAGTGTTTTTTTAGTACATTTGCAGTTTTGCAATAATCACCACATCTAATTTTAGAATATTTTCATCGCTCCCAAAAGAAACTCAATATTTAACAGTCACTCCTCATTTTCCCTTCAAACTCAGCCCTATGTAACCATTAAACTACTTTCTGTCTCGATAGATTTGCTTATTCTTGATAATTTCATATAAATAAAATACAATATGTGCTCTTTTCAAGTTCATCTGTGTTGCAGCATGTACCAGTACTTCATACCTTTTTGTGGCTGAAGAACATTCAATTGTATGGATAAACCACATTTAATTTATATGTTCATCAATTAAAGGCATTTGGGTTGTTTCCACTTTTGGGCTATTATTAATAATGCTGTTATGAACATTTGCACTTAAGTTTTTGTGTGGACATATTTTCATTTCTCTTGGAGCCAAATTTTAATTTGTTGGAGTCCTATGGTAACTCTAAACAAAGTTTCTAATTATTTGTATACAAATAACTATCCAAATCTAGGAAGTGACTGATATGGCCCAGTAGGATTTTTGAGAAAAAAATTATGCATAATAGTTGATATTAAGCTTAATCTGGATCAACAGAATGATGAGGCTACCTTGTGCATTTCCTACTCAAACCTCCCCTGTAAAACACCTTATTTCCAACCAATAATTGGAGTGTCTAGAACTTGAGAGTTGATGGCCCCACTGTCCTTAGTAATGATTAAATCATCCCTGGAACACTGTCACGGGGACAGACTTAAAGAGTAGTCCAGGAACACTTTTGAGTAATTATGTTAGTGGAATGACTCACAAACAAGTCCTTGGGGAACAAGGAGGAAAAACTTAATAGGAACATAGTAAAATTAAGTTTTTCTAATAGGCTGTTATATAAAAAGGGAATTAATTCTAAGGAATCTGTGGATGAGAGCCACATAAAAGAAGTCTTAGTTCAATATAAGTGAAACATTTTTCATTGAGTTTTTCAAAGAAGGAGGTGCCTTATGTGGTAACGACTTCTCCATCACTAGAATGTTCAAGCATCAGTTGCCTGGCCAGTTGGTGGGGATACTGTATAGAAGGGATTCAAGTATCATGTCAGTATTTGAACTAGATTAGATAACCATTAAAGTACCATGTCAAATCAAGGAGTGGATTGATTGTTCCATGAACTTATAAAACTTGTTTTATATTTTATTGTAGTTTAATGTAAGATGGCTAAAGTTATGGAATAAAAGTGATCATAATTAGCAGCATCTTTGTGACATTTGCTCTTGTAGATTTTGTTCTTTGGTTAAAGAGATGATAACAAATGAAGTGGTATCTGCAGTACAGCTGGAAGAAGACTCTGATGGGGACACCTTAGAGGTGAGTCACAGAAGACCTAGAACATGGAAAAGGTTATTTTTTATATTTTTGATGCTTAAAGAAAATACTGCATTTTTTGTGAAAAATGTTTAAATGTATATTTAAAAATACTCATCTATGAGCCATCACTATCCATGGCTTTCAGAGATTAAGTTTAATGCATCTCTATAGAAAAACTCTCAGCCATGATGTTTAAGAAAACTTTGGCATGGACTAGACTAAAATTTTCTGTTATACACAACCTCTGGATAAGTTTTTTCTAAGCCAATTAATCATGTTTGTGAGATTTCAAGATAAATGGTTGACCAGCTAGAAGCAGACTTTTTCATTTATGCCTACAGTGACTTTAGTTATAGCTACTTGCATATAATAAATTAAACATAACAATTTTTAAATCATTTTTAAGAAATTAGGATCATCATAAGCTCTTTTGAACAGCACAGTTGTAGTACACCATTACGCATATATTTAAATCTTGCTCAATTATTCAGATTTGCCATTAATTCAGGTTCTCCCAGTGATTACAATTTAATGGAATTTTATTATACTTTCAAATTACACTGAAATTAATTCCTTGAAGCTTCTTTCAGAAAAATATAAAGGAGTCATTTTAATAATTCAGTCAGGTATTTGAATTCTTAGCTTAGAATCAATGTTTATTGTAGGAATGAACTAAGGGATGTACTTTGAAGGTAACAGATGTAGGCCAGAGAAAGGTATGCGATAAAAACCTTTTATGGAGCAGACTGACGATGTCTGGTTTAATCAGACAGTAATGGGGACTCATTATAACCTTAATTGTCATGAGCACCTCTAGAAATAAATGGAAAGAGGCATGCATGCACGCTGTTCTCTGTACTTCCGTAAGTCAGCACAGTAGAGCATAAGAAGCAACAGAAATAATCCGTTGTTGCTTCTGCTTTATGTAAGTATTGCTCAGCATAGAGTTCCATTTGTTTTAATCCTCAAGAAGAATCAACTGGAACAGTAGTCGTCAACCTTTCGGACTTCACGGACCACCAGTGGTCCGCGGACCACCAGTGGTCCGCGGACCACCAGTTGGCAACCATTAAAATAGAATGCAGCTGTGCATCAACTTTTGATGATAAGTTTTTGGGAACAAAATAGCTCCTAATTATAGGTCAATTTGTACAGTGTATGTAATGCTGGATTTATACATCCAAAGGAGGGGAGGAGGCCCAGCATATGTACTTTGTGTTAACACAAATTTAATTTTATTGGCCTTCTCATTCTTTCTGGGTTATAGAAAGAGGTTTGTTTTCTAACAAGTTGGTAAGGGATCATGCAGGAAAACACCTATTTGGGGTAGTTAACATGCTAAGAACCATTTTTAAATTGCACCATTAAAATGGGGAGTAGTCTCCAAAGGGTGAGCCAGCTAAGTTTCAGATGAGCCATATTTTTTAATTTCTTGGATTCTATTTCATAAAATCGTGTTATGAATAGATGGGTAACTAAGAATTCTACCCCTTTAAAATAAATATTTCATTAAAAGAACATAACCTAAGAAATGTGACTTGCTTGGTACTGAACATTAGTCATAAGTTTTTATTTTTTTAAATATATTTTCATTGATTTCAGAGAGGGGGAGAGAGATAGAAACATGAATGATGAGAGAGAATAATTGATCAACTGCCTCCTGCAAGCCCCCTATTGAGGATCAAGCCCTGACCAGGAATGGAACTATGACTTCCTGGTTCATGGATTGAAGCTCAACCACTGAACCACGCCAGCCAGGCTTCAGAAGTTTTTAAAAATTGCATACAGCCCTAGCTGGTTTGGCTCAGTGGATAGAGCATCATCCTGTGGACTGAAGGATCCCAGGTTTCATTCTGGTCAAGGCCACATGCCCAGGTTGCAGACTTGATCCCTAGCAGGGGACATGCATGAGGCAGCCAATCACTGATTCTCTCATCATTGATGTTTCTATCTCTCTCTCCCTTCTCCCTTCCTCTCTAAAATCAATAAAGACATATTAAAAAATAATTTAAAAAATAAAAATTGCAGTACAATGTTTGGGCTGTTGTGGGGCTTCTCCACAAGTGGTGTGCTTTTTTATCTTGTTTTTCCTTCTTTAGTATGAGTATGACCTTGATCTGAATGGTAATCGAGTTGTGCTGGGGAAAGGCTCATACGGGATCGTGTATGCCGGGAGAAACCTGAGTAATCAAATACGGATAGCCATCAAAGAAATCCCAGAGGAAGATTGCAGGCAAGTGGGGCAGACCTTCCAAATTTCTTCAGTCATTACCTCCACAACTAAATCCCATGTCCACCACCAATGGTACAAAGGATTTAAGGATGAGAACATTATGTCATCCAAAAATTTGCAGTTCTCTTGTAGTAAGAGTGATTTCCTTTTGTTCTCTGCATATTATAAATAGATTGAGAAAATGGAACCAAGAGGCATGGATGGGGATTGCAGTCATACTTAAAAAAAAATAGTTTGATTTCCACCCATCAACTAAGTCTGCAGTTTTATATTTTTACATAGTGACTCTGTGGTTTAATTCACATTGTAACCATTTTAAATAACTAACATTTATTCAGGTGTATCATTACAGAAAATGAAATGTGGTAAAAAAAAAAAATAGCTTTTTGCAATACAGACTTCTTTTATACCCTGCCTTTCAACCCCACACATAGATTTGGGGTTTTGTTTTGTTTTTTTTCATCACCAGTAATACTAACTCATTTCTTTTTTTAGAACTTTTTAAAAAAATCTTTATTGTTAAAAGTATTACATAGGTTCTCGTCCCCCCCGGCCCCATTAACCTCTTCCAGCCTAACTCATTATCTTCAACATTTTTAGAGTCTAATTAAATGATTATTCCTTTTAAAATGTATTTCCCACCTAATTCTAAATAAGTACATTTCAGTGTTAACTATGAAGTGTGTGTGTGTGTGTGTGTGTGTGTGTGTGTGTGTTTTATTTGAGGGGGGGCACGTGGAGGATTGCTGGCATGTACTGTCTCCTTCAACTGATTGCAATAGTTGTTTCAGCTTTTCATTGGGATTCAGAGTTAGAAGGGACTTAAGAGACTGTTTTGCCCCATTTCCTAAATTTACAGCCTGAATTTAGGATATTGAGCACTTTCTCTGTGCCAGATTCTGGGCTGGCACTGGAGACTAAAAGAGGACTAGGATACTGCCCTTATCCCAGAGTTCTCCCACTTTGGTAGGGAATACAGAAACCTGCCTGGAAGCTAGAGTGACAAGTGTTATTTAAAAAAGGGTACACAGAGAGTTTGTAGAGCATGGGAAAGGAATTAATTACTTTTCCTGGGTGAGTTGTGGCAATTTTGAGAAAATAAATCATCTTTGAGGGATGACTAGGAGTTTGCTTGGTAGAAAAGAAGGCCAGGGCATTCTATGCTGTGGGAAGAACAGTGCTATTAAGCATAGTGTATTCAGAGAACAACAAATTGTCTATTGCAGTGGTGGGCAAACTCATTAGTCAACAGAGAGGCAAACCACGGCTCTCAAGCTGCAGTTTGCCGACCACTGCTCTAGACTATAGCAGAAGCCACCTAACGGACCTCCCTGTCCCAGCTTCTGGCCTCTTTGATTCTAGCCCTAGCCACCATCCTCCCTCTTCCTACAACATGTATCTCATCATTTAATTTCCTTTCACAAAGTCCACATAAAGACCATAGTGCTTAACATGGCACAAAAGAACCTTCAAACTCAGGTCAGACTCCATCTTTAAAAAGGTTTGCTTCATCTCAAGAACCCTTTACTGCACCACTTTCTATATTCAAGTCACAATAGACCAGTGGTCAGCAAACTGTGGCTCGCGAGCCGCGTTTTGCTGCTCTGTTGATTAATGAGTTTGCCAACCACTGGGCTAGAGTGAGTCTGCAAAATGAGGACAGAACCTTCTAGAACACTACTCTTCATGGGGGCTGGTGAGAGAGGCCAAGGATGGTTAAAGAGTTCAGGCCTTAACATACTAGTGATAATAACAACAGCAGCCATTTAATGAGTTCCTACCACACAGCAGGCACTCCATGGGTATCTGAGAAATCTGACCCACTTTGGTCCCCAGCAGCCCTCGGTGGCTGGTATTATTACCCCTAATTTACAAGTGGGAAGCTGATTAGGATCATGGGATCCAAGGGAGAAAGTTTCCAGAAAGAAGTGATGGCCAACAATAGGGCAGGTACTGGTGATAGAATGTGGACCCCAAGCCCCTGGGATTTGGCAGGTGACACTGGCTTTGTTTTTCCTACTAGGTACTCCCAGTCTCTTCATGAGGAAATAGCCTTGCACAAGAACCTCAAGCACCGCAATGTCGTCCAGTATCTGGGCTCTGTTTCTGAAGATGGCTTCATTAAGATATTCATGGAGCAGGTGCCTGGGGGTGAGTAGTCGCTGGCCTTCTGGCCTCACACTCTGAAAATCACTGATGGGATGTAATATGCACATCATTATCCATCCTGCCATTTAAAGAATGACAGGCCTCTCAGAGGTGGGAGAGCAGCATGTATTTCTCAGAGGAGTTGGATGCCACTTTCCAGTGTCACAAACAGTCGATTTCTGATTCCTCTTCTTTTTTGATTTCTGGTTTCTTAATTTAATCATCAAGTATTCATTGAGGGTTTACTGGGGCTGAGTGATGGAGACAGAGATGAGTAAAGCATAGTCTCCAGTCTTGAGGCCTTCACAGTCTAGGACACATGTGTCAAACACAAGGCCCGCGGGCCAAATCCAGCCCGCCAGGCCTTGCAATGTGGCCCGCACCGCGCTGTCATCACTGCACTCCGCTGTCAGTTTATGACATTGTCAGTTTATGACTGTTCAGTAAACCATTCGGCCCGCGATTTAGGCTGGATTTTAGATTTTGGCCCTTTCTCTGATTGAGTTCGACACCCCTAGTCTAGGAGTTTAAAGGTGGTTTTGACAAAGCAGGACATAGGTTTATTAAAATGACATTGAAAAATAACATGTTGACAGTGAAATCGAACACCAGTGCTTCAGCTATAAAATCCCCCAAAGCAGCAGTATGGTGCAGGAAGTATGAGTTCCTGTGTCGAGCCAGATCATCTCATTTGAATTGGTCTGTCTGCAAGTTGGGTGACGTCAGGCAAATTCTTTACATCTCTGTGCCCTCCGTTTTCTGACTGACTAAATGAAATCTAAATTGGAGAAATAGCAATCATATGTAATAAAGAGCTAATATGCTCCTCCCTCACACTGTAATGGCTCAGACATTCAACCCTGGGAACCAGCCAGGCACAAAATTCAAAGCTAGAAGGGAGGAGGGAGAGGAATGAGGACAGCCAGGCTGCAGCCTAAGAGAGGGACAAGTTGCCCGCCCACCAGCGGTTGCACCTGCACCTGCGGCCCAGGAGAGGGACAAACCTCACACCCCATGGTCCCAGGCCCCTGCGCCTGCGGCCCAGGCTGAGGGACCCCCACCCCCTGCACTGGGCCTCTAGTTACTACAATAATTGTTGTGTTATCGTTAAAAAAAAAAAAAATCACACATTAAAACCTGTAAAGAAACTTTGTGAGTTTATTTGAGCCAAACTGTTGACATTTTCCAGGAAGCAGAATCTTAACGTATTAAGATAGTGTTCCAGAGAATGGTGGTTTTTCACCTTGTTTTAATATATTTTTGTTTATTTCAGAGAGGAAAGGAAGAGAGAGAAATAGAAACATGAATGATGAGAGAAAATCGATTGGCTGCCTCCTGCATACCTCCTACTGGGGAATCGAGCCTGCAACATAACTTACAAATGTGCTCTTGACCAGAATAGAACCTGGGACCCTTCAGTCCACAGGCTGATGCTCTATCCACTAAGCAAGACTGGCTAGGGCTCACCTTGTTTTATACAATACATTACTGTCAAAGGAGGAGACATAAATGGGTTACATAAAATCCATTTGGTAATAGATTAGGGAGGTGGGAGAAAGCAAATCGGGGAAACCTCTGGGATTGGATAATTAGTAAAATGATAGACATGTGCTTCCTTACTCAGGTGGGTGTAAGGTAGTTAACAGTCAACAATTAACACGATTACAATAACAATGAGGGAAATGCATCCTGGCTGTGCCCTGAAGGGTCCAGAAAAAGGAAACTTAAAGTTACCTTGACATTCCACAGGTAAGTTATCTTAGATGCAAAAAGATAATAGGCTCTGGAAAGATCATAGTTGTTCTTTGTCAGGGAAGATACTGGCCTAGGCCCTAGGACAGTGGTCTGCAAACCGCTGCTCAAGCTGCGGTTTGCCGCTCTGTTGACTAATGAGTTTGCCGACCACTGGCCTAGGACATGACTACCCACTGTAAACTGCTTTTTCATTAAAGGTTTTCATTTCAGACCATCCTTTGTGGTTACTTTAGGTCTCTGAGTTTGCAAGGCCTCCACGCAGGCCTTTCCTGAGTTAGGTTAGCATGTGGCCCCTTTTCGTTCACGGGTGTGGTAATAATTATTGGAGGAATATTGACCCTATCTTAGTGAGGGTTTGGGTGGATTGAATGAGAAAATGTAAGTAAAGCTCTTAAAATGGTGTGTGGCAGAGAGCAAGGAAGTCTTCATTTAAATAATTTAAAAATTAGCCGAGACCGGTTTGGCTCAATGGATAGAGCGTCGGCTTGGGTTCGATTCCGGTCAAGGGCATGTACATTGGTTGCGGGCATATCCCCAGTGGGGGGTGTGCAGGAGGCAGCTGGTCGATGACTCTCTCTCATCGATGTTTCTAGCTCTCTATCTCTCTCCCTTCCTCTCTGTACAAAATCAACAAAATATATTTAAAATAAATAAATAAATAAATAATTTAAAAATTAATAATGATAATTACAATCTTGATACAAATGTAAAAAGTTCAGTTTGAAATCTATATTTACTCATTCAACTAACAAGTATTAAGAGCCCACTATTATAGTAGGAACCTGACTAATATATATTAAGAGCCAGTGGGCTTGATTTTGAGGATTACATTAAAGAGAAATAAAGTTTCCTCTTCCTTCAGGTTATTCATAGTCTAACAGAAAATATGTCAGTTACTATTCACATTAATTAATATTCTAGGTGTGAGGTTTAAGGATGACAATAAATGTGTACATCCCCTTTTTCAGATAGGGATTGTTTTGTTTCCCCCACAACTCTGGGTAAAGAGCTCTGAAACAGGATCAGAATAAAGTAAAGGGAGGTTTACTTTGGGCCTAAAGGTTTAATGTTTAATACCCTGTTTTCCCGAAAATAAGACAGTGTCTTATATTATTTTTTGCTCCCAAAGATGCTAGGTCTTATTTTCAGGAGATGTCTTATTTTTCCATGAAGAAGAATACGGTACACATTTATTGTTAAATAAAAATAAAGGAAATTTATTACCTGTATATGGTACGGTAGTAAGGTACAATAGTTGTCAACACAAACCAGACAAACTGTGAATCCTACAGTGTCAAGAATTTACTCATTTATTCAATGACAATCATGTCATCTTCTTCTGGAACATCATCATAACAATCCAATTTCTGAATTTCCTGGTGAATTTCTTGTGACTCTATTTCTTTCAGAATCAGTGGACCAAATCTCTCATATTTAGCCTGGGTGGGGGGCTTATTTTCGGGGGGATGCCTTATATTTCACTCAGAAGGAAACCTGTAAGTAGGTCTTATTTTCGGAGGATGTCTTCTTTTCGGGGAAACACGGTAGTATAATTGCAGGGGGGTTGTTGCTAAGATGTCCCTGTCCCTATGAACTGGCATTGGGGACTTCTCATAATGAGGATGCAGAGACCCAGCCTCCGCTGATCCTGGTCCCTGTTGCCCTAAAAAGCCCCTCTCTCTGGTCCTGTCTACCTCTGAATTCAGGGTGTGGTGTAAGATGTGGCTTTGATCCAAGCTGAGTGGCTGAGACATACATCCAGGATCTATTATACAGAGTTGGGCCAGCCATCCCAAGGTCAGAGAGCAACTGTTGCCCTCTTCTGACTTTGTGAAGCTGAACAGAGCTAAGCCCAAAGGTGGCCCCCTGAATTTCCAGGGTCACAAGTGGTTCCAATTCACTCTCCTCCTCCAGTCAGGCTGGTGTGCTGACTTACTTCTAGTCCCTTCTCTGGCTGCAGTGCTCACTCATTTGGAAACAGGCAACAGATGGAGGGAAAGGCATTGCATTTAGCCCAGCTGCAAAGATTTTGGTGTGAGTGCTTATATTAGGATCAAAACATCACCTGACTGTATTTCCCTGCGCTCTTAAAACTCAATCTTCGTCACCCTGATGAGTTTTGTGCTGTGTTCATTTCCAGGAAGCCTTTCTTCTCTTTTGCAAACAAAGTGGGGGCCGATAAAGGAGTCCACCCTCAAGGTTTACACTAAGCAGATCCTGGAAGGCCTTAACTATCTCCACAAAAACCACATTGTGCACAGAGACATAAAGGTATTTGCTTGTCTGAGCCAAAGAGGTCTTGTAAATGCATCTCAGATCACTGTTTCATAAGGTCCAAATCTGTTTTGCTTTTGCTTTTCTTGTTTTTTTGTTTTTATTGTTGTTTTGTGTGTGTGTGTTTGAAATCTGTCTTTAAGCATTTGATGTTCTTTCTTTTCTACAGGGTGACAATGTTCTGGTGAATACCTATAGTGGGGTGGTGAAAATCTCCGATTTTGGAACTTCTAAACGTCTTATAGGAGTGAATGCATGTGCAGAGACTTTTGCTGGTAAGCAGAGCTGGCAATTGATAAATGAAGTGAACATTGTATTAAATTTCAAATTGTTTGAACTTGGTCATAATGCCACACTTAGCCAGCTACTGTGGCAACAAGATTGCCTTCCTTCTTTGCCTTCAAATTTTGGGTCAGTGTAGTGCTGAGGTTTCTGAGGGTTTCTAAGCAATCAGCAAAATGGTGGCATCACTTTCAAGTTTAGCAGCACGTAATTTGGAATCATGGATAATTGTGAACAACAGTGTTCCTCAGACAACTTAGTAGGATATCTTATTGGTCTGTCATAAAAATAGCCTGTTACTTGAGTGAATTCTGGTACCTCATGCTTTGATAGGATTACATTTCCAAGGACAGGAATATGGTTCTCTAAGTGGGTTTGAGGGATTGGAACTAATTTTCCATGTGTCAGTGATGGATCATTTAAGTGTTGAGAGGGACTGGAGTCACAGAGTGCTCTAAAATTGCCAGCTAGCTTTCTATTTACAAGACAAATGAATAGAATGGTGCTCAAAAGCTACCTGTGGCCGTAGCCGGTTTGGCTCAGTGGATACAGCATCAGCCTTTGGACTAAAGCAGTGTTTCCCAAACTTCTCTCATGATGAGAATCACCTGGTGGAGTTGTTAAAACACAGATTCTTGAATCCCAACTAAGAAGTGCTAAACTAGAATTTTTGAGAACATATAGGTAAAATTGCATACCTAACTTAGTGCTCTGTATATAACATCTGTCTTAGAGCACTAGTTAAGTATACAATTTTACCTATATGTTCCCAAAAATTCTAGTTTAGCACTTCTTAGTTGGGATTCAGGAATCTGTGTTTTAACAACTCCACCAGGTGATTCTCATCATGAGAGAAGTTTGGAAAACACTGGACTAAAGGGTCATAGGATTGATTCCGGTCAAGAGCATATGGCCGGGTTTGGGCTCAATTCCTAGTAGGGGGGCATGCAGGAGGCAGCCAATCAATGATTCTCTCATTGTTTCTCTTTTCCTCTCCCTTCCTCTCTGAAACAATAAAAATATATAATTTAAAAAAGCTACCTATGGCTTTTTGAGATTCCTGCTTAAAAGCAACTATAGCAAAAAAAAATTCATATTTGGGAAGAAATTCCGAACTAATTTTAGATAAGTAAAGGTTTATGATCCCCTAAAGCAGTGGTCAATAAACTGCGGCTCTCGAACCACATGCGATTCTTTGGCTCCTTTGAGTGTGGCTCTTCTACAAAATACCATGTGCAGGCACACACAAACAGTGTAATTGAAACTTCATGGCCCATGCGTAGAAGTCAGTTTTCAGCTCTCAAAAGAAATTTCAATCGTTGTACTGTTGACATTTGGCTCTGTTGACTAATGAGTTTGCCCACCACTGCCCTATAGTATAATAAAAGGATCACGAAGATCTTGCTTAATGGAATTATGAAACAACGCTTGTGATTTTATAGCTCTGAAATAAGCTATAAAAGGCAGATAACTACTCTCTGTCCCTGCAGCACCAAGCTGTGCAGTGGACAGATTTGGCCTTAGTTTGGGTGATTACTGTCTCAGCTTTGGAAGACTTTTTTTCAACAAGAGAATTATTGTCTGTTGGCCATTGGACGCCAATAATGGAGACACATTCCCTATCTGAAGGGAACTTTTATACATTAGAAATGACTTTTCAGTTGTAAACCAGGGAGGTACATGCACTCAAAATAAAAAAAAAAATATTGCATCGAGGACTCCACCATAATCTGCCAAAGGAAGAGTGTATTGGATTTTCATTGTTTTTGATATAAATATACATATATCAACAGGAATATGAGTATGTATATATGTACATAAGACTGGAACATTTTTTTATTACCTTAATTGAAAATGACTTGAATCCTCCTCTTTGGAAGCCACCGATTAGCTTGACAAAATGTAACAAGAGGGACTCTGATATGACAAGAACTTATTTCAAGGCATAACCCTCCCCCCCCCACCCCCGCAACAATTTACCTCATAATTAGCATCCCAAAGGAAAAAAAATTCACAAAGAAAAGTCATGTATAATTCATTATCACATATCAAATTTTCCCAAGTAATTGGCTTGAGGAGGCATGAATTTTGCATTGCAAAATGATGCTGGGGTGTTTGGGGAATAATAAAAAAGAGGTCTCATGTGGGGTAGGAAATTCCCCTGTATATGATTACTCTTCGCAAAACAGAAATCTCAGGGAGGACACAGTGGGCCTTTTCCACGCAAATGCCCAAAGGCTCCCAGAGCCTAAAAGGAGAGCCAAAGGCTTCGAGCAACTTCTTTGTCTGAAGCCCTCCCTCCTGTGTTCCTCTGAAGGATCTTCATGTGTGTGTAAACCAGCTAGAACAGGAGGAAGGGCCTTTATGACCAGGATCAGTCCTCTGCTTTAAAAATATATATATATTTTGTTGCTGGGACCGGTTTGGCTCAGTGGATAGAGCGTTGGCCTGCGGACTGAAAGGTCCCGGGTTCGATTCCGGTCAAGGGCATGTACCTTGGTTGCGGGCACATCCCCGGTAGGGGGTGTGAAAGAGGCAGCTGATCGATGATTCTCTCTCATCGATGTTTCTAACTTTCTATCTCTCTCTTCCTCTCTGTGAAAAATCAATAAAATATATTTTTTTTAAAAAAAGGAAAAATAAATAAATAAATAAATAAATAAATAAAAAATATATATATTTTGTTGATTTTTTACAGAGAGGAAGGGAGGATAGAGAGTTAGAAACATTGATAAGAGAGAAACATCAATCAGCTGCCTCCTGCACACCTCCCACGGGGGATGTGCCTGCAACCAAGGTACATGTCCTTGACCGGACTCGAACCTGGGACCTTTCAGTCCACAGGCCGACGCTCTATCCACTGAGCCAAACCGATTAGGGCAGTCCTCTTTGCTTTTGTATAGTTTGCACATCATAAAATGCACACATTTAAAATGCACAACTCAGTGGTTTCTAGTCAGTTTTCCTAGTTGTGCAGCCATCACCACAAGCTAGGTTTCGTATGCTTCTACCACCCCCAAAAGGATCCCTGTTCCACCTTTCAATTAAATCCCATTCCCACCCAGCCCCAGACCACTGCTGATGGTATAGATTTGCCAGAAACTGAGTGGTAGCATATGTGGTCCTTTGCGTGGAGCTTCTTTCACTGCACAATCTTTGAGGTTCACTGTGCTATAGTCTATGTTGGCACTTGGTTCCTTTTCTGCCTGAATAGTCTTCCATTGTGTGGCTAGGTCACATTCTGTTTATCTACCCACCACTTAGGGGTCATTGGGATTATTTCCACTATGGGGGTTATTGTGAATGGCACAGCTATGAACACATACAAGCCTTTTTGTGGACACATGTTTTCATCTTTCTTGGGTCAATACAGAGGAGTGAAACTCAAAACAGGAACTCTCTTTTGGTCTGTGGCTGTAAACATCCTTGGTTTAGATTCATATTCAATCACTTGCTAGCTTTGTGACCTTGGGCATGTTACTTAACCACTCTGTGCCTCAGCTGTTTCACAAGTAAAACAGATGCTCATAGTACCTACTCCATAGAGCCTTTGTGAGGATTAAATAAGTTAATATTGGTGAAGTGCTTTGACTAGTACCTGATTCATAGCAATTGCAACAGAAAGATTTGATAAAAAAAAAAAATACTAATTTGCTCTTAGAAGTCATGGGATAGTAGAGCTGGCAGGAGCTTTTGAGAGATTGAGCTTATGGGCATAACTAACATGTTAAACATGTTGGACTCAGAGGGTATATTCATAACAGCCATTTTATTTTTGTCTCCCCCTGCCCTTTACATCCTGCTTGGGGCACCAGTCATTTCCCATAACTATTCCAGCCACCCTTAATAAAGAGAAAGTCTTTTTAATTTTTAGTTTCTCATTTATTTTTATTTTTCAATTACAATTTACATTCAATATTTTTATTAATTTTAGGTGTACAGCGTAGTGGTTAGGTAATAATGTACTTTATAGAGTGGTCTCCCCCATTTTTAAATACCCAGCTAGCACCATATGTAGTTATTACTGTTGTGGGGTTGAAATCTGGGTTCAAAATAAGACCACCAGAGGCTGATGATTAATTAAAAAAGCAGGCAAGGATTTATTGAAATAACTGGCCAGGACAGCCGCGAGAGCACCACACGCAGGTGGTCTCCACACGACTGCACCATTTCAGGGGTAGGCAGTCCGTTTTAAAGGTTCAAACCACAGGAATTTTCCTTTGTTCTAAATTCTAAATCCTAAAGACTACATTCTAAAGACTGGGGACAGCCCGCAGGGTTGGTTCCCAGCCACATCCTGCTGGACATTGGAATGTGGCCCTATCTTGCAATAGCAAATAACACAGAAGCAGAGCTCAGCGGTTAGTCTCTAAAGGTTATCTACAGTTTCTATCCCTGAAGCTACTGAGTCAGTGGGAATTAATCTCCTGTGGTCCTGGTCCCAGGCAAGGGAAAATTGCCTTAGCCTCCAGGTCTCCACCTGGAAGTTGAGGTAAGTATCCAGTGTTTTAATCAGCTGCAAGAGCCAGACTTAGCAGGGTTAAATTCAAACAGCAGTTTTTACACAAGTATGGTTGCCACTATATTTCAATTACAATATTAGTAACTACACTGAGTGGCCAGTTTATTATGATCTCTGAATGCGTAATAATCTGGCCACTCAGTGTGTGTGTGTATTAGAGGCCCGGTGCATGAATTTGTGCATGGGTGGGGTCCGGCCAGCCTGACCAGGGAGAAGGGACATGGGCGGTTGTAAATATTTCTCTCTTTTCCAAGTCCAGCGCAGCTAGAGAGAGGTCCAGTTCTGAGTAGGGGCAGCTGGGGATTGAGACAATGAAAGAAAGAGACAGACACAGAGATAGAAGGAAAAGGCTGGGGCAGGGTGGGACCACTGTCTTCTGACTTGGGCAGGGACAGGAACAGTGGCCCAGAGCCTCTACAGTGTGTTTATTTTATACCCCAAATACCAGGAAGTTTTACTAAAAGTCAAGAACAAGGAGATTATTCGCATTCTAGGGTGGGCCCTGGTCGTATTCATTCCTGGTGCTTGGCTGAATTTACATAATAAAACCCACTCCCCACACCTGGGCGGAAATGAAGGTCAAGCTGACTACACTTCTGCCTTTTGGCAGAATGTGTTTCCAGCACGTGGCTTTGCCTACCCCCTGGATTTAGCTGACAATTTAAAGAAATGCCCATGTGCCTTCCCAGGCGCTCTCTACAGGAGGTTGGCCGGCCTGCCTGCTGGTCAAACACTTGGTTGAGGGGACAGTTTGCATATTAGCCTCTTATTATATAGGATAGACACTGAGTGGCCAGATTATTATGCGTTCAGAGATCATCATCATCTGGCCACTCCGTGTATATTCCCTATACTATACATCTCTATGACTATTCTGTAACTACCAATCTGTACTTAATCCCTTCACCTTTTTCACCCAGCCTCCCAACCTCCCCTCCCCTCCCCCTTCTGACAGCTGTCAGTCTGCTCTCAAAGAGAAAGTCTTTTTTTTTTTTAATATATTTTATTGATTTTGTACAGAGAGGAAGGGAGAGAGATAGAGAGTTAGAAACATCGATGAGAGAGAGTCATCGATCAGCTGCCTCTTGCACACCCCCTACTGGGGATCTGCCCGCAACCAAGGTACATGCCCTTGACCGGAATCGAACCCGGGACCCTTCAGTTCAAAGAGAAAGTCTTAATGACACTTTGAAAGCAAACATAGTCTACCTTTGGAAGGGTTCCGGCTACCATATTAGTTAACACTCTGGTCCTCATTCAGACTCCTCCCCTGTCGCTGCTGGCCCAGTGGCACACAGCACTGGAATCAGGACCTTTTCTCTTTTCTCCCTCCCTCCCCTCTTCCCTCTGGACAAGCTGCAGGAGAAGAGGAAAGGGCCACAGCTCATTTTCACTTGGTTCACACTGATCCAGGCTGGCTTTGTGGGCTATTACTATTAACACTTTCTGGCTGGGTCCCTCTAAATATAGCTCCCACACCATATTTAGGGGCCTGTTCTTGAGCTGACACCCCCCCCCAATATTTTACCCCTTGCATTATATTAATCTCTCTCTTTCTCTTCCTGCTGAGGGATCCAGGACTGCCTTTGGGCAGGATTCCTTTTTAAAAGACGCTAAAACATTATTTTTACAGTGGGTCTCACATCTGGTATCTAGGGTTCATGCACCTATCTCCTGCTGTGAGAAAGGCATGAACATAACTGCAGACCCTATGGTCTCCCACAGTTTCTCTAAGCTGCTTCGTTCCCATGGGAACCAGCTATCTGTGCAGCTTACCTGCAGGAGACACACATGCATATGAAACTCTGAGTGGGCCTCCAAGGAGCCTGAAAAGACTTTGTGTAGGAGGAAGTGGGCCCCCTTCCACCGGGCCCATCCCTTGGGCAGGGAAACTGGGGTGGCCCCTGAGTCCTTGGGAAGCTGCACCTTACTTCTCATTTCTGTTCATTCTATTAAATTTTGAACCTTTGCACTCAAACATTATCTCTCGGAGCCCATGGGAGATGCTAACACGTAGCTTCCTTTCAAGTGTGATTTATGCTGACTTGTTTGAGTCACTATGGACCCACACCCTTCTGAGGACAGTCCTTCCACAATTCCTTGAATGAGAGAGGGTAGAGCTCCCAGCACAGTTCTCTCTAAAGAAGTTGTTGTCAACGCCCCCCCCCCGCCACCTTCAGTCTCTACTATTTCAACCCTTTGAACTCTTATCTGGGCAGGAGGCCCCTGAATCAGTATCTGTGGAAACTGATCATTTTGTTTGGTACCTGAGAGCCAGGCTGGTGGGTGAGCAGTGTGTGGGCACAAATCGCGGGGGGAGGAGGGTGCATTTAGGGAAGATATGAAGCCCTTTTGGAAGCCAGCTTTAAGGAAAGCAAATTTTCCAGGATTTTACTGCCAGAACTCTTGATGCCCTCCCTGTTCCTATAGGTGCAACAGTTCTTCAATATCCAGCCCCTCTTTCTCCCTGTCTGATCACCCCCTTGCCTGTGGTGGCTCATGGGCCACAGGAAAAAGCGCAAAGCCAGAGCCTTTGGAATACACAGCTTGCCATTGGGCTGGGCCCTGGCCATTGCCTCCTTCATTCTTCCCTCCCCTGCCCTGTGTAAGGCATCGCTTATAGCTCCCTGAACTCACCCTGGACTTCACATTCATTGGACTTTTGCACAAGCTCTTCCCCTTGCCTAGAAGTCCTCCAAATCCCTTTGTCTACCTCCATGACCTCTACAGCAGGAGTCTGGTTCACTGGCAGCCCCAGCTGCTGCCCCTTTAGTTCTGCCACCATGTTCATGGCATGCTCATGCTTTACCCTGACTATTTCTAGCCAATGACTCAGCATGGTGGAGTTACTAGTGAGAGGGCAGGGCGGGGCGAGGATGAGCTCCCGACTCCACTGTGGGGCAGGGCGGAGTTATCCCTAGCCCTCACCCAACCAATCAGGGTTAGCCGAGGCAGTGACATCACCACCGACCGGAGAAAAACCCCTGGACTGGGCGAAATTCGCTCTCTCTTCCACCATGCTGCTGGCGTGAGTGGGACAGAGCCCATGCTAGCATGGAAAAGGCTCTTGTTTATTGCATCGGACTCGGCTCCCTGGTGGTCCTTGGGGATCACGAAGTCTGGGCGTAACACTAGAACAAATGTGGGACACTAACAGTAGGCAACGTTTGGACACCTCACTGGCATGGCTGGAGCTGAGAGCTGCTGTGCCATTTGAGACCTTTCCTACCCAATACTTCCTTCGTCTTCTCCTTTCCCAGGCGTCAGACCTTCATTGTAGTTTGACGGCTCCCCCTTCCCATCCATCCTGTTCCCCCCTTTATCCTTCATATATATTCTCCCCAACAGTTCTCCTCTCATATATCTAATCCTGTTTTGGCCTTTACTTCTCAGCAACCCAAATTGACCCAGCAATAGTTTTCTCTGGCTCAAACCAGGCACCTGTTATAGTACTTACTACATTTTGCCATTATTACAGCCACCATCATCATCATCACCATTATCATGATGTCTGTCTACTTCACTAGGCAGCTGCCAAAGGTCCAGCACTGTGTTTCTTACATTTTGGTATCCCTCTATCTGGCACGCATTAATATGTGCTTATTGAATTGGGCCCATTTATTTTTCAAGGGGCTGAGCATTCTTCTTTCAACATGGTTAGTATTAAAGGAAGGCCTGTTGCATGTCTCTGGTTAAAAGATGCAACCACATCATTCATGCTTGAGACCAGACCACATTTGCAATTAATATGAGAGTTAATAATCACACACTTGTTTATTAATGGTCTGCTTTGTTTTGAAACAATAGGGTTCCCACAATGTTTGTTTTCTTTTTTTTTTCCAATAGGCACTCTGCAGTACATGGCACCTGAGATTATTGATCATGGATTTTTCGGGTACGGATCTGCCGCTGATATCTGGTCCCTGGGCTGCACCATCATTGAGATGGCAACTGGCAAGCCTCCATTCTATGAACTTGGTGATCCTCAAGTAGCAATGTACAAAGTAAGAAATGTTTAGTGATTTAAGTTGCCGGTTTTAGGGAAATAGAAATAAAATCTCCCAATTCAGAAACCCCTCTACAAAGATAGAAGAGAAAGGATACAGTCTTATTTATATATAGAAAACCCTAATATGCAAATTGTCCCTGATTGCTTGATATGATGTGTGCTAACCACCAGAGGGCAGCACAGAAGGAAGGAAGGTGGCAGCCAGGGAAGGGAGGCCTTGGCCAGCAGCCAGAAGGCCCCAATTGGCCCTGATCGCCAGCCAGGCCTAGGGACCCTACCTGTGCTCGAATTTCGTGCCCCAGGCCTCTAGTTATTGAATAAGCATTCAACCAGATTGCATCATAGGCAATCTGCTAAGACAGAAAAAACTGTCATTTTTTTATTGAGCCAAGCAATGTAACCATTTCCATGCTCTCAAGAGAAAAAGCTAACTAGTTCTCAGGTGAAAGGACTAGACAACAGCATTGGTCATAATGGCTCACCTGAGATTTGTTGGGGTGACCATCTGTTAGCTAATGGGCTTTCCCCAAAGGAAAAGTAACTCAGACCTTTAAGACATGAGGTAGCTTTGGAGTGAGGTGTCACTGAAGTTGGGCTCCTATCCTCCAATAGATAAGGGGCATCATCGTCCTCGCTGATGACATTCAAAGAGATGGCTCATGGGTCCTTCAGAAAAACATTTCTGGAAAGAGTCTTAACTTAGCTTTTTTAAATATTGACATATGTCTCAAAGAGTCAGAGAACGAACAAGTTTTCTCAAGTGAATGCTCTAAGAAAAGAGGAGTGCCTCTTCCCTTATTTTTAGTGGGGAGAATTAAGCCTCTTATTTGGAATCTGTATTTACCCCTATACTGGGTAAAGCTCAAAGGCCACATGGGTCTGTGTCTGTGGAGAACAGGTTTCTCATTGGGTTTGGAAAAGGTGAAACTTTGGGTATCTAGCGATGTTTCCTTTGTTGTTTTAAACCCCCCCCCCCCTAGAAGTAATTTTAAAAATTAATAAAACCCTCCCAGGGCTACCAGGAAGAGCAACCCATGTGCATGAAGTCCTACATAGGATTAGTGGCCACTGTGGGTAGGGTTTTACCACTGGGCATACTCCCTTGAGGAAGAGACATGATTGATGGAGACTCCAAGGAAAGCTGATGCCAAAACAGCTCTGTGTGTCCAAGGTCAGGTCTGTGGCTTGTGGCTCCATGTACACTTGGAAAAGATGAAGAGGGCTATAGCTTTAAGAGTTTGTTACTAGCACTGACCTTCTGTTGGGCTCTTTTGTTTGTCCCAAGGCTAAGAAGGAACTGGGAGAGGTGGGGGGTCCCAAAAGGTAAAATGGCTACTACTTATGGACAATGAAGTTATAGGGCATGAAAGCAGCTCAATGGAATGTGATTTCTTCCTTCCTACTTCTCAGCCTACCTTGCTATTTGTAGGTCCTTGCTATTCATCTCTGCCAGGCCTCCAGCTCAGCCTCTTTGCTAGAAAGAACTGAAAGGCATGAGTGCAGCTTTGTGCCCATGAGCTGAGTCCAGCTCATGGTACTGCAGGTACTGTAACTGTTTTCGTAAGAGCAGCCCCCTGCAGAAGGTTCTCAGAGCTCCCCACCCTCTTAGCAACTGTCAGGAAGCTCCAAATCCAAAAACTCAAGTCAATGAGTATCCTTTGGCACTTGCAGTCCCAATAAGATCCTGAACACCAGGACTGGAGGACAACAGAGACCTTCCCCAGCCCTTCCATGTCTATCCATAGTGGAGCCAACTAGGACCATTGAAAATCTTACCTACTGCTTCAATCACACGCCTTGGAATAAATAGTAGCTGGTGCTGAGAAAAACATCAGGGTCTACCCGAGAGCCATGGCTGGCTGCTTTCTGATTGTCCAAATTCCTGTAACACTCAGAAAACCTGTCTGGAGGCTGTGACTTGCTCAGTTCATGCATAGGACATAAAGGGAGTGGCAAGAAATATTCAAAGTGATGAATAGCAAGGACCTACAAGCAAGATTACTCTACCCAACAAACCTCTCATTTTGAATTGAGGGTCAGATAAAGAGCTTCACAAACAAGGAAAAGCTAAAGGAGTTCACCACCACCAAACCAGGATTACATGAAGTGTTGAAGGGTACTCTTTAAGAAGAAGAGGGAGGAAGGTAGCTAATTATCTATACAAAGTTTTGAAAATATATTAAGGTTTTTAGGTTGGCACGTAAGGTCAGTTTTCATTGCAAACTAGATAGCTACTATTCTTTTTAAAGTTATGAAGGTAAATATTTTTTTTTAAAGTCTTTATTGTTTAGAGTATTACAGATGTCCCTCTTTTTCCCCCAATTGCCCACCTCTACCTAGTTCCCAATCCGCCCCAGGCCTTCACCACCCTACTGCCTGTGTCCATAGGTAAGACCTTTGGTTAAACTCTTCCACCCCATTTCCCCCTTCCCTCTGGGATTCATCAGTCTATTTATGCTTCCATGCCTCCGATTCTATTTTATTCACCAGTTTATTTTGTTCATTAGATCTCTTATTTATTTATTTTTAGATTCAATTGTTGATAGATATGTATTGCCATTTTATTGTTCATATTTTAAATTCATCCTCCTCCTCCTTTTCCTTCTTCATCTCTTTCTTGTTGGTGAAGCTATTTATCTGACCCTCAAATCTAAATGAGAGCTTTGCTGGGTAGAGTAATCATGGCTGTAAATTCCTTGCTATTCATCGCCTTGAATATTTCTTGCCACTCCCTCCTCGCCCACAAAGTTTCTGTTGAGAAATCAGCTGACAGTCCATTCCTACGGATGCTCTCTTGTAGGTAACTGCTTTTCTCTTGCTTCTTTTAAGATTTTGTCTTTAGTCCTTGGCATTTTAATTATGATGTGTTTTGGTATGGGCCTCTTTGGGTTCCTCTTGTTTGGGTTCCTCTCTGTACTTCCTGGACATATAAATTCATTTATTTCATCAGGGAGGGAAGTTATCTGTTGTTATTTCTTCCAATTGGTTTTCAATATCTTGCCCTCTCTCATCTCCTTCTGGCATCCCCATAATACAAATGTTGGTATGCTTGAAGTTGCTTCAGAGGCTCCTTACACTTTCTTCCTATTTTAGGATTCTTTTTTTATTCTTTTTGCTCTTCTGATTGGGTGTTTTTTGCTTCCTCAGATTCCAAATCATTGATTTGATTCTCAGAATCCTGTACTCTACTGTTGAAACCTTGTAAATTATTCTTTATTTCAGTTAGTGTATGCTTAATTTCTGACTGGGTCTTTTTCATGTCTTTGGCATTCTCACTATGATCTCTGAAAGTCTCATGAAGATCCTTGAGTAACCTTATAGCCATGGTTTTGAACTCTGTTTCCGGTAGTTTGCTTGCTTCTGCTTCTTTCATTTGTGGCATGTTTCTTTGTCTCAGCATTTTGGCTGCTTCCTTGTGTTTGTTTCTATGTATTAGGTAGAGCTACTATGTCTCCTGGAATTGGTAGAGTGGCCTTGGTGTGGTAGGTGTCCTGTAGGGCCCAGTGGATTAGCCTCTCCAGTCACCTGAGCTGGGCACTCTATGTGTGTCCCTGTGTGGTCTTTGTGCATAGTCTTGTAGTTTAGCCTTGATTGTGTTGGCATTACTGCGAGGAGTTGACTTCCAGGCCAATTGGCTCTGATGACCAGCTGCAGCTATAGTGGGAGAGCTGCTGTGCAGGAAACACCCTTATGGAGCAGGACTGGCTTCAGTGGGGGTTTGGTGCTCACTGAATTTGCCCTTGAGTGTGTAGATTATGGATGTATAGAGTTGTAATATGCTATGGTCTGAAGTTGTCCACCAGGTGCACTGGCTCTAGGGCTTCCAGGGAGGTGCAAAGTCAGCCACTGCCTGGCTCCACCCTGCAGGAGCTATTTGTAATCGGCTTGGAGGTGCCCAGGAGAGGCTTACCTGTGAAGCAAGGCAGGCTGGTGCTGGTGTCAGATCTTGGCCTTTTATTCATAGGTTTATTCATGCTTGTTTAAGAGATTTTAGCAAAATTTTAAGCCTAAATAAGGACAGGCCATTCAAAAGGCAAAGCCACTGCAGACAGGTTGGGTGGGGCTGAAAATAAGATGGGGTGGGGTCTCAGGGAATCACCAAGCAGAGCAGGAGCAAACAGATATGGCTTCCAGTCAGCTCTATGATAGGGTAGGTCCCAGCATAGGAACAAAGACCCCCCAGAGTACCCCTGTTTGTGAGAAAGCTGCCCCTTGATTTCCTGCCCCAAAG
This sequence comes from Pipistrellus hanaki, assembly GCF_964339955.1. Lineage (NCBI taxonomy): Eukaryota > Metazoa > Chordata > Mammalia > Chiroptera > Vespertilionidae > Pipistrellus > Pipistrellus hanaki. The sequence goes on from NC_140524.1 coordinate 95,549,674, forward strand.
CCAGTTCCTCCCCGTATGTGTGTGGGTCCCCCAGAGCCTCACCCAGATACTGGAGCTCAGGAAGCAGGACCTTGTAACTTCAGTTCGTGCACTGGCCCTTTAAAAGGAACACCTGGCAGCCTCTGTGTCACTGAGCCTTATTCCCTGCTGGTTTTTACAGTCTGTTGTTAATGGGTACTTTTATTCCCAGCTCTGGAACCCTGGGATGGGGGTGGGGGGGGCTCTGGTGTGGGGCTGGAGCCCCGTGTTCCTCAGGAGCTGTCTCCTTAGAGACCATCTCCTTCCTGATTAAAAAAGCATCACATGTGGGCGTTGGACCAGCCTGTTCTATACCTCTGCCCCTCTTACCAGTATCATTGTGCTTTCTTATTTACTTCTCTAGTTGTAGGACTTCCATTCAGCCAGTTTTCAGGTGGTTCTGAATGATGGTTGTTCTGTATTTTGTAATTCTGATGTGGTTATGGGAGGCAGTGAGTACAGGCATTTACCTACATAGCCATCTTTTCCTATCTAGAAAGCTACTATTAAATAACATCCCCTGTGTTTGTAAAGGCTGTAGAAATTATTTCTGGTATCTCTAAAATCCTTCAGGAAATTTTCAGGAAACTTCTGGGAAGTGTCTAAAAGAAAAGGATCTGTTTTCCCCAAAAATGACTATTAAGGATTTAATTGTATCCTCCCCCCCCAAAAAAAAATGTATTGAACATCTGATCCCTAGTACCTCAGAATGTGACCTTATTTGGAAATAGTCTTTACAGAGGTAATCAAATTAAAATGGGATCAATTATATGGGACTAATCTTATATGACTGGTGTCTTTATAAAAAGTGGAAATTTGGGCACAAAGATGATGTGAAGAGAGACAGAGAGAAGGTCTTGTGAGAGTGGAGGCAGAAATCGGAGTGATATGTCTGTAAGCCAAGGAACGCCAAGCACTGCCAGCCCCCACCAGAAACTGGGAAGAAGATGGCAGGGTTCTCCCCTAGAGCCTCCCGAGAGCGAGCTTGGCTGAGATGACACCTTGATTTCAGACTTTTAGCCTTTTAGCCTCCAGAACTATGAGACTAGATTTCTGTTCTTTTAAACCACCCACTCTGTAGTACTTGGATGTGGCAGCACTGCAAAACTAAAACAGGACCTTTGAGTTAACAGCAAAGCACCCATAAAAGTAATGTACTTACAGGGTGCCAGGGTGTCACCCATGTTTGCTCTTTTCTTTCTGAGACCCAGGTGACAAGCCACCCCTTACTTTGGGTTCTTGGTCTGAATTTTTGTCTTCTCCCCCCCCCCCCCCCAGTGCTCTCATGTCTCCACCTCTCATGTAAAGAATGCTAACTGTAATGCACCCTGCATTTCAGATCTTGAGGGTTGAATTCTATCCAGCTTTAGTGTTCTCAAAATCCAAAACTTATTTTCAGTATTTCACTTTATTGTGGTAAGAGCCCTTAATGTGAGCTCTACTTTTCAGTGCACAGTACAGTCTTGTTGACTCCAGGTATGATGTTGTACAGCAATTCTCTAGAACTTTCTCATCTTACTTAACTGAACCCTTATCCCTGGGTTGGTTAGTAATTTCCCACTCCCTCGCCCCCAACCCAAACTCTCCAGCCCACAATGAGCAGGGCATCAGAGATGGTTACTGCACCCTGGTCAAGGGACTTGGGTATGAGAAGTCAAAAGGCCATTCTCTGCAGCATCCAGGTCTCACTTAGTGGAGCAAGGGAGGCCAGGCCAGCCCCCCGGGGATGCCAAGGAGCTGGGAATGGGGTGGCTCTGGAGTCCAGAAGGGCTTACACCCAGGGCTTGTCAGGTGGGCTCTAAAAAGATGCAGGGAAGATTGTGAACTTTTAAGAATAAAAAGTCCTCTAAGGGGAGTCACCCCCGCTGGGCACCATTATGTAAGGTGGATGAGCAGGACTTGTGGAAGCATTCTCATGTCACATTGAGGTGACAGCTTAGCCCCAACTCCTGCTCTCCTCCAGGCCACAGGGACAGAGAGTCTTTAGCGGGACAAGGATGAGCTGGCCAGAAGTGGGAGCCTGAAGAGGAAAGGGCAGTGCCCCTCCTTCGGCCAGTTGTACCCCAGGAGGATAAGGCTGTGGGCCATGAGGTACCAGCCTCCATGGTGTGCACATGGTTTGCAGCTGGAGGTGAAGGATTGGGGCTGTGAGTGCACTTAAAGGGGCTGTCCTTCGGGGATCCTGTGCATCAGGGAACAGACCACAGATACCTTTGAGCCCCCTCGGTTAGAGCATCCTGCTGCAGGCTACGGTCCCAGCCTCATCTCATGTATCTTATGTGTAACAAACCACCCCAAAACTATAGAAGCTAAAAAAAACCACTTTATATTTCCCATGATCCTGTGTGCTAACGATTGGCTCTCCCTCCGGTCTTACCCAGGCTCAATCATGTGCTGGCTTGGCTGGGGCAGGATGCTCTTGGAGGCCTTCACCTTGGATGTTCCCCCAGCTTAGTGGTCTCAGGCTCTGAGAGGACCGCAACAGAAGCCCCAAAGCCTCCTAAGGCCTAGGCTCTGAAACTGCCCCGGCATCATTTCCCCCGCAATCTGCTGGGCAAAGTTCCAAGAGCCCATTGTGGCTTGGACACGGGTACCAGTCATTGAGGCTGCTGTGCTTCATCCATCCGCAGCCCCTCAGGATAACGGACTGGGAGCTTGGTATTGAAGGCGTATACATGTTTTCCCTGAGGCCTCACTGTCACTTTGGCCACTCCTCCCTCAAAATGCAGGTGGGGCTGTTTAAGATGCATCCTGAGATTCCGAAAGTCCTTTCAGCTGAAGCCAGAGCCTTCCTTTTATCCTGTTTCGAGCCTGACCCGCACAAACGTGCCACTGCCGCCGACCTGCTCAAAATGGATTTCTTAAGGCAGGTGAACAAGGGCAAGAAGACCCGAATTGCTTTCAAGCCATCAGGTGAGGCCTTCTGGGACAGTTGGGTGACCCCCTGGGCCCCTGGGTTCTCTGTTGCTCAGAGTGCCAGCTCTCCAGAGTGCTCAGTGAGCCACACCGCCTGTTTTCGTAGAAGAATTGTGGGGTTGTCCAAGCACAGCCAATGAATGTGATTTCCTGACAGGGACACAGGGGGCCCCACAGGTGACAGCGATGCCACCCACCTTGTTAAAGTCTTTTTGGGGATTGGGCCAAGGAGGGAAGCCAGAGCGGCCCTAGCTGGGCTTTTGTGTCCTCCCCGCCCCCCGCCTGCAGGGCCTGTGTTTCATTTTTCGAGCCTGGCCTATTCCCTTATGTGGCTCCTGACCTTGATTAAAGGGCATGTCGGAGGAGCTTGCCTGTGGTGGCTGTCCTGCAGCCCACAGCCCATTATAGCCAAGCGACCTGTTCTAGGGCGCTAAGTCCTGCTGGCAGTGGCCTAAGAGTAAGCCCGCAAAAGAAGCCCTTTGTTGTCCTTTCCCTGGTGGAGATGGGGTCTGACTGCAGGGCAGAGTGTCTCGGCATCTTGCTCCCAGAGAATAGCTACATGAGTGTTTCCCATGGGCTGATTAGAACCCAGAGCCCCAGGCCCATCACAGACCTGCTGAAGCAGAAGACACATTTCACCAGGATCCTTGGATATTTGTTTGCAGTTAGAGCAGCAGTCTTAGCAAGCCCAAGCAAGGGTTCTCGCTGAGTCTCGCTCGCCGTCTTTCTGAGTGGGCAACTCTCCCAGCCTACTGCCTCCCTCTCAGAGCCTTCACAAACATTCTCCCTCGCTGAGCCCCAGCCTCCATCCTTTTTTTTTTTTTTTTTTTTTAGCTTCCCCTTCTCTCTCTGAGTAGCAAAGACCCCCACCCGCACCCCCGCAACTTCCACTGGTCCTTTCCCCAGTATTTTTTCCTGAGTTTCCAACCTTAGTGTTGTCCCTGTCTGAGCCTCCCCATCAGCGTCCTCCTTCTCTGAGCACCCCCCACCCCACAAGCAAGTTCCCTCTGATCCTTTCCCCAGAATTTTCCCTGAGTCTCCCACCTTAGTATTGTCCCTCTCTGAGCCCCCATCCTCCCTCTCTGAGCTTTCTTTCCAGCATTCTTTTCTGACCCCCTCAGCATCCTACCTGTGCCTCTCCTTCTCAGTCTCTGAGCCCTCCCTTTTGCACACTCCCTCTCTAAGCCTACCCCTACCTCTCTGAGCCTACCCCTACCTCTCTGAGCCTCTGCCCCTTTATGTTTGCCCCACGCAGCGGCAGCGTGTTCCCAGATCACATTGGGGGAATCTGAGGGTGCTAGCAGCAGAGAACGAACCCCTGGCCCCCTGGAGTTGGACGCCCAGCCAAACAGGTTAGAGAATGCCTGGGAGCCCGTGCATGGGCTCTGCAACGTGCTCAGGTACTGTCTGCCCCGTCCATTCGCAGTGTGCCTGTGAGGCCTGCTCACTCATGGGGTGGCAGAGGGGCGGGTGGCTACAAAACGCCTACCGGGTCAAAATCAGATGGACTTGAAGGGCTTTTGTTTCTTTCTGCTGAATCTGCCCAGGTGGCAGGGGAGCCAACAATGCAAGGGGGGGGGGGGGCAGTGTGTTCTCTCACTGGTCTTTCCCTCCTACATCTCCCTCCTTTCCTTGTCCCCTTCTCTCTGGTCTCTTGCCCTCTTCTCCCGCCCCCTCTGCCTCCCCAGTTGTCCATTATCCCTTTAACCCCCCCTCCTCTCCCCCTGCCTCCCCAGTTGCCCCTCATTAACCCTTTAACTCCCTTCTCTCCCTTCAGTCTTCCTTCCCCCTTTACCCTCCCTCTCCCAACACTGCTGCTAAGAGAGAAAACACACTGCATCTCTCCTCCATCAGCCTGCCTCCTGTGATTTTATCTTCTTGAAGGTGACACTGCAGAGTCACCTCTTAGACACTCCCCCATGGGGTCCTAGAATACCAGCTTTGCTCAGGACACAGGGGTTGTTTGTCACCTGTGCCTGTCCACAGGGTTTGGGATGAGAGCCAGATCACGGAAGACCAGAGGGCAGCAGACCAGAATGCAGCCTTGAACCCCGAGAACAGGGACCCGAGTCCCTTCCTGCTGCACCAGGACCAGGAGTGTCGTGCCATCCTCTACAAGATCCTCTGGGATGGGCAGGACCTGTTAGCTTCCAACCTGCAGGAGTACTTGGTCCAGGTACAGGCTGGGGGGGGTGTGTCCAAGTCCCAGAGAGATCCAGTGGGACTGAGGTTCCTGCCACCCTGGAACATCTGCAGTTATAATAATCACCTTAACTATCTCCCAATGTCCATCCCTCCAACAAAACAAAAGAAAATGCAAGAGAAACTGCTGAAACCATTTGCCTAACACTGCAGTGAATCACGCCATGCATGGGTCTGTGATGCCCCCTGGTGGCAAGTAAGCCAAATGGCAGCACAAAGCCCAGGAGCTCCGAGCCCTTGCCCCTGTTCTAGCGCAGCCAGTTTAGGGAGAGAATTGATTTTAGATAAGGAAAGGTCCTTTCAGGAAGAGGCCACTGCCCCACCCTGCCTCTTTTGAAAAAGCCTTGTTCAAGGCTGGGTTTTAAAAGGGGTTAAACAGGATGCCTGAAACATTCCTGGGGGGCTTAGTTGCATGTGTGGGGGCCAGCGAGAAGGGAGGGCCATAGAACCCTCTAACAGAAAAGATGGAAAGAATTCCAGGAAGAGAGATCCCATCTCACCTGAGGCATCCAGACTTCTTTAGCAGATGCATCATGGACAATCTATCACATATGTCAAACACAAGGCCCGCGGGCCAAATCCAGCCCGCCAGGCCTTGCAATGTGGCCCGTACCGCGCTGTCATCACTGCACTCCGCTGTCAGTTTATGACATTGTCAGTTTATGACTGTTCAGTAAACCATTCGGCCCGCAATTTAGGCTGGATTTTAGATTTTGGCCCCTTCTCTGATTGAGTTCGACACCCCTAAATTTTCCCACAATACTTCTTGAATTTTGCTTCCTTTCGGACTTACTCATTGAAAGTGATTTGTGTGTGTGTGTGTGTGTGTGTGTGTGTGTGTGTGATCAGAATTCAGAAGAACCGCACCTCGCAGCCGACCACATCAAGCAAATAATTGGGATCCTGAGGGACTTCATCCACTCCGAGGAGCATGGAGTGATGGCATCCATGATATCAGAGCTAAAGGAGGACCTGAAGTTTGACAGCTTTTTACTCAGTCAGATTCCTCTGATACTGTTTGGATTTCAGAGCGTTGTAAGTACTCTATGTGGCCCTAGAGAACATGCCAGAAAGCAGGAAGCCCACTGAAGCAGCGCATAGCCAATCCCATGGAGTTCAGTTACCATCTTCTTTCACAGTCCCCTTCTCCTCACCTGTTGACACCTGAATCTGGGTTTCAGTTCTTCTAAACATTGAATATGCAACCGCAGGTGAATAGGTCAATTGAGTTTGGCCACAAATAGCAGGAGTGCAGGATTTGGGAACAAGTAGCATTTGCCAGCAGACTAGGTTTGGGGGTTAAGCTTGTGTCTGCCCAGAGTTGTTCCAGGTGTGAGACCATGTCTGCCTGAGCTTTGTGTTGTAAGCCTCCAACACAGAGCCTGAGGTTTCATGGGTCCTCAGGCTCAGTAAGTGCTCAGTGAATCAGCAATGAAGAGGCCCAGGGCAGTAGATTTGATCACCGTACCCATCTTCTAGACCCCAGCATGACTTAGGGTCAGCTTGGAGACTCAGTCCAGAAGTAGGGTAGAAATGCAGAGCAGAGTGGTTAGCACTTTATCTCAGAGAGTAGAAATTAGAATTAGTAAAAACTTGCTTCTTAGAAGTATAGTGGACCATAAGTCTGCATTTTTGTGTTTTATAGGTGACGAGAATGCTGAGGCACCATCTAATTAATGCCCAGTGGATGTTTGCGATGGATATCATCATCCAGCGAGCGGTGATGGCTGCAGTCGTCATTCTCATCTCACGTAAGTGCCTGCTTCTCTCTCCTCCATCTTGGCCATACTTCCTTGTAATAAAACAAGTGTCACAGACCCTTTGGGGCTAAGATTCTGACTCTAAGAATTTCTCTGGCGCTGTATTTCTGTGCCCCCCGGGCCTAACCAAGACTAAACCCATGATCTGAAAGTTAGCATAGATGCTACAGTGCATCCTTAGGAACACCTGCTGGTGGGTTGAGAATTGAGTGGGGCCTTCTCAGAATCACCATGTGTAACTCTAGATATCTTTTGCTCTTGTCCACTGTTAGAGCCGCTTACTACTCAAGTTGATTCTTTCTGTGGTAACTTCTTCCTGCAAAGGAAGATGTGTAACACTTGTGTTGACACTGCCATTTCCTCTCTGGATTTCACTCCTTCCCTGTCTTCTGCCTGCTCCCCTGAATGCATGGGAGCCCAGCTCAGCTTTAACTTCCGAGAGAAGCTCTTTCATCCCCAGGACCACATTACTCCCTGCTCTGGGGGTGATGACTTTTGCACTGCCAAGAACTGAGTGAAGTAGTTCCTCCCCATTGTTAAAATCAGTCCCAATCCAGCGTTGCATTGGCAGGGCCAGCAACCCTGGCGGGTACACGAGGCTCTGGTCCTGTTGAACCGCGGTCCTTTCTTCTTCCTCCATGACTGCGTAGAGCTCCGAGCCCACTTTGAGCCCATCTTGGAAATAGAAAGGATGGATGAGGACCCAGATGAGACGGACCAGGATGGTCCCCCAGCAGACCCACCTGGAAGTGAAGCGCAGGCAGTACCCGGAGGTACCAGACCCACCTCAACACTTGTCCGGGAAGCCCAGCGCCAGGAGCTCGAGCGGGACCTGGGCCTCCAGCTGGACCGTCTGAGGAAGGAGACTGGCAGGTCAGTAAGGGTGGGACAAGGACCTGAACCAGCAAGGCAACTGATTTAGTTGAGTGCTTCAGCCAGGTCTCAGAAAAGAATTCTTCACCACCAGGGAACTGGGCAAATTAAATGCCTGCCTTTTATATTGGAAATCCAGGCCGCACAGCACTTAGTCACATTAAAGGCAGCAGCATCTTAGTTTTCTGGTTTTTTTGCCAAATAGGAACCCTGGCATGGCCTGTGGGTACAGTGGACATCTACAGCCCGCTCCTACAGAAGTAGCCAAGTTGCGGACTGGTCAGCACTCTACTATGGCATTTGGCCCGTAACCTTGGCCCCAAAGAAGTTTGCCCTTACCACTTTGAATCTCTTCCTTGTGGTTTGTCAGGATTCCCTCAGCAGGCATTCGTGGACTGCCTTCCGGGCCAAGGGACCCTGGCACTATTAGAGCCGGTCTGTTTTATTTCCTTCCTGGCACATAGTAGGTGTTTAAAATTATTAGAAAAGTAAAATGATTCCTTTCAGTGGATTTATGAAAAGTATAAGCCACAGCTATAGAGAATTAGTTGGTATTGGTTCCAAATGATGCCTTTTTTACCCCATGATCATCCATAAAGTTGATATTTAATGGGGAGACATAGGTGCCAAGTGTACATATTTGGGAAGAGAAGCTGTATACACCCAGAGGGATCTCTAACGTTGAATCTTAGGCAGATCTAATCATTTCTTTTTAGGAAGATCTGGAATCTCAATGAGCTGGTGGTGGTGGCATAATTTTTGAAGTTTTTGAAATATGACAGACGTGAATGTTGATAGTAATACTTAGCACTTTGATAAACATGAAATCCCTACAAAGCATGACCGTCCTCGCAGTATAAAGGTGCTTTAGCTGCGTTTGGGGCAGAGCAGGAAGATGGTACCTACTGCCCAAAGTGACTGCCTAGGAATAGTTGGTATGAGCATCTGTGAGACCAGCTGCTGTACAGCAAGCTTCTACCTCCTCAGCTTAGTCCCCTAAGAGGAGGAAAAAGCCTGACCACTAGTTCCAGTGACTTAATCTGACTTAGGGAGACAAATTCTGGCTGAGTTCCACTGGGCTATCTTGGTTCATGGTACATTTTGAGAAAAAAATATACTCCCGCCCTGAGCTCTAATCCTTTTTCCCCCAAGGGGAGGAAACCAGGAATTTACCCATGTACAGACTGCTCACAAAACTTTGAAGAAACTAGATTGACCATTGGGATTGTGCCTTTTTCTCAATCTCTAATGTTAAATACATATTTGAGTTGAATGGTGTTAAGACTCTTTGGAATGATGGTTTTTTTTTTTTAAACCAGACTCTTGAAAAGCCTACTTCAAACAGAGAGAGCATACCAGAATCTTGTACAGCAAACCCCAATACAGAAAACTCAAGAATTGTGCCACTCTCTGTCACAATTAAGCTCTAATGGTGAGTGACTTTCAACTTGCTCTGACTTATGTCTGTGTGAGAGACCATTTAACAGCTAATATTCTAGCCCTAGCCAGTTTTGCTCAGTGGATAGAGCATCAGCCTACAGACCAAAGGGTCCCAGGTTCAATTCCAGTCAAGGGTATGTTCCTTGGTTGCAAACTCCTCCCCGGCCCTGGCCGGGGCTCCTGCAGGAGGCAACCAATTGATGTTTCTGTCTTTTCTCTCTTTCCCAGTCTCCCCGAAAATAAACGGGGGGAAATCCTTGAGTGAGGATTAACATAAATAAAAGCTATTATTCTAGTTAACTGTGACATTATTGAGATTATTCTCTAATTAACAACTAAGTAAGTATTCCTGTAGATTCCGGAATACTAATCAATAACAAAAAGGAATTTTGTTAAGCTAAGTGAAAGAAGCCACATTCAAAAGGCTATATACTATGACTCCTCAAATATAGACTATTTACACAATATTCTGTTAAAGGCAAATCTATAAGGACAGAAGTCAGAATGGGGAGGGAGCAGAGGTGATTGATTACAAAAGATGTGGCTCCTTGCTACACATCTTTGGGTTGACATTTCTGTATCTTGATTGTGATGGTAACAAGACTTCACTGCATACCTAAAAGTGGGTCATTTACTGTTTGTTACACCTCAGTAAACCTGCTTTGCCCATTCTGTGCTGCTTACAAAAGGGCTACAGCTATCTCTTGGAATGTGAATGGATGAGGTCTGAGGCAAAATATCACTAAAAATATATTTCCTCCCTTAATTTCCAGTGCAGTTAGGGATGTGACTCCTGAGAAAAGACATTTTAAAGATGGGAGTAAGTATTTAAAGCGATACATAACTAAGTTCCAAACTAGCTAAAGGTCACAGGTAAGGATTATTTGACTCTGGACTATTGTACACTTTGTACTAGAGCAGCTGAGCCAGGCTCAATCCATTTCCCTTTTCACATTACATTTACATTCTCAATTTCCTTGTCACTGTTGAAGTTTTATTGTTACACATCAATATATAATAACACAAACTTCTAATTACTACAGAGAACCCAGCATCATCTTATGGGCAGAGAACATATCAAGAGCTTGTAGACTGGTTGCAAATGCAAGGAGCAGATACAAATACTATTGAAAAGGTAAATTTATACATAACCCCAAAAAACAATCCTATGCTATAATTACAAAGGTGCTTACCTCCTATGCATTTGATCTTTATTTCAGATTGTTAAAGAAGGTTACAAACTTTCTGATATTCTTAATGACATCACTAAGGAGGAACTCAGATATCTTGGTCTGCGGTAAGAATAGCCTCAGAACACTTTGTACAATAGAGATAAACTTTTTTTCGTGTGATTATGTACAATAGAGAAAAACTTTTTTCAGGTGATTATGCTTTTAAATACAGTAGTAGAAAACAAACTGCTGCTACCTTTCTCCCTTCATTGAACGTATTTCCTTTTTCTATGGTTTAGAAAACTCTAAACTCTGCAGTTTTCCCAGGTTCAAGTTGGAAGTAAAGCCAAGAGGTGGCAGAAGCTAAAGGCTCTGTAGGAAAAGCAGGAAGGTGGAATAAGCGCTTTCCCCGTTCTGCACTACACCAAAACATGTCTTTAAGTTGCAGCCTACATTCTGGTTGCCATGGCATCTTAAACGGGCTGTTCCGTACAGATCAGCACGCCTGCATATGCCTCTAAGACAATGCGCCACTCCTTCTGGGGCACAAATGTCACTTCCATGTGTGAAAAGAACATATTTCTAGTTTAACTAAGTTTTTACAACATGATAGAAAATACAGAATTATTTATATGCTTTTTGCTATAGGGCTTCTAAAGTATTCTGTGAAGAGTTTTTTGAACTCTAAAGAAAACTTTTCTTTTTGTTTCATAGTGGTGGGCTCCTCTGCAGGCTCTGGAGTGAAGTCTCCCAGTACAGAAGACGGAGGCAGGGGGCCCCAGCAACCCAAGATAAGGCTTAATCAGTCAGAGTGAGCAAGGAGCTCACATCTTTGTTGTTAAATTTCTCACACAGACACACGTAAAACACCACGAATAATTTAAAAACTTGAAGTTCTAAAGAGTTAGAGGACATCTTTGTTGTTAAAAGTTTCTCATACAGACACACACGTTACCATGAACAATTTTAAAAGTTCTAAATAGTTAATAAAATGTTTTCACTGGCTTTCATGTTTTATGTCTCTGTTTTATCAACATTTTAACCCTTTGCACTCCGAACCATTCTGGACATTGGCTACCAGCTACTCGACGCTACTTTGCGGCGGAAACTCAATTCCCCGTAATCACTAATAAACTGCAATGTCCCCTGAGAGGGGACAGCGGAGTGCAAAGGGTTAAAGGTGAGTAGAACGGTTATGTATTGTGAGGACAGTAATGTGAGCCACAGTTCTGACATCGAGTATTATGGAATTCTTAAAAATGAATTTTAATTTACTTCAATGAAAAAACATCAGCACATCCTATATAGCACTAGCTGCAAAGATAAAACAATGGGTGTTTTAACAAAAAGGCTGGGAATCACTGTTTTAGGTTATAAGTTAACAGTAACTGGTTAATTGCACTTTAAGTTATTTGACCTTTGAAATGATTGTGAAGTAGTCCTATTTAAAAATGGAACTGTCCTTCTACCCACTGCCTGGTTATGGTAAATGTTGTCTTACAGGTGTGTGTGTGTGTGTGTGTGTGTGCATTAATGTGCGCTGTTGTTAGCTGTGAGGTTGGGGCCAGACAGGGGAATGAGCCCCCCCACCCCCCACCAACAATAAAGTAGCAGAATTGGACAGGCATACAAAGAATTGTTATTCCTTTCAGTAACTAAAAAGTACCTGTTAAAATAGTATACAAACAAGATTAAATAGAATTGTTTTAAGGAAATAATCTGAGAAAGTTAAGCAAAATCTGTTACCTATTTAGACCTATGTATAAACTGCATGCAATTACTACCTTAATCTACATATATTCTATGGGTGAGAACAAGAGCTCCTTACAGTTGCTGTCAGCCCACTGAAGATGTAACCATCCATTACATGCAGTGTCCCATTAACTGATGGACTTAAACTTAATCCACTGATTGGCACCCCGAACTTCAAAAGGTGGCTCGTTGGAGTAGATGTGATAGCCTAGTTCTTCCAAAGGTGGTTCAGGATCAGCTGTAGCAAATTGGGCAGCATCCTCAATTTCTTTCCTCACTTCGACATCAATTTCCTAAAATCAGATTACAGTTCGAGATTAAATAAACAGTGTAAATATCAAGTAGTTATACTCTGATCCTGTTGCTAGTATAACTACAATTCTTCTAGTACTAATAGCTGCTACAAAGATGTTATTTAACTGACACAATGACAGGAATATTTTATAGTACAGATATCAATATTTAAAGTAATTGTATAGCCAAAACCGGTTTGGTTCAGTGGATAGAGCGTCGGCCTGCAGACTGAAAAGTCCCAGGTTCGATTCCGGTCAAGGGCATGTACCTTGGTTGTGGGCACATCCCCAGTAGGGGGTGTGCAAGAGGCAGCTGATCGATGTCTCTCATTGATGTTTCTCTCTATCCCTCTCTGTAAAAACTCAATAAAATATTTTAATATATCTCAGCTAGTGAGGCTCAGTGGACCTATGAAATAGGTCAGGGCACATGTCCGGGTGTCAGGCTCGATCCCAAGTAGGGGATGTGCAGGCGGTAGCCTATTGATTATTCTCATCAGTGATGTTTTTTTAATCTCCTCTCCCTTTCTCTCTCTGAAGTCAATAAAAATGTTTTTAAAGTACTATACACGCGTGCGCATGCGCACACACATCTATCCTAGTGTGGAAACACGAATAAAAAATAAAAATAATCACCAAACTATATTTCCAGGAAAAAATTGTGCTCTTGGGAAGTTTTAACAGGCTTTGGCCAATATGACTAATGTTCTGTGATAATAGATACTTTCCCGAAAGGTAGTTACTGAGGCGTGGCAGCTACTTTTGTGTGGAGAAATATCAATTGCTCAGAAAGGAAAGCCCACTTTTAAACCACCAAAAGTAACAATACCTTTAATTCTTCAACACTGGCAAGATTGCTGTTCACCATTCTATCCTTGAGAAGCATGATAGGGTCACTCTTACTTCTTACTTCCTGAATTTCCTCTCGGGTACGGTAACTACAGGGAGGGAAACACAGAAGTAGGTAAGAACAGTTCCAGTATAGCAGAGTTCTGTGATATATGGAAGTATGTTGCCGAGATGGAACTCATCAATACCTATGTCACTGATGGAATGACAGAATTATAATTTCAAAGCATAAGAACTGAACCTGCTGTTTTGTGAGAGCTGTTTCTATCTATCGAAAACTATACTGCCAATTCATTCACCTGGCTTCTCCAGCATTGTGACCACATGGGGCCAAGTCTTTCTTTGCATCTTTGATCTAGCACATGTGTCAAACACAAAGCCCGCGGGCCAAATCCAGCCCGCCAGGCCTTGCAATGTGGCCCGCACCGCGCTGTCATCACTGCACTCCGCTGTCAGTTTATGACATTGTCAGTTTATGACTGTTCAGTAAACCATTCGGCCCGAGATTTAGGCTGGATTTTAGATTTTGGCCCCTTCTCTGATTGAGTTCGACACCCCTAGAGGTAGGGTCTGCAGAAAGTGGTGGAGCCTCTGTCAACTGCCCCCCTCCCTTGAGCTAAATTTCACGTAGGTGGGGACAGTAGGTATGTTCTTAGCAGTGATAATCAGACTCTGAGGCAGTAGAATGTCAAGCAGGAAATAAATGTGCCTTTCTCTTCTCCCTTAAGACCCCGAAGACGTGTGGACAGCAAAAAGCTTGCATAACAGGTTTTCCAATTCTTGAATCTATAATACATCCTTGTCCCATGCATCATTTGAAATGACACTAAAAGGACAATTTTTGAACAGGATTACAGAAAGTGCATTTTTCCAAAGAAGTTGCTCTTTATATTTTCCCTTAGAACTCCTCCACTCTACACTCAAAGGCTTGCTATGGCTTACTTTGACTAAATCTACTACTGTGTCACTCTCTGGGACACAGCACTACATGCCAGAATTTCTAATTGACCCGTAAAACTCCCATTTTCTAGTGTACCCTATCTTTTGTGACTCATCTATTAATATTTTGACATACCGAATGCCCCATGTGCCAGCTAGAACATTTTCAATTTCTCACTTTAGAAAAAATAATGCCATGAAAGAATCTGGGGTAATCCTCCCCAATTTACTACACCATCAGACCTGCTTTATGGAAGAATTTCTCTCGGTGGTTTTATGTTATTGCCGTTCATGCTAACATGTAGTTATTATATAGTAGGGATTTTTCAGAATACTTTCTATATTGGAACCAATTTATTGGGAGGCACTGCTTTCCAGCCAGGACTCACTCCAGCTAATGTCTGACTTCAAAAGCAAGTGTTGAAGTGCTTTGCTTTTTCATGTGAATAGCATCATTCATAGCACATCCCACTTTTATACACCATGTTCATATTTCCCATGACCATACCTGACTCCAGGATCACTCATGCTGTGTCCATGGTAACGGTAAGTCTGCAGCTCCATTAGAATAGGCCCCTAAAACAGAACCCAAGGGAGATTAGGCAAGACCACAGGCACAGCACACCAACAATCAATGGCCTCAAATGCAAACACTTACAGGATCAAACATATTCTTAACAGATCCATAAACCATGTGAGTTGTCAGGTATTTATTAGTTGACTGCTTCTTATCTGTTCTCATTTCTAATACAGATTGCATGTTTCTTCATTCTCATTTTAAACAGGAACCTGCCCCAATTTGTTGGGAATCAAAAAGGCACTTAGCATATTACAGAGCCTACTGATGTTAAAGAATGTTTGTTCCATCAGTGTTGCATTTGTCATATAATCCTATAAAAACAGCTGGAGTTTAAGGAAGAAAAACCTATTAAAAAGCAGGTATGGCAGCAGAAAGAGGGGTGGAATTTATCTTCAGGGTCACTAAGCTAGTCTTCTCCTCCAATCACAGGTGGCATCTATAAGCATACTGATCCTTTTAAAGCACTAGAGAAAAATACTAAAACTAACAAAATAAGATTAAAGCAATTCTCCATGTGTGCTGGGAAGCACAAAAGGACAGAACTAAAGATAGGCTGGGGCGTTGAATTTCCACCTCACACCCATTTCAGGCAGTGTTCCGTAAGGGCTAGCAACCAATCCTGCTGCAGGCAGATCTGGCCAGTGTGTAACAAGAAGCTGGCCGGTACCCTGATACTTGACCCCATCTGTCTCTCTGCTCGGGATTTGGCCAGCTTGGCTACAACCAGGTAGCTTGCTCATAAAACACTAGCTCCCTACAAGAGCCACCCTTTGGGGAAGGAAGTGAATCTAGGATCTCTGGGCAGTTTGGTATAGTAGATAAAAAGGGAGATTCTGAGTCCAAGTGCTTGTGTTCCAATCCTAGTGTAATATATACTAGATATGTACTCTTAAGAATTCTGTTTCCTCATCTGCAAAACAGTAATAACCTAATTGAGAGTTGTGCCAATTAATACTTAAAAAAATACTTAGTGCACGCCAAAACCGGTTTGGCTCAGTGGATAGAACGTCGGCCTGCGGACTGAAGGGTCCCAGATTCGATTCCCGTCAAGGGCATGTACCTTGGTTGCAGGCACATCCCCAGTAGGAGGTGTGCAGGAGGCAGCTGATAGATGTTTGTCTCTCATCCCTCTCTCTTCCTCTCTGTAAAATATCAATAAAATATATTTAAAAAAAAAAAAAAAAAAGGTGGTGATAAGGGACTTTCCAGACGCCCCCCAATTCCAAGATAAAGCTTTGGTCAGGCTGGGAAAGTCAACACATTCTACAAACCACTGATCCTGTTTCCATGTGAGGTTAGAGCCCATGTTTTCTTTTAGAAACTGGGAGGGGCTTGACTGGACCCCCTAGTCCTACAGTCCTGATATAGACTGCTGAGCCTGGTGGCACCAACCTCCCAGCTTCATCATGCTCTATTTTATTCTTTTCTTTAACTGCTCTGCATTGCCCTGGCTGCTTCACACCCCTTCTTTCATTTTCATCACTGCTAGCCAAATCTTAATTTACATTAGTGCCCAGACACACACAGTCACTGAAAGGTGAACCTCTGGGCATGCTTTCTGGGCTGTAGAACACTGATCTAGAGGAAACACCTTTCCACTAGCTCTGATGGTACATATTCCTCTCGTCAGGCCAACCTCACCGTACTCTCCATTGCATAACTGAAAGATCAAGATTCTTAGAACTGAAACAGCAAGATCAAGATTACGTACTTCAACCGTAATATTTAATTTGTAGAAGACAAACTTATACTGAATGCCTATTACACAGTATAAGCAAAGTTCTCTGCTGAGCATTATGGGGGTCCCCAATCTGTTCACACAAGCTTATTGTTAATGGGGGGTTGGAGGCACATAATTAACCGAACCAAAAGGCAAACTAGATCAAGTGTAACGATGAAGACAGAGACAAAATGCTGAGGAAGCCCTGGAAAATGGAAGCAATGTGGAATGTTTCCCAGGAGGTAAGCTACCAAGACAACTCTATTTATAAAGGGATCTGACTCACTTGACCGGACTCCACTTCTATCTTATGCACCTCAGTCAGTAGCTACCCTGCATATCTATGACAGACACGGGGGAGGCAATCTTTTAACCCTTTGCACTCCGCTGTCCCCTCTCAGGCGACATCGGAATTCTAGCATATCACTCGGATGTCCCCTCTCAGGGGACATTGCAGTTTATTAGTGATTACGGGGAATTGAGTTAATTCAACGCACGTTTCCGCCGTTAGCGTCGAGTAGCTGGTAGCCAATGTCCAGAATGGTTCGGAGTGCAAAGGGTTAACTTTAAGACAGAGAAACATCTCTCGCAATCTCTAGCCCCGAGGCCACAGATCAAGTCTTACCTTTCCAGCCCTACAATGGGCAGCTGCAAACTTTGTTGCCTCCCGGACACACAGGACATCCATTCCATCCACCTGTTAATACATGGCAAAGGGACAGAGTAAAAATCAAACCGCCTAAGATCATCTGAATCCTATGTGAGCTGCTCCTGCATTAAGAAAATAGAACTCTTGCCCTGGGTAGTTGCTCAGTGCTTAAAGCACTAGCTCACAGATCTAAGGGTTGCAGGTTTGACTCCCAATGAAGGATACATGCCTGGGTTGCATGTTCCATCTCCTGCCTGTGAGGTGCATGCTGGAGGCAACTAATCAAGGTGTCTCTTTCCCGGCACTGTTTCTCTCCCCCTCCTCTGTCCCTTCCGCTCTCTTACAAAAATCGACGAGAAAAATATCCTCAGGTGAGGATTAAAAAAAACACACCCAAAAATACAACTCTTCAATCTGTCTGAAATTGTCAAGTACACACCCACACAGAGGCACTGAGCCATGAAGGTGTCCTTACCCTCATCCCAGGAATGAAGTCGCCCCTCTTGTAGTAATCCGTGCTGGCTGCTGCTCTCTCAACAGACGTTCCCATCCCGTAGCGGTTATTTTCACAGATGAAAATACAAGGCAATTTCCACAAAGCTGCCATATTGTAAGCTTCAAATATCTGACCCTGGAAGCATGCATAAGAAGTTCAAGTGAGGTCATTTTGCTGTTTTTCTCAGATTTCATCCTACCTGACAGAAAGCTTTCATAAAGTATAAAAAGCTGTATCTACAACGAAGCTTCTGAGGAAAGGTGTGTGTGTGGGGGTGGGGGGTGGGGGGAGGGTGGGATGCAGCAAGCATCATGTTTTCCAATTAAGGGATATGAAAAGCAAACACCACTTATTTCTGTGGGGCCAAGGCAGTATATAGACCAGAGAAAAGAGGAACACATAAAAATGTGTGGCTACCTAGTTTTATGCTTTACTGTAAGTTTTAAGAGACTCACTGGATAACCAGTGAACCAGTATCTAAGAATCAGCATCCACAGCAGGGCCTTAAAAAGTTCCATCCACAGACTAGTGATGCCTCAGACCATGATTGGAAAAGCAGAGTCAAGGCTCAGAAACTATCAGAGGAGTTTGACAATGCCAAGGCCTTCCAGAGACTGAATCAGTACATCACGGTACTGCTTTAAGAATTGGTTTGCAATGGGTTTAAATATTAAAAGGTCCACAAAGCACTGAGGTATAGAGTAAAGGAAAGCTCCCTCACAGGAGCGCATCCCTATAAAGCACTTATAAAATATGTCAAGAGGTGAATCTCTAATCTGCCCATAAAACCCAAATTTACCTTGTCTATTTTAACCAATAAATAATATCTTCTCTATAAACTGACCTAAGAATAGTCAACACTTTGAAAGAGGCCCACACTCACCTGGTTAGCAGCGCCATCGCCATACAAAGTCAAACAGACCTCATCTTTTCCGTTATACTTGCAGGCCAGAGCAATCCCAGCTCCCAGGGGTACCTAGTATTAAGGACAACCAAGAAAGCAAGCACAGAAATCCACAAGGGGAGAAATTAAAGCTCTGAATTTTAACTCTTCACCAGAAATTGAGATAGAAATTATTCCATCACTACAAACTCTCCCTACCCCAATCCTATCTATGCTTACTCTAACCTCATTATTAGAAATAAAGCAAGAGAGTAAGGTAATTATTATACTCTCAAATATTAAGCAATAACATTTCTGAACTCAAAGATCCAACTAATTATGAGGCAAAAAAAATAAAACCTAGGCATAAAAAAAAAACATATTGTAGAAATCTCAATATATCAGAAAGTAAACCAAACAATCTAGATATGATTTTATGCTGTTACTTCTTCATTATTCACTAATTGATAGAAACACAAAGTTAGCATAGGCACTCGAAGTAAGCCCTGAGATGCTAATCATCTGCCTCTCTGTTCTAGCATCAGCACTGTCTGTAGCAGGAAGAAGTAGGGCCAAGTGGATGTGACAAAGTAATTAATGTACTTAAATATAAATGATAAAGTAAAGTTATAGCTCCACTGCTAGAGGCTCTTGCTTACTTATAAGTCATTGTCCAAATCTATTTATTAAATGATCAAATGGTAGGGTACAAAGCAATGGGTCTGATTAAGCACTCTAAGCTCCAAGAGTACTGAAATACATCAGAGGGAAGTTCTCGGGGGCATGAACTATTGTAAAGACAGAGACAAGGGCCCAATCTAGGAAAGTATGCAATCCCCCTCCTCAACTACCTGAGCTCCAACGATGCCATTGCCCCCGTAGAAATTCTTGGCGTACATATGCATTGATCCTCCTTTTCCTTTAGCACAGCCTCCTCTGCGTCCTAGAAATGGCAGCACACACATATGCATCAAAGACCAAATATGCAAACAAAGCCACACCCAAACGTTTACTTAGGGGCTCACCCATTAGGACTCTAGAGGCCAATTAAGTTGTATAAGCATCTGCCCCTCTGTGCACACACATATTCCTCCTGTTCTACAGGTCCTTAAGTGGTCACTTTACTCAAAAGGCAGAGAATATTTGTATTTCTTTTCATTCAAATGTTTAATATTAACTCATAAGGAGTTAGCATCTTTAACATTTTTTTAATTGATTTCAGAGAGGAAGTGAGGAGACAAATAGAAACATCAATGATGAAAGAGAATCACTGACTGGCTGCCTCCTGCACACCCCTATTGGAGATCAAGCCTGCAACCCAGACATGTGCCCTTGACCAGAATCGAACCCGGGACCCCTCATTCTACAGACTGCCGCTCTATCCACTGAGCCAAATTGGCTAAGATGGGAGTTAGCACCTTAATAGGAAAGATTTAAAAACTAAGTTCATTGATTTCCCCTTTTGGTAAATTAGTAACAAACCTGTAAGCTCTGCAAGAATTTCTCGTACAGAAAGCCCACGAGTAAAGGTAAAGCCATGAGCCCGATAGGCTGTGATCAGATGGTCTGTGGGATTTATGCCAGCTTCCATGCCCACGCAACAAGCTTCCTGCATTAAAGGAAGAAGCATCAATTAATACAATACACACTTCTAAATTAAAAGGTTTCCTAGATCAGTGGTCTGCAAACTGTAGCTCGCAAGCCACGGTTTGCAGCTCTGTTGACTAATGAGCTTGCTGACCGCTGACCTAGACTAATATGAAACATTTGGCCTAGCTGAACTCTTCCTTAATAACCACAGAAAGTAGCTCTATCATGAGAAACAGAAGCAGAAGCCATAAACTGCCAATCCACAGATGAATGTTTTCTTTGGGCTGTAAGGTGATTTAAAAAGAAATCCCAAATGAGATGTCAACATTTAAAATAGAGGGAATCTCACAAGAAAATCGAGTCTTCTGTCTTGTGTTGAAGAAATGAACAACAGGAAGCATTAGCCCCCTATTTCCATATGGCGCCAACTGGCTGGAACCAAGTCATGACATCCCCTACAAGTGGGAGCTGTCTATTCCAGTTCACCACCAGTCCTTGTCACACTCTCTATTTTGTATAGCTAGCTTTCTTCACTCATTTATTCTACCTAGCTTTGTGGTCGGCAAACTCATTAGTCAACAGAGCGGCAAACCACGGCTTACGAGCCACATGTGGCTCACGAGCCTGTTTGCCAACCACTGACCTAGCTGGTCCCTGTAGGAACTTAAATTCTAACAACCCCCCCCCTCCCGCACACACACAGGAAACAAAACAAAAACCCTTTACCCCAAAAGTATATCTAATGCAGGTGATCACAATACCATAAAGGCAGAGGAATGTAATGCATGAATAGATTCTTTAGCATAAGCTGCATAGCAGCTCTCCCTCAGCATTTTCACTTTTATTGTAAAATACCTGCCTGGAATTCTCCCAATGTATAAGGCGGAGTAATAGCCACGAGGTGGAAGCCACACTTAAATTCCTAAATGACACGACTTTATTGCAAAACTATCACTCACCTGACCATCACACAAGTGACAGAAACCACGGATAATTTTCTGCTTATACAGCTGATCAGCCTTTAGCTCCATCCGGCGAACAGTCTGCATCATCCTGTAGTATCGGAGCCCATCCTCCCGGGTGAGCACGGTGGTGACGGGAGGGCCCTCTTCCAGCCGGTGAAGGTCACACTTCTAAAATGGCACCAGTTGTCTTCCAGTTACTACAGTGTAAACGCTGCCAACCCCATGCTAGGATCTAGCCCCTTCACAAATAATATTTAACTCAAAACCCACAGGGACGTGGCAGAAATGCTGCATACTGCTTCTGACCCCTTATATCACAAAGCTCACTGTGCAATGGGATGGGGTACCAGAGGAAGGAAATTTTGCTAAGATGAATTTCTCTGAAAACCCCTTGAAGTCAAGAGAGTTCTAGGTTGAAAACGTTCAAAAAAGTATTCAAAGAATCTTCTCACTCAAGTTTTACCGAATCACATTCTAAACTTTGGAGTCTAATTTTTATTTTTTTAGCTTGCCCTTCTTTCTACCCCAAACACCAGCAAGCTGCTAAGAAGAGTACATTTTTGCTAAACGTCTCTGAACATTTAAAAGAAAATGGTAAAAAAGCAAAAAAAATATCAAATGTTCTATTCCAAGGGTAAAACTGTATATTAAAGGGACCTGCAGGAAAGTTAACACAAGTAAAAGACCTCTTACCTTAATTTCAAATGTAGCATCATTTGCAAAATTCCGGGATCCCACCAGCACTCTGCTTGCCTTGAAAGACCAAAATACACAAATATATCAGTATTTTTATTCTCAGTTACTTTTAAAGTCATTACTATTATTTTTTAAAAAAATATATTTTATTGATTTTTAACAGAGAGAAAGGGATAGAGAGCCAGAAACGTCGATGAGAGAGAAACATCAACCAGCTGCTTCTTGCACACCCTCTACTGGTGCCCGCAACCAAGGTACATGCTCTTGACCGGAATCAAACCTGGGACCTTTCAGTCCACAGACCGACGCTCTACCACTGAGCCAAACCGGCTTTGGCTAAAGTCATTACTATTATTAATCTGTTATCAGGATGCAGTCCTGGAACATGAATAAGCCCCAATATATTCACTGGCTTATCTCCCTTCTCTGCACTGCAGTGAGATCTTTTCTTCCAAATGAATCCACACTTTGGCCAATGAAACAGGATTGTACCCCTTATTTGAAGACAAACAGCAGAAAGAAAATGGGGGCAAAAAACAAACCAATCTACTCAGTCACTTTGTTTCCCAAGAAACTACAATGAGGATACAATTAAGTCAAAGGCCAAGTTGAAAAGACAAGATAATCTGTGAGCTTTGTTTATGCTATTTTAGTCATAACCAGATATATTGAGCAAGCTTAAGCTTCACTTTCAGACTCATTTTTCAAATAAAACTATGATTCAGTCTCCATTTCAGGCAAACCACTTTTCTATGAAATGGATCTAGAAGAAAAATATTTCAGAGTACTCAAAGTATGAGATAAATATATTGGTGAGAAATGTATAAGTCAAAAGAAATGGTACTCAGCACTCCCTAACTTAAAAATAATGGATTTGAGGGTTGTTTTATAATGTGAACAGATTATATCTTGGGTAGGTTCCTCCTGAAGCCCCACAAGGGGCTTCAGCAATGTTCTCTACAGCAATGTTCCCTTCTTGATGGTTAAGGGCTGTCACCACTTGGTGGGGTAAAAACCTTTTCATTCTTACAACTGAACATACCTGCTTGCAGCAAAAATATTCTATGTGATGGCTAAGGTACAGGTTAAATTATCGGGCTATTTTAGCTACACTCTGCCACATTTTCACATGACTTCTTTTCATGGAGAATTGAAGCACATTCTTCAGATGCCACAAAAAGGACTTTGGGCCCTACCCAGTTGGGCTCAGACTGCGGACTGAAGAGTCCCAGGTTCCATCCTAGTCAAGGGCACATGCCCGGGTTGCAGGCTCCATTCTCAGTGTGTGTGTGTGTGTGTGTGTGTGTGTGTGTGTGTGCGCGCGCGCGCAGGAGACAGCCCTCTCATCATTGATGTTTCTCTCTCTCTCCCTCTCCCTCTGAAATAAATTTTTAAGTACTTCTGATTCATAGCCATCCAACTTCGAACAGGGAACTTCACCTTGGTGAGGGGTTAAGATTACCTGATAGTTGTATCTCGGAAGTGTACAAGCCTACAGGCAGAAAACTATTATAATCTTATCTCTTTACCAGCAACAGGCCATTATCTAATAAAACCAACAAGTAAAGACAATGATGTTGCTGGAGGGAAAAAAGCTTAAATACTACTAGAAACAAATGCTTCAGTTAAGTTAGAAGTAGAGAAAGTTCATTAAAATACCTAAGACTAAATGAAGAAAACTGAAAAATTTGGGAAGAAATGGAGCTGAGAGGGGTAAGGTGACAGACAACGTTATATTTGGCAATCACAAAACAGATGTGTTATTTTTGGCAGTTAAAAAATTATTTGGGATTTCCAGTAAAGATAGGAGAGTAGGTAAATGCTATGCTCACCTCCTCCATGATCACATCAAAATTACAATTAAATTGTAGAACCAACACTGAGAACCACCTAAAGACTAAGTTATATCAGAAGTCCCATAATCCTATGTAATAAAAGGCTAATATGCAAATCAACCAGACAGTGGAACAGCCAGTTACTATGAGAAGCACTGATCAACAGGGGGCAGACACTGAACGTATGAGCTTCCCCCTTGTGTGGAGTCCCACTCAGCCAGAAGCTGGCTCATGGCTGGCAAGCACAGGGGCAGTGGCAGGAGCCTCTCCTGCCTCTAATTGGGCCTCCAATCTGGGAGATGTCCGACTGCCATCTTAGGCCTGCTTGGTGCACAGGGCCTCCAGTCTAGAATATAAAGAAGCCACATCAAGACTGGTAGGAGAGGTAGACACACAGAATGGGAAGGTCCCACCCCCACAGTGCAGTGATCAAGAATTGGGAGGGTCAGTGTGACTTGGTTGAGGGTCATCCCATGCACCAGAAGGTCATGGGCTCAATTCCCAGTCAGAGCAGCTTGTGGGCTCGATTCTGGGAGAGGGGGGCAGCTGACTGATGTCACATCGATGTTTCTCTCTCCTCAATAAATAATCTCTCTCATCAATAAATAAGTAAAATCTCTCTCATCAATAAATTAAAAAATTTAAAAAATAATTGGGAGGGATAGCTTGGCTGCAGGTCTCCCCTGAAGAGCAACATTGATGTCACATCGGTGTTTCTCTCTGCTCATTAAATAATCTCTCTTATCAATAAAAAAAATCTCTCATCAATAAATAAAAATTTAAAAAATAATTGGGAGAGATAGCTTGGCTGCAGGT
This sequence comes from Pipistrellus hanaki, assembly GCF_964339955.1. Lineage (NCBI taxonomy): Eukaryota > Metazoa > Chordata > Mammalia > Chiroptera > Vespertilionidae > Pipistrellus > Pipistrellus hanaki. Next base: position 95,574,118 of record NC_140524.1, read on the forward strand.
CTCCCCTGAAGAGCAGCATTCAAGTGAAAGAGAAAATATTTTTCAAATTCCAGACTCTACCAGTATAACATTTTGCCTACTACTTAAAAAGTAAAATAATAATAAGAGTCATAAACACAAACAATAAGACAAAGAATAGCATTTTAAATGCAACTTAATCTTCTGTGAAATAAAAATTTTGAAAACTCTTAACCTCATTCAAATATGAAATGACAGGTACTTAAGTTAATATATATATATATATATATATACACACATATATATGATTCTAAAACCAACACTTTGAACACTCTAAGCAACCTGTGTTAACACAACTGAAACCTGATGATGAATGAGCATGAGAACCACGAGCCCAAAGGGCACTGAGCACTGTGGGAACACATCAATTATTACAGCTTAGAGAAACACTGGTTAGCGAATTTGCTCTGTTGCAAAAAGGGGGAACTACTAAACGGGGGTTCAGGCCACAGACACACAATCTAGGGTTAATACAGTTAATATTTTAAAAAATATTTTCCTCTGTGCCACATATGCAGGCAACAGAAAAAAAAAAATACCCAAAATAGCCAAGAAGCGGGGAGCTCAAAGTAAGGAGCATTAACTCATCCTCTTATCCTCATTAAAAAATAAAATAAAATAAATAAATAAATAAATAAATAAATAAATAAATAAAAGAAAAAGAAATGTTATACATGGAGAATCCATTACCACTACAATGGTCTTCTCTCAACAAGAATTTCTGACGGAATGAAGCTCCGTTCCACTCTTGCTTTATCCAGCTAACAGACGACCGCAACTCAAAAATCAATTCAGCCCGGCGGGTATGGCTCAGTGGTTGAGCGCCGACCCATGACCCAAGAATACACGGTTTCATTCCAAGTCAGGGCACATACATGCCCAGGCTTCAGGCTCCGTCCCCGGTAGGGAGCGTGCAGGAGGCAGCCGGTTCAATTTCCCCAAATGTTTCTCTCTCTTCCTCTTCCTCTAAAACAAATACCGTGTTTCCCCGAAAAGAAGACATCCTCCGAAAATAGGACCTAGCGCATGGAAAGATAAGACATCCCCTGAAAATAAGACCTAGCGCAACTTTGGGAGAAAAAAATGAATGTAAGACACTGTCTTATTTTCGGGCAAACAGTAGGAACATATCCTCGGGGAGGATTAAAAATAAAAACACCTTGCCCAAGGTCGCAGGGCTAGCAAATGGCGAGGATGGTGTTCAAAGGAGCCACTCCGTCTCTGGATCCCATGCTCTTTAACATTCTACGTAGCCTCTGCGTCAAGAGGAAGGTAATTAGGAAGACAAAATGAGTGGGTGGTGGAAGGGGGACAGATGTAATACCACCATCAATAAATATTTTTTTAAATGAATGAATGGACCGGGAAGGGTGGTCAACTGGAGACTGAGAAGTCCAAGGCCCCCTTTTCTGTCTGCAGTAAAACGCACACGCAGATCCGGGGCCCACGCAGCCCCGCGCCAGACCTCCATGCGGATACCGCAAAGCCCCCACCCCCGCCCGGTCGGCGCAGGAGGCCCCGCCGCCGCTCCTCCCCGGCCGCCGGGACAGAAACGCATCGCCCGGAGGCAAAACAAAGGCTCGCGGCTCCGGGGCTCCGGACGCAGTCCCCGCGCCATAGTCGCAGCCGCACCGCGCCGAGGCCGCCCACGCACCGGGTCCTCCTGCCCCGACCCCGTTCGCGCCGCACCCTGCGCGGCTCACGCCGACTCACCGGCTTCTGGGCAGCGCCCGACAGCACGCGGGAGACGGCGGCGAGCATCTTCCTCATGGACCGAGGCTGGCGGCTTGGCCCACGACTCCCTCCCGGCACAAGCACAGCGACCCGGCAGCCTCCGAGTCTCCTTCAGGCGCCCGAGCGGAAGCCACGCCTCAGCCGCAGCGTGAAGTCACGGAGGCGTGCTATGTCATAGCCCTCGCCGGGCCGTGGGCCAATCAGGACGGTTATCAGGGAATTCCCCGCCCACAGGAGAGGCCTGCAGCCGCCCATTGGTTGTCTGCGCCAGAGAGGGGCGGGGCTGAGGGCTATTGAGTCACCCCTTGGTGAGGGCGGGTGCAGAGCCGTGACCCGAGGGCGCCTGCGTTGGAGAGTGGGGCCCCGCCTCCCGGACACCGCGGGGAAAGCGCGTTCTGGGATTTAATTATTAAATTGAATTATTATTACATTGGTATTAAATTGTAATACCACAGAGTAGCTGTGGACATTGGAAATCGTGCCAGTCCTATCGTGTGTCCAGTTCTGCCGGTGCCGCCTTCGCTCAATACACCGGACGATAAAAATTAGCAATGTCAAATGTCAGAACATCTGGTTTCTATAAATGGTCCTGCCGCTGATTTTTAAAGAGACCGTGTTTTCACAGTTGGAAAATGCTGCCCTGTCTACTTGACTAGGATCCCCAAATCGATTCCCCATGTAGTACTGAGAGGTCAATGGGAAAAGCCTTTTGGCTCTAGTTCTAGATTCACATATTCAATGTGAGCTAACAGCATGGCGCGCCTGATGGTGACAGCACAGACCAGAAACACAAAAACAGCTCTGGGGTCTCTTCAGAGGAGTTCCCAGGTCCAAGTGCTAACTAACTGGGTGCCAGTGGTATTGCACCTGGGTACTGGGTTCAGATTTAGACTCCACGTTCTAAAAGGTGCTCCAGGACAACCATACCAGGAACTTGTGGCAGGAATCCTGGTCTTTATTTAAATGTCCCGGCGCCCACCCGGGTGAGGGTGGGGCTTTAAGAAGTCCACATAGGCCGAAACCGGTTTGGCTCAGTGGTAGAGCGTCGGTCTGCGGACTGAAAGGTCCCAGGTTCGATTCCGGTCAAGGGCATGTACATGGGTTGCGGGCACATCCCCGGTGGGGGATGTGCAGGAGGCAGCTGGTCGATGTTTCTCTCTCATCGACGTTTCTAGCTCTCTATCCTTCTCTGCTCCTCTCTGTGAAAAATCAGTAAAAATAAATAAATAAATAAATAAAAGAAGTCCACATAGAAGTCAGCCCAGGCTACAAGCGGGGGTAGGAGTTGTGGACGTAAGGAGCCACATGCTGAGCTGACAAGCTCAGGGGGAGCCTGCGTGGCAGTCTTGCAAACTCAGAGACCTAACATAACCACAAAAGATCGTCTGAAAATTAAATATTTAACTACAAACAGGTTATAGTGGGCAGTTATGTCCTAGGCCGATATTTTCCCTGACAAAGATCAACTTAGATCTTTCCAGAGCCCATTTGCCACATAGCTTCTAAGATAACATATCTGTGAGATGTCTGGGAAACTTGTAACTTCCCTTTTTCTGGAGCCCCTGGGGCACAACCAGATATGGTGCTCACCAGGACAGATACCACAAATTCCTTCGTTATCATGTTAATTGTTCCTGCACCCACCCAAGTATGTGTCCATCATTTTACTTTTTCTCCAATCCAAGGGGTTTCCCACTGCTTTGCTTTATCCCATCTCCTTAATCCATCACCAATGAATTTCATGTCACCCACCTATGTCCCTCCTTTGATTGCAATGTGTAAATACAGATGTAACCCGCCATTCTCTGGAGCACCATCTCAATTCATTGAGGTTCTGCTTCCCGGCCTATGTTGATAGTTGAGCTCAAATAAACTCACAAAAATTCTTTACAGGTATCAATGTTGTTTTTTTTTTTTACGTTAACAGTGTGTTCCAGATCTGCCTGAGCATTTTACTGCAGACAGAAAAGGGGTCTTGGTGCCCTAGCCGATTTGGCTCAGTGGATAGAGCGTCTGCCTGCAGAATGAAGGGTCCTGGGTTCGATTCTGGTTAAGGGCACATGCCCCAGTTACAGGCTCAAGCCCCAGAGTGGGGTGTGCAGGAAGCAGCCAACAAATGATTCTCTCTCATCATTGATGTTTCTACCTGTCTTTCCCTTCCCTTCCTCTCTGAAATCAATATATATATATATATATATATATATATATATATATATATTTTTTTTTTTTTTTTTTTTTTTTAAGGGTTCTTGGACTTCTTGAGTCTCCAGCACCAGGAGCTCTGGCTAGGGTTTGAATGGATACATTACACATATAATTATACATATAATGAATACATTTCCATCGTAAAGAGGGTTGTGGAAAGCTGAGAGCAATCAGGAAAGGCTGAAGAAAAAGCCTTTCAGATCCGATCTGACCACTGAGCTGCACTGACTAGTGGGGTTGGGGTTGGGGGACAGGAGGAGGGCAGGCCCAGTACAGTCCCAGATCAAAGCCCCTCTTGAGAAATGGAATCAAGATTGGCGGTAGATCATCTTGGTCCTTTTAGACCTCATTGAGGACTTAGACCTTCGTCCTAGGAGCAATGAGATATCAAAAAAAGATTTTAATACTAGCAATGTAGTTTGTAAATATGGAAGACAGATGTACTTACTCATGACAGAACCCCAAGGGAAGTTCATTAAAAGAGGTGCCATAGTGTTTCCATGGAAACATAGGTCTCCTGAATCCATGGTAAAGTGTGAAAATAATAGTGGGTTGTGAGCATCTCCTTCTATTTGCCAATGTAGAAGGGTGCTCTTGAAATATGGGCGTGCTCAAGCTGAGAGAATGTCAGCTGAGCCACTAGAGTAATATTTCAGGATTGGTGCTGCCTTTGACCTCTTCTGTGTGCCCCAACAAGAGCGAGGGCAAAGCTTTCCTTCCATCTGTGGGTTATATCACTCTGGGGCTGGCTTTCATCGCATCAGCGATTGCATCACATCACACATCCTTCTAAGTCTGCCCTTGTTCTCCCATCATGCAGATTATGGCTGTCAATCATTTTCTATGGCCGGTCCCCTAGCAGAAGCAGCCTTTGGAAACCTAAGAACAGGCTTTGGGAGAAGCAGCATAGCACATGGACTCTAGAACCAGTCCGCCTGGTCTCAAAACCTGGTTCAATTATTAGTTGTGTGACCTTGGTCAAGTTACCTAACCTCTCTGTGCCTGGTTTTCCTCATTTTCAAAAGAAGCATAATGACAATATTCATGTCATGAAGCATATATGGCTTAAAATTTGCCAAGCACTTAGAATAGTGCCTGACCCATACAAGCACTGTACTAGAATTTGGTAAATATGCCAATCGTTTAACCACTTGGTGCCTTTTCTTGGTAAAGCAACTTTTAGAAACTTCCATCTTCCAGGTGTGCTTTGAAAATGACTTAGCTAGCCAAAGCCGGTTTGGCTCAGTGGATAGAGCATCGGCCTGTGGACTGAAAGGTCCCGGGTTTGATTCCGGTCAAGGGCATGTACCTTGGTTGCAGGCACATCCCCAGTGAGGGTTGGGCAAGAGGCAGCTGATCAATGATTCTCTCTCATCAATGTTTCTAACTCTCTGTCCCTCTCTCTTCCTCTGTGTAAAAAACCAATAACATATATTTAAAAAAGAAAAGAAAAAGAGTTAGCTGGGTACTCAGATGAGTTCAGGCAGAGATCAGCAAACTCATTAGTCAACAGAGCCAAATATCAACAGTACAACGATTGAAATTTCTTTTGAGAGCCACATTTTTTAAACTTAAACTTTTTCTAACGCCACTTCTTCAAAATAGACTCACACAGGCCGTGGTATTTTGTGGAAGAGCCACACTCAAGGGGCCAAAGAGCCGCATATGGCTCACGAGCCGCAGTTTGCCGACCACGGAGTTAAGGGGTGACTACTATCTTCATAGTCAATAGTTAACTACCGTTGGATGCCACCAAGTGCTACTAAATAAAGAGACAGAATCTGTATCACTTAGACAAAGGTTGTTCATTGAACAACCAGGCCAAAGCAAAGTGGACTGTCCAATGGCAAATATGGATGGTAGGAGTAATGGGAGCAGGTGCTCGGTGGCCTTTGCATTCATCACTACAGCTTGCAGCTTCTTCCTTCCTTTATTTCTTTTTTAAAAATATATTTTATTGATTTTTTACAGAGAGGAAGAGAGAGGGATAAAGAGTTAGAAACATCGATGAGAGAGAATCATTGATCAGCTGCCTCTTGCACACCCCCTACTGGGGATGTGCCCAAAACCGAGATACATGCCTTTGACCGGAACCGAACCCGGGACCTTTCAATCCACAGGCCGATGCTCTATCCACTGAGCCAAACTGGTTTAGGCGCTTGCAGCTTCTTTCTTTCTTAAGTTCTCCACTCACAAAAATCTATAAGGCCATAAGTGGTGGTCATCCAACTGTACTGGCTGGGGAAGAGGAAGGAGGTGAGCAGGGACCCACAGCAGAAAGCCCTGCCCAAGGAGGAGCAGCCTGGCACTCTTATCCATGGCACGAGCCATGCCACAAATATTGCCTTGTCCGAAACCCCCAGGAAAATGCCAGGCGAGTGGAAGCCATTGGCCTCGAAGGCTGTGGACCTTGGCCTAGGTGGCCTTGAGCCTGACCATCCTCCAAGCCACTAAAAGAAGCCAAAAACTGTTTGGCTCAGTAAATAGAGCGTTGGCCTGCGGACTAAAAGGTCCCAGGTTCGATTCCGGTCAAGGGCATGTACCTTGGTTGCGGGCACATCCCCAGTGGGGGGTCTGTAGGAGGCAGCTGATCGATGCTTCTCTCTCATCAATGTTTCTAACTCTCTCTATCCATCTCCCTTCCTCTCTGTTAAAAATAAATAAAATATATATAAAAAATAAAAATAAAACACTGGGCCTGTTGCTGAGCTGCAAAGGGAAATGCAGAGGAGGTGGCAATACCCTGTGGCCATCCGTACCCAAGAAAACAAGAGAGATGACAAAGAAGGGAGCCCCCGATGCTGACCTCGGCCAGAGAAAAGCACAGCCTGGCCAAGGAAAAGCCAGCAAGGTGCCTGCAAGGGAGGGCAGCCTCTCCCCTGCAGGACTGTTGGGCTGGGTGATGAACACGTGGCCCTGGATGCGAGGGGCAGTGTGACGCCGGGCCCTGGGAAGTCTGTGGAGGTGAGGAGTGTGGACGAGAAGGAGAGCTTTGAGGACAGAATTAGCTCACTGGACAGCAACAAGGACCTGGACACCGCCATTAAGGACTTGTTATGATCCAAGTAGAAGCTCAAGAAGCCTTGTGGTGTAGGGACCCCAGAGCTGTGTGCAGGAAGGTCCACTGAGACATGGGCCCTGGGTCAACAGGTGGCCTCCAGAGGCTGGAAGGACAGAAGCCCATTCTTGTTGAAAAGCCTCCTGTCAAAGTCCAAAAGGGACAGCAGGGAGGGCCTGCTGAGGAAACCTTCCAGCAGCTTCTACAGCCCCACGGAGGGAACAAATCTGTGTAGGGCTGGGCCTGGCCCCTGAGCACATCCCTGGCCTTCCCATCAGGTCAAAGAGCCTGGGAAGGGCATCTGCTCTCCAGTGAGGCAGAGGCCCGGGACCTTCATCCACCAGCTGCCAGCCCCAGTTCTCAGCCTCAAAGCAGTTCCGTGGACAGTGACAATAGCATCGAGCTTGGTATTGGAAGGTTTTGCCAAAAAGGACAGGGAGTCCATGAGCAGTTTAAAAATGCAAGGAGGGACCGAAACTGGTTTGGCTCAGTGGATAGAGCATCGGCCTGCAGACTGAAAGGTCCCAGGTTTGATTCCGGTCAAGGGCATGTACCTTAGTTGCGGGCCCATCCCCAGTAGGGGGTGTGCAGGAGGCAGCTGATCGATGATTCTCTCTCATCGACGTTTCTAACTCTCTAGCCACTGTGCTGGAAGGTGGTGGCCTCAGCCCTGGGCACACAGGGCCAGAAGGTCGGGGGGACTCCTCAGCCAGCTACAGACTGGACCAAGGGGTGGCCCCGCACAGAGCCGGCCTCCCTCCCCACTGCCCTGTCCAGAGGCCAGCTGGAGCCCCCCAGCAGCACCAGCAGGACCGTGTCTGCCAGAGGGCCACCTGCAGGTATGAGAACCCTTTATTCTCACTAAGACCAGAGCTCACAGGGGGCCCTCCATGGGGCCTTGCCCATGACCTCTGGGAGCCACAGCCAGAAAGGGGACAGGGAGGGAGACCCCAGGCCCACCTCGCTCTCCCATGGGGGGACTTCACCCACCAGAGGTGGCTAAAGAGCATGTGGGCGGTGAGCTTGGAAGGCAGGGACATGGTGTGGGAAGGGGAACTGGAGAGGGAGAAGGAGAAGGGGCCTGGCCAGGCCTCCTGGGGCCACGCCAGCCGGCCTCTGTAGGGCGCGCCCTCTGGGGCTGCAGAGTGGCCCGTGTTTGGAGCAAGTTCACACTCGTTCATGAAGAAGGATGGGCACTGGCCCAAGAGGAAGGCACTGGCCGCGCTTGGCTCACACGACAGCAGGAACTGAGGTTCAGACGAGGACATTTTAGATGTGAGCCATAGATAGAGGGTGGATAGGGACAGAAGAACAGGAGGCCTGGGGCAGTGACCCCAGTGAGCTGAGCGGCACCTCCATGGAGGATGGTGGCCCATGGTCAGGGGCAAAGTCCTCAAGCTGTGAGTACGGGTCCTGGTGCCAGCGTATCTATGGATGGCGCATGTATGAGCTTGTACTTGTGCATGTATAGGTGACACTGTGGGTAGCGGAGGAATGGGAGCCGCTGTAACCCTGTACATACATACATGAATGATGCTCTTATTTAACATGTGTCCTAATAAATATGATTTTTATACCTTTTATTTTTTATTTGTTTAACAGTATGACCAGGAACCACCCTTTGATTTCCTTTTTTTTTTTTTTTAAATGTTTTTATTGCCGAAACCAGTGTGGCTCAGTGGATAGAGCGTCAGCCTGCAGACTGAAGGGTCCCAGGTTCGATTCCGGTCAAGGGCATGTACCTTGGTTGTGGGCATATCCCCGGTGGGGGGTGTGCAGGAGGCAGCTGGTCGATGTTTATCTCTCATTGATGTTTCGGGCTCTCTATCCCTCTCCCTTCCTCTCTGTAAAAATCAATAAAATATATTTAAAAATATGTTTTTATTGATTTTTAGAGAGAGAAGAAAGGAGAGGAAGATAGGGATAGAAACATCGATGAGATCCTGAGAGAATCATTGATCGGCTGCCTCCTGCACACCCCCTACTAGGGACCAAGCCTGCAACCTGGGCCTGTGCCCTGGCTAGGAATCAAACTGGGGACCTCTCTGTGCATGGGTCAATGCTCAACCATACCACCCCGGCCAGGGATGATTTTTGTACCCTTTTTGTAAATTTTTTAAGTGCTGTGAAAACTATTTTGGGAAAATATAGCTGTTTGATTTTGCAGGGCGTCCCTGACTGTAGTTTCTGTGGCTTCCATATCACTCACATCACAGCCAGGTTTTAGTGACTCTGAGACTCGTGCTTTGGGGTGATTGTATGGAAATGCCTGGCTATGCCTGAGGGAGTAGCAGCGGCACCACCCAGTGCCCCCCTCCCCCCCCAAGTCCCTGAGGTCTCTATCCAGAGGCTTCTGGACATCCCTTGTTATAAGGGACCTGTGGTAGAGGGGCTGAGCATGACCCCTGAACACATTGCAGCCACAGCCTTTGGCCTGAGAACCTTTAAAGTTCAATCAACAGCAAACACACTGGCCAATCCCCAGGCCCGTGCAAGCGGAAGTCCCAGAGGGAGCTCTCGCAGGTCACCCAGTTCCCCGGGGCCTGTATTGCTTCATGTCCAGTCCTGCTCAATGACTACATGGTTTGAAAAACTCAATGGAACTCTTTGTACATGGGGTGGAAGGGGGATAATCCTCCAGGCCTAGCCAACGTTCTGCAGAACTGTCCTAACTCCTGCCAATCTTAAGAAACTTGCCGATCTCTCTGATACTGAAATTGGAATTGCGCAAATACAGGGTAGAGGCAATTGTGGACTTTACCAAATAGCTCACATGAAATTCTTCCAGAAAGCGTTTTAAAACTACCGTCTTTTTTCGTGATAAAAGAAACATGTTCCAGCCCTAGTAGGTTTGACTCAGTGGATAGAGCGTCGGCCTGCAGACTGAAGGGCCCCAGGTTCGATTCCAGTCAAAGGCATCTACCTTGGTTTCAGGCACATCCCCAGTGGGGAGTGTGCAGGAGACAGCTGACAAATATTTCTCGCTCATCGATGTTTCTAGGTCTCTGTCCCTCTCCCTTCCTCTCTGTGAAAAAGCAATAAAATATATTTTAAAATAAAATAAAATAAATAGATTTAAAAAAAAAGGTTGACTACAGCAGCTTCACAGTTCAAGCAATGCAAATAAGTGAAAAGGAAGAAGATGGCAGTGAAAAAAGAGAAGATCCAGGTGATAATTGGAAGAAGGAGGTGGTGGTGGTGGTGGTGGTATAGAAAAATCTTCAGGTCCCTGGATTAAAACAGCTCTGATACAAGCACCCGCTGCTCCAGCAATCATTACAGAAACCCCAGAACTGGCAATGACTAACGGTGTGGATGGGTCTCCTGGAGCCAGATTAACCACAAGGAAAACATCACAAGGGCCACCAGAAGACATAGAGCAATACACTGTTCCCATCCCCGCAGTCCATTGCCAAGAAGGTAGAAAGCCAAAAGGATAAAGAAATGGAGAAGAGCTTTGGAGTTGTTAGTAAGACACAAAACTAGAGGCAGAGATGAGGTGTCAAAAAACCAGGCCCTTAAACTTCAGCTAGACAACCAGCACACTGTGCTTAAAAATAGAAAACCAGACGAAACCAGTTTGGCTTAGTGGACAGAGTATCGGCCTGTGGACTGAGAGGTCCCGAGTTCGATTCTGGTCAAAGGGCATGTGCCTTGGTTGTGGGCACATCCCCAGTGGGGGGTGGGTAGGAGGCGGCTGATCGATGTTTCTCTCTCATCGATGTTTCTAGCTCTCTCTCCCTCTCCCTTCCCCTCTGTAAAGAATCAATAAAATATATTTTTAAAAAATAGAAAACCAACTACACAGTACAATGAAGGAATAGTCTTTGCTAACCCTTCTAAGGTAACTAGACCACACTAATCACCATGAACAGCCATTATCATCTGATTTCTACGGAATGACAGCAATCAATGCAGACCCCTCTATATAAGTGACCGGCCCTATTGCACTATGGAAGTTTCAAGTGTCACAACTGCTCTTTATGTATATTGAATTTAGGGAGATTGAAAAAACAAACAAACACACACACAAAAAAAATGGCAACCAGTGGTCATTTCAAAATCTTTTTTATGTTCAGGTACTGAGCCTTTGTAAGGTTGAGCACCTCAAATTTGCTGTACTCATGCGGACTCATGTGGATCACAACTTCTGGATTAGAAAGTTATAGCTGTTAGGTGGCGATGCAAAACTTGCATCCAGCTCTGCTGGATACCTATCAGAAATCCTGCAGAGAATTAGCTGTCTGAGTTTTGATTTGCTGTAAATTCAAAGCAACATGAGCAGAACCTCAGCTTAAAATCCACGTAGGTTCATGGATCTTGCATAGAACTCAGTTAGCTGGATGAAAAGTGCTCAACACTCTCAGAACTCACAATGATAGACAAGTCCAGATATACTTATGCTGAAAATGTTATTAAACATTCTGTACATGTAGCAATTGTCCCAGGGTAGCTCTGTTATCAACCCTCTGGTGTGTCTTTAAAGTTAGGGGTGAATGACAGGTGATGTAGCATTTATGTTTTTATGATTATAGCTTAAACTATCCAGTCATTTTTTAATCCTGTAACTTCAGGAAGATACCCAGGATTACTGAAAAGTTTCTGTCCATCTAATGAGATAGTCTGGCAATTTTCTAGTTTAGTATCTTTGGTTCAATAGAAATATGTCAAAGTGGTGTGCAGCTACTTGATGCAGAGTCTGGGTTTCTCTGTAGTAAATCCCTTTGCCTAATGGCGGGAGTTGCAGACTTACTATGGGCAAGAGTGAAGCAAGTGGGTGAGTAGAACTATACTGATATGGGAACATATTTCTATGGAAGTTGAGTCTTGATAAGTGTTAACGCAGAAATCAGAGTCCTGGTGGGTTACAGGATCTCCTGACAGACCTGCCAACCATTTCTTTTTCTTTCAACTGTTGTGAAAACCAGTAAGCACATGGCCAGAGGCTGCTATAGGTGCCAGTGGTCAGAATGGAAATAACAAACTGCTAGTACACCTGGGTTCCCACCCTGACTCCACTCGGACAGAAGAGATCTGAGTCCTCTGAAAGGAAAAAGGTATAGTGAGATCCTGCCAGGACCACACTAACCACTCTTTCCATCCTGCCCACCCCAGACTGCACCCAACAGCCCTTATACTAAGGCAAGGGCACAGGGCATTCCCTCCCGCCTCCAGATTCCATGCCTCTCTCCCCATCTAACCTGCCAGTTTCCTGTTGGGTTTTCCTGGACAGGGAATTTGAGCAGGAAGGCACTTCTGTCTGCCTTGGACCTTGAGTGCAACACCCTGCATCCCAGTGAGCACCAAGGAAGGCAGTACCTGCACTATCTGGTGAACACAGACCATTGGCCAAGCTAGGCCATTTGAGAGGCACCAACGCCCTCTGGGCAGATATGGCCAAGGTGAAACCAAGGAGCTAGGCCAGAGCTGCCTAGACAAAGGGACTGTCACAGTGGAGGGCCCCATTGCTGGCAAAAACTGGTCCCTGTCCAATACTGACTCCTCCACTGGCACATCCTCAGAGCATTGCAGGAGCTGCTGGTACTCAGTGTGGGATCCAGGTACAGCTCTGCCCTAGCCCCAGATATTCCAGGAGCCCGCCAAGGCTACGGGGTGTTCAGACCCCCAGAGGGAACACAGCAAGAACAGAAGTTCCTGCCAGCTGTTTCCCAGGCGGGATCACTGTCAGAGAAGTATGGGAGGTGAAGAGTCCAGCCAAACCAGCCAGGAGAGGGCAGAGCCCTGGCTTCCTAAAGGCAGTGACCCCCGGCTTGGAGGCTCTGCCCCTCCTGACCCATTCCCTCCCTGTTCCACCTGCTGCAGGGCCCACAGGCCACTTGTGTGGTCACAGGGAAGGATTCCAGGACTGAAGAAGGGAGAAAAAAATCAGGGACATTTCTCCCCAGCTTCTTGCCTGTAGGAGTCACTGTGGCCTCCACCTTTAGTCCTGCCTCTCTCAAGGTCACCCTCTCTATACTATCCTTCCCAGATGCCAGGGATCATCCCCCTCTCTTCCAGGAATATGACTACCATTGAGGTTTATACACTCTGCCCCCACCTTCATAACTTAAAGCCCTTATGAAACCCTCAGACTGCCCCAACCAGAGTGCTCTTGTTTCCCGCTGGGACCCGGACTATTACAAACACCCTGGACTTCCAGGATTGGGGGTATGGCCAGACCAACGTGTCCCCATTCCCCCCCACCCCCAACTCCAGGTCCAGCCAAGTGCAAGGCTACTCTCTGCAGGCCTTCAGTAGGCTCCAGTCCACTGGCCAGCCTTCTGGGATTCTGAGTCCCAGTGGCTCAACCTAGAGCCTGTTCCCTCAGGGCACCCTTCTTTTATTTTGTATTTTATTTTTAAATATATTTTTATAATTACGATTTCAGAGAAGAAGGGAAAGGGAGACATAGAAGCATCAATGATGAGAGAGAATCACTGACCGGCTGCCTCCTGCATGCTCTACTGGGGATCAAGCCCACAACCCTGGTATGTGCCCGTGACCAGAATTGAACCCAGGACCCCTTCAGTCCACAGGCCAATGCTCTATCCACTGAGCCAAACCGGCTAGGGCAGGGTACCCTTCTTTTATGACTTCACCCACTGGTCACCTGGGAGACAATACTGAACATTCCACCCACAGCCTGGGCCTTCAGGAGGCAAGGACAGCAGGCCCAGCCAGCCCAGGGGACTCTCCATCCTATGTAAATGAGGACACCGCTAGCCCATGTCTAACAGGTGTGTAGAGGACAGCCTTCGAGGTACTGTGTGTTCTTAGCACCATGGATGATGCTACTGTTCTCAAGCGACAAGGCTACATCATGGGGATAAGTTTGGGAGAGGGCTCTTTTGCAAAAGTAAAATCCGCGTACTCTGAGCGTCTGAAGTTCAACGTGGCAGTTAAGATCATTGACCGCAAGAAAGCCCCTGCAGATTTCTTAGAGAAATTCCTGCCCCGGGAAATTGAGATTTTGATTATGTTAAATCACCGCTCCATTGTCAAGACCTACGAGATCTTTGAGACATCAGATGGCAAGGTCTATATTATCATGGAGCTTGGGGTCCAGGGAGATCTCCTCGACTTCATCAAAAACCAGGGAGCCCTTCATGAAGACGATGCTCGCAAGAAGTTTCACCAACTGTCCTCTGCCATCAAGTACTGCCACGACCTGGACATTGTCCACCGAGACCTCAAGTGCGAGAACCTCCTCCTCGACAAGGACTACAACATCAAACTGTCGGACTTCGGCTTCTCTAAGCGCTGTCTGCGGGATCACAGCGGCCGACTGACCCTGAGTAAGACCTTCTGTGGGTCAGTGGCGTACGCAGCTCCCGAGGTCCTGCAGGGCATCCCCTACCAGCCCAAGGTCTGTGACATCTGGAGCTTGGGCGTGATCCTCTACATCATGGTGTGTGGCTCCATGCCCTATGATGATTCCAACATCAAGAAGATGCTGCGCATCCAGAAGGAGCACCGTGTCAACTTTCCTCGCTCAAAACACCTGACAAAGGAATGCAAGGACCTCATCTACCGCATCCTGCAACCAGATGTCACCCTGCGGCTGCACATTGACGAGATCCTCAGCCACTGCTGGATGCAGCCCAAGCCCCGGGCCACACTGTCCCCCGAAACTATCAGCAAGGAGCGGACGGGTGTCCAGGGCTCTGAAAAGAAGTCTATCACCCATGTGGAACCCCGGGAGGAGGCACTGCCTCAGGCGATGACAGACTCAAGACCCCAGGAGGAGAAGGAGGAAAGACAGTTTGAAATCAGGAGAATTACCCGCACAACTGGGCACATGAGCAGAGAGGCAATGGAAGGGTGCTCCTACAAGTTCCCAGAGAGAAAGACCCAGTGAGCCTCTCACAGAATCTGGAGGCTGGCAGGAAATGAGGAAGACTTCATGGCTAGGTATAAAACCAAATTTAAGATTTGACTTAAGTTGAACCATATGTGGCAAGTGGGACAGTGTAGATCCACAGTGCCCAGCACACCGAGACCTGGAAGGGAGCAAGGGTCAGTCTGCAACTTCTACTACTTTGCTCTGGATGCTGCAGGGCAAGGCCTCAAACTGTTCTCGCAAGTACTGTAGGAATGCATAGGATCACCCCAGCCCCAAGCATGCTGGAGGCTGCAAGTCAACTTTTTTTGAGCAATAATGTTGGTGCTATTTGAGGTGGCAGGCATCTTGAATGTGTTTTGATGTGTTTGGGGGCATTGCTAAACAAGCCAAAGAGACACTGGATGATTAAGCGAGAAACAAGGGATTGTTGGTTAAACTGAAGACTTCATTTAGAATCCAAAAATCTTAACAAATCTCTTGTACCTTGAGCCACATATTTTCCCTGAAAAGCATGCGTTTTTCCCCCAGCACAATTTTGTTATGGTTTTGAGGAGTGACCTGAGCTGGGTATGTGGAGCTTATAGAGTATGATAAGTAATGGGTGGATAGGCTGTCCATTGTACTGTTTCTTCCTTTCCATGCTCAGACATGGTTTGGCCATACAAGATCTCTGTAACATACATGAACAAAGCCAATAAAAGGTGCACATATGGAAACAAAATTACTGCCATGTTTTTTCATGATGCATTTCTCGAGGTGAAATTGCTGGGTCCACGGTACACAAACACTTTAGTGAGATAATCAACATTTAAGAAGTGTTAAATCTATTTTCAGAAATCTATCTGGGGCCCAAAGAGAACATTAAACCTATAAAAAATAGATTTCTAAATATTTAAAAAATTTGTTGACTCTAAGTCTGATGGAAAAGGGACAAAATAGTGGGACTTAGACAGAAAGTAGATACTGTCATAGAATAACTTACCCCTAAGACAGGCTGACAGCTCCAGAATGTGCTGAGGGTGACTGTCCTTGTGGTACTGCAGGGCCCTCTGCCCACCGTGAGCTGAGAGAAGTTCATTTCTTCTCTCCTATTTCCCCTTTGCTCCTCCCAGCCAGGAATTGTCAATGGGAGTGGAGCTGGCCTCTCTGGCTCACAATGCATTTCTGCAGGAGGGGGTTTGTTGTCACAGTAAGGCGGGGTGGGGCAGGGGAGGTGTACACTTGAACTTAGAAGCCCGATATCCTGCCAAAACCGGTTTGGCTCAGTGGTAGAGCCTCGGTCTGTGGACTGAAAGGTCCCAGGTTCAATTCCTGTCAAGGGCATGTACCTTGGTTGAGGGCACATCCCCAGTAGGGGGTGTGCAGGAGGCAGCTGATTGATGATTCTCTCTCATCGATGTTTCTCACTCTATCCCTCTCTCTTCCTCTCTGTGAAAAATCAATAAAATATAAAAAAGGAAGCCTGATATCCTGTACAATGAAGACCTTTGATGTTTCTCGCATAACATTTCAAATGTTGCTCCAAAACTTCATGTGGGTGAAAACCCTGCATCTGGATGTGATATCTGAACCCCCCCCCAACTCCATTTTATAGAGAAATAATAGTTTTTGAATGGATTTTCCAGAAACACAAAGGTATTTACTAAATAAACTGATAGAGGACTATATTAATAATTTGTTTTGTTCTAGGCTTTCCAAGATTTGTTGACAATTGCACAAAAATGCTATCTCTAGTGGCAATGCTGCTAGTGTTATCCATATCCAAGTCATTGATTTAAGACCGCTGGTCAGACTACACCAACAGCTGTTGCAGAATAAACAATTCAGGTGCAAACATCTGGTAATTCATTGTGGCTCTAATGTAGTCTTATCCCAGAATGCATTTAGTTTATAACATTACTTTGCTTTCATGTCTTCTTTATAATACAGTATTTTAAAAATTTTCAGAGAGGAAGGGAGAGGGAGAGAGAAACATCAATGATCAGAGAGAACCATTGATTGGCTGCCTCCTGCACGCCCCCTACTGGGCATGGAGCCCACAAATCTGGCATGTGCCCTGAGTGGGAATCGAACCTGATTTCCTGGTTCACAGGTCGATGCTCAAACAGGGAGCCACATTGGCAGGGCATACAGTATTTTAAAAAAATCTTTATTGTTGCCGAAGCCAGTTTGGCTCAGTGGTAGAGCGTCGGTCAGCGGACTGAAAGGTCCCAGATTCGATTCCAGTAAAGGGCATGTACCTTGGTTGCGGGCACATCCCCATTAGGAGGTGTGTAAGAGGCAGCTGGTCGACGTTTCTAGCTCTCTATCTCTCTCCCTTCCTCTCTGTAAAAAATCAATAAAAATATATTTTTAAAAATCTTTATTGTTGAGAGTATTACAGATGTCTCCTCTGGTGGTGCCACCTCTTGGTTCTCACACACTGGCTAGTTTTTCTCACTTGCTGTACCAGGGTTGTTCTGCGTGACCCTATCAAATGAGACCATGAGACATAAGCCCACGAGACTTTGCTCAGTTTCCAAAGTGCCCGGATTTCAAGGAATTTTATGATTTTCTAAGGCCATAGAGCAGGGCTGTGTCATGGAAAGTGTCCTAGTGAATCTGGGGGGCAGGATGGAGTCAGCTCTCATTACTCCCCACCGGGAGCAGAGTTGCTCACCTGACAACACTTCCTCCCAATGAGCTGGTGGGCCTTTACTGAAACACTACAGCAATTGGGGAAAGGAAAATCCAGCCTTAGGACCCCTGCTGCAAAAGAAGAGTCTTCCAGCACTCTACTAAGTCCGTGTTCTTTCAGAGAAAAGAACTCGAGTCTCAATGGCCAGAGCACTTATGTATTTGACATTTTTCTTGGACTCATTCCTGGCAATCATTTTGAAAATAAAAATCCTCATGTGCTTTTTCAAAACTGACTTAAGGAAGTGCAGGGAAAGGAGAGAGCAAGAGAGAGAGCAAGAGAAAGAGAGATGGGGGGGGGACCTCATTGGGAGGACTGGCTGGTAGGGGAGACATTGATGATTTTTCTGGAGAGAAGACTATTGAAAGAGGGAGGAGTGAGAGGAATTGGAGAAAACACAAAGGGGGAAACAAGATGTTTCTTCCCCCAAGAGCAGGGGTCTTCAAACTACGGCCCGCGGGCCACATGCGGCCTGCAGAGGAGTCTGATCCGGCCCGCCAGGTTTTTTGGGCAGTGAGCGCAGCCGAGGTGTTACAGTAGGAATTAGTAGTTCATATAGTCCGGCCCTCCAGCTCTCTGAGGGACCGTGATCTGGCCCCCACTTTAAAAAGTTTGAGGACCCCTGCCCAAGAGGATGGTATTTGCCTCATTGGCAGCACTTCTCAGATTGAAGGGACCTTCACTTGAGGTCCCATCAGCACAATGAGATTCTGTCCAGTGCCTCTGCTTTCCAGCTGGCCCTGGTGGTGCTGCCTCCTGGTTCTCACACCGGTCCTGGGTTCTCGCCCACCCCAGGGTTGGTCTGGGTGACCCTAGCAGATGGCAGAAGCAATGAGCTGTCACTGCTGAGACTGGCTTGCAAAGACACAGTGGCTTTCTGTGTCTCTGATCACCAGCTCTGGTAGAAGGCCGCTGCTGTCTGAGCAGACTTTCAGAGGGACCCACAGGGCTGCCCATGGCCAATGGCAGGGGCTGGAAACGGCTCCTCCACTCTCTCAGGAAGACCTTCAGATGACTGCAACCTGGCCCATGCGTGGGCTGAAATCTCCCAAGAGGCCTGTGTCCAAACACCCAGCTCAGCTGCTTCTGGATTCCCAAGCCACAGAAACCGAGAGATAATAAAGGTTTGTTGTGTGAAGCCACTCAGTTCCATACTGAACTAAGACGTCTGTGACGCAGTGAGAAATGTCTGGAAATATGGTCCCCCGCTGTAAATGGCTTAGACAAGTTTCCAAACTTTGGCAATGAGTAGATTTAATAAAAAGGCATGCTAAGTTTTCTGGAAAGACTTGACAAAGATTTCCAACTCTACAGCTGTTCAAAATGGAAAAAATTGCAGAATTATACATGGAAAAACCCCCAGTTATGCTTGATACTACAATCTAAGCAATATCTTATAATTAGCTAGCTATTAATTATAGTCAAACCTCAGTTCTTAAATGTCTCCCATCTCAAACAATTCAGTTCTCCACCCAGTTATTCCCAGAAAACTGTCTCGGTAGTCAAAAACTTCGGTTGCCAACCTGACAACCTTTTCATGGTGATACCCGTATGATCAGCCACCTGTCTCTAAGGGGATAGACAAATAGAGAATGCACCATTATGGGTCAGTTTACCGGTAAACCTCATGTTGTTAACATCTCAGAAAATTTCTCTGTGCATATTTTCTAGTGGGAAGAAATGATTCCATTTTCTTTCTTTTCTTTTTTTAAAATATACTTTTTATTGATTTTTTACAGAGAGGAAGGGAGAGAAATTGAGAGCTAGAAACGTCAATGAAAGAGAAACACCGACCAGCTGCCTCTTGCACCCCCCCCCCCCCCCCCCGGGGATGTGCCCGCAACCAATGTACATGCCCTTGACTGGAATCGAACCTGGGACCTTTCAGTCCGCAGGCCGACGCTCTATCCATTGAGCCAAACCGGTTTCGGCAATGATTCCGTTTTCAAACAAATCACTTCTCAAACAGCTTTCCGGACCAAATGAAGGTTGAGAATTGAGAATCCACTGAAATAGCAAAGGCTACAGGGAGGCCAGACATGCTATCACCTGACCGTTTCGGTCCGCTCCCTGCGAATCACTGGGGGAGGGTCCAACACAGGTGAGAGGGACACACGTGCAGTCAAGTTGGGGTGACACAGAGAACATGCCTGTCAGTCAAACCTGGATTCAGACATCATTGGCTAGAGCAAGTGAAGGCAATACAAGCCCATGAAATGTGGGAAAACATAATCCCCTAGAGAAAGGGGTTTGCAAATTCCTGGATTCCACCCCACAAAATAAACCCAGATAAAGCATCAATCTCTTATATTTCCATCTGGTGGAAAGTCCAGGTAGCTACAGGGCTAACTTTTTCTATTTCTTGTGTTGGGGTGCCACCTGGTGGACATGTTTGGAATTGCATAAAGGCATTTATTTGCTTGTTTATTAATGTCACTTTTATTGTTGTGCATATTACAGGTGTCCTCCCTTTCCCATATTGCTCACAGCCACCTGCTTCCCACCCTGCCTCAGGCCTTCACCTGTCTGAGTCCATGGGTTATGCATATGTGCATATAGGTTCTTTGGTTAATCTCTTCCAGCCTCCCTCTTGCTTCCCTGAGATTCGTCAGTCTGTTCCATGTTTCCATGCCAATGGTTCTATTTTGTTCAACAGTTTATTTTGTTCATTAGATTCCACATGTAAGTGAGATCCTGTTATAGTTGTGTTTCTCTGATTGGGTTATTTTGCTTAGCATTATAATCTCTAAGTATACCCATGCTGTCACAAAGTGACACAGGGAACATGCCTGTCAGTCAAACCTGGAGACAGATCATTGGCTTGAGGAAGTGAAGCCAATGCAAGCTAGTGAAATGTGGTAAAACATAAAACATAAAATCCCTTTGTCTAGGGTTCGCTCTCTAGGCTCCTTCTTGTTCCTCTGGCTTTGCTCTTTTAAAAAACATATATATTTTATTGATTTTTTTTACAGAGAGGAAGGGAGAGAGATAGAAACATCGATGAGAGAGTCATCGATCAGCTACCTTTTGCAGGCCCCTACTGGGGATGTGCCCGCAACCAAGGTACATGTCCTTGACCGGAATTGAACCCGGGACCCTTCAGTCTGCAGGCTGACGCTCTATCCACTGAGCCAAACCGGTTTCGGCTGGCTTTGCTCTTGCCTGTACTCCTTCCATAGCCAGGTGGCCCTGCAGACCCCACGCACCATGGACTGATAGCAGCTGGGAAGACAAGCTATACTGGCCAGATATGGACTAGACTGTGCTTTAATACGGAGCAGAGGGTCTGAGCATTGGCTTTGATCTTAGCTCTGTTGAAGACAAAATGATATTTTTTCCATGGCGGGATGAAGGGAGGTGGGACCTGCGAAACTCAGGAGTTTAATTCCACAAAAATAAATCTTTCTACATACCTCATCCTCCTGTGTGAGACTCAAAAATCCCTCTTTTCATGACATTGCAAGAAGCCCACTTCCACAGGCAACAGGCGGGGAGAGGGAGAGCTCCCCACCGATGATATGAGTGGGTACTTCATTAGTTCTCAAAGTGCAGTACCAGACAAGTAGCATCAACCTAAACCAAGAAACATTGGAAACGCAAATTCTCACATTCCATCCCAGAAAATAAATCCAGATAAAGCATCAATTTCTTAAATTAGATTTCCATCTGGTCCATGTAGCTAGTTCTCTCCCCCCCCCCCTTATTTCTTATGTTAGGGTGCCATCTGGCGGAGCTCTTATGTAATTGCAAAATTATCCCTTTCTCTCTCTCTCTCTCTCTCTCTCTCTCTCTCTCTCTCTCTCTCTCTCTCTCCCTCTCCTTTCTCCCATATCTCTTTATTTAACCTTTATTGATGACAGTATTATACTGTAGATGCCTTCACTTTCCCCATTGCCCACCACCACCCGGTTCTTGCCCCACCCCAGGCCTTCACCACACTACTGTCTGTGTCCATTAGTTATGCATATGTGCACATAAGTTCTTTGGTTAATCTCTTCCTGCCTCCCATGCCCCTTCCCTTTGAGATTCATCAGTCTGTTCTCTGTTTCCATGCTTCTGGTTCTATTTTATTCATTTTTAAAAAATATTTTTTATTGATTTTACAGAGAGGAAGGAAGAGGGATAGAGAGCCAGAAACACCGAATCAGCTGCCTCTTGCACAGTCCCCACTGGGGATGTGCCCACAACCAAGGTACATGCCCTTGACTGGAATCAAACCTGGGACCCTTGAGTCCGCAGGCTGATACTCTATCCACTGAGCCAAAGACCCTTGAGTTCGCAGGCTGACTCTTTATCCACTGAGCCAAACCACTTAGGGCTATTTTATTCATGTTTATTTTGCTCATTAGATTCCACAAATGAGTGAGATCATATACTTGTCTCTGACTGGCTTATTTCACTTAGCATCATAATCTCCATGCCATTCCATGCCGTCACAAAAGGTAAGAGATCATTATTTTTTTATATCTGAGTAATATCCCCTGGTGTAAATGTACCACAGCTTTTTATCTACTTATCTACCAATGGCTCTTTGCAGATCTTAATTTTAATAAATAATGCTGCTATGAACATAGGGGTCCATATATTCTCTCTGATTGGTGTTTCATGATTCTTAGGATATATTCCTAGAAATGGGATCACTGGGTCAAAAGTCAGTTCCATTTTTAATTTTTTGAGGAAACCCCACACTGTTTTCCATAGTGGCTGCCCCAGTTTGGACAGGTACATTAAAAACACAAACAAACAAACAAATAAAAGACATGTGACCACTAACACCATAAATAAGAATAAACTCAAAATGGATAAAATATCTAATTTTAAGTCACAAAAATCCTAGAAGAATAAGTAAGCAGCAAAATCTCAGACATCTCACATAGCAGAATTTCATTGATATATCACCTAGGGCAGTGGTCTGCAAACTCATTAGTCAACAGAGACAAATATCAACAGTACAACGATTGAAATTTTTTTTGAGAGCTGAAAACCGACTTCTGCGCATGAGCAACGAAGTTTCAATCGCACTGTATGTGCGTGCCCGCTCATGGTATTTTGTGGAAGAGCCACACTCAATGGTCCAAAGAGCCGCATGTGGCTTGCGAGCCGCAGTTTGCTGACCACTGGCCTAGGGCAAGAGAAACAAAGGAAAAAAAATAAATAGGAATACATCAAACTAAAAAGCTTCTGCATAGAAAAAAAAGAACAGCATCAAAATGAAAAGGGAACCCACTATATCGAGAACATATTTGCCAATGATACATCTGATAAAGGGTTAATTTCTAAAATATATAAAGAACTCATACAACTCAACAAAAGGAAGAAAAACTCTACAATTAAAAAAATGGGCAAAGGACCTCAATAGACACTTTTCTGAAGAGGACATACAGATCGCCAACAGACATATAGAAAATGCTCATTTACTTATCATCAGAGAGATGCAAATTAAAACAAGAATGAGGTATCTATCACCCCACAGCTGCCAGAATGGCTATCATCAACAAATCAACAAACAAGTGCTGGTGAGGATGTGGAGAAAAGGGACCTCTTTTGTGGTGGGAATGGTATTTATTATATTTTTTATGTTACAGTGTTACCCAGTGGATTCATCTTGTAATTGCAGAGTATATTTTCTTCTATTAATCGAGTGCCACTAAGTAGAATTCTCATGTAACTCCATAGATATGTTTTTCTTATCACTTTTTAAAGAATGCCACCCAATGGAATTTTCCTGCAATTGCAGATCAGAGTTTTTCTTATTTCTCAGGTTAGAGGGCCACCTGGTGGCATTGTGTAATTCCAAATGAAATGTTTTTCTGGTTACTGGTCTCTCTCTTTACCCATTCTGTCCCTCTGTCCTCTCTCTGTTTACACACACACACACACACACACACACACACACACACACACACACGACTCTTGAACCAGAAGGGGATTAGGGGTGCCAACCCCCCCATAGTTGAAAGTCTGAATATAACTTTTGACTCCCCCAAAACTTAACTACTAATAGCCTACTGTTGATCTGAAGCCTTATCAATAATGGCTCACTGCACAACGAATGCTATTTTCACAAAATAATCATTGGATTTCTTTTGGTCAGTATAAAACAGGTATTAAGGTCAGTCTTTCTAAAATTGAAGAGCCAACACAAACTTTTGAAAGTGGGAGAATAACTAATAGGAAAAACATAGCTGATTTGAAATTACATGAAAATTCTATCAGGTGGCGCTCTAACCTGAAAAATAGGAAAAACTTCTCTGATCTGTAATTATAGTAAAATTCCATTGGGTGGCACTCTAAACGGACTACAGAAAAGCATCTGTATGCAATTACATGAAAGTTCTACCTGGTAGCACTCAATCCTAAAAAATATCACTCTGCAATTACTTGGTAATTCCAATGGGGGGCGATGTATAGAGAAAAATAAAAATAAATAGGGCATGCAATTACATATAAAGTCCACACGATGGCACTCTAACACAATAAATAAAATGGCATTGCATTTACACTACATTTACACACGGTGGCACTCTAACACAAGAAATAAAAAAATTTGCCGCGGCAGTTACATGAAAAATCCAGTAGATGGCAATCTAACATAAGAAATAGAAAATATTAGTCTTTTCTGTGGGGGAAGGGAATTCTTTTGGCATTTATCCAAATAAGGTATTATTACGAAATGTGTGGTGATAAATTTATAGGATTAATTTACTTAGTAAATTAAAATTTAGCACACATATTTTCAGTGCTTTGGACATATTTTAATTAACTAGTATTCTTTCATTTTGTTGTCTTTTTTGTGCCTACGAACAGGTCCTCTAGGGCAGATACCAAATATCTAACTTTTCTACCTCCTCAGCCTCTAGTACAAATTCTGATATGAGAATTCAATAAATAAGTAAATAAATATTATTTTAAAACTGCATGTTTATTTAAATTACAAATATTTTTTTATATTTTAAATCCTTACCCAAGGATAAGTTTTTTATTGATTTTTAAAGAGAGAGGGAGGGAGGGAGGGAGAGAAAAAGAGAAACATCAATGTATAAGAGGAACACTGCCCAGTACTCACCCGAACCTGGGATCAAATTTGCAGCCCAGGTATGTGCCTTGACAGGAACTGAACCTGCAACTTTATTTATGTACGGGACTATGCTTTAACCAAATAAGCCACCAAGCCAGGGCTAAACATTCATTAAATAAGTGAAAGAAAGAATAAAAATGTGAGAAGAAATGGCGGGAAGGCAACATGAATAGAATATAAATCTAGAGTCTGAGCTCTATTCTCTATTCTATCCTATAGAAGCCCAGGTAAAGGATGCACAGTGGTGGCCCAACTAGGTTGAACAAGTAGGGAAAATGTAGAGAAAAATATGACTGAGACTGAAATAATGAATTTCATTTAAATGACTTCCTAGGTTGAGATTTTTGTGGGGGTATAGTGAACTTTATTGATCATATATGACAAGTTAGGCCTCCCTAAGCTCCTTCCTTCCCTTGTTCAAGGGGTCTGGGGTGCAAACTGTGGAGGTCAGGAGATTCTTAGTGTGTTGGGGATCAATGTGGGACAGGAACTCCCCAACAGCTGAGGATCTCTCTTCCTCTTGCTGGGGCTGGTAGTCCAGGGGGCTCTTATTCCTTGGAGGCCACGCGGACCATAAGGTCTACCATCCTCTTTCTATAGCCAAATTCATTGTCATATCAGGGAACAAGCTTGACAAAGTGGTCATTGAGGGCAATGCCAGCCCCAGCATTGAAGGTGGAGGAGTGGGTGTCACTGTTAATGTCAAAGGAGACAAACTGTGCTTAGTGTTGCCCTTGAGAGGACCCTCTGATTCCTGCTTCGCTACCTTCTTTATGTTATCATATGTGGCAGCTTTCCTCAGGAAGCAAGTCAGATCTACAATTTACATATTGGAGGCGGGGACTCAGAAGGCCATGCCCGTGAGTTTCCCATTCAGCTCAGGCATGACCTTGCCCACAGCCTTGGCAGTGCCAATAGAAGCAGAGATAATGTTCAGGCCAGCCCCTTGATCATCACACCATAATTTCCTAGAGGCTCCATCACACGGTCTTCTGGGTGGCAGTTGATGGACTATGATCATGAGTCCATGATGCTAAGTTGTCATGAATGACCTTGGCCAGAGGGCCCAAGCAGTTGGTGGTGCAGGAGGCATTGCTGACAATCTTGAGGGAGTTGTCACACTTGTCATGGTTCACACCCATCACAAACATGGGGCATCTGTAGAAGGGGCAGAGATGATGACCCTCTTGATTCCGCCCTTGAAGTGAGCCCCAGCCTTCTTTGAGGTAGTGAAGACACCAGTGGACTCTGCCACATACTCAGCACCAGCATCACCCCATTTGATGTTTGTGGTACCTCGTTCCTGGAAGATGGAGATGGACTTTCCATTAAGGACAACCTTCCTGTTCTCAGCCTTCACTGTGCCTTTGTACTTGCCATGAATAGAATCACACTGTAACATGCAGACCATGTAGTTCAGATCAATGAAGGGGTCATTGAGGGCGACTGTATCCACTTTGCCACAGTGACTAGGCACCTAATATGGCCAAATCCTCTTACTGTGGCCTTCACCATCCTGTCTCAGGATTGCAGCTGGCACTGCAAAGGAAGACACAGCTATCTGATGAACAGCAGGAGCAGAGAGCTAATTAAGATTTTTTTTTTTAATACCCTGTTTTCCTGAAAATAAGACAGTGTCTTATATTAATTTTTTCTCCCAAAGTTGAGCTAGGTCTTATTTTCAGGGGATGTCTTATCTTTCCATGTGCTAGGTCTTATTTTCGGAGGATGTCTTCTTTTCGGGGAAACATGGTAGTTTTGCTGGTAATGTTTTTATGGTATTTTTCTTCTTTCTTTTTTCTTCTTTTTTACAAAATATATTTTATTGATTTTTCACAGAGAGGAAGAGAGAGGGATAGAGTCAGAAACATGGATGAGAGAGAATCATCAATCAGCTGCCTCCTGCACACCCCCTACTGGGGATGTGCCCTCAACCAAGGTACATGCCCTTGACCGGAATCGAACCTGGGACCTTTCAGTCCGCAGGCCGATGCTCTATCCACTGAGCCAAACCGGTTTCAGCTAGTTGAGATTTTTTAAATATATATTTTTATTGACTTTTTTTTTTTTTTTTTTTTTTTTTTTTTACAGAAAGGAAGGAAGAGGGATAGAGAGTTAGAAACATCGATGAGAGAGAAGCATTGATCAGCTGCCTCCTGCACATCTCCTACTGGGGATGTGCCCGCAACCAAGGTACATGCCCTTGACCAGAATCAAACCTGGGACCCTTTAGTCTGCAGGCCGATGCTCTATCCACTGAGTCAAACCAGCAAGGGCGAGATTTTTTTTTTTTAAGTTAGCAAATTAAAAGATAAGAAAAATTGGCAAAATTTATTTAAAAGGATGAAGTTCAGCGAGATGATTAGGCTTGAGTTTTCAAAAGCCACTGAAATTATTTCTGTCACTTAATTGTTCTGGAACTTGGTTTTAGAATTAAATGTTGGGGTTGCTCACCCCGAGGAGCCTGGAAAAGCTGCCTGTGTGGGTCCCCTGAAGATTCATCTCAGAAAGGAGTTTCCAGCTTTGCCTAAGGCTGGGCTGGATCAGCAGCCATGGGAGGAGGAGGTAAGGACCTTCCAATCTGCAGAGGAGGCACAGGAGGCCAGCGTTTGCCTGAAGAGGTGTGGGAAGAAGCAGCACTTGCCTTCTTGCACTCCTTCGGACTCTGCCAGGTTTGAACAGACTCCTTTCTCCTTCTGAGCTCCTGACTCCATTGAGACCTGCTCACCCAGTAGGCACCCACTGCGCAGCCTCAGTACTACTCATTTCCATGGCCCTACCGCTGTTTCTGAACCAGAACTAATCTGTCCCATCTGACTGCCCTGAAGTTCATGGTCACACTGATCCTTGGGGCCCAGTCTCCATCCATGTCTTCTGTTTTGTCTTTTACAAGCAAATTTGCATTTTTTTCTGAACTAAACAACTGAACTGAAAAGAAATCTCAAATGGTGGCATTTCAGACATCAGCCACGGAATAGGGATTTTTCCCCCCCCAGAAGAATATGAGTGTGTTTTGGCCTGTGCTCCATGCTGCTTACACAGCTGGGAGCTGCTGGCACCACTTGGCTTTGACTCCCAAGGAAGTTACAAAATGCCCTGCTCCCTGGCTGTTAGCCTATTTAAAAATAAAAATGGGTTTGCAAGGCCCTGGTCTTCATGTGGTCTGCCATTAGTCACTGCTCCGTTCCCTGGAGCTTCAGCTTTAGGCAGCCCAAGTCTCCTCTTCTCGACCACAACTGCCTCAGCTTCCCCTACTGTGAGGCCCACGCAGGCTTCCAACCCTTCGGAATCTTCTTCCAAATGCCACTGCTTTGCCTCCACCCCTCCAGCCTAGTTGGGCCACCACTGTGCATCCCTTACCTGGGCTTCTGTGGTGGTCAAATGGCCGACCTCCCTGTGATACTGTCACTGCTCTGGTCCACTCTCCACACAGGATCAAGGGGATCTTCCAAAAGCACAAATCAGAGGTCAGGCTCCCCTTAGCACCGTGCAGGCCTTTCCACTGCAGTTAGAGGGCAACGCGAACTTCCTGCTAAAACCCAGGGGAACTACCTGCTCTGCCCCTCACCCCTTCTTGCCTTTCTTCTCTTCGCTGTAGATCAGCCACATCTCTTTCTGGCCTACTCATACCTGGCTCAGGTCTTTGCATAGATGGCTGAGCCAGGTATGAGACCAGACTGTCTCTGGTCTCTGCCCTCATGCCCAGAGGTTGCACCAGTGAAAGGCACTTCCTAGGATGAGCGAGTTGCTTCCATTGGTCTAATGATCTCTTCCACGAAGTGATCTTGTTCAGGTGAATGGGCCCTGCTTATTGGCTGCCCCCTCCCTAGAACAGGAAGTCTGTCCAGGGTAGGCACATTGGGCATCTTGCTCATTTCCGAATCCACAGAGCCTAAAAGAGCGCTGGACACACAGTGGGTGCTCAGTAAGCATGTTTTGATGGAATCCTCTTCATTCAGGCTAATATAAGTGTCACAATCCACTTGGGGAGCTTTTTTTTTTAAAAAAAAATAAATCTTTATTATTCATATTATTACAATTTTTTCTCCTTTTTCCCCTCCCATAGCTCTCTTCCACCTCATCCCCACTTGGGGAACTTTCTTGCATCTGTTACGACTATGTACTTGCACAGAACCTCAGTTAAATCACTGAAAATTATGGTACTGGGAAGTGCTTGATATTGAACATTTCAGAGGGTTCTGTTCATCTGATGTTTTTTGTTCAGTGTGAGGAGAGTTGGGAAACGAATACCCTGTGAGGCCGGCATGACTTCAACTTTTAAAAGTCTAAACCTCGTAGAAATTGCACAGATGATGTCTTGGAATCTTTTAATTGCTGTTCTTTTACACAATTGAAGAAGTGGCCTCATTTACTTAGGTTAAATGTTGACATGGCATTGGTTTCTTTAAAATGAAAAAAAAATCGTTCATCCAAATCTAAAAGATTTTGAATAATCTCACTTCACTTCACGGGCATTAACTGCTAATATTGGTTTATGATTTTCATTTCTCTTAGACCAGTGATTCTCACCTGGGAGTGGTTTTGCTTCCAGGGCACATGGGTAATGCCTGGAGACATATTTGGTATCATGATCTGGAGGGTGTTGTTGGCATCTGCTGCTTAGACATAAGGGATGTGGTTAAACATCCTACAGTGCGCAGAGCAAAGAGTGATCCAGCTCAAAATGTCAGTAGTGCTAAGATTGAGAAACACTATCTTTGTCTTAGACTATGTAAACTTAATGATGCACTGAAAAGTAAGAAAAGACATTCTATTTATAGAAACTTTGGAAGTATAGATAAACCCAGAGATGAAAAAGCAAGCAAACAGAAAACAAAAAAAAAAACATCTGTTAATCCTTTGATTTTTTTGGTTTTTAGTATTTTTTTCTACGCACATATACATTATTGTTAACCATGTCCATGTCAATCAGGATTATTTTACAACATGGTTTTTGACAACTGCATAATGTTTCACTGTATGGATGTAACGCTACTTATTACATTATTTCCCAATCACAGGATATTTACATTTTCTAATTTTATCTCTCATTCTCAATGTTTTGATGAGGGATGAACATTTTGGTATCTTGAGTTTTGTGCAGAACTATGCTTATTTTTGTGAGATGTATTCTTAGAAGTTGAAGTTATGTTTCAAGGCTTCAATTGCTGTTTTTAAAAACTAGTAACTAGATTGTGAGCTCCTTATAGGTGGAGACATACTTTACACTCCTTGCTACCCCTCACTGTAACTTGCTGTTTTAGGTGAGGCTCCCTCAGAAGTGGATCTGAGAATAAGATTCAAATGCAAGTCTTTTAGGTGGGAAACACCAGTCAAGGAGTGAGAAAGTGAGGCAGGGGAGGGAAAAGAGCCAATGCAAGGGGTGATAAAGAGCAGGCTAAAAAAAAAAAAAAAAAAAAAAAAAAAAAAAAAAAAAAAAAAGAGCAGGCTATTTTCAGGATAACTGGGACTCCACACCCTTGAGCATCTTTATGACCAGGCATGGAGCACACCTCAGAGGTGTCCCACCTGATGGAGGTCAAGCCAGGGTACTGACCTTCCCACTCCCATTCATCATGGCCCAGGGCTGCTCCTGGGGCACCCCCAGCCACTCTGCTCTTCCTTCCAGGGTGGATGTGCTCCCATCATGGGAGAAAGCCCCTAGCTGGAGAGTGACTGGTGCTAGCAGGAGGGAGCCAGCAGCGGGTACAGGGATGGTGAGTGCCAAGGTCATTACCGTTGGCGCACTGAGAGTGGAGGCTACACTGGCCCCGCAGCAAATACACAATAGCTGCCCACTCAGTACTTTTCAAATAAACTAATGACACTTTGCACCTTTTTCCCCTTATAGCAGTGTTTCCCAAAGTGTGGTAAGCATACCCCCAGGGGCACGGGAAGAGTTTGGTGGGGGTACGCGTTGCACCGGAGTTTGGTGGGGATACACACTGCACTGTGCTTAGCTGCGCCTAATTCTACGTTCTCATGAATATGAGGGGTACTCAGCGTTATGAAAATTATAGAAGGGGTACACATATGTCAAAAGTTTGGGAAACACTGCCTTATAGGATGAAAGAGTCACCCCTTTTTATAATAGGAGGTGAGCTCAGGCACAAACCTAGCAACCTTCCAGTTTACAAATGATAAAATGGGTCAGAGAACTGGAAGCTTGTCAAAGCCAGCCTTCTCCTCACCCAATGATGGAGGACTGACTCCCTGGGCCTGACTGGGATAATAAACTTGAGTCTTCCCGTAACTGAGAAGTAATGAAGCATTCAACTCTGGATGCTGGGGTGCACGATCTTTCCCTTAAGCATTCCAAATACCCCTCTGTCCAAGAGCTTTGCAATTGCTGATTCCTTCTGCACAGAATGCTCTCCCCTAGATCCCTGCACAGATAACTCCCTTTCATCATTCAGGGCTTGGCTCCAATGCCACTTCCTCATTGAGGCCGCACTGGCCTGTGGTTAGCTTAGCTAATAAGTTCAGGGAGAGGTCATCAAATGCTCAAAACACATAAAAGGCCCAGAAGCCCAGAAACTATCCAGAGACTATCATGAACAGTCAGCTCATGAGGGAGACATTATTTGCCACAGCTCTCCATGATCTGTGTGG
The DNA here is from genome assembly GCF_964339955.1 of Pipistrellus hanaki. Lineage (NCBI taxonomy): Eukaryota > Metazoa > Chordata > Mammalia > Chiroptera > Vespertilionidae > Pipistrellus > Pipistrellus hanaki. Next base: position 95,605,343 of record NC_140524.1, read on the forward strand.
GTTGGATCTACTGGAAGGGTGAGTTTCCCAAAGCTCCATTCATGAAACAAACAAACAAACAAAAAGTGAAATGTATAGGAAATGGGCAGGCAGTTTGGGCAGAAGGAACTGGAGAAGGGACAGTCTCCGCAGATGCCCATTCAGCACAGACAGGGCAGGGAGCCGTCTGAATTAAGTTTGTTGTGATGCTGAGCATCTTCTTTCTACTATCTGAAGTCCACCCTCCACCTTCTCCACTTTGCCCTGCTGTGGCCCAGGTAGCTGACCTGCAGGAGTTACCTCCACAGGCCCCTTACTCTTGGGCTTTCTTGTTGGGAGCCTAGAGGGATCAGTGCTGGTACTCCTTGTGGGTTTTGTTGTGCTTGTCCAACCCTTTATGAATACATCCTTTGTTAAACTTGTTTCCACGTACCCAGTTCACATGCTCCATTTGTTTCCTGCCGGAACCTTGACTGAGACAATATTTTAGCATAGTTAAGACTCACACATTCATCTTAGCACCTATTTATTTCAGAAGCTTTTACATAGTCATTTGAAATGACATCATGTTTGGTTCTCTTTTTCCTTTGTTGAAGGTCATGTTCTCTCTACCCTTTTCCATCTTTGTTTCCTCTTTTTTTTTTGAGAGATAATTTAAATATAGTAAAGTGCACCAGTCTTAGAAGTACAGCTGATGAACGTGTACATTTGTATATGCCTGCAGAACTGCTCCTGAAATAAAAATCTAGAACTTTTACAGCTTCCCTGAAGAGTCAATCTTTCAGGTGCCTTTCCAGTTAATACCACCTTCCCAGAAGTAACCACTGTTCTTTTTTTTTTTAATATATTTTATTGATTTTATACAGAGAGGAAGGGAGAGAGATAGAGAGTCAGAAACATCGATGAGAGAGTCATCGATCAGCTGCCTCTTGCACACCCCCCACTGGGGATATGCCCGCAATCAAGGTACATGCCCTTAACCGGAATCGAACCCGGGACTCTTCAGTCCCCAAGCCGACGCTCTATCCATTGAGCCAAACCGGTCCCAGCAACCACTGTTCTTTTTTTATTTTTTTTTTATTTTATTGATTTTTTACAGAGAGGAAGGGAGAGAGAGAGAGAGCTAGAAACGTCGATGAGAGAGAAACATCGACCAGCTGCCTCTTGCACACCCCCTATTGGGGATATGCCCGCAACCAACGTACATGCCCTTGACTGGAATCGAACCTGGGACCTTCCAGTCCGCAAACCGACGCTCTACCACTGAGCCAAACCGGTTTTGGTTAACCACTGTTCTTTAAAAAACATTATGTATTGGTTTCAGGTGTACAGCTAAGTGGTTAGACAATCATATGCTTTACAAAGTGTTCCTCTTGATATTTCTGGTACCCAACCAGCACCATATATAGTTATTACAATATTATGAACTATATTTCCTATGTTTTATTTACTTCCCCATGACTATTTTGTAACTACCAATTTGTGCTTCTTAGTACCTTCATCTCTTTCACCCAGAGCCCCAAACCCCTCCCATCAGTAACTACTGTTCTGATTTCTGTCACCATAAATTAGTTTTATCTGTTGAACCTCATATAAATGGAATTATATCATATGTGCTCTTTCTTATCTGGCTTCTTAATTTGGTTTAGTATCTATAAGATTCAGCCATGTTGTTGAATGTCCTCTGCTTCTAAGTTTGATTTCACCTTGATTAAAATTAACATCGTTTCGGGTTTATATAAACTTAGTTACTTGTCTATAAAATAAGGTATATAACAGCCATGTCTTACAGTTTGGAGAAGAATTAAATTTATAAGTAGCTGAAAAAAATGTATAGGTAGCTATATCCATATTAGTTTTGTGGTTTGACAATAATATATAATAAATATTAGAAATGCTACTGTAGCAGAATCAAAGCCTAATGTGCCTTTCTGAAGAGAAAGCAAGTGTTATGTTGGGAAAAGTCTTTCTACTTGGTTACTGAGCATGTACTTTGCTGATCACATGGTCCCTTTCACTGAAATAGAATGTTCTTTGCATCATTTTCCCACCCAGAGTGCCGGGGAGCCAAGTAGAAACTATCACGAACAGGCAGCTCATGAGGGAGATATTATTTTCCATAGATCTCCATGATCTGTGTGGTTTGGATCTACTGGAAGGGTGAGTTCCCCAAAGCCCCATTCATGCATCGGAACCTGCCCCACCAAGTCTTGGGAAAGCCAAACTTGATCTGAGTGATACCCTTGGTTTCTCTCAGCTGGAGGTTAAAGGATGCTCAGTTGCCAAAGAGAACTCCATCCTGGCCACACATCTGAGACATCAAGGAGCTTAAGCAGCTCCAAAAGGAATCTGCAATTAATTATGTTTCACAAATTGCCTTTAGTGTGGGTCTAGCTCTTTTCAGGCCCTGGATGAGGCGCAGTGTGGGACTTTGGCAGGCTTACCTGACTAAGTTACACAGCCGTGGGGGAGTGGAGAACACTAGTGCTGTTTGGAAGAGCCCCACGCTTTGCAGGAGAGGAAAACATCACCAGCCAGGACATTTGGCAGTAGAGTCACATCCTCCTGGACACAATCAGTTCTATCTTTTACTCATTTGAAGCATGGAAAGTTTGGCTGCCTATTGAAAGGGATGGGATTGATGATTTTCTTGTGTTCTATGAGCTGGAATAGGCTTCTTACATTTCTGTTACACCACGGAGTAGCATCTTCCTTTAATAAATATCAGGCCCTATCCCGTAGGCTGAGAGCTAGAAGCAGGAATTGCTACTGGGAGGGCTGGCCTTATGGGAGGTGGGTAGCTACTTAAAAGCATGATAGGAGGGCTAAGAGTTTAGATGCTGGAGTCAGGCTGCCTGGGTTCAACTGGCTCCACCAATTACTTGTTGTGTGACTTTAGGCAAGTAGCTATTAACTCTTTTTCTTAAAAAATATGTTTGTATTGATTTCAGAGAGAGGAAGGGAGAGGGATAGGGAGATAGAAACATCCCTCCTGCACGCCCCCCACTGGGGATTAAGCCTGCAACCTGGGCATGTGCTCTGTCCGGGAATTGAACCCATGATCTCCTGATTGATAAGTCAACTCTAAACCACTGAGAAACACCGGCTGGGTGAGAGGCCTTACTTGACTATCCTATTAAGACAGCCATCACCCAGTCCTTCTTATCTGTTTATCCTGCTGTGCTTTTCATCAAACACTGTCACCCCTTGGAAACACACTGCCTATTTGTTTTCTCATTGTCTGTCTCCTTCACTAGAATCTGAGCAGGACCTTTCCTGTTACATTTACACCACATTCCTAGCATCTAGCAAAGGGACTGGCAGATAGTCGGCCCTCAGTCAATACTTGTTGAAATAATAAACCACTGACTCCACCTACATGTAAAACTGGTCTTGCATTTAAGATAGCGTGCAGGCGCTACCCCTAGCCCCACCAGAAATGAGAAATTCACAGCAGATTCTGAAGAGTACAAAGATTAGAAGATTTTGTGTCAACTTCAAGTGTAGTAGGGAATTTAGGTATTTTAGGGATATAATTTTAGCAGCATAATTTTCTCAAAAACAAGAGCTACATCGTCATATGTGTATGTATCAAACATGCAGATAATTGTAAATGTAGTAGCAAGGATAGAAACAATTAGTTTCAAGAATTATTGTTGCACTTCAGTTATAAAAGTGAATATTTATTAGTTTAAATTATTTTTAAAATGGAAGGCATGGAAATTGATGTCTTGCTTTACATATAATAGTTGCTTATTAAATGAATAAGCAGCTATTATATTTACTTATTAATGGACACTAATGACTTGCCTAGGTGTTACCATGACAAAATAAGTAACTTTGTATAGGTCAGTGTAAACTGAAATTCACATATCCTCCTTATTGTTCTTCTTTATTGTGTTACAAACAGTAGTTACCCATATCCATTTTATTTGTCAGATTTACTTTTTTGCTATATGAGAAGATTGCTGTATTGAAATTACTTTAGAAATCATGTCTTATAAAACTGTCTTATTGGTTGACAAGAAAACACATTGCAGTTGATATTTCTGAAGAGTGGGGATGGTTTGAGGGACACTTTTAAATTAGGTGAGTATATGAAACAGTTCTCCTGTTATCCAGGGTTTCATATTTTTGTAGTGCTGCTAATACCATATTGCAGCTTTTCCAGAAGGCAGTGTGACTTGGTGTGTATGTCAGAAAGAAGGCAAAGAATGAACTCCCCATAAGTACACACAAAGTTTGTTCTGTGCTAACGACTCCTTGCAGAGAAGCAGATGGGAAAGGGAAATCAGTTAGTCCTGACTTTGACTTTCACCCAGCCCCAACTCTGCACATTGGCCAGCCTGCTTCTTACTCAGAAAGGTTCACTTTGCAAAGCCTGTTCTGGAGACATCCTAGGAGTATTCCTGTCCTCCAATGTGAAATGAAATGTTTGCTTTATACAAGATTATTACATGGAGTTTAAGTGGCTGAGAACACTAAAGTAAGGAGAAAATAGATTGGCAGATGATTTCCAAATGGACTCATGTAGAACTCAGAACAATGGGTTTAGTGGGAAACCTAGGGAATGGAATAGTGATTGTAGAAGTTGGACCTGTTTCTGGGTGGTTCAGTAATGGACCCCTTTAGAGGGGATTAGAAAGCTTGGAAAAAGTCCGTCATACTTTAAGGCAGGTGATTTCAACACCAAGGGACATGACCAAATTACCAGGGGAGAATCTTCAAAGGACACCCTCCCCCATTCTGAGAGCTTCTGATGTTCCTTGGGGTTGACATCTATCTTCCCCTTTCTCCCCAGATCCATTCTCTATCCTCCTCCACTCTGCTCTATGCACCATGTGGACTGCATTACTAACTGTATCAGTCTATCTTGCCCTCATTCTTCTCGTTGGCTTCATCCAATGGGAGATAGCGGCAGGAAGTTGAGGCAAGGAGAATGTAAGGTTGTGGGATTTATTTTCCAAGTCTCATCCCTGCCAGGTCAACCTGACTTGCCAAACAGCTTCCACAAGATGGCTGAGCCCACTACTGCCCTTTGGATTCTGGTTATTTCTCTCTTCTTTGCTCTTCCAACCTTAATGGGAGTGGTACCAGCTCCCTGCAGCTATTTGTCCCAAGGTACTGCACTCTCCTTTGAGATTTCCCTACACCCTGGCCACACCTCTGCAAATTGTCTCTTCATTAACCTCTCCTAGATTTTTCCTAATTGACTATAACTTTAGTTTCCAATCAGGACCCAGTTGGTAAGTGCTAGGGGTATGCAGTGGGTGGCATGGTTGGCTGGCCTGCACAGGGTAAAAAGCTAAATGATTTAAATTCTCATTTGCTTCACTGCCCTTCTTCCCCAAGCCCCTTCTGAATAGCCATGGAGCCCAATCAAGAAGCAGGAAAGGAGGTAATGGGGCAAAGTAGCAGTATTAGGGGAGAGAATGCCTGAGACACCACCATTTTCCTTTCATTTCAGGGTCTGTGGAAATCCTGATTAGTCTGGAAGCAAGTATTGTACAGCAAAGATAAAACTTGCCAATTTGTAAAACCAACTTGGATGTGGCCACTCATTAGACTAATGCATATTCTGCTTTAAAAGAGAAAACAGTACACAGGAAACGTTACTCTCCTTTTCCCCTTGCTGTTTCAACTAATAGGTCTGCGGATTAGTCATTTTGCTAATGAGTAGTTTTACCCTGGCCCTCAGTGAACTTGGTCGGAGAGAAGCCCTGAAAACTCTTGGAAAACCTCATGAAAAGTTCTGTTCTCTTGACCCATTAGCAGAGAGATGAGATTTGTCAGGGATTAATGTTTATATATCATAGCTACATTTGGAAATTTAGTTGTTTTTTTCTAAAAATCAATCTAGAAAATAAGATTTATAGGAATAGAATAAAAATAGAACATTCCAAGACCCAATGTGTTCTTATTTTTCATTGGTCTCTAAGATTTTCATAGCCCAGAAAAGCAAGCAAGAAAAAAACTGTTTCACCAAAACTGGTTTGGCTCAGTGCATAGAGCTTCGGCCTGCAGACTGAAGGGTCCCAGGTTTGATTCCAGTCAAGGGCATGTACTTTGGTTGCGGGCACATCCCTGGTGGGAGGTGTATAGGGGGCAGCTGATGGATGATTCTCTCTCATCGATGTTTCTAACTCTCTGTCCCTCTCTCTTTCTCTCTGTTAAAAAAATCAATAAAATATATTTTTTTAAAAAGAAAAAAAACAAAACTGTTTCACCAGGTCTTCTGTATCAATGGCAATTGTGTGCCCCAGGAGACACTTGGCAATGTCTGGAGACACTTTTGGTTATCACCACTGGAGTGAGGATTCTACTGGCATGTAGTGGGGAGAAACATGGGATGCTGCTAAACATCCCACAATGTGCACAGGCTGGCCCTGACAGCAAAGAATGATCCAGCTCAAAATGTCAAGAGTGCTGAGGTTGAGAAACCTTTATCTGCATTAAAATTACAGCTCCATCAGCAAGGAAATTAGTATTAATACCCATAACTTTGCAATTTAAAAACCACACTCCGAGGAAGCTAAATGCCACTCGTTTACTGATAACACTATAAATCACTCATTAAATACTATCGCCTTAGAGTCTGTAGTGTTTTGAAAATGGCAAGTTTAGTGCCCTTTTTTGAGTGTAACTGATGGTTTTCAAAATAGAAACCAGGCTACTTGGTTAGATGGAATAAAATATTTTTGGAGCACATGGAGTCTTTTTAAAAATCATTTCTCTAATCAAAAGCATTTTCCCTTCAGATTGTGGTTCTAACTAAAGAGACGCTAAGCCTAAAAAGAAATGGTCTGCAGTTCAGAGTGCAGATCAGGGTGTGGGTAGTGAAATTAGCATGTTAACCATTAGCAACTGCAAAGAAGAGAGGAGACTAGTGCTGTTTGGGAAGGATTTCACCAAACACAGAGGTATCAAATGATCGGTTTTGTTTTCACCCAAAATAGTTCTGGCTTGAATATGAGGTCCTCAAAGTGTCTTCAAATAAGAAGGAAAAATCTGTTCTGGGTGTTGACTACTGTTACCCCCTCCCCCCCATTCTAAACCACTGAGGTTTGCTAGTGAAAGAAGAGACCAAGAGTGTCTTGCTTATAGTGTTTGTCACTAAGGTATATGGTATGCTTCTAAATAGAGAACCTTACTCTGTGCTAGAGAAGCAGGTTCAGGAGAAATCAAAGAGCTATTAAAACAGCTAAAAGCCTTTTATGGCGAAGACAAATCAGCCTGGTATTAAAACTAATGAAGAGGCTGGAAGAGCATAGATGAATTCTCTGGAAGGATGGAGATAGAGAAACTATTTTAAGGTCAATCTCCAAGAAGATGGAGAAAACAAATGTAGGCAGGTAGAAGGAAATGTCAAATTAATTATCCAAAAAAGGATAATATTTCTTGGAAAAACTGACCCTATGCAAATTTGCAGCTCCAAATACCATTCTTATGAGTCTGTCAGAAAAATCTCTCAAGGGCTTCACCAATTCAGGAGTGCTTGAGAGTTTGTTGAAATTTCCTCTCTTCTCCAAAAGAATGTTCCTAGAAGCAGAAATTGGTCTGCTCAGGCTGACAACATTGAAATGATGAAGAGCGCCGATAGGCCCGAGCTGCAGGAATTTAACAAGCTTGTCCAAATAATGGGTAAATAGTGGATGAAACTCACTGCCAAAGTTGTGCAACTTGGCTTTGTGAACCATCCAAGCCCAGTTCCCTGCCAGGCGAGGGTATGGGGGAGTGTGTGACTGTTAAGGCTGACCCCCTCCTATGTGGCCTCTCTCACTGATACTTTAAGAATGTTCTCATTTCTGAGCCAATAAGGTCCCATATACAGTGGCGAGTTGGGGTCAACATACTCTAGCAAAGCCAATAATAATACTGGCCAATAAGCAAGTAAAAATGCTAACAGTCTTTGTTATGGAATCTACTTTTTGAAGATAAACCAATCAATGGTGTAGCCAAATCAATGAGATGATAACAAGTGGTGGGAATTAAAATAGGAGAAAGTATTAAAGTGGTATTTGAAAGCAACAGAATAAATCAAGAAGAAACAAGAATTTAATGTGGTAGAAACAATACCAATAAGGATTATCAAGAAAGTAAAGATGGTAATGCCCCAATGGGAACACAGCCAATGGCAATAATATCTAACCCTTATTCACTCCTTCTCCTGTGCCAGAGAGTTCTTAGTGCTTTTACTAACATTATCCTATATAATAAAAGGATACTATTCAAATTGCCCCCTCTGGAGTTCAACCAACCAGGCGTTTGACCACTTGCTATGAAGTGTGCTGATCACCAGGGGGTGGCGTGGAACAAAGTAAGGCCCTGGCCAACAGCCAGGAGCCAGGGGAAGGAAGGTGCAGATCAGCCTTGATCATCAGCCAGGACTAGGGACCCTACCTGTGCATGAATGTTGTGCACTGGGACTCTAATCTTTAATGTTAACATTGAATCTTCTTTACAGCTCTATGAAGTAGATACCATTCCCTCATTTTATAGATGAGAACGTGAGATGCAAAGGCTTTAAATTCCCAAAGTTCCCATAACTACAAAGCAGCAGAGCTGAGATTTGAATCCGTGGCTTTCTGACCAAGCTATTATTCTACCGGCACAAACTTTCTGGCTGTGTGGTGGCGTAGGATGATGATGCCCCAGGCGAACAGCAGAAGTTTCATCACTTGGGTTTCTAGACTGAACAAAATATTAGTATGTGTGTCATAGTAAGTAATCTCTAAAGGCTCAGGGGTGGGTTAAAATAATATCTGCAACTTCCATTTCTGAATGTTAAGGACTCTTAATTCACAGCACTAGCCATATATTAGTACAACCCGTTTCAGTTTTCATAGAACCCTCCCACACACTCTCTCATCTGAGCTTCTCTGAAATCTTGTGAAGTAGGCAGGCCACATATTACCATCTCAAAGATGTGATGGGCAGTTCCATCAGAAATGAAGCATTGCCAAGTTACTTATCATCAAAAATATGTGGGAGGAGGGGGAAATGTGATTCCAAAAAAGTTGCTTATTTCAACCCTGAACAGTTCATAGGAGTTTATAATTTATTTCCATAACAGTGTGATTGCTTCCTTTTCAACAAGGCTTTGACTCACTTGGAGGAATGTATTCCATTACAAGTCTGCTGGCTTCACGCTTTATGTAGAACTAGTTGGTTGCCATGGTGACAAGACTAACAAAATACAAACCATGAACTCTTTCAATACTGGTCACTAACTTGCTCCTAACAGCCCACTTCAGAATTGTGGAAGCTGATAATATTCATGAGAAAATATATATTCATATCCTCATTCATTTTAGGCGGGGGGGGTTCCTCTTTCTAGTTTGAAAATAATCTGAGGACATCTGCTTTGGGGTTAAGAAAAACTTTGATATAAGGCTTTGTGTCTCTATGTCTAATGAGTGTTTAGAGAGCAGTGTCTTCAGCCATGTTACTCTATTCTTTAAAAATGTACACTTCTCATACAAAATAAATTTTAACTCTGGTTGAGGCAAAAAAAGGTAATATACTGAAGTTTACTAATAGCTTGACATAGCACAACCTCTACAGCATTTATTACTAACCACATAACAAGATGTTTATTTACTATACCAGAGGGCTATAAGATGTGTTTGAATTTTGAGAAACATGATAATTTCTAAGATACCAGAAGACCTCACTGGTATGGTTAAATGGGAAATTGGAGGAAAGAAGCAGGGAAGTTAAATTTGAAATAGTTTTTCTAAATTTTGGTGAACTTCTGTTTTTCTTTGCTCAGCTTCCATCCTCAAATCTTCTGGTAATAATCTAATTCTCTTTGGATGACTACACTCCACTGAATCTTCAGTCATGTAATCCAGGTGCAGTTAACCCCACTCCAGTTCCAGGGACAGTCCTGTGACACAAGCCTGACCAATCAGAGTATTGCATTTTATTGAATACTAGTGACCCAATGCACAGAATTTGTGCACATTAAAAGGAAATTAGAGGAAATATTTTAATATTGCTATTTGCCCTTTCTCTATAATAGAAGCATTAGAGATGAAAGAAAATTAGTAAAATGTATATTAGAATCTTCCTCCTGTCAGATTCTGGGGTGTGCCACGGGAACCAGAGTCAAGTCTCTGCCCACCCACGTGTGCCTCAAAATCATGTGAGACCCAGACCTGGTTGGCCACACTCCCCCTGGGCTAGATCCAGACCCTGTCAAGCTCTGCTGGGAAGGAGATGTGGCCTGAGGACCCCATCAAGCTCTGCCAGGTGCAGGGTGTGGCCTGAGGTCCCCCATCAATCTCTGCTGGGCGGGGATCATGGCCTGAGGTCCCCCAGCCTGGCGATGGGGCGGGGGACATGGCCTGAGGTCCCCTGTCAAGCTCCACCAGGTGGGGGGCACAGCCTTAGGTGTCCTGCCCTGGCCCAGAGCCATGCAGCCTCAGGTCCTTGCTGATTGCCTGTTAAGGCTTGTTACAGGAACTTGGCCTCTGCTGTGGGAGCAGCCATCTTTGTTACAGAATCCCTGCCTCCGCTGTGGGTGCAGCTATCTTGTTATGGCATGACAGTCAATTTGCATATTCCCTATTTATTAGATAGGATGGAGATTGGTTCAAGGAAAACTACATGACCAAAATCCAGGCCAATCTTAGTCAATAAGACTCAATTCCATGACTTTTGTTGATACTCTTGAGATGGAAGGATGGTCTGTTGGGGTTTCTGAACAGTTATCTGAAAGCCTAGAGTTACTGGCAGATATCTTACTATCATGAGGAAACAGTCACTTGAGAATGGAATCTAGTTAGAGTGAAAACAGAGGAGACATGCAAAGAATAAGACCAATTTCTGGTGATAGTGTTTGAGCCCTAGATCAAGCCTTGCCTGAAGTCTGTCTGAATTTTTCAGTTTTTTTTTTGACAATGAACTACTTTTCTCTTTAACTTTAGTTTAATTGGACTTGTTATTTACAACCAAAAATTCCTGATTAATACAGAAAAAAAACCCCTATATTATTTTATTTATTTATTTTTAAAACATTATTTTAAATACATGTAATAATTAAATCTAAGCTTAAAATTAGAAGAGCTCTCCAGGGACCCTGTTTCAATGATGAGATAATTATGGTGTCTAACAAGCCTAATTAATTCCAATGTAATCAATCCCTTGGGGGCAGTCTATTTGCTTAAATATTTTAGAGATTCCCTCTTATAATCTTATTTAATATTTTAATTTGTGCATCTGAGAAATATTTGGCTCAGAAAGGATACATTTTGACTCCCTTCTTAGCTAAAAGACATCAGTGGGATTTTATTGTAGAAAATGTATCTCATGAAGTTTTTCTCAGCCTGATGAATAAATGAACGTGCTCATATCCTGATCATAGACAATCCTGAATTTCCAACAGAAAAACTGAAACATACTATTTTTTTAGTCCTCAGTTTCAAGCTGTTTACAGTTAACAAACTTTTTCTCTGTAAGTCACTATATAGGTTTTTATTTTTAATCATAAAACATTTGGAGGCCCAGCTGAAAATGAACTAAATGACATTATGATTATTATTTTGTTTTTCTTTCAACATCTTCAGAAACTTTATAACATTTTCTATTCATTACTATCCATCTGATAGGATTAATATATTCATTTTAATAGATACTCTGGGTTATTAATAATATACTAAGTATTACATTATGGCAGGGACTCAATTTTGGCTGCTGATTAGAATTGCCTGGGGAGCTTTTAAAAAATACAAATGGCATGGCCCCACCCTAGACCAACTGAATCAGAATTGTTTTGGAGTAGGGACCTGGTATGGGTGTTTGTTAAAAGCCCCTTAGGTGATTTTAATGTCCAGCCAGAGATGAGAACAACTTCATTGTTGAAAATATTGACTAGAATCTATTATTTGTTTCAGTAAAGCATCATTTATTAAGAAATCTTTTGCCCTAGCTGGTTTGGCTCAATGGATAGAGCATCGCCCTAGGCCAGTAGCCTGAAGGGTCTCAGGTTATATTCTGGTCAAGGGCATTTACCTTGGTTGCAGGCTCCATCCCTGGCCCAAGTAGGACACATGTTAGAGGCAACCAATTAATGTGTCTCTGTCATATCAGTGTTTCTCTCTCTCCATCTCTCTCCCTCCATTTCCTTCTCTTTAAAAATCAATGGAAAAATATCCTCAGGTGAGGATTAACAACAACAAAAAATTATAATAATAATAATAAGGAATCTTTAAAAAAAAACACCCTTAATTTCTCAAAATAGAATAAGGACACATATGTAACACCTTAGTCAATAAATTTTTTAAAGAAATGGAATTCAAATATATGTGTGTGTGAACACACACACACACACACACACTACATTATATATATATATATATATATATATATATATATATATATATATATATATATATTTGAGCAATTAAATTATATTCTGGATATATTGAGGCACCTCTCACCAAACATGATCATTTTTAATTTCCTTTCAAAGGAATGTATAAGAGGTTGGCTATTTGCCATGTATTAGAACATCATTCTTTCTTCAACATGAATTATCTCCATTAATATCCTCAAATATTGTCTATTTAAAATTGCATATTTCTGCAACTGTTGTTAACTTTTTTAAATAGAGTGCTCATTACTATTTTTCCAACTCTAGATGGTAGTGTTTGTACTTGATTATTGTCTCAGATGATATTATCTTCTTTCAGTTCTAAATAGTGCATAACACCTAAAAGAGATCCAAAGCAACTTTTAACAAGAGAGAGATAAAGGTAGCAGGATAAAACTAATCACAGAATGTCTTTCCCTTAATATGAGAGAAAGGTTTTGTTTGTTTGTTTGTTTGTTTTTAATAGTGTAAATTTACCAGCAGCAGCCATAGAAGAAAAGAGTATGACCTGGTGGCCCTCAAAATAAGAAATGGTGGCCAGAGGGAGAAATTGATAATTTGGGCCCAGTGGTATGCTGAAGCTGATTCACAGTAGCTTATGAGAACCTGCAGTCCAATTTTCAGGGATTTTCCAAACCAGGTATTAAACAGAGCAATTATTAAACATTAAGTTAGATTAACTTACAATTACATAAATTATATTTAAAATAAAGGTAGTAAATCATCACTTCCTAATTGTTTCACTTCCTTTACTATCATCTATGCTCTTGAGGTTATTTCTACAATACCTACATGGCAGAAATACTGTGTAGTGAATGATGTGTGCTCCAATTCCACATTTAGCAATGTCACGTTGGTAGCTTGAAATAGGCTGTGGTGGCAGTATTTATACTATGGTAATTGGCATATACTATACAGTAGGGATTTTTATTTTTGAGAGCCAATTGTGAAACATTTACCGCCATACCACTGCTCTAAATCTCACCCTCAGCACCACTGGCCTGAAGTGGTACTGAGGGGGAAAAAAGTGAGTCTATAAAAACCCCAATTCTTACCAGTAGCTCATAGTGTAGACAGAAGTGAATTGATGAAGACAGTAGGAAATCCTAGGAAAAATGAAGGAAAAGACTTGAGTATTCCATCAGAGACAGAAAATTCTAAAAAATTCATTGAGTGTGCCATTTACTATGGATTCCTACAACATTAGGGGCATAATTTCAAGCCTAAAAATATAACATATTAAGTATAAGATATATTCTCAAGTATGAGGTCTGAACTCCTAGTACAGGACACAGAACAAACTTTTTAAAGAGAGTTCATGTCCACCAACAAAGGGAGCACACTCCAACAGTTGAACTCTCTACCTCTACCCTTATGACCTTGTCATCAGTATAGAAAAAAGAGTATAGAACACCTCATTTAGACTTCAAACTGGAGCTCTAAGAGGAAGATAAATGAGTTTTAGGTAAGTTAGAAGAGGGTCAAGAATTCACTCACACATGTCAGAGAAAACAGAAGGTCCAGACAGCTGCCAACATTGAGAATGAAGACAAAAATAAACAAGAAGGAATGCTAAAACAGCAGATGTGCTTAAAAAGGGATATGTCAGAGTAAAGGAAACAAATTGAGCACTGGAATAATACAATTAGAAGTTGAATAAATTAACTAAAAAGAACAAGAAGAAAGGACACAAGGGGAAATATCAAATGATAGACAGGAAAAAAACCTTGAAGTTATACAGTTAGAACAGAGGACAAAACAAATGTTGTAATTATAGGATACAAGTAATTAAACAGAATTGGGCAACACCTCAACTAGGGGATAAGAATTAACATCACAAATAAGGGTCAGATGGACATCAAATGGATAAGGTTCACTGAGGAGGACACAATACTTATATAGTTTTCTGGCTGGGAATGTATAACAGAATCTAAGGAACATTATATTAAAAAATGAAAAAGGTCTATATTCTTTTATATGTCAGTGCCATACGAGACAAATGCTGAGGAACTGGTCTATACTAAAGGCTCTAAAGAGAATGGCAACTGCTATGGTATGCAAGTATATATTCCTCCAAAATTTATATGTTGAAAACCTAATGTCCAAAGTGATGGTGTTAGGAGGTCAGACCTTTGGGAAACAACGAGGTCATGAAGGCACAGCCCTCATGAATGGGATTAGTGCCCTTATAAGAGACCCCAGAGAGCCAGCCCATCTTTCCTACCATGCGAGGACACACACAACAAAAGAAAAAGTAGATAATTTGGTCCCATCAAAATTAAATTTTTGTGTTTCAAAGAATAGCATCCAGAGAGTGAAGACAACCCACAAATGGAAAACATTTTTGCAAGTCATATAACTGATAAGGGATTTGTATCTAGAAGATATAAAGAACCTTACAACTCAATAATTAAAAACAACCCAATTAAAAAATGGGCAAAGGATCTGAATATCCATCCCTTCAGAGAAGATATATAAATGGCTAATAAGCACACAAAGAGATGTTCACCATCATTAGCTATCAAGGAAATGGAAATCAAAACCACAACAAGATACTACTTCACACCTACTGGTGGCTATAACTAAAAAGTCAGATCATAACAAATTCTGTGGAGATATGGAGAAACTGGAACCCTCATATATATCTTATGGGAATATAAAATGGTGTAGCTTATAAATCAATTTGGCAGTTCCTCAAAAGGTTACACATAGTGTTACCATATGACCCAGAAATTTTACTTCTTCAGATATACGAACAGAAATAAAAATTTATGTCCATACAAAAACTTGTATATAAACATTTATAGCAGTATTATTTATAATAGCAAGAAGGTGGAAACAACCCAAATGTCTATCAACTAATGAACAAAGTGTGATAAATCCACAGAATGGACATTATTTGACAATAAAATTAAATGAAGTACTGATACATGCTACAACTTTGAAACATTATTTTAAATGACGAAGCCAGTCACAAAAGGCCGCATATAGTATGATTCCACTTATATAAAACTAGAGGCCCAGTGCACAAAATTCATGCACGGGAGTGGAGGTGGGGTTTTCCCTCAGCCTGGCCTGTACCCTCTCAAACCTGGTAGTCAGACATCCCTCTCACAATCCAGGACCACTTGCTCCTAAACACTTACCTTCCTGCCTGCCTAATGCCCCCAACTGCCTGTCCCTGCCAGCCTGGTTGCCCCTAATGTCTCTCCTCTACTGGCCTGGTCACCCCCAACTGCCCTCCCCTGCAGGCCAGTTTGCCCCCAACTGTCCTCCTTGCCAGCTTGATTTTGCTCCCCCTGCTGGCCTGATCACCCCTAACCCCCTGCCAGCCTGATCTTGCCCCTAATCCCCTGCCAGCCTGTACTTGCCCCTAACTGCTCTCCCATGCCAGCCTGATCTCTCCCCTAACTGCCTCTGTCTCAGCTCCCACCACCATGGCTTTGTCTGGAAGGAAGTTGGACATCAGGAAGATTGCTGGCTGACCCAGTCTAATTAGCATATTGCCCTTTTATTACTATACCTGCTGCCCTGCCTGCCCGGTGACCACCAGCCTTGCTGTGATAGGAGCTTTTGGGCCATGGGGGAGGGACTGAGAGGTGCTCCATGCACTTCCTGGTGACCGTTTTTTTGGTCATTTTGGTCGTTACAGCTATTGGCCTTTTATTATATAGATATCCAAAATAGGCAAATCTATAGAAACAGATTAGTGGTTGCCTAAGGCTGAGAGAAAATGGGGAATGACTGCTAATGAGTACAGGGTTTCCCTTTAAGGTGGTGAAAATATTCTAAAATAGATTGTGATGTTTTTACAACTGTGAATATACTAAAAAACATTGAATTGCACACTTAAATGGGTGAAATGTATGGTGTGTGAATTATTTATAATAATAAAAGTATAATATGCTAATTAGACCGGATGTCCTTCCAGATGACCTTTGGGACAAAGCCGGGGCTGTGAGGGAAGCCTGGGTCCTGGGTGCCTGAGAGAAGCCAGTGCCAACAGCCAGGAGAAAGAAGGCCTACTCTTGCACGAGTTTCAAGCATCAGGCCTCTAGTATTTAAATAAAACTGTTATTAAAATGTTTGAACAAAAGGGGAATGAATAGAATGGCATTTAACTAAGATAGAAAAAAACTTTTTGTGCTATTTTGATTTTTAACAGATCAAAATTTAGAACACCCATCCCCCTTAGCACTAGTGGACAGGAGGAATAGTAATTCACAGCGAGATATTTGTGCCAGGCACTGGATTGGGGGCTGAGAATAGTGAACAAGACATATATGATCATGACACTCATAGTACTTAGAATGTGCTAGAAAGACACACATTAAGTACCTACTTACATAATGAGTACAGGTCCTAGAAGTAAAATGCAGATTAGAGGAAAAGGTATAATGGAGGACCTCAATCTAATATGGGAAGGGAGGGAGAGTTTCTTTAATGTTTGAGCTTTGAAGATTAAGAATAAACTATGAAAACTGAGTGTGAGGTCAAGAAGATTCCAGGCAGAGAGACCTGGACCTCCTCTGCCCAGGAAACAGAGGACAGAGGACAGTGAGAATTGGGGGGAGGGCAGCAGGGAAAGTGCTGAAGGGGCTGGCACACCCTGAGGGTCTCATAAGCCACTTCAGGCATTTTGATCTTTATTTCCAAAGCCATGGGAAGCTGTTGACAGATTTTAAGGAGAGTTTTTAATTCATGTCTCCAGTATACTTTGCTATTAAATTTCCCACTGAGTAACATAAAAATGAAACTACTAGATTATGCCAATGGAGATGATGTGGTTCCCCTACTTCTTGCAAATCTCCTAGTGCATGTTTTCTTAGGTTGAGTCCCTGGGAAACAGTACACAAAATTCCCAGATGGAGAAGGGAGGGGAGAATGTACAGAGGAGCTCTCAGGAAATTAAGCTGGACCATATGAGCTTTGATGAGCTCAGCAACACTAGTAACACAATAATCCATAAGGACATACTGGCTTTTAAGTTTTGGATGTATGTTGGAGAATGAGATCACGTCCTATGACTCTAAAATCTTGTTATTTACAGCTGCAATACTAAAATTGGCACTTTAGGCACTTTATAAAATATGGGTGGAGTATCTTGTGGCCTCTATTATATATTGCCTGGGCTATGAGCTGGTATCCTCAATTGAGTACAGGTAAAAACAGATGGAAAATAAATTTTCCTACAAGTCTCAGTGTATTTTCATTGACTTAGCATCTGTTGGAAAATTTGTTCTGAGAATAGCATCAAGGAGCTGATCTACATAGTGGGCAATGGTCAACTGAGGCCTCTGAGAGATGGTTTCTCCATTGGCCAAAAAGTGCTTTGCCAAAGTCTTCAAGGTTACAGAATTGCCTTGACAACATTAAGTAAAACAAGACATTGAAGTTCTTTAAATTTACCATAAATTATGAGATACAGTTGCTCTTAATTTCTGGACCTTTGATATGTATTCTCTGGTTGATTTAACTTTTTTCTTGGCTGAATGTGGTGAGGGGATGTCTTCTATGCTGAAAATGGTAACTCAAAAAACACTTTTTTGTCTCTCCTTACTCTTGAACTTCACTCGTTTTTTTTTTTTTTTCCCCTTGTCCTCTTTTACTATGATCCTCTTTGTTTCTTGATCTCTTCCTTTGACTGACCTGTAAGAATTTTGAGCTGTTAAATACATGGTTCCAGCTGGAAAAGTTGAATTCAGCAAGATCAACCAGAAAATAATATGCCTTATTAAAAACAATTCAATTCTACTATGTTCAAGGTATGCACGCTGACCTCAATGCAGCATTTTGACTTTGCTGGTCATCCTTCTTCCTACCTTGGCTTCTCTGACACCCATATATCCTGCTGCCCTTTTGCTGCAGTCACAGTGATTGATATCTCAGTATTCATCCAAACCCAAATCTGATTATCTATGCCAATCATACTGGTTCTGTTCTTCTTGACAATGAATTATTACTTTAAGAAATTCTGCAGCCATTTCCCCTCCAGCCTGAGGAGGAAGCCAGCAGTATTGTGGAAAAGTTACAGAGAAGTGAAGTTGGAGCCCTGATGTATTGTTTCTGGAGCCCATGCTAGTTCTCAACATCCCATAACGTTACCTAATTAGTTCCCTTATTGTTTAAGCTGATATCAACTAGGATATTCTGTTACTTGTATCTAACATTCCTTTGTCCCTTGGCCTTTGCTTCTCAGGCTCCTTCTTTGGTTTGCTTCTTCCATCTTAAGGTTTTGTGCTTGGTTCTCTTTTATTATTCTCCAATCTCAATGAGTAAACTCATCCATTCCTCTTCCTTCAACTGCAGTTAATATGTTGATGGCTTCCAACCTAAACCTACCTAGGGGAATTAAGGGGCTCCATGGAGGAGATAAATGAGGGGTGACTCTTTACCAAAGGTGGCCTGGGAAAAGAAAGAATAAAAAGGTGTTCCAGGAGAAGGAATAGCAGCTTATGAAGGCTTGAAGGCATAGTAAAGAACTGAAAAAAGTTCTCTATAGAATATTTATGTATACATGGGGATGTTGTAAGAGATGAGACTGTAGAGATAATCATGGCCAGATCTTAAATGACATGCACACCATGGAAAGAAGCATGAAATCTAACCCAATGATAATGAAAAGCCAATCAAGGGTTTTAGGCAAGACTATGAGACTACCTATGTCCTCATAAGATTTACATTTTAGAATGGAAAAAGGATTGTAAAAGATTCATGACCAGAGGTTATTGCAGAGGTTACTACAGGTAAGTGGTGATAGTCTTTGGGTGACATCAGAGTTCATCTAGCTGAGCCACGAGAGTGGAATACTCTGAGCCACCTGACAGCCACATGAGTGTATTAGACACCTAGGAGTAAGGAAGAGAAAGAGCAAGACGGGAGATGTGGGCTCGGGGATACAGGGCAATGAAGACAAACAAACTTTATTATCTGTGCCAGCCCTAGATTGAAGTAGATTCCAATGAGGGGAAAAGGTTCTGTTGGCCATTGCTTCCAGAGGCTCCAGGCCAACCCAGGTCCTCTTCTACTTCAGTGCCTTAGATAGATTGGGCAGATGGGTCATTCTGCAAACTTCCAAGGTTTGAGATCAAGGGCAATCTCAGAACCATCCTAGGATTCCTGCCCAAATGCTGGGTCTTTGCCTCTAGCTGTGAGGTTGACCAAATCTTGAGAGGAACCCAGCAACCAAGCATGTCCTTTGAACACCAAAAGCTCAGCAGCTAGGTTTCAATACCTGAATATGGAGCCTATCATAACTTGGTATATCACATTCTGCTCCTAATCCAGATTCCAAATCCCAGTCAGGTATACAGACAAGGAATTAAAGCATTTCAGGTCTTAATTGGCCTTTGGAATGGTCTAGTTACTAGACTCTAGTAAGTCCTCTGACCTATAATGAGAATCAGACTTCAAGTCTAAAGCAGTCCTTCAATTTACCTCCTTTCTCTTTCTTCTCCAGGATTTCCATGGAAATTGGTAATGAAGGATGATCAATGTTCTATTTCCTGCATGTGTTCATGTTTTCACCTTTTAGTAATATCTACTGGGAGTACTAAAAGTGAGGAAACTCAGGAGGAGGAGGTGTAGGCAGAGTTAATGCTATTTATAGGGGCTGAATCTGAATTCTGAAGGTGCTTCTGGAAACTGCTGGAGACCCCTGTCTATACAGCTCATCCCATACACACAGCACCTGAAGGATGCCATGGCCACAGAAAACCGAGGCTCTGTGGGCAGCTGGAAGCTTGAGCACAGGTTTGAGAAGCATGAAAGAAAAAATTTGGCACTGAGACTGATTCTGGAAGAGCTCACTGCTGACCCAGTCTTACTTTTGCTTTACTTCACTCCTCAAAAATTCTGTAGCTAATCTTGGACATTTGGAAGTAGCTAGGGGGGAATGGGGACATTGGCTTCTTAGCCTAACAGCATTTATCTTTGCAGCTGCACTGCCCTCATAGCACAGGTGTGCAGAGCATGATTAAGTGACCCTAGAAATCTGACTGCCTGGGGTGTGGTGTTCATTTTTTCACCCTGATGCAATTATCTCAGGGTGTGGGTACTCTGCCTCACTCCCCCTTTCTTTTCTTCACCACCCCCAAACTCTGGGTTTCAAACTCTGGCTTAACTGTGAAAATAGAGACACAAGGAGACAGGTTTTATGCTGTTGTTATTTGCTTTTAGAATGACTGACTTCAGCCTCTTTTATAAGTTCGCCTAACAAGCAGGAAGAAAGGCAAGATTAACTTTTGAAAAATCTTTCAGCACCTTCATTGATCCAAATTTTAGTGTGATTTGGCAGGCAATGCAGGGTAGCATGTTCCAATGTTTTAACTTGTGCCTAATTGCCAGATTAGCTATTGTTTGACTTGTACAATTATTAATGAAATGTGGAAAAAAGGGTGGTAACTGTGAAGCCTGTAGCAATGTCTAGACATGAGGGTGGGGGTTGGGAGGTGGAGTACCAAGGGAGACGACACAGAATTTCCTCGACTTTGGTTTTTCTCGGATTTGGTATTTCTGCCTTGGCATAACAAAACATGGGCCGAGGTATTCATAGATGAGAGATAATTTTTAAATTAAAATTAATCATCAAGTTTTAGGCTATCTGCCAGATTTCTCACTTAAGTGAGTTAAAAGAAAAGAGGCAGTCACTTAGGCTGTATGATAAGCACACTTACATGCACAAATACACACTGACATGTATGGTTTAAAAAGCTACCACCAGGTCAATCAAACCAGGAGAGAGATGCTCATTGTAATTTGGTTTTTGGAGGAAGAGGATTTTTGGTGCAGGAGAGCTTGTGAATGTCATTCATGCACGTTTGTAACCTTGCTCCAGGGTCACATCAGGTTGGGTGTTATGACAGCAAGGTTACAGGATAAAAATGCTTACAAACTCATGAGAATTGGGAGGAGAAACATATTGGATTATAAAGAATTTTTACTTTTAATGTCTTGGTGTCTTCACTGCCCAGCAAATTCCCTTCCCAGCCCAAGGCTTTTGGGTTGGCAAGATCCCCATAGGCAAGAATAAAAAAGGGATCACTTATGTTGTGGGTTTAGTTGCTTTTGGTATAAGTATAGATATATAACTTATGTATTACAATACTGTATACTAGGGGTGTCGAACTCAATCAGAGAAGGGGCCAAAATCTAAAATCCAGCCTAAATCGCGGGCCGAATGGTTTACTGAACAGTCATAAACTGACAATGTCATAAACTGACAGCGGAGTGCAGTGATGACAGCGCGGTGCGGGCCACATTGCAAGGCCTGGCAGGCTGGATTTGGCCCGCGGGCCTTTTGTTTGACACATGTGCTGTATACAATGAAGAATTATGTACATGCACGTGATTCCATAAAGTTTGTTTCATTCACATAAATGCAAATTAAAATTAGAAGTGACTGGATCAACTTATTTTTATGCATGGTAGAGTGGGCTCCTGTAGAGCCCAGTGGCTCAGTCTCCCCAGTCACCTGAGCTGGGCCCTCTAGGTGCACCCCTGTGTGGGCTGTGTGCCAGTCTTGTTGTAGTTAAGCCTTGATTGCTGTTGACATCACTGGGAGGAACTGACCTCCAGGCCAATTGGCTGTGAGTACCAGCTGTAACTACAATGGAAGAGCCGCTGTGCAGGAGCCAAACCTATGAAACAAGATGCTACAGTGGGGCTTTGGTACTCACTGAGTCTGCTCCTTGTGGATGTGTAGAGTTGTAATCTGAAGCTGTCCACTGGGTGCACTGGCTCTGGGGCCTCCCAGGAGTTATATAGTCAGCCACTGTCTGGGATCACCTGGCAGGAGCTACAGAGAGATAAGCAGATAGCTGTTATTTGTATTGGACTTGGAAGTTCTCAGGCAAGGGCCAGCTGTGAAGCAAAGCAGGCTGGTGCTATTGCCGGGTCTTGGGCCTCTTACTGATAGGTATGGGACATGCTGAGGCCACCTTCTACTTGCTTGAAAGATTTTAGAAAATTCTGAAGCCTGAGCCAGGACATGCCATTCATATGCAAAAGTTGCTGCAAACAGTTTGGGTGGGGCTGAGTCTCAGGGAATCACCAGGGTGGAGCAAATAGGATGGAAACTCAGATATGGCCTTCAGTTAGCTCTGGGACAGGGGAGGTCCCAACACAGGAACAATGACCCCTGCATGCACCCCTATCTAGAAGAAAGCCACTCCTGAGTTCCTGCCCTGATGCCAGACAATCCAGTTCCTCCCCAATGTACCTAGTTCTTTTCAAGATGCTGCCCTACTTCTGGAGCCCAGAGAGATTGACTCTGAGTCAGTAACTGTGCTGACTGAGGAACACCTGGGTCTCCAGCAGCCTCCATATTATGCAGCCATAATCCCCACTGGTTTTTGTAGCCCAAAGTTACAGGGGCTGGGACTACTTGCTTCTCATGGGGGATCTCTGCAGCCTTTTTATCCCACCCGATTAGAAAAAATGGCACACTTGGGTGTCAGACCAGCCTGTTCTATGCCTCTGCCCCTCCTCCCAGTCTCAATGTGGTTTCTTCTTTACATCTCTAGTTGCAGGACTTCCCTTCAGCCAGATTTCAGAATGATGGTTATTCTGTATTTTAGTTGTAATTTTGACGTGGTTGTGGGAGGCAGCAAGTACTGGCATTTACCTACACTGCCATATTGGTTCTCAACAATACCTTTTGTGTATATTCTATAGTTGTTGTTTTTTTGGTAGTTACTATGGGGATAACATTAATGTTCTAAAGTTATAACAGCTTTGTCCCCACCCTTTTGGTTGTTGATGTCACAAAATCACATTATATATTGTGTGCTCCAAAGCATAAACTAATAATTCTTTAAAATGCATTAGTTTCTTAAAATATGTAGAAAACAAAATTTGGAGTTACAAACCAAAGTTTATATTAGTAATACTAGTTTTTAAACTACTTGTTTATTAAACGTAATAGTGTCTTAAATAATATGGAAAACAAAAAGATGGAATTACAAACCATCTTTTATATAAAAGGCCTGTGGCCATCACGCCGTAATGCCAGCATGATCAAATGAGCAGTGGCTCGCAGTGGCGCGAGCTACTTGCAGTGGAGAGCTATGAGCAGTGGAGGGCAGGGCAGTGATATACTACCTGCAGAGAGCTATGAGAGGAGGAGGGCTAAAAGCTGAGGAGGGCGGAGGGCGAGGCAGAGAGCTATGAGTGGCGATGGGCAGGGCAGCCAGCTGAGGCAAGCGGAAGCAGCTACTAGAGCTGGGCCTCTAGTTGTTAACAATTATACGAGCTTTTATAATTGCCCATGTATTTACTTTTATTGAGATCTTTATTTCTTCCTACAATTTCTAGTTATTGTTTAGTGTCCTTTCATTTCACCCTTCATCACTCCCTTATTTTTTGCAGGGCAGGTCTAGTGGTAACGAACTCCCTGAGCTTTTGTTTACTTGGGAATGTCTTTTTTTTTTTTTTTTTTTTTTTTTTAAACATATTTTATTGATTTTTTTACAGAGAGGAAGAGAGAGGGATAGAGAGTTAGAAACATCGATGAGAGAGAAACATCGGTCAGCTGCCTCCTGCATACTTCCTACTGGGGATGTGCCTGCAACCAAGGTACATGCCCTTGACCGGAATCGAACCCGGGACCTTTCAGTCCACAGGCCGATGCTCTATCCACTGAGCCAAACTGGTTTCGGCCACTTGGGAATGTCTTAATCTTGAAGGACAGATTTGCTAGATTATATGATTCTTGATTGACAGGTTTTTGTTTTTTGTCTTTTTCCTTTTAGCATTTTGAATATATTGGTCTACTGCCTTCTGGCCTCCAAAGTTGCTTATAATTTTTATGGAGGATCCCTTGTATGTGACAAGTTGCTTCTTTCTTGGTGCTCTCAAAATTCTCCCTTTGTCTTTGTCTTTTGAAAGTTTGGTTATAATGTGTCTTGATGTGAGTCTTTGAGTTCATGTTACTTAGAGTTCTTCTTAAATGATCATATTAATGTATTTAATAAAATTTGTGATGTTTTAAGCAACATGGGACAGTATGATATTAAGGTCCAATTATGTGATAAAGGGGTGGTTTGGCAAGGTTTCAAGATGTGGTATTTGAGTTGGACTCTGAAGAAAAAATAGTATTTAGGAAGACATCAAGCCTCAGTGAATGAGGAGGCAGAAGTGAGGAGGAAATGTGATATGCAGGTAGCATTTATCATGTATGATGGGTCAGGCACATCAGTTATTTCATTTAATACTCAAAATAGAGTGACAATATATCAAAATAGAGGTAGGTACTAGTATTCTCATTTTACAGATAAGAAAATTGATGTTAAGGATGATTGAGAGACATGTTCAAGCTCACATGGCTAGTTAACTGAGGTGGGAGTGAAAATTAATTTAATTCATACTTTTTATACTTTGCCAACTCACCAAAAAGAATAGCATAAACACATTTTTGAGGTGAGAATTAGTGAGTCCCTCTGTAGTCATCAAGTAAATAAGGTTGGCTGGACCAAAGGGCAAGAGTAGAAAAGCAGCAGGAGATAAAAATTAAATAACTTTGGATTAGATTATAAAATCTTCAAATATGAGGCTTCAAGTTTAGACTTTCTTTTGGATAAGGGATAAGTACTGGCAGTTGAGAGTAAAAAAAAATTTTTAATTTCTTTCCAAAAGATGTCATATAAATATGAAATGACAGTAAAAAGCAAATTTCTTGAAATCATGGATGTCTTTTGCACTAAATTAAAGTGCCAAGGGTCATATCTGTGCAGTTAGTCAGCAAGTTCAGTGATAACAGATTCCACTCAACCAAGAGCCTTTCATCTTCTGTTTCTCTCTTAAGAAAATCTAAATCGATTTTTCTTTGCTTGAACACTTCATTTTTCTCCCCCAAATAGCAACTTCTGTTTTATAGATTATTCTTGTTCTCTTCTTCCTTTTGGCTTTATAAAATGAATATCTGAAATTTTCCTGGATTGCTATGTTCTTGAAATAAAATTCTATTAAAAGATTTATTGTGATTCAAGGGAAAATTTATTATTTTGTTTGGTATACTTTTGAGTCGGTGGATTGCTTATCAGTGTCATATGTAAATTTTGTGTATCAATTCCAATTTAAACCCTTCAACTGACAAATATCTCATTGAGACAAATAAAATTCATAGCATTTATGTAGAAATACTATGTAGTAGCAAGTTGAATGAGTACTATAAATTTCCATCTGCCATTAAAATGCCTGAAATGCTTACTCTTGAAATGATCTGATAAGAAATGCCACAGTAGGCAATTGATTCTTGGAATTACCTACTATTTCAGGATGAAGCCTGATTATTCTGTTAAGTGTCTCACACAAAACCTGGAACACAGAAGGACCCAAATATTAATTCCAACCTTTTCCCCTGTGGGTGTGAAATATGCATGTATTTTATTAGGGGATATTTATTTTTGGGTGATTTTTTATTTTTAAAAATGAGATATAATTTACATATAATAAAATGCATACTTTGTAAGTACACAAATTAGTTTTTCTATTTATTAAGTTATGTAAGTACCACCCAGCACAATGTATAGAAAATTTCCCTTACCTCACTTTATGTTTATCACTATGGATTAGTTTTGTGTATTCTAGAATTTCATAGAAATGGAATTGTATAATATGTATTCATGTTTAGTCCCCCCCCCCCATTCATCATAATGTCTGTAAGATTAATTCATGGTATGGCTGTTGCATAGTATTTCATTGTATAGATGTACCTCAGTTGGTTTACCTATTCTCCTATTGAGGGATGTATGGTTGTTTTTACTTTAGGGCTATTATGATTAGGGCTGCTATGATCATTCTTATACAAATATTTCTGGGAACATAGTTTTTATTTCTCTTGAATAAATATCTCATAGTAGAATTGCTGAGTCACAAGATAGATGTGTGTTAAAAAACCTTATCTGAGTCCTAGCTGGTTTGGCTCAGTGGATAGAGCATCAGCCTGCAGACTGAAAGGTCCTGCTTTTGGTTCTGGCCAAGAGTACATGCCTGAGTTGCAGGCTCGATCCCCAGTGGGGGGCGTGCAGGAGGCAGCTGATCAATGATTCTCTCTCATCATTGATGTCTCTATCTCTCTCTCCCTCTTCTTTCCTCTCTGAAATCAATAAAAACATATCTTAAAAAACCTTATCTGAAACTATCAAACATTTTTCCAAAGTGGTTTATTATTCTATACTACCTGCAGATTATGAGTTCCAATTGCTCTATAGCCTTGTCAACACTTAGCATTGTCAGTCATTTTCATTTTAGCCAGTCTAGTGGGTTCCTACTAAATTTAGATACAAATGATATTATGTCTATGTGCAGTGGGATGACCAAAAATATTATATTTTCTAGCTGGTACCCAAGTTTCTGTAAAAGAAGGAACTATTATATCTTTGAGAAAGGCCTTTGATAAGTTGAATTGGGTGCTTTGCTGATGGCTTTATTAGAATAAATGTTAAGAAATAGAATTTCTGGATTATAGGTAATGCATAGTTTTAAGAATTTTGATACATTATTGCCAAATGGCAAAAAGACTATTCTAGTTCCCTTCAGAAGTGTCTGAGGCTCATTTTGTGTTCTTCCTATCAATGGGTATTATCATTAAAACACAATTTTTTTTAGTTATTCTGTATACATGTGTAATCTAAAAGAAACAAAAATAAGAAATTATTATGAAACAATAGTGATAAATATGAAAAAGGAACAAATTTTGAATATTCATAGCATTGAAATGTCATTTTTTAAATGACTATGGCCAGTTCCTCCAAGGGCTTAAATTTTAGAATTGGGTTAAATTACATATATTCCCTGGCTATATGATAACCTTTGATTATATTTTATAAATATAGCTTGATAAGCAAATAATCAAATTCATCGATGCAGACTTAAATAGCTAGGTGAAATAGTCAACAACTTGATCCATTTGCACCCTTTCCTAATTTTATCGCATTTATCATTTGATTTAAAAAATATATAGTTAGACAGTAGCCTATCTCTAAGTTCATTGGAGATTTTGAAGCTGCTTTAAAAGACCTTTCAGTTAATAAAACAGTGGTCATTTTTCGCTTAGTTTGGCTGGCTGAGGAATTTTGGCTAGCCGTCACAGGAAATATTCACATTGTGGAAAGGATGCGAAGAAAGAAGGAAAAGAAGTTACAGTTAATCATGGGGCACATGAATCAGCTTCACTTTAAGTTTTCAGTCTGAAGTAGAGAATTCAAAAAAACACGGGAAGCCCTAGGGATGGGGAAAGAGAAAGTAGCAGAATAATTTGCTTTATTTATTTATTTTTTTTTTAAATATATTTTATTGATGTTGTACAGAGAGGATGGGAGAGAGATAGAGAGTCAGAAACATCGATGAGAGAGAGTCATCGATCAGCTGCCTCTTGCACACCCCCTACTGGGGATATGCCCGCAACCAAGGTACATGCCCTTGACCGGAATCGAACCCAGGACCTTTCAGTCCCCAAGCCGACGCTCTATCCATTGAGCCAAACCGGTCCCGGCCAGAATAATTTGCTTTAAAGAAAATTATTCCTTTGCATATGAACTATCATGAAAACTATCTGCATTTGTTGAAATTAGTATGCATTTGATAATCCTCTCTTCACTCTAGATGCTCTTCTGGATAAAAACAAAATAGGTGTGCATCTGAAGCAGCTTGGAGAGCTTTCAATTTTGATATTCAGATAGACAACAGAAAAATCATAAAGATGCAATATGTCAATATTTCTCCTGGGATTATGGAAGTTATCTATGAGGGAACTGTTTGTTTTCATTTAATGCTACAAATGAGTATGTTAGTGGTTGGGGCATCAAATGAGATTGAGAATTCCTTTCTCTGGTTTGCTTTTATCTATCTATCTATCTATCTATCTATCTATCTATCTATCTATCATCTACCTATTTATTTATTTATATGGCCTTGGGCAAGTAATTGTGTCATTTTTATCAGGTTTGGTAAAATGCTAGAACACAATAATTAAGAGATGCCAAGAAGATTTTTAAAATTCTTTTTTTTTAAAAAATATATTTTATTGATTTTGTACAGAGAGAAAGGGAAAGAGATAGAGAGTTAGAAACATCGATGAGAGAGAGTCATCGATCAGCTGCCTCTTGCACACCCCCTACTGGGGATATGCCCGCAACCAAGGCACATGCCCTTGACCTGAATCAAACCCGGGACCCTTCAGTCCCCAAGCCGACGCTCTATCCATTGAGCCAAACTGGTTTCGGCTGCCAAGAAGATTTTTACAAATATGTTAGTGACAGAGGACATGTCTGATGCACCAAATAGTTGAAACTTTGCTTATTGAAAACATGATTGATGTCGAAACCGGTTTGGCTCAATGGATAGAGCGTCGGCTTGGGGACTGAAAGGTCCCGGGTTCGATTCCGGTCAAGGGCATGTACCTTGGTTGTGGGCATATCCCCAGTAGGGGGTGTGCAAGAGGCAGCTGATCGATGACTCTCTCTCATCGATGTTTCTAACTCTCTCTCTCTCTCCCTTCCTCCCTGTAAAAATCAATAAAATATATTAAAAAAAGAAAAAGAAAACATGATTGTCTATCAAAGACAAAAAAATAATTACTTTTCTACTTTAACATGCTTGATTCCATACCTGCACTAAAGCAATTTAATATAATTTCTTAAAACTATAAAAGCTGCTGTATTTATTGAATGGCTTTCTGACATCTATTTTTAACATATGATGAGTGCTATACTTGGCAAGTCCTCAGCATTTTCCCCAGTGAATGGTCTGCCAGAGTAATTTGAGAGTAAATATTTTGAGGTATTATCACCCTCAGAAGGATTTATTGACCAGGTGCTTTTGTTTAGTGCTGTTTTAAGGTTCTTTGAGTGCTGCTTTAGACTTCATAACTAGGACTCAAATACAATGCTCTAGCAGAGTAGGATCAAAATATGACTTACAGTACAATTAGGCCATTGCACACTTTCTCCATATGGTTATTGTGTTCAAAGGGACATGGTTCAACTCAAAATAGAATCCCATAGTTTTACAGAAATAGTGTTAATTATAGGGTAAGCATTGTGCTAGTTGCTTTCCATTCATTATCTTATCTGATACTAGTGGTCCAGTGCATGAAATTTGTGCATGGGTAGGGTTCCTAGGCCTGGCTGGCAATCAGGGCTGATTGGGGCCTTCTGGCTGCCAGCCTGGGCCTTCCTTCATTCCACACTACCCAGGCTGGTCAGCGCATGTCATAGCGAGCGATCAAACTTCCAGTCTCCTGGTCAAACTCCCGAGGGGACACTTTGCATATTAGCCAAACACACACACACACACATACACACACACACACACACTAGAGGCCCAGTGCATAAAGATTCATGCAAGAATGGGTCTTCCTTCACTCTGGCTAGAGCTGCCTTTTAGCTCTGGCCCAAAGCCACCTTTCTACCTTCTCACACTGCCCAGAGGCCCAGAGTAGCTGGGGCAGTGTGGAACGCCTGCATAGTTGCCATGGCGATGACACAAGCATCCAGCCTTCCCCTAGCCGCTCGGTGCCTGAGTATGCAAATTAACCCACCATCTTTGTTGGGTTAATTTGCATACTCACTCCTGATTGCCTGGTAGGCGTCATGAAGATTTGGTCAATTTGCATATTCCTCTTTTATTAGTGTAGATACTAGTAAATGTATAATACCCATGCTTCTTCCTGGTGCCCTGATACACAGTGATGCAACACATAGTCCTCTGTATCACAGTAAACTAATTGTCCTGCTATTAGAACCATATTATTCTTCCACTCCTCATCCTTGCCAATGACAAGAGCCAATTGCCAAGAATAAGCAAAAACCTAACCAGAGTGTGATTAGTGAATAGGTTATTTCCCGTTAGGTCCTGTGATAGACAAAATAGTGGCTCCCCCAAAGATGTCATGTTTTAATTTCTGAAACCTCTGAATACATTACATTATACGGCAAAGGGAAATTAAGATTTAGATAGATTTAAGGTTGCTAATTAGGTGATCTTAAAATTGGGATATTATCCTGGATTATCCAGCTGGGCCTAATATAATCACAAGTATCCTTAAATGTGAAAGAGAGAGAGTCAGAAGAGGAGTTCAAAGTGATATGATGTGAGAATGACTGTTGGTCATTGCTAGCTTTGAAGATGAAGGAAGAGGCCATGAGCCAAGGAAAGCTGGAAGCCTGAGTTTTTTTCCCACCAAAAGGCAAGGAAAGGTACTCTCCCCTAGAGCCTCCAGAAGTAACACAACCCTCCCACCACCTTAGTTTTAGTCTGGTAAGACCCATTTCAGACTTTTGACCTCCAGAAATGTAAGATAATAAATTCGTATTGTTTAAGTCATTGTTTGTGGTAATTTGTTACAGCAGTAATAAGAAACTAATTCAGGCCCTTAATTGATAAAGTTGGCAAAAATGGTCTGCAGGTTAAATTGATAGAGTTGGCAAAAATGACATGCAGGCCAAATCTGGCCTGCCACTTGTTTTTGTAAATACTAAAGTTTTATTGCAACCCAGCCACACCGATTTGTTCACATATAGTCTGTGGCTGCTACAATGGCAGAGTTGAATAGCTGTGGCTGAGATCATTGGGCCTGCAGACGCTAAAACATTACTGTCTGACTCTGTACAGAAAGAGACCCCTGATCAAGAATATATGTAGTTACAAATAAATACCATAACTATAGATGTAAATTAGATGTATAAATGTATAAAATTTATTTGAGAAAAAGAAATTCTCCCTTACTTCTTTTGATTAGAAATCTAGGGTTTTTTTTGTTTGTTTGTTTGTTTTTTTTTTAATGTTTTTATCTCACTTTTTAAAATTAAGGTATTACATATATGTCCTTATCTCCCCTATTGCCCCCTCTCTCATGTCCTCACCCCCTGATGTCTGTGTCCATTGGCTAGGCTTATATGCATGCATACAAGTCCTTTGGTTGATCTCTTCCCCTTTCCCTCCCCTGCCTTCCCTCTGAGCTTTGAGCATCTGATCAATGCTTCTCAGTTTCTGGATCTGTTTTTGTTCATTAGTTTATGTTGTTCATTATATTCCACAAATGAGTGAGATCATGTAATATTTATCTTTCTCTGACTGACTTATTTCACTTAGCATAATGCTCTCCAGGTCCATCCATGTTGTTTCAAATGGTAGGATATCCTTTTTGACAGCAGCGTAGTATTCCCTTGTGTAGATGTATCACAGTTTTAGTCCATTCATCTGCTGGATGTTTCCAAATCTTAGCTATTGTAAATTGTGCTGTTATGAACATATTATAGCCAGTTAATAGAAGGCCCTAATCAGTTTTGTGCTAGTGAGTTGAAATTTCAATGTGTGTCATACTATAGATAGGTCAAACTGCATGAATGTGAAGTTAAGAAATAAAAACTTTATGAGAGGGGACATTTATATTGTTGAGATCATTAAGAACCTAATTTTAATTTTTGTCTCCTTCCCTTAAAAAAAATAATTTTCAGGCTAGAGAAAGGTTGTTTTTCTATTCTTTTCTTAAGTCCCTTCTTCCTGCTCTCAGCTGGGAAACTCCTCTCAGATTGGCAGCATGTTTAGTCCAAGAGGCCACCAGGCCAGTGCTCTCTGAACCACCCCCAGTCATCCTGCTACTTCCAATTAGCTTCAGCTGGGCAACTTCCTATTTGGGTCAACTCCCTTCTGAAATGGGTGACAGAAGTAGACATTGCTGGAATACTGTCATCCACTTGAACTTGATTACAGAGTAACATTTTCATTTATATTTGCCAATAGTTCTTTTATTGTTATGCTAGAATATTATTTTGGCAAGTGTTTTATTTCTATTAAATGTTTTCCCCGCCCTTGTTTTTTTTTTTTTTTTTTTTTTTTAGGATTTTTGGCCTTGGGCCCTAACCTTTGTTCTGAATGTTTGGGAAAATTTTTTCCAAAAGTGTTTGAAATTTTCATCGTGGAAAACATCAACCATTTATAAAAGTTGATAGAATAGTATAATGAACCTCTTCACTCATTGCATTGACTTCAACAACTTAGGATTCTTGGCCAATCTTTTTCATTCTCTACTCCCACCTAATTAGTCTTCATCCAAATTTTTGAAGGAAATCTTCAACATAATATTGCTGCATATATCTCAGAAAGGTAAGGACTCTTAAAAATATATGATCATGATACCATTATCACTTCTTAAAAATGTTTCACACTAACTCCTTATTAATATTCAAGGAAATAGTTTTAAAAGAATATCTTACCCTTGACTATTTTGAGTAGTTTATGATTTTTAGTCCCTCCCTGAGGCAAGCTATGACAAAAGTATTAAATGCAGAACTAACATGTATTCACAAACACACCATTTTAACTCCCCCCTCCACATACAAAAACACACTCCCGTACCCCAAAGACCAATTAACCTTCATCATTTCCAGAATTAGTATCCTGAAGGGGGGAAAGAAGGTGGAGGCCATTGTACGTTTCTTTAACTCTGATCAGTTGTATACAGATCAAATGTTGAGAATTCCCTCTGCTTTCTTCTTGACTTTCTGCATTTCATTCCCAGAAAATTCTATGGAGTCTTTGTAGAATTCCTCCTTACTCACACACTAGTTTTTCTCATGAAATATTTTGAAAACCTCTATTGTCCATCCCTGAAGACAAATGATGTGCTGTCACTTGCTCAAGCAGAGGTATGAACAAGGTTGTATGGGGTGAGACTTGTCTGTCACTCGTGTCTCTAAGGGGACTCATAGACTTTTGCTTTCAGTGTTTAAGAAATGTGCATGGTGATTCAGGAAAACAATGATTTTTCTCACAAATGGAAACTGTGATGATCCAAATTTCCTTCTAAACAACGTCCAGGCTCTCTTGCTGAAGAGAGCCTGTTCTTTCCATTTAGTCCAGCCTAGAAGATGCCTACATCTGTCCTGCTTTGTGGGTCTGGGGCTGGAATTGGTAAGGGGGAGAAAGGAAAGTGTGTGTGTGTGTGTGTGTGTGTGTGTGTGTGTGTGTGTGTGTGTCTGGCACTGCTCAAGGCTTTGCTTTAAGCCTGTCATGGTTCATACTTTAAAAACAAACAAGCCCTAGCCAGTTTGGCTCAGTGAATAGAGCAGCAGCCCACGGACTAAAGGGTCCCCAGCCCTGTCAGGATGCATGCAGAAGGCAACGAATCAATGTGTCTCTCTCACATCAATGTGTTTCTCTCTGTCTCTCCCTCTCCCTTCCACTCTCTCTAAAAATCAATGGGAAAATATCCTCGGGTAAGGAACAACAACAACCAAAACACACACACAATAGAAACAAACAAACAGATTTATGGAGATATAATTTATATAAGATAACATTCACTCACTTAGTGTACAATTCAATGCTTTTTTTTTTTTTTTAGTATATTCACAGAATTGTACACCATCATCACAATCTAATTTTAGAACATTTTTATCCCTTCCAGAAAAAAATAATGTAGGAAAATTTTTTTCCTCTTTTATCCTTCTAGGTTCTTTTGGTCAGTCTATTAATTAAATTAACATGAAATGGATTAACAGAAGAAAAACAAATTTAGTTACTTACATTTGGGAGCCCCATAAAGACAATGAGACCCAAGGACAAGTCAAACAGTTGAGGCTTATATACCATCCTGAGCAAAGGAATGGGATAGGGACTTGAGGCTTCAAAGGGGAGGAGGGCAATTCACTAAGAACAGATGTTTGGTAATTAGATGCTTGTCCAGCCATAAAGATAGGTCCTTCAGATTAACAATTATCTCTAGTAATAGTTCTCTTTTGGGCCAGGCCCTCTTTCGAAATTCTTTTATGTAGGTAAGGGAATTGTAAAAATTTTTCTCAAGCCTGCAGAGTCTCTATTACCTTCAACTCAAAATAATGCATATGCCAAAGTGGCACAATGTGGGGGGCTCATTTAGAACCCCTTCACTATGCAGTCATTAGAGACCACTCCCCATATCCCAACCCACTACCTCTTATACCATGGTCTGCGCAACCACTAGTCTTTCTGTCTCTCTGGATTTGACATTCTGGACATTTTATGATGCTTTTGTATTTTTTATGGTTCAACTTTTAGGTCCTCCTTGGAAATTGGAGACTTACACTTTTTATTAATGGTTAACATATAGACTTTACCATCTAAAACCTAAAATGAAGTGTGAAAAGGAAACACAGAAATACTAATAGTACTTACAGATGAAAAATATAAAAATAATATGTTCAATAGAAGCTGTAAGATTTATTCCCCCCTTCAGAATAGTCTTAACTAATTTCTAATTAAACATGGAACCAGTGTGAAACACTTTTATAATAGATCTAGTTCTGCCTTCAGCTTCAGCTTCCCCAAACTGGGTAGTGTTATTCAAAAATTTCATGAAATTCAAACATAAAAAGAAGATAAATGAAACAATATTCTCATGCAAGAATATTAGTCTTGCGCTGCCTGATTTGGCTCAGTGGATATTAGACTGTTGGCCTGCAGACTGAAGGTTGCCAGTTTTGATTCTGGGTTGTGGACTTGATCCCTAGTAGGGGGCATGCAGGAGGCAGCTAATTAATGATTCTCTCTCATCATTGATGTTTCTCTCCATCTCCCTTCCTCTCTGAAATCAGTTAAAAACAATTAAAAGAATATTAGTTTCTTTAAACACATGAAAGAATGGATTAAAAATATTATTTATAAAATTATATAAGCATGGGACGTAAAAACAGGCCAAAGATTATCATTTGGAAATGGATGGAAACAAACATTAACCACAGATAAAGGTTCTATTGACTTGAGTGTGTGTGTTTAATTTCCCCTTTCTTTTAAAAATCATGTATTGAATCTGTTTATTCACTGCTGCTTTCCTCTCTACTATTTTTGTTCAGTGCCCCAGTATATTCAACAAGGGAAGCATACAAATTAAAATGTATCTTAAAAGAGTTTTAAAGTATCTACCATTTTGCAAAAGACCTGAAAAAAACAAACAAACACAACACCCAGCTCAGAACCATAGATAAGTACCTCAGAATAATTTCCCAAAACAAATGTGCAATGGGTCTTCTAACTAAATGTATTCTGCACCAGAGCTCATCAATATATTGTGACTTAGCAACATATTCTCTGAAAAGGAGGAGGATGTATCAGTCTTGTCTATATTTATAAAACTCACTTGCAGTGTTTGGACTTCCAATCTTTGCACTTTGAGATGTGAAGAGCAAAACAAAAATAAACCCCCCAAACACCTCACCATCACTTGTCTTAAATGACTTTAGCCAGCCTAACACTTTGGAGCTTAATTCTTTGGGTTTGAGATGATTGCTAAAGCAAAACCCACTAAGAATGTTAATACAAACCTTAAAGACTTTAAGAGACAAAATTTGCAGTCCATGTTTTGTTTCATGGCTTCGTTTAAATTGAAATGATGTTGGGATATTTTTTCCTCCTGATAGAAGAAAACTTTTTTCTGTTCCTGAACTTCTGGTTATTTCCTCTTTTCCACTGTTGGAGCCTGACAGAGCCAACACTTACATCAGAGGCATCTGTTTGCACTAGGAAATTTTTGGTAAAATACAATGGGCCCTATAATGTTGTTGCAAGTAACTTTGGGTTACTCAGTAAGTTTTAACAAGCTATATTTTGAACATCTGAAGGAAAACAGTTGTGTGAGTATGCTTTGTTTGGGAAGAGGAGTGAGTTGAGGAAGGGTTCTGTCTGCCAGGGGAAGAAAGTATGAGAGATAGGAGCTCAAGTTCACAGTCTATCAGAGGCTTTGTCTGGGCACTCTCCAGACTCTTTGGACCTTTTTAATTTTGGTTAATTAGCAGCACAAATATCCCCCATAGTTAGGGACAGGGAGCTATATTTGTAATACAAAATTGTTGTGTTAGGAAACATGGAACAAATAAATATTTCAACCAACAGTCTTCTTTGATGCAGAAACTTCTAACTCCTGCCATCCTGAATCACTGTGGGACATAGTTCTAGGACCCCCTGCTGAACCAGGGAGAACACTCCTCTTCCTGTGGCCAAAGTCACCTTGTAGTATATAGAGGACCCTTTGTGGGGATGCTTTTGTATCACAGTAGTGGATGTACAATTTGCAATTGCTTCCCTAGTGGGATGCAGTAGAGCAAGCATGTCAAACTCAAAGGCTAACATGGACCAAATAAACAAAATTTAAGTGTATGTGGGGTGCAAAAAACAAAAAGCTTCCATTTTCATAGAAATGTAGGTCTATTGCAATAGAAACACGCTGAATACAAAGGGCTGAAATACATGAGTCATTGTTATAATAAAATAATAGAACATTTTAATAAAAATTAATATTTTTTCTTGAACATTAACTTACCAGACACTGAATAACTGCACAAATTAATAAGTGTAACACAAATAAACCCATTTTTCTTGTTCTCCAAAAGTGAAATATTCCCTGTTGCGCACACCAAACAAGTCAGTCCAAGACTACTGAAGTGGCAGTTGGCTGCCAGTATTAGTGGAGAGAAATGGTGCACCTGCGTGTAAGGAATGTAGTGGAAATCGATGCAACACTTTTATAGTAATCATTCATTAGCAAATGTTGTAGTTCATTATTAATAATTATGTATAACAGGATATTATCACATTAAGTTATGAATTTTTTATTAAAATGTTTCTTACATACCATTATATTGGCTGGGCTGCAAAAATATTCCTTGTGGGCCACATGTGGCCTACAGTTTGACATGCTTGCAGTAGAAAGAGCTTAGACCTCATTTCCCTAAGTGAAGGATTATATTGAGCTCTCATGTGATAAAGTGAAAAAAAAAATCAATGCCAAGTTGTCCTAAGGGGATATGTTTGCTATTGTAAAGCCCAGGAGGAAAGCCTTTAGAGCCACAATTTTTTCATTTATTCAACAAATATTCATTTAGCTCTTTTTGTGTGCCAGGAGCTATTGTGGGTGCTCAAAAGACAGAAATGAATAAGACTGACAGGAGAGAGAAACAAGTTCTATATACCTGTATGCCCACATATCCCATTGTCTAGAGTGCCTCATGACAGGTATATTGTAGGTACAAGTATTTGATAATTCCACATTAAATTATTCAGCCTTATCTTTTCTGAATACTGAGGATTAGAGAGTCAATTGACAGATGAAATAGAGGCAGGTTCCCATGAGAACAGAGTCCAGGAGGCCACAGATGTGTGAGCTCCACATGCAGGGCACGAATGCCATTCATTTCTTGCCTCTTCTTCTTGAGACAAACCTTTTAGTTAACCCTTGAAGCCATTCAAAGATGTGTCACTCAACTTTTTTTCCTTTCCTTTCACTGGTATATTTCCATCATTTGAGATACTAAAGGGGAAAGCAAAGCAGGCAGCCAGAGTGAAAGATATCATGGAGACAAATGTACAGATAGAGCCCTGAACTTCCAAGTGATTTATTGGGAATAGGTTGTCAATATTAGTTCGTTAATTGGAAATGTGAAAATATCCAATCCAGGAGTTATTTCTTATGAGCTTTGGCTATCATTTCCATAGATATTCAAAATGACCAAAGCAAGGTTTTTACATGGCTTTGTGTGTGTGTGTGTGTGTGTGTGTGTGTGTGTGTGTGTGTGTCAGGGTGGGAAGTCTTTTTGGAATTTGTATCATACCTCTTGATTACTTTTATGAACACCGTGGAATGGTGTATCTCCATTTTTCTCCCAGTGATTCTATAGTACAAATACATAGTGATTTTTCTAGTGTGAAATGACAATGAAATTTGTGAACCCATGGCCTTAATTTTTTAAAAGATTATTACTAAACTAGAGGCATGGTGTACAAAAATTTGTGTATTCAGGGTGGGGGAGGGTTCCTCAACTTGGCCTGTGCTCTCTTGCAATCCGGGACCTATTGGGGGATGTTCACCTGCTGACTTAGGCCTGCTCCCTGGAGGATTGGGCCTAAGCTGGCAGACAGACATCTCTCTGGCAGCACGGGAGCCCTTGGGGGATGTCTGACTAACAGCTTAGGCCTGCTCCCTCAAATATCCTTAGCAGTGCCACTGCCGCTGAGCTGGCCAACCATGAGCTAGCTTCTGGCTGAGTGGTGCTCTCTCTGTGGAAGTGCACTGAACACCAAGGGACAGCTCCTACATTGAGCATCTTCCCCCTGGTGGTCAGTGCACATCATAGCAACCAGTCATTCTTGGTCATTCTGCTGATAGGGTTAATTTGCATATTTCCCTTTTATCATATAGAATAGTAATTGGTTTAAACTTCAAATTCTCAGCATAATTAAAAAATTTTTAATTCTCACCCAAAAACATGTTTATTGATTTTAGAGAATGGGGGGAGAGGGAGAGACAGAAACATTGATTGTAAGAAAGAAGCATCAGTTGGTTGCCTCCCATATGCTCCCTGATCAGGGATCAAACCTGCAACCTAGGTATGTGCCCTGACAGGGGATCAAACCATAATCTTTTGGTGCTTGGTATGACGCTACAACACACTGAACCACATCAGCCATAACCCTTAGCATAATTTTTGTTCAGCTGTTTACTTCTCAAATACAATGAATGAGATTTCAGAAATTTAGGCTATGAAATAATCTTAATAGCAGTGTTTTCATAATAAGCACCAACCTAAATGATTTCCCAATAGCTTGTTATTGAAAGGCAATCAAAACAGAACATTGTTTTAAAAAAGATTCCTTAAAAATAAAGCTGCAGATTTTTTGTTTGTTGAAATTGGGTTTGGTTAAAAGTCTACCAATAGACCATTAAGTAATCATACTTCATGGCCTCTTTCTTTTATTTTAACATTTGCTTAAACGCAGTATAAACACAGAATAACTTACGAAATCGTCTGATTTGGGCAAACTCAAGAAACTCGAGTAGTCTTTTCAGGAATAACAATGCTATGAGAGTATCTTGTTTTCTCTTACAACTCAGAATTATTTCATTTTGTGTTATTAACATGCTTGCAATTTGGCCGGGAATCACAATTACTCTTGAGTAACTACTTTTATGAGGAAATCTGAGTTTAGAACATTTTTTTTTTCTGTTGGTGCGTTGTTACCTTTCCATGTCTTTCCCCTGTCGTCTTCATTTTTGTGGAGATGTCAACTCAAGAGGCATATATACAGTCTGAAATTTTATTGAGTTTAAGAACTGTTTTCACTACTCTGAAGCAAAAAAAAGTGCATTTACTATGTCATAAGTTGTTTCCTCTCAATATTGGAAATAAAGCAGTTTAAAGAGCCAGGGAACTTTTCTAATAGGTCTGAAAAAACAAAACAAAACACTTTTGTCCTTTCTTGCATCCTTTTCTTGATGGTGATAAGAAAACAAGATCTTTTTTATTAACATATAAGACAGGATTATCAGTTTGCTTTCTAGCTGCAACTACCAGAAACTCTAAATAGAAAGAGGTTAATCCAGCACTTCTCAAACTTTAATGTGGCAAGGAAACATTGGGGACTCTTTTTAAAATGCAGATTCTGATTCAGTAAGTCTGGAGTAGGTTGAGACTTTGCATTTCTAACAAGCTCCGAGGCCTGCTGATGCTACCGGTAATCATACTGCATCGTGAGTGAGAGCTTTTATTACCTCATATAAAAAGTTCAAAGGAAAGAAGTTCTAGAGGAAAGAAGTTGGCTCATTCAGAAGTTTGATATTATCAAGAACCCAGGTTTTTTCTTTCTTTCTCTTCTGTCACTTTTGACAGAAGTCTTTTTTAATTCTCACCTGAGGATATGCTTTTTAAATTTCTTTATTGATTAAGTTGTTACATGTGTCCTTATTCCCCCATTACCTTCACATCCTCCCACTCATGCCCTCACCCCACTGGTGTCTGTGTCCATTGGTTAGGCTTATGTGCATGCATACAAGTCCTTTGTTTTATCTCTATTCCTTACCCCCAACCTCTCCTACCTTCCCTCCGAGGTTTGATGGTCTGATCGATGTTTCTCTGTCTCTGTTTCTGTTTTTGTTCATCAGCTTATGTTGTTTACTATATTCCATAAATGAGTGAGATCATGTGATATTTATATTTCTCTGATTGGCTTATTTCACTTAGCATAATGCTCTCCAGTTCCATCCATGGTAAGAATGGTGTCAAATGGTAAGAATTCCTTTTTTTTTTTTTTTTTTTTTTTTTTTTTTTTTTTTTACCATAACATAGTATTCCATTGTGTAGATGTACCACGGTTTTTTAATCCACTCATCTGCTAATGGACACTTATTCTGTTTCCAAATCTTAGCTATTTTCTTCATCAATACCGCTTTTAGGGCAATGGAAACTAAAGAGAAAATAAATGGGACTACATAAAAATAAAAAGCTTTTTCACAGCAAAATAAACCATCAACAAAACAAAAAGAAAGTTCACGGCATGGGAGAGCATATTTGCCAATGTTATCAATGATAAAGGTTTAATATCCAACAGTTACAGGGAACTCATACAACTTACAAAAGGAAGATAAACAACCCAGTCAAAAAATGAGCAACAGACCAAAACTTTTCAGAAGACAGAAGGAAGGCCAAGAAGTATATGAAAACATGCTCAAAGTCACTAATCATCAGAGAGATGCAAATCAAAATGACAATGCAGTACCATCTCACACCTGTCAGAATAAATATTATCAACAAATCAACAAATAACAAGTACTGGCAAGGATGAGGAGAAAAAGAAACTCTCATGCACTGCTGGTGGAAATGCAGACTGGTGCAGCCACTGTGGAGAACAGTATAGAGTTTCTTCATAAAACTAAAAATGGAAGTCCCATTTGAACAAGTGATCCCACTTCTAGGAATATATCCCAAAAAACTAGAAACACCAATTAGAAAGAATATATGCACCCCTATGTTCATAGCAGCACAATTCACCATAGAGGAAATATATATATATATATATATATATATATATATATATATATATATATATATAGAGAGAGAGAGAGAGAGAGAGAGAGAGAGAGAGAGAGAGAGAGACAGAGAGAGAGAGAGAGAGACAGAGAGAGAGACAGACACACAGAGAGAGACAGAGACAGAGAGAGACAAAGAGAGAGACAGAGAGAGAGACAGAGAGAGACAGAGACAGAGAGAGAAACATCGATCTGTTGCCTCCATTATGTACCCCAACTGGGCATCAAACCTGAAATGAAACCTTTCATTGGCCAAAGCAAGTCATATGACCAAACTCAAAGTCACTAGGGTTGGGGAAGTATACTTTTCTACTCTACTGGCAGGCACTGTAAGGTTACTGGCAGAAAAAGACATGAAGAATGGGGAACAATCATCCAATCTCAGACATTGGAGCAGAAGTAGAGTTATTCCTGGTGGTGAGAAGCACACAAAAATATATATCACTTAATTTTCAACATAGCAGCTGTCACCCAGTAGGTGTTCAATAAATTTATGTTGGATGAATGGGTAGATAGTAGAAGAAGGATGAAAGGATTGAAGGAAGGAAGAAAGGAAGAAAGGAAGGGAGTGAGGAAGGGAGGAAAGAAGTTAGCTAATAGCCAGTTGCTTGTTGCAACTCAGAAAAAGCCATAAGGGAAAGAAGCTAGAGATGGTACATATAAGATTGTACTAGTCCTTTGGGTCTATAGTGGATTACCATATAAGGATAAGAAGATTTTGTGGACCATATGGTTCCTTTTATTAAAACCTGGTACTTGGAAATTTGACTTTAACCATACCAAAATGTTATTTAAACATAACTATTTCCTTTTAATTCTTCCTTAATATTTATCAGAGTTCTTGAAAGTGACAGCATGCTCCAACTTGCCAAAATAAGCCAAGAAAGAGCTTTTTATTCATGCTTGGCAAGAATTTTAAAGGGAATGAAGGGTTAGCACACAGATGGGGTTGGGCAAGAGACAGCAACAAGTATCAACATGAAATTCAGGGCTGTGAGACATGCATAACTGACTTTCCCACCTGGAAATTCACCCTCCAGAGCTCAGCTCAGTTCACTCTGTGTGCGAATAGGTTGGGCTCTAGCACAGTGCAGGAAAAGGGCTCTGTCTGGGGACTTAACTATGCCTCTAAAACAAGGTCCCAGATTCCCTTTCCACCTCTCCTCTGGCTGCTCTTCTACCTCTGACCTGTGCTGTAGTAAGAAGGAATTACTTTCTAATGCTTCCTCCTCTAGGGAGATTTTACTGATGGATAAAGAAACCCCATCCTCCTTTGGTCTCATGTTCACATTTACTTGTGCTTCTCTTATGGCCGTTTTCCTGCTCTACTTGCTGGTGTTCTTTCATGCCTTTGCCTTACCTTGTGAAGAACTGGAGGCATATGTATGCCTCATCTCTGTATTCCCTGCCATGCCCCACCCCATATCTATAAGAACTCCCAACATGAGCACATTGATTTATCTCCCTTGCCATTCTATTTTAGGGTCTCTGCTATGTGGTAGAGGCTGTATATT
Source organism: Pipistrellus hanaki (assembly GCF_964339955.1). Taxonomy (NCBI): domain Eukaryota; kingdom Metazoa; phylum Chordata; class Mammalia; order Chiroptera; family Vespertilionidae; genus Pipistrellus; species Pipistrellus hanaki. The sequence continues at coordinate 95,648,046 of NC_140524.1, forward strand.
GTGGATTTAAAAGTGCAAACACTGGGAGAAGGACCAGAATAGACACTTATCCAAAGTGGACATACAGAAGGCCAAGAGACATATGAAAACATGCTCAAAGTCACTAATCATCTGAGAGATGCAAATTAAAATGACAATGAGATATCACCTCACACCTGTCAGAATGGCTATCATCAACAAATCAACAAATAACAAGTGCTGGTGAGGATGTGGAGAAAAGAGAACCCTAGTACACTGCTGGTGGGGGATGCAGATTGGTGCAGCCATTATGGAAAACATTATGGAGTTTCCTCAAAAAATTGAAAATGGAACTGCCATTTGACCAGGTTATCCCACTTCTGGGAATATACCCTAATAAACCTGAAACAGCAAAGAACATATGCATCCCTATGTTCATAGCAGCACAATTACAAAGCTAAGATCTGGAAACAGCCCAAGTGCCCATCAGTAGATGAGTAGTGAAAAAAGTTTTGGTACATTTACACCACAGAATACTATTTGGCTATAATAAAGAAGAGACTCTTACCCTTTGAGATAGCATGGATGGACATGGAGATTATGATGCTAAATAAAATAAGCCAGTCAGAGAAAGATAAGTATCACATGATCTTACTCATATGTTGAATCAAATGAACAAAATAAACTGATGAACACAATAGATCCAGAGACAGAGAAGCATGGAGCAATCTGATAAATCTCAGAGGGAAGGTGAGGATGAGGAGAGATTAAAGGGAATTTATATGCATATATGCATAGCCCATGGACACAGACAATAGTGTGGTGAAGGCTGGGGGTGGGGGGAGGGTCTGGGGTAGAGGAAGTCAATGGTAAAAAACAATAAAATAAAATAAAAGTGCAAGCTCAGGAGTTCTGGATTTGAGTCTCAATTCTTCCATTTCTTCTTCTTCTTCTTTTTAAAAAAATATATTTTATTGATTTTTCACAGAGAGGAAGGGAGAGGGATAGAGAGCTAGAAACATCAATGAGAGAGAAACATCGATCAGCTGCCTCTTGCACACCCCCTACTGGGGATGTGCCCGCAACCAAGGTACATGACCTTGACAGGAATCGAACCTGGGACCTTTCAGTCCGCAGGCCGATGTTCTATCCACTGAGCCAAACCGGTTTTGGAAATTCTTCCATTTCTTGGTGTGGATTTGGACAATTTCCTGAACTGCTCTGTGCCCCCACATTCTCATCTATGAAATGGGATTGTACAGGGGAATTAATGCAAATGCAAAAGATATAAATAGTGCCTAACACTTAGTAAGTTCTCATTGTACCCTATTGACAATTACATGGAATCTCACTCTTTGAAATCTAGTTCAATTTCAGCTCAGTGAATGAAAGAAGCACAAGAAATGAGTTTACACATGTTGATTTTAGGGTTCATGCTGGCAGTCAATGGCCCAGCTGTCTGTCTGTCTAGTGAGCTTGGCCTAGCTATGAGTCTGTGAGCAAAACTGGGAGATTTTCATTTTCTTTTCTTTTACTTTTGTCCTAACTCAAATATTTTCAGAACCTAAAAAAATTCAATTAGATACATTCTAAAAGTGTTTGGAAAATTAAAAACAACAACCTGTTGGTAGTGTGGCTTGAATGTACTCACTGCTTCTCAACACTAGCTGCACATTAAAATCACCTGGTACAGGAAGGAACTCACTACAGCAGTGTTTTTCAACCTTTTTTGGGCAAAGGCACACTTGTTTCATGAAAAAAATCACGAGGCACACCACCATTAGAAAATGTTAAAAAATTTAACTCTGTGCCTATATTGACTATATATAAAGTAATTCTCTTGAATAGGAATCAAATAAACACAAAGAAAGTATTTTATAATTACTTTATTATGAAATATTAAGTAAACAAAATAGTGAAAAATTATAAAATTCTTGTCTTGTCTGCACCTACGGCACACCAGGCAACATCTCGCGGCACACTAGTGTGCCGCGGAACAGCGGTTGAAAAACGCTGCACTACAGACTGATTCATTTGCCTCTCAGCATAACCATTATGGCTTGTTGCAGTTTAGTTTCTTACAAGGGTATTTCTTGTATCGCATGATCTCACACATCTAGAGAAAATAATGAACAACATAAACAGACCCAGAGAAAGAGAACTAGCAATCAGACTCTCAAACCTCAGAGGGAAAGTAAGGGTGGATGGGGGTAAGGGGAAGAGATCAACCAAAGGACTTGTGTGCATACATATGGGCCTAGCCAGTGGCCATGGACAACGGGGGGTTGGGGGGCATATCTAGGGAGGGGTTTGGGATGGGAATGGGGGAATAAGGACAATTATGTGAGACCATAATCAATAAAAAAAATTAAAAAAAATCACCTGGTAGTTTTTAAAAATCTAGATGCTCAGATCCATAACATCAGATTCTTCTGGCATGGGCCCAGGTATCTGAGCTTTTTAAAGCTTCACAGGTGATTCCAATGTGCATCTAGGGGTGATACCCCTGAAAGGAATTCTCTGACAGGTAGATTGTCTTTGCAAACACCTCACTGATGTGTGAAAATGTGAAAACACCAAGAAGAATGCCAACAGACTCATTTAGACTTACTATATCCCATAGTATTGCAAATAGAACTCTGTAAGCCCATTTTCTTTTTCACCGTAAGTTGTGGCCAATGATGAAGTGGCCCCAACCAGCAAAAGCACTTGCAGGCTCTGATAATTTGGCTCTTCCCTCCCTCCTCAACTTTCTGGATGTGGATTTTGGATTCTTTTCTCAAGTGATTCGCGTGGTGAATTGACTGTCCCAAGAGCATGAGTCAAATCTGTTCATGGTGTTCCCTGCTGCTCTTATTTTCTAGGAAATCCACTTGTGTTCTAAGGAGATAATTATATTCACCTCTGCCCCCAGCAAGTCATTGAAAAGCCGAGCTAAGGCCAAAGCTTTACCAAAACAGTTTTGTAGAGATTCTGATGTAGAAACTACATACACAACTTCTGAGTCCCAAAGTCTCCTATAAACGACTGATGGACAAGCTGCCTGATTAATATATGTCACTTCATTTGAAGGCATGTTCACATCAGAGCAATGCCTCATCTATCCGACTTCTCAAAGAATGAGGAAACTCACATTCCTTAATTTTCTGAAAATTAAAGCTAATTCTTTTGGATGATCCAATCTTTCATTATAACCTCTTTATTTAAAAAATGATTATAAATGTGGTCTACAATGGCTGTTTTCTTTAATGGAGAATATGAAAAATGGGAAATGGGAAGTGGGATATTATGTCAAACCTCCAATTCAGCACGACTCAACTTGAGCTCATCATCTTCCCCTCAGAACAAGTTCTGCTTCCACTCTGCTCTCTCAGGCACCACCAACCAGACAGCTCCTCAGAGAATCAGTCTCCACAGCTCCTTCTCCCTCTTACCCACCCCAGTCAGTCCCTAGACCCTGCTGATTTTGCCACTTGAGTATTTCTGAATCCTCCCCCCATCTTTATCTCTACCACCACTACCCCTTTTCTGGAGCTTACTAACAACCACCTCTGCCTGTACTACTGAAAAAGCCGCATCTCCACGCCTCACTGATGGTCTAGTTCAGTGGCCGGCAAACTCATTAGTCAACAGAGCCAAATATCAACAGTACAACGATTGAAATCTCTTTTGAGAGCCAATTTTTTATTTTTATTTTTATTTTTATTTATTTATTTATTTTTTAAGAGTGGTAAATGTATTTTATTAAAGACATGGAAAATAACACAACTACATCCACTTTAAATATATTCTGTCATTTAAAAGACTTACTACATCTGTACTGGAGTTAAGAAACTATTTTTTAATTTATGTGCTTAAGTAGACTACAACATTTTTTCAATTTTGCATGACTAATCTAAAATAATAATTTTTCTATTATATCAATCACTATGAGATAATTTTTTGAAGCTTTATGGTATCTGTTTATAACAAAAATAAAGTCCTTTAATGCTGATACTTCTACTTTCTTTAAAAAAAAGATATATTTTATTGATTTTTTTACAGAGAGGAAGGGAGAGGGATAGATAGTTAGAAACATTGATGAGAGACCAATATCTATCAGCTGCCTCTGCACACCTCCTACTGAAGATGTGCCTGCAATCAAGGTACATGCCCTTGACCGGAATTGAACGCGGGACCCTTCAGTCTGCAAACCGAAGCTCTATCCATTGAGCCAAATCGGTTAGGGGAAAGCCAATTTTTTAAACCTTAAACTTCTTCCAACGCCCCCTCTTCAAAATAGACTTACCCAGGCCGTGGTATTTTGTGGAAGAGCCACACTCAAGGGGCCAAAGAGCCGCATGTGGCTCGTGAGCCGCAGTTTGCCGACCATTGGTCTAGTTAAAGTACTCACCTCCTCAGATAATATTGTTGTTTGAAAATATTTCAATGGCTTCCCACTGCCAGAAAGATAAAGCCCAAGCTTGGGAAGAGAGTAAAGAACACCTTTGGTTATACAGCCCCTCTAACCTTCCCTACCTGTCTGTGGATGCTCTGGTTGAAATACAGCTCTGCTTACGCTCCAGCTCTGGGCTTTGCTCCTCCTGTCTCCTAGACTACTTTCCTCCTGCTTATTGGCTGAGATAGATGCCCCTCCTTAGAGGTCCCATAATGCTTTGTGCATATTATAGGGTCCAGATGAAGAACATGCTCAATTCAATCATGTGGGGATTTAGTTCAGTGTCCACTCACATTTTTCTCTCCCTGATTTCACTCTCAGCTGCCACTTATCAAGGCCATCTGTGGGCACATTTTAATTGCCTCCTAACTCCCCTGACATTCATGATAGCAGCTTTTAATCTGCAGTGGCTTGGGGAATTTGATAACCAGGCTGATTAGGAGTTGTAGATAAAAAAAAAAGTCAGAGTGGTTAGATCTGAATCTTGGCACAATGGTTGATACTTTTCTTTCTACTTTTCATTTTTAAACCAAATTTCTTCTAATGAATATGCACTATATTTATGATGATAAAGATATAGATGAAAAGTTTCAGTAAAGCTTAGGCTAATTCATTAGAATCTAAATGAGATCTCCAGACCAGGACCAGCAGCCTCTCCTAGAAACTTGGTAGAAATAAATAATTCTTGGTTCCACACCAGGATTACTGAATCTGAAACTCTGAGGCTGGAGGCTAGCAATTTGTGTTTTAACAAGCCCCCAGGCCAGTGGTCGGCAAACAGTGGCTCTTAAGCCACATGCGGCTCTTTGGCCCCTTGAGTGTGGCTCTTCCACAAAATACCACGTGTGGGCGCGCACCTCCAGGTTGAAACTTTGTGGCCCATGCGCAGAAGTCGGTTTTCAGCCTGGGTGAGTCTATTTTGAAGTGGCGTTAGAAGAAGTGGGGGTGTTGGTCGGTTGGGAGACAGGAGACACGGTTTGCTGACCACTGATGCAGGTGATTCTGGTGCAGTCTCAAGTTTGAAAATCACTGGTTTGAGGAACTAAGTCAAGAGCATTAACTTAGGCTTGGTGACAACTGCTATTTCAGATCCTTGGAGGTTTTTTGGTTGTTGTTTATTTCCAAGTCCAGAGTCCTTTGTACTATTTTTAAAATGTTGGTCAAAGTATTGACTGAATGTGATGGAAGAAAATTGCTGCTAACAAGACACAGAGGCCAAGAGTCATTGGGGCACTAACTATGACTTCGGGAATGCGGTATTATAAGGCAGGGAAGGTGCCACAGAAGGTAAACGGGGAGAAGAAGTTACCCTTTTTGTTTCTTTTTGTTCTGGGGAGAGCATGGGAACTGTGCCTGGCTTCGAGCTCTGGAATAACATTTCAAAGTTTTATTTCGACATAAATAAAGTTTAAATTTAAAACATAATACAAATAAATGCAAAGTAACCTGTGCAAAGTAACTCTTCTATCTTAGAACCCTAGACTCTCTCTTCAGAGGTAACCACTCTTTCTAATCCTCAGACATATTCTATTTATCCACAAGCATATATAAATTCATATATCCCCTTTTGATACAAGAAGCTTGTTTTCCCCCCCTCTTTTTAACAACTGATAGTCAATTTATTAAAAAGGCTGATTTAAGCATCTGCAATGGTGACTTCCATCTCCACTCCCGGCTCAGTACTGATGTAAGTAATCTGCTTAACAACATCAGAAGGGCTGTGCAAGTCAATGAGTTGCTTGTGGTTCCTCTTCTGAAACCTATCCCAAGTGTTAGAACCCTCCCCACAGGGAGTTTTCCTTGTAGTGATTCTCAGAGTCTTGGTCAGTATCCAGACTGGCCCTTTCATTGTGAGATTCTTTTCCTTTGTGCCTCTGATCAAGTCAGCACACACCTTCTCCAGGGACTTGACATTGCGGCTGGTTAGAGTGATTCGAATGTGGTGAATCGTCACTTCTGGATCCACGGGTGTCTTCCCAGTATCTTTATTTTATTATTATTATTTTATAAATCTTTATTGTTGAAAGTATTACATATGTCCCTGTTTTCCCCCCATTGTCCTCTCCCACCCCCCTCCAAAAGCCTGTGGCGAGGCGTCCTAACCTACTTGTTCCTAGGCGAGAGCAAACAGCTATGAGTCAGTAGCAGGCCGGATGGTGAGTCAGGAGCTGGCTGGATGGAGCTGCACTGCAGCTGCAACCACGTCTTCCTCAAAGAGCTAGCTCTCTCTCTCTCTCTCTCTCTCTCTCTCTCAAATATTTTTTTTACTGATTTCAGAGAGGAAGGGAGGGGGAGAGAGATAGAAACATAATGATGAGAGAGAATCATTGATGGGCTGCCTGCTGCATGTATCCTACTGGGGATCAAGCCGGCAACCCTGGCACGTGCCCTTGACCGGAATGGAACCTGGGACCCTTTAGTCTGAAGGTCGCTGCTTTACCCACTGAGCAAAACCAGCTAGGGCTAAGTTAATAATTTTTAAATGTAGATGAAAAGGACAAAATCCTAGAAACACATAATTTACCTAGCTTGATTCAAGAAGAAATAGAAAACCTGAGTAGCCTTATAATCATTAAATGAGTTGAATCATCAGTCAGGTTTTTCCACAAAGAAAAACACCAGGTCCAGATGGTTTTCCACATGAGAAAACACTGAAATAAATTTTGGATGGATTAAAAAGTTAAATGAAAAAGGCAATATCCCAAAACTTATAGGAGATAATAAGATTTCTAAATATCTGTATTACTTCCGAATAGATAACTTTCTTAAATAAGAACAAAGTTACATTAAGATTAAGATCTGCTGAAACTGGTTTGGCTCAGTGGATAGAGCATCCTTCTGCGAACTGGAAGATCCCGGGTTTGATTCCAATCAAGGGCATGTACATTGGTTGCGGGCATATCCCCAGTGGGGGACGTGCAGGGGGCAGCTGGTCGATGTTTTTGGCTCTCTATCCCTTTCCCTTCCTCTCTGTAAAAAATCAATTAAAATATGTTGAAAAAAAAAAGATTAAGATCTTCTGTTCAATAAAAGACACTTTTAAAAAACATGAAAAAGAAAAATCACAAACTGGGAGAAGATATTTCAAACATAACAGAAAAAATATTGGTACTCAGAACTCCTGGATGTAAATAAGAAAAAAGACAAACACTAATGTAAAAAAAGTGGACAAAAAACTTGAGCAGGCATGCAATAGAAGAAACATAAGTTTTTAATGAAAAGATTGCTTGATTGCATTAATCAGAGCAATGCACATTAAAACCACAATATAATATCACTCATACCCTCCTAATTAACAATAATTGAAATGGAGATGAAATTAACTATTGGCAAGGATATGAAGCAATTAGAACTCTTCTACATTAATAGTATAAGTATAAGTTGGTATAATCACTTCCAGAAACAATTTGGTATTATCTAGTAAAGTTGAAGATTCACTCATCTTCTGGTGTAGCAATCCCAGTCCTAGGTATATATGCTAGAACTAGGACATTTTTTGATGAATATTCATAAGAGCGATACTTTTAATAGTATAAAATTGAAAAAAATTCCAATTTATACTGCAAGAATGTATAAATAAATTATGTTTTATACATAAATACAGTGAAAATGAGCTACTGCTTCATAATGACATGTATGCTGGTATTTGTAATTTACCTTGAAATCATTAAAAAATAAGATGGATGAATGAATAGATAAAAGGATAGATAAATATGTGATATAACAAGTATAGTAAAACGTTGATGGTAGTCTCCATGAGGGATTCACTGTAAAATTATTTAAACTTTGCTGTGTGTTTGAAGTTTCATAATACAACTAGTGGCCCAGTGCACAAAATTCATGCATGGGGCAGGGGCAGTGTCCCTTAGCCCGGCCTGCACCCTCTCCAATCTGGGACCCCATGAGGGATGTCCAACTGCTGGTTTAGGCCCGCACACCTACGTGCCTGCTTGATCGCCTCTAATGACTCTGCCTGCCAGCCTGCTCTCCCCCTACTGCCCCCCCTGCTGGTATGCCTGCCCCAAACTACCCCCACCTTGCCAGCCAGACCACCCAACTGCTCCCCACCAGCCTGATGACCCCCTACTGAGCTCTCCTCCTGGCCTGATGGCCCCTATCTGTCTCTGCCTCAGCCCCAACACCATGGCCTTGTATGGAAAGACATCTGAAAGGTCTCATAGTCTAATTAGCATATTACCATTTTATTAGAATAGACTAGAGGCCCAATGCAAGAAATTGATGCAAGAGTAGGCCTTCCTTCCCCCAGCTGCCAGTACCAGCTTCCCTCTGGCACCTGGGACCTGGGCTTCCCTCATAGCCCTGGCTTCGTTTGGAAGGCATTCCTGAAGGACATCTGGTCTAATTAGCATATTACACTTTTTTATTATAGATATTGGAACAAATAAAGATAAATGCAGCACTAAATTCAAGAAAGAGTGTTCTGTCTGGTGTACCAGTTAGGTCAACTTTAATCTTAAGTTGCCACTTACTTTTCAGAAGCACCTGTAACCATTTGACTCACAGATGATTGGTCAAATCAAAGAGGGCAGTGACATGTGAAGAGTGAGAGCAGGATGATATTTCTTGTTGGCATTTTAACCAGTTTCCTTACTGGATATATATGTGGTTTATGTTGAATATTTAATCTGTATTAACAAGATTTTTCCTCTGGTTATGAATATCCCTGTTGTCACATGGTCATCTATCCCTAAATTTCAACTAAATTGTAAACTCATCCAAGCTATAGTTTTTTTTTTTTTTTTTTAGGCAGCTAATTCTTTAATATATTCCTGATGTTTGATTTCCAGAATCCTGTTAAGCTGTCAAGCTATAGTTTGTAACCTCCAGAGTCACAAACCCAATGGTTAATCAATATCAACTTTGCTCTAATAAACCACAGAGGAAAAGTAGCTCTCTGGAATAACAGATTTAAAGAAAGTATAAGCTGGATTGTCTGGGGAATAGAATCATACAATTCTCATCATAATAGCTATTAGGGCTTGGATGCAGTCTGTTTGTTCTGTAGATAAAGAAACTGAAGACAGGCGAGATTGTGACATATCCAGAGTGATATAGCTATTTAGTGTGGTTATCTTTGGATATTTTCTTCTTGATGGCCATTTTATATTATTCATTAAGATTATAGGATGTAAATGCACATGTACTCAAGTAAACATCCACCCTTTCCCCAAAGGGGTGCTTGATTTAAAAGGAACTATGGGTCTTAAGAGACTCCGCGATCCTATCCAACCCATTTGTGGGGTAGAGTGGGAGCAGGTGAATACAGGTAATGGAATGTTCTTCTATAGTCAACTTACAGCTTCAATGAAAAGTATCTGTGATGAAAGTATGGATATATTCTACATTGTAGATGAACGTTCAATACATTATGCTAAGAAGCCAGACACAAAAAGGTCACATGTTGTATGATTCCATCTATATGAAATATCCAAAATAGGCAAATCACACAGAAAGTGGTTTGGTGGTTCCCAGAGGCTGAGGGGAAGGCAAACGGGGAGTAACTGCTTACTGGATGTAGGATTTTATTTTGAAGTAATGCAAATGTTTTGAAACTAGATAGAGATGGTGATTATACAACACGTGAATGCACTAAATGCCCCTGAATTGTTTACTTAAAATGGTTAATTTTATGTTATGTAAATTTCACCCCAATAAAGAAAATATATCTCTTAGGAGGAAGAGAAAACAATATGGCAAAACAATCTATAGCTCTAGGTACAGGCCACTGGGAATTCATTGTAATACTTTAGCAACTTCTCTGTGAGGTTTTAACTTGTTAAAAATAAAAAGGTGATCACAATAAAATATCTCTAGAAAACTAAGAAATAGTTTAATGAGATTGCTAAATTGAGGTCAACAGCTGCATTATAAAATTCATGCAGTTTCATAGCATCATTTAATCAGTAGCATGTCAAAAATAGGAACAACTATTACTTCATTGATCAGTAAAGTTCTATCAGTAAATTTACTTTTTAGAAGAGTCACAATACAATACTGTTTAATGTAGGAGTTTACTGAGATATACATTTCTGAACATCACTGCCCTTTATTGGGTCGCTCTGAACAGATGGTATTAACATGTGGTTTAATTGAAAGATCTGATTTTTTGAAACTTGGTGTGTTTATTCTTGGCTTAGTCACAATCAGGTAAGTCTTCCACATCTACTGATGTCCAAAAGCAAAGGTGCATGCTGACTGAGAGTGTCACAGGAGAAACAATAGGGGCATAGCTAACCATCCTGACCATTTCACAGAGTGTTCTCAAACTCGAATAGCAACATAGAAAAGATAAGACCCCATCTTGGAACCTCAAGAGAGGACAGCTTGTCTGCCTCCACTGCACAGTGGCTCCAATGGAGTTAATGCCTCCATGGTTCCCTATAGGCCAATGAACCATCTGTAAACTTCCTATCCAACCATCTGTGAGGCTTGAGAGGTCAAATAACCTGTTTACACAGAGTGGGAGGCTACTTGTTTCTCTGACTAAGATCTACCAAAAAAGTACACCAAGACACATAAGGTTGCACAAAAATGTGACTATACTTAACACTACTGAACTGTCCACTTAAAAGTGGTTGAGATGGTAAACATAATATTCTATGCTTTTTTATGACCATCATTTTAAAAAGACACATAAGACCCAAGTTTTATTTTTCATACATCAGCTCTAAGAATTACTTTTCTTTTGTCCAAAATGAAGGTGTACTGCCAATATTTAAATCTCAACATGACTTAACACACTCCAAATGAAATACAAGTTGCTCATACAGAGTGAAAAAAAACCTAGAGAAACACTCAGGCCTCTGTACAAATCTTTGCTGAGCAAGAAAAATTGACAATGAGGACAGGTTAATGGCAGAAGAACATTAAAAATAGAAAAGAACTATTGATTTGAAGGTGTTACTTCAAAAGATAAGTACCAATTAAGAGTGGGGAGCAATAGTCTCCATACTTTCAAAGATGATGTGAACTGATCTATTGTCCTTTAGGGTTTACTCATGCTTTTGAGATGCAATTTACTGTTTATATAGACACTGCTTTGGGATTTAACAAATCGTTAAAGGGCATGGAAGGTTCAGTTAAAAAATATAACTTTTGTAGAGTAGCAAATACAAGAATGCTCTGTTAAAATTCTATTTAGTAACTGAGGTTTGCTCTTTTTATTTTTATTTTTCATTTTTTATTAAGGTATTATATATGTACATATCTTACTATTGAGGTTTGCTCTTTTTTAACAAAATTTTTCATTTTCTTAGAATTTTGATCAAGCACATGAGAACAAATCCACGTTAATAATAATATATTTGGTATTAGAGCTGTGCTGTCCTATTTGGTAGCCACTATAAATATGAGGCTTTTAAGCAATTTAAATGAGGCTAGTGTGAGTTGAGATGTGCTGTAAGTGTAATGTACACACCAGATTTCAAAGACATAGTATGAAAAAAATAATGTAACATTTTCTTAATACTTTTTATATTGATTACATGTTGAAATGATATTTTAGATAACATTGGATTAAATAAAATATATAATTGAAATTAAGTTCTCACTTTTTAAAAATCCTCACGAGAGGATATGTTTTAGAGAGAGGCTGGAGAGACACAGAAGGAGATCAACATTGATGTCAGAGAGAAACATAGATTGGTTGCCTCTCGTACATGCCTTGACTGAGGATCAGATCTGCAACCTAGGTATGTGCCCTGATTGGGAATCAAACCTGTAACCTTTTTGGTGTCCAGGACGATGCCATCTGGCCAGAGATAAGTTCTCATTTATTTAATGTGGCTACTAGACAACTTCAATTTACATTGTGTGTTTAACATCATACTTCTTATGGACAATGCTGTAAAGACCATATCAATGTTCTACCTCATTCTTTTACTCTTTAAGTGTTTCCATGTGTTGTATGTAAACATAGAGATGTGTAAATACTATATCCTAATTATCAAAGTAATGTTTTCTTTTTTGAGGAAACTCCATAGTGACTGCAGCAGTCTATATTCTCACCAGCGGTGTACCAGGGTTTCCTTTTATCCACATCCTCACCAGCACTTGTCCTTTGTTGATTTGTTGATGATACCCATTCTAACTGGTGTGAGGTAATACCTCATTGTCATTTATTTTGCATCTCTCTGATGATCAGTGACTGATAGATGGCTTCTATAGATATAAATTAATTCCTCAAGGCTCAATAGGAAAAAGCCTTTATTGGAGGAATTTCAGGCATGGAAATAGATAAATGGGGTAGATATCTGAAGAGGAGGATAGCTTCTCTGCCTCTCATTCTATTCCTCTTCTTCTTTACTGTTGCCTTATGCTAAGAAGTTAGCATATGTAGACCCATTCTCAAATATAATCACTGTCTTAATTTTGGATCTAAGACTATTTCAGAATAAATGCAATATTTTAATAGAAGTGAAGCTTTTAGAGAGCAAATATATCAGACATGCTTACATAGGCATCATTCATTCTTTCATTTATGTGCCCAGTGCTAACACTATTATGGAACTTTAAAGATGGTTACAGCCCTAGCTGGGGAGCTCAGTTATGGGTCAACCCTCGGTCAGGGCACATAAAATAATCAACCAATGAATGCATAAATAAATGGAACAACAAATCTCTCTCTCTATCATAAAAAATATGGCCACAAATTCTTTGACACTCCTTCCATAAATGTGTAGGGCTTAATTCTCCCCTTCCACCATCTTGAATCTGGCCTGTGGCAGAAGTGATGCCATGTGGATTCCAAGGCCTTGTCAGAAAAAGCATTGCAGCTTCTGCCTAGTTCTCTTTGTACACCTGCTCTCCAGCTGCCTCCCTGTTGGGATCTAGTCAACATGCTGTGAGAAACCCAGGCCAAATGTTAGGTTAGGCCAGGCTGGATGGACCCAGCAGCATGCCTGTTTGCTACATAACAAGAAAAGTAGTGTTCTCCAACTCAAAATGAAAATCTACTATGTCAAGTCAAACTCTGGGAGAAGCTTGAAGGCCAGCAGAGCAATCAAGATTTGTCCCCTAGATTCCATACTGGATCAGTGGAAAAGTCCAAGTACAGAAACAAGCACTAGACTTCATGCACTGGACCATGTATAAGAGCAAGAGGACAGTGTAGTTGGGATGGAAGACTAGACATAATGCTTGAGACTCCAGCACTTTGGTGCCAGAAGTGGGGTCTGCCACCCGTAGCACAAACAGTTCTGGACCAAGACATGTTGGTCCTGAAGGCAGACTTAGAATTTGTACTTCAGATGATATACTTTCAATATTAATGCCACAGTTATTCAGTGGGGAATCAGAGCTGGCACCAAGACAATTTTTTTTCCATTCCAACTGTCTGCTGGGCTGGAGTGGAACCAATTTATATTTTGATGGTTATAGAAGTAGTCATATGTGGATATCTGAGTTAAATGGTACCATATTTCTGATTTCCATTGGGAATATTATTTTCCTCATAGATTGGTCTAAGAGCACTTGTTTAATTGGTTTAACTTTTAACTTGATTGTGAGATTTAAGGATCATAGAATAGGGTGTCTACTGACTGCTTTGGTGTGAATGACCAAAGGATATATGTGCATATGTAGAAAAGTGAATTTGTGTATGTGTATGCGCGTGGGCATATGCACTCCTCCTCCTCCTGAACAAGATAGATTCTTCCAGGTTTGGAAATACAGCAGAAGAACTGAGAACTAGTCCTTTGAGGACCATCTAAGTTTTACCACTTGAAAGTTTAGAACTCAATAATTTTTATATGGCCTTTTCCCTTTTTCTTCAAACCTGGATTTAGAAGTCTGCAAACATGGTAAAGCCATGTCTCTGTTCTTTAATGACTGTGTGGCCCTGGGCAAATTACTTAACCTCATTAAATGGTAGTTTCCTAATCCGTAAAATTTGGATAATAACATTTAGCTCATAAGATACAACAGCATATTGAAGGCATTTAATGTGATTCCTGGGTCATAGCAAGAACTGAGTAAGTGAAAGCTATTACTGTTAGAATTAAAGGTATTAAGCAAGGGCTGTGAACAGCCAGATGCCACCAGAATTAGGGTTTATGCTCATTTTACAACATTATGGGCAAATATATAAATAGAGAGCTAAAATATAAAACAGGCAGTCTCTAGACTTAACTAACTCAACCATCTAAATGCTCCATTATTTACTACTTAACAAGGTACTCATGAGCTAGGTAATTCTCTTCTAGACAAATAGATGGACTTTCCTCATCTTAAAATAGGCAGAATGACTTTGTGGACCCAAACTGATCTGGCTTAAAAAACCCAAGCATTTCTTATTTCTATATAAATTAATAATTCAAAACAAAATTTCCAAGTAACAAATTTCCATTCCGTTGAAAACAAGAGTCCACTAATGGATGCTTCTAATTTTAGCAACCATTCCAGAAGTATTATTGGTGTTTTTTTTTCTCCCTTATAATGCACACTGATGGCCAGGCATTGGCAGCCTTGGATGTTGTCCGACACAACTAGGCAACAGTCCAGGACCACCTTCTTCCTGGGCTATAGATTCTAACATTGTTATAGTGGACTTTTAATCCATTAATTAGCAATGAAAAAGGGGTAACAGTGCTATCATCTGACATCAATAGTTTCAAACAGCCTAATGAGACATCCTAGGATACCTTCCAAAACTGATGAGCTCAGTCACTGATGGGAGTAACTGAAGAAAATGTTCCACATAGCTGAGATAGCCCAACGGTTCTTTCCTGAACGACTCATGAATCCTGAAACTCAAGTGCATCTGGAGTGTTTTCTTTTGTCTTGTTTGTTAGTTTGGAATGGAAAGCGCTTCTAACTCTCTCACAGCAGAAAGTTTGTTTCCCCCCTATCACAGCCTGACATCATCAGGTTCCACTTGGGCTTGTTCATTGAAGTATGTGCTTTGGTTAATTATCAGATAAATTACTAGACCTACATTTTAACACTTAAAGGGGGAAAAAGGTAACCACTGTATATTGTTTTATAAATGTTTTGCCCTTTTCCCAACTTTCTTTCCTCTCCACCAAATACTACTCCAACATGGCTATTCAGAGGAGTCTTATGAACATTTCTGTCCTGCTATCACCTTCCTGTGGGGCAAAACCATTTAAAATGTGTTTTGTCTGTGCCTGAATGTTAGCTGGCATGTTCCAGCTGGTTTGGAAGGCAAGCAAAGCACATGCATTCTGAAGGCACGAAGGCAAGAGGGAGCTGAGGAGAGCCCGCAATGGTTTAAATGCAAACCAATGAGATTTAGAACGTGAAATTTTGGGATCAGGACCAGCAGCAAGCACAACTCCAATTCTTGCTGCCAGGTCTTCTAGCAGGCAGCACCATGTGGACCCATAGCCAGCAGAACTCGGGAGCAAAATATAGAAGAATGGTGTGTTAAAATATGGCTCCTTTCCTTTCATTGAAACTATTGAAAATAGCCAAAACTGGTGTGGCTCAGTGGATAGAGTGTCGGCCTGCGGACTGAAAGGTCCGGGGTTCAATTCCGGTCAAGCGCATGTACCTTGGTTGCGGGCACATCTCCAGTGGGGGGTGTGTAAGAGGCAGCTGATCAATGATTCTCTCTCATCGATGTTTCTAACTCTCTATCCCTCTCTCTTCTTCTCTGTAAAAAAATCAATAATATATATATATATATATATATATAATTTAAAAAAAAAGAAACTATTGAAAATATACTGTAGTCTAGGGCCATCTACATAATTTGATGGGCCTAGTGCAAATTAAAAATGCAGTGCCCCTTGTTTTAAAAAAGCATAAAAACAGTGTCATTATGGGTATTAATTATAGAATATTTCATTCCCTCTGTGGTCTTTCTCTCCTTTTTAGTTCATACTAATGTCATGCCAAACCCTCATAAACTCTTGGAAGTACGTTTCTGTGATGAGGTACATGTGGTCCACTGGTTGTCAGGCTCCCCCTCCCACCAGCTACTGGACCTACATTCAGTCCCAGTCCAGTCCTGTCCTAGCTGGGAAGTCAATTCTCCCTTCCCAAAGCCCACTGTCCCAACCCATGGCAGATGGCCAACCCTCAAGCAATTGCAATTTCCACAACTGGATCAGGGATTGGATAGAGACTCATACCTACCTAGTTGCCTGATTAACTCACCATGGTATTGCCAGTCCAAGGTGGGGAAGGCTTCTGCCATGCCCCACCTGAGACTCCATATGGGGCACATGTCCAAGCCTTACCCACCCCAATATTCCTGGCACCTCCCTCCCCCATCCCTTACCTCACCATACCCACTTCACTCCACCCCCACCCCCCAAATGCTATCTCCACTACCCAAGTAGAGGGTAGCAGTGGTCACAGGGCAGAGGAGAGGCCAGGCAGGACTGGGAATCCAGTGGCTAGAGGAGAGGGGGTGGTCAAGGACCCATCCAGGCAGGTGGGGAGGTGGTAAGAAGTATAATAGATTTAAAGTGGGCCAGGCTCTAAACCCCTAGCCCTCATATATTCTATTGTCTCATACGACTTAACTTACAAAATACAAATTCAAAGTTAAAACTATTTAATATGACAACAATAGAGTGTTAAGCCACAGTTAGGGGGCTTCTGAGCACAGGACTCTGTGCAGCAGCACTAATCAGACACCCATACAACTACCCATGCAATATCCTTTAAAAATGTTCCCAAAGGAAGGCCTCCAGATGTGGCACTAACCATATTCTCCTAAAGCCCCTGGCTCCTCAGAACTAAATCCAAAGTTGAAAATATGGGGTCTCAGTATAACTCCATTTTCTTTATACTTATTTATGTTTCATCTACTTCTGAATTTCTACATAGTGTTTTTGCTGCCTGCCTAATGAGGAAAAACTCCTAGCAGGTATGGACTGTATCTTTCACAGCAGAATTTTAAAAGTCTCCACACCCTAAATTCATACTTTGGGTCCCAATCAAGTCCTCAGCAAGCGTGAAGGGAAGAAATTGTCCACTGACAAGCTCTTAAATGTTTTGAGAACTCTTCATGTAGAATTTTCTAGACCCTAATTAACCGTATTCATATACCTTTGATTTTGAGTGCATTGATTTATAGAAAGATTTGATAACCCAAAGCCCCCAGCACATCTGCTGACTTTTGAGTCCAGTATTCTGAAGCAAGGGTGGCACTAGGACCATGCTGGGTGCTGCTTTTACTTCTGTCTGCTCTGTGTCTATATCACCCCCTCACCCCCCCACACACACATCCTACTCAGTCTAAGCTTGGAGTCCCCTAGCAGGTTCTCAAATACCACCATTCTCTTTGCCATCATCAAAGGAATTTTAAAAGCATGGATCGAATTCTGTGAAAAGTAAATTATTGAATAAAATAAACCCAATGTTGTTTATCGACTGACTCTTTTCTCTGCCCTTGACAGTCGATTGTCCTAACTTTCTTTTTTTTTTTTCTTTTTTTTTTTTATTAAATTATTATCTGTGTACATATTTTAACAACCAAAAAACAGTTCGCAAATGAAAGAAAAGCAGGCTTCACCAGAAAAGGAAGTAAACGAGATAGACTCAAGCAACCTACCAGAGCAAGAATTCAGAGTAATGATCATAAGATGGCTAAAAAGAATGGAAGACAAATTTGACAATATGAGTAAGACCCAAGAGGAAATGAAGAAGAACCAAGAAGAAATGAAAAATGACATTGCTACTGTAAAGAACTCAATAGAAAGCATCAAGAGTAGATTAGAAGAAGCGATTGTCCTAACTTTCAAAGACAATGAACCATAGAGAAAAAGAACCTATATTATTTGTGAAATACAACATCACATTGCATAGAGTGCATCTGGAATACAGTTGATACATAATACATTAATTTCCTGCTTTGTAAAACTCATTCGAGCTTAGTAATATTACACATATTTTCTTGGGAATTTGTCTAATTAAAACCAATGTGGTGCCGAAATCGGTTTGGCTCAATGGATAGAGCGTCGGCTTGGGAACTGAAAGGTCCCGGGTTCGATTCCGGTCAAGGGCATGTACCTTGGTTGGGGGCATATCCCCAGTAGGGGGTGTGCAAGAGGCAGCTGATCGATGACTCTCTCTCATCGATGTTTCTAACTCTCTGTCTCTCTCCCTTCCTCTCTGTACAAAATCAATAAAATATATTATAAATAAATAAATAAATAAATAAATAAATAAAAATAAAACCAATGTGGTAATAAAATTCTGATAGTATTTTGCAAAATTGCGATAAAAGTTGTTTCCTGAAAACACTCCCCTGATATTGGGTGTCCCTCACTTTTATATCTGCTCATCATTTAGAACCGGAAGGTAATATTTGGGCAATGACCTGAAGAAAGTGAGGGATTAAGCCATGCATACATCTGAAGGAAGAATGTTCCATAGAGAAACAGCATGTACCAAAGCTGGGAGTGTACTTTGTAAATGGAGAAATAGGAAGGAGGCCTAAGATAGCAACTCCACTGCTCTGTCTAGGAGACCAGAAATCCTAATAGTTTTCAGTATTGTATTATTCTGAGTGCTTTGAAAAACGGAGCTTGAAGCAAGGCTTAAATGCTAATGCTTTCATGGGAGGTATAATTTAGGGCAGTTAAAGTGAGAACAGGATAGGAGATTCAAATATAAGATGATGATAAAGCTGCATTGGTGGTATAGTGGTGAGCATAGCTGCCTTCCAAATATAAGATGATGACTTATAGCATTGCTACTGCTTCCCAAGAAATTTTTTAACAAACTGAGACACAGCTGACACACTTAGGTGCACCCCACGGCTAAATTAAAGAACTGTGCCTTATACAGTCCAGGTGAGTGATAATGGATAGGGATCTTATCTGTTGACTCTGCCATCACTCATCTCCCATTGGTCAAAGTTTTCTTGGCAGGCATTAACATTTCCTGTACTTCTGTGTATAAAATATCTATGCATTTTATGCCAAGACCGGTTTGGCTCAATGGATAGAGCGTCGGCTTGGGAACTGAAGGGACCCGTGTTCGATTCCTGTCAAGGGCACGTACCTTGGTTGCGGGCATATCCCCAGTAGGGGGTGTGCAAGAGGCAGCTGATCGATGACTCTCTCTCATCGATGTTTCTAGCTTTCTATCTCTCTCCCTTCCTCTCTGTACAAAATCAATAAAATATATTAAAAAAATATCTATGCATTTTATTATTATGTAAAAGTAGAGCATTTTCTACAAATAAACAAAAATAACAGTCTGCTCCTTCAGTCTAGGTCCCAAAGTGAAGATGATGTACAGCAGAATTAGTAAGGAATAAACCTTTGCTGATGTAAGCCACTGAGATTTTGGAGTCAATTTTTGTTGCAGCATAATCTAGCTTATCCTGACTGATTCAGGGATTCACTACCCCATTACCACATTAAAGAAGATTATCAGTGTTTCAATATAAAATCTGCTTGATGTTATTTAATATAGTATTTCTCAAACTATTTTGACTACTAAATATTCTTTTCACAGAGTACTTTAATATTATGGAAGTAGTCTGACAAAACAATATGTATAATCTTTTTTCAAGGAGATTGGGAAGCACACCCTTTTCTAGAACAATTAAAATATTCCCAGACCTTAGCTGGTTGGGGTATGACTGATATTATATTAACATTATGCCCAAATTATGGACTCCTAGCCCATCACTACCTGCTCCCCCCTGAATCCCTCTGATGTCCCTGGGACTTGTAGGGCAAGTGAATTACAGGTATTCAAAGAAAGTACCTGCCCACATTCTTCTGAGTGGTACTTGTTGTCAGGTATCTAGTTCCTGATCTGTTTCTCTTCTGTGAGCTGCCATTTTCCATTAGTGGCCACTCCAAGGCCTTAGGGTGCCAATGCTAAGTGG
Source organism: Pipistrellus hanaki (assembly GCF_964339955.1). Classification (NCBI taxonomy): domain Eukaryota; kingdom Metazoa; phylum Chordata; class Mammalia; order Chiroptera; family Vespertilionidae; genus Pipistrellus; species Pipistrellus hanaki. Next base: position 95,668,280 of record NC_140524.1, read on the forward strand.
TGGTCTGTGGCAGAGTAGGGCCCCTTCTGGGATTCAGCATATAAGAGAATCTCTGATGAACGAAGCCCCTTCAGCCTGACACCCTGACACCTCTCTTTCTAGGATTTTAGAACACTCATCAGATCAGGCACAGGGCAGACTCTAGGCCAAGGATTTGTCTCCTCTTGCTCCTCTCTCCAGAGGTATTTCCTCCTCCTTTTGCTCACAAATGAAAAGCACCTCAAATCAACTTAAGCAAAACCAGACAGCGGGGATCCTTAGTCCATGACTCAGCTGGGACCCCCTTGCTTCATGAATGCCTTTCATGCCCCCTCTGTAGCTCCTCAGTAAATCCAGTCTGCAGTAATAATGGAAGTTGGAAGCTACAACTCTGATGTCATAAGGACATTGAAAGAATTTGAAAGTTGGTGATTATTCTCATATCCAAGCCAGGGGCACCAAACCACTGGGCTGAGGTAGTGAACAATGTCCCCAGGCAGTAGACCAGAAGGGAGCTGAATAATTTTAAATATATATATATATATATATATATATATATATATATATATATATATACTTTATTGATTTTTTTACAGAGAGGAGGAGAGAGGGATAGAGAGCTAGAAACGTCGATGAGAGAGAAACATCAACCAGCTGCCTCTTGCACACCCCCTTCCGGGGATGTGCCCGCAACCAAGGTACATGCCCTTGACCGGAATCGAACCTGGGACCTTTCAGTCCGCAGGCCGACGCTCTACCACTGAGCCAAACCGGTTTTGGCGGGAGCTGAATCATTTTTAAAATATTTGAATATTCAGACCCATCTGTAGGGAAATCTTCCCACCACTGAAACCTTATTAGAATTCTCAGGTTTAGTCCCACTAAGTCCTTATGGGGAAAAAAGACTGCAGATGGTGAATTTCAAAAAAAAAAAAAAAAAAAGGGAGGAAGATGGATGGGAGACATGATGGGAAGAATAAAGGGGAATGAATCTGATTCTGAAAATAGCAACTGAAAATCAGGCCTAGAAACAAATTCACTGAGTGATTGGATGAATTCAGTAATTAAACCAAATTAGTTCCTTTTACTATAATTTCCCCTTGAGAATAATCAACAGAACTCTAAGAAAAGTATTTGTCAAAGTTTTCTCATATTTAATTATCCATAATTCTGTGCCATGCACAGAGGAAGAGCAGGAAAACAGAGGTTGTGGCTTCATGGCTTCTACTTAAGGTAAGATTCATAGGCTGGGACAGTGAAAGGACAATGAAGGGAACCATTGTCTTGACTGATACAGAGGTAAATTTTATGGCTGTTTGAATTACAAATTTTAATCTATATTTAAAAATTCTTCCCATGGAATTAAGAACTTAGTTAAAGGATCTGAAGTGAGTGTTTTCTCTGGCAAAGCATTGCCTTTGTGATAGTTGATGAAGTTTTTCTCTTTCAAAGGCATAAATGGCATAAACGGAGCTTTGTGGATTAGCCTGTACTTCTCAATTGTGTAGGGGGCGACTTATTAGTTGATTCCCTGGGTGGGAGGGAGTGTGCAGGAGTAATTAGAATTCTTAGAAGAGCCATCACCATCCCCTTCCTTTGAAGAGGTATTGCCCTTCAGTAGAATATCATGTGGAATTGCTTCTTACTGGAGACCTCAATTTCCTCATTCTCGAAAATTTCTATAAAAGAAACCTATCTCCTGCTTTCACTGCTCTGCACACCCGTATAATTGAATGTTCCAGAAGACATAAAAGCGAGCAAGCCAGGGACGCTTTATTCTGATGCCTCCTATCAACTGCACCTTACAGTTGACATTAGTCACGTTACCTTTGAACCCCTATCCAGATGTGAACAGGAGCACACTGAACTCATTTTATGTGCCTCATTGACTCGATCATTTTCTCTTATTATTATTAGCTCATCAGGTTGGCATTTATGATAAGAAGTGGGAAAGCAGGGCAGAACTAGGGATATCAGAAACTTATTCTTAAAAAAATGTTTTCTTTGATTGCCTGGAATGACTTTTCCTTAAATATGTATTTATTTAAAATATTAACCCAAATCTCCTAATTCTAATAATATTTGATCACAGATATTACCCTTTCAAAGTTTGTATTGATATATAGTATATATTCAGAAAAGTGCATGTAACCTAAATGTGCAGCTCACTGAATTTTCAAAACTTAAACACATGCTTGTGGTCAGTACCCATATCAAGAAAGAGGACTTCCGGAAATACTTATTCCAGTCATAACTCCTGCCCCATAAGGATAACCAACTGCTTGACCCCTAATAGTGGGGAACCTTTTTGGCTCTTTTTGAACTTTCTATAAATAACATTAGACAGTTTTTCCTGACTTCTTTCAGTCAACATTATATTTATGAGTTCCATCCTTACTACTCCATGTAGTTAGAGACTGGTTATTCTCATTGCTGCATAGTGCTAAAAATACAACAGAATTTCTGTGATGGACATTTGGGTAGTTTCCAGTTAAATGCTGTGAGTGATGCTTCTGTAAACATTCAAATTCATGTCTTTTCATCAACGTAAGTACATTTTTGTAGGGTATATAACCAGGAATTACTAAGTCAGGGTAAGCATTCATTTAGCTTTAGTAGATACTACAAAAAATGTTGTTTGTAGTTGTATGAATTTGCATTACCACTACCAGTGAGGAGAGTACCAGCTGCTCTACATCCTCTCCTAAAATGTACCTACACACTAAGGGATGTTGTATATTTTGGTTGCTAAAAATCCAGATTCTGAAACTAAACTTTATGGGTTCAAATTCCAGCTTTATCATGTAGTAAGTATGTGACCTTGGGCACCTTAACTTTTCTGTGTCTCAGGTTTTTTTTTAAATATGTAAAATGGGGATAATAAATTACCTACCTCGTTAGGTTAAGGATTAAGTGAATTAATGCACATAGAATACTAAGAACAGTACCTGGTACATAGAAAGTACTCCATAAATGTTAGATATTGTTTTCATTCAAATGTATCAAAATTAATTGCCACCAGTATAGTAAGGGACTTGTGTCTTATTATCTATAACAACAACAACAAAACAGAAAAATTTCCACATAACCTGGGGAGGCACTCAGATAAGTGCCACAAGGGGTCTCTGTATGCAGGAGCAAGTCAGCATACATGATCTTAATCTTGTGCTATACCAATCGAAACTGATTCTTGGGAACTTGAATGTTCAAATTAAACCAGACTGTCAATGCTTTGAAATAATTATAGGAAACTGTGACTCATGTGTAGAATCAATATGATAGCCTTTGCTTTTAAAAGTTATTAATGAATTAATTTTATTTGTCTAGTAAGTCAGTTATATAACTTCCATTAAATTAGTGACTCCAGTTTCAGTGAATTCCTTACAAACTCTACAGACTTTTACATTCTAGCCCTCGCTAAACACTGTTTTAGGAATTGACACAGATATGATTTCAGTTAATAAATATGGATTCAGTAAATATCCAATGGAGAAAAGAGAAATAATAAAAAATAATAGGAGGGCACTGAGCAGTAAGTTCAAAGGCACACAAAGCTGAACCTCACTCCAATCTCCAGACTGGAATTTGTTTTTAATTTTTAATGTTTTTATTGATTTTGTACAGAAAGGAAGGGAGAGAGACAGACAGTTAGAAACACCGATGAGAGAGAGTCATCAATCAGCTGCCTCTTGCACACCCCCTACTTGGGATATGCCCGAAACCAAGGTACATGCCCTTGACCGGAATCGAACCCAGGACCTTTCAGTCCCCAAGCCGACGCTCTATCCAATGAGCCAAACCGGTTTCGGCTGGAATTTGTTTTTAACATTAAATGTTATAAAATACATATTCTGTGTCCCATCTTCCAGTTTAATGAGATGCAGCTCTGGCTGCTGTTAGAATCACAGTGGGAACTTTAAAAAATATGGATGCCTAATCTTGCGCCTAGAAATTCTGATGGAGTCTGTTTGGCAGCAGGGCCCAGATGCTTCTTTTTCTTAAGCTTCCCAAGTGATTCTAATGTACAGACAGACTTGGAAATTATTGTTTTTCTGAGTATCAGTAGTGACAATATTGGTGGTGCCTTTTGAGTGTTTTCTCCTCCAGTAGGGTCAGAGGAGTGGTTCTGAATAGTTTCTATGGAGTCTGTCTGCTTTGATCAAAAAGCTCCAAATACTGGCTCAATCAGTTTTCATCTAGCATATTTTCTCTCATACCTATAACCTAGGAATATTCCAAATTTATTTATTTATTTTTAAAGAAGTCATAAATAACATTTATTACCTTGGTATACTACACTGGTCTTGTTGCTGTTTCTTCACATTAACTAGTTTTCTGTCTTCCCTCCCTCTTCCCACAGTCTGGCTACACAGTGCATCCTTGAAGCATTAGCTCACAGACACTATATGCTTATTCCACATTCCTAACACCATTCATTCTCAGGGTCAAAGTTCTGGTCAACAAACCCTTCCATGCAAGAAGTTCAGTGCTTGTGAAAGAATATGTGATAAACCAGGCCTCTCAGGATGGCTATTTCCAGTGAGATGACAATGGAAAGTAGCAGCTTGTTGGTTGTCACTTTTCTGGACATTGACCGGAGAATCTTTCGACTTTTGCTCAAGTTTTCATTTGTGCTTACCAGTCTATTCTTGGTATGTTACAACTGGTCACATTGCTTTCCCAGCTCTTCTATAATTCCCAAGCCAATCTGGGTAGTCTCTGTGGTAATCTGATGAGAACTCTCAATATTCTGGGTGGCCCTGTTCAGACTGTCAGTGCCTTGCAAAAGCAATACCCTGAGACTGAAGCTGATTCATACACTAATTCTCTACAGAGTATGTGCCAAATTTCATGTCTTCTTGGACTCCAGGTGTGGCTGTCAAAGGCATGCTTTTCACTTTCTGATGGAGTTTGGCAAGGTCCTTCTGGTAGTTTCAAAGCTTAGACATCATAGGGTTATGAAAAGATAGGAGGGCATAACATAGTTCCTCTTCCATCTCTGTCAGCATTTCATATGCTTCCTGTTGCTTTTCATCAAAATCTCTGATCAATTTATTCTTCTCTTCTGTCCCCGAGCCCCCAGGAGCTGCTCCAGGATCCCCCATTCCCCTCTGCATAGATCTTCATGAAGGCCACGGAAAATTTCATGCAGTTTCTTAAAATGCTCTGAGGAGGCCATGGAGGTGGCCATGGCACAGGCCGCAGCACCGAGATTTGGGCTCAGGCCCTCTCCTACCCCAGCAGTCAGCTGCCCAGCCCTGCAGGCATCACAGCTACCACCACCACCACCACCACCACCACCACCACCACCACCACCTCCACCACCATCACTACCAAGGCCACCCAGGAAGAGGTGCTTCATTCTAGTCTATTTTAAACCTTCCTGTGGTTTCTAAAGCACAATACTTTCCTAACTACAGATTTACTATTTCAAATCACATGGGCTGTGATTTAATATAGAGCAGAACTAAATAGATTAGTAATTGGACATTTTTCCCAATTAGTAATTGGACATTTTTTATCGATGAAAAAATGATAACACGAAAGTGCATTGAACTGTAAAGCCCTTCATAGAAGAGTGCTGTTACATTTATGTTGTTGTTATCACCTGTAGTGTTAACTGCAGTAAGATGGAAAAAAGCCATTAAATAATCACTCTATTTGGACATGTGAATTTGAACTTCTGGCTCAACCACTTATTAGCTGTGGGTTCTTGCCCTCTCTGAGCAGATTTTTCATGAAACATGGGAGTATTTAGAACTCAGTGGGAAATTTTGTAGATTAAATGAGCTAATGTAAATGGTATTTGGCAAGGATTGAATCCTGAGTAAATGGAGGTTACCTTCCTGTATTAGTTAATGCTATGATGCTATTGCATAACAAACACCCTCCTTCAAAACCCTAGTGGCTTACTAAAACAACATTTACAGTATTGTTTTCACTCATGTGTCTCTGGGTCAGTTATAGCAGCTCTGCTTAAGGCTATGAATCAGATCGAGGCCTGTTCCACATGTATCTCATTCTGGAACCATCAGCTTTTCAAGGCACACTCTTCTCATGGTAGATGCAGATATAAGAAGAACCTAGCAGAAATTTTCAATGCCATTTACCATCTCAGCTCAGAACTCATTCATGATCACTTCTGCCCACTTTATCCTGGCCAGAGCAAGTCATATGGCCAAGCTCAAAGTCAATGGAACAGAGAAGCATAATCTGCCTAGTGAAGTCATGACACAGTGAAGGGAATAGAGAGAAGAATTGTAAACAAATAATACGTTCTACCACACTTCCCTTACCTTCTGCAGGATGCTAACAGAGAAAAAAAAGAGGGGTAAGGGAGGAAGGGAGGAAGTAAACTGTTGGCTCTCACAGAACTCTACCTTATAACTAATTTGTGAGAGTTTATCTTGCCTCCTTGTAGAGATAGTCCAGCCCTCATGCAGCGGGAGAAAAGCCATTCTCTGGTGCAGCAACTTCCTGACCCCTCCCTACTCCAGGTGGTTATGATAAAGGATAAGCTACTCAGAGACAGTCTAGAATTCACCAGAAGCCTTCTCAAATCTTGCTTGCATCAACACAGAATAAACCGAAGCAATAGTTGATGAAATTCAGCAAAACAGACAACACTATATACCAGTTGTCAAAATAACCCCATCTTTGTCCAAATTCAACCCCTTCTTTTTACCATTTCAACATCTTTTAAAAAATATATATTTTATTGATTTTTTTTACAGAGAGGAAGAGAGAGGAATAGAGTTAGAAACATCGATGAGAGAGAATCATCGATCAGCTGCCTCTTGCACACCCCCTACTGGGGATGTACCCGCAACCAAGGTACATGCCCTTGACCAGAATCAAACCTGGGACCTTCCAGTCCGCAGGCTGACGCTCTGTCCACTGAGCCAAACCAGTTTTGGCTCAACATCTTTTTAACGTGTAGGCACCATCAATGAGTATTTGCTGTAAATGACATAATCACTTTTCTGATATATAATGGTGATAAGCTAAGAGCCCTTTATTTGAATTCTAACATTTCATTTGGATTTCAAAACTGGGTGACTAGGCAGCCCCACCTCTATTATCTAACCAGCATATTCTGGCCAAACATGTATTGTGGCTATGGAGAGTTACCAGATATGCCCTTGCATATTCATTAATTGGCGGGAAGATTTTAGTGACTAAATCAAAGGTGTTGAACCAAAAACAACTGTAATAATTGAGGATAATTCAGAATGTATTTTAAAATGTCAAACTGCAATAAATTCACCCCCTGAAGATCTTTGTTGAAGGATCTTTAGCAACAACCATGCCACCAGAAAGCAGCATGTAGCAGGCTGCGCTGTTACCATGTCAAAAGGAGCTACAGAACCATCTTCTCCAGGAACGGTCCTTGGACCGCCAACATCAAAATCACCTACAACTGTTTGGTAAAAGTGCAGATTCCCAGGTGAACCTCTAGACTTAATGAATTGGCATCTTTAGGTACAGGACCAGAGAATATACATTTTATGCATATCAAAGCTTTTGTAAAACATCAAATATAGACAAAGGTCCTGCACATCTTGGATTCTGAGTATTAGTTATGTTTTCTATAATGCCAGGTTAATCAGTCTCACTGATAAAAGCAGTGAAAAGATTTCCCCCATTATTATTATTACTGAACTAAAAAAACAACAACAAAAAACAACCTAAATTTGTTTAAAAATTTTCAACCAGAGTATTATTGTAATAAGATTTTTGTGCCTTAAAAAAATCCACAACTTGAATCTTAGAAACCACATTATTTCATTAAGATCTTTATTTTGATAATGAAACGATTTCTTCCCATTTTCTCAAATACCAATGGCCTAGAAAACTTATAAAAACTCTGTTGGGTGCAAGAAAAGCAAGTTAAGAAACATTTATTCTGAAGGACAGGAGAAAGTTTTATCTCTTTGTTAAATTGAGCAATTTTTGGTAATGGATAGATGATAAACTGCCTATATACACATTGGGGATTGAATCTGCAACCCAGTCATATGCACTGACTGAATGCCCTGACTGGGAATTGAACCATGACCTCCTGGTTCATAGGTCAACACTCAACCACTGAGGCATGCCTGTCTGGCAGACTGCCTTTTAAAATTGTGTTTTAGGTATAAGAACTCTGTACAGTGAAGGAAGTGTGACTACCTAAGTCAGAACTATCTTTCATGTCCTACTTAGTAAGTGCATCTTAATATTTTTATCTCTGTGTGTGGGATAATAAAAAGCATTAAACGTCTCAATAAATAAACTGAAGGATGATTTTGAGAACTGAGAGAAATATAGAAAACAATAGCAAAGAACAAGTCGATAAATTCCTACCTTTTCCACCTTCTTTCACCTTCTATTTATTACCTTTAACGTTCCAGGCTTTCATCTTAATGTTTCTAACTTCAAATTATGTGCAAAATGAATTTAAACCATTTGGGAGATTTTTAAACCTTCTTACTTAATCACTGAACACACAAAGATTCAAAAAAATGTGGGAACATGTGTTTCCCAGATTAAGAATGTCCCCAGGATATTGAAAAAACCTTGTTATCTCACCTTTAATCCAATGAACAAATAGAAGTCATTCTAAAAGACTCGTAATCATTGCTCAGACAGGAAACAATCTAGAAAAATAAATTCAAAAAGAACATTTTCAACACCATTATATTTAAGGACTAACAGAACTACAGTAGGAAAGACAATGGTAAGGCTTATGCGTTTAAGGCTTTTATATGCTTGGGCTCAGTTTTCTTCACTATGTTTTATGACAAATAAAGTTCTGTGTTTTTTTTTTTTGAGTGGCAAGAAAAAAATAGTTATTTCCAAATGATTTCAAGAGAAAAAATATTTCCCTGTGAAAATAGCTAGATGTCCTTTGACCAACAGGGCTTAAATGTCAAGGGTTCATATATGTTTATCCAGCATTTATTTCTCTTTTGAACTTTTCTAAACTATTTGCCTCAATAACATACCTTCCACCATTTTTCAGAGAAGTTAAGTGTTTAAGAGGCCCTGGGGTTTAAGCCAACATTTCTTGGTTCATAAACATATCTTATATCAAAGGTCTAATGTGCTATAGCTGAATAAAAATGTCCCCATCTTTTTGGCTGCCTGGAGATTTTACCCATGGCATCCAGCAAATTGAAATAAGGGTCTGATTGTAACTGGATTCTATTTTCTTTTGGTAGCTATTAATACCCTAAAATAAAATGATTATTGATGGAATGACATTGGAACAGTCAGACAGGCCACAACTCTCTGCTTTTACTGTAAAAGGTACTAAGAATAATTTCTGGTTTTGGTACACTCCATACATAAACTTTGGATTTCTCCACTAACGTCTTGATGACTATTTCTAAAACGAATCTTGCACCTTACAACTGGCTCATCTAGATATTTTGCTTAATTGAGGAGTGACATATTTTACCCTAATTTATTCATTTTAGTAAAGGCTATGGCCTGAGAAACTCAAGACCATTTTGTACAATTGTGACTAGAATAAATGGGGCAAAATTTCTAGCATGCATAATATGCTCTTAATCAGCATTAGTTGAATGAATAAAAATAAGAAAAATAGTGGCTTTAGATTGGACTAGGGCAGCACACTTGCATACACACACATAGTTTTTTAGGAGTGAACCAGAATTGCCTAAGATGTAAAGCTGAGTTCTAAATAGGGATGCTCCAGGTGATATTTCATTATTAAGATAACACTTCAAAAACCACCCTGAATCTGTACTGGAGCACCTCTCCCCATCTTTGTAGTGAATTGCAGATACTTGACCTATCCCATATATAGATTGCCAAACCTTTGAGGACAGAAATCTTGTCTTACATCATCTTTGACATTCTCATAACAACTAATTCAGAGCAGTGGATCTAATACACACTTGAATATTGATTGACATGTACCATATAGGGTTTTAGAAAACCAGAAACTAAAAATAAAATCCAGGATCGTAGTATATTAATATAGTTTATAGCAATTACTATTGTGCATTTTTGTGTGTGTATGTGTGTGTGTTTTTATGAGGCATTCGACTCTTCAAAGCATTTTCATCACTTATGTTCTTCCTCAAGCCCTCATGGGTTGGGAAGAAACAACTAGTATCCTCTGATGTTCTGTGCACACATGGCTGCCTTGTCACACTACCAAACCATTGAATAGACTTTATGCAAGCAATTGATCAGCTGTTTTTAGACATCAGATAGGCAGAATATGGTAGTAGGTTAGGTTGCAATAATCTGTGTTGGCCATTTTGCAACTAATTGTATTGATTTGGATTAAAACAACCAGTAACTTTTATTGAGCACCTTTTTTTTTTATGTGCCAGATGGTATTCCTGCAAACTCTCTGTAGAGAGGTGTTTTTATTATCCCCATTTTTTAGATGAGGAAAATGATGTGACTTAAGGAATGAAATGGTGGTTTGAACCCAGCTAATGTGGTTCCTGAGGCTCCTCTATTTAGCAATGTAGCATAAAGGTAGATACTACTTTTTTATTTCATAGAAGTAAAGGAAATGGTCAATCCTCAAATGACAACTCAAAGAAAGTCACCTACAGATCTCCCTTATTAGAATAATAAAAAAAAAATCTTGAATTTTCTAGACCTGCCAAGACATTGGAGTAACTTAGACAGAAATTATAAAATTGTATTATTTGCTTTACAAAATCCTGGCAAGTAAATCCAACCAAAAAAAAAAAAAAAAAAGAATAAGTGGGAATCATTTGCTTTTCCCTGTCTTCAGAATCTGCGCCCTTCAAGTTCAAGAAAAACCCAGCAAATGTAAGAAACACCTAACAAATTCAAGAAACACCTAAAAGGTAACATGTTCTGCAAAATTAAGTAGTGTACAAAACTGAGTGTGGCCAGTCCTCTGGAACTGTCTGAAACTCTTCAGTGACAAGCAAAGGAAATTTTCCTCTAGCCTGCTAATGCCCCATCTCTAGTGTCTTTTAGCCAATTTGTGTCTTAGAGCTAAATGGAGTATCCTTAAAGAAATTGGGCTCCTCTATTGTGATACTTCCAATTATTAGTATTAGTCAAGTGGGATCCTTTCTGAAGTCTGTAGGACAATTGTATGCGAGTGTGTGTGTGTGTGTGTGTGTGTGTGTGTGTGTGTGAGAGAGAGAGAGAGAGAGAGAGAGAGAGAGAGAGAGATGAAATGTCACTGAAAGTCCTTGAGAATGTATTGGCATTAGCAAGGCTTTTAAAATCCAATCACTAATTCAGTATGATTAATTCTCTTAAAGTACTTGTAGAGTGTTTCCTGAGCAGCAGTGGAGGTCACTTCAAACAAAGTAAACCACAGCTAATGTGCTGATGTTTTAAAAAGACAAGTGCTAAAAATGTCCATACAATTTCCATTACTTACTACAGTCATTAGAAACAAGAAATATGTTTATCGAACTAAAGCGGCTCAAACAATATTTTCTTTATTCAAACCCATGTAGCTGGAGAAAAATTCAAGAGTTTGCCTTGTGACAGAGAGCGATCACCCAGTTTCTATTACAGGAAAGCAAGCCTTGCCTCTAATCACTATTGATTTAGTTGTTGGCCCTTGAGACTCTAAATAGGTTTTGAATTAAGCAACATCAGCATAATCTGGATACTCACTAGAAATGCAGAATCTCAGGTCCCATCCCAGATCTAACTGAATCAGAAGGTGCATTTTAACAAGATGTTTTGTGATTTATATATGCATTTTAGTGTTTGAGAAGCACTAGTCTAGGCCAACATGAATTGTTATTTAAACATCGGACAGAAAAGAGCTGGTTGAGAAAAGGAGAAAATGCTACCTGATAAAAGCACCTTACTCAAAGATCTATTGGTGTTGATAAGCTTGCTCTTATCACTAATCCAGCCTTGAAATAAAAACTTAATAGGCCCCATGGCCACAGGGCCAACATATGAGCACAAAAGCTGGGTATAGGTTTGTTAAGTGATACCCAAAATGCCAACTAGAGGCAGACTTCAAAGGGCAAACCTTAGTCTAATTATCACAGAAATGATTTAAAAGCATTTTTATGGTTAAGGTTACCAGCCACACAGAGCTTGCCAAGGTGGTACAAAACTCAAAGGCCTAAGATGCTTTTTGTCTTAGAGGTACAGAGTGTAGGGGAATTCAACCAGAGCAAACAGTGAGTTTCTGCTGGCCTAGGGAAGATGTGATGTCCAAAGATTGATGTGAAACATCTGGGCCAGGGTTGGCAGCCACTGTGCAAAATTGTGTGTGGGGGAAAGGCTGTGTGAAAATGTTCACACCCACAGCATATTTGGCAAAATTTCCTTTCTTTTTTGTATGTTTGATACAAATTTCATTACTCTTCTGGAATAATTTGACTCAAATGTCCTGTAAGAGGAAAATTATGTGTGTGTTTTTTCCCCACTTTACCATGTGTGCTCCCCATGAACATTCAATTGCTTATTCTGAGGCTTTATCTGGAATTGACTCAAAAAGCTTCATCCCACAGAATGAAGTTGCACAGGCACTGGCGGAGGCTGAGAAATCATGAGCTAAAATTAGACAAAGGGCCCATATCTCTAACCCATCAAAGGACCATATAGGTTTACCAGTTAGAAAATACTCACATGAGACCTTGTTTGCCTCTGGATAACTCAGCCAAAATCTTTGTTTAGTAAATTCATTAAAAAGCAAAGCATTTATATATATATTTTTTACTTTAATTTTTTTTCATGAGAGAGAAAGTGTGTGCATTTTAAAACCAAGAAAAATTTTTTTCCCTTCCCTAAAGCAAACCCACATTTTGTTCTTTGGAAAATACTGACCACTCAATCAAAAATGCCTGATTATAATGACACTTTGTCTTCACAGGCCATCTTAGAACAATGGTTTAAATAAATGAGTTATTAATCAATAGTATTTTTATGCTTAAACTGGTATCTAGTTTTTTTTAAAAAATATGTTTTTTATTGATTTTAGAAAGACGGAGGAATGGAGAGGGAGAGATAGAAACATCCATGTAGAGAGAAACATTAACATGGATTGGCTGCCTCCTGCTGGGGATTAAGCCCACAAACCAGGCATGCACCCTGATCAGGAATCGAACAGGTGATCTCTTAGTACATGGGCAGATGCTCAACCACTGAGCCACACCAGCTGGGCTGATATCTAGTTTTGCTGGGTTGGTGGAGATGGGCTTGAGAAACACAAACAAACCTAACTTTCATTCTATTAAGGAACAATATTGTGTTCCAAAGACACAAACAAAAACTGCCTCAAAGCAATTCATCGGAATCTCCCTGGAATCTTTGCAGTGCAAAGGTAGTTTTTATTACTGTCCATTTACCTGCTGGAATGCCCTTTGCATTTGAAGAGCAAAGAGATGATAATGTTTCTGTGTTTTCAAAACTATGAAAGAAAGGTTTATAAGTAATTTATAACCACTTTTACAGCATTTGGAGGCTGCTAGTTGCACAGTCAGTTAACAATTCACAAGATGTGGTAGGTAGCCTCCAAGATAATCTCCAGAGATCCCCTGGTATTGTGTAATATTTTTCCCTGGAGTGAGTGGGAGCTGGATATAGTAGTGACTTGAGTTTTTTTTTTCCCTTATTGATTAAAGTATTACATATGTGTCCTTAACCTCCCATTGTCCCCCCCACTCATGCCCTCACCCCCCTGATGTCTGTGTCCATTGGTTATGCTTATATGCATGCATATAAGTTGTTTTGTTGCTCTCTCCCCCTTAAGAATAGAATAAGGTACAGTGATGGTGACTTTAGACTTGATCATAAAAGGCAATGTTCTCTTTTTTTTCTCTCTCTCCTTCTCCCTCTCTCTCTCTTTCTCACAGACACACACATATCCTCCTCATCATCATCAGCTCTGAGGCAAGCCAGCTGCCACATGTGGGCAGCTCAATGGAGAGACCTACACAATAAGGAACTAGCGGCCCTGGTTAATAGCCTTGTGAGTATTCTTAGAAAGGGTTCCTATAGCCCCATAACTATCAGACATCTGTAGTCAGGCTGACAACTTGATTGTAGCATTGTGAGACACCTTGAGCCAGAAACACCCAGCCAAACAGTTCATTGATTCTTCATTCATAGAAACTGTGAGATAATAAATGTTCATTGTTTAAAGATTTTAAGTTTTGGTCGGGACCGGTTTGGCTCAGCGGTAGAGCGTCGGCCTGCAGACTGAAAGGTCCCAGGTTCAATTCCGGTCAAGGGCATGTACCTTGGTTGCGGGCACATCCCCAGTGGGGGGTGTGCAAGAGGCAGCTGGTCGGTGTTTCTCTCTCATCGACGTTTCTAACTCTCTGTCCCTCTCAATTCCTCTCTGTGTAACATCAATAAAATATTTAAAAAAAAAAAGACATAATTCTAAAAAAAAAGAAAAAAGATTTTAAGTTTTGGAGTAATTTGCTACACAGCAATGGATAACTAACACACAGGGGTATTATGCTTCTTCTAGTATATGCTCCCATTTATTTAGTAGATATTTATTGAGAAACTACCACATGCCAGGCACTGCCTATAGATGTTAATCATCTATAAACATAAGAAACAGCTTTCCGGCGGTGGCGACCTCCCTACGACAATATGCCTCTCGCTAAGGATCTCCTCCATCCCTCTCCGGAAGAGGAGAAGAGGAAACACAAGAAGAAGCGCCTGGTGCAGAGCCCCAATTTCTACTTCATGGATGTCAAATGCCCAGGATGCTATAAAATCACCACCGTCTTTAGCCACGCACAAACGGTAGTTTTGTGTGTTGGTTGCTCCACTGTTCTCTGTCAGCCAACAGGAGGAAAAGCAAGGCTTACAGAAGGATGCTCCTTCAGAAGGAAGCAGTACTAAAAGCACCTCAAATCAAGATGAGTGGGAAACCATCCCAATAAACACATTTTGAATACACACACAAAGAGAGAGAGAGAGAGAGAGAGAGAGAGAGAGAGAGAGAGAGAGAGAGAGAGAGAGAGAGAGAGAGAGAGAGAGAGAGAGAGAGAAAGAAACATATTAAGGCACTCCTAGTTTCAGGGCACTATGTACATAATATATAGGGAAGAATTTTAACCTTGGAAATTAGTGTTTGTGGCAAACATCTTTGGAAATATAATCTACCACCTATAGTTACTACCACAAATTTTCTATTTTATATATTAGTGGCTCAATACATATTTGTAGATTGAATACTTCTCTATGAATTGTGCCCACTTGTGTACTTTAAAAATAGAAATGATCCCTAGCTGGTTTGTCTCATTGAATAGAGCATTGGCTTACAGACTGAAGGGTCCCTGGGTTTGATTCTGGTCAAGGGCACATGTCGGGGTTGCAGGCTTGAATCCTAATAGGAGGTGTGCAGGAGACAGCCAATCAATGATTCCCTCTCACCATCAATGTCTCTATCTCTATCTCTATCTCCCTCTCCCTTCCTCTCTGAAATCAATAAAATATATTTTAAAAAAGAAAATAAAAATAGAGATGACAATATAAGCTTCCCTCCTGCTATGGACTGAATATTTATGTGTCACCCCCTCCTCCAATTTATATATTAAAACCTAATTCCCAATGTGATGGTATGAAGATGTGTGGCCTTTGGGAGGTGATTAGGTCATGAAGGTGAAGCTCTCTTGAGGGCATAGAAAAGAGAGTTCCATTGCCTCTTCCACCATGGGAGGACTTAGCGAGAAGCTAGCCTTCTATGAACTAGACACCAAATCTGCCAATGTCTTGATCTTAGACTTACAACTTCCAGAATTGTGAGGAATAAATTTCTGGTGTTTATAAGCTGCTCAGTCTGTTATAGCACCCCAAACATATAAGACTCTCCATTACCCAGTATATCCACTCAATCGCTAGATCTTTCCAGTTCTCCTTTCTAAATATCATTCATGTTCTTTCCTCAATTGCCATCTCCCTTTCACTCCTTTAGTTCAGAAAATTTCATCATATTTTCTTAGCATTTCCTTACTTTCTTGGTCTTGCTGCCTTCCTCTCACACTCTATTCTCCATATTGCCAACAAAATGATTTTTCTAATATGTAAATCCTACCCTGTTTTCATGCTACTTAGAATTGTTTGATGGTTCTTAAGTTTTTTATATGGATTTGTGATGGGTCTCTGCCTAGATGTCTGCCTTCAGCGCCCCCCCCCCCCATTTCCTCCTGATGCCCTTTATTCTCCAGGAATATTGAATAATGTATAATTTATTGAATGTGCTAATCAGACCTCTGTGCTTTCATACATTCTATTCCTATTGCCTGGAACATTGGTTTGTCCACTGATGGTGGGGAACACTTATTCTTTACTACTGAGTTTCCTTTCCATGTGAAGGGACACACCTGCTTTGGGGATAAATGACTTACCTAGTTGGTGAGTTTGGGAAAAATAAGGTAAACTGACCCAAGGCAAATTGGCCATTCTTTAGTGGTCAGGCTCTTTTATTTTGTTTGGTTACTTCTACCCAAGAAAAGTAGAAGGGTGAAATAAACATCTGTACCCACACAAGTAAGTTATTAGTTGGTCTGTTATAATAAAAACAAGGCTTAGACCAAAGCCTAATAAATGTATATTTATTAGCAACTAGGGAAAAAAACCACCCATGTAACATGGTCTTGTAAACTTGTGGAAGTCTCACTCTCTGCCTTTTACATCCCAACAAGCACCTTACAGGAAAGTTTCACTCCAAGATAGATACAACAAAATTCTGATGATGAGACCAGCCAATTCAACAGTTAAGTCTCTAAGTTAGTTTTCCATGACATCATGGACACAGAACCAATGGAGCTTTGCACCTAGGATACTGCTCTAAAGATATTAGACTGCTCAACAGGCCAGATTCTTATACCTCATTGTTAGAGAGCCGGTTTTGGCCTGATTTTCACAGTCCAGGCCAAGGAACCCCACTGGTGCATGAATCCATGCACTGGGCCTCTAGTATGCATATAAAATCTTTGGTTAATCACTTCCTGCCCTCCCACTCCCCACTTCCTTCTGAAATTCATCAGTTTGTTCCATGTTTCCATGCCTGTGCCATTGAGCATCTACCCCCTGGTGGCCAGTGCGCATCATAGCTACCGGTTGAACAGTTGGATGGCCACTTAGGCTTTTATATATATAGATATGTATATAAATGCCAGTCATTTCACCAATGAAAAATTATTTCTAATGTTATTTATTAACAAATCCTCTGGACATCCTATCTAATAAAGAATAATATGCAAATTGACCATCACTCCAACACACAAGATGGCTGCCCACATGTGGACACAAGATGGCTGCCACAAGATGGTCAGCAGTTGGGAGGAACCAGGCCTGCAGAGGAAGGCAGTTAGGGGCAAACAGGCTGGCAGGGGAGCAGTTAGGCATCAATCAGGCTGGCAGGGGAGTGGTTGGGGGGTACTGGGCTGGCAAGCAGAAGCAGTTAGGGGCAATCAGGAAGGCAGGCAGGCGAGCAGTTGGGAGCCAGCAGTCCTGGATTGTGAGAAGGATCCCATATTGGAGAGGGTGCAGGCTGGACTACAGGACACACACCCCTGTGCCTTAATTTCATGCACCAGGCCTCTAGTAGGTTTATATAACAGTATTTGTAGTGCTTAAACCTCTCTGGAATGTGGATTCTTGATTAGGTATTTCAAATGCTAACTAACCATCTCTAAGGATTAAAGTTCACTTTACACATTTACACATTAACATTATGTAATTTATGCCATACAAACATACATGGACACACATGGTCCAAATCCTCCTTTTTGGGTTCAAGCTGCTCACCATTCTCTCTCAATGTTCCAGAGGCAGGCTTTGTTCCTCTGTGGTCAAGGTTTGACTTGGTCTGAGGATGCTGGGTGGGTGGGTGAGTTTAATTTTGGGGTTCATCATTGGGAAGCCCGCTTGGTGGCAGATATAAACTAATATCAGCTGTGTCAGGGATAAAGGTAATGGTTTTTAACTGCCAGTTTCTTTGTCTTATTTTATAAGTAATACAGATCCCAAGCAGGGAGTTATCTATTGGGCCCTTTCAAACACCCCAACTCTAAACTGACATGCTCCTGGCCCCTCTTTGAAGTCTTCCATGAACATTCCTGGTAGACTCCTGAACTCTTGCCTGTTGACCTTCTCCCCACTTCCACCCAACTTGACAGCAGGCCCTGCCTCTACATCTCTGTATTTCCAGCATTTAATAAACAATCTGGCCGGGACCGGTTTGGCTCAATGGATAGAGCGTCAGCTTGGGGACTGAAGGGTCCCGGGTTCGATTCCGGTCAAGGGCATGTACCTTGGTTGCGGGCATATCCTCAGTAGGGGGTGTGCAAGAGGCAGCTGATCGATGACTCTCTCTCATCGATGTTTCTAACTCTCTCTCCCTCTCCCTTCCTCTCTGTACAAAATCAATAAAATATATTTAAAAAACAAACAAACAAAAAAAACACCAATCTGGTACATGGAAGGTGCTCAGTAAGTGTTTGATGAATGAGTCATTGTTAGCAGGACATGCTCTTTGAGGGGCTTTTTAAGAGTGTTACTCAATGACTGTGACCTTATTAACAACCTGCTTGAAATAACTGAGATAACCAACTTCAGATGAGTCAGGAAAACACAAAGAATTTCCTAGAAACAATGTTTCTTACTTTAAGTTTTGTTAATTTAATATGTGTTGCTATATTTGTCTTTTCCATTATTTATTGAGTAGCAACTATGCTCATACACATACACATGGTTATTTCATTTAACGCTATTTTATCCAGAGGTTAATCTAATAAAATTAGCAATTACTATGTTTGTGACTCATCTTATGGTCCAGTAGGCATACTAATAAAAAATAAAAAAGGAAAAATATTCCATGATTCCATGGTAGGCACTGAATAAATATTTGCTGGATAAATTAATGATTATAGATTATGGCAATTAAATCTCATTTTTAAATATTACCATATGTAGGTAGCTTATAATACACTTGTTAGAACAACCTCTAAAACCATTGGCTCACATTTTTGTCCTACCTGTGAATTTCATTTATTTCTGTCATTCATTGTTTGAAGCCAGAGCATAAGATAGCAATTTTTAAGATATTAAGTTTGAGATACCAGAAGTTTCAAAGTTTATGTTACAAATCCAAAAGAATCAACACCAGTTAGTGTGTGACCTTAAATACAGCTTTCTACTTTTCTGCACCTTGGTCTAATTTTTTCATCTGTAAAATGTAAATGGCATGTGATCTCAACCATTTATTCACCTGAGCTAGGATGAGACAAGTGAGGCACTCATGTCAGAGAAAAATGTAAGGTGGAGGTGGGGAGGCACAAAAAAACCTTAATAATTAAGGAAAATAATATTTTAGTGCAATATTTTTAAAAAATCATAATTAATACAAACAATCCATGATGACCAAGATATTAACATTTTAAAGATAGGATCAATCTTGCTTATTTTTTCTTTTGCCTCAGGCTCCAATATGGATCCTGATTTTTTTAAAATTACATTAAAATATTATTTATCTTCATTGCTGAGTTTTTTTTTTCCCCCGTCTTAAATTTTGCACTGGGGTGAGTGCCTCACTCTCCTAACCTGAGTCCTTGTTCTGTTGCATACATTTAATGAGTGTTTGCCATTTAAGACACAATAGTCATTGCTTTCAAGTAGCTCATAGCTTCATTTGAAAAAAAAAAAAAGGAGAGGAAGCATCATTAATTAAAGCAGTGTGAAAGTGCAGTGTGGGGGCAGAGGTAGGTAATGAGAGCAATGATATCAAATGAGACTATGTATATAAAAACCACAGCATTTCACCTCGAGGTGGTATAACCTAGTGGTTATTAGTGCAGGCTGCAGCCAGAGTATAAGCTTTGTCTCTGAAGGGGTTCAGAACAAACCTCCCAGAAGATGGGCAACTTTGGCATGTAGGTTATTTTGAGCTGAAGGCAATCGAGACCATGCAGATTCAAGAGAAACTTTCACCTCTCCCTTAAAAAATTTAAATTGGGGACCTTGCCCACAATAAGGGTTATCACCAGAAATAACTTTCATGACCAATCCATTGAGCAAGAAAAACTTCTAATTACTGAATATCTGCTCTTCTTATAGTCCTGC
The DNA here is from genome assembly GCF_964339955.1 of Pipistrellus hanaki. Taxonomy (NCBI): domain Eukaryota; kingdom Metazoa; phylum Chordata; class Mammalia; order Chiroptera; family Vespertilionidae; genus Pipistrellus; species Pipistrellus hanaki. Next base: position 95,688,326 of record NC_140524.1, read on the forward strand.
AAATAACTCATCTCTTCTTTGAAGCCCCAGTTGCCTCACCTTATTCCCTGGCCCAGGATGTCATATATATATAATTTTACCTTTCTGTCTCTAACCTCTCATATTTGTGGGGGTCCCTGAGTCTTTCCTATATGTGAGGTTCCCATACATACACATGTAATTAAATTTAGTTATTTCCCCTTGTTAATCTGTCTCATGTAGCTTTAATTATTAGCCAAAAGAACCTAGAAGGGTAGAGGAAAATTTCTTCCTCCATCACACATCTTCCAATTATTCCTGGCTATGCAATCTTGGGCAAGTTTGCATAATTCTCTGCACATCTGTTTCCTCATGTATAAAAATGAGAATAAGATTTATAGTTACTCCATAGGGTTATGAGGATGCAATGAGCTAAAACATATCAAGTCCTGAGAATAGAGTGTGGGACACAATAAAAACTAAAAAAATGTTTGCTATAATTAGAAAACACTAATTCTCAAGCAGGAAGATCAAACAGATAAAATTAAAGCAAACTCTCTTTTAGGCAAGTTGGTAGGAGATGTGATTTTTATCTTTCTCTGACTTGTCACTCTCTGTCCCAAACCACTTTCCCTTAGTTCCAGTTGAGCAGAAAAAGCTGTTTCATCCTTGGCAGTTCTTCCAAATTCAGTAGACTGTGACTGGATCGTTTAGAAAGTTAATGGACAATTCTTGGCTCATGTATAAATGTACAAATCCTCATGTCTTTCCTGAGCCTTTGATATAAAGAACGACAAGCGGACACCGTAATGTTCCCCTTTAGAATGTACAATGAGTCTTTTATTCTCATTGTTTCAGAGGGTGACTGATATGTGTCCTTTGAAGTGGGTAGAAGTAACCTTCCAGTACTTATACAAAATCCTGTGAATAGAAACCCAGGCAAAAACTGGAAAAAGCTCTTTTACTTTTTATTGGGCTGAAGAAGTATAAAAAGATAATTTGGTTTTTCAGCTTAAGACTCCACCATTTTAGTCCTGAGAGGGTCTAAGAGGGTACAATCTCTGCTCCCCTAATTTATTCCTACAAATCTGTCTGTTCTGATGTAAAACAGTTCCAACATTTAAAAAGTACTCCTCTGTTTTCCAAATTGTTCTAAAATTTAAATATGGACTGAGTGATAAATGATATTTATGAATTGTTAATTTTGCTTTAACTGTGATAATAGCATTATGGTTATATAAGAAAAATCTTTTCCTTCCCTTCCCTTCCCTTCCCTTCCCTTCCCTTCCCTTCCCTTCCCTTCCCTTCCCTTCCCTTCCCTTCCCTTCTCTTCCCTTTCATTTCTCCCTCCCCCCACCTCCCTCCCTCCTACCCTCCCTACTTTCCTTCCTTCTCTCCTGAACTGGCTCCATTTCTCCATCCTCCATCAATGGTGTTAGGTTGTTTCCCATCCAATGCCAGAATGGTTTACAGGTGTGGTGGAGATAAAGACCCCCTTAGCCCTTGGAGTGGGGCCTAAGGCAGAGGGTGGGGCTCTAGGATTGGCTATAATTCCTGCACTGGTAGCCTATGGCCATGAGTAGTCTCATCTATGTACCCTAGGGCACTATTCAGAAAATCACCACCATTTTGAGAGCCAAGTGGTGAATATTGTTCTCATTAAGATGTAAATATTCCTTGGATGGGGTGAACTCAGTAAGCTATTGTTAATCTTAAAATCTCAAGTGTTTAAACTATCAGCTCTTATGGTCCCCACAGCTCAGTGACATCTCTCTCGCTTGGATAATGAAGAGTTTTGGACCTTGCAGAGGCAGGTGGAACAAGACCCTGAGCAAGCCAATGAACTAGTTGCTGGACTCCAGAATAAGTAGTCCTAAAGGAAAGAGGTGAAGAAAGATGCCGAGAAGTTAGAACCTGGTGATGATGGTGGAGGGAGAAATTGTGGGCAGGAATATAACAGGGAACCCCAGAAGGAAAAAGTGACATTCTCTGATTACCCTCAGAACCAAGCTTCCCATAAACTGTTGCATAGCAGTATAAGTATGTGATAGTTTCACATGGAAAAGTAACTCATTGAAAATCTTCTTAGGGCTTCTGCCATCTCTGTTCACTTGAAGTTTAATCAAGTTGTTAAATAACTGTGCTAATGAGAATTCTTATTTTGAATAAAAAGCCTTAAGTAAATTTTTATCCCTTTGTCTTAATTTGGGTTTCCTCAAAATCAGAAACTGAGACACTATGGAGAACCACACAAGCCCTAGACGAATTTCCTTTGGAGATTTTAATATAAAAAATGAATACACTTTTAGTCTATGTAAGTCCATTATTTTTTATTTCAGTAATTCACAACCAAACTGGATCCTGACTGATTCGGAATCCTAACAAGAGCGCAAAGATTCTGAGGATAAGTCCAACTTTAAAGCTGCAGCAAACACTTTGAGGTGAACCAGAGAAGCCGAGGTCTTTCCAAGCCAAAGGGGCAGAAATGAAGTCAACAAATGTGTAGGAATTGGAATGAACCCAAAAGGAGCAAATAGAAGATGGGGAGAAAGCTAGGAGTACCTTCTATACCTTGCTGTAATTGACCATATTGATCATGGTGCATAAAGGTAGTCTGCCTTATAAGTAGAGAGGGCAAAAAAGAGAACTTTAGAAGTTAGAATTGTCAAGACTTTGTGACCAATTAAGCATCAGAGGTGAGGAGAAGAAAGAGACAAGGAATGATGATCCCAGGTCTTTGGCTTGGGAACCCAGATGGATGGCACTGCCATTTTGAAAGAGGTTGTTCAGTGGAGAGTAAGATTTAGAGAGGTAAGTTTTGGACTCCTTGGGGTTAAGGTGCTCATGGTAGACCCAAGTGGAGATATTCAATAAGCTGTGGGTCTGGACTCCACAAAAGAGAGCAGGGCTAGAAATATCAATCTGGATCAGTCATTACATAGATGGGCTTTTGTTGCAAAGATATGTTGAAGTTGATGGGGGGAGATTGTGTGGATAAGACAAAAATTGGATGATTACCAATACCTAAGTATAGAGGAAAAGATATGGACTTTATGACAAAGAAAGTGAAGCAGTGATCAGAGAGGAAGGCAAAGAAAAAAAAAGGGGGGTGGTATATTCTGGTATCCAAGGGAAGGAAAAATTTAGTGAAGAGTCATGAGCAACACAGAAATGACTATTAAAGCAAATTCTATTGGTCAAGCTCATATTTCCTCACCAATTATCAGTGGTATGTGGCCAGACTTCCAGCTACCAGTATCTGTATCTTTTTATTCTGGACTTTCTCTGGCTTCCAGAGTTTGCTCTGACCTTAGATATGGCAGGCTGCCATATCCTTTCCTGAGGTCACCTCCCAATTAAACTGCTTATATTCAAATTCTTGTCTCAGATTCAGCTTTTAGTTGAACCCAGACTAAGATGCCTAGAGAGATAAGACCTGAGAAACATCCATTGGATCTACCAGTCAGTTCAGTTGGTGGCTTGAGTGAGAAAGTTGAAATAGAGAAGGGAGACGGACCACATTTCAGGGAAATAAATTAATAGGAAATATGGAGAAGACACTTAAGAAGCAAAATTACCAACAGAAAGGATAAATAGTAGTGACATCACATTTCAGTTGAATAAGATTTAATCCCCCTTTTTAACAGCACTCTAATAGTTTTGGGAACTCACTTTTCTCCCACTCTGTCTTGTCTTGGAGAGAGGTGGTACCTGCCTTCCCCAGAGAAAGTTAATGGTCTAGCTCCCTCATTCCAATGCAGGCAGGTGACCCAGACTAGGCATGGGACATCCTCTCCAAGGTCTTTGAGCCTGAGTGATATAAAAATATGAAGACTGGTTAGAGGTCATTTATCACAGCAGCCCATTGCTAACCAGGCTTTTCCAAGACAGTTTTTTTTGTGTGTGTGTCAAATCTTTGTAACAGATTAACTTTTGCTAAAGATTGCCAGAGGCAGTTTCTGCAGCCAAGAATCCTGCTTACTAAAAAGAAGACTGAAACTAAAGATTACACAGAGTGAAAGAGATTTATTTCTACTCAGATATTTTTCTTTTCTTCTGTTATTATTTTATAATCTAAAGCTACATTTATTGCACTTTTAGGGGTTTTCTCCCCCCAACGTTATGAGATATAATTGATATTTAACATTGTGTAAGTTTGTGTACATTATATGATTTCATACACACACACATTTCACAATCATTACTATGAAATGATTACCACAAAAAGGTTAATGAACACATCCTTCAACTCACATGATTATATTTTTTTGTGTATTTATGGTAAGAACATTAAAGATTTACTCTTAGCAGCTTTAATATTTAATATAATAGAGTATTATTAACTGTGGTCATCATTCTGTCCATTAGATCCACAGTACTAATTCATCTTATAACTAAGTTTCTAAGCTGTGACCAATATCTTTCTGTTTCTCCCACTACCCAGACCCTGGCAACTATCATTCTACTCTCAGTTTCTATTGTATGAATTTGGCTTTTTTTTTTTTTTTAAACATTCCACATATAAGTGAGATCATATAGTATTTGTTTTTCTCTGTCTGACATTTCATTTAGTGCAATGGCCTCAAGGTCCATCCATGTGGTTACATATGGCAGTATTTCCTTCATTTTTTATGGTTCAATAACACACACACACACACACACACACACACACACACACACACACACTAGAGGCCCAGTGCATGAATTTGTGCACCTCAGCATGGCCTGCAGAGATTGGGCTGACACCAGCAATCCAATATCACCTGCCACTCCTGCCTGCCACTCCCATTTAATCCAGCCCCATTGTGCCTGCTGTGGGCTTGCACCAAGTCAGTCCTGATCAGGAGAGGCTCACACCACCACATTTGTGCTCGCCAGCCATGAGCCCTGCGTCTGGTACCTGTCCCAACGGGGCTGGGGGGGAGGGGGACTTGATTGGCCCTCTGGGGGGCCATGGGATTCCCTTGTGGCCCAGGATCTGGATCCATCCTGCTTATGTTCACACTAGTTGTCAGGAGTCATTTGGAAGTCACTTTTACATAGTTTCTTCCTTGTGGAGCATCTAGGGAGGGGTAGCAGCCATGGTGCCTGAGGCTGACTTCCAGGAGGCTGGTGGTGCTGTCCGGATCGTGCCAGTGGTGCTGGTCTGTCAATGTCTGGCTTATTCTCTATAGATTGGACCTGCAGGAATACTGAGATACTGAGGGAGTGAGTGGCTGCTGCCTGGCTAGTGGGCCACCTGGATGGGTCCGTTAGCTAAGTGGCACTCCCGCTGTGGGAGCACACTGATCACCAGGGGGTAGCTCCTGCAATGAGCGTCTGCCCCCTGGTGGTCACTGTGCATCACAGTGATCAGTTGGTTGTTCGGTGGCTTAGGCTTTTATATATATAAATATATATAATCACTTTCTTTATCCATTCGTCTGTTGATAGACCCTTAGGTTGTTTCCATATCTTGCTTTTGTGAACACTGCTACAATTAACATGAGGGTGCAGATATCGCTTTGATATATATATATATATATATATATATATATATATATATATAATCTTTGGATAGATACCCAGAAGTGGGATTGCTGGGTTGTATGGTAGTTCTATTCATTTTTTGAGTAACTTACATATTGTTTTTGAAGTGGCCATACAAATTTACATTCCTACCAATAGTGCATTAAGGTTCCCTTTTCTTTTTCTTTTTTTTTTCTTTTTAAATATATTTTGTTGATTTTCACAGAGAGGAAGAGAGAGGGATAGAGAGTTAGAAACATCGATGAGAGAGAATCATCGATCAGCTGCCTCTTGCACACCACCCCCTACTGGGGATGTGCCTGCAACCAAGGTACATGCCCTTGCCCAGAATCGAACCCGGGACCTTTCAGTCCACAGGCCGATGCTTTATCCACTGAGCCAAACCGGTCCCGGCTAAGGTTCCCTTTTCTCCACATCCTAGCCAGCACTGTTATTTCTTGACTTTTTGATAATAGCCATTCTAACAGGTCTAGATTTGTGGTATTGATTTGCATTTCTCTGATGATTAGTGATATGGAACATCTTTTCATGTACCTGAGGGCCATTGATATGTCTTCTTTGGAAAAATGTTCACTTAGGCCGAAACCGGTTTGGCTCAGTGTAGAGCGTCGGTCTGCGGACTGAAAGGTCCCAGGTTCGATTTCCGTCATTGAGTTAAGTTCCTTATATATTTTGGATATTAATCCTTTATCTGATATGCAGTTTGCAAATATTTTCTTTCATTCCATAGACTAACTTTTCATCTTATTGATTCTTTTGCTGTCCAGAGCTTTTTAGTTTGATGTAGCCCACTTGTTTATTTTTTATTTTGTTGCTTGTGCTTTTGGTGCCATCTTCAAAAAAATCATTGCCAAGACTAATGTCTAGGAGTTCCCCTCTATGTTTTCTTCTAGTTTTATGGTTCGAGGTCTTACATTTAAGTCTAATTTGTTTTAAGTTAATTTTTGTGAGTGGTATAAGATAAAGGTACAATGTCATTTTTTTACATATGAATGTCCAATTTTCCCAGCACCATTTATCAAAGAGACTATTCATATATTTTTCTGATTTTAAAAATAACCTGTGCTCAATGTAGAAAGCTGAGAAAGTACATACAAGTATTCTGAAGCAGAAAAAAAAAACCACCCTTATAATCTCATTACTCAAAGGCAAAAACTATTACTTTTTTTGGACAATACCATTATGCAATTTAGTAGCCACTTTATAGACTATGGCATACCTTTTCTTTTTTAGTTAACATTACACCATAAATCATCCTATATAATAAAGAGGTAATATGCAAATTAACCCTCACACCATCACAAAATGGCTGCCTATGACCAGGCCAGCAGGAGGGTTAGTGAGGGATGACCAAATGACTGAACAGCAGGCTGCATGGGGCAACCAGGCTGGTGGGGGGAGGCTGTGAGGGGCAACCAGGCCAGAGGAGGGGCAGTTGGGGGCGATTAGGCTGGTGGGGGGCCAGAGAGGGTCAACTAGGCTTGTGGGAGGCAGTTGGGGGCAACCAGGTCGGCAGGGGTGGGCAGTTAGGGGTGACCAGGTCAGTAGAGGGGGGCGGTTGGGGGAGACCAGGCCAGAAAAGGGACAATTAGGAGTGACCAGGCCACCAGGGAAGGGGCAGTTGGGGGCAACCTGGCTGGCAGCAGGGGCAGTTAGGGAAAACCAGGTCAGCAGGGGGGCCAGTTAAGGATGATCAGGCCAGCACACAGAGTCAATAAGGGGTGATTGGGGGGGGGCAGTAAGAGGCAATTAGGCAGGCAGGCAGGTGAGTGATTAGGAGCCAGGATTGTGATAGGGATGTCGAACATCCCCCAAGGGGTCCTGGCTTGGAGAGGGTAAAGGCTGGGCTGAGGGTCCCCCTGTCATGCACAAATTTCATGCACCAGGCCTCTAGTTTCTTTAATAACAACTTCTAAAATATAATTTTGATGATCCAGAGTATTCAGTCTTATACCAAAAATATGCATATACCATACTTTTCTAAAATTTTCCACTCACATTTAATGTTCTGGCTCTCTCAAAATTCTATCATAAAATATATTTTCCTGAATATCTTTGTTCATAAATCTTGTTCTGGACATTCTGATTTTGACTGTAGGCTTGATTTCCAGAAGTGGAGTTACTATCTCAAAAGAAATGAACATTTTCAAAGCTCTGGAGAGCTAGTGCCATGATCATCTCCAGATAATAAGGTATCAATTGGTATTTCCACCAGTGCTCTTGATGTGAATTTTTAAATGGTGAATGTGAGAGAAGTTATCTTATTGCTAGCCTACTTTCTTTTATTTATTTATGTATTTATTTATTTATTTATTTTAATAAATCTTTATTGTTCAGATTATTACAAATGTTCCTCATTTTTTTCTCTCCCTCCATTGCTCCCCTCCACCCATTCCCACCCCACCGTCTGCCCTTCCCCCATCCCCCATTGTACTCATCCATAGGTTCACAGTTTGTATTCAGTCTCTTCCCACACCCCCCCTCCCCTTTTCCCCGAGAATCGTCAGTTCACTCCCCTTCCATACCTCTGATTCTATTGATATTATATTCAACAGTTAATATTGTTCATAAGATTTTTTTTTAAAATTCCCTTGGTTTTTATATTCACTTGTTGATAGTTATGTTTGTTGTTCATAATTTTTATCTTTATTTTCTTTCTCTTCCTAAAGAACCCCCTTCAGCAATTCATATAATTCTGGTTTGGTGGTGATGAACTGCTTTAGCTTTTTTTTATTAGTGAAACTCTTTATCTGGCCTTCGATTCTGAGTGATAGCTTTGCTGGGTAGATTATTTTTGGCTGTAGGTTCTTACTATTCATCACCTTGAATATTTCTTGCCATTACCGTCTGGCTTGCATGGTTTCTGTTGAGAAATCAGCTGACAATCGTATGGGTGCTCCTTTATAGGTAACTACCTGTTTCTCTCTTGTTGCTTTTAATATTCTCTCTTTGTCTTTTGCTCTTGGAATTTTAATTATGATGTGTCTTGGTGTGGTCCTCTTTGGATTCCTTTCATTTGGGGTTCTGTGCGCTTTCTGGACTTGTAAGTCTAATTCTTTCCCTTTCACCCAATAGGGAAAGTTTTCTGTCACTATTTCTTTCAGTATGTTTTCGGTATATTGCTCTCTCTCTTGTTCTGGGACCTCCATAATTCTGATGTTGGTCCACTTGAAGTTGTCCCAGAGGTTTCTTACATTATTTTCAACTTTCTGGATTCTCTTGTCTTCTTGTTTCTGTAGAGGAGTATCTTCTGGCTCTTTATGTTCCAAATCTTTGACTTGATTCTCGCGACCTTCCATTCTGTTTTTAGGACTCTGTATAATATTTTTTATTTCAGACAATGTATTCTTTATTTCTTGTTGATCCCTTATTATTTCTTGCTGATCCCTTATTATTTCTTGTTGATCCCTTATTATTTCTAGTTGATCCCTTTTCATATCCTCATAGGTCTCCTTTATTTTATCGGTCTTTTCTAGGAAATTCTTGAAAAACCTTTTAAGCATGGTTTAGAACTCTATATCCAGTTGCTTTTTGTCCTCCATTTCTTTTGTTTGTGATCTGTTTCCTTGTCTCGGCATTTTCGCAGCTTCCTTGAGTTGGTAGCCTTAAAAGTCTCTGTGTTCAGCTTGGATGGGGTGGAATTTCAGGGTGGAGCCTACAGCCTTGGCTTCCTTCAGTCATGCCCTATGAGGCTCCTGAGTCTCAGTATTCCTCAGGGTCCTTCAGCACTCTTTGCAAGCACCTCTGAGAGTAAGGTGCCCTCAATTTTCGCGCTACCAGTCTAGGCTCTCCCCCAACGAGCCTGGAACTGGGGTTCAGTTCAGTTGGAAGTGGGGTTCAGAGCAGTCTGGAGCTTTTGTCTCCTTCCCGCCAGGGCGATCCAGCGGCACAGTCAACCGTCTGTTCTCTGCGCACAATCTGCGCGCCTCCGGAACTTTCTTTCGCTGTTCCCCTGGGTTTCCGCCTTACAGCCCATGCTCCCTCTGTAGGAGCCTGGGTCCCCAGGGTCTGGCCTAGAACTGGGGTTCAATGCAGCCGGAACTGGGGCCCAGCACAGTTCGGAGCTTTTGTCTCCTTCCCACTAGGGCAATTTAGCAGCAGAGTCAACGGTCTGTCCTCTGCAAATAATGTGTGGGCCTCCGGGGGCTCTGCCTTTCGCTACTCCCCTGAGATTCTGCCTAACAGCCCAGGCTCCCTCTGTATGAGCCTGGGTCCCCAGGGTCTGGCCTAGAACTGAGGTTCAGTGCTGTCGGATCTGGGGTTCAGCACAGTCCAGAGCTTTTATCTTTTTCCCGCTAGGGAATGCCAGTCAGACACTCGGCCACCCCTCCCCCCCTCTCTGTCCTCTCCACGCGCGCAACATGTCTCAGTACCTTAGGCTTCTACAGCTCCTCTGATTTTCCTTCTGGTTTTCTCTTTCCTTCTTTTTTTTTTTAATATATTTTATTGATTTTGTACAGAGAGGAAGGGAGAGAGATAAAGAGTTAGAAACATCGATGAGAGAGTCATTGATCAGCTGCCTCTTGCACACCCCCTACTGGGGATATGCCCGCAACCAAGGTACATGCCCTTGACCGTAATCGAACCCGGGACCCTTCAGTCCCCAAGCCGACGCTCTATCCCTTGAGCCAAACCGGTCTTGGCTCTCTTTCCTTCTTGTTGTAGAATTTCCAGTAAGTCAACTTTCCTGTAGTTCTGGGTAATGTCCATTTTGTATTTTAGTTGTATTTTATTGAAATTGTTGTGTGAGGCTGCAGTTAGGTGTTACGTATGCCGCCATCTTGGATTCTCCTCCAAATTCATACTTTCTTTCATTTAGATTGATTCTGTTTTCTTCTTTTAGAATTATCTTCATATTAATATTTTTTTTCCTTAGGGATCAAAATCTCTGTATATATTAAAGACTATAGGCCCAGTGCATAAAATTTGTGCACTCAGTGGGGTCTCTCAGTCCAGCCTATGCCCTCTTGCAGACCAGGTGCCCTCAGGGGATGTCCAATTGCTGGTTTAGGCCCACTCCCCCTGGCAGTCAGACATCCTTAGTGCTGCACTCGCCAACCCTGAGCCTGGCTTCTGGCTGAGTGGCACTCCCTCCTGCTTAATCTAGCCAAAACCATCTCTCCAACATCCCCCAAGGAGTCCTGGATTGTAAGATGGTGCAAACTAGGCCAAGGGACCCCACTGGTGTACAATTGGAACCAGGGAGAGACACGGGAGGTTGGCCAGCTGGAGAGGGACCATGGGAGGGCTCCAGGGTGTGTCTGGTCCATCTAGCTCAGTCCTGATCAGCCAGACCCCCGTAGCAAGATAACCTACCAGTCAGAGTGGCTTCCCCCCGGTGGTCAGTACACATCATAGCAAGCAGTTGAGCAGCCTTAGTATATCATTAGCATATTGAACTTTGATTGGTTGAATAGCTGACCAGTTGACCAGACACTTAGCATATTAGGCTTTTATTATATAGGATATTAACCTGTTATATATGTTGAAAATATTTCTTTGTTGTTTTCCTTTTCAATGGATTGTATTACTTTTAGGTATTCAAACATTTTAAATTTTTATATAGTTAAGTCCATAAACTTTTTCCTTATGTAAAGATCTTTGAGGAATTTTTCATTGTTTTAAACTTGTAAAGTCCTTCTTCTTCTTCCCGGTATTTAATCAATATTCATTTTGAATAGTGTTTTTGTCTTGAATCCTCTGCTTACAATATTGCCACTGATATTTTCTTTTGCTCATCTTTAACATATTTTATTGATTTTTTTACAGAGAGGAAGGGAGAGAGATAGAGAGCTAGAAATGTCGATGAGAGAGAAACATCGACCAGCTGCCTCTTGCACACCCCCTACCGGGGATGTGCCCACAACCAAGGTACATGCCCTTGACCGGAATTGAACCTGGGACCTTTCAGTCCTCAGACCGACGCTCTACCACTGAGCCAAACCGGTTTCGGCTCTTTTGCTCATCTTTAGTTATGATTTTATTCACCCTTTTACTTTTAACCTTTCAGTGTAATTTTGTTTTAGGTTGCCTTTTATAAGCAGCACATAATAACATTTTGTTTGTTTTTAGCCCAAAGAGAATATCTCTGCTTTTTATTACAGCATACTAGTAAAACATTTACAATTAGCATAAGAACTGATACATTTGCTCCTATTTCTGGTGACTTTAAAAATATATATATGAGAGGGAGAAAGAGATAGAAACATCATTGATTAGAGAGAATCGTTGATCAACTGCCTTCTGCATGCTTCACCCCACACTAGGGTTGAACCTGCAACCCAGGCATATGCTCTGATGGGGAATCATATAATGACCTCCTGGTTCATAGTTCAATACTCAACCACTGAGCCACACTGGTTGGGCTCTGGTATCTTTTTTATACTCTTTTAGGCTTATTTGCTATTTTCTTGCCCTTGTTTGCACTGTTTTTTGTTTTTCCTTTCTCCAGTAGTAAATTATAAGGTGGCTTTTAATTATAGTAGTGATTGCATTTAACTTTATTAAATGTAGCTCTGAACCTATAGTTGTCAAATAAAGGGCAAAAGAGTAATTGTTTAAGTCATCCATTTAACAATTAAGTGGGTTTTATTTTTGTTTGTGTTGTTTTGCTTTTACTGCCCACAAATTCCTGTCTTCAGTAATGTAATCTGGGGTTATAAAACTCAGACAAGTATTATGCAAATGTTCTTTGGCTTTGAATTTTTCACTCAATTTAGTAACCATATTTACAACAATTATTTTCATTTAACTAAATATTTAATTGACTTTCAGGTTTGCTGCCAATCTTTTTATGGTGTGGTACAATTTCCTCCACTATAGTATGCAAATGAGAATCGCCCACAACGTTTTTGGTAAATTCACATCCCCTGGCTTTACATTCCCACTTAGAGATTCTAATTCTACGTGTCTGTGACAGTCTTTGTATGGTCCCACTCTGGCCTCAGCCCTATTGCATTTTGAGAATTGTAGACTCTGAATGGCTACAATAGAGGAAATTGTAGGACAGATAGTGGAGGAGGCTAAAAGAGGACTTTGGAAAGGGTTTCCTGGTGTTGTTTTAGGATAGTATAGAGATTAATGTGTTTAGATGCTGGATTAAGGAGCCTGTGACAGTTTTAAAAAATTGATTTTCTTAATTAGCTAATCAAACAACAGCAAATGAAATAGATTGGGGATCAGGAAATAAAAATTCAGAGAGGGGACATGGTACCATAAAACTGGAGATGCTGATTAGAGTGACCCAAATCCTTTTGTTCTTATATATTCAACTTATATATTCTACAAGTACCTACTATGTACAGTGAATATTTAGGTACAGAGGATGAAATGTACATAATTGAAAGCATAATCATAATAATAGTTGAACAAAAATATGCATTATTTTGACTTTGTGTAAAGCAACAATTCAAAACTTAATACATGAATGCTAATGGTTCTTTGACTAAAGAAAAAAATGGAAGCATAAAACACATTAAAAATAAATTACTGCTGCCCTGGCTGGTCTGGCTCAGTTGGTTGGGTATTGTCCAATGCATAGAGGGTTTTCCAGGTCTATTCTCTGTCAGGGCACACTAAGCCTGGGTTGTGGGCTTGATCCCTGAGAAGGAGCGTGCAGGAGGCAGCTGATCGATGTCTTTATGTCACATCGATGTTTCTCTCCCTCACTCAGAAAAGATCAATAAAAAAATCTTTAAAAAATACATTACTGTTATCTTAGTGAAAAGAGAAGTTGGTTAGATTCAAGTAGTAACTTCTGAATTTAAAATACAAATGTATGTGCTCGCTTATATTAATATCTAACAAAAATTCTCACAATCACATTTGGCTTATTGGCCAGTGTTTGATTCAAGGCTCGCTTATCATAAATAAGAACTGAAAATTCTTTTGAAATTGGACAGGGAGAGAGACTGTCTAGTCTCAATAAGCTATTTTTAAGGATACTTGAAAAACAGAACAGAATTTTCTGTGCAAATATTAACTTGCCACATCATACTAAATTATTCCCCTTGGACCACCTATATCAGGATGGTACCGTTTCAGTTTTCCAGATATGGAACAGCTTAATTCTCTCCTGTGGTTGCATAAAAGCATAAGTGTCCCAAACCAATGCCAAATTAAGCAATCAGCCAGTTCCCAGCCAATACAGCTAAACCAGATGGGCTGCTTTAGTGACTTCCAGGCCAGTTCCATCTATTTTCAAACCAAATTTAATAGATTTGTGTGCTGCATGACTTTTTTTCATTTGTTAGCCTTGGGATGGAGAGAAAGAGCACATTCTTAATGCCTCCCTTTGTAAGTATAAAATATTTCCTTCCTGTTCATGGAAAGTGAAAATGAAAATATATATCATCCATAACCCCACTACCCACTTTAAGGCCTTATCATATTTCCTTTCTACATTTTTAATAATGCATTTTATAATGATAATCATCCTATATATAGTGTTTTTTATCCTGCATTACTTAAGATTATATCCAACACTCTTCCCATCACACTTAAAACTCTTCCTAAGCATTATTTTTCATGGATACTAGATATTTATTCCCGTGTGTTCGATGGAAGGAGGGAGATGGCACTCCAGAGTGGGGCTCGAATCAAAAGGGTAGTATAAAAACAAGGGATAAGGTGATCATCAGGACAACAGACCAAGAGAAGGTCCAATGCTGGTGGTTGATAAACAGTGGGGAGGGGAGAAATTTCTTCCATGAGATGAACTGTACTAGCAAGAAATAGGCAAAATATGCCATAAGGCCTGAATCTCAGGCCTCATAATCTGTGGGTACGGAAAAATAACTTCAACATGAATACTTGTATCTCATACCCTGTAAACCTCACTTACTCATTCAAAAATTTCAGTCCCTTGCGAAATCTTTCCTGAGTGTCTGGGAAAAGCAAGGGACACTCCATGTGTTCACAACCATCAGTCTGGACCGTGACATTCTGTTGACTTCTGCTTCTCTAAATTCTGTCACAGCCTTTGCTGCCCTATTTGGAAAGGATTTCTGCTTCTACCCAGGCTCTACCCTATAAAGGGACAAATTCCTGGAGATTAAGTTTGCCCCTCAAAATCCCACTCCTGACATGCTTCAATCACCCAGCAGCCTCCTAAGATGTGATACATTCTGTGTTGGGCTCCTTTCTGCATTACATTATTTCAGAGGAGGGGGTACCACAGCAATGTTGCATGGGCCCTGAAGTGTACAGAAATCAGTGAGCTAGCTCTCTTAGCTCACACACCACTAGTGCACACAACCATCCCACCACTCGCCCCCTACAGCATTGCAACATGCTGTAGTATATAGAAGCCATTTCTCCTGGAATCTCAAACTGTGTTGCTGAAAATCCACTGTATCACACCAAATTGCTTCTTTTCTAGGACCAATTTTTTTTGTGGGGGGGGCTATAGTCCTCCCCTATAAGTTGTATTCTGTTGGCATCCTCCTCCTCCCTACTGGGTCTACATGGCATGTCTACACATATATATCTAAACTCTAACTGTGGGCTTGAGTTAATGCTTTTCTGTGTCAGTGCCCATGTGTATCAATTAATTCAAACTTATACTCAAAGAGTGGAGACACCTAACATATATGAGCCTATGTTCAGGCTTAACTGGAGCTTCTGCCACAGTGATTTAGCCATTCCACTTCACTATTAAAAACAATACTATATTAATATCTTTTTGCACTATTCTCTGGTAACCATCTACATCTTAGATAATTTCTTTCAGAAATATTCCTAACAATGGAATTACACAGTCACACAAGGTATAAATATTTTAGAGGGTCTTGATTCAAATTACTTTTCTCAAAGGTGATTCCAATATTCACTCCCACCTATAACATGGGATAGTAGAAAAGGTGCATTTCAGAATACATTCTGTATGTTTCTGAGGGTTGGATGGGTGGTAGCTGAACTGACTATTGGAGTTACAAGCTGAAAGGCTTGGTTTAAACACTGGCTTGCTAACTATGTAACTTTAGTGAGTCACTTATTTTTCTAAGACCTGGTTTCTTCATATGTCTAATGAACTTCCCAAAGAGCTATTGGAATGACTATGTGAGAAGTAGCACTATGAGGTATAATTTATGTCCTTTTACAGCTCTGATTGGAGACTAGTTAATCTGGCAACCTTTACTAGAGATAGGTAAGTGAGAACAATCCTCTTCCCTCCCCTCCCCTCCCCTCCCCTCCCCTCCCCTCCCCCCCTCCCCTTCCCTCCCCTCCCCTCCCCTCCCCTCCCCTCCCCTCCCCTCTCTTCTCCTCTCCTCTCCTCTCCTCTCCTCTCTGACTAGCTAAGAATGGAGACTACATCATGCCAATACTGTTTGCCCTGCCTCCCAGATGTTGAGGGCATTACCATTCCATTCAGTAGAATAATAAGCCACATGGTGAATGCAAAACTTTGGACTAACATTTCTGCTTTACGAATGTTTCCACAGCTTTGAATTCGGCTGAATACCACACTTGCCAACAATAGCAAAGTAAGAATACAATTCAGCACCTCGTTAATCCCAACATTATTACATGTGTGGTTTTCATTTCACATTTAATATTTATTTTTCTCAAGAGGAAACCAGGACGAAGTTAGGCATGTTATAGTCATCCAGACTAAAGGTCAGGAAGGTGCTGGTGGAGGGGGAGAGACAAGAGTTTGGGGGGAAGCGAAGTCTGTGGCTGGCTTTAGTTCATGTCCCAATAGGTAACACCCATTGATCATTTTTATGGACTTCAAAAATTAAGTAGAATTTTGGACTGATTAAACTAAAACTATGGGATGCATGAACAAATTTAGATTTGTCTATGAATATTTGACTATACCCACCAATTTAGTCCCAGCAACCACAGCTTCAAATCATAGCAGCATGTTAGTAGCATGTTAGCTCTAAAATGGATCTTAGAGACAACCTTCTTGTTTTACAAATGAGGAAACTGAGGTTCAGAGAAGTTACATGACTTGTTCAATATTACCCAAGCTATAGTGAGCAGAGCCAGGATAGAGTTGAGGCCTCTTATAGAACTCAGTCCAATACAGCACATCATTTCCCTTCCTCTGTCTGCATTTGTGAAATGTTGATCATTACAGTACCTGTTTTGGCTTAACAAAATAGAAAAGCCATTAGCCACATGTGTTCCAACAAAAATGTCCTCAGGAAGAGAGTCAGAGATGTCCAGAAGTAGAGGGGTGAATGTGAAGGGAATATGGGTAGAGTACCAACAAAGTCTGGAAAATCAGTGACATAACTTCTATCTGGAATTAAAATTGCAGTATAAGAAACTAAAGAAGGACATTCATATGTGGAATTTTGTTCTATAATTGTACTGATAAGAGCCCTAGTTCTGGATGAAAGAACTGGGGGGGGGGGGGGGGTCGTCCAGGGGGACTGTTTCTAATCTATTTACAGAAAATTTCTAAGTGAAAAGAAGTACTTTGAACTTCTCTTAAGTAGAATAAAGGTAGAAGTATAATGTCCAGCGGACTTTTCTCACTTCCCTTTAAGCTTTTTGATTTGACAAATATTTAGTAACTGTGGATAGGATACGTCAGTACCTGACACATTCAAAGGTGTTGTGGGTCAAAGGCTGGGGAGGGGTATGGGCCAGATTATGAGAGGGGGTTTGA
The DNA here is from genome assembly GCF_964339955.1 of Pipistrellus hanaki. Classification (NCBI taxonomy): domain Eukaryota; kingdom Metazoa; phylum Chordata; class Mammalia; order Chiroptera; family Vespertilionidae; genus Pipistrellus; species Pipistrellus hanaki. The sequence goes on from NC_140524.1 coordinate 95,705,436, forward strand.
ATTTTGTTCCTACTTAGAAGGTGGTTAATAGTAAAAGAGTAGGGGGATGATACATTCAAGCAATACTTCAGGAGGAATGGATGATCTGGGAGCAATGGATGGTAAGAAAGGAAGTAAAAGAGATTGTAAGCCAGAGACCAGCTGGGAAATATATAAAATCATCAAGGAGAGAAGTGGGAAAGACCTACCTAAAATTGCAGAAGTAAAAATTATCTTAGTTTGGGATCTTCCCACTGCAGGCAGTAAGATGAAGATTCAGTGTAAAAAGTTTCTTTGAGAGATGATCCCAGGAAATACTGGTTGGAGAGAGAGAGGAAGTGAGGCCAGGAAAGAATGGAAGACAACAACAAATGTGTTAGCAAGCCAGTTGCTAGTGTGGGTGACTGAAGTTCTATCCTCCAGGGGAGAGCTCTGGGAGACAGAGGAGAGCATACCTCAGAGTTGTCCCTGAAAGGCATCAGGAAGGTGGAGGACTTATTCACCAAATCCACAACTGGTGTAGAACTGCTCCCCAAAGCACTAACTCTCCAGCACTCCAGGCTTGCCCTGTATGTGGGCAAATGTGCTCCAGCAAAACTGTCCTCAGGGAGAGTCACAGCTGTCCATAAAGTGGAGGGGTGAATATGAAGGGAGTATGGGTAGAGCACCAACAGAGTCTGAGACACAGACGGTTGTTTCTCCCTAGAGATACTAAACAGTCCTGCATACAGTAAACAGGACTTAATATGCTATAAGTAGTTGGGTGGGAAGACCTCTGATCTTATTTTCTTCTCCAGATTCTGTGACTCCTTCATCTTCAAAAATAGGCCACACTGCCTATGTGCACCCATTGCATTCTTGCTGTATCTGATCCCAGTTTTTAATCCGTGTCCCTTTAGTATCCTACGCCATAATGCAAATTTACTTGAGGAACGTAAATTTGCATTATGATTACTATCCAGCATATGTTTTATGAAATTGTATTTTAAAGACACTTCTCTAATGAGATTACAGGAGACTGAAAATTATAGTAATGAAGGTATTAGTCAGGCATGTGATACCCAAGGTAGGAAAGAAAAACATATTAACTCAGCTTGCCTTAACTTCAGTGAAGTTGACCACTGGCAAGCGATCCACTCCATCATTTACTAGAATTAATTCAAAGTCTGTCTAGGGTTCAATCCAGAATAAAAACTTGCCAGTACTTCAAAACCATGCATGACATATTTTCTTTGCAGAACCACACAAGTCAAAATTTCAGAAATTTGAGGAATTTCTGGAAAATTCCATATTAGGTCAATGAAGTCTAACTTCAAGAAGAGAGAAATGGATATTAACCCCTTATCAGATGTATCATTGGCAAATATGTTCTCCCATATAGTGGTTTCTCTTTTTATTTTGTTGATGGTTTCTTTTGCTGTGCAGAAGCTTTTTTATTTTTGATGTAACCCTATTTGTTTATCTTCTCCTTCATTTCCCTTGCCCTAGGAAATGTACCAGCAAACTTATTGCTATGAGTGGCGTCTGAGATTTTGCTGCCTATGGTTTCTTCTAGGATTTTTATGGTCTCAGGACTTACATTTATGTCTTTTATCCAGTTTTAGTTTATTCTTATGTATGGCCTAAGTTTCTGGTCTCTGCTCTGTTCCACTGATCTATATGCCTGTTCTAGCACCAACAATCCAATAAAAATGGGCAAAGGCCCTAAACAGACACTTTTCCAAAGTGGACATACAGATAACCAAGAGACATATGAAAAAATGCTCAAAGTCACTGATTATCAGGGAAATGCAAATTAAAAGGACAATGAGGTATCACCTTACACCTGTCAGAAAGGCTACCATCAACAAATCAACAAATGACAAGAGCTGGCGAGGATGTGGAGAAAAGGGAACCCTAGTACATGCTGGTGGAAATGCAGACTGGTAAGCCACTATGGAAAAACAGAATGGAGTTTTCACAAAAAAACTAAAAATGGGACTGACATTTGACTTGATAATCCCACTTCTGGGAATATATCCTAATAAGCCCAAAACAGCATTCAGAAAGAATATATGCATCCCTATGTTCACAGCAGCACAATTTACAAAGCTAAAATCCAGAAATAGCCCAAATGCTCATCAGTAGATGAGTGGATAAAAAAGCTGTGGTATATTTACACCATGGAATACTATGCAGGAGTAAAAAGGAAGGATCTCTTACCCTGTGAGACAGCATGGAGGGACTTAGAGAATATTATGCTAAGTGAAATAATCTCACTCATATGTAGAATCTAATAAACAAAATAAACTGATGAACAAAATAGATCTAGAGACTTAAAAGCATGGAACAGACACTGTCGAATCTCAGAGGGAAGGCAGGTGAGGGTGCATGTGTAGGAAGAGTTTAACCAAACAATTTATATACATAATGGAGGCCCAGTGCATGAATTCGTGCACCATGAAAGGAATTGTGGGCTGTGAGGCTGCGGTGGGCACAGGGGCGGGTCTCGGCCCATCCTCCATGCCCCTTCCCAGCCCCTCTCATCATGGCTCCTGGTCCCCTGTCTGCTGGGAACCCTCCCCCCCATGTTCCCACTGCCACCACTCCCACGTGCTGATGGCACTGGCCCTGCTTGCACCCGCTGATGGCGTGGAACATTGGGGGTCGGTCCCATCAGTGAGTGCAAGTGGTGGTTCTGGCACCAGCTGCAGGTGCAAGCAGGGCCTGTGCCAGCAGTGGGTGTGAGCAACAGCTGCCAGCCCGCAGGAGCAGGGGGAGGTGGAGAAACCCTGAGGGAAGATTGAGGCTGGTGCTGGGTGCTGGCAGTGGATGCAAGAGGCAGCTCTGGTGCTAGCAGCAGGTGTGAGCAGGGTTGGCACCAGCAGCAGGTGCAAGCACCAGGCAGGACCATGGTGCACGGGAGTAAAGAATTTTCAGTGACTACCAGAGGCTCGCCATGATGATAGCAACTGGCACCCTGCCTTGGTCTGGTGCCCCTGCTCACCTGCTCCACCATCCTGCCATGGCCGATGCCCACCATATTCTGCACTCTGACACCTGCTGCTGATGCCCTCCATGTTCCATGTGTACCCCCTGGTGGTCAGTGCACATCATAGTGACCAGTTGTTCAGTTGTTTGACTGTTTGGTCTATTTGTATATTAACCTTTTATTATATAGGATATGCATAACTCATGGGCACAGACAACAGTATGGTGAAGGCTTGGGGTGGGGAGAGAGGGTGTCGGGGGAGGTGGGGTGACCTAGAGGGGATCAATGGGGTAAAAACGGGGCATATATAATACTTTCATCAATAAAGATAATTTTTTAAAATATATTTTTATTGATTTCATAGAGAGAGGGAAAGGGAGAGAAAGATAGAAACATCAATGAGAGAGAATCATTGGTCAGCTGCCTCCTGCATTCCCCCGACTGGGGATTGAGCTTGCAACCCAATTATGTGCCCTGATCAGGAATTAAACCACTTCCTGGTTCATAGGTTGCCCCTCAATCACTGAGAAATGCCAGCTGTGCTTAAGATACATTTTTATAAAAAGAAAAAAATTAAGGATAGAAATGACTTTTTTTTTTTTAACGTATTGATTCTTTTTGAGGAATAGAACATGGATTTGTTCTACTTATTATTTTCTTTAATCTTTATTTTTGACAGTATTATATAGGTTCTCCTCCACCTCACCATTATCCTCTGCCAGCCCGCTCCTGTTCCCTGCCTCCCAAACCCTCACCACTTCATTGTCTGTGTCCACAGGTTATTTACACATTCACTTGTTGATTCTTGTATGTTCCCTGACTGGGGATCAAACCTGCAATCTTAGTGTATTGGCACAATGCTCTAACCAACTGAGCTACCTGGCCAGGGTGAGAAGTGACTTTCTTAGGAAAACAATAACTTACTTGAATTTGTGGATCTTAAAACTCACTTTTTTGTTCTCTTTCAGTGATCTTATTAAGGAGATAGGGAGTGGGAAAGTGCTAATAGCTCCCAGAATAGATTTTTGAGTGCTGAGGTCCACCCAGTAAACTCCAAAGCCAAATAACCAACCCTTGGAAGTTTACATCATGGAAGTAGAAACGCCAAACCTGAGATGGCTTTCATGTGAAGGAATAAATAATTGTAAATCCCAGGATGAATATGTGGCATCTCTGGGTAAGGCAATTTTTTCCCTTCATTTTCATTTGCCCCTCTTCCCTATCCACAGAACCATGCAGACCCTCAGGATTTTATCTGGAGGACAGGAGGCAACTCCTGTTATTCTCACACCCAAATGAAGTGGCCTGGGAGCTGACCCAGATCTGGGTGAATCCATTTTCATTAAACAGGTAGGTAGATATTTATTGAGCACCTAATAAGTGTAAGGGACTGATTCAAATGTTATTTCATTTGTAAATAATCTGCTCTGGAGGACTTAGAATTGGGTAGGGGAGATAAGATAACTTTAATATAAATCAAGAGGACGAAATGCTCTTCCTATGCTCTAACATCCCTCTGTACTTGTAACTGTTAAAACAACTGTAACAACAACAACAACAACAGGAGCCCACTTATAGAGTACTTTCAATAGTCTCTATTATTGCTATCTTATCTTGCAGACGTTGAAGCTAAGACACAGAGAGGGTTAAAACATTTGCCCAACTTTATACAGCCAGTCAGTGATGGAGTTGAGATTCAAATCCAAGCAATTTGGCTTCAGAGTCCACACTCTTAACTGTTCTATATACCACATAATAATTTTTTAATATTCATTTTTTCATGTACACAACTGTTTCTCAGTTACTATCAAAAGTTCTATGAGGTAGAAGACTTGTGTTCTAGTACATGGCACTGAGACTGGTCCCAGAAGATTCTCAATAAATATTTACTGAATGAATGAATGAACTTGAAGCAAAGGTGAGTCTCTGTGGCTGTTTAGAGAAGGTGAAAATGACATTTATTCATAGGCATGAGGGAATGCTGCATGGAGGATGTAACATTCAGTCTTTGCCTTGACTGGTGGATAGGTCCCTCAAAGATGGAGAAACATTTTCAATTCTTTGCTGCAAATACAGACCTTCAGTCTCTTGGAGGTAACTGGCTGGTTGGAGGGCCTATAGCCAGTGACATGGTAGGCCTGCTCACCAGAAAGAATGGGTATTCTACTGCCAAGTGCCTAGAGCCATGGGTCTATCTGCTTCCAGAAGCCAAGTGATTGTTGGAGATAGAGTGAGGGGACAGACAGCCCACAAATTTTATACGAGGCATTCGGGAGGCCAGGGAGTGTGAGGTTGTACCACCTGGCTGTGCTGGGCTGGGTTCCCCTGGAGCCTCAGGACTCTGGGAAACTAGAGTAGAGGCATGCTAGTCTATGGAATTCATGCACATGGGGCAGTGTGACTCTAGCTTCAAGGGGCTGCTGCTGGCAAGGACCTGCTAAAGTGAATCTCATGAGTGGAACTGGTCAGAGGGTGCCATGCCCAGTGGAGCCCACTTGGTGGTGGTGGTGTGGTGTATCCAAGCAAAGAAGGGTATTGGCTGATTGAGGAAAGCCCAAATAGCATCCAGACCCTAGGAGTAATCACAAGGCACTGAGAGAGCTCACATCTCTTGGACTGAAGGAGCACTTGAGGGGCCTTACTTGGATTGGTAACTTTGGAAATCAGAACTCAAGGACACTTAATATCGTTGTATAAAGAGAACCATTCACTTGGAGGCCTATGGAGAATTCAGTCACAATCCAAGGACAGGACACCAGTGGCTGATGACTGGATTGTGTGAAGTTGGTGGACAAAGAACCCAAGCAAAATTGTTTTGGGACTCATAATGCTGTAAGGTTGATGGGGGGATATTGGGGCTCTGCTTGGTTATTTCCTCCCTATTCCCAATTAGGATTCTGTGAGTCACTGTTGAGAGGTGATTCTCAATATTACATGGCTGGCCAGGTGTAGAAAAATCCTATGCACAAGATATAGGCTATTTAGTTTTAATTTCCTATTTGATGACATCATAGTTTGGCAATATCAGTAAAGCCAGGGCAAGGTAGTTGGCGAGAAGTAGAGGCACATATCCAGAATCTTAAAATTTTCAACTCCACAGTCCCACTTCTTGATCACATCCTCCTTCTTCCACTGTTAACAACAACTCTTTCAAACTTTCATATACACTTCCCATTCTCTTCTGCAAGCATATGATCTCCTCATATGACACAAAGTATGGAAGACAAAGAGCCATTTTCTTCATGCTACCCTCACATGTTAAACAGATTATCTCCCCTCCTACTTCATAATCCACTTCTGTGAGGGAGTGTTCACTTTACATCCACCTGGGTAGGGGTTCCCCTCCCTTCCAGGTATTTCAGTTACCTGATTCTCTTGTATCGTCAACCCTCATATCTCCTCCACCTTTTATTCATCTAGGTTATTAGCACTTTCAAATCAAACCCTCTTTATACTGTCTATCTCATCTTGCCACATCCATTTTTTTCTTCTCTTTCAATCCAACTTCTTTATTATGATTTTCCTTTCTATTCATTATTCAAATCACTTTCATTTTTCTTCAGCCCCTAGCAAGTTCCTGCAACTGCTCACACTAAGGCAGTTAAGGATGTTATTGCCAAATCCAGGTCATACCATAGTGCTGGCCACTGCCTTCGTTTCAGGACTCCTGTTGATTTCTGTGACCTTTGTCATCCTCTCCTTACATCCCTTCTGATCTTTGATTTGTCTTTCTTTGTCTTCTTTGTGGGCTTGTGGTTACCACCTCTCTCCTTAAATATTGCTGTTCTCCAAGGTCCTGTCCTCAGTCTTTCCCATATCTCTCCTTCTATACCTTTCCCTCCCTTCTCCACACCTCTCCTTTTACTTCCACACTTCTCATTTCTACTTTTCTCCATCCAGTCCTTCCTTTCCCCATCCAGTCCGTTTCCCATAGATGAGTCCATTGCCAAGATTTCAACTACCACCCATATTTAGAAGACCTTCCCTCTGAAATCTATATTCAACTGCCTAGAACATTCTTTTGAATTCCAGACCCATGGAGTCAACCCATCTGGATAGTTCCATTTGGATGTGCTCATGCTCAGCACATCTGAATTAAAGTTTTATTAGAACCCAGCCATGTCAATTCATTCACATGTTGTCTGTGACTGTTTTCATGCTACAACAGCAGATTTGAATAGTTAATACAGGCACTCGGTGTCCTGAAAAGCCTAAAATATTTACCATCTGGCCCATTACAAAAAAGTTCAACAGTCTCTGAAGTAAAATGTTTAAAATCCTTTCCCTATAAATTTTGTAATATACTACCATGCAAAAATAATAATTGGAAAGAATTAAATAAGACATCTGGAAACTGAAATAATGAAAAGGAGAATATTTGGATTTCCTAGGCAGTCTGAAGGACTAGAAGCTACAAAAGTTTAGAGATGATACCCTGTTTCCCTGAAAATAAGACAGTGTCTTATATTAATTTTTGCTCCCAAAGATGCGCTAGGTCTTATTTTCAGGGGATGTCTTATTTTTCCATGAAGAAGAATATGGTACACATTTATTGTTAAATGAAAATAAAGGAAATTTATTACCTGTATACGGTACAGTAGTACGGTGGTTGTCAACACAAACCAGACAAACTGTGAATCCTACAGTATCAAGAATTTACTCATTTATTCAATGACAATCATGTCATCGTCTTCTGGAACATCATCATAACAATCCAATTCCTGAATTTCCTGGTGAATTTCTTGTGACTCCATTTCTTTCAGAATCAGTGGACCAAATCTCTCATGTTTAGCAATAGCACTGTCTTTAAATGAGTACTTCTTGTCAAGGTAGCCTGCTCGCAGTGCATTTGCAATGCAACTGTCAGTGATTTTCTCCCATGAATTCTTCACCCAAGTCACAACTTCTTGCAGTTTAGGTTTCACAAAGTTTCCACGCTGATTTATCTCCATTCTATTTTCAATGTAGTCATTAATTTCCATGCACAAATTGTCTTTGAATGGCTTGTTTATTGCAATATCAAGAGTCTGGAGATAGGCCATCATTCCTGCGGGAATCATTATCTGATCTATTTTTCTTTCGTGAAGAAATGTCTTCATGTCTTTAGCACGGTGAGTGCTGGCTGCATCCCAGACTAGCAGACCTCTTTGGCTCCCTCGCATAACAAGCGGCAGCATTAAATCGACCCACTTCCTTATAACTGCTTATGTGGCCCAGGCTTTTTCAGTTTCAAGAATAAAAACGCCCAAAACACATTCAATCTTTTCCTTCTTGCCCTTAGAAATGATTAAAGGTGGGATTTTAGTGCCATCCAGACAAAATGCCAAAATACAGGAAACACATGCACTTTCGTAAGCAGTGGAGAGAATGTACACTAAGGAGGCACCCCGCTGTTCAATTGTTGTTTGAGATGATTAGCCCATAAACACTGCAGTTTCATCCATAGCAATCATGTTGGAAAGATTGTATTTAGAGAAGTCAGCATCATCAGTGAAGGACTTGAATGCAAGAGCTCGCTTAATAACTTGAGTATCTTCCAACCTAAACAATTTTGTACCGGTAGATCTTCTTAAAGACAGTTCACTTCGCTGAAGGAAATTATCCAGCCAGTGTTGTGATGCTTTGAAGTCTTCGGGGGCTATGTCAAACTGTGGTGCCATTGCAAGGGCAAATTCTTGAATCTGAGCCCTATTCACAACCAAAGCCTTTGCTCTCCTGTCAACAACCCATTCACAGATCAGGTCTTCCAGCTCGGAAAATAATGGTTGATGACCTGATCCACACTTGTGCTTTTTAGCATTTCCCTTGTCCACTTGTTCAATGAGGTTACCATACTCTTCTCGCCATTTTCGGACCAATCGGAAACTCAACATCTTCTCTTTGCAGAAAGCAGTAAGATTTTGGTCCCAAGAGTCTTCCACGATTCCGTTCTTATACTCCACGGAGTAGCTTTTTCTTTTTGCGCTCATTTCTAGGGGTAAAAAAAAGGAATTGGGGTATCAAGGTGGGGGGAGGGGGATCACTTAAAATGACATAGAGGGGATCAGAGGGGGGAATCAAAATGGCACAGGAGAATCAGAGGGGGGATTACCATTTTAGTAACCCCTTTTGATCCTCCTGTGTCATTTTGATTGCCCCCTCTGATCCTTCTGTGTCATTTTAAGTGATCCCCCTCCCCCCACCCCTGTGCCACTGAACACCTTCATCAGACACCCCCCCTTACCCCTTTATATCAGACATTTACCCACTGGGGCCTGCCTGGGGACTGTCACTGGGCTTGCTGGGGCCTGGATCTGGGCTGGAGCAGGGTCTGCTACTGACTGAGAACCTTCAGTCATCATGAGGGCGGCCGCGAGCATCAGGTAGTGTTACCAGAGACAGACCAGCACTCACCACCTTAGCTGCGTCCAGTCCGCTCTAATTCTCCTGTTCTTCTACACACATATGTGAAAGTCTCCTCCTGTCTTCCGCCCAGCACTCACCGCTCACTCCGACCTCCGCTCTGCCTCCACACAGCAGTGATGTCAGGACTCCGCTTAACGTCACTGGTTGCTAGATGCCAGTTGGGGTGGCCATAGCGACTAGTTTATGGTAAATTAATTTTCATTCTGAGACAGACCCTAGGGGGGGCCTTATTTTCCGGGGATGCCTTATATTTCACTCAGAAGGAAACCTGTAAGTAGATCTTATTTTCGGAGGATATTTTTTTTTTCGGGGAAACATGGTATCTAGCCTAAAGTTTAATCACCTTAATAAATGGAATTATTAAATGGAATTAATTAAATATTTGGAAAATAATATTTAAGAGATTTGGCTTAAGTCAATGATATTCTACCTAAGGTATCAGTAACTTTCTTTAGCTCTGCAAGAAAAAAATGTTTAGATATTAAAACTGGAAGATTAATTAAATGAAAGGGAATAGTTATTGCATATATAAAATGTCAAAGTATAAAAGAGAGGTGGGTGATATCATTAGAGATAAAGAATTGGGACATAACCTTTGACACTACACAATACCAATTCCAAGAAAACTATTCATTTGCCTTTAAAATTCTTTAAAAATTTGTTGTTTAATGACAAATATGAGAGAAAAACATAATATTGCAATCTGAGATTTGACCAAATGATGTTTTGAGTCTCTTTGGATTTTAAGAGAACAAAATTTTTGAAATTAAGACAACTAATTTTATGTAAAATTCTAATAAATGATTTTCTATACCTGCATCTCTATAATATTTCACTTGTTAAATATTTTGACCATCACTCCTAAGCACAGTTCACATCCCATATTAGTCTATTGTCCTGGCTTCACCTTTTAAATGGCACACTTGAAATTGACTTCCCAGCTCTGACCTTGGTTCCAGACAAGAACTATTCTGGTTCTCCCATGCAGTTGGTGGCACCGCCTCAGACTGCCTTGAGCCACACCCCTTTTATTTCAGCCCAGTCCTGGAGAACCTTCCTTCCCTGGCACAGACAGTGGGGGGCACTCCTACTTATCTTGTTTCAGTCAGTCTCAGCAGGGCTTGGGTAGTTAAGGAAGCCAGTCCACTCTTTTTCTGCCTGAATCAAAATTTGCTGCCTAGGAAGCATCTGAACTCTTAGCCAATATGCACTTTTCCAAAGGGCCATTTTAATTTCATGTTTTGACTTGAGTTGTAGAAGGAAAGCTTATTCCTTTATGGAAGAATTATAGGTATCAAGGCAGATGGGGAATAATTTTGGTAACTAAGAATCTAGAATACTAATGTTTTATGAGTCCACCTGAAAATCAAAAGAAAAACACAAAACAAAACACAAACTTGAACATATTTTTTCCAGAGTGGGAAGAAGTTCTTCTACATTGGTTTTTGTTTTTGTTTTTTGGTTTCTGCTTTGTGATTTAAATGGATTGTATGAGTGTACAGGCTTAAATTAGATGAAGTTGCTGTCTGCTGTATCACTTATTATGCCATGAAATATAAAGTCATGCATGCAGTTTAATAGGAAAAGACAGCTTGAGGACTTCCATGTCAGCCAACTTTCAGAATTATGTTCATGAGGTCATACTTCTTAACATTGAGAAACTGGTCATACTTGAAACAAATAAGTAAGCTTATATCTTCAATAGTTAATACAATAAAAATGCTAGCTAGCATTAGTTGTACGCATCTTTTAAGCTAGACATTGTGTTAAGAATTAAACACTGTCTCATTTAATCCTCAAAACAAATTTAGGAGGTAGGTACTGTTTTTATTCCCATTTACACATTTCACAGCATACTAGTTAGTCTCTCCTTGAATCTTCATTTCTAATCTATTCTTGGCCCTGCTCTGTCCCTGGGACTACCTTATCCTCTGAATTCTGTTTGGGTTTGGCCAATAGGGGTCACCACAGAAGACTCCCATCTATATGGTAATGGCAGTAACTGCCTCCCTTCACAACTATAGTTTCTGTTAGTTGTCCCATCTCTATAGCTCCAGCTCTCACTGGGAGCTGGAACCACCATTTCTTGCCTTTCTCCTTTCCAGCTCAAGGGTAGTTAAGAGCTTCCTGCTGTTGCTGGTCTCTGTTGTGTCCTGACATCTCAACCCTGCCCACACCTCCATAAAATAGTCTCTTCATTAAATCATCTTCATAGATCCCAGCTGAGTGTGCCTTCTGTTTCCTGGTGGAACTCTGACTAATAAGTTAATATTAGATCTCAGAACTATCTGCCAAAGTTCCTATCCACTTAACTTCTTTACTTACTGCCTTCTTCTAAATGCTATATTTTTATTTGTTTTGAAATGTCCCTTTGCCTTTTTTGAAGGAAGCTGATCTCACATATAAAAGTACCTATTTTTCAGATCATCAATGGTAATTTTGACCCTTGATTGTAGGAACTATCTTCTGTAGCTATATATACATATTCATGGCTATTGATCCTCTCCATGGGATTGTTACTTCTTATTCATGAATATAACTAGGAAGTCTCAAGGGCTGATGTTCAGTTTGACATCAACACACATTATAATAACAGGCAAGCAATTTTCATCCCTTTAAACCAAAATAAACATTTGGGGGCATTTCTGGAAAATATAATTAGGCAAATTTCAGCAAGATGCTATTCATAGCTTTAGAGAGGTCTGTGCGAGAAGGACTTTATTTATTGGTAGCTCAAGGGCTCAGCAGCACAACTGCACTCCTTGGAAAATTTGAATATTTACAATATAATCTTATAGATGGATAAATGTTCTTGTGCTTGGGCAAAATAATATGCTTTTAAAAACTCAGAGCAGGGATTGGAAATAGAGGCTTGAGTTGCAGCTTCACACTAGCTCCCAATTTCTTAGAGTAGTGATTTTCAACTGGTGTGCCATGGCATACTGGGGTGCCGCAATAGTTTTTAAAACATGAAATACTGACTATTTAGTCATGGACACTGACCTCTTTTCCCTTAGTTGTCAAATTAAAAAAAAATGATAACAGCCATCACAACAATAGCTGCCTGGTGTTAATGAATTAAAATTATATCCTTTTTTGGTCAGATCAGCAAAAATATATTTTTGTGCGTGCCACAGATTTTTAGTAATTAGCTTATGAGTACCATGAGATGAAAAGGTTTGAAAAAAGGATATCCCAGAGGTTAACAAAATATATTTAAAACCTTGTCCTAGAATCTACTACTATATCCTGAGATATAACTCACTATCAAACAATGTATAAGACAACCACACATATAATAAATTTAAAATATCACAAATGTAATCCGATTTTTCTTTTCCCAGCCCTCATGATTCATTTTGTTTTAGCCACTGGAGTTCCTACATATGGCTTCCAGTTGATAAGATTGACTTTTTTTTAATGGTTCTGTGACTAAGCAGAGATAGCTTCTTGCTAGAGCTACGTTGCTCCAGGCACCTGTTCACTGCCTGAATATGTTCTGCCATGGGCATGCATATGTTATGATAATTATCAAAGTTCAATTTTAGGTTTTAATTTCCCTAACACAAACCCAGGAAGAAAACATAAAACACAGTTTGAATTGAAGTTTTAAGGAAGGTACAGGATTTTTATTAAAACCAATCAACTAATTAAACATTTATATACTTACTTTAAAGTGTCTTTTTGTACTTAACTATCTAAATATTATTTTATATTTTTAAAAATATATATTTTATTTATTTTTTACAGAGAGGAAGGAGATGGGTAGAGAGTCAGAAACATCGATGAGAGAAGAACATCGATCAGCTGCCTCCTGCACACCCCCTACGGGGAATGTGCCTGCAACCAAGGTACATGCCCTTGACTGGAATCAAACCTGGGACCCCTCAGTTCACAGGTTGATGCTCTATCCACTAAGCCAAACCAGTTAGGGCATAAATATTATATTATAGATTGAATAATGTTGCAGAGTTAATAAGTTAGAAAATAATTGTAAAATACAGTTATTAATTTTATAGATTTTAGGACTGTATTCCAAAAGGGACCTCAAAGAAGCTCTAAGACATCAAAATCCTATCTGCTGATTTATGCTTAAAACTTTGGGATAGAGTTTCATGCTTTTAGGTTAAACTGTTAATGCCTGTTGGTATGCAAATACCACCACTGGAGGGTAGTAGTTTGTATTAGATTTGTAGCTGCATGTAACAGAAAATCCAAAATAGCAGTCATTAAACACAAAGGAGTTTATTTTTCCCCTTATGCATAATGAGTCCTGAAGTGGGAAGTCCAATGTTGGGAAGGAAGTCACATAGTCACCAAAAAAAAACTAATTTCTTTTAGTATTTTTGCTTTATCATCCTAAGCACATGAATTCCATCTCCAAGATACACTCAGAGTACAAGTTAGGTAGAGCTCAAGTCCTTATATGTATATATTCAGCCAGCAGGAGAAAAGAAAAAGAAGAAGGGGGCGGAGGAGGAGGAGGAGGAGGAGGAGGAGGAGGAGGAGGAGGAAGAAAAAGGGGAGGAGGAGAAGGAGAACAGGAGAGAGTGCCAAAGGGCTGTTATAGTAATAGTAAAAAGGATAAATACAATATTGAATAAGTATTAAAGTGTGGAATTAAAGTGTATATCTGAAAGTATGGAATATAATGTAAACAAACTGATAAGCACCCTTGAGTGACCTGTATTAGGAAATAGATAAAGTGATCTGTACCCCATATGTAAGACCGGATAGCAAGGCTCCTGGGACCTGCTGATAAGACACACTGAAGACACATTTGAGCACTGAAGACATAAAAAGAGCAAGCTCCACAGAGGGTCGCTTTCCACTTCCCCTGTCTGCACCCATCAAAGCTCTCCCCTGAACCCTGAGCCGAAGACCATGAGCCGTCAATTCGTGGAAGTCACAACAAATTCGTGTACAGGTGGGGTCCAGCCAGCCTGCTCCAATCAAGCCGAGCTGCAGCTGCAAAGTCCTCCGCGAACTCTCTCTCTCTCTCTCTCTCTCTCTCTCTCTCTCTCTCTCTCTCTCTCTCTCTGTGTGTGTGTGTGTGTGTGTGTGTGTGTGTGTGTGTGTGTGTGTGTGTCTTATCAGTGCGGTTCCCCGGGTGGCCTGCCTAGGATCCTGGAACCCATCAGGACTCTGTTAAATAAACCGTTGAGTGAATCGTGCATTGCATATTTGTCTCCTGTGTAAATTATGTTCGGTGGAATTATTAATTAAGTACCTAGGTTCATACTTGTCAGATTTCTGGCTGAGGCACCCTAGGTCACCTGTGCATATGTCCCTTATGGAATTATTGGGTCAAGGGCCTATGCCAGCTTCTTTCTCCTTCTAAAGAGGTTTCCTGAAGATCCCATCCAACAATTCTTTATATCACAACTGTCAACCCTAGCTGAAGTAGGTTGGATAATGTAGTCTTGTCACTGGTCTCATTGGGATCCGGAATAACATTAAGATTTTGTAGCCAAGGAAGGAAGATAATGAGTGATCTCAACCACAAAAGGATACAATTTTCTATCTTTTATCAGTCATTTAAGCATTCATGGAGATAGGGACCTGAAAAAATAATTTTAGGAGAGAGTAGAAGAGCACTGGGATCTGAGGAGAGTAGAAGGAAGGGAGCAAAACTGGATTAGGGAAAGAAAGCTAAAGAAAATATTCAGTGCTTGGAATTTACTAGCTATCAAGAAAAATTATCAAAGGAAGTGGGAAGAAATTAAGGAAGGGGGGAGGAAGGAAGGGGGGAAGAAAGGATGGCTCTTTTGAAAATACTTTGAAGATAGAGACCTGTTTTCTATCCCCTAGTACCAGCTCTTATTAAAGTAGTTTGGGATGTAAAGTCTCTCCTTTCTTTCAGGTCTGATATATTTTGTTCTACCTTAATAATGTCACATCATTTTTCCATCTCCCTGTTTATATCACTCTCTTTCACTAAACCACACACTCTCAATTGGAGCAATAGACCTCCAAGGTGCCAAAAATCTTACATCTGACAATGATTTATGGCCCTCCAAAGGGCCACAAATACATAACAAATAAAAAATGTATCTGTGAATTTGAAATTTCATGATGGAGGGGGGGTCTTTTTTTTTGGGGAAAAGGTCTACGAAAGCTCTTTAGGAAGAGAAAAAGGGGAATGGATTGAGAAACACTACACTAAACTTGGCCAACCTTAATGTCTGGAAAGAAATCTCTCTCATTTATTTTGTATCAGAGGCCCGGTGCATAAATCCAGCCAGCCTGCCCCAATCAAACCAGGTAGGCCAGGGGCAAGGGGGAGGGGCCATGGGCAGTTGGTGGGCTGGTCAAACTCCAATTTGAACCCCTGATCAAACTCCAGCTTGAACTCCTGGTCGAGGGGACAATTTGCATATTAGCCTTTTATTATATAGGATTCCTGGAACCTAGCATAGTACCTGGTACTCAGAAGGTAAATGAATGTTTGTTGACTCAATAAATAATGTCCAGAGGGACAGATTCATAGAGAAAAGTCCAAAGATACAACAATAATTTATTAATATCACAGTTAGGGACTGGCTCTAACCCCTGCTCTCACCAACTATGTCAGATAGCAAATGAACTCCATCTGCCCACTCCAGAATGCATTCATCTTAATACAAAGGTCGATGCAAAGATAGTTGATGAATGAGAGAACAGAGAGAAAGGCAGAATTTTAGCAGGAGGGAAGTTTTAAAAAGTATTATTTCTAAAAATACCAGAAGAAAAGAGAAGGCCAAAGTAAGGAATGTGGACAATTTTCTTCCCCTATTACCTGCTTGTTTCCCGCTCTCTCTTTATTTTAATATTTTCTCCTTTTATAAAATTTCTTAGTTCTGAGCAAACCTGCAGGAAGACATTGAAACTTCAAAAATAATTTGTCTTTTGGAATTCTGGGACAAATCTGAAAGGTATTTCTCACAATGCATAAAAATTTTTGGAAGCAGTGGCTCCCAATAATTTTTGGAGTTTTCATGTGTTATTGTTTGAACATATGGACTACATGAAATTGTATATAAATATGCACAGATGTGTGCACATGACAAATACTTTGTTGTCCTATAGAAATAAATTATGAAGAAATACTTTATGTAGGGTTTTACAATTTTGATCACCCTAGAGATCACTGATGTATTCATTTTGGTAAATTAGTTCTAGATCATTCCAGCAGATATGGACTTAATCAATGCCTTCTTAAAAATATTTTTCAATAACAGCTTTATTAAGATATTATCCATAAACCATATAATTCACCCACTTAAGTATAACATTCAATGGGTTTTGGTATGTTCACACAGTTATGCAGCCATCACCACAATAAATTTTAGAACATATCATCACCCTAAAAAGAAATCCCATACCAATTAGTAATTTCTTCCCATCTTTCTTCAAACCTCTCCCTTTTGCCCCAGATCTGGTCTTAGGCAATCTACTCTCTGTTTGCATAGATTTGCCTATGTTGGACATTTTATAATGAAATCATGCAGCATATAATGTATGGCCTTTTATGACTGGCTTCTTTCACTTAAGCATCATGTTTTCAAGGATCATCCATTTTGTAACATGTATCAGTACCTCATGCCCTTTTTGTGGCCAAATAATATTTTATTGTATGGATATGCTTATTTTGTTTATCCATTCATCAGTTGATGGACATTTGAGCTGTTCCCCTTTTTGGCTATTATGAATAATTCTGCTATGAACATTCATGTGCAAGTTTTTGTGTGGACACATGTTTTCATTTGGGGGAGTAGATCAGGAACAAGATAAGGATATTTGCTCTCAATGGCTCTTATTCCACATAGTTCTGGAAGTCCTAGTCAGAGCAATAAGGCAAGAGAAATAAATAAAATGTATCCAAATAGGAATGAAAGAACTAAAACTGCCACTTTTTGCAGATGACATGATTCTGTATATAAAACACCCTAAAGACTCCACCAAAAACCTATTAGAAACAATAAACAAATACAGTCAAGTTTCAGGATAAAAAAAAATCAATGCACAAAAATCCATTGCCTTCCTGTATACTGACAACAAAATTTCAGAGAAAGAAATGAAAAAGCATACAATTCATTTTGCAATTGCAACCAAAAGAATAAAATACCTAGGAATAAACTTAACAAAGAACATGAAAGAACTATATACTGAAAATTACAAAGCATTATTAAAGGAGATTGAAAAAGACAAAACAAAATGGAAAAACATCCCATGTTCATGGATTGGAAGAATCAACATAGTTAAAATGGCTATATTGCCCAGCGCAACATACAGATGTAATGCAATCACCATCAAAATCCCAAATGCCATTTTTTAAAGAAATAGAACAAAAAAAATCAGATTTGTATGGAACTGCAAAAGACCCCAAATAGCCAAAGCAATCCTGAGAAAAAAATAATGAAGCCAGAGGTAGTATACCACCTAACTTCAAATCATACTACAGAGCAACAGTAATCAAAATAGCATGGTATTGGTAGAAAAAAAAGACACCCAGACCAATGAAACGGAATTGAGAGCCCAGATCTGGTCCAAGGCAATCTACTAGGTAATCATATACATGTAAAATAAAACCACATGTATATGGGCAAATAATTTTTTACAAAGGAGCAAAAAACACACGATGGAGAAAAGAAAGTTGCTTCAATAAATAGTGCTGGAAAAATTGGAAAGCCACATGCAAAAGAATGAAACCAGACTACAGTTTGTCCCATGTACAAAAATTAATTCAGAATGGATTAAATACCTAAATATAAGATCTGAAACAATAAATGACATAGAAGAAAATATAGGTACTAAACTCATGGACCTTGGTCTTAGAGAAGATTTTACAAATTCAACCACAACGGCAAGGGAAGTAAAGGCAAACATAAATGAATGGTATTATATGAAACTAAAAAGCTTCTGCTCAACAAAAGAAACCACCAACAAAACAAAAATGCAACCAACCAAATGAGAGGTGATATTTGCAACCAACAGCTCCAAAAGGGGTTAATATCCAAAATATATAAAGAACTCATATGACTCAACACCAAATAAACAAACTATCTAATTCAGAAATGGGCAGAGGACTTGAATAGGTACTTCTCCCAAGAAGGCATACAAATGACCATCAGATACATGAATCGATGCTCAACCTCACTAGCTATTAGGGAAATGCAAATCAAAACTACCACCTCACACCTGTTAGAATAGCCATTATCAACAAAATAAGTAATAGCAGTGTTGGAGAGGTTGTGGGGGAAAAAGGAACCCTTATTTACTGGGGTGGGAATGTAAACTGGTATAGCCACTATGGAAAAGAATATGACAGCTCCTCAAAAAAAACAGAAGAGTTATCATATGACCCAGCCCCCCAAAAGTGAAAACATTTATTTGCAAATATATATGCACCTCTATGCTCATTGCAGCACTAGTCATGGTGGCCAAGACCATAGAAACAACCAAAATGTCCTTCAATATACTATGGAATACTACTCAACCATAAGAAAAGATAAAATACTGCTATTTGCGACAACATGGATGGACCTTGAGAATACTATGCTAAGTGAAATGAGTCTGTTAGAAACAGCTAAGAACCATATAATTTCAGTCATATGTAGGATATAAAACTGAAACTCATAGACACAGACAACAGTATGGTGGTTACCATTGGGGAAGGGAATGGAGGAGGCAGTAAAGGGTAAAGGGAGTCAAATATATGGTGACAGAAGAAGACTTGACTTTCGGTGATGGGCACACAGTGCAATCAATATACAGAGCATGTATCATAGAAATCTACACTTGAAACCTATATAATCTTATTAACCAATGTCACACCAATAAATTTAATTTAAAAAATTAAAGAAAGAAGGCATATTTAAAGGCAAAATAAAATGTCTACACGAGTAATTGATTTAGGCTTATGATGACCAGTTTACCAAGTTTGCAAACAGTATTAGAAATTTGACTGAAGAACTTGTTTAGAGAGCTTGTTTGGAGGTTCTAGCAGGGGAGCGCAGCTACTCGTATACCCTTGACCGAAGACCGGTCCTCTCCTCTTGGGGGAAAGTCTGGATCAGTGAGGGAGGAGGGGGACACCCGCCTAGCCAGCCAGATCAACCAAATCAACCATGACGATCAATGGGATGACAGATGTCGCAGCCAGATCGCCCTCACATCCAGAAGAACTTGTTTAGAAGTTTAATTTATTAGAATCAGTAACATTCTTGAGGATGTTAGAAAACATTCTTGGTTTGTTAGAAAACAATTGATATATTTAAATAGAAAATAAAATATGTTAAATGTATAAATTAGGTTTTAAAACTACTTAAAAGAACTTAATTGTAAAAGTCCCTGTAAAATTATTGTTAACATGCAATTATATTTATAAAGAAAACACTTATAAATTGATCTTAAAAGTAAGATCTCAGTTTTTGAGTTATTTAATTTGTTAATTTAATTAGAATCAAATGTTATTTCCAAGAACTGAATTAGCCTCTGAATAATATTTTCTGTGTACAAAAGCCATCCTGAGGCCACAAAAGAACTTCACACTGACAATGAGAAGTTAGTTGCCTCATAAGGGGTGTGACCAATGGATTTACACATAGTCCCCACGGGCTCTCAGGAACAAACAGTGTTATGTCCTCCTCTTATTTCAGAGAATCACTTTCTGGAATGATGAATAAAATGTCTGACTAAAAGTGAGAAAATCAAGGGGGATAATGTGGGGAAAAATATTCCTTCAAAATGAGAAAAAATGGAAGGTATTAACTTTTTAAAATTTATTGAAGGAAAAAAATATTCAGGATAGGTGTCAATACTCTCCTAAATCAATTTTTTTTAAATATTAAAGGAAGATATTGTGTAAAAGTATCTAAAACAGTATTTCTTAAATATGAATGTGCATATGAATTACTTGGGAATCTTGTGAAAAATACCCAGTCTGCTATGTGAGGGGATGGCGGTGGTAGCTAATGCTATGGTGGTAATCATTTCACAATATATAAATGTACCAAGTCAACATTTTGTACAGCTTAAACTCACACAATATTATGTGTTGACTATATCTTGGTAAATCTGGGGGGAAATTTTAAAAAAATTAAATTGTTTAAAAAAGTAGCACAACTAATTTTCACGAGAGCTTTGTTTATAGTTAAATTTGCTTATTTTATTTAAAAATATATATGTTGTACTATTAAAAAACCCCACAAATTCTAATGCAGTAGATCTGGAGTGGGCCTGAGGATATGAATTTCTAACAAGTCTCTAGGTAATGGTGCCAATACTGATTCCAGGTCTATGCCTGAAATTGCAAGAAGTCAGAGGATCAGGCATTATAATTCTGTTCATTCAAGACAAGAATATCCTAACTTTCATGAGCATAACAACTTTAACCAAAAGAACTTCTGCCCTCAAAAGAACAAGAAGAGGTTTGAGGAAGATCTTAGATGGACACTTGCTTCATTCACATAGATGCTAATAGAAGCATAGATATCAGCAGCCAATATCAAGTCTCTTATGTTGGACTAAGGAAGTACAGGATTTCTCTTCTTCCCCAAAACATCAAAGTCTTTGCATCTCAGTGTCTGACTTCTATTCCTGGTTGAGTCTTGAGAATGTGAAAGAAATGGTTCTGTTCCGAAAATTCATGGTCAATAAAAATATTTAACAATTTCCTAGGCAAAAAGTAAAGAATCAGAAAATAACCTTATGGGACTAATCTGGTGAAGTCTCAGGTGGCAAATGCCACATTCAATGAGCTTGAGATTTAGGGTTGTGTTGATTTCTGAATCTGTTTGATAATAAGGTGAACACTGAGTCCATAAAATACAAATCTATTCTTCTTTTATCATAATATTAGTAGGTTTTAGGTTGTCAAATTTTACATGCATATAGTTATCCTCAGAATAAAAATACAATATTTGAAACAAAAATATTTTATAAAAATATGTTATTATTGCTTTCAGAGAGGAAGGGTGAGAAAGAGAGAAATAGAAACATCAATGATGAGAGAGAATCATTGATTGGCTGCCTTTTGCACATTTGAGCCCGCAAGCCAGGCATGTGTCCTGACCAGGCCTAGAACCATGACTGCCTGGTGCATAGGTTTAAGCTCAATTACTAGCCACACCAGTAGAGCGAAAGACATTTAAAAAAAAATTAAACAAATAATCATGTTCTTGTTATCTTAGTAAATTTTGCTTTTATGTAAAATATACCAAACACAGGAGTTTTAAAGAACAATCCTACTTATGTGAAATTATATTTTTATTTTTCTAAACTGGAAAAGAACTGTACAGTTGTCAAGGGCACTAAAGATAAGCAATGCAGAAATAGATTTTATTTAATTTACAAAAAAATAACACTGGGTTCTGGAATATTTCTCCTTATAATGAAAACACATTTGTATTTTACATCTTTAATGAGTAGCTTTGGGAATAAATGTTTATTTTAAAGAACAGTCCAAAGAATAAAATATTAATGCTAGGTCTTGAAAGAATTTGAGAGGCAGGTATGGAAATAGAATGATTTACCTTGAGATTTATTAGCATAAACATTAGTAATGACTAACATAGATCAGACATTTACTATGTGCTAGCTAAGCCACTAAATCCTCAACACTGATACTTCTCAAATTGTAATGTGCAAAGAATAATCTGAGGATCTTATTAAAATGAAGAGTCTGCTTCAGTTAGTCTGGGGAGAAACTTGAGATCCTGCATTTCTAAGAAGCACCCCAGTGATGCAGATACTGCAGGGATATAAACCACCTTTCTAATAGTAAGGTTCTAGTTGGATCATCTCATGGAATTCTCACAATAACCCTATGTACTATTAATGTCTCCATTTTACAGACAGAGAAACTGAGTCCTAGGGATATTACACTACTGTTCCAAGCAGTGGAGCTGGAATTTGGATTCTAAGTCTACATTTTAAAATTAGAATGATCGAGCCAGTGGTTCTCAACTCTGGCTGCACATGAGGCCCACCTCGAGAGTTTTCACAATAGTAGTGCTCCCCACAATTTATTTGTATTTAAAAAATATATATTTTATTGATTTTTTTACAGAGAAGAAGAGAGAGAGATAGAGAGTTAGAAACATCGATGAGAGAGAATCATCGATCAGCTGCCTCTTGCACACCCTCTACTGGGGATGTGCCCACGACCAAGGTACATGCCCTTGACCAGAATAGAACCCTGGACCTTTCAGTCCACAGGCTGATGCTCTATCCACTGAGCCAAACCAGTTTCGGTATGCCCCACAATTTAAATCAGATTCTCTGAAGATAGGACCTAAGCATTGGTATTTGTTTTAAGCTTGTGGTTCTTATGGTAAATCTGAGTTACTATTGATCTGGGTCAAATCCATTTTTTGGCAAATAAGAAAATTATCCCCCTCCCCCAAAGAATCAGTGTTTATCACAAATAATACAGGTCCCCTGATTCAGTAAATATCTAAATACAGGTTGAGGTTGGAAGGAAGGGAAATGTTTATCTTTGTAAAAAAAAAAAAAGCTACAATTTAAACCTTATTAAACTAACAATTAACAAAAGCCTATAGGGAACTAAAAAGACGAAAGAAGATATAAATTAAAACGAATTTGCATTATTTTCAGAAAAAAAAAAGAGTATATAACTGTGTTTATAAAGACAAGGTAGGATCAGTATGAGCCTCAGAAACCCAAAAGAATGTAAATTGGATATGCTGGGTCATAGCATAATCCCTCTGGTCTCTACTGGGATTTTAAAAAAAGATAACAGTAAACTGGTTGGGTACAGTAAAATTGAAAATCTGCAGAAATTTCACATCTACAGGCAGAATGCTTAGGATCACCAATTTTGAAGATTTTTATATCCACTAAGAAAAGTTTACACTCTCCATGAAATGATTTATCTATTCATTCAGCGAATGTTTGTTAAGCACCTGCTGTGTGCTAGGCACTATGTCTTGAAGATATGGCAATGGCCGAAATTGGTTTGGCTCAGTGGATAGAGCGTCGGTCTGTGGACTGAGGGGTCCCAGGTTCAATTCGGGTCAAGGGCATGTACATTGGTTGCAGGCACATCCCCGGTGGGGAGTGTGCAAGAGGCAGCTGGTCGATGATTCTCTTTCATCGATGTTTCTTGTTATCTATCCCTCTCCCTTCCTCTCTGTGAAAAATCAATAAAATATATTTTTTAAAAAAGAAAAGAAAATATGGTAATGAACAGAACAGACATAAAGGTTACACTCTGAGAGGGTTGCTGCTGATCCTAATGCTCTAGCTCCCTCTTTGAGAGGAAGCATGTGACCTAATCTTAGCCAATCATAACAGTATGTCCTCCTCATCAGGTGATGGTCCAAGCTAGGCAATGAGAGTTCATCCCTGGGATTGATATATTGTACATTGAACTAGGGAACAGGAGTTCTATTTCTTTTCTGGGACTGCTATCTAGGCTAATATAAGCTGGAGGTATCTACAGCCCCGCCTCAGGCCACTTAACACGAAGAAGCCATGTATAGAGGGAGGAGGGGGGTTGAGGGGAGAAAAAGAAAGGAAGAGAAATCTGATTAAACAATTTGAATTCCTATATCTAGAATCTAATTCATCTATGTTTTTCCCAGATTCGTAAACTGATAAATTCCTTTTCTTACTTAGCTAGTTTGAGTCAAGTTTCTGTCACTTACAACCAAAAGAGCCCTGACTCAGATTTATAGACTCACTGAATGAACAAGTAACACAAACCTCAGAGTCTTCTAATCCAGTGGCTCTCACAGTGTGATTCCCTAAATCAGCAGCCTCCGCTTCATCTGAGAACTTTAAGTTAGAGATGCAAATCCTGGAATCCTACTCCAAACCTACTGAATCTAAGTCTGGAGGGAGGGCCCAACCATCAATTTTAACAAGTCTTGCAGATGATTTTGATCCACATTAGAGTTTGAAAAACTCTGTTCTAATATATTCCTTTATGTGAGATATGAAACTAGAAGCCCAGAAAAGGGAGGTAACTTGCTGAAGATCACAAAGCCAGTTAGAGGTGACCCCAGATCCCCTTAGTAATGCAAAGGCTTTGGGGTTTGGGAAAGAAGGGCTACTTTGAGTTTTGAGAGAAGTAACACATGGATTGGCATATAGGAGGGGGGAAATATTTTGGGTCAAATAATACAGTATGGTTGGAAACACTTGCTGTGTGTTTCCACAGGAGTTTAGAGAATATTTTACTCATCCTGGCTCCCCAGCTGAACCAACAACAATGTGTTAAAACTCCATGGCCAATTGTAGGAATCCAGGAGAGTCATTTCTATATGCCAGCAAAGAGGAATTTCTTAGAAAAGCTACAGAAATGATGCCACTATCACATTTCGCTTTGTGGAGTGAAGGAATAAAGAAGATGAAACAAAAAGCAAGGGATTGCAGTTATTCTTGAGTCCCACCTCTCCAGTTGGGAGAAAGGGATCTTATTGTTGTTCTTGCCAGGGCAGAAGTTCCCCAGAGGGAAACTGGGCATCTAACCTGGTGACTTGGAGAGTAACTTGTGTTTTTTAGCCCTTTTTTTCAGATGGAGGAAGAGAACAGCAGTATTCCAGAATGTCCCTGGAAACTCTATTTGGTAGCCTGCTTTCCGATGATTTGCCCAGCTTGCCTTAAGGATGTGGTCCATCCAGAGGCAAACCTAAGAAAAAAAATGCCTTGGCACTGATATTTCTGAAGCCTTCTCTTACTCTCTTCTTCTCCTAATCTTGTACAGAAGGGCATAGTAGGTAGCAAATGAAAGGATCAAGGGAAGTTGCTGACACTACCAATTTTAGAAAGTATGAACTTTTAATAATGAATGTACACTTTTCCTTTGATTCATCTATCTAGGCAAGGAAAATGCCATTCAGAAAGGTATCTGGTTAAAGAAAAACACCAAAAGCATCACCTCTTATATAATTAGATGATCATTCACTTATTCATTCACTTATTCATTCATCAATTATGTATTGGACACCAACTATGTACCAGCAACTGGTAGAGGCATTGGGGAGACAGTAGTAACAATTTAGAGTAAAAAACAGTGAAAGAAAATCCTCGTCCTTATGAAACTTACTTTCTCTCTCTTCAGGGAGATAGGTGATAAACAAAACAAGCAAGTAATATAAGTTGGTTTGCAATTCATGCAATGGAGAACAAAATGAAACAGAGGGAAAGAGTGAAAAGAGCTGGGGGTATTGAAGGAGGGAATTTGAAAGTATAAATAAATAGGGTGGTCAGAGAAGTTCTCACTGGAATCCAGTGTGGTCTTGGCCATTACCACTCAAGAAAGATATCTTGAAACTGGAAAAGCCCCAGAGAAAGAGATTCAAACTATCAGTCAGGAAATATCTACTGATTCTTACTATGGTATGGACAAGTGCTCATCAAATATTCCATGTGCTTCCCTACATTTCCCAGACTTTCCTGTAGTTAAGTTGGAGCCATAGCACTAGTAAAGGCAAATCAACTATGACCAGAGGTTACTGTTGGGCTGAGGCAGTTAAAAATCCAGGTACCTCCTTTCCCCTTCTCTTTCCTGCCTCAGCCATTTTGTTGGCACAAAGTGGAGGAGGGTATCCTGTCCTACCTCTGACTCCACGTGAAGGAGAAATTCACCTTTGTCAAGTTAAGCCATTGAATTTTAGGTTTGCCACTGCAGCCTAGCTTAACTTTATTTAACAAATGCATGTACTATACCCAGATACAGGTGCGAACACTGTAAGGAAAAAAAGGAAGTGGCAGAGCTTGCCCTTGAGAAGCTTATATTGTAGATGAAGGCTAAACCTGCAACTTAAACTCAACATTCAAAGCCTTAGGTTATCAGAGATTAATGAGTGGTGCAGACAACGGGGGTTTAAGGAACTCAAGGGGAAAAGGATATCTGAAGCTGCCCAGAGCTTTGGGACTAGCAAATAATTGTAGAATCCTTTGAGGAGAGGGCAGAGGAGGTATTGAAGAAGTAGATTTTGAAGTTACTCTGAGAAAAGTGCATCATTCACAGAGGCAAAAGATGAGGAAGGACAGTGTAGGTAAGGAAGAGAGCAAATGCAAAGATGAAACTATGGGAATGGG
The DNA here is from genome assembly GCF_964339955.1 of Pipistrellus hanaki. Taxonomy (NCBI): domain Eukaryota; kingdom Metazoa; phylum Chordata; class Mammalia; order Chiroptera; family Vespertilionidae; genus Pipistrellus; species Pipistrellus hanaki. Next base: position 95,731,843 of record NC_140524.1, read on the forward strand.
CAAGGCACATTACAGGCAGAGTGTACAGGGATTCTAACTGGAATTGAGGACTCACACAGGGGACTCAGTTGAGGACAGATCCCCAAGGGCATTAAATGCCAAGCCAAGAGTCTGGGCTGGATTCTGTAGTTAATAGGAGTCCTGTGGACTGGTCTAAGAGGACAATTGGACCACTCACATTTGAGATTCAGGGGACTTTCTTAGGAAGCTATTGCAGGATGTAGCTCTGAGGGAGTGAAAGGCTAGACCAGGAAAAGGGGATTATAGTGCCTCCTCCTTCAGACTTAGGTCTATGAACCAGCATCAGCAATGCTTGGTAGAAATGAAGAATCTCAGACTCCAACCCAGCCCTATTGAAAGATAATATGTGTTTTAACAAAATCCCCAAGTGACTCATGCACATTCAAGCTTGAGGAACACTGGTTTGGCATTCACCCCTCCTTCATGTAGTCCATGTGACTCAGGTTATAGTGATCCCATCTCTAGCTACCGAGTTAGTCTGATGGGTCTACCAAAGTGGTTCTCTAAAGTGTGGCTCCCAGGATAACAACGTCAGCATTATTTGGGAACTTGTTAGAATCTATAGCAAAAGTGTAAATTCTCAGGCCCCACTCAAGATTACTGTGTCAGCAACTCTGGGGCTGGGGCCCTGCAATTTGTATTTAAATAAGCCTTTCTATTGATTCTGATGCAGACTTATATTTGAGAACCACTTGTCCTCACCAATCATGTTAATCATATTTCCTTTCATAGTGATTGGTTTATGAACCTAGGTTCAAGCCAATTAGTGCCTAGCATTTTCCTGGCAGCTGAATTGGTTCAGAGGTGGTCATGTGACTTAAGTTGGCCCAATCAGGCTGAAGAGAAGGCTATTTACTACATAGTTGAAGAAAGGTTTTTTCTTCTTCTTCCTCTTCCATGACCTGCTCATTTCCTTACTTTTTTTTTTTTTTTTTTTTTTTTTTTTTGGTTAACCCTCATCCAAGGATATTTTCATATTTATTTTTATCAAGATTGGAATCAAGGGAGAGAGAGAACATGGATGTGAGATACATTGATTTGTTGCCTCCTGGATGCACCCTGACCAGGGCTCAGAATCCAGCCTATAACCAAGGTACATGCTCTTGACCAGAATCAAACCTGGGCTCCTACAGTCCGACACTCTGTTCACTCAGCCAATCATGCTAGGACTCCTTCCCCTTCTTGATGGGCACAACCAAGGTAGTTTGTTCCTTCTTCACTGCTGACTGCCAGCATATACCCATAAAGTAAAGCAGGCAGAGGGAATAGCTGAAAGGATTACAGAAAAAGGAGCCAGAATCCTTGCACTGAGCCTCTGCTCTTCCTGTTTCCCGAAATAACACATTTCCTTTTCTTATGATATAAACTGGTTGCATTTGTAGTTTCTTGTGCTTATAGCCAAAAATGTCATAACTACAGATAAGACCAAGGAAGTATGGGATCAATGGGCATACCAAAAATATTCTAGGATGATGAAATATGTATTTAGTTGACAGCCGTGTTTTGTTTTATTTTTCACCAAGTTCCCAAACACTAGATCCAAGTAGAATAACTGTTACAGCTTGAAAAAGGCAACTTAGGACAAATAAAATGAAGCATTACTTCATGCAGTAGGTCCCCATTGGTGAATTGGCTAAAAATACACAAATAATTTTGTTTAAAAGAGAGAAAGACTTAAGGTACATTTTGAGGTGAAATAAAAAGGGAGTATTATACAATATGAGTCCTAAATATATTGTGGTTCTGGAAAGTAAGGAAATGTTCCAAAAAGGATGGGACACTGGAGCCAACCTGAAAGAGCTCACAGTGACTGAAGCCAAGACAATTTGACAACAAAATAAATAATTATAACATTGAATTACAACCCAGAGGCTAAAATAATTACCCATGAGTCTATACTTAAATAAATAGTTGAATAAATAAAGAAATGGGAGTGAAGGTACAGTTCTTCCCTGTGGAAGAATCCCAATGAATTACTGTAATCAGAAAGAATGAGGGAAATAGAAAACCCCTCTTAGAACACCACAGTAATCATTGTTGCAGGCATGATACACCAATGGATGCTAAAGTTGATGGGAGAAGGTTTGAGGAGGAACAGGGTATTTGCATAGCCTCAAAGTACCTTCCCCAGCCAAAACCGGTTTGGCTCAGTGGATAGAGCATCGGCCTGTGGACTGAAAGGTCCCAGGTTCGATTCTGGTCAAGGTCATGTACCTTGGTTGTGGGCACATCCCCAGTAGGGGGTGTGCAAGAGACAGCAGATCTATGGTTCTCTCTCATTGATGTTTCTAACTCTCTATCCCTCTCTCTTCCTCCAAAATCAAATATATATATATATATATATATATATATATATATATATATATATATATATATATAATCTTCCCCAAAGAGGAAATAGACATAAGACAAATTAGGGTGCTTATAGAGGTGAGTCTAACCAGAATTTCTCCCCTGAAGTATGTTCTGTGGGTTCAGAAACAGGTAAACCAATAAATTCAGTTTAAAATCACATGGCCAGGACTTCATGGGTTTCTCCAAGAAACAAAAAAGGCCATCGCTATTCACAGACCTTTGATTAAGACTGAGTTGAATGTAGTCTGGCCCAGAATGTAATCCCCTGTCTCACTACTGAAGAACCTAATGGGCTCGTTTTCCTTCACCCAGTCTCTACCCTATGATTGCTCCACACAGGCAAGGTGGTGGTGAGTTGCACAAGCTAATGCCAGTGTGCAGATCTACTGGGATGCGTTGAGTTTCCTCTGGGTCCTTGGCTTATTTGTGTTGGCACGGGGCCATGCTCAGCTCTTCCCAAGTTGGAACACATTCTCAGAAAGGGCTGGTCCCACCATCCTCATCTTGGTTGAGGCCAACGTCTGGTTTCATTTTTCATTAAACTGTCATTTGTAACTTTCATCGACCAGAATGACAACATGCCCAACTGTCTTCATTCAGTATTTTCACAAGGAGAGTCTTTTTGCCTCCCAGGAGAGTGTGTGATTTATTTATCTCCTCCATTGTGCAATAGGTTCACCACCATTACAAATAGCTCAATGTTCTGGAGAAAAATTGTGCTGTGTCACACAGTGACTTCATTCGCATTGGCAGTGATTGGTCTTTTACTAGATCCACGAAAGTCTACACCACAAGGAATGAAATCACATCTCCAGATATTTCTCTGGTATGATTGTGAGTCTTTAGAGGGCTGGGACCACATCTTGCCCCTCTTCATCTTCCCAGAATCTGGCACATAGTGAGTGTGAGAGTCATTAGTACTGTTCTCCAATACTTCTGCATCTCCAGCTTCCGGGTCCTGGTAGGGCTGCTTTTCCTCCAGTCCTGTAGGCTGCATTTTCTGTGCCTGAGTGCAACTATGTGAATAGTTCCAGCTGAAGAGTTGGGAGTAGAAGTGTTACACATCACTTCTGGGCTGAAGCATTTAAATACTTGTGGTCTAGAATTCTCTTTTTCTTCTAGCTCAGCAATCAGCAACATTTGAGAGGTGGCTATTCAGTCAGCCTGGGTCCTTGAGTGACTGCAATAAGTGAGCCCCCTACCCAAACCTATGATAAACATGTAATATAAGACATAAACCTTTGTTGTGTTAACCACAAAGATTTTGAGAACTGTTTGTTACTGCAACATAACCTTGGCTATCTTCACTGATATCAGAGGCATAAAATAAATGTTTGTTGAATGAATGGATGACTTAAACCAGAAAGGACTTCTGAGCAGTGACAACATTAGAATTTCCTTAAAAAATGTTTTTATTGATATCAGATAGGAAGGGAGAGGGAGAAAGAGATAGAAACACCAATAATGAGAGAGAATCATTGATCAGCGGCCTCTCATGCGCCCCCACACTAGGAATCGAGCCCATAACCTAGGCATGTGCCCTGACTGGGAATTGAACCTTGGCCTCCTGGTTCATAGGTCGACAATCAACCACTGAGCCATGACAGCTGGGCAACTTTAGAATTTCTATTAAGGAGAAATTCAGGCATCGTGATCTGATTATAATTGTGTGGGAAGTGGAGGCTATGTTGACTAGGGGATTTTTCTTGTTTTGTTCATATAGTACTGTACACTATTTTTGTCAGATGTCTTTTATTTGTGGTATTAGAGTGTTGATGGAAATTATTGGGGGCCTAAAATACCCCAAACCAACCCTTGGCACTACCTATGGAGTTTAGATGGACCTTGTTGCCCCCACAATTTTATAAATGGGGCACTGAGGGCCAGACCCAGTGTAGTCTTAGTGACTACACTGATTAGTTAGTAAAAAACCTGATAAACACCAAACCCTTGTTTCCTGATTCTCTCTCTGTGCTTTTTCTATCACAACATTCCACCTTTAATACCCAGTCATTAAGACAGCAGAAGCTTCAGAGTCGCCCTCCTACTGATTCCAGTCCTGGCTCTACCACTTACTAGCTGTGACCTTGAGAGATACTACTTAACTTCTCTGTGCTTTAGTTTCCTCAGCTGGACAATCAATCCTCAGTGAGTTATCATGCAGATTTAATAAAGTATAAAGTATAAAGAAACTAACATGCCCAGCACACAGTAACTATAATGTTAATAATTATCACTATCATCATCATCATCATTTAAATTCCCAATCCCACTATCTTGACTTGTACCCCAATCTCATGTTCTCTCTCTTAAAAAAAAATACTTTATTGATTTCAGAGAGGAAGGGAGAGAAAGAGAGAGAAAGAAACCTCAATGATGACAGAGAATCATTGATCAGCTACCTCCTGCATGCCCCACACTGGGGATCCAGCCTGCAACCTGGGCATGTGCCCTTGACTGGAATCGAACCTGGGACCCTTCAGTCTGCACGCCAACGCTCTATCCACCAAGCCAAACCAGCTAGGGCCCATATTCTCTTTTTTATCATTTCCCTTGGAAAATAATGAATCTCTTTGAGACCATTGTGTGGTATATTTTTAGATTATTTGGCTACAGGTAAAGTTGCCTTTGAAGTTCTAAGGACAGGGCTTGACCCTGAGCACTGGTGAGCTGTTCTCCTCTGACACCCACCTCTCTTTGCTGAGAGCCTACACTAAGAGGTCCACCAATGGGAGAGGGAAATGAGACAAGGACTTCTGCCCTTCCTTACAAGCATCAGTAAGTTTCCTGACTTACTGATGCTTGGGGATCACACTCTATCACCAGCTCAAAGTCGCCCCCTCTTCAATTGCTGGGACATCAACCTGTAGGTTTTGGTTAATATTTAACCACAAGTCCTAAGCACCCACCACTTTCTTTCATGTCACCAGACAGTGACTGTGTAGGAGGCATGTGACCAGGGATCCCTCTCATGGAAAACACTAAGAGCCCCTGCATGGAGAGCCCTTCAGTCTCAGCCTCTTTCCTCTTCTGTGAGTCCTGATGGCAGAGTTATATTGACCTGAGAGTGTGTTTCATGGAGAATGAAAGTTTGGCTGGAAGTGCATCAAAATGTGAATTTTTAAATTTTAGGCTAAGGAGTGTCTTTATTTCCTTAAAGTGACTTTTTAAATACAGCAAGGTTGTTTAAAGGAAAAGCATACTTAATTCTTATACCAATATAAGAATTACCCTATCTAATATGCAGATTGACCATCACTCCAATATACAATATGGCTGCCCCCATGTGGTCAAAGATCCTGCCCCCACCCCCATGTGGACACAAGATGGCCACCACAAGATGGCCAGCAGGGGAGAGCAGTTGGGAGACACCAGGCCTGCAAGGGAGGGCAGTTGGGGGCAATCAAGCCTTCAGGGGAGGGCAGTTAGGGGTGGCCAGGCTGGCAGAGGAGGGAAGCTGGGGGCAAACAAGCTGGCAGGAGAGCAGTTAGACATCAATCAGGCTGGCATGGGAGTGGTTAGGGGGTGATTAGACTGGCAGGCAGAAGTGGTTAGGTGCAATCAGGAAGGCAGGCAGGCAAGCAGTTGGGAACCAGCAGTCCTGGATTGTGAGAGGGGTCCCAGATTAAAGAGGGTGCAGGCTGGGCTGAGGGACACCCCCCTTACACCCAGTGCACGAATTTCATGCATCGGGCCTCTAATATTGGTATGATTCTTTAGAAGTGAAAGCAACTTTTCAAATGAGCTACACATATTTTAGCTTTTTATTGAATAAAACATAGATGGAGAAAAGTACACACATCATAGATGACCAGATCAAACAATTTTCACAAACTTAATGATCCAGGTAAGTAGCACTCAAGTCAAGAAACAAGACATTACTTGTGCTCCATAAACTCTTCTTACCTCCCTTGTATCCTTCTAGTCACCAAACCCCAATAACCATCATCATGACTTCTAATTTCACAGATTGTTTTTGCCTGTGCTATAAATGGAATCATAGTATGTATGATTTCATGTCTGACTTCCTTTGCTCAATATTGTTTATAAAGTCTGTCTATACTCAGCGCAGAAAGTGATTCATGCATTTTCATTGCTGTCTGGTATTCCATTTTGTGACCATACCACCACAATCCATTCTACTGTTGATAGACATGTAGGTAGCTTCTAACCTGAGGGTTATTCAAATACACTGCCATGAACATTCTTATTCATATCCTTTGGTAAACATATGCACTCATTTGTATTGAGTGTGCACATAGAAGGGGAATTGTTTGACATAGGGTAGCTGTATGCTCAATTTTATTAGATTCTGCTCAATAGTTTTCCAAAGTGCTTGAATAATTTACGCTACCTGTAGCAGTGTATGAGAGTTCTGGTGGCTCTACACATTATGAAATCTATTTTGTAATAAGGCAAACATATGCAAGTGTTAGGTTACTTCAAAAGGTTACATTGAACCCTTTGGAGTAACATGGATTCTGATGATTAAAATACACTTTTTCCCCCTCATCGTAAGTCTGCCTCAAACTTCTTATGTAACCTGGATGAGCTTCCTGATCTCCACTTCCTCTAGCCAGTCAAAAGCCTCTCTGTATACTTTCCATTCATGTATACAGCTAGAATGTTGTGAGTGTTAATAAGTTTTTATTTGCAAAACAAATTCAACCCCTCCTGCAAAGCAAGGTATGGATTTCACCCTGGTGTCTAATATGGCAGTCAGCCCTGAGGAGCTCCGTAGATCTGCACTTGAGGAACATCCTCTCCAGAGATGTGAATGAAATTCATAATGTAGATTTTTGTTTTGGTGGGAAAGAAAAATGGACTATTCTCTGAGGGTTTGAACAGAAGAGAATGGTAGTTTTAAAATATATTTTTATTGATTTTTTACAGAGAGTAATGGAGAGAGATAGAGAGCTAGAAACATCAATGAGAGAGAAATATCGACCAGCTGCCTCTTGCACACCCCCTACCGGGGATGTGCCCGCAATCAATGTACATGCCCTTGACTGGAATTGATCCTGGGACCTTTCAGTCCGCAGGCCTACGCTCTACCACTGAGCCAAACCAATTTCTGCGAGAATGGTAGTTTTAAAACGATAAAGCATTTTGCAAATATAGGAGTTATTTGACTATAAAGAGGGTTGTGGGGGCGGGAAAAGGCGCCAGAGAAGGAATTCACAGAGTTTATTCTTTTCCTGGTCTCTGCAAGGGATTGTAAGCAAAACAGAGCCAAGCCCCCTCTAGGCCTCTGGTTTTTGGCATCTGTAATATGGGTCACTTTGACTAGCTGGTTAGGTGATCTGGAAGACCTACTCAAATCTAATCTATGAAGGGGCAGATAGAGGAGATACTGACACAGAAAGGGTAGAGGGAACCAGAAACAACTGATTTCACCCAGAGGCAGAGCGCTGGGGATCCCAGTTTTGAGGTATCCGGTGTAACATGTCCTTCACCAGATTACTATCAAGCTAATCCTTTCCCAGGACATTTTCCTCTTACCGATCTTTCGGAAACCCCCTCCAAGTGGTCTGACCTCAGAGGAGTCCTCTCCGGGTTCCCACCCATCCCAGCGCAGGGAGCTCAAAGTGGCAGAAGGCATTTGGGTATCAGGGCGACCCCTAAAGGTGAGCGAGGTTGGGTTCCCCCAGGAAGCCCACAGTTGAGGATATCATGGCTGGGGAGTCCAGAAGCACCGCAGGAGCCTCCGCTGGCCCACAGCCTCCACTTCTCTTCCCACCCTCTCAGCCCGTAGGACTTCAGCCGGCCACAAGGCTCCTTCATATCCCCCTCCTCCTGTACCCCTCCGCTCCCCACCTCCGCGTCCAGCCTAGGCGCCCAGCCCCGTTGCCACCAGCACTGGACGCCCTAGGCTGGGCAGCTGGAGAGCGGGCGGGCGGGCTAGCGATCCCAGAGCGGCGGGGGCGGCGCCCAGCCAGTGGGAGGCGGGAGGAGGGACGCGGAGGGAGGGAAAGAGAAAAAGAAGGGCCGGAGGGCGTCAGCAGCCAGCCCGTCGCTGGGGACCGGCAGGTAAGCGCGTGGCGCCCGGATGGGTCTATCCCCTCGGGTTCCGTTCGGAGACCCAGCTCAGGGAGCTGGCAACGGGGCGGGCGGTTCCCTCTGGGCGCCTGGACTCGCGGCTACGGGACAGCGGGGAACACTCCCTCAGCCCAGCTGCGGCTCCGAACCGGGGCCCAAGGCCGCCCTGAAAGGCAGAGAAATGACCAAGCTTCGAGGGCGACACCCTGAGAGTGTGGGAGAGCGCGCTGCGAGGGGTAGGGGGCTCCTGAGACGCGTTGTCCGAGGGGATGGCTGTGTATCTAAGAACTTCAGACTCAAACTCTCCCCATCGCGCTGGGAAACGGAGCCAGGAGTCTTGGTCGCACTGTCGCTCTTGGAGACTCGACTCGGGGTGCACTCAGTCTACTGCTCCCCTCACTGGGTGCGGTGGAGCCGGGGGAGCGCTAAGGCGCCCGGGGCACCCAGAACAGGTGGCGCGGAGGGAAGGGGCGGCAGCCCGGAGTCCAGGGGTGATCCTGAGGGAAGGAGAAGGCTGGAGGTTCCTCTGAGAGGGGTTAGATTAGGGACTTGTTTCGAGACTCCGGAACTGCATAGGTGAGGAGGAGGAGAGCAGACAGGCCTCCAGAGGCTAGAAGAGGCAGGCGGCAGCGTCTTCCGTGGCTGCTTCGAGGGTGACACTTCGTCCACATTCATCCCTTGAGGGGGTCTCCTTAAAATGCATCTGATTCAGTGGGTTCTGGGGTGGAGCCTGACAGTCTGCGCTTCTAACAAGCTCCCAGATGCTGCTCCGTGAACCACACTTACAGGACAGGCCCTGCAGACAGACATACATTTTGTCCAACAGTCTGAAAACCTTAGGAAAAGTGGGGCATGGAGAGAGGAGGTCCTAAGACCTTGCAATCCCACTTCCACTCCAAAGACACGCGTTAAAACGATTGCTACTCATTTAGCAGCGATAGGCTTTTCTTCTCTTACCGGTTACCAGCTAGATACATGATCTAAAAGTAGAGCTGGCTTCATGGGCATGCGACCTGTGTTTGGTTTAAGGTTCTGGTGTCACATTTCTTGATAATTTTGAATAAGGGGCTTCGTGTTTTCCTTCTGCACTGGGCCCCTCAGATTAGGAGGCTCATCCTGTCTAATAGTCATCACAGGCAGGAAAAGGATCAATTTCTTCTAACGGGGTTCAGAGCTGGTGGGTGATGGAGAGTGAAGGTTTATTAAGCAGAAACTAGCTAGATGTTGCTGTTCCACCTTTCTCAGTTTCTCTTCAACCATCTCAAGAGGTAAGCCCACGAGTATAACCTCATTTATACACCGCATGACACTATTTATTGTCTTATTCCCGTTAACAATAAACAGTTTATCAAGAGCTTAATTATTAATGACAATACAATTAAGTTGGATGTCGTCATAATTTGTAAACTGACAAAGTGTGTGTCATTTCCAGAGGATTTGGGGGAGCCCTTTTTGGTGTCTCAAAGTTTTGTTAAGATCTAAAATGAAGCTGGACATTGCTTGGCTCGGCTGCTTTGGGAGCTCAAATGCAAAGCTGGAAAACAAAAATGCCCAAATTTTGTAGCTGTTCCAGGGGTATTGTTTTACAAGGCCTCAGCTTGATGCCAGCCCCTATCAGGTTCCCTCTGCTTTTATCATTCCTCACACCCTGCAAGGTGACTTTCATGAAAAGGGGGATAGAGCCATTTTTGCTATTGAAAACTACTGAAGAAATGCAAGGCTAGCCTCCGTGTTTTCTCCATGAATAATTCTCACCCCAAACCCACAGGTTCCAGGTGTGTGTTCTTGTCTAGAAAAAAAAAATAATATTTTTTGGAAACACAGAAAAGAAAAAAAATTGAACTTTAATTTTGGATATGATTTTGTTCCACAGAGGGAGAATAAGTCTGAGAAATGGCATTTCATTGGTGGGTTTGGCAGGGACATTCATGTTTTTGGTACCATGAACAGCCTTCCAGAAATTGCAAAGGGAGTTTGCTCAGGTGCTAGGCAGAGCCAGTAAAAAAGCTGCTTTTCCATGGCTGACGTGGCCATTCCGGGGCCTCTGGTATGGCTGTGGTGTGGCTGAGTCTGGTTTAGGGCTCAGAACGGGGACATGACGAGGTAGGTTCCTGGTGCCTTCACGATTCACATGAAACTGACAAATACGTTTTCCATTTTGCTGTCTGAGAGTGACAAGTAGCTTTCAAATACGCACTACAAAGTGGGAAGAACACCTTCAAATGAAAAAGGGTTGGGGGGAAATTTTTCTGTGATGTTGATCATTCTGAAGATAGACAGTTTTGCCTTTAGTAAAAAACTTGGGAGCTGGTTTTTATGCCTCACTGGGAAAGGCCTTCCCTTCTTTAAGATAGAGAAAAACATTTTCTTTTAGATTTTGTAAAAACGTGTATGGTTTTAAAAATATGTGGGTCTTTAATTCACATGGAACTTATTTTGGGGGTATGATATGAGTTGAGGGAGTACTGGAAGTTAAGATATGGGCTAAACAATCAGGGGAAATTATCACCAAATAAATGACCCTAATCAAATAAGATTCTATGAACACTGTTCCATTTTATAAATCTACTTAAGTCATGAGTTGACTCATGTTCTAAAAATTGAGGTACAATTTATGTATAATAACGTTCACCTTTTTTAGAAGATGGAGAAGAATTCCATCACTCTAAGAAATCCTTATTGACCCTTTGTAGTCAATCTCTCCCAAGACTCTCAGCCCCTGGCAAGCACTGATTTGTTTTATCTCCCTATAAATTTGTCTTTTCCAAGAAAGACAAATGGATTTGTCTTTGTGAATGGATTCATGCATGGCATAGCCTTTTGAGTCTGACTTCTTTCATAGCACAATGCATTCGAGATTCCTCCCTATTGTTGGGTGAATCAACAATTTGTCATTTTTCGTTGCTGAGTAGTATTTCACAGTTCATTTATTCATTCACCAACTTTCAGTGATTATAATATAAACATTCACATACAGCTTTCTGTGGAACATACTTTTCATTTCACTCAGGTAAAAAACTAAAAGTAGGATTTCTATATTGTGTGGTAAATGTAACTTTATAAGAACAGCCAAACTTTTCTCAGGTGGCTGCACTATTTTATTTGACTTATACAAAGTGGAACTAGTGATTTTTTTAAAGAGCATAAATGTTAAATTTTTATGAAAATTTATCAGGTTATTTTTCTTCTATGGATAGCTCAGTTAGTAACCTGTCTGATAAGTCTTTGTCTACATCAAGTTTACCAAGATTTTCTCCTCTACTTTCTTTTTGACATTTAATAGTTATATCATTTATATGTAGATTTATGGCTTCATCTTGAGTTAATTTTTATGGGTCAGAGTTCACTTTTCTATATTGATAGCCAGCTGTCCCAACACTATTTGTTGAAAAGACTGTACTTTCCCCCATTATATCCTCTTGGCCCTTTTGTCAAAAATTGATAGACTGTATAAGTGTGAGCTTATTTTTGAACTCTATTCTGTTCCATTGATCTGTATGTCTATCCTTATGCAACTACCACATTGTAGGTCTTAGACATTCTTGTGAGATGAATTCTTAGATTGTTTTCTGTGTGTAATTTTTATTGCTTTTAGAAATTATATATTTTTCTCATTTTATTTTATAATTATTATACTATTGTATAGAAAGGCTAGCTTTTTGTAGGTTTATCATATTCATGTCATCTTGCTGAACTTTTGTTTGCTCTCATAGTTTTTCAGTCAACTTTCTTGGGTTTCCAAAGTAGATATTCAAACTGTCTACAAATGGCAATAACTTAGGGACTCCACTCCCCCAATTTTATTTGCCTCCTCATTTTTTTTTTTTTTTTTTTTTTTTTGCCTGCCTTAGTGGCTAAGCTTCCCTCTAGGGCAGTTATTTGGGTGGGGATGCTTCTAATAGTGTATCACTAGGTATTAATTATGCTTTTTGTAGAGTGCTGGTAGTTTCCCTTATGACTTCCAGACGGTTTCTTTCCATTTTTAGCTTCGAACTGTCTAAAATTTCATTTTAAAATTTCTTGTTTTGCTTGGATTTTTTTTTTCATTGAAAATTTTGACAGTTTAGAGATGAGTCAGTCTTCTCAGCTTTGGATGGTCATATTTTGAGCTCCCCGGAGGAGAAGATAGTGTAGCAAAAGTCAATTCACTTTACTTAGACTAGAAGAAACTACCTTTAGAGTTTTTTTTTTTTAATATTATTATTATTTGGGAGGGGGATGCAAGGTACAATGAGGATGAGAGAGAATAAAGGGATAGTTTGTAACCTACTTATGCATAAATAAGATAGCTTTTTTTTATAGTGTTTTCAAATGTTCCTGCCCACTATCCAAAGTGAGAAGCATATTTTAAAATTTAAACCAGAATGAACATATGTACATATATTTGAAACAAAAATCTTACAGTGTTATGAATCTCACAAAATACACACTTTTCCTTTGTACAGTATATGCTAATATTTTCAATTCTCTTCCCTTTGTTTTATTTCATTTTATTTATTTGTTAAATATATTTTTATTGATTTCAGAGAGGAGGAGAGAGAGAGAGGGATAGAAACATCAGCGATGAGAGAGAATCATCTGCCCCCCGCCCCACAAGTACCCTACTGGGGATTGAGCTGACAATCCTGGCATGTGCCTGGACCAGGAATGGAACTGTGCCTCCTGGTTCATAGGTTGAGACTCAACCACTGAGCCATATTGGCTAGGCCGTTCTATGTCATTTTAAAATAATCATCATGATCCTCTAAATTGATTTGACCATTCTTTCATAAAACACTGGTTTATAAAATTATTGGTTTAGTTTTTAGGCCCCAAACTGCTGAACTCTGTCCAGGACAAATTCTTTTTTGTTGTTGTTGTTGTTAATTCTCACCCGAGGATATTTTTCCATTGATTTTTAGGGAGAGTGGAAAGAGGGAAAGTCAGAGAGAAACATCGATGTGAGAGAAACATATCGACTGGTTGCCTTCTGCACATGCCCTCACCAGGGTATGGGTCAGGGAGGAGCCTGCAACCAAGGTACGTGCCCTTGACTAGAATTGTACCTGGGACCCTTTGGTCCATAGGCCGATGCTCTATCCACTAAGCCAAACCGGTAGGGCCAGGACAAATTCATTTTATATCAGATCTTGCAAAGTGGGTTGAATTATAATACTCTCAGTTAATCATAGCTATCCACAATTCTCTCTCGAATTACTGTGTACCTTCTAAACCAGTCTCCCAGCATCCACCTTTGACCCCACAGAATATCCAGTAAATGTAGTCTTATAAACCCACTGCTCAAAACCCTTTAATAATCTCTACCCCACTTAGAACAAAACCCTGGATCCTCACTGTAGCCTCTGAGGCCCTATATGGCCTTTGCCCCTATTCTTTTCACACTTCTTCAAACACACCAGTCTCCTAATTAATCCTCACTCAAGCCAAGCATTTGCCTGCCTCCCAGCCTTTGCACCATTTGATCAGGTATTCACGTAACTTGTTCCCTTACTAGTATTTCACTTGGGCCTTCTCTACCCTCATTCTAAAATGGAATTTGCCACCTACCACGATAAATCTCCATCCCTTCATCCCACTTTTGTATTCTTTGTACCACTATAATCTGAGGTTATATATTATTGAATTATTTGTTTTCTGATTCCATGTCTTCCCCCACCCTTAGAAATAAGTTCCAAGAGGGAAAGGACTTTGTATATCTTGTTCACTGGTTGTTGTATGCTCAGGATCTGGAATAGTGGGGCACAGTAAGTAATCAATAAGTATTTGTCAAATGGACGATGAGTGTACCTAGAATCTAGGGAAAAAAATCAAGCACTAATCTTAAGAGAAATTCAATGCACTCTGCCTTTCTGTTCAATTTTAATGTGGAAACTTAATTAGGTAAAGCATGAAGTATATTTTAATGTAAGCAGTTTATTAATCAACGGACATTTGGTATCTACTATGTTTCTGGCGCTGTGATAAAATAACAATAGCAAATAGCTAATATTTATTGAGCAGACACTGCTGATACTGCTTTGTATATTAACTTATTTAATCCTCCCAACCTCTTGAGGCACGTACTATTATTATTATTTTACAAATGAGGAAACGGAGGCACAGAGATGTCAAGTAGCTTGTCCAAGGCCATACAAAAGGTAACTAGTAGATCTGGGGTTTGAACACAGACCATCTGATTTCAGAGCTAGTGTTCTTAACCACAATGCTCATAGCAACAAAGAGTACACACAATTCCTGACCTTTATACCCATGTAATGCTTATGGCCTTTGTTCCCTTAGCATAGTGGTTCTCAACTAGGGCAGATTTTGCCCTCTGTGGTCATTTGGTAATATTTGGAGACATTTTTGGTTGTCATGACTGGCATAGGTGGCAGTGCTACTGGCATCTAGTAGGTAGAGGCCAAGAATGTTGCTAAACATCCTATAATGCAGAGAACTCTCTCCCTTGACCCCCTTACTCCCCGACAAATAATTACCTGACTCAGTGGTCCATAGTGCTGAGGTTGAGAAATGCTGCCTTAGCACAGCAGTTCTGAAAGGCCATTCAAATCATTTGGGTTGTTTTCAGAATAAATACTGATATCTCGGTCCATTTCCTGACCTTAATTAAATCTCAAGTGGGCCTTTAGCATTGCCTAGCCAACCTACCATGCCTGCATAGTGAGTTTGCATTTCTGTTGTCCAAAACAGCTGTTTGATGCCTTCCTTTATTTCCTCTGCCACTCCTACATCAGCTTCTCATTAGATAGCAACCTCCTCATAGTCTCACCACCCAAACTCCTAACGCACCCACATTTGTACAAATACTCACATACCCCCCACTATTGTGAACCTGAATGAACCATCCCCAATGTATCTACTAGTAAGACTGGCTTCTTTTCTGAGCTCTGGACATATTCTTTTCTTTATAATTAAAAAACTTATTTGGAAATGCCATATTTTACAAATAAGTTGCAAAATCTAAAAATGGTATAAAGAATACCCATATACCCTTTATTCAGATTCATCTGTTGCAACATTTTATCCAATTTGCTTTATCATTTGCATTCACAGTCACATAAATGTTTTCTGAACATTTGAGGTTAAGGTTACATGTATTATGGCCTTTATGCTTAAGCACTTCAGTATGGATATCCTGAGAAAAAGAATATTCTCTTACATAACCATAGTACTGTTATCAACTACACTGAGTGGCCAGATTATTATGATCTCTGAACGCATAATAATCTGGCCACTCAGTGTATAACCTATATAATAAAAGGCTAATATGCAAATTGTCCTCTCAACCAGGAGTTCGACCAGCAGGCAGGCTGGCCAACCGCCCATGTCCCCTCCCCTTGGCCAGGCTGGCGAAACCCCACCCATGCACGAATTCATGCACCAGGCCTCTAATACACACACACACACACACACACACACACACACACACCCCAAGTGGTCAGATTATTATGCACTCAGTGTATAGTAACTGTTATCTAATCTGCCATTTGTATTCCTTAACAATAGACCTGATAACATCCTTTACAGCATTTTTACTTTTAGTACAGGATCCTGTCTAGAGTTGTTATGGCATTTAGTTGTTAGGTCTCTTAGCCTCTTTTAATCTGGAACATCTTTCTTTGTGTGTGTGTGTGTGTGTGTGTGTGTGTGTGTGTGTGTGTGTTTAATGACGTTGGCATTGTGGAGGAAGAAAAATAATTTTCCCTCTACCCTTCTAGGTTTTTGACTGAGACCCTGCTTATAATAAAAAATGGATTAAGGGGAGAAAAACAAGCAAGTTTAATAACATGAATACCTCCTGTATACATGGGAGAGACCCAGGAAAATTGAATGACTCTCCCAAATGGCCCAAGTCACAGCCTAGATTTAGATCAGTGCCCTCTCCATTTATTAGAATTTCTA
Source organism: Pipistrellus hanaki (assembly GCF_964339955.1). Taxonomy (NCBI): domain Eukaryota; kingdom Metazoa; phylum Chordata; class Mammalia; order Chiroptera; family Vespertilionidae; genus Pipistrellus; species Pipistrellus hanaki. Next base: position 95,748,160 of record NC_140524.1, read on the forward strand.
AAGATTTAGAGTCATCTCCTCTTTTGGTACTGAGGAGGAGACATCCTTAGAAATGCAAATGTTCCTTATAAATGTAAATGTCTCTTACAAGAGCATAATTTCTACTTAGTTTTTAGAGTTTCTCCTGGATCTTTTTCTTTCTTTTTTTTATATATACATATTTTATTGATTTTTTTTTTTTTTTTACAGAGAAGGGATAGGGATAGAGAGTTAGAAACATCAATCAGCTGCCTCCTGCACACCCCTACTGGGGAAGTGTCCACAACCAAGGTACATGCCCTTGACTGGAATCAAACCTGGGACCCTTCAGTCTGCAGGCCGAAGCTCTATCCACCAAGCCAAACCAGTTAGGGCTGGGTCTTGTTTCTTAAAAAGAATCAACCTCAAGATAATCCTTATGCCAAATAGGCATATATTGTGATGCCATATTCTGTTCCCCCTAAAGGAATACTTTAAATCTATTTCTAATTGTTTTCACAATTTTCAATTATTTTTCCTCTGAATGCAGTTAGCATTAATAGCCACCTTGGACAGACAAATCTATATCTATATACTAGTACAATGTTGAGGCTTTTTATTGTTTTAGCATCAGTTGTTTTTCTACTTTCCCCCTAAAATTCTGTGTCTATGCTCATTTATTCCTTTATCAAGTACCTATATAAAAATGTCATTTAAAAATATCTCAAAAAAATTGGCAAGGGGAAAAAGGGAGGGGAAATGAAGTAAATGAAGGATGCTTTGAAAAATTCAAGTATACTTTATTTTGCTGTGATTACACTGAGATGGGCAAGTTGACACTAGTATCTCCTTTTGTGCTAAATTGCATAGCTCCATTCAGCAAATGTGAAGTTAATTTGACAAACTGGATAGAGCAAATACAGTCTAAAATTGAGCAAATACCTTCCACTTGGTTTTGGTAGGAGACACTGGATGAATGTACTCTGTGCAGAGAACCTCAATAGTATCTACAACAATGCCTTTCAAATGTACAAATCGATCACCTGGGGATCTCCATAAAATGCAGATGTGGATTCTGTAGCTCTGGGGTGGGGCCAGAGATTTCTGCTGATTGAGAACCACACCTTGAATAGTGAGGCCTTAGAGCACATCTGGGGATTACCTGAAACCTTTGCCCATTGCCCATTTTCAGATGATAAACATCCCTGCTCAAGTGCCTCTCTGGACTTGTCCTCCCTGTCCTGGCCTGAAGAAAAGAGTGAGGCAGGGCAGGCATGGAACCACCCTCTTCTTGCCTAGCTTCAATATTTTGCACTTCCTCATTCATTCCAGAGAGACTGTGTATCCATTTCAACAGCCTTGACCCTGACCACTTGAATACACACCAGCCCCCTTCCAGCCACTCCTTGAGCATTTCTCTGCCCATAAGCCTGCTCTACCCGCCCTTGTGGCAGACTGGGAGTGGCAGGGAATTAACACTGAATTAACTTTCCTCTCCCCTCCCAACCCCACCCTGCCAGCAGCCCTCAGTGAAAGCTGGTAGATAAACAGCCCAGATTCTTTGCCCTATAGTGGGGTAACTCTGAGAGGGAGGGTTAGGCGGTCTACTCTCCCGGGCTCCCAGGATCGAACTTCAGTTGCTCCCAGTGGTAACTGGCTTGATAATACATCTGTCTTTATTAGCTGCCTTCCTGCTGCTCTCACTTCCCCATTCTCCTGTTTCCTGGGATCTCATCCTAAATAAACGTTTTGTTTTTGAATCCTTGCCTCAGAGTTACCTTCTGGAGGAACGGAAGCTATAGCTGTTTGAAGCTGACAGTCGGGAAGTACTTTTGTTCATTTTAGTAAAACCCTATTGCAAGAAAACAACAGGGAGCTCCATGGTTTGTTTGTTTGTTTGTTTTTGAGAGGGGGGGGTGCTCACTGTTGGCATGACACCAACCATTTGAATGGCTGGAAATAAGCCCGATAGTGGAGAGAATACTTCCGTGTTCCTGGGCTATTTGGGCACTATGTCAACAGAGTTGATATTCTGGGCTCCCCAGCAGAGTTGATTCTGATCATTCTGAGTCTCTCAGCGGGTAGGGGAGATTTCTTTCAGTTTTGTCTCAGAACCCTTGACCACATTGTGTGGCCTCTGCAAATATTATCCTGGCTGTATCCTACTCCCATGCTCCTCTTTATAGGAGGGTCTATCTTATCTTGGCTGTATCCTACTCCCATCTTCCTCCCTTCAAGAGGGTCTCTACTGTGGACTCTCTGCCTATCCCCTTGGGACAAGGAGTCCTTTCTTGGACCTTTATTGTGTGGAGGCTCCTAACATTAAGTTTCAAAGATGTGCCTACACCTGTTTTCCAAGCTTTGCATCAGTGATCAATGCTCATAGTAACTGTGTCTTCAGCTTATCCCTTTCCTCCTGCATTCTTCCCCACATGGGAAGTGAATCCAAACCTTTGCATAATGTAAGCCTTTGAGGGCATTTTAGAGCTGCCTGCACCCAGATGGAGTTCTTAGACTTTCTGTATGCTCAGAAGGATACCATAACCCACCTTTCTTCCCTCAAGACCTGTGCACAGAATTCTCCATTCTGTGATTCTTCATATATTTGGAGCCCACATCAGGCAGTGATATTTAGGAAGGTGGCCTGAGCTGGAACTCTGTACTGAATTTCTCATAGTCTCACTGTATCTCTACCAGGGTGTTCTGCCCACCAGGCTGAACATCACATCTTTGTTTTCACTGGGACTCTGGGTTCTCTTCCTGGCTTGCAGACTGCCACCTTCTTGCTGTGTCCTCAAATGGTAGAGAGAGTGGGGAGAAGGAGGGATTGGGGAGAGAGAGAGAGAGAGAGAGAGAGAGAGAGAGAGAGAGAGAGAGAGAGAGAGAGAGAGAGAGAGAGATATCTTTCTCTTATAAGGCCATCGTCCTATTAAATTAGGGCTCCACCCTTATTACCTCAATTTACCTTAATTACCACCTAAAACACTGTCTTCAGTTATAGTAATATGGGAGGTTATGAATTTTGAACTCACACCAGTACACCAGGCAGGATTGGTCCATAGCAATAACTTTGCCCAGCTTCCCTGCTCCTCCTGTGCCCCCTCCTTTCCCCCACCAACATTTCACCTATTTATCTAGCATCAGTGTTTCCCAAACTTTTGACATATGTGTACCCCTTCTATAATTTTCGTAACGCTGAGTACCCCTTGTACTCATGAGAACGTAGAATTAGGTGCAGCTACCGTGTTTCCCCGAAAATAAGACATCCTCCGAAAATAAGACCTACTTACAGGTTTCCTTCTAAGCGAAATATAAGGCATCCCCTCGAAAATAAGGCCCCCCTAGGCTCTGTCTCAGAAACTTTGTGAAACTTAAACTGCAAGAAGTTGTGTCTTGGGTGAAGAATTCATGGGAGAAAATCACTTAACAGTTGCATTGCAAATGCACTGAGAGAAGTACTCATTTAAAGACAGTGCTATTGCTAAACATGAGATATTTGGTCCACTGATTCTGAAAGAAATGGAGTCACAAGAAATTCACCAGGAAATTCAGGAATTGGATTGTTATGATGATGTTCCAGAAGACGATGACATGATTGTCATTGAATAAATGAGTAAATTCTTGATACTGTAGGATTCAGTTTGTCTGGTTTGTGTTGACAACTACCGTACTACCGTACCATATACAGGTAATAAATTTCCTTTATTTTCATTTAACAATAAATGTGTACCGTATTCTTCTTCATGGAAAAATAAGACATCCCCTGAAAATAAGACCTAGCTCATATTTGGGAGCAAAAATTAATATAAGACGCTGTCTTATTTTCGGGGAAACAGGGTAAGCACGGTGCAGTGCATATTCCCACCAAACTCCGGTGTAACGCATACCCCCACCAAACTCTTCCTGTACCCCTGGTACGCGTACCACACTTTGGGAAACACTGATAGCTGAATCTTGAAAATACACAATTAGAGATTAATTTGTTTGGTTTAAGGAATTGTTAAAATGCAAATGGGCACAGATTTTGGTTGGTATGCCCCTATGTGAGGTCTCCTGAGAGCAGATAAAGGTTCAAAAAGTAGGTCACTGGGCACCTATAGGTTGGGAATGGGCTCCACCTAGGGGAGAGAAAGGGCACTAAAATGGAAGTCGTTTTTCTCAAAGCAATGTGTCCCATTGTTCACTTTGGCAAGACCCATTCAGCTCCTCAGAATAATTTTCTTATCTTTTTAATTTTTCAAAAATAACCCTTAAAATCAAAGACATTGCTACTTAATCATGTTTCATTGGATCTATGAGCAATTTGAAAGACATTGCCTTTTAACGAGTCTAATTGACTGTATACAAAAGAAAGTAGTACAACTTCTCATTCATTTATCCAGCCTTCTATAACACAAACTTCTTAATAGCCAGAAAATTATGTATAATGACAACTGATGTTTGCAGTAAAGATTATTATGTACTTTTCAAACCATCACAGATTAAATTATGTATGGGATGATTTTCATATTAACTGTGATTTTGATAAAGTCTTGGTTACTGTTTGTTACTAAATGACAATCCTTTATCAACCAGGATATGTCCACTTGAATACTTCATCTTCCTCCTTTGCTAGCATCAAAATGGCGAAGTGAGCCCATTTGTGGCTTGTTATTGCTGGGATCAGCTACTTGTGGATAATTAGTTCAGGTAATCAGTACACTATCAATCTGGCACATGTGACCTTTGCTCCTCTGGGAACCCACTGATGGTGGATGAGTACTGGTTTAGTTCTGCTGAGGAAAGTGCATGGATTTCCATCTCCATGCTCCACCAATGGTGTCAGAGGTTTTTAGTCCTGGCCATATATTAGGTTAAAAAAGTGAAAACATTTTTAATTTAACACAGAGGTATGCACTATCCTGAAATTGGTATGAAAATGTCTTCTCAGACATTTTTTTATACTTATTCTATACCAGAGGCTTGATGCATGAAATTAATTCACTTGGCTGGAGGAGTTCTCAGATTGGCCTGTGCCCTCTCACAGTCTGGGAGCCCCACAATTGATTGCCCCAAAGACATAGGCCTGGTATGATATTTTATCTTTTTTAGTTTTAATTTGCATTTCTGAGTACCAGTGTTCATTGGCTATTTAGATTTCATCTTTAGCCCAGCTGACACGGCTCAGTAGTTGAGTGGCAACCTATGAACCAGGAGGTCATGTTTCCATTCCTGGTCAGGACACATACCCAGGGTTGTGGGCTTGATCCCCAATAGGGGCATGCAGTAGGCATCCATTCAATGATTCTTTCTCATCATTGATGTTTCTATCTCTTTCCTTCTCCCTTCCTCTCTAAAATGAATAAACATATGTTGAAAACAATAAAAAATAAATTTCAGGGTTTTGGCCCATTTGGGGGGGGGGATCAGATTGTCTGTATTTTTTATTGATTTAGAGATATTCTTTTTGTATTCTGGATACTAATTTTTAGTGGTATATGTTATAGATAATGTCTCCCAGTTTTGGCTTATTTTTTTTTCATTTTTTTATGGTGTTTTCTGATAAAGTTCCTACTTTTAATGTAGACAAATTTCTTCTTTTTTTCTTTTATGTTTTGTACATTTTGTGTTCCTATTTCAAAGCTATAAAGATATTTTTCTATATTTTCTCCTAAAAGTTTTAAATGTTGGCTTTTTAAATAATTTTAGTCTAATTGGAATTGAGGGAGCAATCTGTGTGTAGTTTTTCCGTGTGGAAAACCAGTTATCCCAACGTCCTTTATTAAAGAGCTGATGCTTGCCCTCCTAAACTGCATCTATGTGGCACCTCCTTTGTTATATGTGCCCATATAAGCGTGAATCTGCTTCCAGCTCACTCAAATTTGGCTTCCTGGCATATTTGTCTAACCCTGAGGGAATACTATATTTGATTACTGTACCTTTCTAATGAGTCTTGGAGCTGGTAAGTCAAGCAATCATTTCTTGTTCTTTCTCAAATTGTCTTGGCCACTTGATTTTACATAAGTACCTTAGAATTAGCATAAATTTCCATAAAAAACCTTATTAAGATTTTGAGTGAAATTGCCTTGAATTTGCAGCATTATACATTTCCCCCCCAAAAAAAATTACTTGCATACATATAGATATCTAATTTGTGTTTTGCCAACAAAATGGGATGTAGGTTAAATGTCTTGTCCACAGTCGATAGCAGTCAGATCTTTAAAACAAAATAAAACAGAACTTTTTTTTATCCCTTTTCCTTTGCTTAAAAAATAATCCAAATACCATAAAATTCACCCCTTTAAAGAATACAATTCAATGGTTTTTAGAATATCCACAGGGTTGTACAACTATCACCACTATCTAATTGCAGAACATTTTTATCATCTCCTTAGCAGTCACTGCCTATGTCTTCCTCCTTTCCCCCAGACCCTGGCAACCACTAATCTACTTTCTGTCTCTATAGATTTGCCTTTTCTGAACATTCTATATAAACGGAATCATATGATGTGTGGCCTTCTGTGTTTGGCTTCTTTCACAAGAGTCTTCCATGTGATGATTCAGAACTCCATTCCTTTTTTCTTTTCTTCATTTTCATCTTTTATATTTCATCCCATTTCTTTTTCTTCATTCCTTAAGTCCTTTAGCCAAATCTTGTTTTTATTTTTAGCCAAGTCTTTTTTAAAAAATATAGTTTTACTGATTTCAGAGGGAGAAAAAGATAGAAACATCAATAATGAGAATCATTGATCAATTGTCTCCTGCATGCCCCCAATCCCCACTGGGATTGGAGCCTGCAACCCAGGCATGTACCCTGACTAGAATCAAAGGGTGATCTCTTGGTTCATAGGTCTATACTCAACCACTGAGCCACACTGGCCAAGCATAGCCAAGTCTTTTGACCTTAAATCCAGTGCTCTTTTCACAGTTACATATTAAATCAATCAGTAAGTAGAAATTTGTTTCTTCAAGAAACTAAGGACACAATGAAATTATTACTCACTAAAGGCCTGGTGTATGAAATTCATGCACTGGTGGCGGCGAGTGGGGGGAGACCTTCAGCCAGCCTGCACCCTCTTGCAGTCCTGACCCCTTGGGGGATGTCTGCCTGCCATGATCGGGCCTAAGCTGGCATTTAGACATCCCTCTTTCTGTCTGAGGCTCTCAAGCTGGCAGTCAGACATCCCTCTTGCAGTCCGGGGCTCTGGCAGTCTAGTACCCCTTTCTCCTTACCACCCTCCTGCAGTGGAGGCAGGAGAGGCTCCCGCCACCACGGCTGTTCTTTCTAGCCATGAGCCTGGCTTCTGGCTGAGCAGTGCTCCCACAGGGGAGCACAATGACCACCAGGGAGCAGATCCTGCAATGAGCATCTGTCCCCTGGTGGTCAGTGTGCATCATAGCAACCAGTCCTTCTACTGTTCGGTTGATTTGCATATTAGTGTTTTATTATATAGATTGAACATAACAATGAAGTTCTTCAGCCTCACTCCCTATTGGCATGCATTAGGCACTCAAACATTGAGCTGAGTGCACCAGATTAGAGGATTAGCATCAAAGTTCTTCAGAAGAAACTTTCCAAACTTTTGCTAAGCACTGTGTCTGAAAAGCTGAATATTGTTTAGGTTGTGAGCTGTGCATTAGATATGCACACTTTTGTAAAAGTAGTGTTTCTTCCAGTGAACATGAGGTAACAACATGAATGAATGAATGAATGAATGTGTTATACAGATCTTAGTTTAAAAGAGTAACATAAAGCACTTTATGTAAAAAACCCTTATTCAGTTAAGCAAAATTTTGCTGTTAATTTTTTAAATATATATATTTATTAATTTCAGAGAGGAAGGGAGAGGGAGAAAGACAGAGATATCAATGATGAGAGAGAATCATTGATCAGCTGCCTCCTGCACACCCCCTGCTGGGGATCAAGCCCGCAACTGGGCATGTGCCCTTGGCTGGAATCGACCCTGGGACCTTTCAGTCTGCAGGCCAACACTCCATCCACTGAGCCACAGCAGTCAGGGCATTTTGCTGTTAATTTTAACCATGAGCTTGCATTGAACTACAAAGATAAATCAGAATGACTGACACTACAATTTGTCAAGCCCTGAACTAAACAACACCAATATACACTGAGTGGCCAAATTATTATGATCTCTGAATGCATAATAATCTGACCACACAGTGCATGAATTCGTGCATGGGTAGGGTCCGGCCAGCCTGGCCAGGGGGAGGGGATATGGGTGGTTGGCTGGCCTGCCTGCTGGTCAAGGGGACAATTTGCATATTAGCCTTTTATTATATAGGATATACACCGAATGGCTGGATTATTATGCATTCAGAGATCATAATAATCTGGTCACTCAGTGTATATGTTCCTGTGCAAAGCCTGCTGAATCAATTTCTTTCTTTCTTTTTTTAAATATATTTTATTGATTTTTTACAGAGAGGAAGAGAGAGGGACAGAGAGTTAGAAACATTGATGAGAGAGAATCATCAATCAGCTGCCTCTTGCACACCCCCTACTGGGGATGTGCCCGCAACCAAGGTACATGCCCTTGACCGTAATTGAACCTGGGACCTTTCAGTCCACAGGCCGACACTCTATCCACTGAGAAAATCAGTTTCAGCATGCTGAATCAATTTCATACCACTCCCCAGACCATTCCCAGTGAGCAACTCAACCCATATTTGCCAGGATAGTGTTGAGGAGGGAGGAGGGATTAAGTGCGCTCGCACGCGCGCGCAAGCACACACACACGCACACAAACACACACACTCATAATTAGTTTATCTGGAACAAACCTCAAGCTATTTTCTTAGCCTAAATCAAGCCAATAATTCCTTTAGATTTTAACCAGGTATTTTGGAAAATTTTTTTGTAAGGCTTTAGTTCACAAGTCAAAATTGGTTTTGGAAATAATCCTTTTCCCTTTCCCTGCAAAGAATCACAATGCTGAGTTTCAGTTAATTTTCAGTAGTTTTTCTTCCCTAGATTTTCGGATATCATTCTCTGTTTCCTTTTTTTTCTTTTTATTTGCCATGAATTTGCCCTTGTTTTCCAATAGTATGTTCAACTCCTTCAAAAATTTCCCACATGCATTCTTTTGATAAATATTTATAAACTTTCTACTATGTGTCAGGCACTCTCATAGGCACTGGAGAATCGACAGTTAAACAAACAGACAAAGATTATTTTCTAGTGGGGGAAGCAAATAATAAATAAGTAAAATACAAATTATGTTATATGGTAACAGTGCTACTTATGAAGAAAAATGAACCAGAAGAGACACAGGGAGCATCGAGTGGTTGCAATTTTAAATAGCATTCCTCTGAGTCAGTGGTTGCCTAACTATGGTCTTGTGGCCCTCCACTTGTTTTTGTAAATAAAGTTATATTGGCACACAGTCACATATCTTTACAGATTGTCTATGACTGCTTTCATTCTACAACAGAAGAGTTGAGTAGCTGTGACAGAGACCATGTGGTCTGCAAAGCCTGAAATATTTACTGTTTGGCCTTTAACAGAAAATATTACTTTTTGGCTCTACACAGAGAAAATGCAGATTTTACGTATTTTTATATTTTTATAGAATTAATATTCATGATGTGAATTTTAGCTTCCAACGCATCTTCACAAACACAGCCTCATCTGAGTGTTGCAGCAGGCAGGTCTCACTTGCTTGGAGAGGTTCTCCAAGGCTGCTGACTTGGTATTTAACTCTAGAAGCTGGTGGTTTTTTTCCAGCTTAATCTCCTATTCCTGATGATAAATACAACCCAGGCTTTTAGCACCACGAGCTTTATGTACAATAGTATACAAAACACAGAAAGGTAATACTGTGTAGGCATCAAGAGTGTGGGCTCTGAAACTTAGCTAAGTTCAAATCTTGTACCCCTGTGACCTCGGGCAAATTATGTAACCACTGTGCTATGCCTCAGCTTCCTTTTCTATAAAGCAGTTATAATAGTATGCCTTCTGGGTAGGGTGGTGACATATCCCAGTTTGCCTGAAGCACCCCTGATTTATGCCTGTTCCCCCCCCCCCCCCCCCCGCATTAATAGTGTTTCATTTAACGTTAAGGTACCATATCCTGGGCATTAAATTAAAATAGTGCCCTAGGTATGTTATTGCAGGGATTGAGTTAGTATAAATAAAACACTTAGAACTTTGCCCAACTAGAGCCTGCATTTACTAGATCTTGGCTGCCATTTCTTATCTCAATGCCATGCCAACCTATCACTTCATTTTCTTCTGACTCTTGGTTTCATTAAGTCCAGACTGATTCTTGTCTGAAGCAGTTTTGCATGTCTGGGTACAGTCCACCAAGGACCTTTCTTCCAGGGCTCAGTGTCTTCTGTCTGCAGTGCTTATCCCCCACCGAACATCCTGGCTCACTCCCTGACCTCCTTTAGCAGGCCTAGGCTCAGATGTCCTCCTCTCATGATGTTTTCACAGGCACCTCTCAAAAATTGTCACCAATGCCCACACTTTATACCTATTTCCTCGCTTTAGTTTTTTACTTAGTACTTGTTACTAATCATGCAGATTCTACTGAGCAGCTAATAATGCTTTAGTATAGTTTTGTGTTGCTGTTTCTTGGTAGATAAAAACCACAAAATTCGCCATGCCCTGTAAGATTTACTTTTCTAGTTTAAAAAATAATGTATTTTTATCATTAAGGCTGTAGAAATTATAGAAAACTGCAGTGAAATAAATATAATCCACCCATAGTCCCACTCCTGCCCTCAGAGTTGGCATTTTGAAGTGTATTAGGAAATCAATTTTATACCAGCTCTAGAGGGAATGTGTTTTCTACTTTAATCATTTAAGTTTAGCTAAGTAGCTTATAAGCCAATGAAGGTTTCCTCTGTTCTATAATTATTATAATTTTGATTCCTTTGAGATAAAATTTTATCCTCCATGTTTTTGTCTGAAACTCGTCTGAGAGAAACTATCAAAGCACTGTCCAGCCTAGTTCCATCTCTAGAAGTAAAAAAAAAAAATACTGGAAGAGAAGTTGAATGAAAACGAACATTCCCTCACTTGGAGTTAAGGTTTCTCGGAGCATTTGCAAAGCCTGACTCCTGCCAATATGAACATCTTAATAGAAATGATAATGTAGAGACTTCCTATTTCCTATTTGCTGACTTATTTTTAACATATGGAGCAAGCTGCACATTCTTCTGGTAGTCACTGTCTCACTGAAGAATATAATTCAGTTCCTTATGTGTTCGCTTCCCAGCCTTATTTAAAATTTATCATCGTTCCATATATTTGTCGATTTACATTTTTATTTGTTTGAGTGCCCCACTGTCATGTACAGTCCAGAAGGGCACAGTTGTATCTGTCTTGCTCACCAGCATGCTCCTAGCCCCTCATGGAGTGCCTGGCACGTGGCATTTGCTCATTAAATATTTATTGAATGGGAAGGTACCTGAGCATGGCAGGTACACTCATCCTCCATGCCTTGGGGCTGCACTCCACTTGGGCCACAGGGGTGGGGGAGGACAACCCATGTGTAAGGTCCTTGGCTGTGAGAGAATGAACCCCTGAAAGGGGGTGCTGACCCCTCAAGCATCATCCTCACTTTCTCACCCAGGTCTCAAATTCCTCTAACAAATGACAAAGTCACTAATTTAAACCATGAGGTTGGTTTAAAGTGTCAGTGACATTTAAGACTGGAAGCTCATTAATGCCTTCACACTCAGGGATCAAGAATAGATATTAGCTACATTTTTGGGGGCATTCATGATAGGATGACAATGAGGAGAAGAACACAGTAAAGGGTGACAGAATAAGGACTGGGCTAGTGGGGATGGTCAGGGAGGAAAGGGTGCAGAAAGGGTAGTGGGCCCACTGCCTACACAGTGTTTTCAGGAGAAGCACATTCAATTTCACCCACAACCCAGGCATGTGAAGCAAATGCTAGTAGCTGAGCACCTGACACACTTGAGCAGTTAAAGATGGTGAAAACACTAATAGCTGAGCACTTTTTCTATACTTACTACTCCTTCATTAGAATTTCCAGACACATATATAGGTAAGGAATCTTGAGGTAGGAGATAGAGGCATTTAAATATATGTGACTACTTCATCCTCAAACTTGTGATTGGCTAAAATTAACTATTGGTTATTCTTATCATAACTCAGTAAAAATATCTCACTACCTTGCTATACCTCCCTTTTCTCTGCAATATCCTGTATATAAAAACGCTTTGACAATTTTTCAAATGATTTGGCATTATTACTATAGAATAAAATCACTTTATAATACTTTTGAATGTGAGTTTTAAGAGTAAAGAGTTGGAGATATTGTACATCCATTTTTACTTGCATGAGCGTACTACAGCTTTATTCAGGCAGGATCATTTTTACATTAAGTACTGTTTTTCAATTTATATTTCTATGATTCTGGTAATTACTACTTATTGAGCATTTGCTATGTGCAAGGACTTGTTTTAGGCATATTATATGGATTGACATATTTACGTGTACCAATAATTGGGAGATGGACAGTATTGATATTATCTCCATTTTATAGATGGAGAAACTAAGGCACACAGAGAAACTGAGTTACTTGGCCTAGGTTTTAGGGCCAGCAAATGGCAAAGCCAGAATTCAAAGGCAGGGACTTATGCTCCTTGAAATGTTCTGCCATTTGCTTCATGATTGGGTGCAGCAACCTTTATTTCCTCTGGTTAATATTTATTGACAATTCACAAGGAGTTCGAAAATTATTGAATACTAGAAGCCTGATGCACAAAGATTCAAGCTAGAATGGGCTTTCCTTTCCCTGGCTGCCGACACCACCTTTCCACTTGGGCCCAGCCCCTTTCCTCTCAGTCCCAGGGGCCGCCTCTTTCCGCTCCAGCCCCATGCTCTCCAGAGGCCCTGAGAGACTCAGGGTGGGGGGGTGGGGGGGTGGAGCAGAACGCCTGAGTCCCCGCCCCTGTCACTAGGCGCCTGTGTATGCAAATTAACCGCCATCTTTGTTGGGTTAATTTGCATGTCACTCCTGATTGGCAGGTGGCGTAGCAGAGGTACAGTCAATTTACATGTTTTTACATGTTTGTCTATTATTAGGTAAGATTACTTTCTGAACAATTCCACTAGCTGTAACCTGACTTTCCCATTTTGGTCCATTTCCTTTCAACCCAATTCTTCCCAATGAGAGGCCAGGAGACTAACAAAAAGATTCTGTTTTTTATTCACCCTGCACTTTTTTTTTTTTTTTTTTTTTTTTTTTTTTACTATAAAAATGTTCATCCATCCCTGAGACTAATCTATGTGACTATTATACTTCAGATGAAAGAAATAATATTATTTTCCGTGGCATTGTATTTATCATTCTAGTTGAGTCATTAGTTTCACTAGTGGAATTTTTTTTCAGTATGTATTCTGATTAGCAAAGTGTGGATTGTTGGTCCATGTCTGGGTGGCAGAAGGACTTGTAGGAACTGCTTCTTGGAGAGTGGTCTTTTCTACTATCAAGTTTGCTGGCCCCTCTTAGAGTTCAAGGTCAAACTAACTGGTGCACACATAATACCACACTACTTTCCCTGCAGTGTATTAAAGTGAGTTACACACCTTGTACCAGGTGGGCCCAGTGCACCTCATGGTTCGTGCAGATTTTGAGGTCTGGTGGCAAGAGATTAGCTTTGGGAGGTATTTCACCCATGTGGTCTTCTCCCATTTTCCCAAACTATCTGGGGAGTTGGTATCTTACTGCAAGGGGGAAAAATAATACTCCCACACTAGTTGGAACACCTCAGTTTTGGAAAAATCATTTAAAAAATGCTGCAAAGCCACCCATGCTGCATCAGTGCTGGAGGGAGTCATTTAGGAAAAGGCAGAGTCCAGACACTTGTGGGAGGTATGATTTTTATGGGCTATTTGTGTGTCTAGCTTTGCAGTTTTCAGAGGACTCCTTTGGGGTTGTCAATGAAAATCATTGAACTTGTCAAGTTGTTGTTTGCCAGGTATCCTGGAAAAACACACTGACAAATCTCAGCACTGGGCGGGTCAATGAGGATAGTTCTAAAAAAAGAAAGTGGATGGCTCTGCTTTGGTGAGGCCAGGGCTTGGTGCCGCAGCCAAATTCTCCGGTGAGAGAGGAATTTCCATCATCAGAGGATTTCCCCACCCTACTTCACACCATCTAGTCTGCAAAAATAACTCCACTTCCGGTGGAGCCAAGTAGTCATTTGAAGGCAACGTAAGCAAAAGGAGAAGGCAATGTTGATGCTTTAAGTCTTAAGTTTAAGTTTAAGAGAACATCCTTATGAGGGAGGAAAAATAATAAAATAAGAAAGCCAGTTAGCAACTGGGATATTTTTTTGAATTTAGGAGAACTGCTTGGAATGGCATTGCCTTTCAGTTTCTAAGGACCGGCTGAGTAGACCTCTAATGTAGGCAAAGCTCTTCCTTGGGAGTATCTTCCTCCCCCCTTCCCCTCTGCCCTCTTGAGCTAGCAGCAGGATACCATCCTAATGCTCCCACGTTGGCCAGGCCTGACTCCATTGAGCCCTCCTCAGTCGTCCTTGCCTATAGTCTCCCTCCTCACAATCAAAACTGGCTTGATTAATTAAGTCCAACTCATCTGTTAATGATCAATGTGACAAATTTGTATTCTTTAATGAGTGGCAATACCTTACCAAAAATAAGCCTTGAGACGTGGTCTTTTACATATCTCAAAAATTAAGAGCTTTCAGAGTAGGAGAGAAGTCCTACTCCACACAATCTTTAATAGGCTTTCTAGGTCACCATCATCTCCTTCAGTCCCTCTGATGTAGAACATATTTCTATGTCCTCTACCTCCAAAACACACAAAGGATAGAATCAGCTACTCTTATCTTTGCATCCTCAAAGCAGGTTCTTATGATTATGAGCACATTTTGTAATATTATTCATCCACACATAGGAGTTGACTGGAGATATTTTTTTTTTTTTTGAGATAGAGAGAGGAAGGGAAAGGGAGAAAAGAGAGAGAAGCATTGATATGAAGGAGAAACATTGATTGGTTGCCTCCCTCATGTGCCCCAACCAGGGATTGAACCTGCAATTGGGGCATGTGCCTTGACAGGGAATTGAATTGGTTACCTTTCAATGTCACGCCCATTCATTTACATTTTTGTCCATAGTTGTTTTGCTAGTGGCAGAGTTGAGTAGTTGTAGCAAAGGTCTCATAGCCTTCAAAGCTGGAAGTACTTATTATCTAACCCTTTACAGATAGAGTTTGCTGACTCCTGGTGCAAAAAGAAAACTGGCTTGTATAGTTTTGAATCTTCCTCTTTGAATCTTCCTTTTTGGAACTGTAATTTCCATAATACTTCAGTAGATCTTGATGAGTATAACACGATATAAACAAATCTATAGTCTCCTCTTTCTTGATTATACTTCTTAGTTTGGATTTTTGTTTTAATGATTGCTCAGAACTTCAGAACAATGTTTGAGAGCAGAGAGAAGAAATCCCAAATTGGAACCACACTCCCACTCTGTTCCCCTCTAATCCATTTTCCACTCAACTGCTAGAACAATCTTGTCAAAATGTGAACACATCCCTCAGTTTAAAATCCTCTTGATGACTTTTGTTTGCTCTCAGAACAAGACACAAATCTTCACCTTGACCACCAACCCCCAGTATGATTTGAGCCTTGCTTGCTCCTTCAGCCTAATTTCTCAGAGTGCCTTCCTTACCTCTCTGTGTCCTGTTCACTCTGGCCACCTTTTTTTTTTTTTTAGTTCCTTACATGAGCTGGAATCCCTCCCACCACAGTGCCTTTGCACATACTGCTTCCTCTACTTGGTATGGTCTTTCCCTGCCTTTTTGCTGTGGCTCTGTAGGTCAAATCCCATTGTGTTTACTCAGAGGTCCACACACTTTCCTTGGTGGCATTTATCACAGTTGCAGTTTTGCATTTCTTGCTGTTAATTTTTGTACCACATCTTTGTTTCCCCGTAGACGATCAGCTTCCTGAAGGCAGGGCTTATTTTACTTTCTAGTGTATCCCCAGTACATAGCATGAGACTAGGAATTTGCCTGGCACCTACTCTGTAAACGTTTGTGTCCAAACTAGAAAGCATCTTGTCTACCATAAATCACTGTACAAATGGAAGGCATAATTTCTATCAAGAACAGGTGAGAAGGAGAAAAATAATTCTTTTCAAACAGGGAGGCTCTATAAATAGAACATCGAAAGGGAGACACTGAAAGACATTTGAGGCAAAACAGTTTTCCTCTGCCAGAAAACTGCATTGAGAAATTGAGAAAAATCTTAGAGATGTACTCCAGAGGATATACTTCTGATTTACATTTGTTGACAGAAGCCTGTAAAATGTCTGTCCACCTGACATTTTGGTGTTGTTTCAAAATACATTTATACATGCACATATAAAAGAAGAAAACTTCCTCAGGGCATTCTGAGGGAAAAGGAGTCACATTTAAAAATCATATAAAAAATGAACATTTTTTCAACCCCGAAACCTAAATTGACCTTTCTAAACATTAATGTTGTAACCACAAATGGCAGGTTCCAGGACATGAGGTAAAAGTAAGCTTTTTAAAAGTCTGAAAAAAAAAAATCATTCAGGGGAAAAATAAGTTAGAATGGGAAGAAAGTACACTCTAAATATGGGAGAGGAAGAAAAGCATTTTAAGAAATGACCTTCTTTCTGGCTTCTGAGTTATATTGAGCGATTTGATGTCATTAGCAAGATGAGCCTATTGATTTTCTTTTATTCATGTAGTAAACAAATGGAAAGCTAAGCGTTTTACCACTCACAGTGGGCTGTTTCCTGTAGTTATAAATATATTTTCTGCTCAAGTAGCCTGGGCAGTCAGGGCAGCCACGTAAGAGAAGGGGTATACTCCTTAACCCTTGGATATTTGGCTTTAAAAGTCCAAGTTCTTATTATACTTCTCCTCTGGTGGCAAGGAGCAGAGGGTTTGGCTAGCGTGTACCTCAGCAGTCCATTCAATAGGTCACAGTGACAAATGATTCTCTCAGAGAGATAATCACCAGCAAATACCTAGAGATGGGCTGCCAACTGCCAAGAGTCAACCCTGTGGCCTTCTGGTCCCCAGAAATACCTTGCTGAATCACTTCATGAGTGGGGCCCATAGACCATGCAAAGTCTGCAGAGTCTGTTTATGTGGGTTTCAGAGGGTGCAGGTTAGAAGAAAATGAGGCAGGCTTTGAATTAGAACTAGCCCAGGCTAGTGTCTTATACCCAGTGGGCCCTTAAATGGGTACTTGCAGTCATTGTAGAAGGACAAAAAGGAAGCAAGAGGCATTGGGAGTGGGGGGGGGGGGATGCAGGGATGAAGGGTAGATGGAGAGGAAGAGAAAGAATATAGGGGAAGAGAAAACGAAGAGGAAGGTATAGAAGCTAGCTTTTTCTGTGAAGCAAAACACCCCAAATTTGGGGGCTTAAATAAAGCCACATCTATCTCATTAGTTCCCAATTCTGGAGCCTACAATCTGGGCTGGGCTCAGCTGGATGGTCCTGATGGTCTCAGTTGGGCTCACTCAGGCGCCTTTAATCAGTGGCCAGTTAGTAGGGTTGGCCCAGTGATGGTGACTGGACATGTGCCATCCATCATCTGTCAGGCCAGTTCAGGCTTGTTTGCATGCTAACATGGTGGCTGGAGGTTCCAGGAGCAGCAAGAGAGCAAACTTCCATGTACAAATACTTTGTAAACTAATGCTAGTGTCACATTTGCTAATGTCCCATTGGGCAAAGCAATTGGCAAGGCCGGCCCACATTAGGGGGTGGAGAAAAAGACCACCTTTTGATAAGTACAGCTGCAGTCACATTGCATATGGACAGGCAGACTGGGATAGGGAGAATTTATGGCCATTTTTGTAATTCACCACAAAAGGAAAAGGGCTAGTCATTACTTATGCTGGGAAAGTTGACTGAGGCACAACAGTGTAGAGATTGAATATGAGGCTCTCACATTGAATTAAAAAATGATATCAATAAATCACCAAGTGCCTATCTTCCATAGTTTATCTGCCAAATAGGGCTAGATAATAATGTAACTTCTTACTCATTTCCAGTGGGAACAATAAAAACTTTATGGGTAAAAGTTTCCTCATCTTTTTCTCCCTGGATTGGACTAAGAAGCAGTTAAGTGTTTAGTACATCTCAAGTGGCAAATAAACTTAGAAACAAAAAATTTTGAATGCACCAGCCTTAATTTCTAGCCCAAGTGTCAAATATACAACAAAAACTTATCAAAGGAAAAACTGACATGGTGGTTTTCTTAGTTACTTGGTGGGGCCCATCCTACTTATACAATTGTTGGTTTCTTTCCCCCCCATTTTTTATTAAGGTATTATATATGTACATATTTTACCATTGCCCCCCACTCCCATACATGCCCTGGCCCCCCAGTGTTTTGCGTCCATTGGTTATGCTTGCATGCATGCATACAAGTCCTTCGGTTGATCTCTTATCTTCCCATCATCTCCCTAAGCTCCCCACTGTAATTTGACAGTCTGTTCGATGCTTTACTGCCTCTGTATCTATCTTTTTGTTCATCAGTTTATAATGCTCTTTATTATTCACAAATGAGATCATATGGTATTTTTCTTCCATTGATTGGCTTATTTCATTTAGCATAATGTTCTCCAGTTCCATCCAGATTGCTGCAAATAGTAAGAATTCATTCTTTTTTATGGCAGCATAGCATTCCATTGTATAGAGGTACCATAGTTTTCTGATCCAGTCATCTTCTGATGGGCACCTAGGCTGTTTCCAAATCTTAGCTATTGTAAATTGTGCTGCTATGAACATAGGGTTGCATATATCCTTTCTGATTGGTGTTTCTAGTTTCTTAGGATATATTGCTAGGAGTGGGATTACTGGGTCAAATGGGAGTTCCATTTTCAGTTTTTTGAGGAAACTCCATACTGTTCCCACAGTGGCTGCAGCAGTCTGCATTCTCACCAGCAGTGCACGAGGGTTCCCTTTACTCCACATCCTCACCAGCACTTATTTGTTGATTTGTTGATGTTGGCCATTCTGACAGGTGTGAGATGGTACCACATTGTCGTTTTGATTTGCATCTCTCAGATGATTAGTGACTTTGAGCATGTTTTCATGTGTCTCTTGGCTTTCCTTCTGTCTTCTATCGAAAAGATTCTATTTAGGTCCTTTCCCCATTTTTTTATTGGATCATTTATCTTCCTTTTATTAAGTTGTATAAGTTGCCTGTAGATGTTGGAGATTAAACCTTTATCAGTGATAACATTTGCAAATTGTTTCTTTTTCATATATGTATTTTATTTCATTATTGAAAATGCAATATCAAAACAGCTTAAATAGAGGAAAATGCTCAGTATTTGTTGCGTCCCAGTGGAAAGAGAAGTTAAGAGTTAACTAGAAAAATAGCAGGCATGGAAATTGAGGTGGATTTAAGGTTGCAGTAATTATCTAAAATCAGTTTTCCTGTTAAAGTGTTTTTGTACAAATGGAAGAGAATTTACCTCTAGTTAACTTTGTATGAATACAGCTTAATGTAAGTCTTGCATTTTAAAAAATCAAGTATGTGTTGTTGTTTTTCTTTTGTGAAATAGCAAATTAATGCTCTGAGAAGGAATTAATTGGTATGTTCTTGCATGTGCACTTACTTTTAAGCTGGTGACTATTTACACCCTAAAGAAAGTCATGCTGTTTTGAAACACCTTTACTTCCAACATGTAGGGTGTAGGGCCATGGTTCCCTCACTAGGAGGGTTTGGTCTGTTGATTATGGAGTCATTCAAAGTGGATTTCTCACCAGGTGGTCTTTAATACTGTTCCCTCTTCTTCAGCTCTGGGCAGAGGTAACCAGCAATATTCTAGTCCCTGGAGTATGTTTGGCAAGTATCAAGCTAGGTAAGGGGAGGGAAAGGAAAGATGGAAAGTGTAGGATGAAAGAGAGTAGAAGAAAGGATATATAAAAGACAGGAGAAAGGGGAGGAGAGAAAATAAAGCTTTCATTGCTGCACAAAAACAGCCTGGTACCAACAGTTGCAAGAGGTACACCAGCTGTTTTTCCTGGCCTGGTTCATTCCACCTCAGCATGCAGCCTTGCCAGTGATTAATATGTCATCTTTTCGATGTCTCAGAAAGCAATTCCAAAAGCTCTCTCAGCCACTTCTACAATATAATAATGATCAATACCAGTACATTCTTCCTGCTATTTAATAAATCCCTTGGGCTGTGGTTTAAACCACCTTTTAGACACCATCTCTGCCCATAGTAGAGACAGAGCATACCTAGTTACCATTTTCTTTCTGTGAGTGCCTTGTATACATAGTGGATATTATTCATAATCAATCACAACCTCCATCTGGACAGTGGATTTTCCCCAGTCTGTTCACAGACTATATTTTTAATATGTTCCATCAGGTTTCTGCTCCGTATCTCCATGGTCCTTTCTGGCCAGCATTTGTTTTGCTCTTTATGCTTCAGCAACATCAAATTGATTCTGAGTCATGCCCATTTGATGCCAGTCTCTGGCTCCATGTCTTGGTTTAGGCCATTTCCTCGCTTTGGAATGCCCTTTTCCATTTCTTCACACAAAGGGAGTTACACATCATTTAGGAGGCAGCGTAACTGTTACCTCCTTGAGGAAAATTTCCTGGATGCATTTCCCTATACTGGATTAGGTGTCCTTCTTTAGAGCTCCCGTTATAACTGTGACCGAGCTCACAGCTGGTTCATATGCCACTTCCATAAAGCCTGACATTCTGGATTCAGACTCTAATGGTCCTCTTGGCCAAATGCCCTTGTGCAGAGCACAACCTGCACAACCGTACAGTGTGGTCATGTTTTTGGTACATAGTAGGCATTAGTAAGTGTTTGTTGAATGAATTGGCTTTGGTTTTCCAGAGTCATCTCACAGTTTAACTCCTCTTGAATCATAGCACCCAGTACTGAACAAACCATTGTGTGCAGGTAAATGTCCTATTAGACAGGGTCTTATTAGCAATGGGGCCACCACAAAGTTCTAGAACCATACTTATTTGTTCCTCAACGGCATACCTACCACTCTACAGTCAAGAACCTGCCTAGCCCCAATCATTTCCTGTAACTGGAAGGCATTACCTCCCAGTTAGCCTTCACCATCATTTCTATCTGTGCAATTTTCTTTTCCTACCATTGTGGAGAAGTTTCTCTTTGCGTATATCTGTCCCCATTCCCAGTTTTTCAAGGCTTCATTTTCTTCTGGTCCTTTCTTCTATGGTATCGGTATTATTGCCAGGAACTAAGAGAGACTCTGCTCCTTAATCTGGGCCACTAATTAATCATTAGGTTCTAAATGAATTGGTGAGCTCTCCAGGATTCTGCATACCACTGGGTTTGTCTTTGGTTGATCCTGGGGCCGGAATCACATTACCACAAGGCAGTGGGACAAATGTCTGTGGCTGCTGTTATCTGTGTATTTTGCACATTGTTTTGTTCATTATCGCCAGGATTTATGGGCCATGTATAATAGCTGACACCGATGGCTTCTGATTAGGCCTCTGAGCACAGGAGTTCTTGTTCTTGGATACAGCTTTTCTGGGAGCTTCCTCTACACTGGAGAGCTCTAAGTACATAGAGATTTAATTTTCTTCCCACCCAAACCACTGGTACAGTCTACTTGCTCCCCTTCTCCCCCTTCACCTTTTTTTTTCTCTCTTCTGGTCATGCTGGTATTGCCCTGGGTTTTAGCCAGCTTGGTAAATAGAGGAACTTGGATGCATTTCTAGCCTCCCTGATGTCATCCTCTGGGGCAGTCTTCAACTGGGGGAGGTTTCAGTTAATCCTAGCAATTGGTTAGTTTGCCGTTCTTCTCTGAGAAGCTTCTCTGTTCCTTGCCATGTCTTACATAAGTCCATATGGTTCCTTTTTTTGACTTGCCCTTTTCTTTCAATGATGTAAGAAATCCAAACATTGGCAGTGACTATGTTTTGTTACTGGAGTGCTGGTGCTGATCGGATCCTGATTCCTGTTTAGTTTTTTAGGAGATACAGGTTGGTGGGTGTGTGGTGGCGACAGTGACAAGGAGGCATCTGTAGGCTGAAGGATGTACAGTTCTTTAATTAAGTTTAGACCTCTGTGCCCATCAGACATTTTCACATCATTGCTTTTGACAGTCTTTTCCACAACTTGCTCAAGTGAGTTCCTGCTCCTCGACTGGAAAGCTGGTTTCTTGGCTCTGACACCAGAAACCCTAGGGCTTTCAATGGAGCCTTTCTAATTGGGTTAGAGCAGGGCCAGGGGAGATGGCATCAGCTGAGCAAGTGATGGCATTGCCTCCCAGTTAGCCTCTCTCTGAGCTTGATTTAGGAGCTCCGTTTGGAAAACCTGAATGGCTTGACTCTCCCTTTGTTCTGCTTTTCTCTGCTAGAAGAAATATATTTAATTGTATAAGTAAGATATGAATACATGTCTGTGTTCCATGGAGGAAAAATTGGGCTTAATCCTTTTCTCCATTACACTTCTATCTATGGAGGCTTGATGGGTTTCCTTCAGGGCTTTTTTGGATACAGTCACTGATGTCACTATAAATAAGCCATATATAGTTTTACTTAACATACTCTCATATATATTTTAAGAAACTTGATTTTTTTTCATTTGACTTATATGTATTAACAATCTTTATATGACAATACATATAGGCCAACTTGATTTTTAAAGAATTAAATATATTCTATAATGTGGCAAGACCATCATTCATTTAACTATTCATATACTGATGGATATTTCCCCTCATTTAAAGTTGTAGTGACAATTTTTGTATATTTTTGTGTATATGTGTCAATATTTCTATAGAGACCATTTCTGCAATTAGAATTCTGATCAAAAGGTATGTACATTTAAAATTTTGAAACATAGCTAAACTAGTCTCTCAAAGTTTACATTTACACCAATAGTGTATGTAAGGCTTCATTTTCCCACATGCTCTCTAACTTTGTATACTAGTAAGCTTTTAACATTTTTTCATCCAGAGGGTAACACATTTCATTGTTACTTGCATATTTTTCTATTTGACAGTGTTCCAAAGGATCAAAGAGAGTCTTGTGCTGTTTATTAATAAACTAGATAACTGGGAAATATTAAGTATGCTTATTTGTGATTATCAATAAGGTTTTGGAAGAGGCAATGTGCTTGAGTTGTGAAATTTCATCAAAAATATCTATGTAGAAAATCCTTATTCACACAAATGTGGAGTGAAATTATTTCTGTATTCAAGTCACAGTTGATTAGTTTGTTTGATTATTTTAATGTTTTTCAGTTGTTAATTCTACATTCGTTCTACATTGAGCATTGGGACATGTGTTTGTAATTTGTTCATCCTAGGACAGTACAACATGGTTGGCCTTCATTTTTGTCTTCTTTAAACATTGCTTAATGAAGTTTCTCTGGCATATTGGACTTTAATCTACTAAGAACAACTCCTTTTGTTTCTCTTAAAGAACATATTGTGGTCAATAGAAACTCACCATGACTCCTTATTTCTTCTTTGAATTTATATTCTGGATTCCTCCTTGAGCATTGAACTTCTGTCATACCATTCTATTGACTGAAGCCAGATCAGTTGGTTCCAAGATCACCCTGTAGATGGTTTCTTCTTGCAAACCTTGATTTAAAAATTATCTACACTAATAAAAGAGAAAAATGCTAATTGACCATACCTTTGCTATGCCCACAGCCAATCAGAGCAAGTATGCAAATTAGCCCAACAAATATGGTGATTAATTTGCATACACTGAGGGAGGGAGGGAAAAGTGAAGACCAAAGACAGCATAGAAGGAAGAGGGAGGGAAAGGGGAAAGCAAGGCGACGCCAGAGGGAAAGCAAGGGCAGGGCGGGCAGGGTGGGCCACCGTGGCCACTTACAGGAATCTTCCTGCAATGGGCCCCTAGTTATGTTTATATTTAACATGAGAGGACACCATTGTGTGATGCTGTTAATGAAGCCTGAGACTGATCAATAATACAATACTACCAACACATTAACAAGGTCAGGCCCAAAACTGGCTTTGGCTTGTTTTCCAATTTGTAATATTTCCTTAAGAGCAGGGTTTGCATCCTCTGTTTCTTTTGTAACTCTGCTGCCAATTTAAGCCTTGGTATATAGCAGGAGTCTCTGTATGGCCTCTGCTTGATGTGCTGACTGTAGTATTGAAGCATTATGGTGCTAAGAAGGTCCACTTTCCATTCACCTATTTTCTTTTCTTCATTTTCAGATTTGTGCAGAATTTCTCCATTTCCTTCTGAATCTCCTGTCAGGTAAGCGAGGCTATTTCTAAGAGGTAATGTAGAAATAATGAACTGTTTGGTTGTTGTTTTTTTCTCTTTCAAATTACTCTCCTTCTTTCCCAATTCCCACCCCCTTAAATGCTGTATTCTTTTTTGTTTTGTTTTTAACTCCTTACCCCACCCACTTGGAGCCTTCTTCTCTTCAGACATTTTCTTTTCCGTGGGGATTCCATAGCTGAACCATTTCTTTTCTATAATCCCACTGTTTTTATAGGTACATATTTTGAAATGACACAGTGCAGTAAAATCTAGGGAAGGAGAGTGATCATTTACTAGTACATATAATTCTTTGGGATTTTGTTTCACTGTTTTCCTTTTCTTTCTCTCTGGACTGGCTTCCTTATTTCCAACAGCTTTTCTCCTGTTTTGAAATAAAGCATTGAAATGTTCTCTCTCTTACCTAAAGTGTTGTGTGCATGCAGCTTCCAAAGGCTCCTCCCAACCACATTTCTGCTCCTAATTCCCTTCTATTGTACATAGAAATTCTGAAGCCACGATTGATGTATACTTCCTGTTCCTTTGAGACTCACAAATAGTGGTTATTTCTGGGACTTCATTGGTATAAATAATAGAAATCTTAAAACAATACAAGTACTTATTACAATTATTCTAAATTATAATTATCCTATTATAATACTATATAATAAAAGCATTATATGCTAAGGTCGTGGGACCCAGATACCAGGGGGCCTCTTTAAGGCAGGACTGACAGTCAGCCATTGCTGTTTGCTCCGCCCTGGTGATTCCCTGAGACCCCATAGCCATTGCTGTTTGCTCCGCCCAGGAGTATACTGTAAACTTGTCTTTTAATTACATTTGTGTCAATATTTCTTAATTATACTAGGACCTTCAATATATTTATTACCTCATTTCATCTCTACATGAACCTTATGAGGTAGATCCAGTCATTACCTCCACTGTTTCAGATGAAGAATTTAGGTCCAGAGGGGTTAAGAAACAGGCCAAGGTTACACTGTAAGTGGTGGATCTTGGATTTGAAGGAAGGCATATGGCTCTACCATTCATGCTCTTGTATCCTATGCTATTGTGCTTGTTTGTGTTGTTGAACACATTTAAAAATATATATTTTATTGATTTTTTTACAGAGAGGAAGGGAGAGGGATAGAGAGCTAGAAACATCAATGAGAGAAAAGCATCGACCAGCTGCCTCTTACACACCCCCTACCGGGGATATGCCCATAACCAATGTACATGCCCTTGACCGGAATCGAACCTGGGACCTTTCAGTCCTCAGACCAATGCTCTATCCACTGAGCCAAACTGGTTTTGGCTGTTGAACACATTTACTGTGTACATTGGGAGAGGATCCGGAAGAGTGAAGGGAGAGAGATAAAGTAGGCTTTCATTTTGTCTTAGATAATTCACACATTGGGTTATCACGAGGATGGTAGATTGCAAGTAGGGGAAATTTGGAGATAAGCAAGGGAGTTGAAGAATATAACACCTTTCACAAGGTTTTATGAATATTTATTTACTTTAATGGCATAATTTACTTCTAATCTTGATGTCTGATACTGATTCACTTGTTTTATTGAGTAAATAAAAAGTAAAATTAGCATTAATAATTGAGTAAATAAAAAGTAAAATTAGCATTAAGTGCTTTCCCTTTAGAAAGCACTTAATGCTAATTAAGAAAATCATTTAGCACTGTAAAGATCAAGCAAATAATTTTCCTTTCATTTGCTTCTAGAGATGTGAAGGCTTTATATTACAATCATCCTGTCTAGTTCACGATTTTTCTTTACTTCGTGTTATGACAAATTATATACAAAGCTGCCATTTGGGAGTTCATATCCAGCACTTAGCAGTTAACCCAGTTTCTGATGTCTTTAGGACATTGGTTTGTGGCAGTTTTTTTTGTTTGTTTGTTTTTGTGGTGTGTGTGTTTTTTCTTTCGTATGGGATGCCGTTTATCTGACTACAGCATTGTTGGCTTTAGTTCTTGGTGACTTGATCTTCCAAAAATGTTGTTGGAAGTTCAAAATAATTCATTTTGCCCTATATTTATTCAAATTACCCCAATTTACACAATTCAAAATTGCTGCTAGACATTTTTTGTGAGCATTCCAGAGAATTTTGTAAATAGTCTCATTTGATTTATAAAATGGGTAAAACTGTGAGGACTTGCCTTGTCAGGTTTTGGCACCAGGGTTATGCTAGCCTGGTAAAAATGAGGTAGGCTATGCTCTTTCTCTAATTTTTGAGTTCTTGTGAGATTGGAATTCTTTTTTAAAAATATATATTTTATTGGTTTTTTACAGAGAGGAAGGGAGAGGGATAGAAAGCTAGAAACATCGATGAGAGAGAAACATTAATCAGTGGCCCTGCACACACCCTACTGGGGATGTGCCCGCAATCAAGGTACATGCCCTTGACCAGAATTGAACCTGGGACCTTTCAGTCCACAAGTCAACGCTCTATCCACTGAGCCAAACCGGTTTTGGCGAGATTGGAATTCTTATTCTTTAATTATTTGATAGAGCAAATGTGAAAACATCTGGGTCTGTAGTTTTCTTTGTGGGGAAAATTTTGAGACTTTTAATGGTTATATGTCTATTCAGGTTTATTCTTTCTTCTTTATTACTTCTTGGTAAGTTATATTTTTCTAAGAATTTGCCCATTTTTATCTATATTCCAACATTAATAAAGTTGTCCCTAAGATCCTCTTATCATTTTTATAGCATCTTCAGTTAAGTTGCTTTTGAAATTCTTTCTATTGGGAAAGAATTTATTAATTTAAAGCCATTCTCTTTTTCTAATATGTACTTATTAATTTGAAGCCATTCTCTTTTTCTAATATGTACATTTAAAATATAATTTTCACTCTAAAAATCATTAGCTCTACCCCCATGTCTTGATTATGGAGTTGTTATTATTGATTAAGTCAAATATTTTCTAATATATGTTATGACTTCTTCTTTGACACCTAAATTATTTGTTGAATAACAATTTAACTTTTTGTTGTGACGATTTGATTGTGTTGTGGTTAGAGAACATTCTCCTTTTCTTTTTCCAATTCTGTAAAATATTTTTGAAACTTCTGTTTGGCTTGGTTGGCTTTCATAAATATTCCATGTGCACTTGAAATGATTATGTACTCATGGGCTTTAAGTCAAGTTGGTTAAATATTGAACTATTCTATATCTTTTGTGACTTTTTAGTTTGAATTTTATCTATTGCTGATACAGATGCATGAATATCTCTCAATATGATCATGATTTTTTTCTCTTTCTCCTTGATTTCTGTCAAAAATACTGCTTTGTGTATTTGAGGTTATATTATTAGTTGCATTCACATGTAAATTTGTTCAGCTCCCATTGAATTGAACCTTTTATGAATGAACCATTTGATTTATTGGTAATGCTTTAAAGAATAATTTGTCTAATATTAGTATAAACATATTAATTTATTTTTATTAATATTGGCATTGCATATCTTTTCCATCTTTTATTTTCCAACTTTCTGTATCATGTTCTAGTTGTGTCTTTGTAAATAGCATAGTTAGCATATATAGTTGGATTTTGTGTTTTTTCCAGTCTGATAATTTTGCCTTTTAATTGAATAGTTTAGTCTATTTATATTTAATGAGTCATTAATTTTTATTGTTTAAATTTACAATATTCTATTTTTCTAACCATTCTTTATTTTTTTCTTCCCTTCTTTCAGATTGATTAAATATTCTAAAAACCATTTCCCCTCGTCCATTAGTTAGGAAATTATATAGTTCACTTCTATTTTTTAGTAGCTACTATAGAGATTACAATGTCAAAGATAATCAATACATTTAGTCTCCTCTAAGATAATAAAAAGATCCTGGAAGACTAATTTTATTTTTCATTTCCCAATTGACATATATTATTTCTTATATGTATAGTTAGCAGTGGATATTACTTTGAATAAAGCACTTTTGATGTTTCTCTTGAAATTATCATGTTTTCTTTGATTATAAAATCTGCCATTAACTGGTACACCTAGTATACATTTATATATAGTTGTCATATTTTTATTCTATCAAGTTTCAGTTATCTCTATAAGATATTATTATGAACTAGAGGCCCAGTGCACAAAATGTGTGCCCTTGGCAGAGGGCGGGGATCCCTCAGCCCGGCCTGCACCCTCTTGCAGGCTGGGACCCCTTGCTCCTTACCCCTCACTGCTCACTGCTCACTGCTCACTGCTCACTGCTCACTGCTCACTGCTCCTCACTGCTCTGCTAGCTACTCCTTAGTGCTTCTGTGGAGGTAGGAGAGGCTCCCACCACCGCCACTGCACCTGCCAACCACTGCACCTGCCAGCCATCAACCCGGCTTCTGGCTGAGCAGCACTTCCCCTGGGAGCACACTGACAACCAGGGGTGAGCTCCTGCATTGAGCGTCTGCCTCCTGGTGGTCAGTGCACATCACAGTGAATGGTCGCCTAGGCTTTTATTATATAGACTAGAGCAGCGTTTTTCAACCGCTGTTCCGCGGCACACTAGTGTGCCGCGAGATGTTGCCTGGTGTGCCATAGGTGCAGACAAGACAAGAATTTTATAATTTTTCACTATTTTGTTTACTTAATATTTCATAATAAAGTAATTATAAAATACTTTCTTTGTGTTTATTTGATTCCTATTCAAGAGAATTACTTTATATATAGTCAATATAGGCACAGAGTTAAATTTTTTAACATTTTCTAATGGTGGTGTGCCTAGTGATTTTTTTCATGAAACAAGTGTGCCTTTGCCCAAAAAAGGTTGAAAAACACTGGACTAGAGGCCTGATGCATGAAATTTGTGCAAGAGCCTCTGCCACAGCCTCTGCCCCACTGCAGTTTTGTCTGGAAGGGAAGACATCTGGAAGGACATCAAGTCTAATTAGCATATTACCCTTTTATAATTATAGATGTTTTATATGGTCAGTTAATTTGGATATACCAATATATAGTACCATCCTTAGCTCTGGGCAATGTGGGTCTCTGGCCTATGTCTCATGTTTTATAGGTCCTCTGGCCCTTTCCTAGTCATACACCTCTCTAGAGGATGAGAAGTCTGTGAGAAGACATTCCCACCTCGAGTCTCCCTCCCTCTCTTCTAACCCTTGCTTCTAGATCTCGCTCTGGGAATCCAGGACCCTAGAATTCTCTATCCAAACATTATGTACCTATTTCCAGGACCTGCAGGCCTCTTACCCAGGGCAAGCCATGTTGCCAGGTGTACAAAGGATGACACTGCTTTTAGGAGATGGGGGGGTTGAATATGCGGATTTGAGTATTCATAAATGTGCACAAGGTCTCTTGTAGTTTGAGAAGGAGGCTCAATGGAAGGATAAGGGAAAACTGGACATCCTTTTAAATTTTTGAGCTGTGTATTACAAATGTTAGGAATGGGCCTGGTCAGGTCTCATGCTAACCACTTTCTTTGTTCTTTATTCCTTGTTGCATCTCATATCTTACAACTTTTGCCTGAATATATTCTTTAGGATTTATTTCAGTAAAGATTTGAAGGCAATGAACAATGTAACAATTTTGTGTTCTGGCTTCCATTGTTGCTTCTGAGAAAATAGCTGTCTGTCTAACATCCAGTCCTTTGAAGATTAACTGTCTTGTTTTCTCTGGCTGCTTTCAAGATTTCTTCTTTGTTTTTTTTGATTTTTTTTTTCAATTTCACTAGCTATAGAACTCTTTTATTTATTGTAGAGATTATTTGGGCTTCCTGAATCTGTGGGTAGGTGTTTAACACTAGTTTGGGGTCATTCAGTTATTATCATTTCAAACATTGACTCTGCCCCACCCTCTACTCTTTGAGTTTTATTTAAGTACATGTCAAACTTTTCTTCATGTCTTTGAACTTTACTTTTTATTTCATATCTAGAGCTCAAGTTTGCCTCAGTAGATTCATGTCCTTAGGCAAAAGCAGCTCCTTTGCATAAATTACCCTTCTGAGTTCCTACTTTGGCTTCACCATTGGCCTGGTGATTCTTTCCTATCTTGTCAAGTCTTTGATGTGTTTAAGAAAATGCTTTTTTATTGTCTTTAGCCTAAGGTTTGGTCAAAATAATTGAACTTAACATATTCTTGGAACATTGAAGACATTTGTTTTTTATGAGATATTTGCTATATCAGGGTCTTAAGAGCTTAATCAAAATTTAATTATGCTTTTACTAAGTTTCCCGATTCTTTTTAAAAACTAATGAAACCAAAGACTCTAAAAGAATCTAAAACACCCTGAATTTCTCTGACTTTTTTGACAGTTGAATGATCTAACTTAATTGCTTTTTCACCTTTTAGTTCTTGCTTTATCTGCACTGAGAACCTTTTCTGTCATCTCCCTTTTTAGTTTCCCCTTGTGCTAGTCTTGCTAGCCAACACTTAAGACTCAATGTAAATATTTCAAAGGCATAAAAATTTTTTTTTAATGTAGGGAACAATTATCATATATCTTATTATTGAAGTAAAAATATTGATCATTGCATTCATCACAACAGCCATGGTATAATCAAAGTATGCCAGTCGACTAGAGGTAACAGAAAGCAAATCTTACCCAGACCTGTCCTACAATCATATCAAATTATTTCCCCCTTTTAATCTTATCCTTTATTCTATATCTAAGGATAGATTTATCATTCATTGCCATTCAAGCTTATACTGATACAGATTTTAAAAATATAACAGTGATGCTATTTAAAATAAAATTGAAAAGATCTAGAACAATTTATTAGAATGTTACAAGTAGGGCCATGGCATATAGTCATGTAGCTTGTGCACTATACAATCCTAGAGGTTGCCACTAACATAAGAATCCACAAACATAAAAGGGGCCCTGGACAAAGATAATTCTTTGATAATTTTTAATGAGAACTTGTCCAGTGTCAAGGTCTAGATTTCACTATTTAAATGCTAGCAAATAGTTTTCTCCATAATTGATACTATCTCACCAGCCGTCCTTAGCACCTTAAAAATGTGCTAAGAACCAGTAACTCTTCAAATAATTTTTATTGATTACCTAGATAGGACTGAGTTAATACAACTTGCACCAGAAGATGAAGAAAAGTTCTGGCTGAAAAGATTAAAATGTCTTAAATGTATAATGAGTAAGTTTAAAAAGCCACAGATTTTTCTCTTTGATCAAAGATCCTAGGAACCTTATGACCTAACAGAATGTTCTCTAGTTTATGCAAAAGGCAATAGAAGCTATATTACTTCAAATACCATAAAACGTCTCTATTATGAAGTAAATATTCAGCTTTAAGGAAACATTTTTCAGGCTTAACAACTGAAAGCAATATTTTCAATGATGCCTGGTCTTTACTAAGCTCTTTCTTTTAATATACCATACTTTTATTGATTTCAAAGAGGAAGGGAGATAGAAACATCAATGATGAAAGAGAACCTTTGATTTGCTGCCTCTTGCATGCCCCACACTGGGGATTGGGCCCGCAACCTGGGCATGTGCCCTGACTAGGAATCACACTGTGACCTCTTATTTCATAGGTCAATGCTCAACCACTGAGCCATGCCGGCCTGGCTGTACTATGCTCTTCATGATCCTTATTCTCTTTTCAGGATGATGGCTGGAATCACCCTTCATTCTGCCATTTTCTGCTCTCATTTGAGAGTGGAGTACAAGCTCTCTTCAATGAAAGGCATGGTTTATTTTGATCAGAGGCCCAAGCTCTATCTAGCCCATAATAACTAGTCACTGTGTACCATGACTAATTTAACTGACAATATTTTATATGCCACTTAGGTCCTACCCTAGGAGTTGGCAGAACTCAAGAATGTGTTTGCAGCCCTGGCCAGTGTAGCTCAGTTCATTGGAGTGTCAGGCCATATACTGAAAAGTTGTGGATTTGATTCCCCGTCAGAGCACATACCTAGATTGTGGGTTTGATCCCTGGTCAGGGCAAGTACAGAAGGCAATGATCAATGATCTCTCTCATGTCGATGTTTGCTATAATTGCATGCATTATAATATCTCTCTCTCTCTCTCTCTCTCTCTCTCTCTCTCTCTCTCTCTCTCCTCTCTCTCTCTCTCTCTCTCTCCCTCTCCCTCTCTCTCTCTCTCTCTAATGAAACAAATTCTCAGGGGAACTGAGTTCAGAAATAAGATATAAATTAATATTTTTGATTTTTAAATGAAGCTTTTTATAATATACATATAACTGTACAATTCAGTGAATTTCAGGGACTGAACACATCCATGTAACAGAAGCCCCTTGTGCCTACTTCTAATTATTACACCCCTTCCCTCTTCCAAGGATAACTACTCTTCCAACTTTCTACTCCATCGATTAGTTTTGTCTGCTTTTGTTCCTCATATGAATGGAATCATGTACAATGTGCATTCTTTTATGTATAAGGTTCATTAATATTGTGTGTAGCTGTAGCAGACACATTTTCCTCCAGAGAGGCATTGCTACATTTTTGCACAATTATATTAGCATTCTCTTTTGAGTGACTCATTATTGAGGATCAATAATATGCCATTATGAACAGAGAGAGGGTAAAAGTGCTGAAGAGGAACAACAAACCACAGGCAGTTTACAATATATTAATGTAGCATATTAATATAAGTGAGGCCTGGTGCATGAAATTCATGTATGGGTAGGGTCCCTTGGCCTGGCCCACGATCAGGGCGAATAAGGATCTTCTTTCCAGCTGCCTACCAGGGCCTTCCTTTGTTCTGCGCCGCCCCCTGGTGGTCAGTGCATATCATAGCAAGCGACTGAACTCAGTCTCCTGGTCAAACTCTCAAGGGGACAATCTGCTTATCAGGCTTTTATATAGAGAGATTAATATGTAACAATTTATTGATTTAAAACATGTAAGCCCTCTTTGAAAGAAGGATTTACCTCCTGGTCTGAGACCAGGAAAGTATCACCACCCTGGTACTGGTGATGGTTATAAATTATAGGATTCTTAAAAATTGCCCACTTTTCTTTGAGACTAAGAATTTGTGATTTATCCCAATCTTTCTATGCCCTCAACCCTATAATCCCTGCACTCTCTGACCCTGTACATACTAGGTGCAAATATTATTTGACTGAGTACAGAGGACAACTAGCTTTTATAGTGCCTTCACAGTACCAGCCATTATGCAAAGATCTCTTGTTTACTCAATACAAGAACACTATCAGGTCAGTTTGTGCTCTTATTAAAATTTGTTAAATGGGGAATCCTGACCATTATACATAACCTGTCCAATGTCACTCAGATATTGAGTGGCCAGGACCTGTGACTACTCTCTTTAGTCTTCACTGCTTCACACACACACTCTATCTTAATTTGGTAGAAGGCAGAGTTGGCAGGGTTCATGGGTACCCTGTGGCCTGGAGCTCTACCAGCTGAGAACACACAGCCTGGACTGTCCCAGCCACTTCCCCTGTGGTCACAGAGAGGAAGCCTTCTCATTGGGCTGTCATTGCCTCCTGCTGTGAAAGGGACAGACACAGACTTAGCATTTACAATTCTAACTCTGTGTGCCTACCGCCCTTAAGCCTCTGTCCTACCTCCACCACATGTACCTCTTAATCAGACCTCACATCTCATATGATGAATGTTGGCCTTCAATAAATATCTGTTGAATGAATGAATAATGACTGGTAAAATCGGTTCTTAGATTCAGTTCTGATGTAAACTTTGCTTTTTAAAAAAATGTTGACTGTCCTCTTGACTACTAAAAATGGAAGCAATAATAATGAACTAATATGTAATTAAGAGGAAATGTAATGTACCCATCCTTTTATAATCTAGGACATATAAACAGGAGTAGATTATTTATAAGATTCTTTGATCCCTTCTAATTCTTAGCATAGTTTTTAACTCGATTTTATTTGGTAATAATTATACAGGGTGTCCCAAAAAATATGTACACACTTTACCAGCTTATAGCTCAATTTTGAAAATGAAATGTACTTTAATAAACACTGCCTTTATAATAATTCATATTATGTGTATACAGCCCAGCCAGCATGGCTCATTAATTGTGTGTCAACCTGTAAACCATGAGGTCATGGTTCAATTACCCATTAGGACATGTGCCCTGGTTGCAGGCTTGATCTCTAGTGTGGGCGTGCAAGAGGCAACTCATCAATGATTCTCTCTCATCATTGATGTTTCTCTCTCCCTCTCTCTCTCCATTCCTCTCTGAAACCAATAAAATACATTTTAAAAAATGAAGTGTGTGTATACATTTTTGGGGGACACCCTATATATATGCAGTATTTTGGATTTTAATTTCGTCTTGATATTTTGCATGTGTTGATGATTTCCATAAATCCACATGGTCAACCTTGCTTGTCATTTTTAACATAATATAATATCCCATTGGGTGGTCCTCCTATAATAAACATAGGTTTTGCTTTTTTGTAGCCAGCAGCTACCTGGCATTGTCATTGATTTATACCTATAGTTATTTAAAGAAAGCAGGATTGCAGTTTTCCTGGTTGAAGACATGACCTTTTGGTATTGCTTTGTTGTGATTATGGCAAGATGTGATGATATATTTTCCACTTATTTTATTCCAGGATGTTTTTCTCTGGCGGGCAGTGTGGCCATGTTGGCAGACCTGAAGAACTTTTACTGATATTCAAGATATTCCTTGTCATTCATCTTCATGTTGTTTTGGCTACATCTCTGGAAGGTAAAGTACTTGTTTTCCTTCATTGGTGTGTAAGCATGTGTGTGTTTATTTAAGAATTTCTTACTGTGGTAAAATAAACAACATAAAACTTACCATTTTAAAGTATACAAATCACTGGCATTAAATATATTTGGAATTTTGTGCACACATCACCACTGTTTATTTCCAGAACATTTTCATCATCTCAAATAGAAACTCTATACCCATTAAACAATAACTTTCCATACCCCTTCCCCCAGTCTCTGATAACTTCTATTCTTTCTGTTGCTGTGAATTTGCCATATAAGTGGAATCATACTATATTTATTCTTTTGTGTCTGACTTATTTTACTTAGTATAATGTTTCTGATGTTCATCCATATTGTAGCATGTATCAAAATTTCATTCTTTTTAAAGGCTGAATAATACTCTACATTTTGTTTATTCATTGGTGATGGACATTTGGATTATTTCCACCTTTGGCTATTGTAAATAATACCTTCAACATTGGTGTACAAGTATCTGTTTGAGTCCCTGCTTTTAATTCTTTGGAATACATATATATATATATTTGTGGGATTGCTGGGTTATTTGGTAGTTCTGTTTTACTTTTTGAGGATCTACCAAACTGTTTTGGACAGTGGCTGTACCATTTTACATTCCTACCAGCAAGGCACAAGGATTCCAGTTTCTCTATATCTTCACAATCACTTGTTATTTTCTGTTGTTTTGATAATGGGTGTGAAATGGCATATCCTTGTGGTTTTGACTCGCATTTCCTTAATTATTAGTGATGTTGATCATCTTTCATATTCTTATTAACCATTTGCATATCTCTTTTGGAGAATTTTCTTCAAATCTTTGGCCCATTTTTTAATTGGGTTGTTGGGAGTTTTTTGTTGTTGAGTTTTAGGAGTTCTATATATATTCTAGATATTAATCCTTTATCAGATCTATGATTTACAAGTATTTTCTCTTATTCTGTGGGTTTTCTTTTCACTCTTAATAGTGTGCTCTGATGCGCAAAAGTTTTTAATTTTGATGAAGCCCAGTTTATCTATTTTTATTTTGTTGCCTGTGCTTTTGCTGTAATATCTAAGAAATCATGTCATGATTTCCCGCTTTGTTTTCTTCTAAGAGTTTTATAGTTTTAGCTTTTTAAATTGATTCTTTATTGATTAAGTATTATATAGGTGTCCATATCCCCCATTGCCCCCCACCCCACTCCCATACATGCCCTTTCCCCCCTGGTGTCTGTGTCCATTGGTTAGGCTTCTATGCATGCATAAAAGTCTTTTGGTTGATCTCTTCCCCTAACCCTCACCCTCCCCTACCTTCCGTCAGAGGTTTGAATATCTGATCGATGCTTTTCTGTCTCTGAATCTGTTTTTGTTCATCAGTTTATGTTGTTCATTATAATCTGCAAATGAGTGAGACCACATGATATTTATCTTTCTCTGACTTATTTCATTTTGCATAGTTTTAGCTCTTATGTTTAGATACTTTAATCTACTTTGAGTTCATTTTGTGATTATGGTGTAACATACGGGTCCAACTTCATTCTTTAGCACGCATATATTCAGTTTTCCCAGCACCATTCGTTGAAAAGACTATCTTTTCCCCATCAAATGATATGGGCACCTTTGTAAAATAACAAATGGCCACATATGTGAGGGTTTGTTTCTGATATTTAGTTGTGCGTGTGTTTTTTAAGTATCTATTTGACGACACTTCTGCATGGAAATTTAAGAGAGGTAGAGAATTAGCAAAATGAAGCAGCATATATTTCAGAAAACAAGATCTATATATTATGAAACAAGGAGAAAAGGTATCTGAGGAAGGCAGTAAAAAGGCTAGAAATCCTGAGTACAACTGCCAAAATAATACAGTGCGATGCTAATGTAAAAAACACTCCCTAGGAATGTTATTTAAAAAGGCATTATTAATGACAGAGAAATACCTTTCTTATTCAAAAAAGTAGCAGGACCAAGGACTCTACATTGGCTAAAGCAAACATTTGCTAGTTCCAAACAAACAATAGCATAAATAAAATATATACACAACACACATACATGCACATAAAATCTATGGAGAACTTTCCAACAGGGTAAAACACAATTGGTAGTCCTTCAAAAAGTAAGCACTGGGGGCATGTTGTCAAAAAGCCACAATAGTTTATTTAAAAATGATAAGAGCTAAACTTGCACTGACCTCTTATAGTGTGCCAGGTCCCTATGTGCTTTACATACATTCACTCTCTTAAGCTTCTCAACCAATTCTATGAAAGGGAGATTCTAGTCTTAGCTACTTTTCTTAGATCAAGAAACTGAGGCTCAGAGAGGTAAGTAACTTGCTCAAAGAAGTGTCTAAGCAAGGATTTGTACCTACCTCTGAATTTTGTGCTCAAAATCACAAAACCAGGGAATATGCATGAGAATCACCTTGAGAGCTTGTTAAAACACATATATCTGGGTCCTTTCCCAAAATGTAGTAGGGCTGGGATGGGAACTGAGAATAGAGATTTCTAACAAGCTTCCAGGCAATGTTGGTTCAGAGATTACACTTTGAGAACTGCTGCCTATACAATTGGCAGAAGTAGAGTGAGAAAACTCCTCCAGATTATCAATCATGGGATACAAATTCTGGTGTGGCCATGTGACATTCATGTCAACTATGCTCACATATATCATCTTGCTGTGGGACCAGCAAAGCAAAAATCAAATATCCCTACTTTACTGATGAGTAAATGTCCCCAGGGCATCATTGGTTAAGAAGTGGTGGGGCCAGACTAGATACTAGATCGTTGGTCTCACGTTTCAGTGCTTTTTCCACCACAGGGGTAGATGAGGAATGAAAATGGAACAGCAGGGGAAAATCATCAAAATGAAAGCTGCTTGGCAGAAATAAGTCTTTTTGAAAAAGTATATTTTAAAATGATGAAACAGGGCAGGTAAACCAGAAAGTGCATAGCTCTAAAACAAACCTGAGTAGGGAAAACCTAAGTGGATGCTTAAGGCTGCTAAATGTCCCTTCCTTCCTTCCTTCCTTCCTTCCTTCCTTCCTTCCTTCTTTCCTTCCTTCCTTCCTTCCTTCCTCCCTCCCTCCCTCCCTCCCTCCCTCCCTCCCTCCCTCCCTCCCTCCCTCCCTCCCTCTCTCTCTCTCTCTCTCTCTCTCTCTCTCTCTCTCTCTCTCTTTGAACCTGTAACCTTTTGGTGTATGGGACTATGCTCAAAGCATGTGAGCCACCAGCCAGGGCTGAATTTCTTGCTCTGATTGTCATATGAATTGAATTCTGAAAGCAGTGGTTCCCAAAGTGTGGCCCCAGACAAGCAGTATTAGCATCACCTCAGTGTTTTTAAAAGTGCTGATTGTCAGGTTCATTCTAGACTGGCTGAATTGGAAACTCTGGTGGTGGAGCCCAGCAGTTTGTGTTTTAATCAGCCTTCCAGGTGATGCTGACGAATGCCCAAAGTGAAGAATTGTTTAAAATATTACTGCTGACAGCATGATATAGCAGAAAGGTGGTGAGCTTTAGGGTAAGAGCCTTCCCCATGCCACCTGCTATTTGCATAATTTTGATTTGCCATTAGACCACGGGAACCTCTATTTCTTCTTCTTCTTCAAAATTGGGGCTACCATGAGCTCCCCCAATGGGTTCTTGTAAGACTCTCTATGCTTAAAAAAAGGAAGTCCCATAAAAACAAACATTTTTCTCCCACTCCTCTCCAGCTTTATTGTCATATAATTAGCATATAACATTGTATATGTAATGGTTTTTCTTTTCTTTTTTTTTAAATATATTTTATTGATTTTTTACAGAGAGGAAGGGAAAGATATAGAGAGCTAGAAACGTCCATGAGAGAGAAACATCGACCAGCTGCCTCTTGAACACCCCCTACTGGGGATGTGCCTGCAACTCAGGTACATGCCCTTGACCTGAATCAAACCTGGGACCTTCCAGTCCGCAGACCGACGCTCTACCACTGAACCATACTGGTTTCAGCTGTAATGGTTTTTCTGAATTAAGTGTTTAGGGATCTAGAAGGGGCTAAATAGAAGTTTATTATTATCTTTCAAAACTCCCACTAAGAGTTCATTATTTAATGATCACCTTGATATCACCATGTCCAAGCCACTCTTCTGAGCAGTTATAAAAGGCTAACTCATTTAAAGTCACTCAATAAACCTTTGAAGTAGGCACTATTATTAGCTCCATTTTATAGATGAGGAAACTGAGGCACAGAGAAGGTAAGCAAGTTGCCCTAGATTAATCATTTCAGTTGCAGAGCTGCAATTCAAACTCAGGTCATATGACCCAATGTTTATGTGTTTAAGTACTGCACTACCTTAACTTCTGTGCTATACTAGGCTCAGTAGCTTGGTGGTAATGCACCTATCCTATATAATAAAGAGAAAATATGCAAATTGACCATCACTCCAGCACACAAGATAGCCACCCCCATGTGGACACAAGATGGCCACCACAAGGTGGCTGGCAGGGGAAGGCAGTTGAGAGGAACCAGGACTAAAAGGGAGGGCAGTTGGGGGGGGGGGACCAGGTCTGCAGGAGAGGACAGTTAAGAGCAGCCAAGCTGGCAGGGGAGGGAAGTTAGGGGCAATCGGGCCAGCAGAGAAGGCCGTTAGGGGCGACCAGGCTGGCAAGGGAGAGAAGTTAGGGGTGACCAGGCCAGCAGGGGAGGGCAGTTGGGGGCAACCAGTTAGGAGTGACCGGGCCAGCAGGGGAGGGCAGTTGGGGACAACCAGGCCTGCAGGGGAAGACAGTTAGGGGTGATCAGGCCAGCAGGGGAAGGCAGTTAGGGGCAATCGGGCTGGCAGGGGAGCAATTAGGTGTCAATCAGGCTGGCAGGGGAGTAGTTAGGGTATGATCAGGCTGGCAATCAGGCAGGCAGGCGAGTGGTTGGGAGCCAACAGTTCTGGATTGTGAGAGGGATGTCCCTCAAAGGGTCCCAGATTGGAGAGGATGTAGGCTGTGCTGAGGAACACACACACACACACACACACACACACACACACACACACACGAATTTCATGCACTGGGCCTCTAGTAGATTAATAATAATGGGGGAATCCATAATTGTGAGAACCACTGAATGCTATATTGGATCATCCAGATGGCTCACAGACACCATCTCCCTGAACAGCTTGGAACCGAGGCAGGTTCTCTTCAGTTCAGAATGGCTTAGGTCTGGTCTTTGATGAATATCCCTGTCCGTATCACCTGGCCCACCCCAGAGGTCACCTACAGATAGAACCTGTATATGCTGATGCCTGCCATGTCTCTCTGATTGAGAATGGTCTTTGTCCATGGGACTATATTTAACCTATGCATAGAAAAAGCCGGAAGTACCAGGGAGTTAACACCCCACAACAGTGAGAGATGGGAGTTGGTATTTACCTATGCTAGCTTCCCATAGTAGTAACCTGCTCATTAATGTACCCATTATTCACTTTACTTCCTTTCTCATCTCACTTCCATACTTCTTCCCTCTGAAGGATCATGCCCATTTGGAAACACACCCATTTTCCAAGGTCCAGCCAAATATTACTACATCTATAAAACCTGCCCTCACCTCTTCAGAATTAAATCTCTCTCCCCAGTGCTCCTTTCCCCTTAAACACTTTTTTATACTTGTCACTTTGTATCATTCCATTATGTACTTCCTTGGCATCATGACTCTTTTCAATGCATTGTTAGTGTCAGGTGAGACGGGAGAATGGAGGTTTGATGAGGTGGGTGGGAAATTAATGGGAGAAAAATGAATGAGCCAGGCCCTTTTAGGTACTTTATGTACATAATCTCATTTAATCTGCATAAAAAGTCTTCATAAAGACCAAATATCTTTAGTCTCATTGTGCAGATGAAGAAACTGAGCATCCAAAAGATGAGGTGATTTGCCCAGAGTCACATGGCTTGGAGGATACCCAATCGGAATCTGTAGTTTGTACTCTTTATACTATACCAGGCTGCTCAGTAAGTGTCTGAAGACTGAATGAACATGTTACTAAGGCATGAGGAGAAGATGAAGAGGGAGCCTGGGGTAAGCCAGTGGAGAGCAGTCATTCCCCTTGGCTCTGGGGAATCTGGACTGCAAACACAGTAGCTTTACACTGGAAGCCTGAGAGATGACTCAGTAGCTCTTGACAGCAAGGAGAGATACGTCTGACCCTTTCTTGTTAGGCCACTGGCCAATAGAGTGAATCCTTAGAATTTAGTACTTCCAGTTGTGTGATTTAGTGTTGTTTAAAGGAGTCATTCTTGATTTACCAGAAGCCCAAATGGGCAGGTAACTATACTTACATCTAGCCTAGCTCTCCCAGACCATGCCAACTCCTTCCTTCCTTCCTTCCTTCCTTCCTTCCTTCCTTCCTTCCTTCCTTCCTTCCTTCCTTCCTTCCTTTCTTTCTTTTTTTTGAAAAGTCTTTGAAGGAGGTCTTCTTTTAGGTACAACTATTTTCCAGAGGGTTATATGACATAATAGTGGAAGATAGTTATAATTTCATTCTTGCAGAATTGTCTTCCCCATTTGGAAACAATTACAAATTTGAGCCAATTTGGTGATCTCATAAGCTATAATCCCCAACATACTCTTTCTCTGGGCTGGACCTAGATCTTTCTGTGCTGCAGGCATTTCCAGTAATAGATTCCTCTAAAAATCCCCATTCTTCAATGCCTCACTGTCTTGTTTCCTCTTACCCTCTCATGCTTTGTCCATCTAAGTCTTGGTTTTTCCTCATGCAGCACATGTTAGAGCTGTAGGAGGTAGAGTAAATGATCCTAAAAGGCAGGGCACCTATCTTTTAAAAAATATTTTCCAATTACAGTTGATAAATATTGATAGTATTAAATTAATTTCAGGTATACAACAGTGATTAGACAGTTATATACCTTAGGATGTGATGCCCCTGATATTTCTAGTATCCACCTAGCACCATACATAGTTATTACAATATTACTGACTATATACCCTATGCTGTACTTTATACCCCCTTATTTTTTATAACTGGCATTTTGTACTTCTTGATTCCTTTCACTTTTTTCTACCCATCTCCTCAACGCCCCTCCCATTTGGCAGCAGGGTACCTGTCTTGTTTGACTTTGTCCTCCAAAACTAAACCTAGTGCTGGTCCCTTTCTCTCTCAATTCTGTCTCAATAAAGATGAGGTTATAAATACCATGGCATTGATCTGATCCTCAGCCAATCTTGCAACCCCCAAAATCTCACACCCCACACATAGGCATGAGGCCATTTCTGTTGGGCCCTGATCCTTTCACTGGCAGGTAGAAGTGGTGATAAGGAATAATAGATGCTGTAGATAGGTTGAGGTTGTACTGAAGCAGAGAACATTGTGTCCCACTTTCTACTTAAAACTGGTGAGAACTCCTCACAGGATCCTGTATATCAGCACAGGGCAATGATAGAGATGAGAAATGGTGACACGGTGTATTTAGATAGAGAGAAGGCTGGACATGGTATTCTTTCTAAGTCTTTCTCATATCTTGTATGGTAGGGTAGGGACTCTAAATTGTCATGTCCCTAGTGGTTAGGTTTATTGAAAGCCAGAGACAGGGACAGGGACATAACTACAAACATGATGGTGTGGACAACTTAGACCAAGGGCCACATGGAGGATGTGACAGATAGTATTGAAAGTTTACACCTGGGTCAATAAGAGAGGGACCCCAGGCCATGGTAGGATTCTGGAAAACTAGACCATGGTGCCCACTGGACACAGCCTTTGGCAGTTGACGCCAGCTGAATATCCTGGAACCCTGCAGCATGAGGGAGATCTCTGGAGAGGACATTGGGTACCTAAAGTAATCTATTAGACTAAGTTGATGTTCCAAGAGAACACAAGTGTTGAAATGTACCTTGATGTTAAGGAAATGACATTGCTCTTGGCAAGAAATCTTGTGTTATAAGATCACAGTACTGTAAAAAACCATTAAGATAAATTGAGGATGCTTTTGCAATGATGTCTGTGGTAATTATGCTAGTTTTCAATATCAGTAGTCTATATGACCTTTATACTTTCATCTTCTTTCCTTTAAAAAATTCACACAGCATAAAGTAAAAGTCATTCTCTTGTTACTATAGAATTTGATATAGGATAGGATTTTGTAAATTCTAAGAAGAGAGAAATTAAGAATATAAAATGGACAGTAGTCTTGCTTTAGTGAATAAATTAGAATTGCTTATAATTATAAGAGATTATCTGATTACTTGAATAAATAAGAACTGAGCACAGGGCTGTGTCGAGTTTTAACTATATAGCCTTTCTTTTGCCTTGTTCCTACTAGAAAATATGATTTATTATCATAGTGAATTGAATTCACATTAAGTCTAACAAAATCTGGGTTTTGGTATATTGGCATGGAGAGATGAGTTTGAATTATTGAAGAATTTTCAGTTATAGGATTTTTTTCAAAGTAGAATTTTAATACTTTCAAGTGGGTTGTACAATATACCCAGGATAAAAACTCTATTTGAGGCCATGAGTTTTGTTTTATTCCCTGCATAAGCCCAGTGTCTTGCATATAGTAGGCCTTCAAAAATTGGAATAAATAAATAGATTTTAGGCAAATCTCTTCACATTTCTGAGCTTGTTTCCTTACTTGTAGACTAGCTTACTTATGACATATTTTGTAATTCTTTTCTTCTAGTGAACTCCAAGTCCTAAAAGATACTAACTTTCAAGTGATTTAAGTAAAATTTTTTTCCCATTTATGTGTTGAGCAAAGACATATATAACGGTTTCCAGTGTGTATAATCAGCAGCAAAAAACAGTACGGGCATAACTTCAAACAAAGC
This sequence comes from Pipistrellus hanaki, assembly GCF_964339955.1. NCBI lineage: Eukaryota > Metazoa > Chordata > Mammalia > Chiroptera > Vespertilionidae > Pipistrellus > Pipistrellus hanaki. The sequence continues at coordinate 95,791,851 of NC_140524.1, forward strand.
AAACATCACACTCTAAATTTTTCATGCTGTCTATTGTGGGTAAATAAACAATTTTTGAAAAAATGAAATATAATATAATGGACTACCTTTGCCAGTTTTCTAGATTTACAGTATTGTATCAGTCATCTTCAAGCCTCTTTGAAATGGATTTATATGAACTTAGTTTCCTTATATGTAATGTGAAGAGATGGAACTCGATGGTCTTTATAAGCTACCAAAATTAAATTAGATAAACACAGTTTTACAATAGACTAGAGGCCTGGTGCATGAATTCATGCACAGGTGGGGTCCCTCAGCCTGGCTGGCAATCGGGGCTGTCTCACCCAGTCCCGATTGGGGTCAATGGGGGCCGGCCAGCCAGGAAGGGACTGTGGAAGGGATCCAGGGCGTGTCCAGCTCCATCTCGCCCAGTCCACATCGACTGGACCTCAGCAGCAAACTAACCTACCAGTTGGAGCATCCACCCTCTGGTGGTCAGTGTGTGTCATAGCAACTGGTTGAGCAGTTAACCAACTGGTAGACAGATAGGTAGGACACTTAGCATATTAGATTTTTATCTATATCGATATCGATATCGATATCGATATAGATATAGATATAGATATAGATATAGATATAGATATAGATGATATACAATAGATATAGGTATAGATATAGATATAGATATAGATATTGATATAGATATGGATATGGATATGGATATGGATATAGATATAGATATAGATATATAGATATCCTCACTAACCAAGCATTAGTGAATAGATAAGAATGTTTTATAGTCAGAATGAAAATTATATGCATGCAAATCTTGGAAAGTAACCATCTTTTTTACTTGATGCAAAACAGTTTATTGCATAAATGTAAACTTTATCCAGGAACACAAAATCATATAGTCTGAATTAATAATCATTGTAACTTATTGTTGAACTGTGATAAAATACTTTACAAATGTAATGTAATTACGTTAAAAGTAACCAACCTCATTTTACAGATGATGAAATATAAACAGAGAAATGTTAGAAACTTACTCCATACAGAGCTAGGATTCATCCATTGGAAAAAATGGACATGAACATTTTATTCATATGAAAAATATTACCATGTCAAGAATTAGATGTTATTTAAAGTGAGAAATCCCAAATCAGACTTTCAAGGCTCATGACATGCTAAAGACATATAATAAGACATTAGAACAGGAGTCACAAACATTACAAAGGCCTAAGAGCCTGCTAAGGACCTTCTACCCAGAAGTGCAACAGCAAAGATTAGGCTTCAAAATAGAGGCAACTCAGAAATACTATATTTCCAACTAAGTAGGATGCAGAATAACTATCCATAATCCCAGTCTTTTGTAGTACCTTTTACTAGTATGTATCTGTTTATAAAACTGGTTCATCATGTGAGAGTCCTACTCTTGAGGTTCATGACAAAACCGTAATATGGACATTTTCTGGGAACAAAGCCTGGAAGATGAGTCACAAAAATGGGGGGATTTAAAGTAGGGGAGGGTGAGGGTAAGGGGGAGAGACCAACCAAAGGACTTGTGTGCATGCATATGGGCCTAGCCAGTGGCCATGGACAACAGGAGGGTGGGGCATATTTGGGGAGGGGTTTGAGATGAGAAGGACAATTATGTGATACCATAATCAATAAAATTAAAAGGGGGGGGATATATATTTACTCTCAAAGTGGCAAAAGACTTCTTTGATTCACATTGATTGCCTGACTTTTGACCAAGAGAGAAAACAGTAGGTGGGAAAGTGATTTTAGCATTAATTTTGTTCCATTATTAGTTTAATGGGTATTAATTACTCCACAGCATTCAAATTAAATCTGATGTGGAAGTTCATCAAACTTTTTTTTTTCTTCAGCACATGTAAAGACTACATTTCTCAGCCTTCTTTGCAATCAGTAGCCATGTGACTGATTTCTGGCCAATGGATGTGGGCAGAAGCAATGTTTACCACTTCCAGGTCTAGTCATTAAATATCTCCGACCTAGTTCCCCTCACTGTTTGCCTGTTGCATGTTGCTCTCCAGAGCAAACTTAGAATCTTCATGTTGAAGATGGCAGGGTCTCTGTCAATCTGGGCCCCTAAGTAACTGTACGGAGCAGATACCCTTCTCTCTGCCCCACTCTACCTTCCACTCTAGGCTATTGATTGCACTTTACATATGGAAAATAAACTTCGACTTTTTAAGCCCCTGAGATTTCAGGTTTATTTATTGCAGCAACTTGCCTTATCTTAATTAATAAATTTGAGTGTGACCCTTTTTCACCAGGGTTGTTGGTACATCTCATTGCGTTGTTGGAAGTGTGTGTGGGGGGGTGGGGGGTGGAGGGGATAGGCATCTCTTCTTTTTTGAGATCACAGAAGAAACCAGGTCTATACAATCTTAAGAAAAAGTCCATTATGGTCACTGCTGAGATGCTCATTATCTAATTAGAAGAGATTCATTTGAGAGCAGGAGCCTCCACCAGGCCACCTACTCCCTTTGTGCCAACCTAGGCCACTGGGACCTTCACAATATGGCATGTAACTCTGACTGTAACAAGGTCATTGTGCTTCAGTTTATTATAAAGTAGCAGTACCCCTCTCATAGTTATATGCAGATTAAATGAGTTAATGCATGTAAAACAGATGCCTGCAATGCATCTGAGACATTGTAAACATTCAGGAAATACTAGCCATTATCACTAGAGACCATCACTGTCTAATATAATTTTTTTATGATAGTGGAAGTGTCAAATATCTATACTGCCAAATACAGTAGCCACCTACCACATGTGGCTCAAGTGCTGTTGAGTACTTGAAAAGTGACTGAGGAACTGAATTTTAAATTTGATTTTACTTTAATTATTTTAAATTTAAATAGCCACATGTAGCTACTGTATTGAACAGTGTGGCTATAAACTATTTGCTCTAATTGCTTCAGAACTTTTCTATTTCATATTGTATAAGTCATGGTTCAATCAGAATAAGAATCACTAGACACACACTCATACACACACACACACACACACACACACACACACACACATTTGTCAAAGGGATTTGATTTTATACAACCGTGGAAGCTGGTTAAGCAGTCTCTATAAAGCTGTTATATTCATATCTGATGCTAGAACTTGACATCTATGAAAGGCAGGCAGCAAAGAAGGGAGCATGTATCTAAGATGGGGAGAGCAAGAACAAGCTGAAACAACAAGCATGAGTTGTAGCCACAAAACAGACTGAAAACCGTGTTAGTTCTTATTGCCTGTGACCTTTCTGCAGAAGCTGAGCCCTTCAGCACAAAATTAAATACATAGCTGGCCCAGGAATCTGAGAAGCCAAAGCTGTTAGCTCCCTCATATTAATAACGTGAAGCACTTGATAAATGTCAACATGTGAGAGCTACACAATGGCTGCTACTTTACTTCTACCCAAATTCCCACAAGAAGCTCTCGTGTGTTCCACACTGCCCAGAAACATACAAAAAAAGGAATTCTGGAAATGTAGCTCAGCCTAGTCATGATGTTACATTACAAAACCAGCACACATACTAGAAAGCTAATGAGCTCAATTTTGTATCTGTTAATACTTCTAAATAAAACACATCTCCCAAGACTATATTTAGTTGTTTCTGTTCTGAAAACTGGCCCAAAGATATTCTGAAGATCCATACAAGCCAACATTATTTTTTAAAAGTTATTATTTTTTTCATTTGTTCTGTGGTTTAGAATTTTCTCCACATCCTAGTAAACCCACATTACTATAATCAGAAAAGAAATTAATGTTAATTTTTAGAAACCAGCCTATGACCCGTAGGTAATGCCAGATGTTGGGTGCAATTTAACACCAGTGGTATTGATCCGGCATCTAGAAGAGTTCTGGAATCTGAAGTAGGGGCTGTGCATAGATCAAATAAGAGTCTAGAGATGAAACATAATGTTGAAAGGCATATGGGGGCCGGGGAACAGAGGAGCTTGGCTGAAGAAACCAAGTTCTCCTTGTCTCAGGACCCCTTGTTTTTTATTAACATAAATTGTCCTAAGGTAAGGTGGAGATATACACTTCACAGGGAAGGGTTTCGTACAGAAGTATTGTCAGATTGGGAAATTTCCTTCAGCTGTTCAGGAGTTTGGCCAACAGGAGGCAATAACATGTAGATTAAGATGCCCTGAGCAGTCTGGTAGGAAACAATCATCCTTTTCAGAATCAGGGAAATGCCTTTAGCCATTCCCAACAGGTGATAACATATGTGACTCAGCCCTTGTTGAGTCCCCAAATTCCATCAACCTTTTGATGAAACTTTTGCAATTATGACATGCTGAAACTGGCATCTGGCACCTAGGGAGACTGTGCACCCAACTAGAGGACAACCTAATAACATGATCAGCTGTGCTTTCCAATTTTTCCCTGAAACTTTGCTGAGTCTTGGCTTGTATACAAGAACTTAGGAAACAAGGTATGGTCACCAGATCTGAAACCCTTTGACTTCTGCCTCTTTCCTCACATGTTTCCAAAATGACCCCAAGGGCATTTTGAAAATCCCAAGAGCAGTTTGACACAAGTGGGATAAAGAGAAAAGAAACTGAAGTGGCAGTCTTGCTCAATAGAAGGGAGAAATCATTTTTAAAAAAGCCACTAGGAAAATGAGAAATAGAACATCACTGTACTAATTACTTACGTGAGCAGTATTTATTGCGTATTCTTCTCAATGCTGTAATAGTAGTACCTATAACGTATGTCCTATTATGATTATCTTCACCCCTATTTTCTAGATGGGAAACTCAAGTGTCAGGTGGATTACATAAATTACCCAAAGTTACAAAAGTTGTACAAAATTAACAAGTGGTGGATTTGGACCTAGGCTGTCTGAGTTTCAGAGTCTAGGTTCTTAAGCTTCCTACCACACTTGAGGGATTCAGGGCAATGTCACATGGACTGCTGGGGTTTGAGAGGTTAACCATTGGCAGCTAAATCCTGCATCTCCCTCATCCCCACATCCGAATGGCCCCCACCCCCAGATCCTCTCATCTTACCTTAGAAGTATCTGTTGAACTTCTCATTTTATGCTAGCTTTTGAAGCACAAGTTCAAGTCCTCATCATGTCTTGCCCAATTTATTGCAGTAGCACTCTCTGGCCTTCCCACTTCAGATCATTCTCCTTGTTTATTTCATAGCTATATAAAAAATATTGTTCTGTGTCAGGGGCTGGGGACAAAGGATAATGGTTCAGGGGCTGGGAAGAAGGGAGAATGGAGAGTCAATTTGTTACTGAGTCCTTATCATTGACTCTGCAACCCCAGATAACCTAAACTAAGATGCCAAGGGGATATTGCTCAACTGAGAGCTGGCAAAGAGTGGTGTGATCTAAGGGAGACCAGAAACTCCATATCCTAACCCCTAGTGCCCTCACATCCATCTCACCAAGTGCTTCTGCACTTAAAACTCTACCATAAGAAATTCACACTAAGCCATAAATTACAGGTGCTTTGTCATGAAAGAATATGTCAACCAATAGCAGAGTCACCCTAGACATTAGTGGAACTCAGGGAGGAGGGTGCACCCAAGCAAGTATTATTTTTATAAGCTATATCTTTTCAGGAGGAAACAGAGATAATCCTAGAGTATGCATTCTCTACGGGGGCAATATCATCCCCATGGGGGTGAAAATTGTTTTTTGTAGGCATAAAAAAACCTTCTATATTACAGAGGGCTGGGACTAGAATGAAGCAAGTGAAAAATGTTAGAAGGCACCCACTTTTGGGGTTTTGTGTGTGTCTGCACACACATAGATAATAATATATGTACTCATTAGTTGGCAAGGAGTGCTGTGAATAGGAGTATGGAAAGGATCAGGCTAAGGGGGAAAGTGCTGTGATTTTTAAATAGAGTGATCTGGAACTGAGGCCACACCCCCCATCCAGCGGGGCTTGATGGGGGACCTCAAGGTGTGCTTTCCATCCTGGTGCCCGACTAGGGGACCTCAGGCTGTGCCCCCTACCAGGTGGGGCTTGACAGGGGACTTCAGGTTGCGCCTCCCAGCCCAGCACCAGGCCTGGGGACCTCAAGCTGTATCACCCCCCACCCAGCAGGGCTTGATAGGAGATATCAGGCCGTGTCCCCCACCTGGCGGGGCTTGACAGAGACCTCAAGGCACCCCCCACCCCCCACTGCTCTGGGCCAGGCGACATGAGGCTACTCCCTCTGCCTGGCAGGGCTTGACAAGGGTGGGACTGGCGGGGTCTGAATTAGCCCAATTGGGGGGGGGGGCGGGCGGCCGGATCTGGGTCTTTCACTTGATTTTGAGGCGCACGTGGTGGGCGGGGACTTGACTCTGGGTCCCATGGTGCGCCCCAAACTCTGACAGGAGGAAGATTTTCATATACATTTTACTAATTTTCTTTCATCTCTGACACTTCTATTATAGAGAAAGGGCAAATAGCAATATTGAATTATTTCCTTTAATTAATCCACTTTTAATGTGCATGAATTTTGTGCCATTAGTATTATTCATAATTTTAAAATACTGGCTTTCTGAGTATGGTAGGAAGAATAATGGCTCCCCCAAGATATCTATGTCCCAATGCCTAGAATCTGTAAATATATTATTTTACATGGCAAAAGGGACTTTCTGGGTGTAATTAAAGTTACGGACTGGGAGATGGGCCCAATCTAATCACAAGAACTCTTAAAAGTGGAAGAGGAAGGCAGAAAAGTGAGTCAGAAGGATGGCACATGAGAAGGACTCCCCACCCCATCCCACAGTTGCTAGCTTTAAAGATGGAAGAATGGGGCATGAGAAATGTGGGTGACTTCCAGATTTTGGTAAATTCCTCAATTTAAAGCTAGTGAGAAAATGTGGACCTCAGTCCTACAACCTCAAGGTACTGAATTCTGTCAAAACCCTCAAAAAGCAGAACATATTCTCCACTAGAGCCTCCAGAAAGGAACACAGTCTGTCAACACCTTGATTTTAGTCTTAATGAACCTGTTGTAGACTGGTGACCTATAGAACTCTAACATAACAAATTTGTGTTGTCTTAAACCACTAAATTTGTGGTAATTTGTTACAACAGCAACAGAAAACTAATATACTGGAATTTCCAGCTTAAATTATTTGGCTGGTTTTACCAGCAATACTGTTAAATTCAAGAACTGATTAGATATGAAAATGATGTGAGGTGATGAAAGATAAGTTCTTAGATATATGGAGTTGGAGAGCCAATGACAGGCATTTACATGGCAGTGGTCAGACCACACTTGGCCATGTGGGATTGGAGTTTGGGAGGTAGCAATAATTTTGAAACCAAGTCTCAGGGAGGAAACTAGGGAAAGAAGCTCCATTAGTGGAGCCAGTTCCTTAAGTTTCCAATTCCTCTGTTTGGCTTCCATGCTAAGTTTATGCGTGCCAAACTCCTGCTCATCATAATTGGAATATATGGACTTTGGTGTTTTGTGTGTTTTTTTTAAAATCACTAGGGAGTCATACTGAGTACATTTTATAGACACATCACAATAATTTTATTTTTTGACTTAAATCAAGACTTCAACAAATGAATAATGCTTTAAAATTTTCTTTGTTGCTTTCCAAAGGAAAATCTGAAAAATTTAACTGTTTTCCCTTTCTTTGTTTATGAATCTTTTTAACAATGGAAATATTTTGTCTCCTAAGAGTGGCATGGAACTCAAATATATGACTCACTGGAAATGTCGACCACCTCTTTGGTTATAATAAATGGGAAGTGAGTTAGGAGAGAGCCCAAGAGAAACAGAGGCTGATACTCAGGAAATGTAAGGCCTATGGGGACATCTCTATGTTACAACAGGAGGAGTGATGTGGAGCACCATAATGAGAGGAAGAAAGTGAATAAAATATTAGTCACTGAGCAATCAGAAGAAGAAAAAAATGACAAAAGAAATAAAATGGCAGAAACAATTTTTAAATCTCTAGCTTCTATTTACAAGATTTCCTTCCTTTATCACTATACATTGCTCCTGGGAGCTCTGCATGTGGATTAGACCGGTCTAACAGTTGGGCTAAATTTTCATCAGGTTCTACCTCCTGATTGTGAGTCCATGCCTATCCAACCCAGAGATGGTCAACCAATTTTATGCTTGACTAGTCCGTGTCCTCTAATATCTAACATCAAATCACAGCTCTGCTCAAAGGATTTAGCAATGGAGAAGGTTGGAACCATTGGTGGCTATAGCAGCCATTATTAGCCTCTTTTGCCCTTCAGCATCACTCTTTATCCTTCTTCCCTGAAACTCAACTCTTCCTTAGTGTGGTGTATCATATTACTTGATTTGTAGATATTGTACCAACCTGGCATCCTAGAAATAAATCCCACTTGATTATGATTTATGATCTATTAAATGTATTATTAGATTAGATTTACTAATATTTTGATGAGGATTTTGGCATCTATGTTCATCAGGGATATTGGCCTATACTTTTTTTTTCTTTGTAGTGTCTATCTGGTTTTGGAATTAGGATAATGCTGGCCTCATAAAATGAGTTTGGGAGTCTTCCCTCCTCTTGAATTTTGTGGAATAGTTTGAGAAAGATTGATCTTAATTCTTCTTTGAATGTTTGGTAAAATTCAACTATGGTCCAGGACTTTTATTTATTGGGAGTTTTTTTTATTACTGCTTCTACTTCATTGGTTGTAATTGGTCTGTTCAGATTTTCTGTTTGTTCTTGATTCAGGTTTGGGAGATTATATATTTCTTACAGGTTGTCCAGTTTATTGGCATATAGTTGTTCATAATATTGTTGTGTAATCCTCTGTGTTTCGGTGGTGTCAATTGTTATAGCCCCTCATATTTCTGATTTTATTTATTTGGGTCCTCTCTCTTATTTCTTTGATAAGTCTAGCTAAAGGTTTATCAATCTTTTTTATCTTTTGAAACAACCAGCTCTTTCCCAAGAGTATTTTAAAAATTAAACTTCTGCTAACTTAACATATCCTTTGACGGGTAGAATATTAAAGTAACATGAGGGATATATTGAGGGGCAAAGACTAAGAGGAAGCAATTTCAACTAAATTAGGCTATCAAGTCATTAACTACTCTGGGTACATGGAGAAAAATCAGGTTATAGCTTGTGTGAAATGATCTTTCTTATCATACATATAAAAACATACATACACATACATATATATGCATATATCTATTTATCTTTATACAGTTGAACTTGAACAAAATTGGTTTGAATTGTATCCATTTATATGTGGATATTTTCAATAAATACCATAAATGTATTTTCCTCATGATTTTCTTAACATTTTCTTTTCTCTAGCTTACTTTACATTATGTAAGAATACAGCATATAATACATATACAAAAATGTGTTAATCAACTGTTTATGTATTAGTAAGGCTTCTTCTGGTCAACAGAAGGCTATTATCAGTTATGTTTTTTGGGAGTCAAAAGTTATATGTGGGTTTTCAACTGTGCAGGAGATTATTGCTCCTAATCCCCACTTTATTCTAGGGTTAACAGAATAGATATAGATATAGATATAGATATAGATATAGATATAGATATAGATATAGATAGATAGATATAGATTTAGATATATATAGATTTAGATATACATATAATATATACATATACATATATACATAGAAAGAGAAAAGAATATATATCAGAATGTTAATGTAATTTATCTCTGGGGTGAAATTACAGGTGGTTTTAATTTTCTCCTTTTTGTTTATCTGTAATTTCTGAAGTTTCTCCAATAAGTATGTATTATTGTTCATAGATAAAAAATAGAATTACTGTGCTTTTATGGAATCTGACTATCCCCTCAAAAAATAAATAATACAGCAGTTCTTGTAGTTTATACACCCAGAGGTATCTGATTTAGTTTAACTCATAAGAAAGAAGTAGCTTAATAATATAAAGTCTGTGCTAAAAGGTATAAATGGAAACACAGTTAATGGGAATTTAATTTATGCAGATGTATACATTTACTTTTACAAATTATAATGAATGTTAGCCAACAACTAAAGGTCTTCTTAATCATTTTTAGTTTAAAACATAATAAACCATTATATAATAAAACATATAGACACAGTTAACAGTTAAATTGGAAGAATTGCTTCACCTGAGATATGCCTTTGTAGAGAATTGAAAAGAAGTAGTGATTAGGCTGTTAAAAATAATAATAAATTAACATACTGCCCTCTTTTGGTAGCTATTTGCAACTTATTTTACATTCACTCCCTTTTAAGATGTTACTCTCCTATGGATTTATACAAACTAAACTAATTTTAAATCACCCTTTTCCTCAACAGACAATGCTGATAATCCCAGTTTATCACCGTCTGGTAAGACTGTTATTTCATGACTTTGGGGAGTTTCAGGAAAATAGTCTAAAAGTTCTCCATGCAATATGGCATGTAGTCAGATACAACAAAATTGTTGTTGTGGTGGTGGTGTTTTTTCATGACTCTGAATTACATTAAACTCTGAGTTAAATCTATAACTGAAAAGCCAGTAGCAAACATAAGAGGACAAGCATATTGTTCCCTCACATGGCTGGACAAAGCTGGGGAGTAAACTGGATTTTCATTACAGTAACTGTTTAAGTTCTTCAATGTTGTTTTTAGTATTATAGTTCACAAGTCTAAAGAGCATCAAGAACATAAACATGCTAATGTTCTTATATTTGAAGGATGAGATGTTCTCTTAAATGTCCTAAGTTCCCTCACTGAATGAATATTTTTCAAAAGGCTTATGAGGGCTTAGCACTCATAAGAATGGAGAGGCAAACACAGTAAAGAGAAATTTATAACTAGGACCCATCTTGACAGGAACCAGGAACAGAATCTGTACTCAGGACTGTTAGCTGGAATGGGACCTCAGGGATAAAGTGGTCCAGCCCTGCATTACTTAGTTGATGACATGAAGCCTGGAGCATCTGAGTACCTTGTCTAGGGTCACACAGTTCTTACCCCACATCACACAGAGATGGCTTCTCTGACTCTTACTTCTGTATTATTTCTGATATATCATATATTATAGAACAATCCTCTGTGGTAAGGCGTGAGTCAACTCACACTGTATTCTCAGTTGTGTGAAAATGAGATTCTATTGTTATTAATTCATTTAAACAAAATAATAATAGCTATTACTTCTTGTGCATGTACTACATGTCAGGGAGTCTTCAGGAATTTCATTTTGCTTTCAATCTTGCAACATAGGAATCATTATATTGATGTTAGAGATGAAAACCTGGGTCAGAGAGGATAAAACTTGTCCATGTTCACACATTCTCTGAAGCCAGACTAGTTGGGTATGAATTCAGCCACCATTCTCCTATCCCCATTGCTAGCTGTGTGACTTTGGGCAAGTTCCTTCACCTCTCTTGTGCCTCTGTTTCTTCTTTGTAAATTGGGAAGAATGATAGTAACTTTTTTCATAGGGTAATTGTGGAGATTAAATGAAATAAAACATGTGCCTGACATGGAGTAAATCCTCAATAAGTAATAACTATCATTATTCAGAGCTATTAAACAATGGGACAAAGATTCAAACTCAGGACTTCAAGTCTCCAAATCCCAAGCTCTTTTTCCTGTGCCATTTTGCCTCCTCATTGTGAAGCTTCTAGGGTAAAATAAACCACTGTAATGTTTCTTCTGGTACAATAGCCTTCATCAGACTTAACCAGAGCAATATATTTGCAACATTCTGTTTCCATGGAATGGTATATGGGGCTTTGGGTCCAGTCACAGCCTGGGTTCTGGGTACCTGGGGGAGAGCTGCACTAATGGGAAGGTAAGAGCCAGTGCACATCAGGGATGGAAGGGCAACTTGCCTGCAGGCCTCCTCTTTGGATGGCATCACCAGTCATCAATACTTAGAAAAACCAAGAGTCATTAATTAAAAACCAGCTTTGACCAATTATTTTGTTCTGCCACAAGAGCAAAGGATTCCATGTCCACACTTTGAATCTTACTGCTCAGGAACTGTCTTACTTCTGAAAAAATATCCTTGGTAATTTAAAAAAATGTAGTAAATGACAAAATATGGAATGAATAATGTAGGACAGACAGGGTGTGTGTGTTTCAGCCAAGGCATGAGCGGTCTAAAACAGACAGTCCAGCCAAGTGCCTTGACACACCCAAATGTTGTCCTTACTGGCTAAATATCACGCTCCCTACTGCAAAGCTTGGCTTCCTTGTAAAATATGTGTGTTTACTTTTCTTGTGTATATGTAGAGGTCAAGCCATGGGATCTTTTTTAATATATAAACTGGCAAAGTGTGTGTAGTACACTGAGCCCTTAGCATAAGTGGAGTTATTCTACGGTAAATTTACAACTCGATTATCTTAATAGCAGCCGTATTTTTAAATAACATACCAGGAAATTGTGTTAGGTAATACAGTATTGAGTGAAAGCAATGTCTTGTTTTTTTTTTATAGCAATGCTTTATTTTGTTTTTTAATCCTATGGGAAGAATTGCTAGGTGTCATTATAACCAAATGGACCCAATGTACCAATATGTATCATGATTGTAGAAAAATATTTAAAGTATAAAATGTTTTCTAGAACTCTTTGGCTGAAACTTTTGAAAGTAGTATATCTTATATTTTGTTGTTGTTCCTAAACTTATTTCCAAAATATCCCTTAAGTAGGAGCAGGCTTTGTGATCATGAGCATCAGGTTCTTCATCTGTAAAATGATACAATTGCACTAATATCATCCCTTGGGTTCTTTCTCTATAATTCTCTGATTAAAGGCATACTAGTGATTATAGGACTTGCAGATTTAATTACATATTGGTCTCATGTTTTCTACTTCTTTTCATGATTATATCTCAAAATCTAACTCCTTGAAATTCAATAAATAATTGTTTCAAAGTATTAATTTGAAAAACGTGTGTGTTTTCTCCTGCAGCTGACTCTCCTATTGGTTTTGTCCCATACTCCAATGGTACTCCAGGCAAGATTTTGAAAAAAAATTTAAATCTAGATTTAGCCCAATTTGTTAAATTTTTTATTTAATTATATCTTTGTATTGTTTTTTCCCCCCCTTGGGACAAAAGAGGTTGAAACTACAAGCCTAAATGGTAAGAATTTTTCCGAAGCAAGTGAAAATTGATAACCATGAATATGAATATAAGTATAATGAATGGTGTTGCAGTTTCTATATTCAAATAATAAAAAAAAGAAAAACCCAAAGAAACCCAAGACTGACAACCTGGAGGGCAATCTAAACTTTCTGGTTAAATGAGAAAATTCTTATTATCATGGAGGGAAGACAGCCCTCCATCACTCTAGCTGTTCTGTCAGAGAAAAGAAATGTCACCAGGCCAGCATTGCTCAGTGGTTGAGCATTGATCTATGAACCAGGAGGTCACATTAGATTGCTGTTCAAGGTACATGCACGGGTTACCATCTCAGGTCTCAGTGTGGGTGTACAGGAGGCAGCCAATCAATGATTCTCTCTCATCGATGTTTCTATTTCTCTCTCTTCCTCTCTGAAAGCAATAAAAATCTATTTTTTTAAATAAATTTTGACCACATTTTGAGTACCCCATTTCGCTTGCTCACCAACACAATTCCAACACATTTTTTTATATGACAGATTGTTTAAATGTGAAAAGCACATCCAGTGACTTCAATATGATTCAACATGGATTTGGAGGCACAAAGTGTTCAAAGACAGCCTTTTTACAGATGATTTATCATTTTAAAATAGTATAAAATAAAATAAATAAAAAAACAAGCTCCATTATGCTGAAGAAAAGGACAAAGAACTGGGTTATATTTGAGGGAGGGGGGCAGGACAGCACATTCTGTTCCCTCCCCTTAGTGGGTAGACAGCCTTCCATCTTATTGCAGTCAAAACCCAATACTTTTCACAATCCCTTTAGTCAAAATAAAAACTCACCATGTGTTTGGCAGCTAAGAGCTAAACAATCATAAATGCAGCTCACACTGATTGAAACTGGTATAAATTCAATTTTGGTCTAATGGGAAGGGCCAGGCATTGTCATTTTTATATGCAATTACTTTTTACAGTGAAAGCACATCTTCAAAATAGCTTTGGCAGCAGTTTTTGGGTCCTATTTTATGTGGTTAAAAAGTGTGATAATGTAATACATGCCGTTCCCCCCTAAAGTTCCATCCAGAATCATAAATTCTAGAATGCTTTCCATTAAAATAAATACCGATAGAATAGATTTTAAATTGAATTTTAAGTGAAACAAGATGAAAATGAGGTTTCCCTAAAATTTAGTTGAATATAATCAAGAATTCCAAATTTAAACTAGAATTACTTTCATAAGAATGAACTACATTAGGTAAAAATATATTAAGCAACCATAGTACTATAAAGTTAGTATTAACTGTGACAATATCATATCCCTTATGGACTTTCATTATAATAGAGAAGAAGGGCAAAATATTAAACTACATAAATGAGTTTATTTAAATGTAATAATTACAGGAATGTTGCTATGTTTTAGAAAACACATTTTGAACAAATGAATATTTGCTCAGGAATTGTCTCTGGGGGTTAAAGAATGGGTAGTGTGGTGAAGGGAGGTGGCAGCAAATACATTTGGTAATGTCCAGTTGGCTTTTGAAAAATGCTCTAACTTCTCCAGGGTTTGGGGAAGAGTGAAATGTTTAGGGAACCTAGGAAGATGCATGTGTTTATTAATCATGCCAATGATTAGGTTAATTTTTATTATTTTATTTCAGATGCTACTTCAACTGTGCTATCTACTTTAAACAAGACAGGTAATATCAAGTTATTTCTAAACACAATATATGTCTCCTGTGGCGTCTTGCGTTTCTCACTTGTGTGGTCTTTTGGATTAGTAAAGGTTATCTCCTTGCCCACTTCCTGTGCCTTCACTTGTTGATTTATTACTTGTTTTATTTTGACATTGAACTGTAATTCTGGTGTCCCCACATTGCTGATCTTCCAAACTGCTATGGCAATAGCACTCCACTTAAAATAATATTTTTAGTATAATAACAATAATATATCTTAGCTCATAAAAATGGAAATATAGAAAAAAGAAAAAGAAAATATAATTCATCTTTAGTGTTATTTTCCTAAGACTATTACTGTTAATTTGGTATATTTCCAATCAGTATCATATGTACATATACACCCTCATAGTTTAGGTACATTGTTATATCTCACCCTTTTGACTTCATATTAAGTTACAAGTATTTTCTAGAGTCCCTTGCTATTAATGACCTGATAATACGCCATTATCAGAGTTGTTTCTATTTTTTTTTAGTAGAAATTGTTGCTATAGATATCTTTGTGCCAACATCTTTGCATCCATCCTGGTTTCCATAGGATCCATAACAAGGATTGGATTTAATGGGTCAGCATTTTGATATCTTAAAGCCCTTGATACCTACTGCCCAGTTATCTTCTAGAAAGCTTGTACTGGGCATGAATGTGGACATGAATGTCCATGTTGCTGTACCTTTGCTGAAAGCTGAGTCTGTATCATATATTATTAAACTTTCAATTCCATGAGTTGTATTTTGAATTTTAATTAGTGAGATTGAATGACTAGAACTAGAAGCTCATTTTGCAGTTGTATCTTGATTATTCTGGAAAGGAAAGTATCAGGGTAAACAAAATATTGTATTTAAAGGATTCTTCCTGATAATATAAATGATAACAGCCTCTATAATTACCACCAATCATTGCCCATGGGTCAGTCACACATTGAAACAGAAACTCATCAATAATGCGCACACAAATGAGGTTTCTGAAAGTGTTGGTATAATGACATAATTCTTAAGTGCTTTTCTAAGATCTGAGTTTTGTGTTTTTTTCATAATTTGTCATTCATCCTAGGAGGCAGAGCTTCTTTGTAAATCTGTGCCCTGAGCACAGCCTCTTCTAATTGGTCATCCTTAGAGCCAGGATTTCTGAACCTGGTTCTCCATAATCTGGGAAAGGAACCATGGGCTCTGTCCCAAAAGTGTGTTGGAAAGATATTTCTAAGATTTCTTTTTCTGTGTGTTTTAATATTAACCTGTAAGTCACTGACTGAACAGTTACGTCTTGGTTCTGCTGTGAGCCTGTGGTATGACTGCAGTTGGATAGTCTCACCTTCTCTGAGAATAATTTTATCTATCAATACGATTGGAATAGTATTATATTAACTCTTAGAGAAAATGGCAGGGCAATTCGTTGTTTGTAGAACATAATAGCAATATTTTAGATTATTATTCTGAATCACTGATCTTTACAACCTAACACCTGAAGGTCCTGATAGTGACATAATTTTACATATCTGAAGTATAAGTCTGCATTAATTTGTCTAGCAGCAGCAGAGCATGGACACTGCAGAAGAATTACACAAGCAGTGGGTGTGTAATATGTGTGATCTAACTGGGTAAACATGGGAATCTAAATCCCAGACCTACCCTGGGCCAATGCTTTATAATCTGTGTATGTGATTCCCATTCATTCTGCTGAGATGACCAATAGTGTCTTAAAGGTATCAACAGTATGATTTTCTTAGAACTTCACCAAAATGATACTCATGGCAAATTGTTTTTTTTAAAAAACAAGCAACAATTCTGCTCTAATATTTAAATTGCTTCTTTGCAGAAAAAACTAAAATCACTATAGTAAAAACCTTCAATGCATCAGGTATGATTTATCAATATCAAGACTTTATTTTTTACAACTAAAGTAAAATTAAACAAATGGTTGATGTTAACATTTTCTTTCTGTCTTTATCCTACCTTTTAAAAATGAAACTGGTTTTTAATGAATAGATGTTTATTCACTGGGTACCTAAAGTTGTACTAAGTGTTTGGGGTTATAATAGCAATGATTAGGCACAATGCTTACCCTCAAGAATCTTCTAGTCTGTGCGGTGAGATAAGGCAAATAAACAGATAATTAACATGAATATGTAGTATGAACATAAAGGCAACTATTTCTGACATGGTTGTGAAGCATAAGAGATAGAAGGACTGACAATTATCAATGGGATGCATTTTATGAAGAAAAGATTCTTAAAGAAGTGAATCCCAATCTCTTTTTAAGTAATAAAAAAAGATGCGCTTTTAAGTACCTAGTGCAAGACTAGGGATACATGATATACTTAAAGGTTTCTGGTTGATTTAAAGCAGAGGTTGGCAAACTATGAGCTATGGGCCAAATCCACCTTTTTTTCTTTTTGTAAATACCAGTAAAGTTTTATTAGAAAAGTACTGTGCCCATTTTTTTTAAACATATTGTCTATGGCTACTTTTTCACTATAATGAATGATAGGGTTGAGTAGTTGCAGTGGATATTATATGGCCCACAAAGCCTAAGATATTTACTGTTTGACCCTTTACAGACAAAGTTTTCTCACTCATGATTTGAAGGACAACCTATGGCCATGTACTTGGAGGAAATTACAGATATAATAGCCCTAGGAAAGAAAGAAAATTCTCAGTATAAATAAGCAGCAAATGACACACCGCACTAGACATGAAGGTGCCAGTAAAATTTAGAGAAAGATGAGATGTGATAGAATGAAAAGTTTAGAAAGCTATAGACCAATAGTTGTAAGAAATATTAAAATACTACTACTCAGCATCTACATATTGTATGATTGCATAGTATATTTCTAGTGAGTCATATCCATTAGCAAGTATATTTAAAATGAAATCTTTCTCTTTTGATATTGGTAACATTGCTGTGGAACAACATAGAACTCTACATGTCTGATAACTTTTGGCACCTAAATTCAGTTTGCTCATAGTCAAAACTTTAGCTGAACCATGATGCCTACACACCAAATGTCAACTAAATCATACTGACAGAAACCATATCATACACACTTATTCAAATTGTAATTTTAGTTCATGTTCAAACTAGTTCTCTTAGGAAAGAATTAAGCACTCATAAGTGCAAAGGAAATAAAATAGCAATCAAGCACTGGGTACATAATTTTGACAGAACCAGAGACATAGCAAGATATAAAGATATTCCTTACTGTAACAACCTTTTCCCATTGGTAGTTTGCTTAGTAGAATTTCCCCCTCACATTTACTAAAGATTTCTTATACTCTGCCAAAAGGATGAAATTAATGAAGGAAAGATTCTTAGAGTAGTAAACCCTGAACTCTTTTCAAATCAGAGATGTACTTCTCCTATCACCTTTGGTGAAAGTGTTTTTCGGTTAATATGTCTGGCTTTTTGTTCTAATGTGACTTATTTCATCTCCCATTCATCTCTGTCTATGTGTATGCTTGTGTAGTCTGTTGTCCTGGTCATTACTCCATTTTGTCTTCACTATAACTTTTTTTTTTCCTGCCTAGTATCACCCATTAGATTGTAAGCTCCTTGAGGGCAGGATCCATATTTAGAACCTCATAAAGCCTACAGAATATGGTAGAAATTCACAAATATTTTTTGAATTTTATAGTTTTGCCCATGTGAAATGATATCATGACTTTGATGTTATTTCACACATACATTTGCATGAGGGGCTGAGACCATCATTAGAATGTTCATGTACTCCCCTACCCAGAAATAAAGGAGAATGTAAGAGTAAGGGCTATTTCATTTAAAGCCTATATGATAGATTAGTATTCATATTGTTCTGTTGTATTGGACAGGAGAGGGATTAATTGGGAATGGGACAAGAAATTACAGGGAAGAATAAGGGATCAGACACTAACATACTAAAGAATAGTGAAGAATCAAGTTCGTAGCTAACCAACTAAGAAATGAAAACTCTCATTCCTTTAGTTTTAGTGGAATTCATCCAGCCAATTATATCCAATATAGCATTTTTGGTCCACATTTGAAGCCTAAATTTATTAATTCTCTTGACAATGTACTATAGTATATATAAGAGAAGATATTGACATGCTAATCAGCTGGGTTGTGTTTCCTTTGCAGGAGTCAAACCCCAGAGAAATAGCTGCAATTTGTCATCTATTTGCAATGACTCAGGTTAGTACTTATTTACATTATATGTTACCAGATAAATTAGCTTCATAGAGAAAAATGATTGCTTTTCTCCTGGAGAGTGTGTGATGTGTGCCTCTTTGATTGGGAATGGGACAAGAAATTACAGGGAGGAATAAGGGATCAGACACTAACATACTAAAGAATAGTGAAGAATCAAGTTCATACCACCTGGCTACTATGAATCCTGAATGAAAACAAAAGCAAATTTTAGATTTGGCTGGAATTATCTTCCCATTGCCTAGTGAAATAAAGGGTTAACTTCTTTAATATGAGAACATGAAGCTGTGCACAAAACATTTTTCACCATAGCTTTAAATCCATAACTAATGCACTTAGACTTGATTCATGAACATAATTAATAATGAACTTAATTATTGAAAGCCACTTCTTGTATACAAATCCTTTAAGCTTTTCCATAGGACCTTAAGTATTATTATAGCTTAGAAACAGGATATTGTTTTTTTCTAAAACTAAAACAAACTGCTCTTCTAGAATGTTGAAAACCTCACGTACACCTAGCTAATTGGGTGCTAATCCCAGTAGTGCCATAGTGGATTTTGCCATCTTTAGCTAAGACTGCCCACTAGTTTTAAAAATTGAGATGGAAATCTTTTGAGAACATGCTATTTTTGAAATGAGGATATTTTCCCTCCTGCCTTGGGCCAGAAAGAATGAAACAACCACTTTTCTCACATTGGTTTGGCTCTCTGGGCTCCCTTCTTTGTTGAAACCTATGAAAACAGATGTAATAAACAGAAAAACATGGTGTGGAAGGTCAGAATTGGATCATGGGAAGAGAGAAGAGGAAGGTAACAAAATATTTTATACTATTCAAGTCTTAGTATGACTCCATTGATATAAAAAGAAACACTCATCAGAGGAAGGAATCATTTTATTCTGTTCCCTTTAATCCTATATATATTATAATAAAAGCCTAATATGCTAAGTGTCTGGTCATCTGGTTGCCCATTCAACCAATCAAAATGTAATACACTAATGATATTCTAAACCAGTCAACTGCTTGCTATGACATGTACTGACCACCAGGAGGAAGGCGCTCTGATGGGTAGGTTAGCTTGCTGCTGGGGTCTGGCCAAATAGGACTGAGCAAGATAGGCCAGACATGCCCTGGAGACCTGCCACAGTCCCTACAAGGCTGGCCAACCTCCTGTATCCCTCGCAGATCATGCACCGGTGGGATCCCTTGACCTGTCCTGTACCCTCTCGCAATCTGGGACCCCTTGGGGGATGTCAGAGAGCTTGTTTTGGCCCGATCCCACAGGCCACGCCAAGGGACCCCACTGTTGCATGAATTCATACACCAGGCCTTTAATAATTTAATGACTTGTTTCAAAAACATAGGAACATTCCGTGAATGGAACTAATGCACATTTGAAAATATACAAAAAAAAAAGAAAAAAGAAAAAAAAGAAACAATTACAAGTAAAACAAGTTAAGGTTGGATAATTTAGAAAAGAAGAAAACTTTCTGTTGAAAGAATGCTCCACAAAGACTTTGTATTTGTGTGAGTGTGAAATTTGCTTATGTGAGCTTTCTCCTGATAGTATGTTCCTGATAGAATATAGCAGAAAAATATCATCTGGTTTTGATTCAAGAAAAACAACAACACATTTTACTTTCATATATTGTGTAACTCTTTCTTCTTCTTCCTCCCTCCTCTCTTTACTGAATTCTCCATAATTTTATTATTTTTGTGCTTCATCTATATTTGAACTGGTGACTAATGTCTACTTTAGTGTTGTGTTTACAAGATGTTTGATAACTGTTTGAAAATTGAACATTTAGTTTAAAAAAAAAAACCTGGTCATCTTGAATAACAGATGTCAGAAAGCTGGTTAGAGTAATGCTTTCCCTAATTAAGTAGATGAATTGATTGTTTGTTTTAGTGCCCGTTGAAAACAACCTCACCAGAGAACCAACTCTTTTGGCACCAGAAATCCCATGATATCATGCCAGAAACTAGAAACCTCCATTTCTTGCAGGTTTCAATCCAGGTTCTTTAAGGGAAATGGGGACTAATGCAGAAATGGGAGCTGACTAGCCATAGTTAGGCTAAAAGTAAAAAGGAGGTGGTTTCCTGGTTGCTCTGCTACTACTGTGCTCCCAGCACATTTATGAACTCACAATGCCCTCAACAAGACTAAAGGATGAACTTGAAGGATAGAAGGGTGAGGGAAAGAAATTGTAGGTGTCAACTATATGCACACACACTTATACAAGCAAGATTTCTTTTCAAAAAGTGAAAAGTAATAGCTTGGCTGGTGTTGCTCAACAGTTGAGCATTGACCCAGGAACCAAGAGGTCACTGGTTCAATTCCTGGTCAGGGCACGTGCTAGAGCTTGGGGGCATGCAGAAAGCAGCCAATTGTGTCCATTTCTTTCTCATTAATTTTCTATCTCTCTATCCCTCCCTCATCCTCTCTGTTTAAAAGTCAATAAAATATATTTTTTTAAAAAATTATATTTTATTGATTTTTAAACAGATAGTGGAGTGAGGGGGGGCAATGGGAAGGATAAGGACACATATGCAATACCTTAATCAATAAAGAAATTTAAAAATTTTAAAAATGGATAAGTAATTCTATGCATATATCAAGAGTCTTTACTTTTAATATTTATGTACTATATTAATTGAAATTTCAGTATCAGAGTTGAAGTTCTTGGTAGAGAAGTTGCTTAAACAGATAATCTTTGGTCTAGTGGCTTTGTTGGCTGTTTTAAGTGTAAGTGGACCACTGGGAACAGGGCTATGGGAATCAGTTGTACTTTGGGGTACAATAAAAACGATGAGGAAGCCTTCAACACTCTAGCACAGGAGTTGGTAAACTACTACCCATAGTCCAAATATATTTTCTACCTTTTTTTTTAAAGTAAAGTTTTATTGGAACACAGCCATACCTATTCATTTACATATTGTCTATGGCTACTTTTGCACTACAAAGTTAGTTTCAATAGAGACTGTAAGACCCACAAACTTCAAATATTTATTATCTGTCTGATACTTCACAAAAATGTTGGCTGACCTATGCTCTAGTTTATATGATATCCTTGCCCTTTTGCTCAAGAGGCCATTTTTTTTTATCTCTATATTATGAAATACACACAATGTACCTGTTAAGAGGTCTCTATTTTATTTGTTTCCAGATAGAGTCAAAGGCCCTCCAAGTATACCCTGTAGAAAACAGGTTAACTAAAAATTACTTCAATGTTACCCAACATGAGCATTTAAAAAAAAGGGTTTTCTGGCATATATGGGATGAAAGTCCCAATGAATTATTCAACTGAAGAAAAGATTTGCCCTGCAGCCCATTCAGGTTTCAAAGCAAATCTCAACTTTGTTCCTAGGAAAGATACTGGCAATTGGTAGTTGTAGTTTAAAAAAACAAAAACAAAACACCAGCAAGGAATAAATGGACTTCCATAAGGTTGCTAAGCTTCTGAGAAACACTCTTCCTTCCCTCCCTTATCTATATAACTGCAACTATAACAAATTTAAAAGATTGTTTTTAAACATTAACTTTAGACCCATGGTTCCCTCAATTAGCATCTTTAAAGAAAAAAAAAATCTGATGAGAAGCATGGAAGAATAAATTTTATTTTCTTCCCAACTTTTAGAAAAGGTTTATTACCTCAATAGTGGCCCCTCAGAGTAAAAGCCCAGTGCTTCTGGGTGAACCGTCAAACAGGGTCTGCAGTATTTTCAGACTAATGGAGAGGGAAACTGGGGAGAAGTGGCCCCGTGGCTGAACAGGCTCACCACAGGGACAGGACCCAATGCCCACACACCTATGGGTGCCTCAGAGAGAAGGTTCTGAAACAGTCTTCTTGGGTGAGCCTCTCCTTGAGTCCCCTCATAACCATCTCTATTCATGAGTGTATCTGTACATACCTGCACAGGCATATGCATACATGTGTGGGGTTGTGTGCAGTGTGTGGACACACTTGTGTGGCAATTGGGAAGCTCAGACTTTAGGACTGGCAGACTGTCCCCTGAGGGAGTCCTGAAGAAGCAGGGTGCAGGGGCTGGGGAGCTTTTCTGGATGAATGGTTGGGCTAGGCTGGCTCTGAGCATCTCCAGGGCCCTACAGTCGTGCTTCTTGCAGAACTGGGGCAGATATCATCAGGGATTCAGAATAAGTCTGTATGGCTTCCTTATTCGTTGAGCCCTTTTTACTACTACTCCCAAATAAATAGCATTTCTCTTCCTCAAACCACACTAGTGGCAGAACCACTGGCTTCATCTTCCATTTATCCAATGCCTTTGACAGCCTTGATGTAGAGGCTCAGCTGTAGCTTCACAGAACAGTTCATAGGGGTTCCTATGAAAGAGTGCATGTCCAGGGACAGGGAATATTTTTCTCTCATTAGAGTGGAGGCTGATCACTGCCTCTGCCAGAACAGGGTAGGAATTGTAGAAGTGAGGATGGGAAAAAAACAAGGTTGCACTGAACCTGCAAATGCTGACATTCTGGATTCCACACTCCAGACACAGGCAGAAAGAAGCCTTTGTTAGGTGGGTAGACAGACCCACTGGCAAATAAGGTGTATGAAGCAAAAGGTAGGGATGCCTTTGAGCATGCCTACTTCCTTGTAGATGACCTTTATGGGTCAGCAGGCCTCTTTTCTAAATCAGCAGCTATAGAATTGCAGTGATATTTGTGAGTCATAAGCAGGGCCCACATCTGCCCTGAAGTCCTGTCAATCATGTTGCACGGATTCGAATGCCAAAAGTTGAGCTTGCTGAGCCAGTTCCACTTGTCCACGAGGTGGATCTGGCTGAAGTTTTTGATCCCTGTGAACATGGTGAAGAGCCTGGAATTAGAGTGGTTGCGCTCAGCAAATAACTCGAACTTGCCCTTTAAGAGGAACATGCCTGGGAAGTATTTATTGATAAGGTGCATGAGGGGGTGGTCATAGCCCCACATGATCTTGCCTATTGTGCATTTCATGAAGGCACACTCACCAAGGTAGTGAACACTAAGGTCATAAACAGTTTCAGCCCCATAGGCTTATTCTCCATCATCAGTGCTGCACTCAGACCAGGATATTGGGCTGGATGATGTAGTAGCTCTCCAAGCCACTGGACTTCTCACTGGAATTGGAAGTTGCAATACTCGAGGAAAGACACTGTGTCACTGTCATTGAAGGTGATGTTGCTCTTGTGCTGGAACTCCCTTTACACATAGGGCCTGCGCTCCCACAACAGTGGCTTCTTGCCCTGGAGGATCTCCTTGGGGTTGACAATGTCAATGAAGTAGATGGAGATAGAGAAGGGAACAGGAATCTCCTTCCATATGCCAAACGACAGGCTACTGGAGTCAATACACACACTCTTGTGGACCTGCAGTTTGATAATGGAGGGCACATTATGATCACCACAATGCCCAGCAGGGCACACAGGAGCCTGGTGAAGTCCAGTGCCCAGCTACGCAGTGCGCTCTGGTGTGGCTGCCCATGTCTGCGTGCCCTGGCACCTGAAGGGAGCAGGTCTTGGTAGAGGCAACAGAGGCTGCGACCTTGAGGCCATTGGCCACAGGGGCATGGTGGGCCTTCGAAAGCAGCACACCAAGGAGTGAACTGGCAGGTGCCAGCGATTTTATCGAGGGCGCCTTTGGATAGGCCAAATCCCGGGCACTGGGATTCAAGTAGGCTGGGATAAAATTTCTTGACAAGGGAACAAGCATTCCCTCTTTCTGCATTCCTACATAAAATTTATAATTTATATCTTCTGAAAATTATATTGAGTAACTTTCTAAAATTAAAAAATAAATAAAAGAGTAAATGTGAGTAACAGCAAAAAAATGTGATGAAACTTTGTTTATAAAGCAATTTGATAATCTTTTTCTGTGAGATACTAATCCTCAAATTCTAAGGATGCAAGTCTCAATTTTTCTTTTTAAAAATTTATTTTTAGACTTTTACAGAGGTGAGATAATGTTTCAATATGATGAAGAAATCAATGCTACTCAGGTAGGTTTTAAAGATTTTCCTCATTACAATCTTAAAAAATGAATTCAGATGTATTTAATATTTGTTTAAGGCTTAGATTTATGATATTTGGCATATTTATTTATTTTTATGGCCAAGTATAAGTAAATTTTCATTAGGTTTTCTGCTGAATGTTTATATGATGTAATTCTATGACCAGTCAAAATGTGAAATTATATTAGAAACTCCTAACAAGAAGAAATATAATATATATTGAATATAAGAACAGTCTCTTAAACTTATCTTATTTGCCCTATGGGGGATTCAGATATAGTAGTATCAGCCTTCTGTAACCTGGATTGCTTCAGAGGATCTCAGCTACACATGGTTTGTTCATTCAGTGAATATTTATTGAGTACCTACTATATGCCTTGCAAAGAGCTAGGTTCTAGATATATAATGATGACTGCTATCATGTTCCCCCTTTACACTGGGATCTTTTACTTAAATCTGGGACCTTTAATGTAGAGAGCTTTAATAGTATTCTTTTGGGGGAATAATGAAAGACAAAATAAAATAATAAAAACCAGAAATTATTTGCACGTCACAATTGTAGATTCAGAATATTAAAAAAAAAAAAAACTGGCTCTATCTATATAGATTTGATCATTTGCTAGGTAGTATTTCATGCAGTTAGTATTTATAGTCTTTAGGGTGTAGTTCTTTGGGCGGTCAACAAATCTAAACAACTTCTTGTATGAGAGTATAAAAAACAATATTTGTTGTATTCTTAATGATTTTGTTCTTCTAACAGAATCCGAATATGGCTAATGGAACCTTGACGGGAGTCCTGTCTCAAAGTGAATTGAAGTGAGTAATGTGCTGTTTGATTTAAATCTTAAGAAATCAACTATGGAAAGATACTTGTTGAGCTATCTTTGCTTTTGGAAACTGAATACGAAAGAGACCTAAAGGTTGTAGAGAATTGGTTCTTGAGTTCTTTGCAAACTATAAACATATTACCTGTCATCAATTAACGTCCCTGTGAGGCTGTTCTCTTTGATGCTATTAAATTACCTCCATTTGAATTACTATTTGAGTAATATGACTTGATAGCCATCAAAATCGAAAGAATGGTTCAAGGTAAGACTTCATGTATACCATTTGTTCATGCTTTCACGAAGCATCAGTGATTTACAACTCAGAGAGAGGTCTTTGTTAAATAGACCTCAGTTTACAAATAGATGCCCCAGTTAGACAGTAGATCAAAATATGGGCCAGCAGTTGGCTTAGGCCAGGACAGTCTTACCCTGTCCACTGGCAGGAGAAACTTCATGTTTTGCCCCCATGGCAGGGAAGCAGCTTCAGAGATAAAATTCATCTATTCTCCACCTTACTACTACCTCTCAAATGAAGGTTTCATAATTTTTTCACCAAATTTAAGCTTTAATGAGTATCTGTGATAACACTGAAGAGAAAAACCTTTCCTAGGTCAAATTAAACAAAACAAAGCTGTTCTTAAGGTTCATTCTTTAAGTAGCATTTTGACCTGCTTTTGATGATTCAGCAGTGCCTAGGTAGAGAGAAAAATAATTCATGATTCCACGTGGTAGATATCAAACATTCCTAGTGCTCTTGTGAGTTTATAGTGGCAAAAAGTTATAGTGCTAATTGGGATGGGCAGGGATGCCATTCATGTCCTTTATATGTCTTTTTTTTCTTGCCTCCTGATAAAAATCTAGCTTTTCTAAGTATTCAAAGAATATGTATGAAATAACCAATGTCTTAATGGGATTTTAAACTTTAGATGGGCAATAGTAGTGATAGGAAACATTTTTTTTTAAACTCACAAATTTATAAATAGAATACAACTTAGCATACTTGCAATTCATCTTAATTACTAGACTTGAAATAGAGATGAGTTCATTTAAAGCCACTAAATATTTGTTGAGCACCTACTATGTGCTGGGGAATACAAATGGAAATAATCTCAACTCTCTGAAATAGAAAACTAGACTGAAAATTAATTAAAATCACTTGGGGAGCTTTTAAAAACACTGATGCCCAGGCACACTCCATACCAATTAAATCAGGATTTGGGGACTGAGATGTAGGCATGAGCGTTTTTAGTGTTCCGCTGGTGGTTCCAGCATGAGGCCATTTTGAGAAAAAGGAGTATGGAATCTGGTAGGAAAGATGCAGAATGGTAACAAATGATAACACTGGAATACGATCCCTATAGTGAAGGTCACATTTACAAGGTACCAAAGTATGTTCTGTCTGAATGTAGAACAGGTTGGACATGACTGGAACGGTCAGAGAATCCCCCAAAAAGTAGGTGGTCTCTGAGCATAGTTATGGAAGAGTAGTTCCTGACAGCTCAAAAAGCTGACTACTACTGCCTCTAGATCTTTCCTGGAGCAACCAATTGCCCATTACTTGGAGCAGGGTTTCTCAGCCTTAATACTATTGGTATTTTGAGCCTGATAGTTCTTTGTCATATGGGATTGTCCTGTATATTATGGGATGTGGAACAGATCCTTGGTCTCCACCCACTAAATGCCAGTAGCACTCCACCCCCAATTGTAACAAGAAAAAAAATGTCTCTAGATATTTCCAGATGTCCCTGAGGTGCAGGGTCACCCCAGGTTGAGAACCACTGCCTTAGAGTCATTATTTAAACTAGATTTGATGAGATCAGGCACATCCAGGATGGTATGGCCATAGAAGAATTTTTAAACTAGATTTATTTTATTTTAAGCTCACATGAAGCTCTGCCACATTGGAAAAATGCAAATGTTGTAAGAGTGCAATTGGAGGAGAGGAATAAGGAAGGTTCCTAAAGAGAAGTTGTGAGGAGGGGAAGGCAGGGCTAGAGAGTGCTAGAGGGTGGCAGGGTCAGTTGGAGAGAGAATGAAGAAACCATAGGCCCAGAGCTTCCAGGGTGAGTGGCGGGCCTGTTTCAGAAATTTTGCCTTGGGCCAGCCAGCTCTTCCTCAGGCCTTCTGCCAGAGGCTGCCTGGGAGCTGCAGTAACTTAATGAATAACACGATTGTTCAACCATAAATTTCTATCTTGCAACTGTTGGCTAGTACCAATAGAGCTCCTGTCTGGTTAGTTTCCCTTGTCATATAAATAATTTATTTTTTCCACATAGGAGTCTCTTAATATACCCAGTATCTCTTCAAAGTGAATACTACAAGCAATAAATACTATATGACTAATGCATTTGCTAAAAACCTAACTTGTTTTGAATTTAACATCACCAACAGCTTCCTTCATGTCAATTTCTTTCATTTTATTAACAGACGAACAGAGCTCAACAAAACCCTGCAAACCCTAAGTGAGGTAATCATAGTACACCCTGTACTTTGCATATGATTGTTTTTTGGGGGAAAGCATGGAGTTCTGCATTCCTGGGGTGATATGTATTCAAATCTGTTATGTAAAATAGTGAATGAACTAGTTCCATTACAAAAAAAAAAAAAAAAAAAAAAAAAAAAAAAAAAAAAAGCACAATGGATGGACATTACAAAGAGGTGGATTTTCCTTCATGTAAAACTGAAAGTCTCTTAAAACAAGGACCCAGAAGAATGAGCTCTCTTGTGTGGTAATGAGCTCCGTGACATTAGAGGTATATAAGCAGAGGCTGTATAGCCTGAATAGCTTTGATCATAAATCAGAAATCTGGTAGAAATGTGAATTGGGTGATCCCTAGGAGTTCTTGGGCTCTAAGATTCAGTGATGCTTGATTAGTCCAGGGTTGTCTTGTCTGACACTTTCAACTGTCAAAGTAACATATATATATATTTTTTCGTTTGTTTCAGACTTATTTTATAGTGTGTGCCACAGCAGAAGCTCAAAGGTCAGTTATGTTTAATACTTTTATAAATATCACTAGAGACCCTGTGCATGGATTCATTCATCATTGGGGTCCCTCAGCCTGACCTGTGCCCTCTCGCAATATGTGACCCCCTAGGGAATGTCGGACTGCCAGTTTCGGCCCAGCCTGCGGAGATCGGGCCGAAACCACAGTCCAGCACAACCTGCAGCTCCTGCCTGCCACTCCCACTTATCCCAGTCCTGCTGTGCTTGCTGTGGGCTTGCACCCAGTTAGGCCCACACCAAGTCAGTCCCTATCAATTGGGAGAGGCTTATACTGCCTCAGTGTGCTCATCAGCCATGAGCCTTGTGTCTGGTGTCCATTGGTCAGCTGAGCAGTGCTACTGCTGTAGAAGCACACTGACCACCAGGGGGCAGCTCCTGCATTGAGCATCTGCCCCCTGGTGGTCAGTGTACTTCATAGTGACCAGTTGACCGGTCATTCAGCCATTCAGTTGCTTAGGCTTTTATATATATAGATTATTCTTGACTCATGAATAATAAAGTATTGAGGAGTCTTAGGTTGCAAATTTGAAGGTATTCTTCTAAAATAAACATATATTAATGACATTTTGGATATATGTATTTTTATTCTTCCAAACATTCATCAGTCTGTCACAAGTATATTCTCATTTCTTTGTGAAACACAGAGAAGGGTTCTGTTGGGGATGCTGGCCTCTGTTTTATGAGGCTAAGGATCATCAGTTCCTTAGCCCTAAGGGCCACCAATTTGACCAAGAAATGGTTCACAGTGGTCCAATCAGAGATAAGGACAGTCAAAGAAGCAGGAACATAATCTGGAACACAGGAGAAGATGGAGAGGGAGGAAAGGATAGGAAAGAAAGAGAAAAGAAGAAATTAAAAAGTGCATGCAAAGGTGAATTTGAGATTGCCCGACAATTATTTGAGCATGCATAGATTATCACCTTAAATTGCGTCCATTGGTTGTCCTGACTGCATACCAACAAGCTCATATGTCTATAATCCACTACCTGAACCTTCAGCATTCTATGATAGTAAAAATTCTAGAAAATGACAAATTTCTACTCATCAAACTATTCATTGATACAAATAATGGCAAGTCTTCTATGAAATTGTACATCAAATCCCTATCCACTATATGTATTTAGTTCACTTCACTTACCTCTTTTTGTTCTTTGCAATATTAATATTTTCCCACATAAACCAAGATTAAAGTAGAAAGAAACAGAGAATGTCTTAAATTCTTAGTTATCTGATAATCCAGATTGGATTGCCAGAGAGAATTTGGACCTAAGTCCTTGATATTCATCTAGGCTGGTATTTGAAAGGGCTTTTACAATGGAAACTCAAATGCCTACAGCTGGGGGTAAGACTCTAGATGTCAAGATACGTGTGTTTGCAGCCAAGTTTCACCCTTGCCTGTTCATTGTGCAGGTAGACAAAATAAATCAGCAGCTGTGTGTGGTCCTCTGCTTTGCAACATCTGTGAATGTAAACCCCTATAAATTTCTTATCCTGTAAAATCTTTTGTATAAAGTTCAGACCATGGTAGCTGGGTGTTTACAAGCTTATAGATAACACTGCAAGATAACATTGTCACTGTCTCTTTTCGTCACTCTAAGTTTCAAAAAGCAATTACAAATATGTAGATAGGTTTCCAATTTAGAAACATTCTAGTTGTATATTTTTCTTTTTATAGCACACTGAATTGCACATTCACAATAAAACTGAATAAGACGAGGAACATATGTGATGTAATGACGACTTTGAAAAAAGTAAAGATTCACCCGATGGGTAAGTTGTCTCTATGTTGCTGTGTTCATTTTCATATGGCTTTGATGCATTCTTTTTAAAACTGAGGATATAATTAAGAAATGTACATATGTTACAGCTTTCTACTTTGACTCATTTGTTCTTAGGAAGTTTTTAGGGAGCTCTAAAAGGTGATTTTCCCACCAAAACCGGTTTGGCTCAGTGGGTAGAGCATCGGCCTGCGGACTGAAAGGTCCCAGGATCGATTCTGGTCAAGGGCATGTACCTTGGTTGCGGGCACATCCCCAGTATGGGGTGTGCAGGAGGCAGCTGGTCGATGTTTCTAGCTTTCTATCCCTCTCCCTTCCTCTCTGTAAAAAATCAATAAAATATATATTTTTTAAAAGGTGATTTTTCCTTTCTTTATTTTTAAAATATGTTTTTATTGATTTCAGAGAGGAAGGGACAGAAAGAGATAAGTAGAAACATTAATGGTAAGAGAGAATCACTGATCAGCTGCCTCCTACATATCCCACAGTGGGGACCGAGCCCACAACCTAGGCATGTGCCCTGACTGGAAATCAAACCATGACCTCCTGGTTCATAGGTTGACACTTAAACACTGAGCAACACCAGCTCGGCCTTTCTTTCTTAATAAAATTTCAGTGTACTTTTTGAAAACATTATAAACCCTGTTGAGAAGGAAAGATCTATTTGGAGTGTTGAATCACTTGCCACTGGGATCTGTTTACTTCTGAATTCCTCTTAGAAATTGCTGAAGAGTGATTGATATTATGTGCATATAGCCCTCCCCCAAATTATTCACTCAATATAATGCCATCCAATTTATTTTATCACCTGTTTTAGACAAATGCTCTTTAAAATGCAGTCAGTGTAAGGACCATAATACTTAACGGATCTGAGCTTCTATCTTGCCATATTCTTAACCATGCATTTTCTTCTTTCCTTTTGTCTCCTCCAGAACAGTGCTGCTGTTCTGTCAGAATACCCTGCCCTTCCTCCCCAGAAGAATTAGAAAAACTGCAGTGGTATGTAGCAAACATGCTGACCCTTTTCCTAACAAAATAACATTTAATTGCCATGTTGGCTAAGGAATTTTTGAAATTTGACAATGCATAAGGGCTTTCAATTTCAACACTTCTCAAACATTACTGCAAATATCAATCACTGAGGATCTTGTTAAAATGCAGATTCTGATCAGTAGGTCTGGGCAGGACCTGAGATTCTGCATTTCTAACAGACTCCCTAGTGAAGCAAATGCTGCTGGTTCATGGACTCCAGCATGGGTCCAGACTATAGTGCAGTGGTTCTCAGGCCTGGTTGGACATTAGGATCACCTGGGGAATTTTTGAAAACATCGATGCCTGCCTCCCACCCTCAGAGATGATGATGTCATTGGTCTAGGGTGCAGCCCAGGGTTCCGGGTGGTATCAGATGGTTGCTAGAGGTGGAGATTCACTTCTCTGTAGCTCATTTGTCTCACATGCATCTCTCTGATTCTTTCCTTTTAGTGACTTGCAGGATCCAATTTCGTGTCTTGCTGTTGGTTATCCACAAGGCCCAGCAGTTTCTTCCGGCAATTCTATCCCAGCTGCTCCTCAGGCCACAGGTTTCCCCCAGGTCTCCAGTGCCCTCTCTTTAGCTACACCTCTAAAGTCTCCAGCTGTCATCTCCCAGAGCCCAACAGCAGCGATGCACCTTCCTTCTGTCCAGTCTTCAACTCCCATAGCTTCTAGCCCTACCACTGACATGCTCCCCCAATCTGGAACTATCTCTACCCCTAGTCCCCATACTGATCTTTCCTACACCCTGTCACCTGGGAAATCCTCATTTCCCACTCCCACCACATCTGCCTTGGTGAAGGTCATCATGACCAGCGCACCTCCTGACAAGACAGGTAAATATGAGGAGCTAAGCTGCTCCTAATTTTGTTTTAATTTTGGGTACCTGAAATGCAGCTGCCAATCTGTAAATATCTATAAGATCACACTGATCATTTCTTTTTATGATGTCTTCTTATTTCAAGAGATTTCTTCCAGGCATTCATAGAATAGAGAAACAGCTTTGAGGCAAACACAGATCTCATTTTATCAAGCTGAGTTATTTTATAGTTTTCTTTCTCCTACAAAAGGTTTTTGGGTCACTCTTTTAAAACATTTTTAAGTGAAAACTTTGGAACTGTTAAACACAGTAACCCCATTTAGACAGAAAACAATAAAAACTGGTGTTCTTGAAAATCAGTCAGTCACAGAGTGACAGAGCTGGGACTGAGCCAAGATAGCCACAAGGAAAAGAAAAACATTCAGAAGGCCTAGTCCTGGGTCTGCACAGGCTCTAACTGGCGGTGTGATCTGGGATAAGCCATTTTGCTCCTCCTGACTCAGCCTATGAAATTAAAGATAAAATAATCACACTAACAGCACTTGGTTGAGAACAATGGCATACATGAGAAGCCCTTGAAACTGCAAAGGGCTCCCCAGAAACAAAGTAGGTTTAGGGATAAAGGCTAAAGGGAAGAAGGAAGAAAGCAGAAAGAATTCTGGACACTCTCCAGAATTTCAATTTAGTAAGAAGCAAGTCTTCCTCTAGAATTTAGATGTTTCAAGGCAAAGTCAAATTTTGGTGTCATGAGATTGGCACTCAGGTTGAGATCCCTGCCCCTTCCACCACGATGCCAGCATCCCCAGGAGGTTTAGACTTCTGCCAAATGACTTGATATTTCTTCATATTTGCAGAATTTTAAAAATAAATATGGACATTTTAGGCCATATAAAGTCATTGGGGCTCTAGTCTAGTTGGTGATGAAAAATAAAGTAAAATTAAAGTTCAGCCGAAACGGGTTTGGCTCAGTGGATAGAGCATCAGCCTGCAGACTCAAGGGTCTCGGGTTCGATTCCAGTCAAGGGCACATACCTTGGTTGCGGGCACATCCCCAGTAGGGGGTGTGCAAGAGGCAGCTGATGAATAGTTCTCTCATCGATGTTTCTAACTCTCTATACCTCTCTCTTCCTCTCTGTAAAAAATCAATAAAATATATTTTAAAAAATAAATAAAGTTCATTAGCCTGAGCTTAAAATTGTCTACCTTTCCAAAGCTATCCCCTTCCATCCTTAGAATCAACCTAGCAGGCTACACAGAAAGGCCAGCAAGGTGGCCTCTTGCGACTGTGCTTCCACTCAATAATTGAGTTTCAGGCAATGAGGAAGCAAAGTAGCATATACATAAAAGATGTGCTGGGGTATTATCTGGGAGCTAAAAATGGATATGTTTCCATAGAAGAGGGATGATGAAATATGATATTCTCACAATGACTCGCATAACAAAATGACTATTACACAACTGTGCATAAGAACAACTAGACAAAAACTTGGGGGCATTTCTCAAGCCTTGAGTGAAGTGAAAATAACAATAAATAGTTTGCACACCATGCTCATAACAGTATATTATAACACATGGATAAAGATTAGAAAGGAACATGCGAAATAAGAAATAGGAAGTTAAGTGGTCAAATTAAGAGACTTTTTTGTTGTTAGACAGGTCTGTATCATTGTTTCCTATTTAAAAACACTATTAAAAATCAGGCTTGTAATTTTAACAACATTCTGTTTTCCATAAAAAGCACTTCTAGTTACCCATATAAATTCCTGTATGCATGATATAAATTAAATATAAGTATATTTATGCTTGAATATACACTAAATACACTGATATGCTTTTACATATTATTTTAGTTAGGTTTCCTTTTAAATATATTTTTTACTATTGACAATATTAAGGATGTCAATGTATAATGCATATTGTATACATGAAATATAATGTACACACACTAAATTTTATCCAGTTCTTATGGATGAATGAATATTTTATAGTTCTATGAGATTGAAAAACACCACAGTCATGTAACCATCAAAATATATGACATTTCCACTACCCCAAGAGTTTCCTCCTATCCCTTTGTAGTCAAACTTCTACCCACTTTGCCCGTCCCCTGGCCACCACTAATCTGTTTTGTTTCCCTATACTGTACTTTTTTCCCCCTAGAATTTCATATGAAGAGAATCATACAGTATGTAGCCTTTTGAGTCTGGCTTTTTTTTTCACTTAATATAAGACATTGGAGATTCATCCATGTTGTTGCATATATAAGTAGCTCATCCCTTTTCATTACTGAATAATGTAGTCTGTTGTATGGTGGACGACAGTTTGTTTTTCCATTCTGTAGTTGATGAACATTTGGTTTGCTTCCACTTTGGAAACAAAGCTGGAAAAGGCTGCAATAAACATGCTTTCACTTTCCTGGGGTGAATACATAGCAGATCACAAGGTCTATGTTTCTTTTTGTTAATGATTTCTTTCATTATGTGTTCATAAAATGATTTGGTTCTCTGTTGTAGAAACTGTTCACACCAGTGGCATCACTGCTCTTGACCTTGAGGGCCAAGTGGCTCAGATGGAGAAAATTCTGTCCTTGGGCAGCTTGGAGCCTAACCTTGCAGGAGAAATGATAAATCAAGTCAGCAAACTCCTCCATTCCCCACCCGCCTTGCTGGCCCCTCTGGCCCAAAGGTATGACTTAGTAAACTGACCCATATAGTGATAACAATGCTTCTTACATGATTAATTACAGCCAAGTATCTTTCTCCCACTATGAGTTTTATAATGTTAAATTGCTACTCTGTGTTATTTCTGCTTAGACTGGGAAAAACAAAGTGGGAGTGTTGAATTTGAACTGCCATTTGTCTTTACAGAGTGCTAAAAGTAGTGGATGACATTGGTTTACAGCTGAATTTTTCAACCAAGACCATAAGTCTAACCTCCCCTTCTTTGGCTCTGGCTGTGATCAGAGTGAATTCCAGTAATTTCAACATGACTACCTTTGCTGCTCAAGACCCTACTAATCTTCAGGTACATCCTAATTTAATGTGGAAGCAGCCTTTTCTTGTATATGATTTCTCATATATCATGATATATGATAGAGTATATAATTGAAGCAATTACTGCTTATAGTCAGGGATGATATTAAAAATATTTAAACTCTAGAACAATGAGTCACCACAGAATTAAAAAAAAAGGACATTGCTTAGCTGGTGTGGTTCAGTGGTTGAGTGTCAACCCATGAGCCAAGAGGTTACCAGTTTGATTCCCAGTCAGAGCGCATGCTGGGTTTGGGGCTTGATCCCCAGTAGGGGGTATGCAGGAGGCAGCCAATCCATGTTTCTCTCTCATTGATGTTTTTCTATCTCTATCCCTCTCCCTTACTCTGTCCCGAAAATTAATAAAAACAGCTCCCCTCTGGGGAGCATGCCCATGCCTTTCCCCTTTCCTTCCCTTTCCCTCTCCCAGGCACCATTAGGAATTACTTCTTCCACCCCTGTAGTTTTCCAATTAATGTTCTATTACAGTTTGAAAAAATAAAATAAAATCAATAAAAACATAAAACAAGGGCATTGGTTTTGGCTGGTCTTAGAGGTCACTGTTGGACCTAGAGCAGTTGGATTGTGGAAGTTGGGGTGGGGTGAGTTGGGGGAAGTATCCAGTGGAGGGTTCTAGATAGCTGGGAGTGAGCAGGGGCATTAGCTACTTATCAACCCACTCTGATACTTTAAGAAGTGTTATGACTACCCTGGTGTGAATAGTGGTACTGAATAGCAATCTTGCTTCTAATTGTTTTCTAGCCACCTATTAGAGGGATTGAGGGCTGGAAACACCTACATAAAACCAAGTCCTGCCTATTAATTTAATTTACAAGTTTGGTGCATGTGGTTCTATGAAGACTTGCCCTAACAAGTCACTAAGCTGGTATATTGCTGCTGTGGTTTCCTTGAGGTCTACAGTGTATGACTTATCATATGATATATGATAAGTCATACACTGTAGACCCTCCTTGGGGTCAACGCCCCCCAACTTTATTGCAATATAATTGACATATAATATCTTATACTTTCTGACTGTTTCTGTGTATATTTAAAATGTTTTCTTTCCTACTCCAAAGCTTCCTCTCCCTATTACCCACCCTCTCTAATTTTGCAGCAAAGAAATAAGAACTGATTATACACAGAGACACCACACAGAAATGCCCCTACATGATTCTTCATCTTGATTGGTTATGTTTTCTAACTTCTTATTATACCAGCCCCAGATGTTTTAATTATTTTTTACTTGGTTTTCAGGTTTCTCTGGAAACGGAGGCTCCTGAGAATAGTATCGGTATTATTTCTCTGCCCTCATCACTGATGAGTAATTTACCAGCTAATGATGTAGAGCTAGCTTCCAGGGTTCAGTTCAACTTTTTTGAAACACCTGCCCTATTTCAGGTAAAGTTGCTGTGAACTGGTTTTAATTTAAGTTTTATTTGGGAGTGGGGAATTTATGCTTCTTTTAATCCTCACACATCTTAAGTCCGGTATAAGTAAAAAGAATTGCTGAAAAGCTGCAATTTATCTTTAAATAGGATCTAAGAGTGCTAGTGATGATACATAACAATAACTGATACTGTTTACCAATGCTGAGCACTGTCCTAAGCTCTTATAAATGTTAACTCTAATACTCTCAACATCTCTGTGAGGAAGGAACTATTAAACTATATATTATTCCCATTTTATAGATGAGGACATGTATGCACAGAGAGGTTAAGTAATTTGCTCAAGGACAGACAGCTTAAGTGGCTTGATGTCGTGCTACTTTTGACAGCACATACATTAAATGGCTTAATGTTATGTTTCCCTTAATATTCATGAAGGACACATATGTAACATCTTAATAAATAAAGACATTTTAAAAAATTCATGAAGGCCCTATTGGGTCAATCCGTGAAATTTAACTTGGTATTTAGAGCGCTGTAGAGTGCAACAAGTTCTGCTTCTAATTATGGTTCTTGGGAAAGTCGCTTTATTCCTGACCCTCAATTTCTGACCTAAGTTGTAAAATAAACATATGGATTAAATAGTCCTTTGAGTCCCTTCAAGCTCTAAAACTCTCTGATAACATTTCGTTTTCCCTTGCCATCCTGTTGATTCTTTTGTGTGCTAGGACCCTTCTCTGGAGAACCTCTCTCTGATCAGCTATGTCATATCATCAAGTGTTGCAAATCTGACTGTCAAGAACTTGACGAGAAACGTGACAGTTACATTAAAGCACATCGACCAAAGCCAGGTGAGAGAGTCCTGTCTGGGCTGTTCACTGACCAGAGACACCTTGTGCAAACTATACCTGGAAGACATGGCCTGAAAACAAAAGATCCAACAGAACCTAAAAACTCAGGGCAGTGTGTAAGACTAGAATCACTTAGTCACTCCGTTGGGTTTCAACATGCCTAATAACTGACCACCTAATGTCCAAAAGGAACAATGCAAAAGCAAGCTCTTATCAACTGCCAGATTTCAGTGCATTTCAATATGTGGCTGCAGGTCTGATTCTCACCTCCAAAGAGAAAACAAAACAGTTCAGTTCACATTGAGCATCAGCTATGATCTCGCTACTCAAAGTGGAGTCTGCACTCTTAGGCCCCACTCCAGACACACTAAATCAGAATGTTCATTTTAATAATGCCTCAAGGTGATTCTTAGCACAATTGCTGAGTTTAAGAAGTGCTGACCTATAAAAGGCCCCTGAGCTGCTCCTAGTGTAAAATAACAAGTTTCCAAAAATTAAGAATGAGATTCTGAATTTTTTTTAAGTCAGCTATTTTTCCAATGGCTTTTCCAGTACAGTAAATTAATTATTTGTGATGTATCTTTCTACTGCAGGATTACTTAACAGTAAGATGCGTGTTTTGGGACTTGGGCAGAAATGGTAGGTTCCAGTCATACCTTTTTCAAAGTCTTGAGTGGGTGGGGGAAGGGGTATATGGGCGAAAGGGCAGTCATGAGTGCTGTGGCCTTGCTGATTGAACAAATACTCTTCCCAATGCCAACAGGTGGCAGAGGAGGCTGGTCATCCAATGGCTGCTCTGTCAAAGACAGGAGGCTGAATGAAACCATCTGTAGCTGCAGCCACCTTACAAGCTTTGGCGTCCTACTGGTAATATCCCCAAATTACCTGGCCTTAGATTCTGGGTCTGAGAGGTAGCTAGGCATGATGCCATAATGTCTAATCTGTTAGATGACTTTGAAAAATCAGCAGATACAGTATTGTGGCAAAATTATTGACCAATGAAATTACTCTTCTAATTAAGCAAGTGTACTTGAAGGAAAATACTTGAACATGGAAGTATGTTTTCCCATTCTATTTTTACATTTAAGTTTTACTCATTTAAATAGCTAGGAGGACTAGGAAATTCAGATTAAAGTGGGTAATGAAATTGTTTAGTTTGCAATGCACTTTACATTTCTTATAAAACACATTGATATAAATTATCTTATTTAAATCTCCCCAACAGTCCTGCAAGACAGGTAGAATGCGGCATTGTTACTGTCATTTTAATGAAGTCAGAATTAAGACTCATTTGTTAGGTAACTGTCCACAGTCATAGAACTAAAAAATATAAGACCTAGAAGCCAAATTCAAGTCTTTATAGATTCCTAGCCCAGTGCTTCTCTAGTGTACTATAAGACACTGATCAAGCACATGGGCTTTGGAGTTGGCCAGATCTGAATTTGGTCCTTGGCTCCTCCACTTCATAGTTGTGTGGCCTTGGGCAATTTACTTAATCTCTGGGCTTCAATATCATTATCTTTACTTAATGATAATAATTGTGGCTACCTTACCAGTTATTGAATGAACTATGGATGGGCACTTAGAACACTCAATCACTGTAAGTTATGATTCTTTTATTTACTTGAAAATATTTGGTCTTGAAAACAATATTTTATTTTCTAGGACCTATCTCGAACATCCTTGCCAGCGGCTCAAATGATGGCTCTGACGTTTATCACATATATTGGTTGTGGGCTTTCATCAATTTTTCTGTCAGTTACTCTCATAACCTACATAGCCTTTGAGTGAGTATCCACAACTGGAAACTTGAACGATATGATACAGTGCTCACCTCCATTGCCAAAATATATTAATTAAGTGCACTCCTCAGCCTGCCTTATCCTGTACAACCATCTAGTGGAGCCACCTATATGTAAAACTTCATGATTCTTTTTGGTTTATACACTTGAATCCTTCCATTAGTCTATGCACTCTCTGAAGGCAAGGGTTGTGCCTTAGTCATCTTCATACCCTAAGATGATTCCTGGTACTTAGTTTACAATAAGTGTAAAATGAAAGATGAACACCCAGAAACCCAATAGCTTAAATCTGAAAGAGACTATAGATTAATGTATGGAATAAGAGCTATGTTTAATATAATGTTTCTAAATTATACTTAGAAAACACAAAAGATTAATATTAACACATGTTGGCTGAAGAAGAATAAAGAATGTAAAACTCCACTGAAAGATATACATACTTTTAAAAAATATAGATACTTGATAAGTGTGGCTTTGTAGGTCAAAGCAAGAAT
Organism: Pipistrellus hanaki; assembly: GCF_964339955.1. Taxonomy (NCBI): domain Eukaryota; kingdom Metazoa; phylum Chordata; class Mammalia; order Chiroptera; family Vespertilionidae; genus Pipistrellus; species Pipistrellus hanaki. The sequence continues at coordinate 95,831,849 of NC_140524.1, forward strand.
AACATTCCAAGTAATAGCATCTCTTTCTCAGCTTACAGAAGGGTCCCTTTGGTAACTTTTTTTGGGGGGAATTCCAACAAATTCTGTTAGAAAAGAAGAAAATATGTATTTTTCTTACATTAAGTGAAACGATATGTAAGTTCTGAAATGTAGATTTTGGACCAGGATCAAGAAATGCACAAATTTACTTTAAATGCCAAACTTAAGGTCCAGCTGTGAATACAGATCTTTTAGTGGACCCTTGAAAATATTATTAATGAGACTAAATTACCATAAGCCAACCATTACTCAGAATGATTTCACCAGATCTAATTTCACACATATAAATATGCACTTGTCATCAATTAGCTGTATTTTCCTATGTCTGTTTCATTTAGGTATAGTATAAACTCTTCTTTCCATGATCTCATTTTCACTAATAACATAACAGGGAAATCTGGCTATGTTTTAAAGATCT